>NC_073696.1:59649584-60939910 GCF_029784165.1 Wyeomyia smithii
AGCGGGACGGCAGGCGGTTCGGGTCCCGAAAGTCAAACTGAGAGTGAATTGAATTTTAATCGAATCAATTCACTTTTTTCGGCCCGAGGCCAAGAGTGGTGGCCAAGAGTTCCGTTGGTAGACTTCCGTGTAGGCAAATTGGTCGGTCGCACACACATATACAGACATTCCCGGAATGCGATTTCTGCGTGCGGCCGTCTCTAAGATAGAATGAATTAACATAAATTCAATTAAAATTAATGAAAGACAATTGAATAAACACGCCGGATGAGCATGTGAAACCGAAAGTAAAGGACAGCCAGAAAATATAGAACAAATGAAGGCGACGGAAAAGCTGACATTGTATTACCGAAAAAGTTTGTTTCAATTATCGCTGATGACAGATTGTTTGTGTTGTCGTCTCGCGGGAGGCACAGTTGGAGCGGAATGACTGACTGACTAGCGAGCGTTTTCAGTACGGCAGGTAAGATGTTGTAGATTGATGTGTTTCCATATGCTACAGCCGTTTTTGCATAACACTGCTCCTGTTGTCTCGGCACAAAACTTTGTAAACAACTAATCAAATTATCCAGAAATTGTTATTTATAATTTTAGCGAGCGTAATTTTCATCATCAGAAGCAAACTTTTTCGATCGTGTGTTGCGGTGGAATGGCAAGCAAGAGACTGATTAAATGTTATATTTTGTTTGCATCAACTTCGCGCGTTTGAGATAACGTGAGATAACGTGGAACACGGGTTTTTGATGTTTCAGCGGAATAACACAGAAGAGTTTTCGTTACCATAAAAATCCTTTTATAGAAATTTTTCATCATCGAAAAGTCATTTAATAAAGAACCGTTTAAAAGTAGTTTCGCAGAATCATTTTTTTTCCGAGTTTTACCATGAACCAGTTAAAAGTTTGAAGTTATGGAGGTGCATGGACTTTCGAAATATTTATGGTAAAAGAGTACAATTGTTAAAATGCTGTCAGTTTGAGAAATGGGAGAGTAATATTCTGTGTTTTCCGCTACAGTGGTTTTTCGATGTCAACACTAGTCATTCTGAGGATTTTATCTCTCCTTTTCGAAAAGTTGGTAATGCAATATAAAGTGGTGAAAATTAACAGAAAATAAATTGCTTTTTAATTTTTTACATGTTTTTAATGTTTTCCGTAATGCTAAATACAGCAAAATCAACAGCAGAAAAAACGGGACAATGAAGAAAAATTCCAGAATTGGGCAACATCGAACTGTTTTCTCCCTTGAAGTTCAAATATGAATTACGAAATAATGCAAAATAAATAATATGGAGGTAATGAATGGAACAATAGTTGATAATAACAAAAAACCGAAAAAAAGAATAACTAAGTCATGGATTTTTTTTTACGTGAAAATTGACGAAAGACAAACATGGTTGGTGAACGAGACAATAGATGTTAAACGAAAACACACAAAAACTCTTAAAATGATGACTTTTACATACGTTGAAAAAATAATGAATCATTTGAATAAAAAACATAACTTCTCATGTTAGTTAGTTATAGAAAACATAAAACAGACAAAAATAGATAAAAAGAACTGTTTACCATGGATTAAATGGTTAACAATGAAATTTGTTTTCTGACAATTTGTGAGAAAGTTTACCAAAATCGAGGCCAAAGTTCTGTTTGACCATAAAATCTAAAATTACTCGACCAAATGAACGATAAGTCATGTGCATCTTTTTGAAGTAACGTTATCAGAAGAAAAGGCAATAGATTAAGTGTTATCGAGACTACGACAGGAACAATAATATTTAATTTTGAAAATTACCCACTACAACAAAGATTGTTGCCAACCCAATTAAACACAATTATCATAATTCTACATAGTAAATCACATTGCATCGACAGTAGAAAGGGTAGGTATGAGATCTTCATGTAGATGATTGGTATTCGAGATTTGGAATCATCGATTCGAGAACTGAGAAATAGGGTTCCGCCCTTCTTGACTAAGTTTTTTTTCGTTTCCAGTGTCTGACTTTTTGACGTAGGAATAACGTCTATCTCGAAGTTAATCAAAAAAATTTCAAAATCTAGTAATACAACCAGAAAAAACAGAGAAAAATGATTAGGTTTTGAGCGTTGTGTAATTCTATTTGAACAAATAATAAGTTCGAATGAGAGAGGCTGGGTCTCACCACTAGGTGGATAATGTTTTGTGACTGGTTATGTTTGTCTACGAAAGTTGTCATAAAGGGGCAAAAGACAGGTTTATATATACTGCCAGGTAAGGGGAACAAGTTTTTGCGCACCTTTGAGTAACCATCAAGAATTTTACATCAATGAAAAAAAAATTCGAGCTTCGATATAACGTAACTCGATATAACGCAACGGGGTGGCGTGATCCACTCACAACCAACCCAACTGGTCTAGATTCAATCCTAGCCGACACCGGGAGATTTTCTGAGGCGAAAAATCTCTGGGATCACGCCTTCCATCGCATGAGGAAGTAAAGCCGTTGGCGCCGGTCCGTTAATAAACGGGTCGTGAGTTAGGGACTGGGTGTGGAGTCGCCTCCCTGGGCGTCGGTAATTGGCCACAACAGTGGCGGAAATAGACCGACGGAAAATAAGCGAGAATAAAAAAAAATAAATAACGCAACGAAAAAAAATTAAGTTGCCTTATATCGATGTATGACTGTATATATTATATTAATTCCACTCAAAATATAAAACGTTTATTGACATTTTACCAACTCGAGCCAAATTTTCTCACTAAATTGTTAGAATAGTATGTATTTATTGAAAAATAATTGGTGTCCATGCTGTTAAAGCACTCAGAAGCTTTTCTTTGTTTGTTTAATTTTTTCTTTAATTTTAAACCTTAACATTTTCTTAAAAACGTTATTTTTTTATAGCATTTCAACTGCTTGTTGAAATATCTCGCGAAAGCGCTGCTAACTATGCGATTTCAATTTAGTGAGATTGGCTATCTCTTCATTTTATAAAAACTGATTTGTTAGTGGTTATCGCATCTATTTGATAAAGTTGTTTAAAAGAATGAAAGCTGTTGTGTCATACTTCTCAAAACTTGAATCAAAGTTTAAGATATATTAAAGAAAGATATCCCTTAGCTAACCTTAGCCATATTTGTCATTGTATTGGATATCTTAGACCGTTTTTATTAAGCTAAACATGTTTTAAAGGCCTCGTTCAAAGTTACGATAACCAAACATTTTCAAATATCGGTCATATATTTTAATTTATCACTCTCTCGTAAACTAATCGAAAATTCGCTGGAGAAAGTGCTTGCTAAATGAGGATGACACTGAGTTATACTTTCCCTATTTGAAGCTTAGGGAGTTATTAATAGTGAAGTTTTAAACGGTTTTGCATTAGTTTGCGAACCTTACGTCGTTTTTGAAAGGTTTTATTCTATAGAAAATAAGCTTCTTTATTTATATTCTGTTCCAATGAATTGAACGTGAAATCCTTCATTGGGTATACCAAGCATTAGCAAAGTGAAACGGTGATGTCTCAGAAGTAGACTGGTCCGATCATGATATAAAACAGACCTTCGCGTTTCACCAAAAGTTCCAACTTTAAAGCAAATATTTCATATAAAAAGTGTTCCTACATTAAATTTAAATGTTGCAGAAGCATACTACTGGAAAATATACTGCAATCTTTAAATATTTGATTAAAAAATCACTGCTTGAAAACAAGACTTAATAAAAATTGTAAGGGCAAATTGTGCTCGAAAATAGATCATTTTTTAAAACTTTTTTAATAATAGTAATACTTAAATAATCTGAATAAAACCTTCTGAACATCATCAAAACAAGTTTTCTGATGATGCTGCTACATATTTGATACTGTTTTTCATTCAATAGTTGAGAAATCTCGCATATAAAAAATGGTCCGATCATGGTACATTTTCTGACTGGTCCGATCATGATGCAACACCCTATATGTAGACAAAAACTCTTTGATTTTATATTTGGCTGTAAAACAAAATGGCGTCGAAAAAACAATGAAAATTCCAATTTTTCAATGGCGCCATTGTTACCCCTTGACCCTCTAATGCCCAGTGCCGCCTTTAGACGGTCTTCAGTTGAACCTCTAAAAAGCTTCAATCAATACTTTAAAAATGTTTATAAAGTTTCGAAGAGATTTTCCGAAGTCCCTCTGAAAATTATTTTGGGCACTACAGGGTTAAGCTGAAATTAATCCAAGCTCGGGAAAATATGTTTTTACATCAAACTACATAAAAAAATCATACATAGAAACCAATATTAAGGAATGCTGCAAATATAAGAATTCATCCAAGATTTACAAAATCTGAGTAGGAGCACTTTTAAAATTGGATCTGGGTAGCAGATATAAATCCGGTATAAAAAAAAAAGTTTAGGCACTGAAAATGACATATACTTGCTTAAACTGGGGCTGACATGGTACTTAGAATCGAAATTTTCAATATTCATCCGGCTGAAAATGAAAAATGATTTAGAAAAACTAAAATATTCTTCGAATGGGCTTAACAATATATTTGTGACTTATAAATAAAGTAGGAGGGTGGTAACTAAGACTCATTCGCATGGCGTTGGACTACGGTGTTTTTATATTCCACTAGCTGACCCGGCAAACTTCGTCCCGCCTATTTTAGTGTTTAATTTAATAATCTTAAACATTTCAAATTTATTGATTCCTTGCGATTGGATTATATCGTTTAAAAATAATTGGTTTTATCGGAATGGCAACATCCTCAACTTTTGGCTATTGTACATGACCTCTATTCCGGATATATATTGGGTGCATTCCAGATATTTTCGTTGTTTTCCAGAAACTGAGAGTGGTCATCTTCTAATTCAAAATGGTGTCCAGGGTCAATGCTTGACTTCTTTACATCATTTCGATTACGGACTTATCCATATGCAGTAGTATTCGGTTATTTTCGGCTGTTTTCCAGAAATTGCCATTTTTCAATTCAAACTGTTGTCTAAGGTCAACTTATAGCTCCTTGCATCATTCTGGGTCCGGTGATCCGGAAACGTAAGTCGCCATCTTGGATTTGTAAATGGCATTTGGAGACAATTTCTGGCCCCTGGGCGTCATTCTGGTTCAAGAAACACTCATATTGGGTGTTATTTGGTAATTTTCGGCTGTTTTCCAGAAACCGGATGTCACCATCTTCGAATTCAAAATGGTGTCTGTGGTCGATTCTAGCTCCTGTGTATCATTCTGGTTCCGAAGATACTCATTTTGTATGGAAATCGGCCATTTTTGGCAGCTTTTTAGAAACCGGAAGTTGCCATCTTACAATTCATAATGGTGTCTGAGGTCAATTTTCAGCTTCATTCTCGTTCCAGAGTTACTCATATTGGATGGTATTTGGTCACTTTAGACTACACTTTCACTTTTTATTCACTTTCACTATTTAATTCTATCACTTTTCACTTTTCACTTGCAAAGACGTATTACGGCACTGACATAGTGCCTTCGTCAGTGCTTATTTGGACTGTCCAAATAAGCACTGACGAAGGCACTATGTCAGTGCCGTAATACGTATTTGCAAGTGAAAAGTGAAAAGTGATAGAATTAAATAGTGAAAGTGAATAAAAAGTGAAAAGTGTAGTGAAAATTTTTCTATCAAGACGCTCGAACATAAGTGAACACTTAAGACTGTTTTCCGGACACCGGTAGTCGCCATCTTGGATTTCAAAATAATTTCGGGCGTCCGAGCGTCAATCTGGTTAAAGAAACGCTCATATTGAGTGGTATTTGATCATTTTAGGCTGTTTTCCAGACACCGGAAGTCGCCATCTTACAATTCAAAATGTTGTTTGAGGTCGATTTGTGTCTTCAGTGCATCATAAAAATCCCAGAAATACCCATAGTGGGTGGTATTTGGTCATTTGCCGCTGTTTTTCAGAAACCGGAATTTGCTTGATTGGTTCTCGAGCTGTGCGTAATTTGAGTTTCATTTGTATGGGACCCCTCCCTTATAGAAGAGAGAGGGGTGTCAAACCATTATATTTGTTACCCCTAAGAACAATCACCTGCCAAATTTGGTTCCATTTAGTTGGTTAGTTCTCGAGATAAGCAGAAATTTGTGTTTCATTTGTTATGAACCCCTCTCTCACAGAAGAGGGAGGGGAGTCGAACCACTATGGACATACTTGTTACCTCTAAAAACATTCACATACCAAATTTGGTTGTATTTGGTTGCTTGGTTCTTGAGCTGTGCGAAATTCGTGTTTCATTTGTATGGGACCTCTCCCTTGTAGAAGAGGGAGGAGTGTCGAACCATTATGAATATATTTGTTACCCCTAAACACATCCACATGCCAAATTTGGTTCCATTTGCTTGGTTAGTTTTCGAGATGTGCAGGAATTTGTGTTTCATTTGTATGGGACCCCTCCCTTGCACAAGGGGGAGGGGTCTCGAACTATCTTAGTCACCTTTCCTGGTCCCTAAAACCCCTATATACAAAATTTCACGCCGATCGGTTTGGTAGTTTCCAAGCCCATATGAATCAGACAGACAGACAGACAGACAGACAGAGCTGCATTTTTATATGTTTAGAAGACTAGCTGACCCGGCAAACTTCGTCCCGCCTATTTCAGTGTTTAATTTAATAATTTTAAACATTTCAAATTCATTCATTCCGTGCGATTGGATTATATCGTTTAAAAATGATTGGTTTTATCGGAATGAAAACATCCTCGACTTTTGGCTTTTGTACATGACCTCTATTCCGGATATATATTGGGTGCATTTCAGTTATATTCGTTGTTTTCCAGAAACTGAAAGTGGTCATCTTCTAATTCAAAATGGTGTCCAGGGTCAATGCTTCTCCACATCATTTCGATTACGGATATATCCATATGTAGTAGTATTCGATTATTTTCGAAGTTGCCATTTTTCAATTCAAACTGTTGTCTAAGGTCAATTTATAGCTCCTTGCATCATTCTGGATCCGGTGATACTCATATTGGGTGGTATTTGGTCCTTTGGGCTATTTTTCAGGAACCGTTTTGGGTGTTATTTGGTCATTTTCGGCTGTTTTCCAGACACCGGAAGTCGCCATCTTACAATTCGAAGTGTTGTCAGAGGTCGATGTGGGGGTGTGGCTTCAGTGCATCATAACAATTCCGGAAATAGCCATGTTGGGTGGTATTTGGTCATTTGCCGCTATTTTTCAGAAACGGGAAGTCGCCATCTTGGATTTCGAAATGGTATTTGGAGACATGCCAGAAAAAGGAAGGGTGTCGAAACATTATGGACATGTTTGTTACACCTAAAATCATTCACCTGCCAAATTTGGTTATATTCGCTTAATTGGTTCTCAAACTGTGCGTAATTTAAGTTTCATTTGTATGGGACCCCTCCCTTATAGAAGAGAGAGGGGTGTCAAACCATTATGGATATATTTGTTACACCTAAAAACAATCACCTGCCAAATTTGGTTCCATTTAGTTGGTTAGTTCTCGAGATAAGCAGAAATTTGTGTTTCATTTGTTTTGAACCCCTCCCTCACAGAAGAGCTGTGCGAAATTCGTGTTTCATTTGTATAGGACCCCTCCCTTTTAGAAGAGGGAGGGGTGTCAAACCATTATGGATATATTTATTACCCCTAAAAACATCCACCTACCAAATTTGGTTCCATTTGCTTGGTTAGTTTTCGAGATGTGCAGAAATTTGTGTGTCATTTGTATGGGACCCCTCCCTTGCAGAAGAGGGAGGGGTCTCGAACTATCTTAGTCACCTTTCCTGGCCCCTTAAACCCTTATATACAAAATTTCACACCGATCGGTTCGGTAGTTTCCAAGCCTATATGAATCAGACAGACAGACAGACAGACAGAGCTGCATTTTTATATGTTTAGATTAAAACAAATAGTAGACGGAATTGTAACTTTAGTATTTTCTGCAATTTTATCTAACAGTGCATTTCTTAGTGCGGAGACGCTAGTGCGTTATAAATAATTATATATACTGAAAGAATGGATCTTTCATATAAGCGCTGGCACTTCAGAAAAACCTTACTTCGTAGCTGCACTACCAAGACAATCATTTAATTTAGCGAATTGGGTAAAATTGTCCTATCTTAGCAAAAAGCAAACTGAACAGGGCTATCTGAAATTGGAGACCAGAACGATTCAAGCGGAAATTCTAAGATTGGAAATGATTTGACATTGAACCGATCAAACTCATGCTAGGTTGACTCCAGCTCAGCATACTTCATGTATTTTAAAAAATTACGTTTATTTCAATAACTTAAAAAAGCAAGAGCTCAATTAGACGTTTTTCAGCAGTTGTTATCAAGGTTTTGATGAGTGACAGGAAAATATATTTCATCTTTAATTATGGTTTAAAGCATTTATAAATGTTTTGTTATTTTTCACGATAGAGACAAGTTAGTTTTTTTCTCTGTGTGTAAGAAACTAAAACAACACTCACAACCAACCCAACTGGTCTAGATTCAATCCTAGCCGACACCGGGAGATTTTCTGAGGCGAAAAATCTCTGGGATCACGCCTTCCATCGCATGAGGAAGTAAAGCCGTTGGCGCCGGTCCGTTAATAAACGGGTCGTGAGTTAGGGTCCTGGGTGTGGAGTCACCTCCCTGGGCGTCGGTGATTGGCCACAACAGTGGCGGAACTAGACCGACGGAAAATAAGCGAGAATAAAAATAAAAAAAAAAAAAAACTAAAAAAAAACCGCGCACCGATAAACAAAAACGAAAACTTAATGTATGCTCATTGAGAAAACTTTACCGATAATTAATGATACTACTTTCACCGATAATTTACGGTACCTAAATGAACCTGTATTGATTTAAATGAAATTTCTAGCAAATAAGTGTTGGTCATTCATCGGCATTATTTTTTCCTTGATGAATTTGCTGAAGATTGGTTGAAGAAGTTCGAATTATTCAACCGCATTCGTTTAGGCGTTTTATTATTATTATAATGAAGTGTTAAGTTTTGCCAACGTTTAGAAAACAAGCAACAATTTAGCACGAAATGTGAAACTGATGATTGCTATGGACGCTGATGCTCAATATGCTTGTAATCATTTTTGTGATGCTTCCCAAAGCTCACCAATACTTGTTTACAACCCAGGAGGTATCCGTAAACATTTCGGGGTTCTTGGTGCACCCAAATAAAAAAAACGATTTTTGTCTATGGCTCAACGCACTGTGCGTCGTACTTATTACCTGTCTCGCAGTAGTTTCGATGGCATCGTAAATACTACTCCACAGTCCATTCGTGTTTTTCACCCGTTCTCCTGCTGTTCTGCGATCAGGGCCGGCGGTTGATGTAGGTTGTATTGGTAGTAGTACCCACTCGGAAAATATCTCGGAACAAAACCAAAAAAAAATGTAATGTTGTCTATGTTCGAAACTTAAAATTGCCGTGCACATGTGCGAGCGACTGTTTTTCAATAGATATCGTTGAGCGAGAGTTTAAAAAGCTGAGGATTTCATGCAATTCTATCGATTTGCTATCAAACAAAATTTCGATTTCAAAAACTTCAAGAGCTTCTCTTGTGCATTTTTTTCATTGGTAAAAAAACTGAGACTTTCACTATTGTAAGTGAAGCCTTACCAGAAGTCCGCTTAAGTTTAAATTTAGGATGGAGACTTTTTTCGAGGAGACAAAACTGTTGAGCCTTAAAAATTGTCGATTTTTCATGGGTTTACCTTTACACGCACTAACGAAACAACCCATGCAGCATCAATCATAGTAACCCATGAAACAGCAGAAAAAAAACTGGAACTCTAATCGTGATAGCAAAAACAGGGAAACTTCTTCATTCACAAGTGTGCGAAAGAATACGGATATCGGGCGACACTTCGTGGAAGCCGGATATGCAAGTTTCGGCATCTACAATATCTTGGCACTATTGGACAAGAATCAAAGCATCGAAAAAAAAACCCGGCTCCGAACGGCCGAAGAACCTGAGCGATGAGAAGCTCTAAAGAATGCTGAAGAGGAGGACCGAGGGAAGAGTGGCTACATCGTCAGGAGGTTGGTGCCACCGGCCAAACTGTGAAAATTACCTGGCGAACATGGATGGTAACGACTGGCAGGTCACTTCGTATTTTACTTCCTCCACGAAGAAAGTGAGCTGCGAGGTGAATTTCTTGTTACACACCAAATTCCTCAAGAAGGTTCTGCTGTGTAGCTGACAATCAGCTAGAAGGGGATGTCAAAGCCACTCTTTTTTCGCTCCAGACTGGCCGGGGAAATTTATAATAAGAAGTGCCTGCCGGAAGTTGCGTCGTTCATCAAAACATACCATTAGGGCGAAAACGTGGTGTACTGTTTGGACCTACCATCGGCCCACTACTCGAAGCAATCGTTGTACGAGATGGAGCGTCCCCTGGCTGGCCCCATTGAGAGTTTCTTGGCGAAACTGACGATTAAAATCTACTCCAACAATGATTGTTGTATGAGAGTTCGACTGTTGGGAATTGTACGATGGTTGGTTATAATTTCGGCTGAGCAGTCTTGAATAAGTAGAACGATCTGGTTTTTACTGTCCGACGTTTCGTTACTGATCAGTGACATCTTCAGGGGAAAATAATTCTTGTTCGTTCCTTGTCTGGATGTGAACGAACAAGAATTATTTTCCCCTGAAGTTGTCACTGATCAGTGACGAAACGTCGGACAGTAAAAAACCAGATAGTTCTACTTATTCAAGACTGCTCAGCCGAAATTATAACCAACCATCGTACTCCAACAATTTTGTCGCGAAAATTGATAAATAAAACGAAGAAAGAACTCAAAAACATGCCTACCCGCATGTTTTCGTTCGCCATGGCGATTGTTGCGGTTAACTGCCGGAAAACCATCCATGAACCTTCCTTATTACTTACTACCCACTCGGAAAAATAGTGTGACGCCGGCGATCCGTTGATCAAGGCTTCTGTAACAACTCTGCATTTCAGTTATATTTTAAAGTATTTCTGCTGAATATCGAGTAGTAATGTAAAGTTCGTGTGCAGCATTTTTTCAATCTCTGTTGGCTTTTGTTTTTAGATATGAGCTTGTCCTTCTTAATGCATCCGTTCTAGTGTGGATTTTATAAGTGTGGTTTAGCTTGCAGCATTTTGACCTCTTTTGTGATGCTCATGATTTAGCTGTGTAATGAATTCCAAACTGTTGGCGTGTTTGGATATTTTGTTTTTAAATAGTTTATTTGACACGGCACGATACAATTTATGTTTAACTGAGCCAAGTACATTTTTTTTAAATTCTAAATTAGCAGGGAAAAGAGGGAGGCCTTTTTTTTATTCTCGCGGCCGACTACGAGCTAGTGGGGATTTAAGGTGAGAGGAGAGGTGTTACAATTTTGTTTTTAACTGTTTTATATTTCAGAATGTATTCATTTGTACGTGGCTAACCAGTGATGTTCTATTTGAGCAGTTTTGGTCTGAGGTGTCTGCGTAAACATAGAGATGCCGAGTCTTCGTTTTTGTGTCTCTAGCCGTGTGTATCATTCTCTTTCAGTTTGTGACAGAAATTGTATTCTAGCAAATAGATAAAAGAAATCAAATTTTAATGCCAGCATTTTTTATAAACCCGTATAGCTATGTACTGGAGATCACCGCTTCCCAGAATGTCTCTAACGGGTACGTTCGGTTGTTTTCCTCGGGCCCGAAGGGAATCTATAAGCTCGGACCTAACACCACAGTATTCGGTACACGACCAAACAACATGCTCGATGTCATGGTAGCCATCGCCACAAACGCAGTGATTACTGTCTACAAGCCCTATACGAAAGAGATGCGTGTTTACCGTATAGTGATTGGACATAAGTCTGGACATCACGCGAATGAAGTCCCGACCTACATCCAACCCCTTGAGCCATGCTTCCGTCGATACCTTAGGAAAAATGGAATGTAACCACCGTCCCAGTTCATCTGAGTTCCATGATGATTGCCAACTGTTGAGTGTTCTCTGACGCAAAATGCTATAAAATTCATCATAAGCAATTGGTCTTACGTAAATATCGCCATCAATAGCACCCACCTTAGCTAAAGCGTCAGCCTTTTTATTGCCCGGAATGGAACAAAGAGAAGGGACCCACGCTAAGGTAACCCGGTAATTTTTATCTGTTAAAACACTTAAAAACCGCCGTATTTTCCCCAAGAAATACGGGGTGTGCTTCACAGTCTTCATCGATCGCAGAGCCTCAATGGTACTGAGACTGTCTGTGAAGATGAAGTAGTGGTCTATGGGCAGGGTTTCGATGATCCCAAGAGAGTACTGAATGGCAGCAAGCTCTGCGACGTACACGGAAGCAGGAGCATCGAGTTTGTAGGAGGCGGTAAAATTTTCGTGGAAAATACCGAAGCCAGTGGACTCATCTAGATTAGATCCGTCAGTGTAAAACCTTTTATCATAACTAACATGTTTAAACTTATTGGAATTTTTTTTAGGGATCTCTTGGGGTCGCAATTGATACGGGATACCAGAAATGTCTTGTTTCATGGTGGTGTCGAAGAATATAGCATTATTAGAAGTATCTTAAAAAGCGACATTGGAGGAATCGTATGAAGAAGGATTAATATCTTGAGCCATATAGTCAAAATATAAAGTCATAAATCTGGATTGAGATTGAAGGTCGACCAACCTCTCGAAATTTTCAATTACTTATGGGTTCATAACTGTGCATCGAATTAGCAACCGGTAAGAGAGATTCCAAAAACGATGTTTCAACGGAAGAATACCCGCTAGCACTTCAAGACTCATCGTATGGGTCGACTGCATGCAACCTAAGGCAATACGCAAACAACGATACTGAATTCGTTCCAGTTTGATCAAATGTGTGTTTGCTGCGGAGCGGAAGCAGAAACACCCGTACTCAATTACAGACAATATCGTTGTTTGGTATAGCCTTAGAAGGTCTCCTGGGTGGGCTCCCCACCAGGTTCCGGTAATCGTACGAAGAAAATTAATCCTCTGTTGGCATTTTTGTGTCAGATACCTAATATGACAAGCCCAGGTGCATTTAGAGTCGAACCAGGCCCCGAGATATTTAGCGACTAAAACCTGAGAGATCGTTTTACCCGTTAGTAGGAGCTGCAGCTGAGCTGGATTATGCTTCCTAGAAAAAACGACCAGCTCAGTCTTCTCCGGAGAGAGTTCTATACCCAGCTTAAGAGCCCATTCAGACAAATTGTCTAAGGTATCTTGCAATGGTCCTTGCAGATCGCTAGCCTCGCTACCAGTAATGGATACAACGCTATCGTCTGCAAGTTGCCTTAGCGTGCATGAATTTGCAAGACATTCATCGATGTCATTGACGTAAAAATTATATAAGAGAGGACTTAAACATGAGCCCTGGGGAAGGCCCATGTAACTAATTCGGGAAGTTGTCGAATCGCCATGTGAGAAATACATATGCTTTTCTGACAACAAATTGAGCAAAAAGTTATTCAAATTTGGTGAAAGTCCCTGCGAATGAAGTTTCGCGCTTAAAACTTCTACAGAGACAGAGTCAAAAGCCCCCTTAATATCCATGAACACAGAAGCCATTTGCTCGTTCCGAGCAAAGGCTAGTTGAATTTCAGTAGAAAGCAACGCTAGGCAATCGTTCGTCCCTTTGCCCCGGCGAAAGCCAAATTGAGTATCTGAAAGTAACCCGTTTGTTTCGACCCATTTGTCTAACCGTAAGAGGATCATTTTCTCCATTAATTTCCGGAGGCAAGAGAGCATCGCAATCGGCCTATATGAATTGTGATCAGAGGCAGGTTTCCCGGGTTTCCGAATAGCAATGACTTTTACCTCCCTCCAGTCATGCGGAACAATATTTAGCTCAAGAAACTTGTTGAACAAATTCAACAAGCGTCTTTTTGCAGAGTCGGGTAGATTCTTCAACAGGTTGAATTTTATTCTATCTTACCCTGGAGCCTTATTGTTGCACGACAGGAGAGCCATTGAAAATTCCAACATCGAAAATGGAGGCTCTTCCGTAGTTACTAATAACGCGTCGCGAAAGGTTTTCTGTTCCGGTACAGAGTCCGGACAGACCTTTTTGGCAAAATCGAGTATCCAGCGATCTGAATACTCCTCGCTTTCATTCGAAACGTCACGGTTCCGCATGCGCCTGGCGGTATCCCAGAGAGTGCTCATCCCTGTTTCCCTCGACAACGCGTTTACGAACCGCCGCCAGTACCCGCATTTTTTCGCCTTTACTAAGCTCTTCATTTGCCTGCCCAGTTCCTCGTACTTTCGAAGCAGGTTGACAGTGCTGTACTCCCGTTAGTCCTTATACGCCGCGGACCTTCGCACGTACAGCTCAGAGCACTCTTTGTCCCACCATTTGTTGGGAGGGCGCTGTCTAATCGTTATCCCGGGTATCGGTTTCGTCTGAGCTTGAGTCGCGGCGTCGATTATCAAGCCAGCTAAGAACGCGTATTCTTCCTCCGGAAGAAGTTCCTCGAGAGTCTCGATAGATTGTGCTATAATAGACTCATAACACTTCCAATCAATATTACGTGTAAGATCGTAGGAAATATTGGTTGGGTTCGGGGGAGTTGAACCATTAGCAATTGATATAACGATTGGAAGATGATCACTACCGTGGGGATCGTTGATTACTTTCCACTGGCAATCTAACACTAGTGATGTCGAGCAGAGGGATAGGTCAAGCACGCTTTCACGTGCTGGAGGATTAGGTACGCGTGTCGCTTCCCCAGTATTCAAAACTGTCATATTGAAATCGTCGATCAAGTTACAGATTAAAGAAGATCGGTTGTCGTCGTACAGCGACCCCCATAGCGAACAGTGAGAGTTAAAATCTCCCAAAATCAAAAATGGTGCGGGAAGCAATTCTGCTATATCAAGGAGTTGCTTCTGTTCAATCCGCGCGGATGGGGGAATATATAACGAAACAAGGCAAAGGTCTTTTCCTTTCATATTCGTTTGAATGGCAACAACTTCAATATTCGAGATCGAGGGGAGGTCGATTCTGAAAAAAGAATAGCACCTTTTGATCCCTAAAAGTACCCCTCCACCGTGTGAGTCTCGATCTCGACGAATGATGTTGAAATCGTGGAAATTAAGTTGGTCATTTGAATTGAGAAAAGTTTCACAGAGCGCGAACGCATCACAATTGTATGTGTTTATCAAATGTGAAAATAAATCGAATTTGGGGATGATACTTCTGCAGTTCCACTGTAACACAGTGACAAAATTCCTAACCTCTTTCGACGTATTAGTCATCGAAAGATACGATGGCTGAAATGAGGGGCCAAGTTGCTGTGAGTTGCTTCAAATAGGTTTTCACTGTAGGGAGAAAGGCAAGAAGAATGTTTTGAAGGGGATCTGGTATGTTGAATGTTTTAAATATCCAGTCCACAATATCAGAGAATTTTATGAACCCTGTTTCGTTTATGTCTTCTGATCGAGAAATGGGTGCACGAGGGGTTTTTGGTGCCCCAGGAAGCGGTGGGTACTCCTGGTTTGATTTGAAATTAAAACCGAGGGGTACTTGCTTCGGTTTTTCTTCACCGCTTCCTTTCTGTGTTGTCTTATTGGTCATTCCGCTAGGGGTTATCTTACGACCTTTGCGAGAAAGATTAGGAGAGTTGAGCATTCTCCTCTTCCTAGATCCCTCTGGCAAGGCATAAGAACACCCTTCGACGGGATCGTCAGATGTACCCTCATCGGTTGACAAAAAGGAAAAGATGTTTCCTGTCGAGGGTGGCTCAGCCCTCTTAAGCATTTCTGCAAAAGAGCGCTTTGATCGTTCCTTAAGGGAACGCTTAATTTTTTCCTCGCGCTGTTTGTACGCGGGACACGCCGAAAGGTCATGCCGAGTTCCCTCGCAGTAAAGACACTTTTCAGTATCCTCACTGCAAGCGGTCTCAGCATGATTACCTCCGCACTTGCTGCAGCGTGCCTCGTTGCAGCAGTAGGTGGCTGTATGATCTAACTGCTTGCATTTTGGCAATGCATGACCCGCGGTACAAACAGGCGTACAGGCAGCCGAACCTTGTCCAAAGAGATGTAGTTCGGCAGTGCGGATCCGGCGAATGTTACACGGAAGGAATCCGAAGGGAGAAATTATTTCTTCCCTTCTTCAATGGATACTGAATGTAATTGCTTGACATCCAGTATCTTTACATCTTGAATCAGGGGGTTCTTGAAGCAGCCAACCCCGTGACGCAAAATGTCATCGACCGTGAGGCTTCCTTCGGTAACCACACCGTCGATCTCCACGACCTTGGCAGGGATGTACACGCGGTACTCCCTTGTAAAGAGCTCGTAGCTAGCAATTTCGTTTGCTTGCTTCAAGCTACTCACGACAACTCGCAGTTTGTTCGGCCTCACCTTCGTAATCTCGGTTATGGCCGAAAACTGTTTTGCCAGGTCCTTGCCTATTTGTATAATGTTAAGAGGCTTTTTTATGGGCCTAAAGTAAACTACGAACGGACCTTTCGAAACATCTGGGTAAGCTTTCACCCGTGTTGCCGGTACCCTTGGTACGGGGCTAGGTAGCGGGGAAGGTAGAGGGGAATCGATGGGGGAGATCTCAATCTCTTCCCCATTTGTTTCCACATCCAGGAATAGTTGCACCTGCATGTCGTCCATTTTGCGCGAGCGTTACGCTCTACCGCACACAAACGATAAATATTCGAGTGTGGGGGGGTGGGGGGATCAAGTAGTTGATATTAAATTTTAAAAACAATTTTTCAAACTACAATGGATCAAAATAAAAAAAAGACAGTAATACTAATACAAATAACAATAGTAATAATAGTAATAATAATAATAATAATTATAACAATAATAATAATAATAACAATAATAATAATAATATTAAAAATAATGATGAAAATTCTAAAGTGAATCCTTCACCGAACGTCTAAGTCACGACCTCACGGCTGATAGTTGGATTAATCGAGTGTCTCCGCAGAACAAACAATGACGATCCAGCTTCGTGTTGTGACACAGTGGCCGTATCCTACACGCGACCTTGTAGATGCCACTTGTAGTTGACTTCCACGCGCTCGATCGTATGATGGTCCGTGCTGCTAGCGGGGTAACAGCGGTGCGGGAGAATTATTCTTGCTGATATAGGGTAACGGGGGTATTTTGGCCCACATGCATATTTTGGCCCACCCGGTAACATTTCACGCATTTTATCTGATAAATTCAATGATTATTAGAAAACTATGCATGCAACATTGAATAACACACCTAAGAATCATACTACACTATAATTTTCGGCGAAAAACTGGCTCTAGGTAGTGTTATTTTGGAATTAGTTCATACATATTCAAAGTCATGGCTGAGTCAACCCAAAGTCAAGAGGAAGTGGTAATATACAAGTCAGCGTCCGGAAGCTATTGTAACAAATAAGTATGCTTATGAAACAATTCGTTGCTGTAGTAACATCAATAAAATGTCATAGAAACAGTTTGTATACTCTAACATGTTGGAAAAAGTTGAAAAAGTGGTTAAACGCATGGCCGAAATATGTTTGCCTCTTTCTGGAGCAAACACATTTTGGCCATGCCAAGTTTTGACATCTCTTTGATTACCGTTCGGCCGTTGCACGTGAACAAAGAAGCAGCTTGTGACAATTTACAGGTAATTACTTCTTAATTTATCACATTTAACGATATTAAATTAGATGACAATGCCTGTCAAACCGCTATAAGCCAAATCATTTAATTTTTAGATGCCTAAAATTTGCATAAATTCACAGCAGAAGGATGTTCTCCTCAAACGCACTATATTTGCTCTAAAAATACCGATGATGATCTTAGATATAATTAGTCCGAACTATTTCCATACACGTCTGTAGATATAAAGGTGGGCCGAAGTAAGAATTTGGTGTACCAAAATATGTCTTTAGTACTTCGTAGAAATTCTGATATTTCTAGGATATTTTTCAATATATTGCATTGTTGAACGGTGTATATTAAAATAGACACTTAGCTTTTAACAACGGTATAAAAGAGTAAGTATTTATGTTGAAAAATTGTGTTTGTTTTTAATGAACTGTGCGAAAACTTCCCAAAGCTGGCCAAAATACCCCCGTTACCCTATCAGCTGCGTACAGATCACTGGCGGGGTAGCCTGCCCCTACCAGTGTGCAGAAGATGTTTCTGCCGATATATTGCAGGCTATTGTTATCGCACACAAGAACTAATCGAAAAAAAAAACACCCGTACGATAACTCGTGTATTGTTGTTTTGCGAATCAAACGGAGATAAACAATTTGCGTCTAATCAAGACGAAAGCAAAAAAACGTGTTTGGATATCTAGGTTAAAATTTACAACTCTTTGTATAATTTTATAGAAGGCACTGTTATACCATTTACTCAGCGAGGCTTCATTATTAGATTTGTAAAGTTGTGTAAAAGCTATGAGGATTTGAAATCTATTCCTGCAATGTTTTATGTTTATATTAGTTTTAACAAAACAACCTCATACAATGAAGAAAGACGTAGTACTGCGTCACAAATATACACCATACTATTAATGATTTCTGATGCGATTTGAAACAAAAATGCTCTTTATAATTCAGAATCTAAGATGAACAATTTGACTAGTAATTCAAATCTCAGACAGTTCAATGAGTTACCGGATTGGATATCATTTACCATCTTGAATGCTTCATGTACAGCAGCTAAAAAACACGAATGGAATTTTCATACCGCTGCACAGTGGTCCAATAATGCAAGAAGTGGAACTTAATTCCATATCGCCTTTTAACTTCATCCTAGCTTAATAGTGTCTTCGGAGTAATTGTTTGTATAAATGACCCGCATAATTGCAAATTGTAAAAAAATATTAAAAGTTTACTATACTAAAAATAAAAAAATTAACTTTTTTGTGTTAAGAGATAGAAGAATAGTTTATTCAGCAAAGTTGTATAAAATTCAAAAATATGAAACTTTGTTGAACAAATGAAAATCCTATCTTTTTTCGGTACAAAGTTATGAAGTACATTACATTGAACTTATTTAAAAGTTAGTTTTTTGTACTTAACTTTAGTTAGTTGCATTTTACACGAAAGTGTAGTTCGAAGGAATTGTTAGGGCACACAAAACAAACATTTTTGCCGAAGACTATATATCTCCAGGAGTTTTCCTTACAAAGTTATATCATATTTTAGCTTATTTTTTCGATTACTTCAAGAATGTATAGGTTAAAAAGGGGCAAGTGGAATCATGATGTCAATAGTTTTTCTTGAAGTTAAGCTGAAGTACTATAAACTTCTTTAGGTTCCATTTGTCCCAATCCACCCATTTTAGAGTACAGCGAACATATGTCACAGTAGGTTTTCATATATCAAAAATACTAACTTTTTTGTGTTAAGAGATAGAGGAATGGTCTTTTCGGCAAAGTTTTAGAACGTACAAAAATATGAAACTTTGCTGAACAAACAAAATTTCTATCTTCATTGGGAACAGAGTTACAGAGTATTTCATGTAAAAGTTACTTAAAAGTTAGTTTTTTGTACTTAACTTTTGTTAGTTACATTTTACAAGAAAACTTTGTTCTGAAGAAGCATTTGGGCATACAAAACACACGTTTTTGTTCAGGGCTACACATATACAGGACTTTTCCTTATAAAGTTTTAGCACATTTCAGCATATTTTTTCGATAACTTCAACAACGTATAAAATAAAGATTAGGTGGATTGGGACGGATGGAACTTATAGCAGTTTTGAGCACTTGAGCTGAACTTTGAGAAAAAAAATGGACATCATGATTCCACTTGCCCCTTTTTCCTTTATACGTTCTTGAAGTTATCGAAAAAATATGCTGAATTATGCTATATCTTTGTAAGGAAAAGTCCTGGAGATGTGTAGCCTTCAACAAAAACGTGTATTTTGTATGCCAAAATCCTTTTGTAAAACAACGTTTTTTTGTAAAATGTAACTAACAGAAGTTTAGTACAAAAAACTAACTTTTAAGTAACTTTTACATGAAATACTCTGTAACTCTGTTCCCAATGAAGATAGAAATTTTGTTTGTTCAGCAAAGTTTCATATTTTTGCACGTTCTAAAACTTTGCCGAAAAGACCATTCCTCTATCTCTTAACACAAAAAAGTTAGTATTTTTGATATATGAAAACCTACTGTGACATATGTTCGCCGTACTCTAAAATGGGTGCATTGGGACAAATGTAACCTAAAGAAGTTTATAGTACTTCAGCTTAACTTCAAGAAAAACTATTGACATCATGATTCCACTTGCCCCTTTTTAACCTATACATTCTTGAAGTAATCGAAAAAATAAGCTAAAATATGATATAACTTTGTAAGGAAAACTCCTGGAGATATATAGTCTTCGGCAAAAATGTTTGTTTTGTGTGCCCTAACAATTCCTCCGAACTACACTTTCGTGTAAAATGCAACTAACTAAAGTTAAGTACAAAAAACTAACTTTTAAATAAGTTCCATGTAATGTACTTTATAACTTTGTACCGAAAAAAGATAGGATTTTCATTTGTTCAACAGAGTTTCATATTTTTGAATTTTATACAACTTTGCTGAATAAACTATTCTTCTATCTCTTAACACAAAAAAGTTAATTTTTTTATTTTTAGTATAGTAAACTTTTAATATTTTTTTACAATTTGCAATTATGCGGGTCATTCATACAAACAATTGCTCCGAAGACACTATTAAGCTAGGATGAAGTTGAAAGGCGCTATGGAATTAAGTTCCACTTTTTGCCTTATTGGACCACTGTGCGCTGCCTTCTAAAATTTCAATCGCTAATTCGTGGCTGTTGCTATCGCTGAGTATCGTTAATCTCCGATCCGATCTGCCCGTAGCGGGGCATCAGCTGACAGCAAATTTGATCCACACAGTAAAAGTCATGTTTATGCTGCAAGCCTAGTGTAGATGGCCGGAACAGGCGATGATTTACCGACCAAACATCAAACCGTAGACCATGAGAAGCGATGTACCGGCAAACGTCAGACTCAAATTGCATACGCAATTTACCGTGCCTTACTGGCGTGGTGCTGGTATTTATTATCAACACCAATCATCATCAGATAGCCGCTGCAGCAATTCGATTTTACGCGTTTCATTTGCCCTATCTATCCTGCTAGCGTCTAATGCTGCTATATAGGCAGGAAACTTAAACCGCGCTCCATCGGTTGCGTGTGGAGCTGAATAGATATCGTACACTGCAGGACTCTGCGCTTTCGCTGATAGAAAGGCCTAGCGCTATGGGGATAAATCAAAACGGAAACGATATCCCCTCCGAAGATCGGAACGATTCAACCTGACACGAAACAAAACTATAGTCCTATCATCTAGGTTTCACCACAGCACACAGAAAAGATAAGCTCGATTTCACTGTGATGTGGTTATCATAAGTTCATCGCCATATTTTTGAATGATGTTTTTAAGCTCTTCGCATTATGCACCGAAACCCTACAAACTGTAGAAAAAACCTTCTACCATTTTAAGGGATATTTTTAGAGCTTTTATTTTCTCGTTTTTTAAATACTAATGGCTGATCTCACTCAAAATTAAGCTTGTAAACGGTCACCATTTTCATTTGATCTAGCTTCCTTAGCGTGCGCACGCTATGTTTAAAGAAGTTTATTATACAAAGTCAATGTACCTAAAATGTTTCTCCGTAGGGTCATAGTTTCAGCCCTCTAGTTTCAAAATATGAATACCCGAAAATATTTCATCGGTGAAAATTTGATTTTTCCTCGATTTCTTATTTCATATTTAACAAAATTACACATTCTGATTTGAAAAAAAAATCTAGGAACAAGGTATCCAAAATCTGAATACAACATTTTTGTCCGCTTAAAATTACTGAAATTTTCGTGTAAAAACATCCTTTCTACGTTAATCCAGCTTAAAAGGAGATCAAAAACACTTTATTTAGTTATGTTTATTCTTCATCTTTCACGGCTCAATATTGAAAACCAAGTCTTCCGATGCGCATAAATGTTATTAAGTGTGCGTGGCAATTGCCATGGTGATAAAACGATTTGAAGATTTTTCATCATCAAAGTTAGCAAGTATTTGTATTATTACATTTAAAAATGGTTATTTATAATGTGGTGAATAGTAAGTCCTTTTCAGATCTGTAGCTTGTAATTAAAAACATTATTTACCCAACTAGATCAGTTTTATCCTTCATTACATTTAAAAACCCTTACAGTTAAACCTGTTTTTGAGCGAAATTTATTTTGTGCGACTTTTTGTATGCGGTTTTTTTATTTGTGCGTTTTTTTTTTGTGCGGTATATGAAAAAGGACCACATCCGATACGATTTTTTCGATCCTTGAAATAAATTTCAACGCATTACATGAGCATTGCGTCAGCAGTTTTTTATTCGAGCCAGTTTTACGTAGGAAAAACCCTGTATTGTTAGCCTACGAAGTACAGCGGTTGGAAAAATTATTATGTTTAAAAAAGTTACGTTAATCAATTAGATGTTTTAAAATATGTTCTCATAGATATTCAGAATCAGAATCATCAAGTTTCGAGTTTGTTTTTATATGAGTTTTTTTTTATGTGGCCCCTATCCACCGCATAAAAGAAATGATTTTCTGATAATGTTGCAGAAACATTATTTTATTGTTAAGTTTCAAATGATTTTTTTGTGCGATTTTTTTTGTGCGGTTGCTATCCCTCGCACTAAACAGGCTTGACTGTAATAGTAATAGCTCAAACATAAAATTACAGAAGCTGAAATATTTGATAGCGCAAAAAAAATAACTTTAGGATGTGACTAATGTCGAATGCTGAAACAGCAGCACATATTTTAGGTTTGTAGTTCAAATGGTTTTCTTGCATTTTATAAATTTCCTTGTGAAGAGCTTCGGTCGTTTGCTCTGAATATTTCGCAAAGCCTTCATATGATCTCTTGCAGAACTCAAATTTCGAGATGTGAAATTTTGGTGTCCGTCATAGGTTTGAAGGACAAACCTAACAAGAATTTATAAAGACAGTCAAGACAGTTAATTATCATGAAGTTACCTTTAGAAAACCTGCACCCCATATTGTAGCAACTGCCACAAAACAATTTAAAATAGATGATATAATTTTAGTATAATTTGTTGAAAAGTCTTTGTATGACCTGCTTCAGACTTTGATCAACGCGTTCAAGTTGTTTGGCCGTTTTGAAGCACGAAATGCACACTTTTTCGCGATTTTCTTCGTGAAATGCATTTTTAGTAGGGGAAAGTAGGTAAAGACGGACACCCCAAGGTTTAATCTAAATAATTACTTAGGTATTGCTATTTAGATCGCAGTAGTCATACAAATTGAAACTTAAGGTCATTTGTTTTCATGATCATTTTTGGTATTAGTGAACTTCCTCCGAGTTTTATGTGTTTTGGGTCTTCAAAAATAAGACTACAAATTGCTGTTTTTTGACATAGTTGGGAAAGACGGACACTTGGGGTAGGTAAGATGGACACTACGAAGGTAAAGGTGGACACTCACAAAAAAGATGTAGTACGTTAAGTATTCTTTTAATTTATGTGTTAAGTGATGGCCATACATTACTCTATGTTATTAGAGCTCATGTATACATCACGTGAACAGTTTGAGAGGATGGGTTTCGATGAAGGCAAGAATTCACCGCCTATATGGCCTGTTCTAACTGCTAAGTGATTAATATCTGCTGGTTTCTCTCGCGGGTGTACTTTGTGAACATCTGTAGTACACAACAGATGCTACATGTGAAAATTCTTGGAAAATCCGTGTGTCCATCTTTCCCTACCTTAGTGTGTCCGTCTTGCCCGACCTGGTTGAAAATTTTTCAAACGATCGTAGCTCTTCATCGGAACATCGAAAATCTGCTCGATTTTCACTAGAAAACGGAGGAAAGACTAATTAATCACTTTACTATTGTGAACAAATGAAAACACGTAAGTTTCACGAGTTTTTCATTATTTTCCGTGGAATAAAAATTACATCAAATTGCGCGTTCACGAAAATATTCTTTGTTTTACTTACAAATTTGACAGTTTGCTTGCTGAAAACCGATAATGCAACTCAAAAGCATTAACGCACAATAAAGAAGGTATTCGCATCACTCGACTGACATAATACATTCTAGTTTGTGAAATATTAAAAGTGTCCATCTTACCCGCAGTGTCCGTCTTTACTTACTTTCCCCTATTGCTATTCAACTGAGTGAAAAGCCTAATATGAAGATGAATTTTTTTTTCCAAATTGTTTTATCACCATGGCAATTCCTACGCACACTCAATAACATCTATGCGCATCGGAAGACTTAGTTTTCAATATTGAGCTGAAAAAGATGAAAAAAAAACATAACTAAATGAAGTGTTTTTGATCTCATTTTAAGCTGGATTAACGTAGAAAGGATGTTTTCTCATGAAAATTTCAGTAATTTTAAGCGGAGAAAAATGTTGTATTCAGATTTTGGATACCATGTTCCTGGATTTTTTTAAAAATCAGAATGTGTCATTTTGTTAAATATAAAATGAAAAATCGAGGAAAAAACAAATTTTCACCGATGAAATATTTTCGGGTATTCATATTTTGAAACTAGAGGGCTAAAACTATGATTCTACGGAGAAACATTTTAGGTACATTGACTTTGTATAAAAACCTTTTTTAAACATAGCGTGTACGTCACAGTCGGCTTTCGCTCGTAAATGTAAAATAACCAAACCATCGCCGCTCAGCTTACAGAAAGAAAAGGATAGTCAAACGACACTCGCGTATCAAAGAGATGCACACTGTAAATCGTTTAGGGATGTTATTTCGGCCTATTTCCGTCTACTTCGTTCATTTATGTTGAGAAATATTATTACAAGATCAATGATATAAATAATTTCCGGAATAGACGCACTAAACGTGCGTAATTCTCATTTCTAGAAAAAATGTCAAAATACGTTTGAGGAAAATAACGTCATGATGGCGATACTCATTGGACATGTTTGTTTAAGAATGTATTCAGACAGCGAGCCTTGGTAGCGTCAGAGGAAGAAGAAGACGATTATTGCAGTGAAAAGTGGTTCTACCGTGACCATTTCGAAGCCTGCCCAAAATACAGTCTCCCAGTTAGAGACTCGTAAGCCTATGATCCTATCAGAGTTATAATTCATTCCAACAGTTTAGGACATGTCTGGGGCGCCGATCGCACGCCAACATCATTCATCGGTCATTGTTACCGCTCACAGGATAGTGAGGCCGCAATCGCTCACAGGCACCCATACAAATTTATTATAAACCTACGTCATCTCATTGATGAAGAGTATCCCCGAACCGAGAAAATCCTCGTGGGAGAGGTCTGTGTGCAAATATATTACAGCAATTTGCTTTTGTTCCAAACAAGCGGCGTCGCGTTCGGCATTGCAATGAAATCTCCGGTGCGGTGTGCGACGGCGCTGGTGGCACTAGTGACGGTAATGACTATAGTGGTGACTAGTTGGATGAGAGAAATCTACATTACCACCACATTTTACGGTGGCAAGCGGAAACGGTTTCAAAGGAGGACTCGACACGTATCCGACGGTATAGATAGGCTAAATCCCGTTGTGCTGCCGGTAAGTAATTGGTATGCCGCACTGCTGTTGCTGAAATATTCGAATGAATCCTATTGCATGCCGGCTTGTGGATGATGCATTACACTATGGATTACGACCGGACAACAAACTGGACCCTGATATTGGCACACGAGCGATGATATGCCGTATATAACTAAAACAAGTAATTTTTAAAATAATAATCCGGTGTATTATCCCACTACCCACAGGCGAACTGGTCGGAACATGTTTTTCGAGATCGCTGCTGTGTATGTGGCAGAGATAGCGTGGGAAATATATCACCTAGATTAATGTTTTTACTGTTATGAAATAATCTGTAAAGTGGGAAAAAATCGAATCGAATTAGATTTAATTTTGCAGTTTTTAATGCCCACAGGTAGTTCAATGCAAACACAAAACAGAGACAAAAGTCAATAGCTCTCATGGGTGCTTATTGTTTAGGTCACTGGTAAAAAAGGTTTACAAAACGTTTATTCTATGAAAAAGGAACAAGAGTTATATTTTGGATTTCAAAAATTAAAATCAGTAGTACAAGTTAAAACGATTAAAATTGCTATGAACAATAACGGAAGAATCAAAATAAGGGAAAAAAATAAGAATACAACAAGCAGTAGACCAAGAAAGGTAGCAAATAACTTTTGTCTTGAGTGCAAAGTTAAAAACCAAAGGCAGAATTTACAAACCGAAAGGTGAAAGCAAAAATTCAAGAAGTCATAACTCAAAAGTTATAACTCTAAAGTAAATTCTCAAAACTTAAAAGTAAAAATACCACAAACAAGAAAACAGGTTCCTCTTCACAACTCGGAACTCAATACTAAACACTTAAATAGTATGAGTCAAAAGTCAGAATTCAATAGTCGAAAATCAAAAAAAATCGGAAATCCTAAATCATGAACCACAAACGGAAAATCAGAAGTCAAAAGCTTCAAAGTTGTAAGAATAAAGTAAGAAGTTAGAAATAAAAAATCAAATATAACAGGTTGATAACCAAAAGTCATAAGTAGAACTGAAAAGTAATAAGTTCAAAGTAAAAAGCCAACAATAGAACGAAAAAAGTTACAAACAGAAAATAAAAAGTCAAAAAATGAGAAGAAAAGTTGAAATAAAACCAACAAAAACAGAATTCGAGGAGAAAAAGTTTAAAATAGAGAGTCAAAAGTCAAAAGAGTCAGAAATGAAGAGTAAAAAGTCATAAATAAGAAGCAAAAATTTAAAAATAGAAAACAAAAAGCCAAAACTTGGAAATAAAAAATTTAAATATAAAAGTTGGAAAAATAAAAGAAATAGTAAAAGTTGAAAATAGAGGGAAAAGTAAAGAACAGAGAGTGAAACCTCAAACATAATGTAAAATAATGTGAAAAGTCACAAATAAAAATTATAATGTAAAAATTAGAAGTGAAATGTCAAAATTGGACAGTAAAAAATGAAGAATTAAAAGTGAAAAATTAAAATTAAAAAGTCAGATACAAAACAGAAACAGATAAAAAAATAAAAAGTTCTAAATATAAAGAAAAAAGTGAAAAACAGAAAGTGAAAAGTTAAAAATAGAAAGTAAAATTCAAAAACTAGAAAGTTAAAACGTAAAATAGAAAGTAAAAAGCCAAACCTAGAAAGAAAAAACTCGGAAATGGAATGTAAAAAATTAAAACAGAAGTAAAACATCAAAAACAGATAGTCAAAAATAACCAGTCAAAAATAACAAGTCAAAAATAAAGGCTGGAGAGTCAAAAATGGAGATTAAATGATAACATGGAACAAGTCAAAATAAAATAACAAGTAAACAATAAAAAATAAAAAGCCAAAAAAAGTAAAAAGTCAAAATAAGAAATTAGAAAATTAATAATAGAGAGCAAAAAGTAAAAAAGGCATAGATTGATAGTAAAAAGTCAAAAAAAGAGAGTGCAATATCAAAAAAAATAGAATCAAAGTTAAAAATAGATAGAAAAAAGTGCAAAGAAGACAGCAAAATTTCAAAAATAGAGAGTAAAAAGTCAAAATGAGCTGTACGAAGTCAAAAGTGAACAGCCAAGAGTGAAAAGTCAAAAATAGAGAATGAAGAGTCAGAAATAGGAAGCAAAAACTCAAAAATAGAAAGCAAAAATCCAGAAAATAGAATTAAAATTCCAAAAATTTAAAGTTAAAAGAACAAAGTCAAAAATAGAAAGGAAAAGAGTACAGAGTCAAAAATGATAAGTAAAATGTCAGAAAAAGAATATAACAAATAAAAAATAAAAAGTAACATGTCAAAAAAGTAAGTCAAAAGTCCAAAATAGGAGGCAAATAGTCAAAAATAAAATGTCACAAGTCGAAATAGGAAAGTACAAAATCAAAAAGCAGAACATGAAAAAATTAATAAACATAGAGTGTACACTCAAACCTAGAAAGCAAGAAGTCAAAAACAGGAACTAAAAAGTGGAAAAAACACATGGAAAGTAAAAAGTCAAAATTGTAAATTGAATAAATCAGAAGTAGGATGTAAATTGTTAAAAAAAGATAAGAAAAATAAACAAAAATAGAACGTAAAAAGTCAACAAGAGTTAATGAAAGTTCAAAAATAAAAAAATAAAAAATTGAGTAAAAATTAATGAATAGAAATTTAAAAGTTAAAAATATTGAGCAAAAGTCAAAAATGGTAAGCAAAAACTCAAAAATCACTAGTAATAAGTAAAACTTAGAAAGAAAATGTAAAAATTAGAGAGTAAAATATCAGAAATAGAAATACTTAGGGTCAAAAATAGCAAGTAAAGAAAGAGTCGGATTTGGAAATTTAAGATTAAAAATAGAGATTGCAATGTCGAATATAAAAAGTAAAAAGTCGAAAATAAAAAGTGAAAAGTAAAAGTAGAAAGCAAAAAATAGAAAATATTAAGTCGAAAAGAGTTAATATAAAGTCAGATATAGATTGAGAATAATCAAGGACAGAGAACAATAGGACCAAAGTAAAAAGAATAGAGACTAAAAAGACAAAACATATTGAGTAAATGCCAACAATATAAAGTAAAAGGTCAAAAATAGAAAGTAAAAAGTAAAAAAATAAAGTCAAAATAGTCAAAATAAAATCGAGAAAATCAGAATAAGAGAGAAACCAGTTAATCATAGAAAATCAAAAGAGTTAGCAATAAGGAGTAAAACGTTAATAATAAAGGGTAAAAAATCAAAACAAAGAGTAAAAAATCAAAAAATATATGGTGAAAATTGAGAATTGGGGTAAAAATCAGAAATAGAAAGTAAAACGTCAAAAATAGGATGTAAATAGTCACACAAAAAAAAGTAAAAAACCATCATTAGAGAGAAAAAAACTCAAAAATAGAAAGTAAAAAATAAAAAAAATATCTATCAAAAACAGATTGTATGAAATAATAAGTGAAAAATAGAGGGTTAACGGTCATAAATGGAGGGTAAAATAAAGAAAAAAACGAGTCGAAAATAAAAAGTAACAAGTGTAAAATAGGAATAAGTAAAAATAAAGAGTAAAAAGCCAATTTTAGAAGGTAAAAAGACAAAAATACAATATTAATAACCGATAAAAATAGATACAAAATGTCAAAAGGAGACAACAAAGTGTCAAAAAGGGTAAAAAGTCAAAACAAAGTGAACAAAGTCAAAAATAAAAAGCAAAAGTAGAAAGTCAAAAATACAGAATGAAAAAAGATATAGAGAATGTGAAATTGAAAAAAAAGTGAAAAGAAAAATTAGTGGATGGAAGGTCAAAAGTTCAAGATAGGATATCAAAATAAGAAGGTAAAAATAAAATAAAAAAAAAAACAAAAATCGAAAATAGAAAATAGCGTAATAGTCAAAAATGGAAAGTAAAAAGTCAGAAATAGAAAATAAATAGCTGAAAATAGAGTATTCTTAGTCAAAAATGGAGAATGAAATGTCAAAATTAAAAAGCAAAAAGTCAAAAATAGAAAGCAAAAAGTCAAAAATAGAAAGTAACAAATCAAATATTAAAAGTAATGTGTCAAACAAGGTAAGATAAAAGTCAAAAAAAGAAAAAAACAGTCAAAACTAAAGAATCACTTGTCAAAATAAGAAAGTACAACATCAGAAACCTAAATAAATCCATCTAGCGGTTAGACCCAGCCTTTCTCATTTAAACTTATTATTTGTAAAAATAGGTTTACATGAACGCTTCAATCCAATAAAAATATATTCACTCTTTAGGTTCTAAAATATTGATGTTGCAATGTATACATAAAAAACCTAAATTAATCCACCTAGCGGTCAGACTCAGCCTTTCTCATTCAAACTTATTATTTATGAAAATAGATTTACATGGACGCTTCAATCCAATAAAAGTATATTCATTCTTTGGGTTCTAAAATATTGACGTTGTAATTGAAGTATGAAATATGAAATTTGACGTAATGTTAGTGCTGAAGAAATAGCGAAATAAAAGAAATGACCTAGTTTCGAACAATTTCATAACGAGCGATACCGGGAAAGTTCAAATAGTACGAAACCGCATTTAAATTATGTTGAATTCACGTATATTGATCAAAGCAGGTATAGTTTTAAATAGTCTTTGAATTTCTTTTCGTTCCATAACTTTTGAACCACATATCAAGTTGTTATGAAGTTAGTTGTTTGTCAGTTTAAGAGATAACTCATTCGTATGACGCTAGTTATGTTGAATGAGTCGTGTAATCTTTGAGATAATGGACTCGTTGTTTTAACAATATAATATATAACGGTTGCTTAAGTTCAATTATAATCGAAAGAATTGAAAACGTATAGAGTAGCCGAATCATGAAACCCCTTGTTCAATCATAATTCATCAGTTAACCCTTAACTAGCCCGTTCATCTGATATCAATATTGTTCAAATCGGTTGTGTAGTTTCTGAGATAATGAAGTTTCGTGATTTTCACATTTCGATATATTACAGACGAAGTTACAGTCCGATTACAGTTGAAATCATTAGTAAGTTATGAGGCAGCTGGACCTCTCATTTGAAACTAATTTGGGGAAAATCGGTTCAGCCATCTCTGAGAAACATGAGTGAGATTAAATTGTCTCCAGAACACGTTCCCTTCCATAACGTTTGAACCACATGTTCAATTTAAATGAAATTCAAAAGTTAAGGGTTTTTTAGGTAGCCAGTTCATTTGAAATTAATTTTGTTCAAATCGGTTGCGTACTTTCTGAGATATTGATGTTTTGTGATTTTTACATTTTGATACATAATCTCTAAACTAGAAATCCGATTACAATAAAATTCGCTAGGGTCTTATGGGGCAAATAGACCTTTCATTTGCAATTAATTTCATTGAAATCGGTCTAGCCATCTCTGAGAAAATCGAGTGAGATTAAGAGAGCGTTACACACACACATACACACACACATACCATGTATTGTATTTTGATACGTAAATTTCCAACAATCGTTGTTAATACAGCTTATAAAATTTTCTTGCTACAACACAGTAGCTGGACCACTAAACATGTCATGATAAACCGCCACTAGAAGGATATTCCTTGATTGCTACTTTCAAGAAAGTGTCCTTAGTAAATGTACCAACTCAGCAGCAACAGAAGCATCAGAGCTTGCCGAAGCCTTGTCCTGGAAAGGCGAAAGTAATAATCCTACATCACAATCCATTTCCCTTCTGGTGACAGATTTCATCTTTTCTAACCACAACAAAGACTCCATATCGCCCCCGAACGTCATCGCCTGCGAAAAGGACAAATCAGTTTCTCCCTTTTCGAATACAATCTATTCGCTACGCCTCGTATCGGCCAAAGCATATTTCACTTGACAAACGACGGCACCGGAAACGACAGGAAAGTGTATCTTCTCTAATCGCATTTTATCACCCACACCCTGGCGACGGTTTTTGGCCGCATTCTTTATGATGCGTCAAAAGCAGACTGGCAGGTAAACGATGCCTAAATTGTATCCTCATTTGCTTGCCTTCATCGTCATCATCCATTTCTACGGTTCCGGCGGGATGAAACATGGTTCCGACCCGAAGAATGTGGCGCGGTGCGGTACGGACAGTGAATGAAGATTTATGTTACATGCCTTTTCAACCATTTTTCCTTTTCCTCCGGCGTGACACGCCTGCCCCTTCCGCGCCGGTTCCATCTCATCCGGTATTAGATTAGAATAGACTAGTGCGAGTGCGTTGAGTTGTTGGGATATAAAATATATTGTTCTTTTGACGGATGGGAACCCGCCGAAACGCTCCCCTCCACAATTGAAACTTTTCCCAGGCCGTCGATTGAAACAACGCTTAACAATCCCTGGTTGTGATTAATATTTCAAGCTGCAATGTGACAGCTCCGGAAACTTAGCCAACCGGAAAGGTCGTAAAAGGTAAATACCCATTTTATCATATCAGCAAAGTTATGATGAGAATAACACGAAACGGTTTGTTACGGTTGGCGAAAGTTAGCCGTTGTTGTGGCGGGGTTTTACCAAAATTTCAGATTAAACTTTCAAAATACGGAAATAAATTTATTGGCATACCTGGAGGCGTAACAATGATTTATAATAATGATGAATTTAATCATTTTTGCATTTCTTTTTTGTTTTGTTCAGTGATTCACGCTGCTTAGAATGCTAACTATGATGTTTATGAACTACACTTTTGTTAGCACATCGGAATGTCATCGGAAACAAGATATCCTGGATAGCTAACTGTTTGCTTTCATAATGAAATGGAAACAATTGCGGTCTACATTATCAATTATATCGTCTAACTATGCATGATGATCCGGGTTGCCTATTTGCAGTTTCATTATTAAATAGTTACGGGTTGGTAATACGTGGAGTTTTATAACACCACTACATTTGCCAAAGTATGCAACGGAGGTATTTGCTGTTTTAGTTTAAACTGAGGTATGCGACATGGAAAGAATTCTTGCGTAATTTTTTCGTTTTTGTATCATGTTTATTTGAACTCTAAGCAGTTTAATCTTGTAATAACTTGTTTTATGTGCGAAAAATAGTCAATTTGCTTAACTATTTGATAATGATTGTGGAATGGTTAGATTATGATAAAAAAATGGAATTCATAGATATCACCCTTGCTCTCTGTTCTATCCTCTGCCACTATCGATGATAGAAGACTAGAAGAAACGTTTCGTTTTGCTGGCAACAACCTTAACCCACGGATTACTGAACATCTCCTGTGTTATGGAACTCTCAGTGGGTTTTTATCTTGGTATTGCCGAAGTGCTGATCTTGAAACTCTTCACGATCAACCATTACTTTCCTGATTGCTAATACGAATCTCGATTCAATCGCCTCCTGGTGCCACGATTTCGACATGTCCTTTCTTTTATGGGGCAGGGAAAATCCTCTTAAGAGCGATAGATCATTTACCGCTGCTTGCAACACGGAGACAGGCGTAACGTCTTTACTGTCTATGGCGACTTCTCTATTTCTGGTTTGAACGGGCTCCTGAGCCCCGACAATCCAGGAGTCCTGAAAATAGCCATACATATGATACTGTTACATACATGTTAGTCACAATAATATATAGAATATATATATAATATATCCATTATACAAAGACGCATCATGGAGCGTAAGGAATCATGACAACCTAAAGCCACAGAGGTTTTCCACCATCCAAACCGGTCGACGACTCGCAGTTGGAAGTAACAGCCTTTGACATGTGAGCTTAGCTAAGAACACAGTGACAGTGTGTTTAGAGTTATTAAAAAGTCACATCATGAGTTTCTACATAATTTCAAGACATAAATTTGTGATACGTCGGTTGCAATACAAGCAGCTTAAAAGCAATACGTTGGTGTTACATTTAGTTCCGGAACTGTTAATTCTACGAAACTTTGCAGCCAACTGTTTAATGTACAGGAAAAGGCTAGCGATACGATCCCACTAGCATAGCATAACATAGCATAGCATAGCATAGCATAGCATAGCATAGCATAGCATATTTGATCGCCCGTGTGTTGCCCGCGATTGACCAGAATCAGCTGAAATTGTACAAAGAACCGTCAAAATGGTGCCTAGGAGTAGCAAGCCATTTTCAGTGTACAATTCCTGGTGATCTTTCTTTTCACTGGTCAATAACGTAGCTGGCCACGCCCAATGCAGATCAATAGAGGAAGGGATATCGGGAGTGTTAGTTTAATACTTGTTGCTACTAGAGACCGAGGAATCCTCTGCATCATCCACAAGTATCAAAGGAAGGAATTAGTGTTAGTGGGAAGGAATTGATCTGGATCCATCGAGGTTGATAGTGCGATCTTTTCTACACAGATTTGCGCACGATAAGATTACTTTTCGATCTCTGGGCAACCGACAACCAGGAGACGATATAAATAGAACCGCGCCACGATTGCTGTATCGGCATACAGGAGAATCGGAGTTATCTATGGCAACCTGTCAATCGTTTACAGTCTGTATTACACCAAACTTCACGTTTCATCTCGTGAACAATCTGAATTTCGTAGAACGCAACAACCGCACGCCGAACTCAAACTACGCAAATTACTGGTACCAGTGGAAAATATCATACCGCGTTTAATTTGTGACATGATGGGTAATGCGCTAAAATAACCGAAATGGTAAAAAAAAACCCGCGAGTGAAGTTTTTGACCAGAGAGCCACCACGCGACACACCCGAGCATTATACGATGTAGTGGTAAGATAGCCACAGTTAGTGCAATCAACATACCGCGCGCGAAAATGGACTGCCCTTTCCGAATGCAAACAAGAGCGTGCCGACCACTGGTCCAAAGACTCCCGCTCTAAAAAAAAAAAAAAACAGTCCATGTTTCTACAGTCCAAGTAAACCCCCCCCCTTCTTTCCCAAAAAGGGGGAGTGCCTATGTATACACAATACACCGAACCCACAAGTCTATTCGCAAAATGCCGAACCAGTCGATCGAAACAGGAATAGATTTGTCATGCATGATGCAGGTTTCGAGTGAATGTTTGAAAGCAAACTTCGCTATAATTTGTACAAAAGTTCAGGCAGATTACATACTTCCAAAGTTCAACCCCAACCCAAAAAAAAAAAAAACATGAAAACCATGCTGAGCCCCGAGTCAATTCGCGAAATAAGATTATTTGTCATGCATTCAACGTTCCAGAGTGAACAGTTAAAGGTTTATAAATATTACAATAATTTGTCCAACAGCCAGGAAACTCAAATACTGGAAATGAAAAAAAAAAAAAAAAACTCCTACCAGAAAATGTACGGACCTTTTTTTCCTTCTAGATTTCGAGCAAACTTTCGTTTCTCGAGCAGCTGCAGAGATTTTCCAAAACATCTGACACCACTGAATTTTCATTTTAAATCGAATTTATAAGCTTCATTCGTGCAGTTCTTTGCTGGTACTCGGTTTTATATTCTAATATTATTTGACTATTCTTCAATTAAAAAACATTTCAATTTGTGATTAGAGAGCGTTGAAGTTGAGTTAATAACATTTATTATAGAAACCACTAGGCAAACAAATCATAATAATGGTAATACAAAACCCGTTACCGCAACACATCAATGCCATAACATTTCGCATTTGTATAATAAAGGTTAGCACGGATCAGATTGTGGATCGTGCCGGAAACTACTTTTGGCTACAGGAGGTGCCAGGAGATGGGGATTGTTTGTTTAACGCGTTGGCACACCAAATTTATGGTGTTACTCCAAGCCATCCGCAATTCAAGAATTATAGCTTGGATTTGCGACGTACAGCTGTGGAGGAGATAAGGAGCCGATCTGAGCTATACGCCCCCTACATTCTATTGAATGGTGACGCTATGGAAGGTGCTTCTGATGCAGAAAGATTTGGATTTTATTTAGATCAGCTGGAGAATCCGGGATTCTGGGCCGGCGAAGAATCAATTGCGGCGCTTTCGTATTATTATTCCATCATCATAATCGTTCATGAAGAAAATGGAAAAATCGAGTTCAAGGCACGATCCGAATGCGACAACCAACCTATCTACAATATTTTTTATCGTGGTCAGGGAGGAGTAAATACGCACTATGATAGTGTTATTTGCATGCGTCGTCAAAATTACCCTGGCCGTATCGATAATAACACCCGTCAAATCGTATTGTTGGGCGACGGTATAACAAGAGTAACCACCTTAACCTTTGGTGAGGGTTTGAATACTTTATTGACGTCCATATCCCATCAGCTGACTAAGTGTGTTCCGACCGATGAAGGATTAAATATTTTACGTTATTTAGCTGCTGCCGAAATTGATTTGCAATCGGTATCATTTTTGAATTTGTGTGGCATTCCTTGTACTACCGTGGAAGATGTAGATAATTTTAAATTTGGTCTAAGGTCAGGAGAACATAATGGTGGGCGATCCACCATTGCTGCGCTTTCGTCGCAGCTTGGAGTTGTCATATTTTTGCACAGTACCGCCCAAGACAGTCTTCGATACGATCCGATCGGACAAAGGTCGCCCATTATTCTGCATATATTGGAAGATACCAGGATTACCCCTTCTGTCTATCGCAGTGTTGTTGATCTGGAGCACTCAGATACTCATTCCTGTATTGCGTCACCGCTTAAAAAACGCACTCTCTTAGATCCGATTGTTGTAGCGAGAAAAATTTTGAAAACAGATGTCATGGGATCCCCAAATTGTTCGGACTATCCAAAAGTCACCGTAAGTGCTAAAAAAGGATTGCGCTTTGCGTCTTTGAACGTAAACGGTTGTCGGGATCGTAGTAAGCAAGAGGGAATCGATGGTTATCTCATGTCTCAAAATGTTCACCTGGCCGTCTTACAAGAAATGAATTTAGAGTGTTCGGAGCTCCTCACATCGAATTATAAATGGTATATAGGATGTGCGACCCGAAGAAGAAAGCGAGGCCTTGCTATTGTTGTACGAAATGGCTTACCAGTTGAAATTAAAAAACATATTAGTACGGATCCCTATCTTCAGATGATGGAGCTATCCTGTCTGGTAAAATTAGATTCTTTTCTAAAAAAAAAGACCCGATATTTTATTTATAGGTTGAGGATTCTCCCATGTTACTCGTTGTTATCAATGTACATGGACTTAATCAAAACAACGGTCACTTTTTTGCTAAGCTTGGGACGATGTTAAACAAAACATTAAAAGACCACCGAACTATCATTGCTAGAGATTTCAATTCTCAACTGAGTTGTAATAACCTTTCGGAAAATGAGGCTAGTTTGTTTGGTAAATATGCTGGACATGATAGCTTCAACGCGAATGGGCAGCAAATGAGGGCATTCTGTAATCTTTATTCTTTTGCTGTTCGAAGCACCCAATGTAATGTGTCTTCCAAGCGAACATGGACTAATGGAATAAGTTCATCCCAGGTGGACCATTTACTTACTCACTTAAGCTCTTATTTGTATCTTCGACGTTTACAATGCGCCGTGCCAGGGTCTGTCTTTTCTGACCATAAAGTCTTGCTTTGTAATATCGTCGAAAACCGTAAATCGAAAGCGATTAGAGGAAGGCAGAAGCTAGGTTTCCAAGCTACCATGAATATTGATGCTAATCTGTTGCAGAATGAAGAAGTGCGCGAGAGATATCAGAGACAATTGGCAAACAGTGTAGCTAGCAGAGCTACAGATGTTGACATAGTTAAAAACTGGCGCAAATTGAGCGGAAAGATTAGTGGAGCCGCAGCTGCTGTTCTGTCAAGACGACCTCGGATACATCAGGACAGAGAGGGTCGGCTTATCGTAGCTAAAATAAGGCGTTGCCAGTTTTGGCTCAATAGATCGGATAACCCTATATGGGCACACAGGTTAGCAGATGCCAAGGACGACCTCAGAAGGAAGAAGAGAGAGTCAGAAGAGAGAGAGACGATGCTGTTCTTCCAAAACTTGGAAAAGTACCCTATAGGTGAACGGAAAAGTTGCGTGCAGTTGTTGGGCCGATAGGAGTGCATCAGGCTGCTTTCCTTTCAGGTCGGTCCACTATAGACCACTTGCATGTACTGCAGCGCGTATTACAAGAATACTGGAATGCTGGAAAAGCGCTAATTCTTATGTCGTTAGACATAAAGAAAGCGTTCGATTGTGTATCTCTCACTGCTTTGCCTGCTATTTTGAAGAGTAAGTCACAATTTATTTTGAATAACATAGATTTAATTAGTGCTACTATTTAGGAAAAGGTGTGCCGGTTTCCTTCATTAATCGCGTGCTGGAGTGTATTCGTGGAGAGCAGCAGCAAATCATGTGGCAGGGTCAAATGGGAGAGCGGTTCGAACGAGTTCGCGGGATCAAGCAGGGGTGTCCGCTTTCACCATTTATCTTCAATCTTATCATGGAATCGGTTCTGGAGTCTGTACAAGATGAAGTAGCTACTTTGCGCCTAAATCAGCTAGACCGCATAACTCTCCCCATGGCTTTTGCCGATGATTTGATCATAGTTGCAGAAAACGTTGAAGATCTCGAGATAATATTAACAAAGCTTACTGAATATTTGGGCTACGTGGGGTTAAGTTTAAACAACAGCAAGTGTAAAGTACTGGTTCGAGAGCCTATAGGCGATGCTCCAGACAGAATTATCATCAATGGACAAGAGTATGCTACTACCGACTCACTGCGATACTTAGGAGTCTATCTCACTCCAAGATTGGATCGACCAATGACTGTACGCACGCGATGTCGAAATTCGGTCCGAGTTGCCAAAGCGGTTATGCAGTTTCTGAGAAAGTATAAGCCAACGTGGGAAGTTGCCCGTATTATTTATGAAACAGTTATTGCTCCCGCTATGATTTACGGGACTCAAGTGGCAGTTCTAACTAAATATAGTCGTCGTTCGATTCGGGAGTATGAGAAGCAGATCGTCCATGGAATGGCTAGCTTATGCCGTGCTTTAGATTCTGGACAGACGGCAAAGTCTGTAAACACCCTACTTCAAAAGAGACGAATCACCAAAAAAATACGGATTTACCAAATGCGATGGTGGGGTCACGTGCGAAGACGAGAGAGATCACACCCGCTTAGGGTAGCCGCTCGTCTACAAGCTAGACATTTACGGCGGTGCAGACTGTCCTTCACTTGGTGGGACAGTATCAAACATAACATGGGACTATACGAGAATATGACGTACCAGGATTGGTTACAATTGGCTAAGGAAAAAGGACCTTATCATCTTAAACTACAGGAGCTCTATGAAAAACAGCTTGACGAGTGGGAATCCAAATACTCTCGAAACCGTCCAGAACTCCATCGGGGAGCCTCCGCTCCACTTTCGCATACATCACCGACCGCTGTGCACTAATGCTCCACACTCGAACTCACTTTACTTTCCACTTTTTAACACAAAACACCGGAGCGAACATACACATCAACTACCATCCTGTAACAGCGTTGCCAGTCCTCTCCTGATTTCGCTAGCGATACGATCCCACTAATACTAAAAGTCTCTCCCGAGCCGAGACTCGAATTTACAACGACTGGCGCCGGGTTTTCATCCGAGGAGGTCTACCCACCTTCCCCTTCCCTGTCAGCATACAACCAAGGTCCCACCATAGGTTGGTGACCATGATCTTCGCTTGATTAATCGTGTCCCGGCTGGTACCACAGGGAGACGGGGACAGGAGTTGCTGGGCAGGATGCTATGGATCACAATGGGCTGGCCCGGATTTAAGGGAGGTGGGGGGGGCAAGGGGGCAAATGCTCTTGGCCTCACGATTCGAAGGGGCCCCCCTGGTCTTGAGCCAGATGGGAAGACAGAGTGACGACCTTTGTTTTACTTTTCTCTTTTCAGTGAAGCGAAACTTTTTTTACCTCGTTTGTTTTGAGGAAAGTGGGCCCCATGAAAATATCTGCCCCGGGCCCCCCACCGCCTAAATCCGGCCCTGACATTGGGTTCTATTTTATGCCGACTAGTACGGATTGTACTGCAGGTATGCTCTGTCCAGCCGTTTCCCAGCCAATGTTGAATTCTTATATCTAGTAAATTATGAAATGTATGACCATATCTCATGCATTTATACCAAGTGATTAACAAAAGTGGCACTTAAAGTTCTCGAAATAGTATTCTTTATAGCTAGTGACATACAAATTTGTGATTGGGCCTTTTAGTAAGATGTAAAAGCAAAGCCTTGGTGCTACATTACGATTTGAAACTCGACCTTCTGTTTATTATACACAGACTTCACAGCCAACTGTTAAGTGACAGGTCAATTGCGGGGCTTGCGGTACGATTCTACTGACACTAACAGTCTCTCCCGAGCCGAGACTCGAACCCACGACGACTGGCTTGTTAGGCCAGCATCGTGCCTCGAGACCAGCTGGGAGGACAGTAAGATGCAATACTGTTGAAACTACCATTTTTACGCAACGACACAGCTCGAAAAAATCGTATGGTATACTATCAGTAAATGACTAAAAGCGAACACTCACGATCCGGAAAGAATCACTAACATGTCCTGACATGTTCAACAGTGCTGTATGACGGTGCTTCCTACGCAGACGGGAGATAAAAAACCCAGTGCTCTATGGAATGTTGCAATCGAATTAGCAGGTGCAGCAGCGAAAACCATACAAACATGAAATCGCTGCCTGCTATGCTGTAGCAAGTCTGTTTGCTGCTGTCGATTCAGTTTAAAACCTCAGAAGATAAAAACAATGGTCGTAGTGGTCCAAATCTTACCAAAAAACCGTTTAGAAAATAAAATCGTTAGTATACTAAGCAATTCCACAAAACAGCGGGCAACCATTTTAATCGACTATTTTAGATTTGGCTGAAATATTGCATAGACGTTTCTATAGGTAAAAAATGCCATTTTGTGTGTAATTTTTTGGAACACGACTCATTTTTGAAGAGCTATTGGAAAATGTTATTTTTGGAAAGTATTGAAGATTACAAATATTTTTAGAGCCAAAACGGTTTGTTTTGGTCGTTTGTTGAACGCGAAGATCTTGACCTATAGTGACACCCTCCCCCTTCGCGTTCCGTGACAGTGATACACACATTTGAGTGTGTGTTTTTGCATTGGGAGCAGCGATGCCAACCTTTTGTTATGAAAAGCTGGAAGAATTCAAAATAAAAAACTGGAGAAAACTGGATAGGGTATCAAACGTCTTCGTCAGTGGTTTTGTTCGGCAGTTTTTCTGCAGCAACCTTATGCAAAAGGGGGCCGAAGAAAACCACTGACGAAGACGTTCAATACCCTATATAAATTTGAACTTTTACAGAAATTTATTTGATTCTAGGTTCAAAAATGCTGCACCGTATTATTGCATGTAACCAAAAAAGCTGAAAGAAAATTTGTCACTGATGGAGATTATAGTCATTGGCGTACTTGAAATTGAGTGGATTTCGATTAAAATCTTACAACCGAGGAGCATGAATGCACAAATAACTGAAAAGACCATACATGTAATAAAAATGAGTTCAAAAAATGTGGTGATAAACAGTAAACTGAATAAAACAGTAACAATTTTCAAAAAACTGGAAAATTTCAACCTTCAGCTGCTTTGCTGGCGATCTTCAAAAAAACTGAAGATATCCAGGAAAAACTGGAGGGTTGTCAACACTGATTGGGAGGCTTCTGTGTTGATCAGTTGTGCATGTTTCGATTGCGACACATGTTTATACTTCACTTGTGATAAAGGCGTGTTACATTTTTTCAGAGAAAAGATATAATGGAATCCAGTAGAGAACAAATCAAGATTTTTTAACTTGCTAGGATGTAGCAACATACAGACAAGAGGGAGCTGTTACATCTGAATTTGAACAGATAATTCATATACAAGACCATTGAACGATTTAAAGAAACTGGCCACAACCCTAGCAGAAACCGGGTGAAAATAATATCATCAAAAATGATCTTGGGTACGGAGCTTGCAAGAAACAAAAGATTCACGGATTATCTCGCAGCAATACTGCCTACAAGGTTGCCAGATCTCGATTGCTACTGAGTGGAGTGAAAATAAATAAAGAGTATTATCTACAACACGTCATTGAAGACCGTTGGCTGCTTTGTATCAAGAAATGATTTGAAGAAGAAAATTTCTGGTTTTAACAACATTGGTTGTTCAGAAGTGATACAATGAACATTCACCGTGTTTTATCAGCACCTCTAAATGGCCCACATCCTCTCTCGATTTGAATCCATTGCACTTCAGCATAGGTGGGTACACGCTATGGAAGCTGGGTGAAGTAAAACACATGACTTTGAACCGTTTAAGAACCGTTTGGTGATAATCTGGGATGAAATGCCGATCAAAGTCGTGCATGTGGCTTGTGGTAATTTTGAGAAACGTTTGCGGGTCGTAATCAAATGCAAGCGAAGAATCAAAATTGAACTAATTCAACTGTAATTTTACTACCTACCATGATAAAAGAAGGAATCAGAGAAGAAATATTCATCTGTTTTATTTTATGGAACAAATAAAGTATATTACATTCATGGTGACACCCTGTAGACAGCGTTAAGACTACACACCGAGTCCAGATACGTGTTGCGACAAACGAGTGCAAGGTGACTGACAGGTTCAAGCAGGTCTTCGATGAACACCACAATATCGGATCAACTGAAGGAGGTAAAAGGAAAGTTACAATTGAAGTGCCTAAAAACGATAGCATTGTTGCTGTTCTCGATATCCTGAAGACCAAAGGGAAAAGTGGGTCAGTGAAGAGTCACTAGAAAAGCAAAGCCTTGGTGTTACATTCCGATTCGGAACTCGACCTTCTGTTTTTTTATTATACACAGACTTCGCAGCCAATTGTTAAGTGTACAGAACAATTGCGGGGCTAGCGCTACGATTTTACTGACACTAACAGTCTCTACCGAGCCGAGACTCGAGCCTACGACGACTAGCTTGTTAGGCCAGCATCATGCCTCGAGACCATCTGGGAAGAGTAACGAGTGACACCAGTGCGTAATTTACAGAATTTGGGAGTAAGAGAGACCCATCTATAGAAAGCGCGATCAGCTAGCATGCAGCAGCTTCCGTAGCATAACGTTGATCAACGCCGCCTTGAAAGTTTTATCTTAGATTCTGCTCCACTGTCAATCTCCTTTAGCGAAATGAAAAAGCTACTACGGATCAAATATTCACTCCCCGGCACTTCCATCGTGCCTACACATCACGATTTTTGGACCTCAAGGCAGCGTATGATCAAGTCAATAGAGACCAGCTATTGAAAATAATGCACGACTACGGGTATCCCGATAAATTGACACGACTTATCGAAGCTTCCTTGGAACGAGTGATATGCTACGTGGCGTCTCCCTTCGACGCGCTTCTATCGAATCCATTCGAAGCGCGCATAGGGTTAAGACACAGCCCAAATATTAATCTCATATAACATAAAAACACAATTGAAAACAGGAAAAAACGCATATTTTCTTCTTGAACCAATCTGTTAATCCATGGAATGGATCCTCCTTAGTTCACTTTGGATTCCTCATGAAGTATAATCCTTGAAAAAACTCACTTAAAAGCACTAAATTTGATATTACTGCCGGGCATCTGCACTCGAAAACTCATTTAATTCAATCACCTACCTCAGGAAACAAAATCCGCGCATTGTTCTATACGGCTACAACGGAACTCGTTCAGCAGCCAACCAAAGTTTTTTTCATCACTAGCGGACCACTTTTTATTTTAATCACTAAACAAAATCACTCACTACACTAAGAATACTTTAATCTTTGAAATGTTCACCTCAAATTTTCTCAAACAAGCTCGAATTAGCAGAAATATATGAGACGAATTTCTACAATTCCTAAATTTAAACTGTATGTATTTTCATCTGTTTTCACTGCGTTGTAGAAAATCAAAAGTGGCCAAATCAGTTTCTGTTATTACGAAAAAATCATACTGAAAATATTGAATTATTCCGACATAAGTGACATAAATCTACAGCACTGTAGTGGTTACCTAGGTTATCGATTCTGCACGTAAATAACTGCAGCGGATATCTAGGTAACCTACTACGACGGACTGCGGCTATGTTCATTCATGATAATGTGATTCATTCATGATTGACAGTGTGCTGAATATGGGGGCGTCGCGAGATGAACAATTGAGCAGTGATTCAAGCTTTGAGATGGATATGGAAGTGTTGTGAAAAATGGTTTGTTTCACAAAATCCAGGATAAATCTAGTTAATTTTACTAAATATACAATGATAAACGATTCCTTAAGAGTACGTAAGCATATTTTGTTAATTTGTTCAATGATTTCGTAAAAATTTGTTGTTTAATCCGTGCATTCTTCGTGAATATCGGCCTAATGAGATGAATAATGGAGCAATTCCTCTACGACAAGTAGTTCTGTGCGGACTTGAAACCATGACGCTGCTTACAGGAATAACATACAAGGTGGTGCGGATAATATTTGGAGGAGTACAAACCGAAAGCGGGGAGTGCGGGGTGTATCCATGATGAAAAAATCTATGACTGATGGAAACTGCATACTAGCATAGTACATAAACTTCCTTCCAAATTAAAATAGTAGAGACAAACCGATTTTTAATTTAAGTCGTGAATGCTCAAGTTTAATTTGAAGTTCCTTTGGCAGTCTATACACGATTGGACAAACCGGAAGCCGCACTCAACTTTCCATTGCGGGATCGATCAATAATGTAAACACTCCTGCTTCAGTTCGAAAAGTTACAGCAACATATTCTGTGGGTACATGTTACACAAATCATGAGATGAAGTATTTCGACATGCGTAACACTTTCCAGTACAGTAACGTTATGAAATCTTTCCAAGTCGTTCGTTTGATGTTATTCCGGAAGCTCATTTCAACTTGGAACGTAAATTCAAATATTGACAAGGAGAAGGCATTGATGCGAACCGCGCATATGAAAACACCGAACGGTTCGACTTTCGAACCGAAAAGCGCATCCAGAGGAACAGCGCCCGATTGAAGATCATGGCAGTTTTTATATCGATTCACCACCCCGGTTGGATTCCTCATTTATTCACGTTCTCGTTTCTAACCTTCATTCCCCACCCTCCCCGCTACGTTCATCATCTTCGGGACAGGTTCGCACCTTTTGTTAATCTCTATGCAAATCATGCCCGACAACAATGAAAGGTGGGGCCTAGGAAGAATCAAGGAATCCACAAACGGATGAATATTGGAAAACAGCGGTAGTTTGCGGGGTGTGGTGAACGGGGACTGGCTTAGGCCAGTCGCAGCGGAAATGGAAGCGGTGAATGGATCGGTACGCTACAGGCTATAACCGTAGAATAAGGAGAAACTTTTGTTAAAGTACAAAATGAGGAAATGTTTGCTGAAGTTTTGTTAATCCATACTTTACTTAAGAATCAACCATCAAATTTTAAGTGGGCATGAAGCACCACCAACTGACGGTACGCATTAGAGGAATCCGTTTACAACAAGGACGAAGATGATTTATATTCATATTTACTAACCAATCAGCAGCTGGAGGAGGACGGAGCGGATGTGCCATTTTGCGAATTTCTCCGTCGTCAGAGCTTAGCTGCTTTGGCAGAACTGAATGAAGGTACGTTTCTAAACTAAAGGAGTTTTCGTTTCTTGCAAACAGTAAAAGAGATAAGGGTAAGCCAACAATCCACCGGATGGTTTGTAGTGAATATTGGGCTTACATCAGCATAGCGTGAATGTAGGCAGTAGATTACGGAATGCTTTAAGCTACTCATTCATCAGAAAATTTGCTTACCTTGCAGCATCTTATATTGGAACCAGATCTCCCCTACTTGGTCTACCGTTTAGGCTGCTGTTGGGACAACTAAAGGCACTGACGGAAAGATATGCAAGAGTTCGCGCGGTGGAAACGATGGGTTGAGGCAGTATTGGTGATGATAGATTACGCTGAACGTTGGGTGGGTGCCTGAATTCAGCCAAAGGGTTGAAAGGATCTCTTTTCTTTGGAAAATGCGTAGAAATCGATTGGATTCCAATCATGCAAAACTGGAAAAAAATAAACGTGCTTTGTTGAGGTACTTCGTGGTATGGCGTTAATGTCATTCCAGGTGGAAAGTTTTGATTAGCAGAAATTGTTCGGTATTTGCGAATGTTTCCGTTTGTTTTGAACGGCGTGAAAATAAACATTGCCTTTAGAATTAACTGATATTGTTCGATACTTGCTAAATGGTGAAATTGTCGAGAGTGCTTCAGGGATTTCCTAAAAATTGATTCTTTTGCATTCCCGTTAATCGATAGTTTACAATAAGCGTTCTTAGTAGAATCCGAAGAATTCATAACGTATATATATGATATATTCATACCCTTCCAGATCAGACTCCAGATCTCATATGAAACCAAAAAGACGCTTCAATCTAAGAAAAATAATAATTTTTACCGCACCTAATGCCTAATGATTACCTTTGCAAATGAAATAATAACACAGCCCATGTAGCTAAATTATTTCATGATGGTTAGTAGTATAGGGTAACGGGGGTATTTTGGCCAGCTTTGGGAAGTGTTCGCACAGTTCATTAAAAACAAACACAATTTTTCAACATAAATACCTACTCTATTATACCATTGTTAAAAGCTAAGTTTCTATTTTAATATACACCATTCAACAATGCAATATATTGAAAAATATTCTAGAAATATCAAAATTTCTACGAAGTACTAAAAACATATTTTGGTCCACAAAATTTTTACTTTGGCCCACCTGTATATCCACAGACGTGTATGGAAATAGTTCGGACTAATTATATTTAAGATCATCATCGGTATTTTTAGAGCAAAAATAGTGGGTTTGAGGAGAACATCCTTCTGCTGTAAATTTTTGTAAATTTTAGGCATCTAAAAATGAAATGATTTGGCTAATAGCGGTTTAACAGACATTCTCATCCAATTTCATATTGTTAAATGTGATAAATTAGAAGTAATTACTTGTAAATTGTCACAAGCTGCTTCTTTGTTCACGTGAAACGGCCGAACGGTAAACAAAGAGATGTCAAAACTTGGCATGGCCAAAATATGTTCGCTGCAGAAAGAGGCAAACATATTTCGGCCATGCGTATAACCACTTTTTCAACTTTTTCCAACATGTTAGAGTATACAAACTGTTTCTATGACATTTTATTGATGTTACTAAAACAACGAATTGTTTCAAAAGCATACATATTTGTTGCAATAGCTTCCGGACGTTGACTTGTATATTACCACTTCCTCTTGTCTTTGGGTTGACTCTGCCATGACTTCGAATATGTATGAACTAATTCCAAAATAACACTACCTAGAGCCAGTTTTTCGCCGAAAATTATAGTGTAGTATGATTCTTAGGTGTGTTATTCAATGTTGCATGCATAATTTTCTAATATTAATTGAGTTCATCAGATAAAATGCGTAAAATGTTACCGGGTGGGCCAAAATATGCATGTGGGCCAAAATACCCTCGTTACCCTACATATGCATGTAAGAATTCGCAATGCGTTGTCCATTCATATATTTGCTGATCGCCTCGCTACCGGCTGCGCCAACTGCTGTACCTGTATGGAAATATTCCAATAACAACCGGCAGCATAGCGATTCAACCCGCGGTCGGATAGATAAATGTTTAAATTAAATTCTGTCACGTCGTGTCTAGCTTAACCAGCTTTCCACCGTCCCACACCCGCGGACCAAGCAGCGGTGGTGCAAATAAATTTTCTCACATCGTTAATTAAAATGAAAATGAAGAATTGAGCATAAATTCCCACCGAAACGAAAAATAGCCCCATAACAAATAGAGCACGTGGGTTTGGTAAGGTAAGTCAATTTTAATTGCAAATTGGCTCACTGCTGTTCTGCCGATGATGTTTCGAAAAATTATCTCTCCTCCGGCTTTTCCTGGTAGGACGATCACTAGCCAAAAACGCTCAAACCCTAATGTCCAAACGGAGCGCTAAAGAGCCAAAGTGGGTTCTCTAATTTGAAGGGGAAATATTACTCGCTGACTCCTAACCGCTAGGAGAAGAAAAATTACGGTGACTCCGAAAACGTGGTATGTCTTTTGTTCCGACAGTTCTATTGTTCCAATTCCTAATCCCCCACCTTCGACAATGAAAACAATAGTTGGGTCTAGCAAGCGCATCGATAAAAAGGGTTGCCAGAAACTTTGTCTGCCGGTGGGCGAACAAACTGAAAAAGGGAAACTTTTCTCAACCCCAAACGTTCAGCTGCCGGCCGTAATGAACCTTAATTGGTCACGATGTATCTTTTGTTCTTGCTTTTGCACCGAAGGCCTATTTTTCAGTTTTATTCCTACATTTCTACTGGAGGGGAGGCATTTTGCGTTTTGGTTTCGCTTTTCTACTGCTGTTTGTACTAGTTGGGAAGAGGTTTCTTTCTCAGACTACCTGCCATGCTCCATTTAGTGAGATGATATTTTATCAAACTTGTATTGGCTAAAAGGTGAAAATTCTATCCGGAAATGTGGAACACGTTTGTCTCCGTAACAAACCTTAGTGTTCAGATTGTTTGACAAAAAAGCGAACTTTTAATTAAGGGTGATGTAGGCGCAGAAAGAAGTAATGGGTGATGGATTGTTAGACGGAAATTTGCTCTTTCTTCCTGTACCTTCTGTAAAGCTAATTTGTGACCCGATGGAGAATTGCAGAATAATATTAGAGTAATCGAAAACCGGTGAGGTTTGACATCAAGCGGAAATTAAAGATTTTTATTCTAGAAGCCCCGGATAAATTCACCTAGCGGTGTGTTAAATCTATCTAAATTATTCAATCCTCACACCACTTCTGAAATTTTACGACACTGATGAAAGCGTCATCTATTGTTCGAAACACGTTTCCCATAAGGACGATTGCGTTGCATACGATAGCTAAATATACGATGGTAAATAATAATGATAATAGTAATAATATTTATTATAATAAATTTTCATCATACTTTCCGTAATGATTATAATATAGGTATCATGGAACATTCACAATAAATGAGACAAAAATGTATAAATGTCGCCTAACAATATTAAAACTAAACGGTTTTGTAACTACTTTACTGTTGTGCGCACACAAAGTACGACTTGAAAAAATGCGCCAATGTTTGAAATTTAATTGATGTATGGAACCAATGACTTATTTTTGCGTGTGTGTGTGTGTGTTTTTTTTTTTTGTATGTTCATTTACGTTTGCTCTAAATTGCCGCATCAGATCATTTGAATTGTTTAACTACAAGTTTGTGATAATGTACACCAATGAAGTGATTATGAGTTTGTTGCTCTGCTCTCCCAAAAGAGATTGCCAAGGTGGTAGGATATTATTTGATTTGTTTTAATGTTTCAACTGTTAGAGTCGTAACGAAGCCTATAAGTTTTTAAACAGCGCCAAGTACGACTCTAACAAAATTTTCTTGAATTATGTTTACGATTTGGAAGCATAGAAATTGTTCCTTGGGTGTTATCGGTAGGTTCACTCATCCATACGAAACTTACTCAGGACTTTCTCGATATGTACCTACATAGCCGCTTTTTCCCCAATTTCTGATCGTCCTCAATATTTCATGCCAAGCAAGAGTCGCAGCTAACTGCAATTCGCCATTTTGAAAAACTGGAACAGCTTTTTCGTAACTTTTTGTACCGTCTTTAGCTGCACTGGAAGTCAACATCAACAGATCATTGACTTTTATAACCAGGCGAGCATCATCGTTCTCCCTGTTATCGATCTGGGTGCATAAGCAATGTCACGATCTCTTGAACCCATGCTTTTAGTGAAGACAAAAGCTTTCTCAAGGTGGCTTTTTCCAGTCCAAACATCAAATATCATTTAGACGTGTAGGTAGTCGGATGACGAAAATTAATAAATAATAATAATAATAATAATAATAATAATAATAATAATAATAATAATAATAATAATAATAATAATAATAATAATAATAATAATAATAATAATAATAATAATAATAATAATAATAATAATAATAATAATAATAATAATAATAATAATAATAATAATAATAATAATAATAATAATAATAATAATAATAATAATAATAATAATAATAATAATAATAATAATAATAAAAATAATAATAATAATAATAATAATAATAATAATAATAATAACCCAAGCTTCAACAGTACTTGGTTCAGCTTCTCGTTCTAATATTCACCTTCTACCTGACTGCTGTAATAGGCAAACTGTTTCCGGACTCGCTTCGATACCATCAGGTGCAAACATGAAAACTGTCACCATAAAATATTTTAATTGTTAATTACGGATATTCTTAACAATGCAATTTGAAGAAAATTATGCAAAAAATCCTAAAAAATAACACTTTTGACCGGAAGTGTTGCCATAAATGTTAATTTCACAGCTGAAAAATTGAACAGCATTTTTTGGTCAAAAAGTATATTTAGATTTAAAATTCGACAATTGCATCGTGTTGCTGAGGAAGTTTTACCCAAAAAGCAGCTATTACGTAGAGGTATTATAAGAAAAACTTAAGTTACTGCATTCTTAAAAAACTTCTAATTTTTGATTTGAATTCTTATCCACATAAAAACAAAAAAAAACGCATTCATTTGATGGGCGCTATGATGGCGATCAATTACAAATCAAAATATAATTATTGGCCGAAAAGTGCAATTAATTTTTCAACTGTGAAAATAACAAATCTGGCAACACTGCCGGTCGAAACCTTGATTTTTGAGGATTTATTGCATAGTTTTTTTCAATTACAATATTCAGAATGTCCATAATCAAGCCAGTTTCAAAGATATTAGCAGAATAATAATAAAATATGCTATAACTCGAGTTTTGCTCATAATACCTCGGGGTGATAAGTGTTTTATATGTTAAATTTTCTCAGAATAACGATCGAATTGTTTAATTTGAAACAAAATACACTCATTCGCCGAAAAATGCAATTTTAATATATCTGGCAACACTGATGCAAAAAAATATGTTTTGCCTTTCTCCTAGAAAGGTATAGCAATCACTGAAAAAACTAAAGGTATGAAAGTGCTCCAGAGGTCCGAATGCCGTATATCACTCGACTTAGTTCGACGAGCTGAGCATTTTCTGTATGTATGTATGTATGTGTATGTGTGTGTGTGTGTGTGTGTGTATGTGCAACTTTTTCTTCTCACTCACTTTTCTCAGAAATGGCTGGAAACATCAATATCTCAGAAACTGCACAACCGATTCTAACAAAACTGATTTCAAATGAACGGGCTATCTTCAGAACTCTTAACTTATAAATTTAATAAAGATTAAACATATGGTTCAAAAGTTATGTAAAGAAATGTTTTCCAGAGGCTGTTTAAACTCACTCACTTTTCTCAGAGATGGCTGGACCGATTTTCACAAAATTAAACTCGAATGAAAGGCCTAGTTGACCCATAGGTTGCTATTGAATTTCATTGTGATCGGTTTGTAACTTTGTCCATCATTTATAAAAATGTCAAATCACGTTATAAAAGCAAAGCATATACCAAAGACTGCTTAAACTCACTTGCTTTTCTCAGAAATGGCTAGACCGATTTTCACGAAATTAGTTGAAAATGAAAGGTCTAGTGGCCTCATAACACCCTATTGAACTTCATTGTAATCGGATTTTTAGTTTAGGCATCGTGTACAATATGTGAAAATTACGAAATTCCATTATCTCAGAAACTAAACAACCAATTCAAACAAAACTGGTGCCAAATGAACGGCCTGTCTTGAGAATCCTTAACTTATGATTGAACATGTGGTTTAAAATTATGTATAAAAGAAGGAAATCACGTTTTGAAAAGCAACATATTCCAAAGACTGCTTAATCTCACTCAATTTTTCCAGAATGGTTGGACCAATTTTCACTAAATTAGTCTTAAATAAAAGATCAAGTTGCGCAATAAAATCCTATTTCATTACACTGTTATCGGACATTAACTTTGTCCGTTATGTATCAAATTGTAAAAATCACAAAACTTAATTAGGTACCACAGAAACTACACAACCGATCTGAACATAGTTGGATTCAATGGACCAAATAAACTTGTCTTTAAAACTATCATAATGTTTAAGCATGTGGTTTAAAAGTAATGGAAAGAAAAGTGGCTCGGAGACTGTTTAAAACTATAGCAACGATCAAAATATGCGGCCTCAACATTTTTCAAATTTGATATTGTACTATAACCAGATTAGGCAGAATTTGGCCAATTTATGAAGTATTCCGGCAACCAGTGAAGTAGTCAGGGAGACTGCGGGTTAAAGTCCCGTCTGGATGCGATATGTTTTTCCAAATCTATATCATATTTTCAGTTCGATTATTTTTCGCTTCCCCGGCTGCACACACTGTCTGCCTTTTATAAACTTTAATGTTAACGGGTAAAAGCCGTTTTTAAAGATAGAAATAAATTTTAAAAAATTTAGCCCTACGGAGCACCTTCCTTCGTTGTGTTGCACTCGCAGGCATGAATAGACTGGCTTTAGTCTCGATCACACAGGTCTATAAGAGTTATCAGCATCAGCTTACTCTCCTGTGTGTGATGAGATATTCCTTTCAGTCACATAAACAACGCCTGCACAGTAGTGTGTGTAGTTAGGGATGAGTAATTGAATAAGTCGGCAGTGAATTTTTCGCGTGATGTATTTGCAATATATTTATTTCATGGTATTTGCATGTGTAAGTGTTAATGTATGCTCATATGTGCTGTTGGATACCAGAAATTCGTTATTTAAAGTAGAAAATAAAATCCAACAGAAATTTTCAAGGTGTATTTTTTTAAATGGTAATGTTGTGTAATTCTATTTGAACAAATAATAAGTTCGAATGAGGAAGGTTGGGTCTCACCACTAGGTGGATTAATTTGGTTTTCTTTTTTGGAATCCTCATGAAATTTTTTTCAAAATTAATGCATCAATTCATTTCTAGACATCATGCATTTGAAGCTATAATCTTGACGAAATATTGCACTTTTTTCGAAAAAGGTAAGAGTCCCATGGGGCGAAAGGTGAACTGAATGGCACCACAATTGGGAGTTTTCAATAATGACCTTAAATCAACCACTCCACAGAATTAGGGCCAAATCAGAATAGGTCGGTGACATATTTGCTTCTATTTTTGCACACTTGAGAAAGAGCCGTAAGTTTTCCCGTGAGCAAATGAGAAGCGACGAACCCGGTAAGCAATTACGGTGCTCCCACAGAACGTTATTATCAAAGAAAAAATACCATCAAATCGGTGAACGTCAGTTTGCTCGTTATGATGTTCTTCATCTCTGGATAAATTTGAAAATAATCGTTGGTAGCACTTTTGCGTTATGTCCATTTTATGTTAAAATGGTCCATATTCTTAGGAAATTTATACAAACTCGCCCAGTAATTGGTTTTTGTCTTTCAGATTTCAATGGTATTTTATAGGTAAAGATATTTTGCTTACCTATAAGCAAAAAAAAAAAACCGACAAAACTTTGAAAAGGGTGTAACGTAACTTCTTCATTTCAATGAAACTTATTCAATCCAGCGGTCAAGTTTATTTCAAGTTATGTTTACTGTGATTACTAAAGAAAACTTTTTAACTGTAGTAGGCGTTGAAAGTTAACAGGAATGTCAAAAGTTTGCGCTAAAAAATTTAAATCATAGTAGGCAACGTTGTTTGTCTGTCTATCTCTGTCGTGGGCTGGCGTTTTGACGTAAACACCAAATCTTCAAATTTCATTGTTTTTATGTATTACTATACTGCCGGTACCCGCAGAACTGTCCCATACTGATTTTGGTCACTTTTTTATCATCGGGAATCGACTTAACTGTTATCATATTTTCTGGAAAAAAATTAAAATTGATACTTTTGTATGGAAAACATGGAAAAAATACCAAGTTGTTTTTGTCCCATATTGAAAATACCCGCATTACAGTCCCACTGCATAGTGGTACAAATTGCAAACATACAATTTTGCTCCAGATTAGTGTATATCGGATTATTTTAGGCATATGGAATTCTGTAGTAAAATCTGGTATTTTTCTGCAGTAAAATCTATGTTGCCAATGATACTGCCGGTTGCTGGTTAAATTCATATGTGATGGGACAAAATATGCGAGTACTTTTGAAATGTACCCGCAAATTTTGTCCCATTTTGTCTTTTTTTCAAGTTATATAACGTAAAACCAATTCCATCCATGGTTTTTTGTTCTCAACGATAAACTTGTGCTGTAATGAAACTGTTATGGTCATTGGTTCTGGAAATAATTGCTGGAAATCCGAAAATTCACGGATAATATTAAATCTCCGTTTTCTCAACATGTTGTTTTTCATTATGGGACAGTTATCCGGGTACCGGCAGTATAGTGTAGGTTGCGACATTACTGTGTCATCTAAGACTTTGCTGTAACTCAGTGGTGTAGTAAATTGGTGGATGAAAGAGGAGAGTATGAGTTATGTCACTATTTATTTGTTGATAATTTCTCCGATCACCCTGCCAATTTTCGTTCTCAAATACGAAATATATTCCTGTGCGAATTTTTCTGTATCACTATCTTCGATACAAGTAGTTGAATGCGCTTTTCATTTGATCACTGATATAATTTGTATTGAAATGAAGAAATTTCACCCTTTTCAAAGCTTAGGCTGTTATTTTGGTTATACAAATTGCCGTTATCTTCACCTATAAAGTGACATTGAAATCTGAAAGACCACAACCAATGAATTTTCTAAAAATATCGGTCCTTTTTACAAAACATGGACATAACTCAAATTTGCAGAAACGATTATTTTAAAAATTTACTCGGAGATGAAGAGCTGAGCAGCATAACGAACAAACTGGCGTTCACCGTGTTGATGCTATTTTTTCTTTAATAATAACGGTCTGTGGGAGCACTGTAAATTACTATATGGCCCTTTGACGCACTTTTACATTTACTGGGGGCACCAAAGTTCTCAGTAATGGATAAAAAGTATTAATCTTTCATTTTTTTCAGTTCGAGCCTTAAAGAATTTTTGCATGTTTTCGACCAGTGTTATTCATTCCCAGGAGGTATCCTTGTTAGTGATCTTACCTTTTTACTGCTTCAGGGCTTGATTGGTGCTTCACTAGATTGTGTTTGTATCCAGGATATCTAATTGATTCAATAGTTGGTGTGCTTTTTGAATTATACATGATCGTTCTTAAAACGTTTATTTCCCGGTCTCATTGGTATTTCTACTAGTTTAGCAGCTGTACTTTTTCAACGAAATCTTCAATTGTACACCCAACGCAAACGGGGAACATTTTATTACTTTAGGGCAATTTTTTATTACTTTTTGTGTTTTATGACTGCGCATTATTCACAAAAAGTAATAAATAAAAAGTAATAAAAATTATGACGACCAAACGCTTGTATGTGTTTCTGCAGGAGAACATACAGCCAAGCACCGCAATGCATGTGTTAGCCAGACTTCACTCGCTGCATTTGTATTGATGCAACGATCTGGTTCATTTTTGTCCCCTTCATCCACACATAAGCAGAATCTCAACCGTCAACCTTAAATGTCTAATTGGAAACACTTTCGTTTCGTCCCACAGTGTTTACTTGAAATGGAAGTATGTAATACTGTCTGACCAGAGTTGCCGAAGTTGCGAATATTGTTCTGGATGGGAACAAGTATTGTATTTTCAAACAGGTCCAAATGAATTTCCATGGACCAATGATTATGTGCTGCAGTTAGCTTGCAAGAAAGCGAATGTCCTTGTTTTTCTCTAACGCAGTTTAAAGATCGTGATGCCATTTTGAGGCGCATTTCAAGTCTTTGAAATCATCAACTTTGGGAACATCCATAAATGACGTAGCTTTTTTAAGGGTTTTTTTGACACCCCCTCCCCCATCGTAGCATTTCGTCACAAAATCAGAACCCCCCTCTAGATAATTACGTAGTTTTATAGCAACATAGCAACCCCCTCCCCTCTCCACATGATATTTTTTTTGCAAATTTCATTATCAAAAACATACCTTGTGTCATAAATGAACAACAAAAGACAAGAATGTTATAAAAATAACTCAAAACATACAAAACAGTGATAAAAAAGAACAATTAGAAAAAAATCCAATTTTTTTCTTAGTTTAATATTTGCTACGTAGCTTGGCTTGACCCTCCACCCTCCCCTCGTCATCTTTCGTCACAAAACTGCAAACCCCCTCCTCCCCCCCGAATGCTACGTGATTTATGAATGTTCTCTTTGTGAAATTGAAAATGAAACTGGCAAATGTTGCGTCAGATTTCAAACGATTATAGCGAGCGAACGACTTAATGCATCTTAAGCAGGTATTAGACGAAGCAAATATTTGCTGTTTTTTAATACAGATTTATTTTTGTGCAAATAAAAATCGTACCGAAAATAGAAAATATTTGCTTCGTCTAATACCTGCTTTAGTCATTTATATGTCGGTGGATAGATAAAATGTGTAACAATTTTTTGATATAATGTTCAACATTGTTGCTTTACTGCTTAATGATGGAAAAAGGTGAAAAGTTCCAAGGTCAAGCTTTCCCATACATTTCCCTCGTTATTGGCTTGCTTCCCGAGCACAGATAACAATAACATGGACGAAATAAATTCCACTGCCTACATATTTTGACTCAACAAAATGTTTTGGTTTGTTTGTTTTTCTACAAGCTGCGTGGCCACGCCCTAACGGAAAAAATCTACGCTGAACTCGATACAAAAGACTGCGTGTAGAAAATTCAGCTTCAGTTTAGTTTGTTACACAATAGCGAGTGCAGTGCAGCTGTTAAAGGTACGCGACATTGAGAAACGAGAGCTGCATACGAGTCAACTTCCAGGCACTGCGGAGCAGGTTACTCTTATTTTACATACGGCAGCAAAAGTTAACATCGTACGCTGCAGGATATTTTGCTGGCGCAGCTACTGGAGGGCACAGCGGAGAGCAAGCTTTATTATACGCGGTCAAGCAAAATATTCAATGCTACCGATGGTGCGATTATCAGCGTGCTGTAGCACGAATTTCTAACTGAAGATTATGGAATCGGTTCTTTTCAGAACTATAGATGCTTGCAGATAAGAGTTATGAGAATTTTTGCAACTACTACTAGTGTAAAATTTACATGTATTCATGCATCGTTAGTTTTACAATAACGACCATCAAAAATAAACGGTGGTGTTGCCTATGAACAGTTTAGCGCAGCATATAATATCGTCGGTTGAATTCAATACTGGCATAACTCAAAATTCATAGTTTCGAGAAAAACGCGTTTGAAAATCTCCGCCGAAATTATTGTTTTCATTTTCGTGAAAAATTCCAATTTCTAAGATTTCCCATTTTGATTGAACTTGTCCGGGTATACCATGTTCATGCAATAAGCAAGTGATAAAAGTTGGAACCTCATTTTTCCGTCTTTTTAGGGATATTTTAGCTTTGTGCAATAAAGGCACATCTACTTATATTTCTAGAATTATTGTGAATTTTGAAACGGGTCTCTGTGAGATGGAACTTTATAGTATTTGGCATCGTTTGCCATCAATAACTCAAAACTGCAAAATTTTGAGTTGTGCCAGTATTGAATTCAACTGACTCCTACGTCACCATATCATACAACCCCTAGGGCTGTATACCTTGTAGTATTTAGACTTGAGACGGAAAGGGAGCGTTTTTCGACAGAAAAAATTTTGCATGTGGTTGAAACGACCATTATTAGATAGACGTACTCCCGTAACACGTGGTAAATATATGACAGTATGTGTTGTTACTTGACTGGGGAAGAATTTTATTGCCTTTTAACTAATGGATTTGTTACCTAAAGGCAATTTTGCGCTATTGCTTCTAAAGTAATAAGGAAAAGTTTTGCGTGTACCGTCGGTCGCCACTATTTGTAGTTACTTTTCTCATTTTCTGGTTTCTTAATTCTGTCTATCTTTCCGGCGAATTTCCCGGTTGAAACGTCAACTTTAGCCAATAGTTCAGCTCGGATGGCAAGAATACTGACGGTATCGTACCTTATTGCCATTTCCGTGATCGACACGAAATCTCTGAATGTCCTTGTTTTAAAGGCGGCGCAGGTTCTATTGCTTATACTATGACCATTGCTATTACGTCGGCTGCATGGCTGGGTCTTCATACATGGTTAATTTTCCCGAAAAGGGGGCTTTCAGAACAGTTTTCATGCAAGGCCGCTGGCCCTTGGCATCGTTTCCGCGTATGTCCAAAAGACCAACATCAGTAGCAGGTCACTCGCAGATAACCAAAATCGATGTAGTCCGGCACAACGGTTTCCTTCACCCAACACAAACGGGGAAGATTTTGTTACTTTTGAGCACTATTTTGTAACTTTTTACCTCGCATTAAACACAAAAGGTAATAAAAAAGTAACAAAATAAATGACGGCTACACGCTTGTATGTGTTTCTGCAGGAGAAAATACAACTAAGAACCGCAATGCATGTGTATCGATACTTACCTCGCTGCATTTGCATTGAGGCAACGCACAGAGAACAAAAAGCTGGCCAAAATGAGAAAAAAGTTTTTTGACGCTTTTTGGTGCCGCTATATTTTTTTCTGCAGCTTGAATAATTGCCCCACAAAATGCCATCACTAGATTAACGTTAAACGGTATGATCATATGCTGGGGGCACTGTAAACATTGACCAATTTTCAAGCATTTTTTTGAGAATCAAACCATTCATAGTAACAAGTTCGACGTTAAGTGTTCACGCGTACATGGGAAATGAAAAAAAAATAGCTGATTGGTCCCTGCCTCATTCTCTAAACAGAGTTTCAGCTCTGTAAAAATTAAACGAGATCAGTTTAGTGAACGAACTTCAACTAATTTAAGTTAACTTAATATTATCTTGATGCACAGAATCAATAATCCGGGTAAATAACACTCCGCACAAACGGTTTTTTCCAACCTACGTAGGTTCCACGAGGCATCATGTAATCTGTGAGCTTCAAATTGAAAATTCAAAATGAAGATATTTTGCCGCATCATTTTTCTGGTAAATTCTTTGATTTGTTTCGCTGCCCATTTTGCGAACACAAATTATACGAGCGTATTTCTTCATTTGCTCATCTGCTCACTAACATGAATGAAGACTCATAGGCTATGTAAATGTAAACATTAAGTTGTGTGTGTGATATTAAGAGTTACTCTTTGATACAATACTCGAACCAGCCACTTCCACTTCTCACTTAAATATTTCTCAAAATATTGCTTAATAGCAGCGAAAATAATTTCGGCCAGGTTTTCAGTCGAGTTACTCCTCTGTGCAACGATCAGGTTCATTTTTGTCCCCTTTATTCACAAATAAGCCCGTCAACCTCAAATGTCTAATAAAAAACTCCATTGTTTCGTTCTCTAGTTTTCAGACAGTTCAGAATAAGTTTCTATGGAGTGATGAGTGTGTGTTTTAGATAGCTCGCAAGAAAGCAAATGTTTGTAGTTTTCTCTAACGCAGTTTACAGATCGTGATGTGATTTCAAGATGCATATGAAGTCTTTGAAATCATCAACGTGTGCATACTGTATGATGGGGAAAATGCTGCTTGGCAGCTCTTATCATATTTTTTCTCTACTCCGGATACGTACAACGAGCAAACTTATACACGCAAACCGGATGAATTGGAGATAGAAGAAAATAATAACATGTGCAACATATGCGACAGTTGTTCCTTAATTGGAAATGGAAACGGAACAATGAAAATTTTGCATACATGTAGTTGAAACGACCATTATTAGGTAGTCGTACTCCCGAAATACGGGCGAAATATATCACGGTACTCTCACAGACCGTTATTATAAAATAAAATGCACCAAAGAATTTGAGTAAACCATTCGATTCGTTATGACGTCCAGAATCTCTGGTCAAAATTTCAAAATCATCGTACGGTACATTTTTGAGTAATGCCCTTTTGAAGGTCGTAAAGTACAGAAAAGTGATATGAAACCGACGAAATACTTATTGTAAGCACGTTTTTCAACCACCATTTCATGAAATAACTTCCAAAATAGTTGCTACACATTCCAAGGGTTATATTTCAAGACATTAAAAATTGGTGAAAAGATTTATTTGAAAATCCCACAGTGCACAGTGGTCTAAACTCGAAAAATCGTGATCATCTAGATTTGACTGTGAAAAATTGATTTTATGTACATAGAACATGGCCTTACTTTGGGCGTTTTCAGTTTTCCGCTCAATCCACCTAACAGTTAGATTAAAAAATATTTTTTCTAATTTTCAATATACCAGATAGCTTACTTCAGCAAGTTGTGGAAAATTTCAAAAGAAAAACAATTGCTGAATACTGCGATGTCCAATCTGTACGTTGGACACGACAACAAACAGTTTTTTGTGGAACACCTCTCCTCAAAATTAGTTTTTTGTCTATAATTTTGTCTGTAATGGTCAAAACAATGCAAAATGTTCCAAGATTTCATTCTGAATGAGACTAAGATTCTCTCAAGACTTTATAAAATTTATTGTTTTGACAATCATAGAAAAAGTTATAGCCAAAAATCTAATTTTAAAGAGAGGTGTTCTACAAAAAACTCTATTTTGTAGTGTCCAACGTACAGATAGGACATCGCAGAATTCAGCAATTGTTTTTCTTTTCAAATGTCCCACAACTTTGCTGAAGGTATATTGAATCTATCTGGTATATTGAAATTAGATATATTGAAAATTAGAAAAAACATTTTTTTATCTAACTGTTAGGTGGATTGATCGGAAAACTGAACACGTCAAAAGTAAGGCCTTGTTCTATGAAACAATTTTGCTGAAAACATTGAGTACATAAAATCAATTTTTCACAGTCAAATCTAGATGATCACGATTTTTCGAGTTTAGACCACTGTGCACTGTGGGATTTTCAAATAAATCTTTCCACCAATTGTTAATGTCTTGAAATATAACCCTTGGAATGTGTTGAAACTATTTTGGAAGTTATTTCATGATATGGTGGTTAAAAACGTGCTTTACAATAAGTATTTCGTCGTTTTGATATAACTTTTTAGTACTTTACGACCTTCAAAAGGGCATTACTCAAAAATGTACCGAACGATGATTTTGAAATTTTGACCAGAGATCCTGGACGTCATAACGAATCGAATGGTGTACTCAAATTCTTTTGTGCATTTTATTTTATAATAACGGTCTGTGGGAGTACCGTGATATGACAGTATGTGTTGTTACTTGACTGGAGAAGAACTTAATTGCTTTTTAATTAACAGATTTTTCAAGTAAAGAGCAATTTTGCGTTATTGCTTTCAAAGTATTAGGAAAATTTTTTTCGTGTCGATGGTTAAAACTATTGAAGGAGTGTTGATAAATTATCGCTAGAATACCATATTTTGATAATGAGTTTTTGTTTAGACATGATTTTTACTTTTGTTATATCCGCTAGTTCAGCGAAAATCAGCAGTGTAGAAACGTGGCCAAGGTGGTATTTCTCACTTTTAGGAAGTTGTTCGAATGGCAAAAAAGTTACGAGATAGTCTTCCACTAGATCGCCGTAATTATTATTTGAGTCCATTTATAATGGCAGCATTCTGCAGTCAGAGTGCCGTCAATCATTTTATCTCAAATTGAATTCACGTATGCAGACTTCAGAGTTGACGCTTGATGAAAATATTTCGAAACTAGTTGCATACAAGTCTGAAGAGTATGAAACTACGCTTGTAGCCGCAACCTTGTCTGCAAACCGCTTACTACAAACGAAAGTGTAGACACTGTTGTTATGCTCCAATGCGATTCGGGAATGATGAATAAAATAGTTACAATAAAACAATTGTTAAGTGTCTTGCTAAAAATATTGTTTTACTAACAACTACTAAGAACCTTTAAGCAATTTATAGGATACGAAGAAATGATACTTTGAGTTTATGATTAGGACTGAATAGCGACTCTCATACCTTATTTTTAACAAGTTTCTGAAAGCACAACCAAAAATAATGTTTACATCAATCGTCAAGTTTGACGCTTTGCTTTTTGAACGAAAAATTTAAATTTTCAAAAGATTTTCAATTATTTTTCCTGGATTGAATTTTGAGTTTTCAGTTTATCTTGTTTCTTATAAAGTAAAACTACACCAAATGATCTTAGAATATGCAAAAATTCAATCGATCATTTTTGCTACCCCTTTTCACGAGAAATGTAACAATCACCGGATACACTTATATAAATAGCCATCCTTGAACAAATGATTATATGCAAGGCTAATATGCAATCAACAAATGTACAAATTTCAATTGAAAATAAACGAGGTAAAACCAAGTAAAAACGGTCGGCTCAGGATGACATTTTTCTCTAAATTGCTAGGCACTTATTCAAATCAAAATCCCTTCTTCTCTTAGCGTATTTTCAACCATGGACGCATACTGAATGGAACCCACTTGCTTGAATCTTGCATGAGGTTTTAATCGACGTCTGTTTCATTAGGTGGAAACTACGGAGGATGGAAATCACGTCGAAACTGCCCGCATCCATATTGACCTCCGCCTTCTGCGTCACCACCAGAACAGAACATGTACTTTCATAAAGTGTGAAAACCGACCATTAATCTTCTTTACTCCCAAACCCAGGACTTTGGGTTGAAAAATGTTGTATAGCATTTTTGTTAATAATATACGACCAGAATTACCTTTTTATGTGATTTATAACCTACCTCCACTGCGCTCACATTGCTTCCCACGAGCACCACGACTGCACCAGATAGGTCTTTCGATCCGACATGTTAGACGTCGCATCCGTACATTTGCCTACACGTAACGTTGCAGACACGGACCCACAGCTAAGGAGCCGCGTAGAATGTCGTAAGGTGCGGTACTATATATGATGTAGTTGGCCGTTCTCTTTAACTAACTCTTTTCTCTTTAACTAAGAGTTACAAAGCAAAGATTCGAAGTCACTCTACGGTCCATCCTTTAGTTGTCTGAGTGCACCGGTACCAGCTATCCGCATTCAGTACGGCGAAAGCGGTTGTGTTAAATAAAGCACTACAGCACGAGATGATGCACGTAATCCCACAACATGGCGAACCGAATCGCCCACTCGTTTCCCCTACGTATCAGGAAAACCAAGGATTCATGTTCCGATGGGCGTTGAATGCAAATGGAGCGGCAGTAAAGCTCATCTAAAGGAATCACCTCCAGAATAGAGGTGTAGCTTTGTCGGTATCATATAAAAGATTCCCGGAGTGAGACGATGGTCAGTGGTGTGTCTGATGAAGACAATGGCCACCATCACCGGAGTCATTGGAAGCAGACAAGCTAAATGCGTAAGAGTTGGATAGCAAATGGTGTTCTGGTTTAATGAAGTCAGTTCTACTCGTATTCGAAAGGTTTTAGATAGTTAGTTCAATTGTATCAAATAATTAAAATCTATTTTTTCGGTCAAGAAATTTCTACACATAACCTTCAAATCTTATGAAATGAATCTGACGAAAAACAACTGTAATCGCGCAATTTTCGTAAATTGAAAACAAACCACAATTGTGAACTAGACAGCAAATTGCACTCGAGAATAATTATGTTCTTAGAACTTAAAAAAATTGTTAAGAGTACTTAAAATATTAACTTTTCACGTACAAAATTCGACAAACCAAACATTTTGTTCGTTATTGCAGGAAACCACTTAACGGATTCACCAAAAAACTGATCTTTATTGTTATCGGTTTCCAGTATTATAAATTATTAATTTATTATTATTATTAAATGCAATAGTAATTCAGTTTTCATGAACGGGTGGATGTTTCATCACACGTTTGCCAAAATGATACAATGTATAAGGCAGAAAAAAAGTTTATTGCGTAATTTACTCATCCAAGGGCATCTGGAATAGATGTGTGTTATGAAGTGGAACTTCAAATCGTTCCGTAATTGAGATGGCAGTATGTCAAATTTACTTTCAGCACGTAATTGGCGCTTTTAACACCCTTAGGTTCCCAACATAGATCCCGAACAATGTTATACAAAATTCGCTCTTCGGAAGCTTCAGATCCGTCAAATTGCATTAAAGGGCTTCATTTGCTGAAGCCGGGAACAGCAACAAATGACAGTAACACCTGCTATACACTGCCGAGAAGAGCACACCGGTTTTCTAGGGTCGCTCACAAAATTGCGAGAGCTGTTTCTGAAACGGATACAAAAATTTATCCCAACGGCGATGATAAGGGTGTCACCCTACCCTGGCACCAATCAACACTTGATAGAGCAACAGTGACGCCCTGAATCGAAACTCATCAACATTCGCTACGAAGCACGTCTCGCCTGTCGCAAGTCCTCGGGCAAAATAATGTTTATTATGAGCAGCACAATACAGTCTTCATCGGAGATAGCCCCGGTCTGCCTATATTCTGCTGCCAGTTCCACAGAAAATTTGGTCAGCCAGGAACGGTGTTAAAATTAAATAAGGAAATCTTGTCTCTCCGTCCGATCCACCACAAGCACTACTCTATCGTACTCTTCCTGACAATAAACCACATCCGTTTTCCTGGTGAGAAAAAAAACCCAAGCCACCAGTGGTGTAGAAAATGATTTTATTTAGTAGCAGCCCGACGATAGTTGCCTGACTGCGACCCTGCCCCTTCGCCATAGTTTCAATTCATTCCCATCCGGTTTGGAGTTGGCTTTCGGCAAGCCACACCGGAAGCGAAACCGTGGCAGCTCATAAACACGAAGTGGCAATAAAAATTGTATGAAAATATTGCTTAATAAAATTAAATCACGAGAGCTTTGCCTCCTTGGAAGATGGAAGATTACTAGTATCCCAGCATCGGTTCCAGCGAACTGAACCTCAGTCCGGGAATCGTCCTTCTTTCTTTCGACAAAGTTGAACAACCAACTGCTGATCTGCTGCTGCTCCTGCTACAACAGTGTAGTTGGAATAAATCAGGCGCAATGGAGAGATTTAATGTTCATCAGCGGTAACCTTTTCGGGCTGTTGGCTTCACTTCCATCCCACGGGCTGGGTACGGTGAGCCCCGAAGGCAGGAGCTTCCAACTTTCGGTTTATTTTATTTTTCACTTGATCTGATGGTAAGTGTGGCTGCGGATGCCAGAGTTTATACGATTATGTTCACCGCTGTTACAGGAGACTACATTTGAGAGTTTGCTTTCATCTGGAATAGCACATTGCTGGTGGCAGAATGGATGAAGTTTTTCAATAAATTCTGCTCACTGAGGATGCTCGGTGCGGGGTGAGATAGCGGCTTTGGGTTAACTCTGGGCAATTGATTGTTATTTTAAATTATTTTAGCTATCGAATTAATTAGAAAGCGATTGCAAAAATATAAAAAATAACTTAATTTGAAACACCAACATTTAAAAAAAGTCTTAAAGTTCAAAAGAGATTATAAATTAAAATAACCAATAAATGGCAATTAAACAAAAGTTTTTAGTAGTAAATGTAAAAAAGCATTGTTTTCAAATAAATTGAGGAAATTGTGATTTGATGAAGGAACTTTCGTATGCAATGTATAGCTTGAAGTACTGCGATCGCTGTTATTATTCTATATTTTTATTAAGCTCATTATCATTGCTAAAAAATAAGAACATGACAGTGCACGATGGGAATAAATGGTATGGGGTTGATTTGGTTATCTCGAGAGGATTCGCATTCCCGCCAAACCACGCATCCGTCATTGCGCTTTTAGTCAGCCTGCCAGAGCAGCTCCGAACAGCAATCCACGGGTTATTGCTCTGTGAGCTTTCTCGGGAGTACTGTTTGCCCAGTTAGTATACATTACTCAAAACACGATATTGTTGCCAATCTTGCTGTTCGCAACTACCTTTTTTTTATTCTCGCTTATTTTCCGTCGGTCTAGTTCCGCCACTGTTGTGGCCAATCATCGACGCCCAGGGAGGCGACTCCGCACCCAGGACCCTAACTCACGACCCGTTTATTAACGGACCGGCGCCAACGGCTTCACTTCCTCATGCGATGGAAGGCGTGATCCCAGAGATTTTTTACCTCAGAAAATCTCCCGGTGTCGGCAAGAATTGAATCTAGACCAGTTGGGTTGGTTGTGAGTGGATCACGCCACCTCACAACCATCGACACCTATGTCGGCGGTGGGATTCGAACCCAGGCGTCGAGCGGGGTTGGCGGAGATGTTACCAACCACACTAGGCCCCCGCTCGCAACTACCTTTTACAGTCATATAACTTTAGTTGTAATTGCTGAAATTAACGTTTAAGAGTCCTAACTTACTAACTACAGTAAGTGGTAGTGTGGTACTCGAGTTGCTGATGTTGATGTTAGAAAATAATTCGAATAAGTTTCTATGTGAGAAAATCGAAGAGTGAAAGAGTGAAAAATTATTGATTTAAACAATGCCAGACAATTTTTTAGAGTCAAAAAAAAAAACAGAACGATCCAACTGAGTTTAAGTTTTAGTTTTAGTTTGATTCCTTAAGGTGAAACCTCATTGAATCCAAAAATGGCCGACTTCGAGTCACCACTTCGAATTTTCGACAGCACAAGACTCGGAAATACTCATTGCGTTCCCTATGAAAATTATATTTTATGTTTGCTTCACCACAGCAAACATAAAATAGCATTTTCACAGGGAACGCATTAACTATTTCCGAGTCTTGTGCTTTCGAAAATTCGAAGTGGTGACTCGAAATCAGCCATTTTTGGATTCAATGAGGTTTCACCATAAATATATGTACGAAATAACATAGTTATATTATTTTAACTCAATTTAAGTGTAGAATGTAGGCAAAATTACGTGATTTTTCCTTTACACTGATTAAGTTGTATTGTTGAAGGTAGAAGAACCACGGTCTGTCATGCATAACATACTATTATTAAAAAAGGCACTTTTACCCTATTTAATAAATTTGAACGACTGTATCCAGTCCTACAGGAATTAAATAGAATTTACACGTGATCCTCAGCTTCTTATCCAGCCACTCCTATCCCGACCTCCACGCGGTGTCAGCTGGGATACGCGTAAACAAGGGAAGAATGGGTAACCAACCCCGATGGAAACTTGATCGTATACTGACAGGGAAGGAGAGCTCTTTTGAGTTTAGGAGCGTCTGTCCTTCGGTCGACTTCATACAAAGGCTGGCCAAGCAAGAAAGGTGTCGATAAATGAGTCAAAATCGTTGAAATCTGTCCACGTGGTATGTGGATGGCCCCTAACCAACCTTCGGTGGAAACTATGGTCGTATGCTGACTGGGAAGGTGGTCATACACGGCTGTATCCCATATTAGGGGCGGCGTACAACAGCGTCTGACCCGGAGCGGGCGGCTGAATTATGGAATGCTGTATCCCGTCAGCTACACCTAAGGTGACAGCCCCATCAGCAGGATGTAGCTATCGCGACCCTGGTAAGCTCCACGAACCACGAACAGCGAAATTAGAAATACGGAACGGATCAACCGGCAAAGACCTAGAATTACGAGTCGATGGCCGTGATGGGAGTTTTAAAAAACTCTAAGGTCTTATTTTCTTCACTTTATTCACTCTAGATGTTTACACTTCTAACTACCAACTTCAACTGACTCGTCACGAGCCTGTTTCCAATACTTAATAACTAAAACTGCTACCGCTGCACTTCCGTCCGTATGGTGATTGATGTGGTCGAAGTCCCTGCGCGTGTCGTTGGAGTCAGCATTTTACTCCGGTGGCGTGGTCGATGCGACGCCGGTTAAGGTGCTGACGTCTGCTGCTTTGGTGGCTGGTCCGTATGTAACTCCTCCGGGGGGTAAAGAATGGTCGTCCTCGGCCATGTTGTCCATTTGTTGTAATCTTTGTGGTTTTTGCTGAATATTTTTGATCTTTGGTAAACGAACTTTTATAATTAACTTCCTTTTCCTGACACAAATATAAATGATTATTCCAATGGTGATAATTGTAGTTGTTGACAATCCGCTTAAAATGCTCAGAATCCAAACATGATGTTCCGTTTGTTTGAGGGCTATGAATTTCATTTTCTCCCGGTTCCAAATGGTGTTGTTATGAACTTCTAAAATGTCTTGGTGTTCTACGATGCTCCAATTAATCTTTAGGTTTGCAAAGGCTCCATCAATCTCTTGGGTATAATTGCTGATGACTTCCGTACTGGTAAATTTTTGATCTTCAATTTCCAAAGTACAGTTGTTGAACGTAATCAGAAAATTTCCAGTAAGAGTTCGGTTGTGGGCACCACAATTCGAATGTAATGTGTGGTTTTTCCCATTGTTGATCAGCAACTTGTTGTCCGATATCATTGTGATTTGCGTATCAGTTCGTCTAGTTGCATTACATTTGCCTTCAGTACCCATCATAATGGGGAGTAAGCAACGATCGTTTAATGACGTTATTTCTATGGATTTCTGGATGAAGTCTGTTGGGTGACTCGTTTGGAAATATACGCCGCCAGCTTTAACGAGATAATGGGGTGCCTGTAGTACAACCGTTGCATTGATGATTAGTGGAAGCACTTGAATTATCTCTGCTTTTGATGAATCCATTCGTGGTGTTTGGAGAATATAGAGAAGTATGTCTCCTTTCGTTGCGACTTTCGGTGTAACGTAATTAAGTGCTTGTTCTGGAAAGTCGGTCTTGATTCCCTGTTTTTGTAGTAATGATTCGATGAGTTGTATTTCCATGAGTGTAAGTATCTTGTTGTTTGGAAGAGCGATTTTAGTTCTTAGGACGGTGTCCTGAATTTCCTCTAGTACGTCGTTTAGTGTATCCATATAAAGAAGTACAGTTATTGTGTCATATTCCTCTAATATAATTTTGTTCTCGATGTTTTGTTGTTTAATTAAATCGTTGATTGCTTGTGTAATATCTCCAATCCGTTCGTTTACCATCTTGTTTACTATGAATTGTTTGTTGTTTTGGTCTATTAGTCCGTTTATGGTCCTGTTGATTATGCGAAGGTCATCCGCATCCGGTGATCCAGCTAACCATTTCCAAGCTTTTCCGATGGTATCCCAACGACGTTTCCTTCTCGAGTTGATTGGTTTAATCTGTCTTAAATTATTTACTAATATTCTTGATTTCTGAATTGCTAATTGGGCTATTGGTAGTGAGCTGTCTAATTGTCTTGTCAATTTGGAAATCAGTAGTACATTATTTTCGATTAATGTTAGATTTATAGGGTGTATAATTTTATCGAATCCATTCTGAATTCTGCAATCCTTCAGTTTCGTCATGAGTACTGGGTCATTGTGTAAGGTTTTTATGGTCATGTCCTTGGTGTGTCCGTGTCTTGTCAGCATCAGAAGCAGTATGATTATCTAGAATACGTATAATTAAGGATAGTTATATTTGGTATAGGCAAAAAGTAAATTTAAAACTTAATGTCGTGTTTTTAATCTATTTATTTTGTTTTTGTGCCTCTTAGTTCCTTTTCTATTTTTGAATGTTTTCTCTTGGACATTGTTGACATTGGTTTTAATTGCCCTTGCTTGGGTTTTTCTTCTTGTCATTTGTTTTACAAAAACTTCTTGCCCTTCATTTAGTATAGGCGGATCTTCTCTAGAATTATTGTTCTTGGTTTGTCTCTTTTGAGCTTTTAAAATGTTATTTTTTGTTTCCAAAAATATTTTTTGTGCTTGTTCTATTACATTAATTGGGTTTTGAATATTATTTTGGTTAAATATAATTTCGTTGGGTTTGAATTTCGTGGATGAGTGTACGCTGTCATTATATAATGAGACTGCTAATTTCACTATCGATTTTGTTTGCATTCCCGGAAACTTGTATTTATTGCTATTGAAAATTTCCACAATTGTGGAGTGTGTTCTCTCGACTTGACCATTGCTTTCCGATGAAGATGCGAATTCTAATACTGTCCCGAAAGTACAGAGAAAAGTACTGAGTTGTATAGATCTAAAAGTTGTTTCGTGGTCTGTTACAATGGTTTTAGGTGCTCCAAATGAAGTGAAATATTTGCTTAAGGCCTTTTGTATATGTGGTAAGTTTTTTGATTTCATGTAAAACATTTGTAGATGTTTTGAGAATGAATCTACTAACGAAAGGAATTTAAAGTTATTTATGATAAATATATCCATGTGTACCCTATCAAGCGGTTTTTCGGTTACTGGTCGAGGTGAGATTTTTATATTATAAGGTTTCCTTTCATACTTGTGTGAATTGCAATGTTGACATGTGTTAATATGGTTACTAATTATTCTGCTCATTCTGGGGAAAAAGTGACTGCGTTTTAGCTGTGCTTCTACTTCTGTTATGCCTCTATGGGCCCTTTCATGTTCTTTTGCTATTAACATATTCTGTCTTTCTTCATTGGCTACGTCTTCTACTCTATTTTGAGTAAATACAAAGTGCCCTTTTTCCGAGAAGTTTTCTTTGAAGGAGTCTTGGATCTGTTGTATCAGGCTTTCTGGAGCCATAATTACTGTTTGCCTACCATCATGAAATTTTTTTAGAAAATTTGTAATCTCGTTGATATTGTAATTTGGTTGAACTATGGTAGTTCTTTTAAAATGAGGAAAGGGATTTTCTTGTAGTATGCTAGTGAAACTGGCTATTCTAAAGATCAACTGGTTTTTGAAATAATTAATCGGTCGGTCCGTGAAATGGATAAAGTGATCTCCAGAATCGTCAGCTGAATGAATTGTTTCTAAATCGTTACCTTCATCCATTGGTTGTATTTCCTCTCCTTCCGGTTGGTTTCCATTCGCCTCGTCTTCGTGGGCGTCTTCGTTTTCGTCATCCTCATTATCCTCGTTATCATTTTCATTTCCCCCCTGGATTTGTGCTTCGACATCTAAAATAGGAGAACTATTAACATCAATGACGTTGCAATCGATTTCATGTGGTTCCCTGCTGAGCGCGTCAGCTACCACGTTTGTTTTTCCTTCTTTATATTTGACCTCATAGTCAAAATTTTCCAGTTCAAGTCTCCATCTCAAAATCTTCGAATTTTTGAATGAAGACTTAATAAAAGTGAGTGGTTTTTGGTCAGTTATTAGGAGAAACTTGTTCCCATAAAGGTAAGGTTTATATTTATCAATTGCCCACATGATGGCGAGTGCTTCCTTCTCTGTTGTCGAGTAGTTGGCTTCAGTTTTATTTAAGGTTCGACTTCCAAATGCGATTGGCCTTTCTATGCCATTTTGAATTTGAGATAGCACGGCTCCAAGTGCATAATTACTTGCATCCGTGGTCAAAACAAATGATAAATTAAAGTCTGGGTAAGCCAATATCTGGTCAGAGGCGATTATTTCCTTTAATACATTAAATGCTTTTATATAATCATTGTTAGACGCATCGACTTTCGCGTCTTTTTTCAAATATCTTGTCATTGGTTTTGTAATTTTTGAGTAATCTCTTATAAATTTTCGGTAATAACCGGTAAGTCCTAGGAATTGCTTGATTTCCTTCGGTGACTTTGGTAAACTCCATTCTAAAATCTTCTTTATCTTGTCAGGGTTCGGTTTTATGCCATCGGGCGTTATAACATGCCCTAAAAATTCAGTTTCCCTCTTTAAAAACTCACACTTGTCAATCTGAATTTTTAAATTAAAGTCTGATAGCCTTTGGAGAATTTTTGAAAGATTTTCCATGTGATTTTCTAGGTTAAATCCTATGATGATAATATCATCTAGGTAGACGTAACAGATTTTTCCTATATAATCTCCTAGAATATTATTCATTGCACGCTGAAAGGTGGCAGGTGCATTCTTTAAGCCAAAGGGCATTCTGGTAAATTCAAAATGACCTAAAGCCGTTGAAAAAGCTGTTTTATTCCTGTGTTTCGGATCCATTTCTATCTGGTGGAATCCAGATTTTATCAAGTTATCAAGAATTTCCTCGATTTGAGGGATTGGATATTTATCGTCCACTGTCTTTTCATTCAGCTTTCGGTAATCAATCACTACCCTTACTTTTCGAATTCCTGATGCGTCTTTTTTCTTGGGTACAACCCAAATTGGCGATGAATAAGGACTGTTTGAGTGTTGGATGATGCCATTTTCTAGCATTTCTTGTATTTGGTCCTCTATGTCCTTTTTGAAGTGATGAGGGTACCTGTAGCTTTTCGTATAGGTCGGTTCCTCATCTTTTGTAACAATTTTATGTTTGATTGCAGTTGTTGCTGATAACTTTTCATCAGTTTTCAGCAAAACGGCTTGATTGCGGAGGATAACATCAAGAAGGTTTTGTTTTTCAATTTGTGTTAAGTGATCAGTTCTAATGAGTTTTTCTATGTCACTTTTATTTAATCTTTCTGTCGTTTTTATCGGTATTGGGGTGAGCAACTCAAAGTTATTTATTTTAATGTCGACTGTCTGGCTCAGTTTAGGACGTTCCTTTGATGTGCTTAATATGCGTATTGTTGAGGTTTTACCGGAAGATTTGTAAAGGCCAGGTTCAATAACCATATTATTGGTTAATTTTTGAAATGTTGGAACGAACCAATCCCCATCTTTTGTTGTTTCTATTTCCAACGTATGGTTGAATATTTTATCTCTGATGAAGTATTTTTGAAACGGAATAGTTGCTTTGTTAATTATCAAATTTTCTTTAGCGAAATCAATTTTTGCTCCATTTCGAGCAAAAAATTCTGAACCCAATATTCCATCAAAATAGTTGTGAAATTTCAACTCGTAAAACATTTGTGGAGGGATATTTGCGTCTGAAAATTCTAATTGTCCTTTACGGTGTACTTGATGGTTACCTGTTATATTTTTAACAGAAGCATTTTTGACTTCAATTATGTCGGGTAAAACTCCTGGTCTGATAATATTTTTATTGGCTCCTGTGTCCAATAAAAGTTTTATCGATAAATTATTTTCAGTAATGAAATTCAAGTAGGGTAAATAATTTAAGTTTCCCTTCCTTGCATCTCTATTAAGCAAAAATTTATTGCTACTTCATCTTCTTCGCAATCGGACTGAGGTCTTTCGCTCTCTGAGTCTGATTGAATCTCATTATTGTTAATATTTTTCCTGTTCAATGTTAATCTACTGCGAATTGATGGGTCTACGTCCATTTTCTCGACGGGTGAATTCGTTGCGTCTTTGAATTTTTCGTTGATAGCAGTAGTTTTATCGATTGATTTATTTTCAGTTTTATGGGAAATTGCTTTGTTGGGTTTATTGTCATGTTTATGTTCCAGCCTTTCTGCTCTGCTGGCGGTGATCTGCTGTGATCGAAATTTACATAAAAATGCATAGGCGTCTTCGATATCTTTTGGCCTAGCTGCTTGTACATGGCCGAAGTAAGGATCACGAAGCCCTGCTATGAATGCCGCCAATGCGTCTTCATCAATAAAGCAGCATATAGCTTCCCAATGTTGTTGGTATATCGGAGTTTGTTTTGCCAGAATTTTGATACTCTGCACGAGTTCCTTCGTCCTCTGAAAGTATTCATGGATGCTTGTGTTATCAGACATCTTATTTTGCCATAGTTGGCATTTGTAGGTCGACAGCTCTTGCCTGTCTCCTATTGCGTTTGTGAGGATTTCAGACACCTCATCAAAATCTTGCGGGTTTCCCGCAAGACATAGTATGTCTTTAGCTTTACCCTCAATTTTGTTCAACACAGCTGTTGTGTACATTTTGAACTGTGTATCCGATACATGAGGATAAAATGCCTCTAATGTATTTCTCGCTGTTGACAGCCACGCTGAAAGCTGTCTTCTATTTCCATCGTATGTCGGTAGCGATTTAATGGGATCAGGTATTCTGAATAGGTTTTCAACATTATTTACTGGTGCTCTTGGTGGAGCGGGATTTATGTTTGCTGATTGCGCTGTAACAGCGTCTACTTTTTGGCTTAGCTCATGGAATTGTTGATCTTGGTTGTTTTGTCGGTCTGCAATATTTTGAATATTTGTCAAAATTTGTTGCAGTTGGGTGTTGAGTTGTTCCATTTTTAATTGATTATTATCTTCGTCGTTACTGATAAATAATTTGTCCAAAAGAGGAACGTTGGATTTTAATGGAATATGCGAATATTCCTCTGATGAATCTGTGTCACAACTCTCCTCAGAGTCTGACACTTCGGTTTGATTAAATAGTTTCTGTGCTCTTTTCAAAGCTGAACTATTGTAATTTTTTGAGACTTTCGGCATCCGCCTTTTGCAATAGTCTAATTAAAATGTTTTGAAATTCTGTGATTTTGTTTTCAAGGCGTCTATCTTGTAGTGCGCTTTGACTACTTAAAAGAGTCTATCTTGTAGTGCTCTTCTAAGGACGTAAGCAACGTTCAATTTAGTTGTTACGATTTCCTACCCGCCGAGTCTATCTTGTAGTGCTCGTTGGGGACGTAAGCACAATTTATTTGCTTATGCCTTCTTTTAAAAGCGATCGCAGCGTCTATCTGGTAGTGCGCTCGCGATGTGCGGATCAAGTGTAAGCAGAGAAGCAAGAAAAAGAGTACTTACGATTTTTCCTGGGCGTACAGCGTGGATGCTATCTTCTCCCGGGTTGTAGGTCCGAACTTCCAGCGTGGTGAAATGCGGCGGTGACCTCAAATCGTCCTCCCTTTGACTTCTTGGGTGGAGATGGTTCCTGTCCTATCTTGTAGTAACGGGATTGCCGGATCACACTATGTGATATCTCACTGATCTCACAAGCACTGTTGTTCAATTCACTTAGACTGGAAGCCGACGGCTGCGCCAATTACGAGTCGATGGCCGTGATGGGAGTTTTAAAAAACTCTAAGGTCTTATTTTCTTCACTTTATTCACTCTAGATGTTTACACTTCTAACTACCAACTTCAACTGACTCGTCACGAGCCTGTTTCCAATACTTAATAACTAAAACTGCTACCGCTGCACTTCCGTCCGTATGGTGATTGATGTGGTCGAAGTCCCTGCGCGTGTCGTTGGAGTCAGCATTTTACTCCGGTGGCGTGGTCGATGCGACGCCGGTTAAGGTGCTGACGTCTGCTGCTTTGGTGGCTGGTCCGTATGTAACTCTAGGCTACGAACACGGAGAAAGATTAAGGTAAACGATTGGAAATTGGGTACTTGGAACATCCGATCTCTCCATGAACCGGCGCGGGCTGGCTTGCTTGCTCGAGAACTACAGCGGCAAGGAGTCGAAATCGCAGCGATTCAGGAGGTTAGGTGGCCAAGTTTCGGAGAAAAAAATTTCCGTGTAGTAGACCCTATTGCACACACTTCTTTCAAGTTCCATATCTACTACAGGCAAATCAGCGGAACGGGTCGTCGGTTTCGTAGTGCTGGGAAATCAGAAAACAAAAGTCATCCGGTGGAGGCCCGTAGATGACCGTATTTGCATGTTAAGGATTAAGGGCGAATTCTTCAACTACAATTTAATCAACACCTACACACCGACAACTGACAAATCCGATGAAGTCAAAGATGAGTTCTATGACAAGCTTGAGCAAATTAATGACGAGTGCCCAAAACACGACGTAAAAGTCGTCATCGGATCCAACCAATGAAGACGGCCTTAGGCTGATAAACTTTGCCGCGGCTAGAGAAATGGCCATATGAAGTTCCTATTTTCCACGTTTAAATATTCGGAAACACACCTGGAGGCATCGAAATGGAGAAGCCAGCTCCCAAATCGATCACATACTGATTGAAGACCTAACATCAGTAACATCCGAAATACTGATGTTAGGTCTTTTCGGGGACCAAACATTGACTCATAATTTATAATTTATTTGTTATAATTTATTAAAATTTATCTGACAGAGTGTGTGTCTTAATGAAAAACTTAATACTAGAACAATGTCAATAAATAATCACAAAAGGTTACCTAACGCGAATTCTATTTTTAGAGGCTGTGCCAGTTATATTCAAATCGAACGCATCTGATACTGTGTTAAAGCTGGCCGACATAAAGCGTATTGGGTCAAATTGACCATAATGTGCGTTGCGTTGAGGCAGGTTCAACAGGGATCTTGGTCTGACAGATCGTTCGGGGGCATACATATATCCAGGTGGCCGAGGATTTCCGGGGCATCGATTTCATTTAAAAGAACTTTACCAATGAATACAGCTTGCGCCTCGAATCGTCTCTGCTCAAGAGTTTGCATTCCTAAAAGCCGACAGCGATCAGTGTAGGCTGGCAGATTTGAGGAATTGCGCCAAGGAAGGAATCTTAGCGCATATTGTACAAATTTACGTTGCACGGATTCAATTCTGGCAATCCAGGAGTTGTGGAATGGACACCATACAACGGAGCAGAATTCTAAGGTAGACCGCACTAGTGAGAAATACAGCGATCTGAGACAAAACGGATCACGAAACTCGTTGGCTATCTTAAACATGAATCCGAGTTGTCGATTAGCTTTAGCGATGATCTCGTTGTAGTGCAGTTTGAAAGATAGCGCAGTATCCAAAATAACTCCTAGGTCTCGAATTTGTGTCACTCTAGATAGAGGCTGACCGGACATAGTATAATCAAATAAGATTGGCTTCCTTGTCCGATAGAAGGAGATGACACTACATTTCTGAACGCTTACAGAAAGAAGGTTCCTAGAGCACCATAGGCTGAAAATATTCACCAGTTGCTGGAGCTCAACGCAGTCCGCATAATTTCTCACGACTTTAAAGAGTTTAACGTCATCGGCGTACAACTTACGGCAACCTTCCGGAAGTAACAAAGAAATATCATTGATGACTATCATGAAGAGTAGCGGTCCTTGCGGAACTCCAGAAACATTCGTGAACTGTGCAGGAAGTGATTCCTATCTTCACACAGAGTGTTCGATTCATCAAGTAGGAACCAAGCCATTGCACGATAGTAGATGAAACTCCAAGTTTTCCAAGTTTAGCCAAAAGTATCCTGTGGTCTACTCGATCGAACACCGCTTTCAGATCGGTGTATACTGCATCTATTTGAGCACCGTTACTCATATTTCTCAAGCAAGTTGAAGAGAATTCGGCTAAATTAGTCGTAATCGAGCGTTTCGGGTAAAAACCATGTTGATCCGACGTGATGTAATGTTTGCAGCTGGCGAATAGGGCGTCATTTATAATTATTTCCATTACCTTAGAGCATGCGCAGAGAGATGTAATGCCTCTGTAGTTTTTCACGTCACGTCTATCACCTTTCTTATACACGGGAAACATAATGGAGGATTTTCAACTGGAGGGAAACACGCGTTGTCGAAGAGATAAATTGAACAGCAGGCATAGCGGATGAATAAGGACAGAGGCACATCGTTTCAGAACGCATGACGAAATTCCATCAGGGCCAACAGCGAAGGATGATTTTAGTTTTTCAATGGCAGTAATATTGTGACGGCTTGTTATTTCAAGCAGATTGAAATCAATAACATCTCTAGGAAGATAACTTAAAGCAGTATCAACCTGGGCATCGGAAGCAGTATGCTCATGAAAATTGTGCTGAAAGCTACGGGCAAATAGAGTACACTGACAATCACCAAGAAACATATCTACTGGTAAACCATCTTCTTTACGCTTAGAGTTCACGAACGACCAAAATATTCGTGGATTCCGTCTGAGGTTACCCTGCATCCTGGAGGTGTACCGTTTGTAAAGAAAGCGGTTATATTTTCTGTATAACTTGCTGATTTCATTGAATCGATGCTTCGAAATTGGACAACGCGCTTTACAATAATGTCGCAACGCCGTGGAACGCTGTTTCTTGAGATGCCGAAGACGAGGATTAGACCAAGCGGGTTTTCTTAGAGGTCTTCGCGGAGGAACAATACGGTAGATTGCTGAGTTGATAGCACAGTTAAAGTACTCAAAAGCATCATTTATAGGTGGGGAGGATTTCAAGAATTGCCAATCAATGCGAGAGTAGCGATACTTGACGACTCAAAATCAGCTCTACAAAAATCAAGACATGGAACGTCACCAATGTCCTCAAATTGTACGGGTGCAGTTACATCTATCGTTATGTCTAATGCAGGGTGATTCGTATCAAGCGGCAGTAAGGACTCACTCGCTTCAGTGAGTTCACATGAAGTGGCGTCATTCACTAGCACCAGATCTAGTAAACGATCGTAGTCGTTAGTAGCGTGGTTCATTTGGGTCAGGTTGTTTAAACTAAACCCGTCTAGCAAAGCGGAACTGGCAACAGATATCCGTGAATGAATCAGATCAATTGAAGGAACGCCATCGCTCCCACGTTTCCAAATTACGCCCGGCTGATTGTAGTCTCCATATAGAAATGATAGATCATTCTGTTCTAAGCGAGAGGTAACGGAGCTGATAGAGTTGATAAGGTTTTCGACAGCGGTCATATCGGATCTACGATCGGGAGGAAGATAGACTACTCCCAAACTAATGCTGCGAGTTGGCGTGGAGATTCTAATCCAGAGCTGTTCAATGGTGTCACTTATTGGAGCCGGGTCAACACAGCTATTAAGGCGTTTAGATACAGCTATCAGTACACCACCACCACGCGACTTGCAGCTGTTATGGCGATTCCGTCACAGCGATAGTCAGTGAATCAACTGCCAAAAAGTTGTGCGGAGTCAATACGATCGTCGAGCCAGGTCTCGGTTAATACAATAATGTCGTGGTCACATTCAGTAGCCGTCAAGAAAAAGTCGTCAATTTTGGTACGAAGTCCACGAACATTCTGGTAGTAAATCCGAAGTCCAGAGGAATGGTTATCAGCCGCAAGGCTACGTTCTGCGAACACTGGCGGCGGGACGTCAGGTTGCCGCAGATTGAAAATGCAGTGCGGATTAGCGGAGGGAACTGAAGTTACGAAACTGTACTTGCCGTGAGTAGCGTTTTGGAAGTCTCGTTCCCCGCTACCGCCCGTAGGACCGGGATGACTGATGAACGCAGGCAGGAAAGGCTCGACTACGACGGGGGGGTCGGAGACTTCCATAGTTCGTGAGCTAGTGCATCCCAGTGTTCCGCTAGTAGGTAGTGCAGTGTCGGGTGAAAAGTCGGCAGGTGGTAAACTGGAACACGGAAGCTGATCAGGTGTGGAAGAGTTGCTAAGAATCGTATACTTGCCTGAGGATAAGAGTTGGGAGGCCCCTTCCTCAAACTCGAGCGCAGCGTCAGAACAACTCTGATGGCGGGAAACATAATTTCGTCGAAGTATAAACTGCGGGACTGGATCGAGCGGGTTGGGGTCTCCCATAGTGCGACAGGCAGTGCGTTCTGGCGAATCCTGGATTGACAAATTCCGGATAAGGGGGTTGAAGGCAGGTGATACCCCGGAACGGACAACACCGTGATGGATTTTGCTTATATCAGCCCCTTTTTTCACCAGTGGTACTACTTTTACAGGGCCATGACATTTCAAACTGTCTTTAACCAATTTTTCGATTGATTCCGGTTTGACACTAGGGTGAATACGTGAGAGATATAACCAAAACTGCTCTGCTGGCTCCGGAACGGTCAGGATCTCGTTCGAAACATTGCCATCACTTGCCGCTCTGGTACCTCCAATGAGTGGTTTAATGATAGGTGAACCTTCGTCACGACGCCGTTTCTGAGGTGGTGGACGACTGTAGTCACCGGGTCCGATGTTTGCAGGGAGAGATGCGATTCGTTTCGACAATTGAACAATCTGCTGACCCTGCTTGGCTAATTCGTTTTTGAGTTCAGCTTGTGCGATTACCTGACGCTCTGTTATAGAATTAATCGCACTACCAAACGAAGAGATTGCAGATTTGAATTGCGCACATTTCTTCAGTTTAGCGCACTCATTGCACATCCAGAACAGATTTGGGGTTGCATGGACGATGTTCAAAAATGCCTTGTTCAATTTCGTGCTAGTGCATTTTAAATGAATCATTCTGTCGCAAAAAGCCATACATGAGATGGATTCTTCATCACCTTTTACCGGTTTAGCACAATGATCACAAGCGGTAGACATACTTTCAAAATCAAAGCTTAGACCCTTTCGAGAGTTGTAACGAGAGTCGGACAGTTATGTGGTGCAACTTATTTTACAACGCAAAAAATCACTGTAGACTAGTAAAACACAGTAAATTTCACTATCTTCGGATTGCAGGCACTCAGATACTACACTTTAGCACGACAAAAGCCGAAAAATAACAACCGGTGATATGGTAATATAATCAAAATAACGGAGCTAAATCACGGCGATGTAAACAAACTAAACAGCGTTGCCTCATGTCGTATGTAAGATCCGCGCACGGTTGTCGAACGTGCTGAAATCTCGCACAGAGAGGACGCCGCGTTTCAACATTCAGCAGCTGGAAGCTGATGGCGTAGCAGCAGAATACGCCAGAGAGCTGGATGAACGGATCGCAGAACAGCAGGAGGAAGGAGTGGAAGACATAAATGGGCTGTAGAGCAGTATCCACGGCGCCATCGAAACGACTGCGAGCGAGATGGTAGGTACGACGCGTGGAAGACAGCCTAATGGCTGGTTCGATGCAGAGTGCCAGAGAGCGACAGATGAGAAGAACCGTGCCAGGAGCCGCATACTCACTGCGGCTACGCGTCAGAACAGAGAGAGGTACAGGGTGGCAAGAGCTGCCGAAAATAGAGCCCACCGTCGGAAGAAGCGCGAGTACGAGGAGCAGGTACTCGCTAGCGCAAAGGACAGCTATGCTCAAAACGACGTGCGGAGATTCTATAGAACTTTCAACAGAGTCAGAAGCAGGAATTTCCCTGTGCCGGTCATGTGTAATGACAAGGACGGCAACCTGCTTACTGATAAACCGACGTTTGCAGCCAGGTGGAAGGAGCATTTTCAGGCGCTATTGAACGGTGAGGAGCCGAATGAGCAGAGCAGGAACAGGATGACGATTATGAGTGATGAACAAGCTGTGGAGCCACCAACACAGGAGGAGGTGAAAAAGGCGATTAGTGAGCTGAAAAATGGCAAGGCCGCTGAGAAGGACGGTATCCTGGCCGAACTCCTAAAAGCGGGAAGCGAGCGGCTGTACTATGCGATCCACCAGATAATACTGAGAATCTGGGCGGATGAACAAATGCCGAACGACTGGTTGGAAAGCCTCATATGCCCTATCTATAAGAAGGGCCATCGATTGGATTGTGGCAACTATCAAGGCATAACGTTGCTCAACTCCGCATAAAAAGTGCTCTCCCGTATCCTGTTCTTCAGATTGAGACCGTTAACGGAATCCTTTGTTGGCGAATACCAGAATGGTTTCACGACGGATCCAATCTTCACCCTGCGACAGATCCTCGATAAGTTCCGGGAGTACAACTAACCGACTCACCATCTGTTTGTGGACTTCAGGGCGGCATACGACTCAGTGAAAAGAAACGAGCTGTGGCAGATCATGCTGGAACATGGTTTCCCTACGAAACTAATTAAGCTGAGTCGTATGACACTGGAGAGATCAAAATCGTGCGTGCGGATAGCTGGCGAGACATCAGCCGCGTTCGTAACGTTGAACGGACTGAAGCAGAGGATGCGCCCTCCAACTTACTGTTTAACATCGCTCTTGAGGGTGCAGTACGAAGAGCAAATGTGGAAAGAAACGGTACGATCATCACGAAATCTCACATGCCTCTTGGTTTTGCGGACGACATCGATATCATCGGTATCAACCGTAAAGCCGTGGAGGAGGCCTTCGTACCTTTTAAGAGAGAAGCAGCGAGATTGGGACTTGTCATTTACACTGCCAAAACGAAGTACATGGTAGCTAGCAGAGAGCGTGGGTGGCTCCGTGGTGTTGGTGCTGAGGTGGAGATAGATGGGGAACGATTTGAAGTGGTTGACGAACTCGTTTATCTTGGTACGCTTGTGACATGTGACAACGATATGAGCCGTGAAGTGAAACGACGAGTTGCAACTACGAACAGGGCTTTCTACGGACTGCGTAACCAGCTAATGTCCCGTTGTGTGCAAACTCGCACAAAACTAGCGCTATATAGGACGCTAATACTCCCGGTGGCCCTTTACGGACATGAAGCATGGACGCTGAAGGAAGCTGATCGACGAGTGCTCGGAGTTTTTAAATGTCTCCTCGTACACCAGCAGAGATCACAACTCTAATTCGTTCGGCCCTAGACCGGTTAACGGTCCGTTAGCCAACAAAGTAAGTAAGTAAGGTACCATTCATACCTGCTCGTGGTGAAGAATTATTTCGGTCTCTCTTGTCCTCATACAATACCAAAAAGCAAATATACTGTATGAGCTCTCGCCGCTTTTTCGTCGAGAGAATTCTTTGTTCTCCCCGGTACTGGTATAGAGAGGGTGCCTGAGCCATACTAGACGCGAACATAAAAGCGCGCGCACGGTGCTTCCACAGACCATTATTATAGAAAATACAACGTACTGAAACTCTGGTGAAACTTTCTAAATCGTCGTTCGTTACATTTTTGAGTAAGGCCTTTCTGGAGGTCGTAAAGTACAGAAAGTGATACAAGAACGACGAAATACTCATTATGATGCACGTTTTTCAACCACTATTTCGTGAAATAGCTTCCAAAATATTTTCTTCACATCCCAAGTATTATATATCATGATATTGACAATTGGTGGAAAGATTTATCCGACAATCTCCCAGTGCAGAGTGATCTAAATTCCAAAAATCGTGATCATTTTAGATTTGACTGTGATAAACTGGTTTTATGAATCCAGTGTCATCAGCAAGTTCGTTCCATGAAATAAAACCTTACTTTTATTGGTTTTTCGATCAATCCTCCTAACAGTTATGCACTTTTTCTAACTTCCAGTATACCAGATAGCTTTCATTAGTAAAGTCATAGAAAAATTTAAAAAAAAAGAACTCTATTCGGAATCACTTCTTTTCAAAATTGTTTTTTTTTTCCATAACTTTTTCAGTTATGGCAAAACTATATATTCCACAGGAGGCTAATCTGGATCAATAAAATCTTGGAACATTTTGAATTGTTTTGATCATCATAGAAGCGAGGGAAACGATGACAATTGTTATAAAATGCAATAAATTCAAATTCTGATTGACTGAGTAATTCAAACGTGTACTAGAATCAGCCTTATTCTTTAGACTATTTATGGTAATTGGCACAAAAATATTTTACCTTGCATGTATATCTTTATGCACCAAATTATTTCGAACGTTCTCAATACTGTCGTCAATTTCTTTCACGTGGTAAAAATAACTAAGACATAATTAAGCTAGATAAACTTTCCATGTAAGGTAATTATGTAAGCTTACCTGTAGAAAAATTCTTCGCCCATGCGAGCGGCCTTATGGCAGATAACCGGCACATTCGCCTCGGCGATGGAAACGTGCGTGTAGGCATGTTTTGAGTTCTTTTATCGTTTTATTTATCTCAGTTTTCGTGACAAAATTGTTGGAGTAGATCTTACGCTTCAGGTTTGGCCAAAAATCCTTGATGGGACGCAACTTGGGAACGGATTCGTCAAATGAATGCCTTTTAGATATTCAGCCGCTCCATCTCCTCCAACGATCGCTTCGAATAGGCCGACGTCAGATCCGGCCAAAAGATTGCGTTCATGCCCTGATGGTATTTCTTGATGCATGACGCAACTTCCAGCTGGCACTTTGTTGTATAAGTTTTCCCGATTACGGCCAGTCCGGAGAGAAATAAGACCGGCTTTGACATCTCGTTCTCGTTGATAGTCAGCTACAACAGCACCTTCTTGAGGAACTTGGTTTGTGAAATGAACTTAAACTCTGAGTTCACTTCCTTCGTGGGGCAAATAAAATTCGAAGTGCCCTGCCAGGATGAGACAGATCTCGTCATCCATCACCAATTTCACCAACTTATTCAGGCGTTACCTGCAGTTTCGAGGCTAGTAGACGTGATTGCCGCTTCCTGACATGTGTGTCCATGTTCGTCAGGTACATTCTTATGGTTTGGCCGGTTGCACCGACTCCCTAGCCATGCGCACGCAGCGATGTAGCCTCTTTTCTTGCAGTCTTACTCTTCGGCTTCCTTTGGAGCTTCTGGTTGTTCAGGGTCGTCGGATCGTCGCTCGGATCCGTGCTTTTTTGACGCTCTGATTGTTGTCCAATAGTGCCAAAATGTTGTGGATGCCGAAACGGGTGTATCCGGTGTCCACGAACTGCCGAACGACACGACGGGGTACCGTTCTTTGAACGCGCACACTTCTGAATGGTGTAGTTTCACTATTTTCGTCTTCACAATTAAAGCTCGACTGATAGAGCTGGTAGTCTCGTCAGTGCATGTGAAGGCAAACCCATGAAAAATCGGCAATATTTGTAATTTTTTTTACCGCAAACTTTATCAAGATCGTCATTGGGGTTTTCAACGCTCAGGTTGGCTCAGGAAATACAAACCGGTGATAGAATGGTTATGCAAACACCAGCTGACCAACGAGGTCAGGAAATCCGACAGAAACCCAGATCGACCGCGTTATAACTGATTATCGGCCCTTCTCAGACATCATCGACCTCAGATCCTAGAGAAGCGCTCATGTCGACTCGGACCACTACCTGGTGATGGTTAAGATGCGCCCAAAATTCTCCGTTGTTAACAACATTCGGTCCGCGCCGGTTGGATCTTGCGCGGCTGAAGAAGTCTAACGTCACCGAGCATCGGGCATGTGGGACGAACCCAACGAAACGAGTGGTTCGATTCGCAGTCAGAATGTAGAAAAACACAGGCTGAAGAAGATGCAGCGAACCCAAATCTTCCGGGAGGAAAAAATCGTCACCTGGAGAAGAAGGTGTACGAGCTGGAACATCTGCATCATTCTCAGGAAACGCGAAAGAACCTTGAATGCAGAACAGCTACCGTACGAGTGAAAGGATGGGGTTATCTACCCAATTTATAAGAAAGGCGACAAATTGGACTGTGGGAACCATCGTGCGATCACCGTCCTGAATGCCGTCTACAAAGTGCTATCCCAAACTATTTTCCGCTGACACTCACCGCAAGCCAACAGATTTGTGGGAAATTATCAGATCACGCAAATCTTTACCATACGGCAGATCCTTCAGAAATGTCGTGGATACAGACATGCACCACCTGTTGAACAACTTCAAAACCACGTATGACACTACCGGCTGAAAAGAAGATCATGGACAAAAACGGCTTTCCGAGGAAGCTTATTAGACTGATAAAGGATACGGTGTTTGGACGCAGTGCTGTGTGTGGATTTCGGGTGGATTGTCGGATTCATTTGAATTTCGCAGAGGGCTTCGACAGGGTGAAGGTCTCTGCTGCCTGTTATTCAACTTTGCGCTACAGGGTGTAAAGAATCGATAACGATTTTCAACAAACCCAGTCAATTCGTTTGCTTTGCTGATGACATGGACATCGTCGGAAGAACAGTACACCAGACTAAAGCGAGGATTGAGTTTCAGGTCAATACGTCTAAAACCAAGTATACACCAGCTGGCGAAACCGAAGTTGACCGACAAAGCCTAGCCAGCAGCATTACGATCGACGGCGATGAGTTCGAGGTAGTCGAGGAGTTTGTATTTTTTTTTGCTCACTGGTAACCGAGGAGAATGATACCAGCCGTGAGATCCGGAGGCGTATTGTTAGCGAAAGTTGTGCATCCTATGGGTTCTACAAGCAATAGCGGTTGAACAGACAAAGCCCCCATACGAAGTGTAATCTGTACAAAACGCTCATGAGAAAAACTCCTCATTGCACCCGTTATTGAGAGAGTTGCTAGCCGTCGAAGTCTCTTTACTTCCTTATATTTCTTCACTACTTCATTTGGAAATAGATCGTCGCTCATAAAGAGAAACTGGGGACATACATGCCTGCATATCGACAGCGCGTCCCACACAGAAAGGAGATTCAAAATCTAGCGCTCTGAAAGGTGTTGTTTAGTCTGTTGGTCCGTTCACTATGGAAAGCAGCGAAATATTTGAAATCGCCACCAGCTGCAGCTCTGCTTGCTGCTAGTCGATGCAGTTCCCAGTAATTCTTACTCTTGCAACAGTGATCGGATACATCGCTGCCGTAACCGATATTGGTACCCGCTGCTGGTATCAGTAACATCCATTAGTAAAATTACTGGTTTGAGCTGAAGCAGGCTCTTGTATTACCCAAAAGTGCATTACCGGCTAACTACTTATAATACCTATTCTTTTTACCGTTTTATGGAAAGCAGGCATTAAGCGACCAATCGGTGGTTTATAACGGCGTTTCAACAAAGTTTGACAATTTTCAATAGTACAATATGTTGTTCGAATAATCAAAGTACAATTTTCTGCATTTGGACGAGTGCATAGATGTTTTCCAATCGATTGCTATAAGAATAAGAGAAATCGGTTGAAAACTGACTGAGTTTTAAACTATTGAAGTGAACCCTCGAGAGCGAATACTTTAATTGTAACGAAATAAATGGGACAAAGTTGTAGCTGGCGATGAGGAATAGGTACTTTGAAAGCTTTATAGGTAACTTTTTCTCCTTCGGACATATTTTAATTTGTAAAAATTGAAATTGATTTTTCAACAACGTTTATGTTTAATTCAGCAACAAAGAAGACCAGTTATAGTGAGAATGTCATTAATGGCAATAATGGGATTCATTTACGAAAATCGTACTTATATAGTCATGAACATCATAGGCATCTCTTGCAGCTAGTAGGCGTCAACTCGAAAGCGACTGCCCCATTGTACATTCTCAAAAACCGTTCAAACAAGGGCTGGTGTCTCCGGGCGGCGGTTTTCAAATACTCCACCTTTGCGTGACAGCGGTGAGTAAGCACTTCTCTTCGGAAGGCTTGCGAACTTGCTGGTGCGAGACTGGAAAGTAGTGCACCGGCTCAGCCCGCAGTTTGTTGGCAGTAATCCTGTCTACTGAGCACAATGAAAATCAAATTCACTCCAGCCAAGAAGGAAGGCATTGATTTACGACGCAATCATGGTCGGCAGCCAAGTCTGCCACATACCTGCAGCTCGGTTGGTCGGGACACCCACATGCTGCCAACCTTCTTAGGTTGATTGAACTGAATGTAATTTCCTGCACAACACTTCTCCAGCATAGATCTTAATTTAAATACTTTCCAGCTGCCGGTCCAGAGTGAATTTATCTGAATAGCAGAGTAAATAATTCCGCTCTCAATTGTTGCACTCCATCCCGGGGATGTTGTCCTTAGAAACGGAAGAAACACCCAAGGAACCTTATGCAGTCTCCGGTACTTATAAGGCAGGTGGCCACTGCCGGCATGGCTACGACGTTGTATAGAGTGCAACGATTAATATCACGGTGCTAGTAACATTGCAATAACTTACGCCAACAGTGACACAAATGTGTCATTTATCTTGTTTACCAACTTGGCCATCCGTTCGCTTCCAGCCGTCCTCAAAATGAGCCCGAAGCCCAAACGGAGTGTGTGCACAATGAGTCCATCTGAGGGCAAATAAATTTTACTCGCTCTCTTCACACAACTAGGACAGGAACAGTAGTTAGTGGAGTGACCCAGTGCCAGCACCAGGGACGAGCGAGTTAAACACATAACTCTGGCATACTGTGAACATTCAACCCTGTGGAATAAGTAGCTCACTTCATCGAATCGAATACCATTGGACTGTACACCAACTATACATACTGAGGCCAGGCTGATGAGATAAAATGATTCTCAAGTACACTCCAGCAGTCCAGTCACCTTCGGTAATTATTCATCGGAGGGAATGATTTCCTTTTCGATGCCATTAGTGGTCTACCTTTTTTTTCTCCATATGGTAGACTATTGAGGGTGGAAAATGTGTTTCAAGTGTGGTATCGATTTTCCAAATGCTCTTATTTTGAACGTTCTTATTTTGTTTTGATTTCGATTATTCCAACAACTTAATTCGAAAGATGATATAACTTCGGGTCTACTGAAACAAACAGCATCATTATCATTGGAATTTACGAAACTATTTCACCATCCAAGGTTTGTAATTCAATAAAATCCCTCGGTCATGACATTTTACGTGAACACGGAGAACAAAGGCCGCATTTAGTTTTGATTACATTGGTACAGTGTTTAACTTTAAACAAGAACATTAAACTCACTAATAGCCGAAAGTAGAGGCGGACAGCCGACCCATGCCGGCAGCTGTGAAGAGATTAGACAGACCATGGCTGCGTCCCGTCGTCAGCAAATAGCGAAATCCATAAGCCGGGGTTGGCTCGGTTCGCATTTATGGCCTCGAAGACTTCTATTAAATTACTAGCTATAAAAATAACAATAACAGCCGCTAAGCTAAGAGCTACAACCAAGGGGAAAGCCTGCTTCGGAACGGAAGAAGCGCGTTGTCGCCAGCATCATCGTCCCAGTTCCCAATACAATTTTGCGTGAAATCGGAAATGGAGGAAGCGAGAAAAAATTGAGGGCCGAGGTAGAAAAAAAAAACACAATCCGAAATGACAATTTTTCGCGTCCGGTCCATATTTGAAGTGAATGGCGCTGTATTCCAAACATTTGTAAGTTAGTTGGGTAGTCCACGGTAGCCCACTGAGCACGGAGCGGATATAACATCAAATTTTGCTTTGAAATGATAATAATGGTAATGGAGATGAGGTCCTTCGCCTCTGCATGTCCAGAGATTGCTACAGTTGCTCCGGTTCCATCGCCTGGTATTTCTTCAAAACATGAATTTTTCTAACGGTCGTCAGGCTGTCTTCAAGTTTTTATAGCCTGTTTCATCTGCCATCGTTAAGTCGAGAGTACAAAAAGGAACTGATGTTCTAAGCTTTTTGGCAATAACATTTCTTGTTTCACTGAACACAACACGAGATCCAGGTCAAACATCTCCTATACGAGGAAAGTTCACTGCTTATCCACTCAAGCAACAGTATCGACAGATTTATTTGCAAATATTCAGAACCCTCTCGCATAACAGTGACAAGTTTCACATTCTCCTAAAGTTGGTCCAGTGGAGAAATAATTTTTCCAACACTGGCATCAATCGGATCGAGCGAAAGTTTCAAATCCTTTTGGCTAAAAAAGTTCTCAAAGTTACCCATTATCCTACTAAGGAAATCTGGTTAGCTTTTCTGTGACTGGACGGAGCCGAGATTCAATTGAATCTCGTTCCTAGAAAGTGTCCTTTTCAGGCTTCCATTGTTGGTAGTCCATTTCCGGAGCTTTTGAAAAGAGCTGGTTTCATCCCAACCCTTTCCGGTAGTCTCTATTAATTCGATAGCAGCATCAGCAACGTTCGAAAGGTATTATTTTGTCATCATTAGGGGCCCCAAACAAAGGCATTAAATAGATCACGTATTCTAGTTACCATGACAGAGGTATTCTCTTTGCCGCCAGTGGCGTAGGCGTTGGAATTAATTTAATGTGAGGCGCAAAGACTCAAGCTATGTTGTATGTTGTTGTATCATTATTTGGAAGCATTTCCATGGATTCCCAATTACGATGTCTTCATCGTTCTTCTTAGTTAATAACGTTACCGACCTTCCATCTACCAGAAATCTAACGGTAATTAAATGACAGGAACATGACAGGAATTATGTCCACTACCCTTCTTTCACTGGTAGTGGGAGACGAATAGCGAATTTTGCCTAGAGCAGTAAGATGACATTGCATAACGAAAGCAGTGTCTTTAAGAGTACGGAAGGGAGCTGATAGTTAAACGCTTAAAGTCGGATGGTGCTGATAATGAAAATTAAATGCTTATCTTTCAATCCATTAATCTTTCATTTAATTGAAGTAATACAAATTCCAATTAGAATTGTTTTGAACTAAGCCTGATGAATTAGAATGATGAAAAGACAGATTCAAATTATTGACAATTTCTTTATTTGAGCAATTCTCGCTGAAAGCAGGCCATTGGGTGCACAAGGTCTCTCGAATTTAATATAAATGCACAATGTTGTTAGAAATAGAGAAAAACTGATAACGCCATTTTTGTTTGATCGAAATTGTTGACCCCTCGGTCACCAAGGTTGAAAATTTAGCAATTCTTGATGTTTTATTTATACAAGTAGCACATTTCTGTGAAAGGAATGATAGGGCTTTCATTTGGAGTGATCAGAATTTTGGTCGCCATCTTTAATTTGGCCACCATCTTGGATTATACAACTACCGATTTTCAATCTGAGACAAGTATTGAAAAGCTGAGAAGAAATGCTATAAGATGCAATTAAAAAAATAGGTGAGCATCAGTGTTAACCTACTAATTCAACCAATTGTCCGAACTATGTTATGACTAAGAATTTGGCGTCAGAAAAAAAATCGGTATTTTTATATCTTAAAATCTTTACTTGAAAAAGTAAAACTTTGACCGCTTTGAGGGTCCAATATTTCTTGTTTATTATATTATCTTATTCAGCCAATCTGCATAAGAATCCTGAGAAATTTGTAAGGTACAAGGACCAACAGTGGAAGTTATTTCTGAGGCGAAAAGGGGTAAAATCTTGAGAAGCAAAAAAAAAATAAATTGGACATTGATTATATTCACTTAATTCGAACATGTTGCAAACATGCCGGAGATGACTTAAATGGTAACAAATATTCCAGAAGGGATGATGAAGGCAAAATTTCGAAATAAAAATTAAAAAAAGACACCAACAAAATAAAATTCTGGATAATCGAGTCTAAAATTCCGGATAATCGAGTTTCCGGATAATCGAGTCTCCGGTTAATCGAGTCCGACCTGTACTAGGACACAATTTGTTATTTGTTATTGGGTGAACGGTGTTTTGAACAAAAGTAATCGTTTAGTATATTTAGTAAACAAGAGGAGCTCTTAGAGAGGGAACATGACCAACTAATCTTCAATTAAACAATTTTCCTACTTGAAATATTTTGTCACAAACAATAACATTAAAATTGTATTGTTGGGATACAACATATTTCCTGACGGTTGTTAAAGGAAATTATAATAAAAACACATAATTTGTGTATGGCCTCCGCACGTGCCTCGATATTTTTGTTCTGTAGATTCGTTGGTAGGGTAGACGATTAAAACTGAATGCACCAGAATTGATATATTCTAGTATACACGAGAACAAAAATTAGTATTTTATATTCTTTCTCAAAAATGATGACACATCATAGGTAGACAAAGAACTATACAAAGTCAACTACACAACACACACAATATCGCACGCTTAGCCTTGAGGCTAATAGCGGTCTCGATCAACTAGATTAGTTGAGAGAATTCGTTATCGATATTGTTTTTGGCACATTTTGCACGTGTAGGATAAGTACAACGATACACCGTGCCCCAGTGCTGAGTCGAGAAAATTTTCAGCTCGAAAAGATCCTCGACTCGATCGGGAATCGAACCCGATATCACAACCCTGTGGGAGAGCTAGCCGACCGACATCGCTAACCACAGAGCCACAGGGACCACATCAATCAACTACATACTGTCAATAATTCATTTCATGAGGACTCAAAAGTTCGAACATATCTGAAATTGAAACATCTGTACTTAAGTCCCAGTTATAATTAATTACTGAAAATTTGGGTTTATTAATAATGAAAATAGTTTTATCTCGTTAACGGTCAGTCCTAACAGTTGTAATATTTTCGACAACTTTATTCCAATCGATGATATAAACAACTTTCTTGAAGAAACCAATTGGCTAGCACCATTTATTTAGGAGATAAATGTCAGCGCCATCTGTAGAAAAAAATTAAAGCTGCCTGAATCTATTTTTCATAAAGATCTTTTAATGGTGAACAACATTGCCGAAGACATGAACACTGAGGAAACAACTGTTTTTTTTTCTTCATCTATAAGGAAACAACTGTTAAGGAGTTCTGAAATTTTGTCGCAACAACGGACCAATTTGCTCCACTGTGCTGCGAGTGAAATTGTAGTCTGAGAAAACGATGGTATGACTGTTCAAGTATTATGGCTTTTTTAAGAATGCTCTGCATGTGAGATAATACCCAAGCAATTAGCCACTCACTTTAAATAAAAATTGAGAGAAGAAACACTTTTACAACGATTCACATGATCACCGTCTACGCAGCTTACGATGAGCTTAAAATATGCGTATTTATCCAGCTTTTTACGCATCATAAAGGCATAACCTTTCTGCTTATGACAGTTTTGGGGTTTCTGGAATCATGTTCCTCCTGTTGTTCTGCGATTTGTTAATCCAGCTCTCTGGCCTATTCTTCCGCCACGTCATCAGCTTTCAACCGCTGTATGTTGAAACGCGTCGTCTTCTCCAGGGCTCTACATTTTCGAAACAAAACAATGAACTTGATATATGTACTCGCACTTTTATTTCGATTCGAACAGTTTCATTTTCACTTGATTCCTTTCGGCTACTGCCAACGAATCACTTCTTTCTCTCTTTCCCTTTTTCTTCTTTCGGATAATTTCAAATGAAACTGACTATTTCAAACGACAGAGAGAGCGACGGAGAGAAACACTCTTTCCTTTTCTTTAGCGTCTCATTTGAATTTAGCACCGCATCGCGTAGTTTGATGGTAGTTTTCTAATACCGCAAGCCGTAGTTAGAACGGTATAGCATCCAATAAATACGTTTCGCAAGTTCCGATCAATACTTCCTTCCTCTTTCCTATATATATATATATATATATATATATATATATATATATATATATATATATATATATATATATATATATATATATATATATATATATATATATATGCGTGAAGTACTGTATGGAAGCCTTCTATCTCCGTCAGCGCTCATTGTCATTTTCAATTGAGAATCGTCATGTGAGAGTGATGGTGATAATCTCCGCTTTCAATTGAAAAGCGTTTGGATCAATTCCAAGCCCTTCAGTTGTCAGAATCACAGCAAGAGCTTTCGGCTGGGTGTCATGTGACTCACGAAGTGCTCGAAAATGATACAAAAGCTTTTCAATTGAAAGCGACGGGTCAAAGCGTCACTATAACCTGATAATTGTCAATTGAAAATGATTTTGTCAGGCTCTGGTCTTCTCTGTGCGAGATTTCAGTACGTTCGACCATCATGCGCAGATCTTACAAACGACAAGATAATGGTCAGCGTCAATGTTTGGACCCCGATGAGCCCTAACATCAGTAACATCCGAAAAGTACCGATTGTCAATCAGTACGTGATCGATTTGAGAGCCAGCTTCTGCATTTGAACGCCTCCAAATATGTTTCTGAATATTTAAACGTGGATCGACATATGTGGAGGCTATGCCATCCAATGATCGGACGGAAAAATCGCCGCGATTTCGACTCCCTGCCGTTGTAGATCTCGAGCAAGCAAGCCAACTCGCGCCGGTTCATTGAGAGATCCTACGTTCCAAGTAGCCAATTTCCAATCGTTTACCGTTTTCTGTTTCCGTGTTCGTAGTCTAGGTGTTTGTCGATTGTTCCGTTCATTATTTCTAATTTCGTTGTTGTTTATTGTTTATTGTTCATTTCTAATTTCGTTGTTCGTGGTTAGGGGAGGTTTCTGTATGCTATCTTACCAGGGTCGTGACAGCTACAGCTACAGCTACAGCTACATCTAACTCAAGTTGTTTACGTTCTCTGAGTTAAAATTTTCCCCATTCGTTTACCTACTCAGGTATAAAATTTAGGGGCTTCGCTATTTTCTCCACGGTCCAAATAAGCACTGACGAAGGCACTAAGTAAGTGTTGAAATACGTATATGTAAGTGATAAGTGAAAAGTGATAGAATTAAATAGCGAAAGTTGATAAAAAGTGTAATGTGTAGTGAAAATATTCTATCAAAACGCTCGCCATTTTCTATCACTCTGTCTCTAGTTTACGATTTTGAATTCGATTTTGCTTTGAGAAAACGTTTTTTTTCTTCTCCCGATTGAATCTGTCTGCTTCTTTATTCTTTCCTTATGCTTTGAACAAATCTTTATGCTCAAAGAGAGAGGGAGAGAGAGAAAGAAAGAAAGAGATCCTTCTGTGAGAAAAACTTATTGCAACATTTTTTAAGCAATCGACTACTATATTATGATCGAAAGTCTACCAAATAAATCCTTTCATATCAATAAACTTGGGCGTAGTAGATAAAATCTAGATTTCAGACTCCTCCCACTGTGTAACAAAAAGTAACGTTTAATGTGACTCCTCCCTTTGAAGTTACGTGAAAACTTTTTTCATGAAAATTAGTCCAGTAGTCAGTAAGTTCACATAGTGGCACATAAGTGTAACTTTTCGAACAAGGACGAAGATTTTTATGATTTTTTTTTTTAATGGCATGTCTGTTGTCTGTGATTTATTTACTTACGCCAGACTAGATGTCATTGTGGCTAAGACTGAATCTGTATTCAGTTTTACAAATCATCAGGAAAATCAACCCTCTAGTGCCCAGTGCCGCCTTTAGACGGTCTTGAGTTAAACCTCAGAAAACTTTTTAACTTTTTTTCACAGTTGAAATTTTTGCACGTGTATTTCATACACTGAAAATATATTTTAGTTTATTCCACGAAAACGTATGTTTTATATACAAAACCTTTTGTTGTTTTCTGCAACGAAACCAATGCGTAATAAATATGAAGGTACTTTCGTCAGAACTGTCAAAACTGTTACAGATTTACGAATAACGTAACGAAAGGTTTTAAAAATAAACGCAATCAATCGTACAAAAAAGGCTGCATAATGTAAATAGTACGAAAAATTAGTAAGCTCACGCAAGTAATTCGTACAAAGAACGCCGCATTACGTAAATAGTACGAAAAATTAGTAAGCTTACGCAATATTGTGTACATTATACGAAATCAAAAATAAAAGAGAGAAAGAGAGCTTGATTGATGATCATCACCGGTTTTGCCACAACGCGATTCTAGTTCTATCGATTGCGAGAGAGCGACGACGCGCGCCTTTCATCTTAACCCCAGAGACGTACAAATGTTCACGAAGGTTATTTCAATACGAAACCTGAGCGAAGGGTATATGTATCGCGGCGGTTCTATCGATGCGAAAGTGATGTTGTTCCAGAAGCGTATAAATGTTCTCTAACCTCATCGTTGGAAAGCAACGGATTCGGACCAAATGCAGGAGTTAAACTCACGACCATCTGCTTGTCAAAGCGGACTCTGTAACCATGTGGCTACCAGCTCTGTTTATACGAAATCAAAAATAACAGAACACCTTCAAGTAATTACTCGTTGTTATCCACGTTCATACGAAAGTACATTCGTGAATTGGACAAATTATGCGTGAGTTGCAGTTCTATTCGATAACTTGCAATAGGAATGTTCTATGAAATCAACAAAAGTGCGGTACACTCTACGAAATCCATGTTTACGAAATGTGCGTGAGTGGAATAACGAAAAAATATTTGCAGTGTGGTATATCTTTAATAAGTATTGAATATGAAGGTACTTTTGTCAGAACTGTCAAAATGGTTGCAGATTTCTATTCGTATACGTAACGAAAGGTTCAAGAAATGAACGCAATCAATCGTACAAACAAACGCTGCATGATGTAAATAGTACGAAAAATTAGTAAGCTTACGCAATAACATGTACATTATACGAAATCAAAAATAACAGAACACGAAAATTTCGTTCAAGTAAAAACTCGTGCTCCCGTTTTTTTTTGTTCGTTGTTATCCACGTTCGTATGAAAGTACATTCGTGAATTGTACAAATTATGCGTAAAGTTGCAATTCTATTCGATAACTTGCAGTACGAATGTTCTATACATCCAGCAAAAGTGCTGTAAAATCTACGAATTTCATGTTTACGAAATGTGCGTGCAGAGAATAACGAAAAAATATTTTTAGTGTAATTACTGGCCTTCAGAATTACCTACCATAGTTTTTTTCACGGGTTAAGGAATTCACGCATTTTTTTATGCTTACTTACCCTCTCCTGATTCAAACCCTAGCTACGCCCATGTTACCAAAAATGTCAGTTTATAGAAAATGTCGGAAATATTTTTTTTATTGAGGGCAAACTAATCTCAAGTAGCCATTTACGTGGCTCCTTGTGCAACTTCACTAGCTCAGATCGATCACGGAGAAGCAACTACGAAATGTGCGATCGTTCAAGCTTAAGATCAAGCTCAATATCGGAAATATTTTTGCCTTTCTCCTAGAAAGGTATAGCAATCACTGAAAAAACCAAAGGTATAAAAGTGCTCCAAAGGGTCGAATCTCGTATATCAATCGACTTAGTTCAACGAGCTGAGCATTTTCTGTATATGTGTGTTTGTGTGTTTGTGTGTGTGTGTGTGTGTGTGTGTGTGTGTGTGTGTGTGTGTGTGTGTGTGTGTGTGTGTGTATGTATATAACGGTCTCCCAATCTCACTCGATTCTCTCAGAGATGGCTGGGCCGATTTTCATGAAACTAATTGAAAATGAAAGGTCTTGTTGCCCCATAAGACCCTATTGAATTTTATTATAATCGGATTTTTAGTTTCGAGGTTATGTTTAAAAATGTGAAAATCACGAAACATCATTATCTCAGAAACTACACAACCGATTTGAACGAAATTGGTATCAAAAGAACGGGCTTGTTTTCTGAACCATTTGTGAAATAATTTCATAATGATTGGACATGTAGTTCAAAAGGTATGCAAAGGAAAAGTGTTTCAAACACTGTTTAAACTCACTCACTTTTCTCAGAGGTGGCTGGACCGATTTTCACAAAATTAGTGTCATATGGAAGGTCTTGTTGCCCCATAAGACTCTATTGAATTTTTTTTAATTGGACTTTAACTTTGTCCGTTATGAATAATAATGTGAAATCAGGCTATGAAAAGAAACATGTTTCTAAGACTGTTTGAACTCACCCACTTTTCTCAGAGATGGATGAAAATATGATCGCAGAAATCCAGTCCGATTGTGGCACAAACGCTATTGATTTGAGTGATCTCTCTGTTTCCTCGATCGCTCCCAACGTCAACAAATTTTGGCTTTATCTTTCACGCTTGAATCCGCTACTAACAGACAGTGACGTACAGAAAATTCCCGCTGTTTGAATATTACTGATCCAGTCGATGTGATACAGCTTGGAAAGACGTCTCCAACATGTCATTCGTGTCCTACAAAATCGGTTTAGATCCAGACTTGAAACCGAATGCATTAAATCCATCGTCTTGGCCTGTCGGTATGTTATACCGTGAATTTGTTGATGGTCCAAAAAACCCGAATCGCTTGCTTGTTACGGCCCCGCCGGTAAGGATAGACATACTGTAACCTTCCCTCCTGCTGACTATTTGCATGATGAGGGTAATGGTAATGAGATTTCCTGCTACTACCAGAATGTAAGAGGCCTACGGACTGAAATTGACGATATTTACTTGACGATGTCTGAATGCGACTACGATATTATTATCTTGACAGAGACTTGACGACCGCATCAACTCAATGCAACTATTGGATCTTCATATAACGTTTACCGTTGTGATCGCAATATTTTTAATAGTGGTAAAAAAAGCTTTGGTGGAGTTTTGATTGCTGTTGCGAATGAACACAGCAGCTCAATTGCTGAAACAATGAATGGTCGTTGCTTGGAGCAAGTGTGCGTGCGTGTCTCAATTCGTGGTTTAAAACTGTTAATATGTGGTGTGTATATCCCACCCGACAAAAGCCAGCTGGTTAATGTGACCGATTCGCATATTGCCTCAATTGCGGAGCTATGTAGTAATAGTAAGAACCCAGTGAACGATGAAGTAGTTCTGATTTGCGGCGATTATAACCAGCCACGCATAGTTTGGGACAACAGTGACAACGGTATGATGTATACCAGTTCATCTCAACTTTCTGCTGCTGCTTCAGCGTTAATCGATGCTATGAACTATTTGAATCTCCGCTAAGCAAACAATGAGCGCAACCATCTGGGCCGTACACTGGACTTGGTCTTTTGTTCCCCCGATCGAGAATTTGTTGCTGATGTTTGCGTCGCTCCTCTTGTTTTGCCCCTCGATCCCCATCACCCGGCGTTAACAATTTCGTTGCCCGCTAAATGCAATATTACCTCTCGTCCTACTGTGCGCCGCACTTTGCCTGAATCTAGAGTGCTAAATTACCGTAAACTAGACTTTACTGCTTTTACTGACTACCTGACGAGCCTAAATTGGACCATTCTACAAGAGAAAGATAGCGTTGACGATATGGCTGCGATATTTTGCGATACCATGTACCAGTGGTTAAGTTCGAATTTACCACTGGTTAAGGCACCCGCTGCCCCTCCCTGGTCCACCCAGCATTTACGTGCGTTTAAACGAGAACGTAATTGTTGGCAGCGTAGATATCGTCGTTGGAAAACCTGTGAAACGAAACGCAATTTTAAACTATCGAGTGATGAATACCGCCGAATGAATGCCGTTTTGTACAAACGCTACATTATGCGGGTTCAAATTGATCTTCGCCTGAAACCAAGAAACTTTTGGAATTTCGAAACTCAAAAAGAAAACGTTCTTCAATCCCCAAAAATGTTTACTACGACGGAACTGAGTCAAAATCAAACTCTGACTCTTGTGAATTGTTTGCGAATTATTTTGCTTCTGTTTTTGCTGGTGATACTGCATCTGAACTTGAGGCTGTTGAAGCTGCAGTACCTGTTCCGGCAAACTTAGTGGATTTGAGTACGTTTGACATCACTACCGATATGATTGTTGCTGCTGCAAAGAAGCTGAAACGTTCGTTCTCTGCTGACCTGATGGTATCCCGGCGGTAATATTTTATGCGTTACGCACCTGTTTTGGCTGAACCTTTGTCATATATTTTTAACAAGTCTTTCGAACAAGGTCAATTTCCTGAAATTTGGAAACAATCCTTCATGTTTCCGGTATTCAAAAGTGAAGATCGTCGGAACGTGAGGAACTATCGAGGAATAACTAGCCTTTCGGCCGCTTCTAAACTGTTTGGAATATTCGTGGGTACGTTTGTTTTATCTCGTGTTAAAAACTACATTTCTACTGACCAGCATGGATTTATGCCCGGCCGGTCCGTTGGCACCAATATTTTCGATTTTACATCGACATGCATCTCCAACATAGAACGAAAAGCTCAAGTTGATGCAATATACACGGACCTGAAAGCTGCGTTTGACAAAATTGATCATCGTAGGGTAACGGGGGTATTTTGGCCAGCTTTGGGAAGTGTTCGCACAGTTCATTAAAAACAAACACAATTTTTCAACATAAATACCTACTCTATTATACCATTGTTAAAAGCTAAGTGTCTTTTTTAATATACACCGTTCAACAGTTCAATATATTGAAAAATATCCTAGAAATATCAAAATTTCTACGAAGTACTAAAAACATATTTTGGTCCACCAAATTTTTACTTTGGCCCACCTTTATATCTACAGAATGTTCTTGAGAAAATTTCGCGACTCGGTGCCTCCCAGAAATTTACTGCATGGTTGAGCTCCTATCTACGCGGTAGAGTACTGCGCGTAAAAATTGAAACTTGCTGTTCATCTTCATTTACGAATAACTCAGGTGTTTCACAGGGAAGCAATATGGGCCCTCTACTACACTAGGGTCTTTTTTTACGCGGGCTATTTATATGCGGTTTTTTTATACGCGACTTTTTTATGCGATTTTTTACAATAACGCGGATTATTTTTACGCTGTTTTTTTAAAATAACACGGATTTTTTTTACGCGATTTACGTTTAGTATAAGTAAATCCAATAAAGTAAAAATCAATCGTATGGTTCATGACAGTAAGATATTTTGTTTTATCAATCTAACTATTATTTTTAATATATTTGCTGTGATTATCAAAAAAACAGACAATTTCCGTTGATCCGGGAAGAAGGAACAAAACTACATTAATAATTGTATAAAGATACAAGTCGGGTCGTTGCGATTTGTTTCCGATAAAGGAACGAAAGCTTAAACATGTGGCAAAATTATTACAAAAAAGTTTTTGTCATGTTCTTCAATGAATTTTCATTGTAGAAGCACTATAAACTCATTTTGTGTGCTTCGTTATCATTTTTATATTATTTTTCAACTTTATATTTACTGACGTATTATTTTATTACGCTACGCTTTTATTTTTAATCGGATCTTATTATTGAATGGAGTTTTTTTTTTTACGCGATATTTTAAAATAACGCGGTTTTTTATACGCGGATTTTTTCAACGCGGTACAACCAACCGCGTAAAACAAGACCCCAGTGTATTTACATTGTTTTTCAATGATGTGACCTTGCTGTTAGGTGCTGGTGTAAAACTAATATATGCTGACGACCTGAAATTATACCTCGAAGTACGTACCGTTGATGATTGTCGCCGTTTACAAAAGCTCTTGGACATATTTGTAGGCTGGTGCCGTAAAAACTGGTTATTTCTGAGTGTCTCCAAATGCCGCGTTATAACTTTTCATCGCAAGTTGAATCCAATAGTTTTCGACTATCATATTGACGATCAGAAACTTGTGAGAGTGGATCACATTAATGACCTTGGAGTTTTATTGGACACGAAACTTTCTTTTAATTTGCATCGCTCGAACATCATTGCTAAAGCCACTCGTCAGCTTGGCTTCATCTCCAAAATAGCTCGTGATTTCAACGACCCTTACTGCTTAAAAGCATTGTATTGCTCATTGGTACGGCCCATACTCGAATACGCGAGCATGGTTTGGTGCCCTTATCAACTGGTATGGACTATTCGTATCGAACGTGTGCAAAAGAGGTTCATCCGTTTTGCATTGAGAAACTTGCCTTGGCGGGATTCAATTAACCTGCCTCCTTATCCTGATCGCTGTCGTCTGCTTGGACTCGACACTCTTGATCGACGCAGGAAAATTGAGCAAGCGCTTTTTGTTGCTAAAATTATTAATGGTGAATTCGACTCCCCGAAACTTTTGTCACTGTTAAACTTTCGTGCTTCGCAACGCAGTCTACGATCTACTGGTTGCTACAACCTTGTTTTCATCGTACTACGTTTAGATACAACGAACCTCTAGCCTCCTGCATTCGTACATTCCTTAAGGTGGAAGACCTTCACGATTTTGGTGTGCCGTCATATAAGTTTAGGCAACTACTTGTTAAATGTAGATTATTTTAAACGATTTTGACAATCATTAATGTAAACCTAGGTTAGATGAATTATATGCAAATACAAATACAAATACAAATACAAACCGATTTTCACAAAATAAGTTGCAATAGAAAGGTCTAGTTGCCTGATAAAACCCTAATGAACATTATTATAATCGGACTGTAACTTTGTCTGTTATGTATCAAAATGTAAAAGTTATGAAACTCCATTATCTCAGAAACTACACAACCGATTTGGACAAAATACAAATGTCTTTAAAACCCCTAAATAACGAATTTTATATTTATGTATTTCGAAGATTATAAAAAAAAACGTGTTCAGAAAACTTTATCAAATTCACTCGTTTCGCCAAAAATGGCATCACTGATTTCAACAGTCTTAGTTTTAAATTGAAGGTTTAGTTGCTTTTTTGGTACCCATTTAATTTGATTATAACACTGGTTGACAAAATCGAAAAAAATGCTGCTCTAAAGCTCATAATAATTGCCCTAGAAAGAAAAAAATTCACAGGGAGAGCTATAATTTGTCATTTATTCTTAGTTTGACCATCGGGGCAACACTTGTGTTGATCAGTGTAATCGGACTTTGTGTTTTGTGTTAAATTGTAAAAATATTGAAAATCTCTTCTTCCAAAGATTAAACGACTTATTTAAAGAAAACAGGTGTCGCAAATTCGGATTTCAAAATGAAGTATGCAGTTGATTCCTGGTCTCTGAGCATCATCCCGGGTACTGAAAAACTCACATTGGGTAATGTTTGTTCTTTTTAGACTGGTAGAAACCGGAAGCTACTGTCTAGAAATTTAAAATGGCGTCTGAAGATGATTTCTGGCCTCAGGGTATCATACCGCTTCTTTAAATCGTATTGGATGATATTTGTCACTTTAGGCTGTTGATCGGAAACTGTCGCCATATTCGCCATAGAAATACCCAGATAAGGCAGTTCGGCAATCTTATGATGGATTTTATGATTTTATGATTATCAGGCAACCAGAAGTGGTCATCTGGATTGGAAATTGGGTTTTAGGTCGGATTCTGGCCACTGGGTATAATCCAGGTTTCAAGAACCCCTATTGATTGGTATTTGGCCATTCATTGGATGCCTCTCGGAAACGATCAGTGATATCAACTGCGTTAAAGAATTTCAGTTTCACTGATAAGATCATTCAAACTAATGTATAAGGAACAACATTTAATTATACATTATTTGGAATCTACTGACTAACGTTGACTTAAAGAATCTGAATATTTATAGGCAGTATATAAGTACAAATCGATTATACCACAATCAAAAACAAAATCGCATCATATAGTTGAAAGAATTTAACGTTATTTTCATGTATATGTGGTAATTTATATTCATATCGTTGGTTTCGTGCAACACTGGCACAACTCAAAAAACACAGTTTCGAGAAAAACGCGTTTGAAAATTTGCGTCGAAAATTTATTTTTCGATTTTCAAGAAAACTTTGAAGTTTAGGATTACCAATCCTTATTTAACACCTTTGGGTCTATTATGCACATATTACGTGCTCACGTTGAACAAGTTAAAACCCTATTTGTACTAACTTTATGGAGAAATTTCGATTTGTGCAGCAAAGGCACTTCTATTCATAAATCTAGAATTTTTGTGATTTTCGAAATGGGATTTCGTGTGATGAAACTTAACAGTATTTGGCATCGTTTGCCATCAAAAACTCAAAAATGCAAAATTTTGAGTTTTGCCAGTGTTGCACGAAGCCGATGATATGTTAAATTTTAATTGTTCGGTATAGTTGTTCTGTTGGCTACCAAAAATTCGTTGTGTAGAATGAATAACAAATCCAGCAGAAATAATCAAGGTGTATTTTTTAAGTGTTGGCGTAAATATATTTTAACAAATTACAAGTTCGAAGGAGAAAGGCTGGGTCTCACCGCTAGGTAGATTAATTTAGGTTTTTTATTGAGCGTTTTAGTAGAATGGAATTGAATATTAAGAATAGGTTTTGTTTGCATTCTATTACCAAAAGATCGAATGCCCTCTTATGTACCACCGTCATCAGCGTTTATGTGGACTGCAGTAATGTCAGAAACGTCAAAAATGTCATAATATGTTAAAAATGTCAAAAATGACAGAAATGTCAAAAATGTCACAAATGTCACAAAATGTCAAGTATGAAATGTCAAATGTCAGAAATGTCAAAACAGGTATTAAATTTAAGTCAATAATGTGCTACAGTCATGAATTATTCTTCGAGATATTTCTTTCCGGAAAAAAACATTCGCACGCTAAGCCTTGGGGCTAATAGCAGTCTCGAACAACTAGATTAGTTGAGAGAATTCGTTATCGATATTGTTTTTTGCAATTTTGCATGTGTAGGATAAGTACAACGATACAACGTGTACAACGTGTTCCAGTGCTGAGTCGAGAAAATTTCCAGCTCGAAAGGATCCTCGACTCAATCGGGAATCGAACCCGATATCACAACCGTGTGGGAGAGCTAGCCGACCGTCATCGCTAACCACAGAGCCACGGGGATTCCTTTCAGAAATTAGTAGTAAATTGTAAAAATTCAAGCTCAAAATGATATAAGATTAGATTTCCTCTAATTATGGCACACTTTAGTTTTCCATTGGTAAGCAATTTTTCCTTCAAAGCAATAGATTTTATGATTTGGTCTTTTTCGGAAATTCATCTTCAATTTAGGTTTATGTTAATTTTTCAAATGAAGTTCTACTGAGAAGTTAACACTCTTGTAGAATTTCTAAGGAATTTATTTTCAATATTTACATTAAGAATAAATCCATTCAAAACCCGTAAAAAAATGTCACCAAACAAACAGAACCGTTTTACGCTTAGATTAGCTTCTTGTGTATTTTTCTTCTCCCAGCGGCGGTATGATACATTTTTATTGAACTCGCTTTTCAAAATGATATATTAACATTTTTCTACTGTTTCACCTTAACGCACAGCCAGGTTACAGAGTATCGCCGAATGATAAACCTTAACATCAGAGTTGTAGAAAACAGGTTTTCACTAGAAAATCTCGTTTAATGCCCAGTGAACAAGCAAGAAGTTGCGATGAGCATCTCGGGGAAATGGGGAATTTTTACATTTCAAGGAAAGGAATGACACCATCGTAGCTATTTGATTGAGTAGAGAATCCCCTTGTTGGAGTGTGTGTGTGTGTATGTGTGTATCTGCGAACGACGACGGAGAAGATATAAATAATCGTCGCTCACGGCAGTGACACACGAACGAGTTGCTGTGCCTCAATAATGTCTGAGACATTCCAATTTGGAAATATAATTTGATTTTGAATGACAACATTTGTTAATGCAGCAAATTGTAGAGGCAGAAACATGGTGCTCATTTTGTCTAGAGTAAAATCAGTTCCAGTCTTTCGTATGTTGGCAGTTCATTTTTAAGATAATAAATTCCAATAATTCCAACCAGTATAGAAGGAGTTTTTACTTTATTCACCATGTCATTGTTCCTATGACAGTTGCTATAACCATTCCTTACTCGTAAGAACTGTTCATTGTCCATCAGGTCAACTGATTAATACATTTATAACAAACAATCCAACTCCAGCCGGACGCAAGCTGTGTCTACAGGGAACAACACTTGCGTCCAGTTGTTACAATTGGATTGCGGCTGCCGCTGCTTCTGTTACTGCTCTCTCTCAGAAAGGCCTCATAAAACCCATAGTCATTCAAGTGCTACGTGGTCAGGTGGTTTCTCGTTGAAATTACATTCGGACGACTATAATCTGACCTGTACGGCACGTCCAACTGCTGCCCTGAAATGCCATTCATCGGAACAGCAGCGCCGTTACAAATCACACCTGAACCACGTAAGCACAAATCTGCTCTGTGGTGCGACAGTACAAGTGGCCACACATGTCGCATTACATTTTGGCACTGAAGGAACATTTTACCAGTGTGTGTATGTGTGCGCGCTGGAGAAAAATGTTTTCCACGTTGGAATTCGCTTTCCGACTTCTGTGTAGACACCGGACCGGATTAAATCTTGATTGTACAATTCTAGTAGGAACTACCCAACAAGTCACAAATGGAACAACTAGGTCAAATCATCCGGCTGATGCATACATGTAGGTACGAGCTGGTAGTCAGTATTTAGGTGCATACTCGAAAGAGACAAAAGAGTCAAGACAATGTAGAAAGATTTAGCGCTGCACGAGCGAGGTATGTATTGCAACCCAGCTCGGTTGTCTCGACTAACGGCATGACCACGAAAGAGACTGTAAGCCATGTTTTATGTTAGTGTTACTGCGGAGAAATGGGCCCGAATGAGCTAAACTCCATAAGCATTCAGTGTCGACGACGTAGGCGAAAAATATCGGCCGAAAACAACAGCCGACGCCGTGTTCCGCATCGACGCCAGGCCGTAAATGGTTTTGCTTTACAAATCCGAGTGCTGAAACCGGAATGTAATCCGGCTTGTGCACGATAAAGTTTGGTGTGGAGATGTTCTTTCTTTGAATATAGAAGGGTAGAGTTTTGCTACGGTCGCCATGTGATATGTGGTTATCACTCAAAACACCTGTTCTGAGCTAAATAAGAGTTAACTTCAATTGTGCAATTCTTTTTTCTATGGAAGGTGTTCAAACTGGAAATTCTCATTGAACATCTTTCGATTACATCGCGTAATAATTAAATAGGGTAATGGTATTTAATGAACTAGTCATACTGGGCACAATCAAACAAGCGCGCGTGGAATCATTGGTAAGTTTCATACCATAAGAAAAAACTGGACCGCAGCTGAAAGAGTTCACTGATATAATGGACAGGGCAAATTATCAATTGAATATTAAAACTAGTAAATTTTCATACATTCGAATCCTAAAGAATTAAATAAATGCAAAAAGGTCGTTCCATACGAATCGTTCATACCATTTGGATTTGGCACAACGTGTGCGGAGTTGATCGCTAGAATCATTTTCGAAAAATCTAGAAAATAATATTTTTTTTGAATTCCTTGGTTTATATTTTTTTAAATTACCACAGTATCAAACAGCATTTTACGAACGTTTACGTCTATAAATTATAATAAAAATAAAAGACATCGGTATCGGGGGAAATTTTCCATAGCGATCCCAAATGGATGATTAACCCAACCTTGAACAAAATCTTTAATAGTCGATGCCTAGTTTGTGAGTTTTTAGCCACTGTGTATTGAGTCATTCTCAGATATGCCATGACAGAAAACAGTTGCAATTGACTTTTGGCAATAGGAAACCCAAATTAATCCACCTAGCGGTGAGACCCAGCCTTTCTCATTTGAACTTATTATTTGCTAAAACAGATTCACACGAGCACTTCAATTTTCAGAAAAAATACACCTTGATAGTATTTGTTGGATTTATTTTTCATCTTAAATAACAAATTTTTGGTAACCAACAGTGAACCTATACCTAACATTTAGAACATAACATTCAAACACATACGAACATACATTAACACATGCAAATAACATGAAATAAATATGTTTCAAATATATGACGCGAATTTTTTTTTAAACGTGGTACTATCGAAACGTCACTGTACTCATATTTAGGTTGGACTCGATTATATTTCATTCGATTAGGTATCATTTTAGATTTGATCATTTATAGTAGGATTTTTCTTCTATTACAAATATAGCATTCTTTTCAATCACGAGCAACACCGAGAATAGCACAATACCAAATTTAAATTTTGTTGAGGCCAAATATTTTGATGAAAGCAGCTACAGTTTTAAAGTCTTTGAATTTCAATTCTTTGCATAACTTTTGAACCACATTCTATAAATTTGTTACTTGTACATTTGAGAGACAATCAGTTCGTATGACACTGGTTATGTTTAAATTAGTCGTGAAATCTTTGAGTTAATAGACTTTCGTTGTTTTTATAATTTAATACATCAAATGAAATGGGAACCTATAGGGAAGCCAAACTTTGCACTTGACACTAAGATGTTGGATTTAGTCCACTCATCCTTTGGAAAACGAGGTAATTTGAAAAGTGATCGGAACATGTTACTTTTCACAACTTATGAATAACGTGTCTGATTATTATAAAATTCGTTAATTAACCTTTACGTAGCCCGTTCATTCGATACCAATATTATTCAAATCGGTCGTGTAATTTCTCAGATAATGAATTTTCACATTTTGATACATTACAGACAAAGTTACAGTCCGATTACAGTGAAATTCTATAGGGTGTTATGAGGCAGATAGACGTTTCATTTGACACTTACTTTGTGAAAATCGGTTCAGCCATCTCTGAGAAAAGTGAGTGAGTTTAAGTAGTCTTCGAAATATGTTTCTTTTCATAGCTGGATTTCACATTTTAAAACATAACAGGCAAAGTAATAGTCCGATTGCAAACAAAATCAATAGGGTCTTATGGAACAAGTAGACCATCCATATGACACTGATTTTGTGGAAATCGGTCCAGCCATCTCTGAGAAACATGAGTGAGATTAAACAGTCTCTAGAACAGGTTTCTTTAAATAACTTGTGAACCACATGATCAACCTTTATGAAATTCAAAAGTTAAGGGTTTTCTAGGTAGCCCGTTCATTTGAAACCATTTTTTTTTCAAAACCATTACAGACAAAATTATAGACAAAAGAGTGATTTAAAGGAGGGGTGTTCCATAAAAAACTCTATTTTGTCCTGTCCAACGTACAGATAGGACATCGTAGTATTCAGCAATTGTTTTTTTTTTTAATTTTCCACAACTTTGCTGAAGGAAGCAATCTGGTATATTGAAAATTAGAAAAAATATTTTTTTTATCCAACTGTTAGGTGGATTGATCGAAAAACTAAAAACACTAAAAGTAAGGCCTTGTTCTATGGAACAATTTTGAGGAAGACATTGAATACATAAAATCAATTTTTCACAGTCAAATATTGAACGATCACGATTTTTTAAGTTTAGACCACTGTGCACTGTGGGATTTTCAAATAAATCTTCCCACCAATTGTTAATGTTTTGAAATATAACCCTTGGAATGTGTAGAAACTATTTTGGAAGTTATTGCATAAAATGGTGGTTAAAAAACGTGCTTTACAACAAGTATTCCGTCGTTTTTATATAACTTTTTTGCACTTTACGTACTTCGAAAGGGCATTACTCAAAAATGTACCGTACGATGATTTTGAAATTTTGACCAGAGATTCTGGACGTCATGACCAATCGAATGGTGTACTCAGATTCTTTGGTGCATTTTTTTTATAACAACGGTCTGTGGGAGCACCGTGGAGTGAGATTGGGAGAACGTTACGCACACACATACAGAAAATGCTCAGCTCGTCGAACTGAGTCGAGTGATATACGACATTCGCCTCTTTTGAGCACTTTTATACCTTTAGTTTTTGCAGTGATTGCTATACCTTTCTAAGAGAAAGGCAAAAACCTTATGAAAATAAATGTTTGAGAATTGATTGATTAATTATTACCAACCAATATTCATGATGATCTTGTACGTTCATGAATGCTTCATTTTTAATAACTCATATTAGCTCAAGCTTATTTTGCCTATATAACGTACACTGAAAGAAATCGACACGGCATTATAAAGTGTTTTGCACTTCAATTCGCCCTACTGGTCAAAACATATAGAATTCATATGCGAAACACTTTAGAATTATTCATCGTGCAACACCTCATTTTCAAAAGGAAAACACTTTCAATTCTTGTGTTATGACATATAGACATAAAGTGTTTGGATTTTGAATCTCAAATGAATGTCTACCGAACTTCGAATGATTTTTATGCGATTTTAAAATGAAAACAGTTTTACATAGAAATGATTGCATATAATGCAACCTTTGCTTTATTTATAAAATTTAAAATTTTAATTGACTACAATAAATCATCACCAAATATAAATTTTCCTTCTCTGTTGAAGAAGCCTGTAAAGCAAACAAAAAATTTAATTATTTTAATTTAATTAATTGTTGTTTTAGTAAACAAATACTTGCCTCTAGCGTAAAGATGTATTCATCAGAATCTCTGTGATCTTTTGCTTGAAAGACGAAATAAGATTAGAATTCGATTCTTTCACGTGATACAAATCACTTACCTTGCGAAAATTTACAGATGTAGTCCGGAAAATCGTCAAACTTCTAAGCCGTATGACACTCGCTGACTTTTCATCTGTCGCCATTTTTCTACTTTTCAGCACGAACAGCACTTCATTTGACATATAAAAACAAAACAAATTAACTGAAAGTGTTTCGCACATGATAACCACTGTGATGAAACAGTGGGGCAGATTCAAGTGTAATTTACTTCAAAGGGATGTTGGAATCATACGTAAATGGAGTGCGGCTCATGGATGTAAGTTGATGTGTGTGACAACTTGAAACGAACGTGACAAATTATTGATTTCGATGAGAAAAATTCTACATATAACAATGCAGAGTCATTTTCATATCCAATTGATGAAACACTTGGATGGAGCGTGCGCAGTTTTTTCAGTGTAGAAAAGCGGGCGAATAACGATTTTGTTTGTTCTACCGATTAATACATTTTCGGTTTGATTTATCTAATTCCTGTAGAAGGTACTCATTCCTTTTGAACATCCATTCCTTTATGAGCATCTTCCAGTAAAACATTTCCCCCGGTTTTTTCCAGCATTATTCAGAAAAAAATATGGATGATGAAATACAGAGTTTATTTGGTTTCAAACGACATTAGAGTCTTTAGTAATTCAATTGTTTAAAGAACACATTAAAATCAAAAAGTATCGCGTGGCTTTGTTGATATTCATTCATTCTCTTGTTGGCTTTAAAAATAACCTCTCATTCCAGCGTGTAACTTCGGAAGTTAGCCGAGAGTAATTATTTTACGATTTGAGCAGTTTCTAAATACAAGATTTCAAAGAGCCTGTTTACCCCACTAACCCCCTTTCCAAGAGCCTCAAATTTTGCAAACGGAGTTTCGCTTCTCGCACAATGGGTTTGAAATGATGGTAAAAACATGTAATAAGAAAATTGGATTTTCTCACACATCTTTATAACGGCGCATTTTTCAAATATACCAAATGAAAGCTCTTGAGTTGCACTACAAAACGTATTGTTTGGATTTTTATCCTAGAACTGCTGTGAAAATCACCTTTATTTTTTAGAAAAATGCGAATATCTCATCATGTATTCTTGATAGCAACTTCCAATAACTCATGTTTATACATGCCAATTTTCATGAAAATCGATTAGGTTTACACAAAGTTATAATAATTTTACGTTTTTAGCAGTTTTTGGGCTAAAAATCTGATATTATGCAAAACATTGTACTATTATATAGATAAACAAACCCTGAAAGTTTCAGTCCGATCGGAGAACCTCGAAACAAGTCCACAGTTTAAAAACTATGTGAAAATGTTTGTTTTTGTACCAAATAATTGTCATTTGTTACTTTTCTTATTTATTAAAAAACCGGCGGCTGAGATGCGGCGAGAGTAAAAAAACGAAAATCTTACTCTTAGTAAAACAACTTACCGTAATTGGTTCTGACGGTAATTTCGATGTTGACGACTGCCCTCTGTGAAGGAATGCCAAAAACCTTCGAAGACGCTGCATTGGAGGAATTGTTCCATGAGGTTTCATGACAGATGCAGGAACACCTTGCTTCGATATTGAGAGTTACCTGCCAGGTTTAGTTCCAGTTTCAGTTATAGTCTATTTGTATGTCTCTGTTTCTGGATTTTATTTGGATTTGGATTAGATTTCGATTATATTTGAATAGAAGCCAGAATAGGTTTCAATGAGATTTTGATTGGATTGAAATAGGATTTTAATTGGACTGGGATTGAAATTCGATTGGATTGCGATCAAATGGAGTCTGATTGAATTTGGATTTGGAATGGATTTAGGTTTAGATTGGATTTGGATTGAATTTTAAATGTTTTTGTATTGGAATTACGTTGAGTTCTAATGGGATTTAATTTAAAATCGATCGTAATTAGCTCTAGATTGAATCCGGATCGGATTTCGATTGGATTTGGATTGGATTTGGATTGGATTTGGATTTGATTTGGATTGGATTTGGATTGGATTTGGAGTGGATTTGGATTGGATTTGGATTGGGTTTGGGTTGGATTTAGATTGGATTTGAATTGGATTTGGATTGGATTTGGATTGGATTTGGATTGGATTTGGATTGGATTTGGATTGGATTTGGATTGGATTGGATTTGAATTAGATTTGGATTGGATTTGGATTGGATTTGGATTTGATTTGGATTGGATTTGGATTGGATTTGGATTGGATTTAGATTGGATTTGAATTGGATTTGGATTGGATTTGGGTTGGATTTGGATTAGGTTTGAATTGGATTTGGATTGGATTTAGATTGGATTTGGATTGGATTTGAATTGGATTTGGATTGGATTTGGATTGGATTTAGATTGGATTTGGATTGGATTTGGATTGGATTTGGATTGGATTTGGATTGGATTTGGATTGGATTTAGATTGGATTTGGACTGGATTTGGATTGGATTTGGATTGGATTTGGATTGGATTTGGATTGGATTTGGATTGGATTTGGATTGGATTAAGATAGGATTTGGATTGGATTTGGATTGGATTTGGAGTGGATTTGGATTGGATTCGGATTGGATTTGGATTTGAATTGGATTGGGTTTGGATTGGATTTGGATTGGATATGGATTGGATTGGATTTGGATTGGATTTGGATTGGATTTGGATTGGATTTGGAGTGGATTTGGATTGGATTTGGATTGGATTTGGATTTGATTTGGATTGGGTTTGGATTGGATTTGGATTTGATTTGGATTGGGTTCGGATTGGATTTGGATTGGATTTGGATTGGATTTGGATTGGATTTGGATTGGATTTGGATTGGATTCGGATTGAATTTGGATTTGATTTGGATTGGGTTTGGATTGGATTTGGATTGGATTTGGATTGGATTTGGATTGGATTTGGATTTGAATTGGATTTCGATTGTTCTAGGATTGGATTTGGATTGGATTTGGATTGGTTTTATTTTGGATTGGATTTGGATTGGATTTAGATTTGATTTGGATTTGGATTGGATTTGGATTGGATTTGGATTGGATTTGGATTGGATTTGGATTGGATTTGGATTGGATTTGGATTGGATTTGGATTGGATTTAGATTGGATTTTGATTGGATTTGGATTGGATTTGGAGTGGATTTGGATTGGATTTGGATTGGATTTGGATTGGATTTAGATTGTATTTTGATTGGATTTGGATTGGATTTGGATTTGAATTGGATTTCGATTGTTTTTGGATTGGATTCGGATTGGATTTGGATTTGATTTGGATTGGATTTGAATTGGATTTGGATTGGATTTGGATTGGATTTGGATTAGATTTGTATTGGATTTGGATTGGATTTGGATTAGGTTTGAATTGGATTTGGATTGGATTTATTTTGGATTGGATTTGGATTGGATTTGGATTTGATTTGGATTTGGATTGGATTTGGATTGGATTTGGATTGGATTTGGATTGGATTTGGATTGGATTTGAATTGGATTTGGATTGGAATTGGATTGGATTTGGATTGGATTTAGATTGGAATTGAATTGGATTTGGATTAAATTTGGATTGGATTTGGATTGGATTTGGATTGGATTTGGATTGGATTAAGATAGGATTTGGATTGGATTTGGATTGGATTTGGAGTGGATTTGGATTGGATTCGGATTGGATTTGGATTTGAATTGGATTGGGTTTGGATTGGATTTGGATTGGATATGGATTGGATTTGGATTGGATTTGGATTGGATTTGGATTGGATTTGGATTGGATTTGGATTGGATTTGGATTGGATTTGGATTGGATTTGGAGTGGATTTGGATTGGATTTGGATTGGATTTGGATTTGATTTGGATTGGATTTGGATTGGATTTGGATTAGAGTTGAACTGGATTTGGATTGGATTGGAATTATTTTGGATTGGATTTATTTTGGATTGGATTTGGATTGGATTTGGATTTGATTTGGATTTGGATTGGATTTGGATTGGATTTGGATTGGATTTGGATTGGATTTGAATTGGATTTGGATTGGATTTGGATTGGATTTGGATTGGATTTGGGTTGGATTAAGATTGGATTAGAATTGGATTTGGATTAAATTATGATTGGATTTGGATTAGGTTTGAATTGGATTTGGATTGGATTTAGATTGGATTTGGATTGGATTTGGATTTGAATTGGATTTTGATTTTTTTTGGATTGGATTCGTATTGGAATTGGATTTGATTTGGATTGGGTTTGGATTGGATTTGGATTGGATTTGGATTGGATTTGGATAGGATTTGGATTGGATTTGGATTGGATTTAGATTGGATTTGGATTGGATTTGGATTGGATTTGGATTGGATTTGGATTGGATTAAGATAGGATTTGGATTGGATTTGGAGTGGATTCGGATTGGATTTGGATTTGAATTGGATTGGGTTTGGATTGGATTTGGATTGGATTTGGATTGGATTTGGATTGGATTTGGATTGGATTTGAATTGGATTTGGATTGGATTTGGATTTGAATTGGATTTTGATTTTTTTTGGATTGGATTCGGATTGGATTTGGATTTGATTTGGATTGGGTTTGGATTGGATTTGGATTGGATTTGGATTGGATTTGGATAAGGTTTGAATTGGATTTGGATTGGACTTAGATTGGATTTGGATTTGAATTGGATTTCGATTGTTTTTGGATTGGATTCGGATTGGATTTGGATTTGATTTGGATTGGGTTTGGATTGGATTTGGATTGGATTTGGATTGATTTTGGATTGGATTTATATCGGTTTGGATTTGGATTGGATTTGGATTGGATTTGGATTGGATTTGGATTGGATTGGGATTGGATTTGGAATGGATTTGGATTGGATTTGGATTGGGTTTGGATTGGATTTGGATTGGATTTGGATTGGATTTGGATTGGGTTTGGATTGGATTTGGATTGGATTTGGATTGGATTTGGGTTGGATTTGGATTAGGTTTGAATTGGATTTGGATTGGATTTGGATTGGATTTGGGTTGGATTTGGATTAGGTTTGAATTGGATTTGGATTGGATTTAGATTGGATTTGGATTGGATTTGAATTGTATTTGGATTGGATTTGGATTGGATTTGGATTGGATTTGGATTGGATTTGGATTGGATTTGGATTGGATTTGGATTGGATTTGGATTGGATTTGGATTGGATTTGGATTGGATTTGGATTGGATTTGGGTTGGATTTGGATTAGGTTTGAATTGGATTTGGATTGGATTTAGATTGGATTTGGATTGGATTTGAATTGTATTTGGATTGGATTTGGATTGTATTTGGATTGGATTTGGATTGATTTTGGATTGGATTTGGATTGGATTTATATCGGTTTGGATTTGGATTGGATTTGGATTGGATTTGGATTGGATTGGGATTGGATTTGGAATGGATTTGGATTGTATTTGGATTGGATTTGGATTGGATTTGGATTGGATTTGGATTGGATTTGGATTGGATTTGGATTGGATTTGGATTGGATTTGGATTGGATTTGGGTTGGATTTGGATTAGGTTTGAATTGGATTTGGATTGGATTTAGATTGGATTTGGATTGGATTTGAATTGTATTTGGATTGAACTTAGATTGGATTTGGATTTGAATTGGATTTCGATTGTTTTTGGATTGGATTCGGATTGGATTTGGATTTGATTTGGATTGGGTTTGGATTGGGTTTGGATTGGATTTGGATTGGATTTGGATTGATTTTGGATTGGATTTATATCGGTTTGGATTTGGATTGGATTTGGATTGGATTTGGATTGGATTTGGATTGGATTTGGATTGGATTGGGATTGGATTTGGAATGGATTTGGATTGGATTTGGATTGGGTTTGGATTGGATTTGGATTGGATTTGGATTGGATTTGGATTGGGTTTGGATTGGATTTGGATTGGATTTGGATTGGATTTGGGTTGGATTTGGATTAGGTTTGAATTGGATTTGGATTGGATTTAGATTGGATTTGGATTGGATTTGAATTGTATTTGGATTGGATTTGGATTGGATTTGGATTGGATTTGGATTGGATTTGGATTGGATTTGGATTGGATTTGGATTGGATTTGGATTGGATTTGGATTGGATTTGGATTGGATTTGGGTTGGATTTGGATTAGGTTTGAATTGGATTTGGATTGGATTTAGATTGGATTTAGATTGGATTTGGATTGGATTTGAATTGTATTTGGATTGGATTTGGAATGTATTTGGATTGGATTTGGATTGATTTTGGATTGGATTTGGATTGGATTTATATCGGTTTGGATTTAGATTGGATTTGGATTGGATTGGGATTGGATTTGGAATGTATTTGGATTGTATTTGGATTGGATTTGGATTGGATTTGGATTGGATTTGGAATGGATTTGGATTGGATTTGGATTGGGTTTGGATTGGATTTGGATTGGATTTGGATTGGATTTGGATTGGGTTTGGATTGGATTTGGATTGGATTTGGATTGGATTTGGGTTGGATTTGGATAAGGTTTGAATTGGAATTGGATTGGATTTAGATTGGATTTGGATTGGATTTGAATTGTATTTGGATTGGATTTGGATTGGATTTGGATTGGATTTGGATTGGATTTGGATTGGATTTGGATTGGATTTGGATTGGATTTGGATTGGATTTGGATTGGATTTGGGTTGGATTTGGATTAGGTTTGAATTGGATTTGGATTGGATTTAGATTGGATTTGGATTGGATTTGAATTGTATTGGGATTGGATTTGGATTGTATTTGGATTGGATTTGGATTGATTTTGGATTGGATTTGGATTGGATTTATATCGGTTTGGATTTGGATTGGATTTGGATTGGATTGGGATTGGATTTGGAATGGATTTGGATTGTATTTGGATTGGGTTTGGATTGGATTTGGATTGGATTTAGATTGGATTTTGATTGGATTTGGATTGGATTTGGATTTGAATTGGATTTCGATTGTTCTTGGATTGGATTTGGATTGGATTTGGATTGGTTTTATTTTGGATTGGATTTGGATTGGATTTAGATTTGATTGGGATTTGGATTGGATTTGGATTGGATTTGGATTGGATTTGGAGTGGATTTGGATTGGATTTGGATTGGATTTGGATTGGATTTAGATTGGATTTTGATTGGATTTGAATTGGATTTGGATTGGATTTTGATTGGATTTGGATTGGATTTAGATTGGATTTGAATTGGATTTGGATTAAATTTGGATTGGATTTGGATTAGGTTTGAATTGGATTTGGATTGGATTGAGATTGGATTTGGATTTGATTTGGATTTTGATTTTTTTTGGATTGGATTCGGATTGGATTTGGATTTGATTTGGATTGGGTTTGGATTGGATTTGGATTGGATTTGGATATGATTTGGATTGGATTTGGATTGGGTTTGGATTGGATTTAGATTGGATTTGGATTGGATTTGTATTGGATTTGGATTGGATTTGGATTGGATTAAGATAGGATTTGGATTGGATTTGGATTTGAATTGGATTTCGATTGTTTTTGGATTGGATTCGGATTGGATTTGGATTTGATTTGGATTGGATTTGTATTGGATTTGGATTGGATTTGGATTGGATTTGGATTGGATTTGGATTGGATTTATATTGGATTGGATATGGATTGGATTTGGAATGGATTTGGATTTGGATTGGATTTGGATTGGATTTGGATTGGACTTGGATTTGATTTGGATTGGATTTATATTGGATTGAATATGGATTGGATTTGGATTGGATTTGGATTGGATTTGGATTGGATTTGGATTGGATTTGGATTGGATTTGGATTGGATTTGAATTGGATTTGGATTGGATTTGGATTGGATTTGGATTGGATTTGGATTGGATTTGGATTAGATTTGAATTGGATTTGGATTGGATTTTGGTTGGATTTGGATTTGGTTTGAATTGGATTTGGATTGGATTTAGATTGGATTTGGATTGGATTTGGATTTGAATTGGATTTCGATTGTTTTTGGATTGGATTCGGATTGGATTTGGATTTGATTTGGATTGGATTTGGATTGGATTTGAATTGGATTTGGATTGGATTTGGGTTGGATTTGAATTGGATTTGGATTGGATTTGGATTGGATTTGGATTGGATTTGGATTGTATTTGGATTGGATTTGGATTGGATTTGGATTGGATTTGGATTGGATTTGGATTGGATTTAGATTGGATTGGATTTGGATTGGATTTGGATTGGATTTGGATTGGATTTGGATTGGATTTGGATTGGATTTGGATTGTATTTGGATTGGATTTGGATTGGATTCGGATTGGATTTGGATTGGATTTGGATTGGATTTGGATTGAATTTTGATTGAAATTGAATTGTAATCTTATTTGATTTGGAAAGGTTTAAAATTGAATTAAAATTGTATTTAGGTTGGAATTAGTTAGAATTTGAATTGAATTGAGGTTCGATTTGGAATCTTCTTGCATTGGATTTTCATTGAGTGTGAATGGGATTTATTTAAAATTGGGATCCGATTTGGATTGGTCTTGAATTGATTAATTGATTGGATTTGGATTGGATTTTGAATTAATTTGGATTATATTTGTATTGGATTTAGCAAGGGTTTTATTGGTGATGGGATTTGGATTGAGGTCGGATAGAATTTGGAGTGGGTTTGAATTATATTTGAGGAAGATTTGGTTTTGGTTTGGATTGGAAATGGATTTAGATTGGAGTATGATTTAGGTCGCAATCGGAATGGATTCCATTTGCTATTATGTCCGGATAGAATTTTGGATTAAATTTTATATGTATTCAATTCGGATGGAAACTACATTGAATTTGCTTTGGATTTGAATCGGACTTTTATTAGATTTGAAATGAACTTGGAACAAATTTGAAAAAGATTTTACCTTGTTTTAGATTGGAGATTTGGATATTGCTTTTAAAAAATTATCTTGGGTTTGGATTTAATTTTGAATAAATTTGGACAGAATTTCATTTGTATTGAGATTAGAGTTGTATTTGGATTGGATTTTGATTCGATTTGGATTGGAACCGATTTAGGGTCAAGGTTGGGTTAGGTTTCATTTGGTTTTTGGTTATATTTAGATTGGTTAAATTTTAAAGGGATTTGGATTGGATTTGGATTGAATTTTGATTGCATTTTTTTTATTCTTGCTTATTTTTCGTCGGTCTAGTTGATTAACGGACCGGCGCCAACCGCTTTACTTCCTCATGCGATGGAAGGCGTGATCCCAGAGATTTTTCTCTCAGAGAAAATCTCCCGGTGTCGGCTAGGATTGAATCTAGACCAGTAGGGTTGGTTGTGAGTGGATCACGCCACCCCACAACCATCGACACCTATGTCGGCGTTGGGATTCGAGCCCAGGCGTCCAGCGTGGTTGGCGGGGACGTTACCAACCGAGCTAGGACCCCGCGCTATGGATTGCATTTACAACAAAAGATTAAAAAAATTATTGCTGTGGTCGCTAACTTTTTTCCATAAAACAACTTAGAGTTTTCACAAAGGGTGAAGGAACGAAAAAAATATCTTGAAAGTTAAATTTGAAGGATGTTTCCAATTTCAAAATTTTGAAGAATAATTAAATGTGAATGATGCGATATGATTTTAATAGTAATTTTAATTCATTATGCTCTTGGTGGTTAAGATACCGTAAAATGGGGTATCATTGATCAGCGGGGTAACATTGATCAGTTTTACCCTTCTCATGATAGTTGAAGAAAAACTGCTCCGTGATTACTTTTGCTAAATTTGAGTATAATATCTTAAGTCTTGTGTCATTCGAGGTCTGAACAATATTGCATTGGTTGAAATTTTTTATTGTTTTGATGACAAAATTTTAAAATTAATTTGACCATTATATTTCTTATTCTCAGTAAGTGCAAAAAAAGTGCTTTATACTAGTCGAATATTGAACATTTCGTATTCATTGACATGTTTTAAGAAGGGGGATCGTACGTGGTTGTATCCCCATGTTAGGGGCGGCGTACAACAGCGTCTGACTCGGAGCGGGCCGCTGAATTACGAAACGCGGTGCCTCGCCAGCTATACCTAAGACGGCAGCCCCGTCGCGAGACTAGATTTCGCAGCCCTAGTGAGGCAGCGTACCGAAGGTAAAATACTACGAACAATCCAGATATAAATACGGAACGGAATAATCGGCATGGACCTAGGCGTACGAAAAAGGCTGTCGACAAGGATGACCGCGAAATAGGTGTTAGGGAAGATTGGAGGAAGGCAGCCCAAGACCGAGTGACATGGCGACGTATTCTCGATTCGGCATTGGATCGATAATCGGTCTGTCGCCGTAAAAGTAAAAGTAAAGTCAAATTTATTACATTTACAGTTAATTAATTTATAATTGTAAGGAAAGTCTAGTTTTATGCTCTAGCCAAGACATCACCCTGGCCTACGCCAGGATGTTGTCTTGGCTAAAACATAGAACGTAAGGAGCTAGAGCTGGCCTATTGATACTTCCGTTGTTGGAAAGGCCTTGCATATGTGATCAACATGCGTTTTTTGAACATAAACATTTTAAAACGATTGCTGACTTACAAAATACTTCTGGCACATTTAACGACCAACGTTTACGTTTTTCATCATCGAAAGGTTAAATTAAAAATGACTCGCTGTACATACCGCGGCTAGGTGCATGGACAGGACTATCCTCCGCAGTAAGAGCAGTCAAGGAGAACGTTATGTCAATTCGTGAAGCGTCTCTAAACATGTTATCAAAGCATTATCTAACATTTTTAGTTTAAAAAGGTTTCAAAACTATTCAAAATTGAAGTTACCCCAAATAAGGAAAATGGAAACAAGTACGAAGAACAAATTTTTTTAATGTTCAAGATTTCCGAAGGGCTTCAAAAATAACTTCTCAATTTCTAAGGATGCCAGTACTGGTTCTAAAAACATGAAATCTGTAATTTCAGTTGTAAAATATATAAATACTGCTAAATATATAAATAATAAAAATATAAATATAAATACAATACGAAAAAGTGAAAAAAAAAGATCAATGTTACCCCGTTTGACGGTACTTCAAAATTAAGGTTGGTTGGTTAAGGTAGGTTATTCGTGGTTCTTCAGCAACAAGCCTAGATTCATAGAAATGCATGATCAAAATAAAACAGCTCATTTTTTGACATAAATAGATTGAATGATTAATTCAGAGGTTATGGATCTGATCAAATTCAGAGAGGTTTGCTTCCATGGTTTGAATAATTCAAAGGAATTATTATTTATAATTAAGGTTTGCTTGGAAATAAAAATAGGTTGTGTAGAAAAAATTTCGAGTAAAATCATCCAAAAACGCAGCAACGGCAAAAAACCCTCCCTTCAGGTTGATGGTGACAATTAGCACGTTTGTGTTTTCTCTCCTATTTTTATGGTGTGCGGTCTACCGACAAAGAAAATCCTTACAAACCTTTCCGGAGAAACTTTTTTGCTACGTCCTTTCTTCAAATCCTTCGCTTCCTCTCGTTTTTTAGTATGCTGGAAGCTTTTTCGGTGTCTTTCGTGTTGCTGCTGAATAACCAACGAGCGTTTGCTAAAACCTAGATTTATTTAATCCGGTTGCCTCTTTGCTGTCATCCATTCACTTTCTTGCGCCATGACAAGCCACAATACACAATGGAATGCCAGACTAAAAAGGGTTGAACGGCGGTTGCGTGTAATGCTTTGAAAATAAACTTTACATTTATAACTGTCGCTTATCTAAACCAGGGGTGTTACTTCATCCGAATTTATGTGCATACTCGACATCACTTCCTGCTTCAAGCATCATCAGTCATTCTGTACTGCATCGTGCACCGCGCGAATTAGTTCGTTCTTTGTGTGTAGGGGAGGATTGTACAAAACGCACCAGTTAAGCATTTGCGCGATTTACAGCGCTTCAAATAGTTTCAAAGCGACATTGAACGTGTAGAATGATTGTAGGATCTATTTATTGTATGTTTATGACGAAGTTTATCATAAAATACTCGATTTCAATGTCTTTTTTGGTAAAAATTACTATTGCCGCCAAACAAGCCCGTGACCAAAACGCACCACAACGATGGTCAGTATGCTCCAAAGCAGTAGGCTAATATGCCACTAGCAGAAATCAGCACGCGAAGTGAGAAGCGCTTGAAGTCTAGAAAGTAAAATCAAAAATAATGGAACATGCTCTAAGTTGTCAAGCAATCTCCTGCAAGCTCTTCATAGTGCATTCTGCCCCAATTTTAATTTTGATTGTTTTAGGTAAAAGTTGACGAAAGTAAGTGAAATAATTTTAAATACTCATAGTATTATAAACTCCAAAAGTGTAAAGGTTAGGGGAACCATTGTTTTTTGTATTATTTACAAGTCAGTTAATCATAGAAGCTCAAATAAAATTCATGAATAATTACATGTTGGACAGAGCCACAGCTAATTGCAAAACTTTTTGAGTATTTTAGTCATTATGGCACACTTTTTCATATGAAAACTGTAGAGAAGCTGGGTTTTTATGAGAAAACCGAAGAATTTCGTCATAAAAAGCCACATGTGTAAGTATTTTGGGGAATTAATACCATGGGCCATCTTACCCAACTGGTGCGTCTTGTACGGTTCTCCCCTACCTACACCTACGGTGTAGGTACAGTGGCTGAGGTCACTGTTGTTGCTCGGGTTTGTCTTCATCCCAGCCGAACGGTTTAGCGCTGATAAGCGGAACAAATTTTCTTACCATTACGCTCTCCTGTGCTGCCAGCCGCAGGAATACGGTGAGCGAAAAATCTTTTGATCTCACTCAACCGGGCTCGCTTGAGCTGCTGGGATGTTTCAGCAAGGTGCCTCACTCCAGCCAGACTACCGGATGAAGCGGAAAACACGACGACCGACGCGTTCGTCCCAGCAGAGCAGCATTTAATTGGCGTTGGACTTTTGCGGTAGCGCACCTGGTGTCGAGGATTAGTTTCGTCTTAGGGCTATGTTAGGAATATGTGATGCTGCCTTGGTTGTGGTGGCTTGGTAGTTTCACTGTTTACCAAAGCAGACGACACTAATTGCCAACGCTCCGCTTGCCGGTTCACTTCTGTTGACAATTATCACCGTAATAGCGATCCACGGAGAAACGCATGTTCCTCTGAACGGGAAAACTGGCATGGTTTTGCTACTTTACTCCGGTGCAATTGGAAGCGATAACAAGCGTACGTGACCGCTTAAGCTTGTGTACATTCTCTTGTAAATAATGAAAATGTCAATATGTCACATACTAGGAAACGATTTCTGTTCCTTATGCATACAAAACGCGGCGAGCTATATGATATGCAAAAAAGAGGCACTTGTCTGAGTACATGAGGCTGATTTAATCTCATGCGATATGTCAAGGTTCACTTGATAATTTGATATTTTTCGAGACAACTCTACGTAATATAATGTGAGTTGCCATAAATATTCTTATATTGAATTTCAAAGGACACATCAAAGCTGTCTCATCTGCAAGGTGCCCAAGTAGACAATAAAAAGGCGGATATTTTCGTTGCCGTTATATCTATGTTTCCGTCTCAATCTTGTACATGTAGCCGTGCGCAGGTTTGTTATGGTTGGGGGAGGGTGGTTAACTCAAAGAAACTGATCAAAGCAAATAGTATCATTAGGACACTATACTAGAGGAATGATACAAGGTTTTCGAAGCAAATTAAAAAAAATACTATAGTTATAAGTTGTCTGCACAAGACCGCCGCACAGTGCATCGTTCCATAGACAAAAATCAAAAAAGTGAATCTCTTATTGAACCAATCTTATATGTTGATATGTTTTATACATATTTGAGACATATTGTAATGATATTATAAACCCCGTAAGTTAACCTATACGGTCATGAAAAGCATTTACTGTGAAGTAGTTTTACCTATTTAAAAGAAACGTTATATTCAGCAAATCTTCTTTGTTTTCGAATACATTTTTTAATATACTCTCTATCTTTTCCAGTAAAAACCAAAATGGCAACGGTAGAGGCATGTAACTACTACATTTTACATATCACTAATAAGCCATAACGTAGCGCGTGGTAGTTAAAGGCTTCTTAGTCATGCTTATTCATGCTTAGAGAAAAAAGACAATTTCGATTTAAAATCGATCGCCAAAAAAAGTACCTCAAAGTACCGCTCTAAATTTTAGTTTTTTCTTTTATTTGGAATATCCTTAGCACTCTGGAAGTGATTGCCATTGCCCAAGTTTGCTCTTTTACGCACAATTTACGTTTCCGAATGATACCTCTGCAACCAAGAATGAGCTATGTATCGTATATTTGTCCCTTATTTCTATGTTTAACACGTAATTTATGTGTAAAACACATAAAAGATTCTCGGGTGGATGATATCTAGAAGTTTTGCAATAGCAAACCGTATATAAACATAATTAATGGGGAATTAAATAAAAATAGAAATGAAAACTCATTGTGGTGGCGTTTAGGTCACTTTTTCGTCGCCCGAAATTTATTCAAACATGCTTTTCAAGCCTTCTATCTCGAAATGAATAATATTCTAAGGAAATTATCATTTTATGCTTGTGTATAAAAAGAATGGCGTTTGAGACACTTTTGCGATTGCTTATTACATTCGTCATTTGTGCAAATAGTAGCTCTCATCAGTAGTAACCATTTTTCGTATTACATCAATTGAAAAAATGGCCTGAATGGCTGTTTTGATTTTTGTCCCGCATTCCCATACATTCCAAGCACTGTGCGCCGCTACCGACGCACAGAGGAGTAACTCGAATGAAAACCTGGCCAAAATTATTTTTGCTGCTATTTAGTAATATTTTGGGAAATATTTAAGTGAGAAGTGGAATTGGCTGGTTCGAGTATTGTATCAAAGAGTAACTCTAGATATTACACACACACACACACACACAACTTGATGTTTGCATTTATATAGCCTATGTGTCTTCGTAAATGTTAGTGAGCAGATGAAGTAATACGCTCGTATAATTTTCTGTGCGCAGAAAGGGTAGCGAAACAAATCTAAGAATTTACCAGAAAAATGATGAAGCAAAGTATCTTCATTTGGAATTTTCAATTTGATGCTCATAAATTATATGATGCATCGTGAAACCTACGCAGTTTGAAAAAAAGCCTTTTGTACGTAGTGTTATTTACCTGGATTATTGATTCTGTGCATCAAGTTAATTTCGAGTTTACTTAAATTAGTTGAAATTTATTCACTAAACTAATCTCATTCTATCTTTGTTGAGCTGAAACTCTGTTTTAAGCATGAGGCATTTTTTTCATTTTCCATGTACGTGTGAACACTTAAACAACATTTTTCAAACGGGTCGCAAATGTCAGTCCGGACGTTACCGGATGAGATATTTGCAAGGATGTGTTCGTGAAGTTATGAACTTCCATTCCCCCGATAATTATATGATCGGATCCCGCGAGATTTGATAACTTTTTTAATATTGAAAACGCTCTAAAATACGTAAAAATCACTAGTTTCGAAATCTTTTTAAGAGAAGCTATAATTTTTAATTTCGGAATTTCTATCAACCGGTTTATTAGCATTGAACATAAAGAACTCATTTGCTGCAAAATATTGATCAATTGTCATTTTACATCAATACTTTCGCGAGTTTCCAATTGTGGAACCAAAAAGAGCACCCCCCTGCGCACGGCTATGATATACTTTCATTTTTCCAATCAAGGTTTGTATAAGCATGATTATTCACCACGGTGACAGACCGAAATGGAAGTGATATTGATATTGGAAATCGAGTTTCACAACATCTCAGCTAGAAATCATCTCCCTCGTGTATATCTATTTCCATCAAAAGACTAATAAAACTTACAGAGTTATGTTTTCATCAACCGCAGCGTAATTGCGAATCTATTTCAGTGCACTGATGAGAAAATTGGAGCGTAGTAATACAATGGATTTTCATCACTAATTACTTTTAAAGCTTTCCACTTTAATCCTACTCTCAAACAAAAATATTTCTGCGAACAAGTGATTACAAGTTTGGATATCTGCTGATGAACCGTAACCATCAGAAGTATGTAGGGACAGTGAAAAATCGCGATTTCGCGGAAGCCGCGAATATCGCGAAATTCAGCATCGGCCGCGAAATTTACAAAATCCCGCGAAATGCTGCGAAATTGATGTAAAAAGCAACATTTTGTGTAATCCATTCAATTTTATCACTCTGGATTGACATTTCCTCGAGCGGTTCGGTTGCTGGATCCATTTTAAGCATAGGTTTTGGCTAGTGATGACCTGCAAGATGGAAATCCAGAGTGTGCAGCCATAAATCTAAGTTGCAAGATGAACTCAGGGCGTACAAGCAAGTAATTTTGGTGTGACGCCATTAACATTTTAAAAATCAAATCGCAGACATTTACCTTTTCTGGACTCGCAATCAAATATATATATATATCGATTCCTGAAAACTCGGTAGATGTGAAATGCAGTTTGAGCCAGTATAACTTGATTATTACGTGTTGACACCAGAATATGACTGATCACAATTTGACACAGCATGTATCTAAGCAAATCAATAGGCTGACCAGATTTTATGCGAGAAAGAACAAATGGGTTTGAAAAATGGAGCACTTGGGGAGAATAATTTTTAAAAATTGTTACTAACTAAAGTGAATAATATGGAAAATCGAAATTTCACATAGCAATTATCATGGCTCTCATGGCCTCAACTTGCAATCGCGATTTTTCGTCCGTCCACAAAACGTTTACCGTATAGTAAGTCTTTTCCATTGACGTGGTACTACCAGTAAGGCACAAAATGTACTCAGTATTTTAACAAACTTTTGGTAGCTTTGAAACTTATTTTCTATTCCGGAAAATAAATTCAGCCCAACGATTTGCGACTGTCACGGGTACTGTGTTTATTGAAGCTTAATTCGAAAATTGTTCAAGGAGTTGGCGAAAAAAAAGTCGACTACCCCATTCAAAAGCTACAAAGAAACCACGGTTATAATACTGTACATTCACTAAATAAAACAGTTGATTTTTTCATCAACGTAATCACTTTATGTAATATTTTCTGAAAAATAAAATTGCCGCGACATTAGCGGGAAATTTGAATATTTTCTGGTTTCCACCCGCGAATTTTCAACTTTTTTGCCGCGAATTACCACTGTCTCTAGAAGTATGTAAAAAAAAAAACCATTAAAAAATACTTCATCTAATATAAGGTTTAATCTCCGATAAATTTGCTCATAAAACAAAAACAAGTGTCCATTCATGCTTTGAGAGTCGATATAAATAATTTTATGCGCTACTGCGATATTAAACTATGTCGAACAGGACTCCCACTTGGAACAAGAGCGAACGCCGGCCGAAAGAAAAGCGCGGTGAAAACTGTCAAGCCATGGTGATCGCAAATTATGTCGATACTTCCACGGATATTTACGCCTCTCTATCCAGCCGCGAAGCTTCCTCGTGTTAAGAGGCAAACTCAGCGCAAAAAAAAACCTCCCCATGCCACCGCGTAAACCACTCAAGCACAGGCGGTCGGTGGTGACTGGTTCTGCATATCGATGAAAAAAGCCCATGTGCCGCGACACGATCCGTCATTCGCTCAAGGTCGGAATCGGCACGGCGGGAGAGGAAATCGTGACGAAATAAGTTGTCTGGCTCTGTAATTCACTGGCCATAAAATGTAAATAGATGGCATCAATCGTTCAGCGGGCGCGCGATAGGTTCGGGGGCGGCCTTGAATAGAGAAAGCCACACCGGTTTCCCCCCACTAGCGAGAAACTGAAGAGAAAAATCTTATTATACCATTCGCATAGAAGAAGCGCCTGACTTTTCCCAGCAAATATGGCGAAGCCGAAAAGTGCGACAAATACTGATCTGTTTTGTACTTCAGGTGGCAACAAAATTCATATTAAAGTTTATCGCCGGTACGTGGTGGCTGTTAGGCGTTATTTGGCTAGAGTGCCAATTGATCAAAGTAGAGTCTTTTTACTTGTATGGCAATCAATAGGTTATTTCGTCGTTGTTCATATCACAAACAGTAAAACCTATAAAAATAGCTATATGGATTTTGCACTATCATGACTTAAAACGAAAACTGAAGTGCTCAATAAGTTTAGGCTTACAATAGCTTCTGTTTTTCTAATATTTAAGAAAAAATCTCATCATCACCATAGACACATTATTTTTTACACTCATTCTAATGTGAAATTCGAATCAGTTTACGTAAAAGATATTTGACAACTAACACTGAAATACTCAACAATTCTAATTTCAAATTGAAGCAGTGATTTAAATCCATTAATCCTCCGCGAGTATGATGATGAAATTTAAAAAGTACATACCTACGTGAAACGATTTGATTTGTAAAATGTCTTTACAAACAAAAATTCCGCCTAGAATTGTGAACATTTTACGTTGCTGCCAAGAGTTAAAAATTTTTCAATGTTTCATTGACTTGCAAGCAAAGACGATAACAAGCGTTTCTGTTTATTGTAAGAATCAGTTAAGGCCGTGAACACTTCATCATATGCCGCCTTTACCAACATTGCACCTGAAACGCGTGTGGCTAATATTAATGTCAAGGATTTGATATTCTAATTATTGCTGTCCATCTCTTACATATCATATTTTTTTATACGCTGCAGTAGCTTTTAAGCCAAATACCAAAGTAGTTCTCTTTCTGACCAAACCCCCCGTGCTGCTGCTTCCACCAATCGGCAGGAAGCTCTGCTTTCCGTGGAGATTTATTACAGCTGGTCACGTACAAATTAGCAATTTGGTGTGATTTCTCTTCCGCAACCGCTGCCATCCCATTAGCACAGCTACGTGGCTGTTTGCTGCACGAACACAAGAGGCGCGCAATCTGATTCCTACGCATATTAATAACGAACGCCGCAATTTCGATCGCGTTAATTGAGCCATTTCACAACTAATTGAAGAAAGTTCTTCAACTCGTTCGGAACCTCCCCTCTCGTTTGCACTTTTGCACTGGTTTTTAGCGGGCTCGTATTTGAACTGCATGTGTTAATTAAAATCGGTGGTTTTCGGGGGAAGCAATCGCTCAGGATATGAATTACAATTGGCTGTGCGCTCGCAAACGGATTAATTTTACCTAAGTGGATAAGTAAATGTTTACGTTTCAGATAGCGATGTAATTGCATCAACGCAATATTATCCACCGCGAAGTTTGATTATGAGGATTGGAAACCAGTACCCTTAATGCCCTGTAACAAACTTATATCATTTGATTGCCGAGTGTTTTTTTTATCTGGAAAACAATAATAGTAAAGTTTTCTCTAGTAAATATCACCTTGACTTGATGGAATCAAAATCGCTGCAAGTTTGTAGCTCTATCCCAAAATACTTTCGGAAAGCTTTTCTCCGAAGCCACCGGGATGGGAAATAGATAAACAAATGTCCAAAGTAAATCACCCAGCTGGGGCCCCGAAATCAACAAAAACAAATAAATAATTCAATATCACCATACCACGCGCAGACCAACCAACCAACCAAGTATCCATTTAGTCGATCAGTTTCTCAAGTGTCCGTATCCGTTCGTGCGGCATCCATCAGCGCAAATCGAATTCATCTGTCCTGACGGCCAGGTTCAACCGCCGCCAGACGGAGGAAAGTTTTTTTTTTCCTCCTCTGTTGTCGCGTGCAATGAGCAAACGCTTTCGTTTGTCAATCTGTCGCTACCGGATCGGTTGCCATTCGAACGAAATTGAATAATCAATAATTCAGCCCAGCTTCGGTGGCGGCTGTAAGTAGTCCTGCTCGGTTGGGAAAACAGAAACTATAGGGCGGGGGGTTTGCCGGTCGCTTTTCACTTTCCTGCCGGATAAGCTTCCTAATCGAACAATCTTGTCTCCGTTCGCTACTAATTTGTCATTTCGGTTATGAAATGCCTTGTCGGCAGAGCTGACTGTTGTGGGCAGAGTTGTTGATTTTTCTTTTGTTTAACATTTTCTGAGAAGTAAACTTTCAATGATTTGTGTTCGTCTGTACAAATATCTAATGAAAAGAACGGCCCATTGAGGTACAGCTAGGATAATAGAAAACTACTGCTGTTTTATTTTTTTAATTCTTGGTTACAACAATCACTTCTCTGTGTCGAATCAGTCATGGGTGAGGTGCAGGTGTTTGAAAAAATAGTAGCTAAGGTGAGGTGTAAATGTTTTAATTTTGCTTCCCAAAAAACTGTGTTTGTTATCGCAGAGCACGCTATTGTTCGAATTCCGAAAATCCATACTTGTGTGTTTCACTACTTACATGCAAAAATTGAATGGTGCTGAACCACATCAATGTTTTGCAGAACTAGTACAACTGATAATCAACCCTCTAGTGCCCGAGTTAATTTCTAGATGGGCTTCGGTAAAATCACTATGAATCATTATAAACACTGTTTAAGTACTTAATGAAATTTTTTAGAGGTTTGACTGAAGTCCGCCAAAAGGCGGCATTGGGCACTAGAGGGTTAAGATTAAAACCTATACACCAAAAAGTGTTGGACTTGACACACTTTATGCTGTGGCGTATTTTTAAAGCAGCTAGCAAGCAATACTGATAAGTTGGTTACTGACTAAATGAATAAAAATATTAACTGATCGATTCACCTTCATGAATTCGGTCATTAGAAAACATCATTGAATTATTAACAGTTAAATAAAAACCAGATTTGTACAAAACATTTTTCATTTTACTATGACTCTGGTTTTATGCTTACGCATTCGGTTCTACGTAGGGTGGTCGGTATTACCGACTTTTTGAAAAACCGGTATTTCGGTATTCATAAAAATAAAAACCGGTAAAAAACCGGTATTTTTTTTTTTTTTCGGGTTGATACAAACCAGGGATAACTCGTAGACTTTGAACCTACTTTTCCAACTACAAAATTCTTAAAATCATAGTTTGGAGAAGTGATAATGATTGTCCGCGAAAAAACGCAAGTCATTCTCTCTGTACTATTTAAAAATAGAACTGGAAACTAATTTAAGATACAGGGTGTCGAACGTTTCCGGCAGTGGTTTTCATCGGCCGATTTTCTGCCGCAGTCTTATGCAAAAACCTGCTGAAGTAAACCACTGCCGAAAACATTGCCTACATAAATTTGGATTTGAAATTTATTTTTTGCTAAGCGTCTAAGGTTGCATCTATGTATGGACGTCTCGCTGCATAATTATGTTTTTGCGTTTATGAGCCTACCTATGCTTCATTACGGTCCAGTTTTTTTTGTAAGATTTGAACCTCTGCGACCATTGTTTTGATCTCTTGTGGTATATGTTCCACATACAACACTGGATAAATTTAACAGTTTTTGAAAAAGTTCAATGAATGAATCTAGTGAATGATTACGAAGAACTCAATTTCGAAACTCATGTTAACAAAAACATGCAGATTTTTGTTTTAATTTTAATTCACATCGCAAAACTTGGTTTCAAATTAGTGAATAACTTTAAAATTCTAAGAAAAACAATATTTGAAACTGTTGAGAAGAGTATATGAATGAAGAAAAAAAAAAAGAAATAAAAAGAAATAACGATCAGACCAGAATTTACTTTTTACGAATCCGAACGAATCGAAGTTAAATTCTTCTTTATTCTGTTCGATGCTTTTTAAACAGTTCGTCCGAATTATTGATTATTATATTTGAAATGAGAGGTTTGTCAAAAATATATAAAAATATAAAAAATTATAGATAAAGCAGAAATTTTAACACGAGCAAATCCGGGAACATTCAGCTAGTTGCTAATAAAGCCCGCTGCTGTATGGGCGATGTAGCTTCGACCATGCTACTGCTATTTCATTTCATTACATTTTTTCAATATTATTTATTCAAGGAACAGTAATTTTTAGGATGAAATTCTTTAGTTTTAAAATAGTTTATTTCCCAAGTAACAAAACTAGTTTTATCAAAGTTTTATAGCGTTGTTCGGGCTGTATTAAACGCTATGAAACTTTGATAAAACCAATATTGTTACTAGGGTTGACACGGCACGAGAATGAAATTCTTTATTGGTTGATTATTTCATCCTGTAAACACTTTGTATCAACAAAAAATAAATTCCTAATCGAAATTTATATTCTTTTATTATTTTTTTAGTTTTACTTTTAAATAGCACAAAATGAATAATGACTTGCGTTTTTTCGCTAACATGATTGTGATTACTGCCTAGTTTGATTTTCATTATTTGTAGTTGAACTGGTAGGTTCAAAACCCACGAGTTGCCTGTGAGTATGAGTGTGCAAAGAGATTAGCTGTTCTACTTAAAAAATAAATGTTTTGCTTTATTGATATGAAGTTTTATGACATATTATCGATACACATAAACACATCGTCTGAATCTATGCAGAACAAGCAAAAAGAAAATAGAAATTGATAAATAGGCAAGGGTAAATTAATATTCAATGTTGCTTCTGTCAAAATGTATTATTATGCGCTGCGCATTTGTTTCCAGTAATCAACAAGTGCGTTTTTCAATAATGTGTTGAGATTTTGTTTCAATTCGTGTTTTAAGCGCAGGACGCAACACAAAATAACACTTTTGACATTTTGTAGAACTGTATTGAATAACATCATTTACTTTAAATTGCTATTTAAGTGTTTGTGATAAATGTTTTGAACTGTTTTACTGCGCATGGCGGGTCGGTCCCGTTAGTATTTTGTGCAAACCGAGAAATATTTAATTTAATATGAAAATTCATGCCATTGCCCATTGCGATATGGGACAATATGTTTGGATGCTTTCCCGAAGTTTTTCAGGACAATTTTTTGAATTCATTAGTTGTTATGAAACTATACATATTTAACTACCACTTCCGCCTAATATTTTAGTTTTGATGGGGGTTCAAATGGGTCGGACTCACTATGCGCAGCAGTAGGGGTAAACAGGGTAAGACCGCCCACCGTAGTGCACGAACGGTCGCAGAAATAATCAAAAACAACCTTTCAGCTGGCAACCAGTCAATGCGCTATTGTTTTGCGGCAACGGGACTTAAGGTTTTTCTGTCTAAAAATCTATTGTTTTGTTCGTGAATATACGTTTAATCGCTTGCCTGTATCTATCTTCTTTCGGAAATATCGAAGGCCGTGAGTAATCTTGTAATTTTGACTACTTTTTCGGTCAAATATGAAAATGTTCCACTGGGGGTAAAGTCGGCCACTATACATGGGGTAAAACCGCCACGAATCCAACTGCTTGTTGTTTTACTTCATGACCCAAATGCCTCGACACTACAAAGGGAATATTTACACGATCAGTAAAGCAACTTCAAGCCACATATAACATCGATGTTGATCGACCATTTTCGATTTGGTTTAAGCTTTTCTAGTAATATATTTTAACAAGACTTATTTTTGGAAAAAGTAAACCTGTGTGAAAATGGTGTTAATGAACCAAAATAATTTTAGAGCCAGGACGGTGTGTTTGATAGGTATGACGTCTCCGGCAGAATTGAAAATAGTAGTTTTTCACTTTCGAAAAAAGTACACACTCTAAAAAAATTTAAAGAAAACATATAGAAATAGAATTAAAAATATATTTTTTTTCAAATTTTTTTGAAAGAAACATGTTTTTGCCTGTAAAATCTACAAAAGGTAAGCTAAAATTTTATGGTTTTTTTTTCTCACTTATTTTCCGTCGGTCTAGTTCCGCCACTGTTGTGGCCAATCACCGACGCCCAGGGAGGCGACTCCACACCCAGGACCCTAACTCACGACCCGTTTATTAACGGACTGGCGCCAACAGCTTTACTTCCTCATGCGATGGAAGGCGTGATCCCAGAGATTTTTCGCCTTAGAAAATCTCCCGGTGTCGGCTAGGATTGAATCTAGACCATTTGGGTTGGTTGTGAGTGGATCACGCCACCTCACAACCATCGACACCTATGTCGGCGGCGGGATTCGAACCCAGACGTCGAGCGTGGTTGGCGGAGACGTTACCAACCACACTAGGCCCCCGCTCTCAAAATTTTATGGTTGTTGGATCATGGAGTAATAGAAATATGAATAGCTTAATTTTTGTGAAGATTTTTTTTTTTTTGGACGGTTTATTTGGTGTATAGAGTCGTTGGTAATTTTGTTCTTCAAAAAAAAACATAGAAAATTGAAAATATAAATAAAAGAAACAATAATTATAAGTATTTTTCTATACATAATAAGTCTTCAAAAGAATTATACAGATAGGTTTAATGAGTTTTAATTTTTAGCTTAAAGATAGGTATATTATAAATTCAATATCTTGAAAAACCCCAATTCTGAAAATTATATTTATTTTGAAAACCAAAAAAGTTACCAAAACATTGATTTGAACATGAATAATAAGAAAACAAAATAAGTTAAAACTTAGAAAAAAAAAATTTTTTTTAGATTTTTCACAGTGTATATTTTATTTAAAAAGAAAAAAAAAATACCATCTACAACTTTGTCAGAGACACTATACCGATAGAATCAACCGTTTCGGCCCTAAAAATATTGTTTATCCTCAAAAAATGGTGGGCGATCTTACCCCGCTGGTGGGCGGGCTTACCCCGCATGAAAAAGATCTGTACATTTTCAATGAATTTTTAAAATTAAAAAAAAAAGCTGGAAAATAAACAAAAATATTTCAGTTCTTATTTTTTAAATGCGGGTATTGAATAGAAGAACCTCTTAGCGAAGAAAAAATGAAATTGCAGCCGCAACTTTTTTTTCTATAAACAGAATTGCTTAAGGGGGCGGTCTCACCCCGCTTACCCCTATATATTTTCAATTGTTAAACACGCTGGCTTTGATGGAATCGGAAGCATTACAATTTAGAAATTTATCGTTAGTGTTATGATCAGACGGTTACGAACATTTTGTTTAGTTTTATGTACTTGTTTTATGATTTTTCGAGCTTTTGAATAAATGTTGTAACAATTTTATTTATTATATTTAATCACGTTATATCTTGTCGGTCGGCATAGTAACTAACTCTTGATTGCGATTGTTTTGGCATTTTATAAACCAACTTAGAACTCTGTCTTGTTCAATATGCATGTTCGCATTTTTGTGCCAGTGCCAGTGCCAGTTTTTATACTCAGTAGGTATCTTAGCTTAATTATTCGAGTAATAAGAAATAATTAGCGCAAAACTTCGTGTCTCTACGCGTCTGCGTCGGTAAGAGGGAATAGAGATGTCGTTCATAATGCTCCAGTGTAAACATGTTTTCGTCCCGGTATTTTCGGTGTGTTGTGACTTCCGAATCATTTATTCGAAGACTGCTCACCCGTTGGTTCTATTCCAGCACGTTGCGATTCAGAGTAGGTTTCGTTCAGAAAATATAGCATCGTTCGACAAATTATTGAAATAATTCGCATAGGATCGCGGGGTTGATAAGAAAGATACACACCGTTCGTATTCGTAATACGCGAGTCCGCGCGAATCATCATTCGATTCCATCACTTGCCACGGAAACATAATTACACAAACCATTCTCTCCGTCGCAGAGTAGAGATGCGGGATAAGCTCAGTCTAGGTATGACCGTTCAACGAAAGAGATCCTGCCCGTTGCTTTTATATAAGCGTGTCGCAAATCGAGTTCGGTTGATAAACATCGTGATAGATCTTATAACTACGTAATGTATACCTATGAAAGAATCGCGTCTTCCGAAGTGCATTCGCTTTCTTGAGAGTACACGGGATTGGATAAAAACAAATGTTTAAAAATTTGGATTCTTCGAGTGGTGGATGGTTTACGCGCGCGCCGCTCCTAAATATTCCCGATGTTTGACATTAAAAATATTTCTTTCGCCTTCGTAATGAGCCAACTTCGCGCGCAGCATTGTCTCTTGGTCTAAACCGGTACCAAATAAAAATAAGCTAAGTGTGCTCCTCTAGTCAGCCGGCTGAATATAGAATAAACCAAAAATAGCTAAATAGAGACAGGTAGGAGTTACATGTATGATCGCATCACTTATCAAAGTGAATCCTGATCCAACGAGCCCTTCACTACTAACAAAATCCTATTTCCTGTGACCTTTGTGGAGATGCAGAGGTAAACACGGTCTCCGAATAGCAAGGGTCACACTAACATCCCTCCTCTCTTCCCACCTGATTGCAAGGACGTGGCCGGCGTCGTTATTGATTTTCCAAAGCATTGAATCACTAAAACTTGTACAATGAGAATGGTCGGTCACTCCCAACCCTATTCAGTTGATTCACAGTGCAATTTTACTGATTCGGATCAATCACGGAGTGCAACCATTGATATGTGCAGTCAGTCAAGCTAAGCTAAGCTAAGCTAATGTTGCTTCTGTCAAAATGTATTTATTATATACATCGTCATGTGATTTGTAACGCCTACCCAAGTGGGTAGCAATCATTATCCTTACAATGATTTATGATTATTGTGACAAGTTTTTTTTTAATTTGAAGAAAAAAACCGGTTTTTTCGCCTCTCCAATACCGGTATTTCGGTATTGAAAAAAATATCGGTTTTACCGGTTTTGGTTTTACCAGTAAACCACCCTAGTTCTACGTTACTAACACTAGCATAACTTATTTCTGTGGCAAAAACATCGCTAATGGCTGATTTGACTGCAGACCGTATTTTTTAGGGATGATCCATCGTTTATATGTAGAGGTAAACAGGGTAAGACCGCCCACCTTAGTTTTACTATCAAGTTATATAATAATTGAAAAAAAATTTTAGCGTGTTTATTATAGTATAATTACATAACATTTTGCACCCCTTTCTGTTTTGATAGTGCGCGAACGGTCACGGAAATGATCAAAAACGACGTTTCAGCTGGCAACCAGTCAATGCGCTATTGTTTTGCGGCAACGGGACTTGAGGTTTTTCTGTCTAAAAATCGATTGTTTTGTTCGTGAATATATGTTTAATCGCTTGCCTGAATCTGTCTTCTTTCGGAAATATCGAAGGCCGTGAGTAATCTTGTAATTTTGACAGTGGTGGGCACCATTCCGCTAATTCGCTAATCACTAATTAGCGACGCTAATATTCAGTTAGCGGTTTAGCGATTTCGCTAATTTCTGAGCTGGTTAGCGAAACTGTTAGCGTCGCTAAAATTTTGGCCTTCGAAACGCTAATCGCTAATTCGCTAAATTTTGTAGAGAAGCGGCAATAAAACTATTTAGAAAAACTGTAAATTGCTGATGGCGTATGTAAATTGCTTCGAAAGATGAACATACTCTACAGCGAAAGTTACTTTTGGAACGTATGTTTCATTCAAACAACGTTCAATTGTCTTGATTGTGACACAATTGCAAGTCAGACTTTTTACCCTAGGATGGAGTTCCAGTTATCGTACAATCCACAGGAGCGTTTTGAAGAACACACCCGATCAGTCAAAAATATCGGGATTGTAACAAATCTTGATATTTTGTTACGAATTTTCTGTATCAACTTGTGTTCTAAACTTGGTCTCGTTAATAGTTAAAATATCAAAATTCCTATCAAAATTACTTACAGATTATTACAAATTATTATAAGTTTTGTAAGGTTTTAGGCAGAAAAGGATCAGAATTAGTTAGAATGTACAATATATTTTGTTGAATGAATTACAAATTTTGTTATAAATATGCTTTGAAAAACATACTTTCGAACATTCAAGTGTATGATAACAGAAGTTGAAATAATTCTGTACTTTTTATCATTCTGGAATGTCAATAATGTTACAGGCTTTGTTATTTCTATCAAGTTCAGATATATTTGTGTTACCCGTTTGTTATAATCGTTTGATCGGGCAAGGTGTAGATTGAATTTTCGGCACACCGAGAACTTTTGTAAATTGCAATGCGCTTCAAATTATGACAGCTTTGGTTCTACTTTTTCGATTCAGATCCTAATTGACTTTATGAAAACATTCCTAAAAGTGTTCGTTTTTAATGCAAACTGAAAAACTTTTGTCATTCCTTGTTTTTACAAAATCAAGTATGAACACCGTTTCGTGAACCTTTTATTGTAAATAGCTCCAAAAAGTAATTGTTTTCGTTTGTTTTATCACAAAAGATCAAAGTGGTCCAAATCTTACAAAACATAAGCAATAAATATAGCGATATGACTATTTTTATATTAAAAAGTTAGCGATTAGCGAAAGTTCCGCTAATGTGGGTTTAGCGCTTAGCGTTTAGCGATTATCGAGCTAAATTTTTCGGTTAGCGTCTTAGCAATTAGCGTCGCTAAATTTTCGGTTAGCGGTGCCCACCACTGAATTTTGACTACTTTTTTGGTGAAATATGGAAATGTTCCACTGGGGGTAAAGCCGCCACTATACATGGGGCAAAACCGCCACGTGTACAACTGTTTGTTGTTTTACTTTAAGACCCACATGCCTTGACACTACAAAGGGAAAATTTACAGAATCAGTAAAGCAATTTTCAAGCCACACAAGACATCGGTGTTAATCGACCATTTTCGAATTGGTTGAAGCTTTTCTAGCAATATTATTTTTAAAAAGACTCATTTTTGAAAGAAGTAAACTAGTGTAAAATTGGTATTAATGAACAAAAATAATTTTAAGGCCAGGACGGTTTGTTTGATCGGTGTGCCGTCTCCGGCAGATTTGAAAATAGTAGTTTTTTATTTCCGAAAAAAGCACACACTGTAAAAAAATTTGAAGAAAAGATACAAGAATAGAATTAAAAATTTTTTTTTGTCAAATTTATTTAAAAAAAACATGTTTTTGCTTGCAAAATCTACAAAATATAAGCTAAAATTTGATGGTTGTTGGATCATGGAGTAATAGAAATATTAATAGCTCAAATTTTATAAAGAAACATTTTTTGGGCAGTTTGTTTGATGTATAGAGTTGGTAATTTTGTTCTTCGAAAAAAAAAACCTGAATTAATCCAACTAGTGGTGCAGAAACCTTTGTTATACTAACTATCACTTTATACATATTAGGCCAGTCAATTACAAATCGTATACCAACGTGATTCCAATTTCAATAATGAATGAAATGAATTTAAAAGATAGTTTTCAGAGAGTTAACCAAAGACGATCATTGTATTAAAGCTTGACGTGGTTTTCGCAAATAATATGAATGTTATAATTGGAGAACATGAGTCTTTTTTTTCGCTCACACACCAATTTCTAAATGCTGTCTAGAAGCAATTAATTTTTTTTTTAAATAATCGAACGTGAGGAAACAGTAATAGATAACAATGTTGCTGATTTCACACTAGAACAGTAAATATGTATTCAATGCGCTTCTACTCATTCGCTTATTTTCAGAAATCGCATGACCTAGATTTATGAATCAACATCAAGTTTTTTTATGAATTGACGCAAACTTCTACAAACCTGCTCCCAAAATATAGTTCAGAATTATACAGGAAAAAAATATACCTATTGATGAAAGTTGTCAATTTAATTCTATCTCAAATGCATTACTGCCGTTCCAATCATAGTAGTCCCGTGTTCTACACAAACCTTATGCCCGCTGGGACAACTATGCGTGGAAGGGCAGATTATCTGAAAATGAAGGTTCTCCACGATCTTTGAGAATTTTGGATTTTCAGAGTGTAGGCGAGAACATTATTCTTTTCGAAAGCCCAAAGACTTTTTAAATCTTGCTGCGATAACGAGAAGTGCAATAACATGGATACTCTGTTTGCCCTTAGTCTTAAATTAGAAAGCAATATTTATATCTTACATGAGCATATTGTATCATTCATAGAGATAAGTGACTTTTCTCCTGCGCACACTAGTAAGTGAAGAGTTGCTTCAACACTTTTTCCTTATTTTGCCGATTACGTTCACCAGCAACTTTAGATTCCTGGTCACAAATTTAAAACATAAAATAAGCGTTCAACTGAAAAATTTTCCAGCTGTTCAAAACGTAGCATTGCAAACAAAACAGCGATTTATTTGTGTTTTTCTCAACGGGTGGCACTAGCGCATTCGTACGTAAATAGGTCTATACATCTTTGGTAAAGCTTTTCAAAATATCTGCATTGCTAATTGTTTTACATTTGCACACTGTGGGATCAGATTTTACTATAATGCTTGGCTCCCGAAAGCTGTAAATGTTTCTCACTCTTCGCAAATCTAGGTTCAACGTACAATTTAGTATATATTTTACAAGAAGTGAGGACGAAAGCTTCGGGAGCGAGAAAAGGAGTTGAGCAAGCATTACAGTTTCTTCTAAAATCCGGTTCAAATTTTCAAGAAAAAGCTAAAGGGTAATTTATTTTCACCAGTCAATACGCACTAGGGTAACGGGGGTATTTTGGCCAGCTTTGGGAAGTGTTCGCACAGTTCATTGAAAACAAACACAATTTTTCAACATAAATACCTACTCTATTATACCATTGTTAAAAGCTAAGTGTCTATTTTAATATACACCGTTCAACAATGCAATATATTGAAAAAAGTGAAGAGGTTGTTTATAAGACACGGCCGCAGAGGTAACGTAGAATACGACAGCCTGTCTCATGTCAATGTCTTTCTTGGAATAGGTTTGGGAATACACTCAATTGGGATTAATTAATTTAATAGTCTCTTTGCTCCAGATGACGTTTACCTCTGTAGCCGGCACCGCGGTTTCACTTACTGCCGTATCCAAAACAAGAATGAAATTGAATTGTTTTGTGGCTGTCTTTTGTATCAAGTTGCACTAAGATATCTTAATTTAGGCAGTGGCTATGAAAAGGCTATAGACAAGGGCAAATAGTGCATTCTCCATCTATGACATAACAGTTCAAATAACAATTTTCTGCATTTTACGATAGCGTAGATAATTTTACAAATGATTGCTGCATTTAGTAAGACTTGCGCGAAAAATTATGTGATTCAGGCTCACTAGCTCAGAGATTCTTCAGATAAACTTTGAGGTTTATTGTGTTTGTCAATGCCATTTATTGACAAGTGAATATTTTTTCAACATAGCAAATTTTTTATTTAGTTTTAGATGGTTTACAGTGATAATTAAATTCTACATTCTCATTTTACACAATTATGCATATATGAAAATTTCAATCGCTATACGCTAGCCACACACGTTATGTGGCAAGCCACACATGCTATAAACTATATAGCATATATAGCATATATAGCATATATAAGCCACGCACGCTAGCCGCACGTTATATAGCAAGCCACACACGCTATATAGCAAGCCACGTACGCTATATAGCAAGCCACACAAGCTATAGACATGCACAGACACGCTAGACATGCACACTAGACTGGGACACGGTTATATGGGAAAAAAGCGATGGTGTTATTTTTTCGCTCCCATGCACTTTTCGTGTTCCTTATGGGTCCCATAACAACTGTGTAACTTTTCAGATCGATCGGTGAAACGCCCGATTTGCGCCCGATTTCTAAAGCTTCCATACGATTTTATATGGGAAAATCCACTTTTTCAATACTAATTCTCTAGAGATGTCAAGTTGGCTCTTAAAAAAATATCAATACATGATATTTGTAGGAAATTTTCCTGGTGAAAACTCTACTGAAGACCGTAAGGCGCTATGATGCTTGTAGAAACAGCTATTCACCCCAAACTGATTGAATGTCTGACGGACGGCTCACCATTGAAATTTTCCAGCAACGCTAGTCAGTTCCGGGTTGTATTCACCCAACGATATCTGAATCGGATTACCACTGGTGGGGTCCAACTCAGACCGAAGGGAAGCCGAACTGAAAGAGGTAAGAACCGCAGCTAACCACTACCACCGCCGCTGTTGCCCGTTGCTGATCCACTTCGCCTACTGCCATCGGTGTTGATGTCCGCTGCTGCTGCCTGCTGCTAGTGAACTGATTTTCTTGAGGAGAAACAGTTTATTATATAGCCCAAATACATACGCTGGATGATGGTGGCTTCTCAAACCACCTGGCGGTGCCGTTGGCGATGGCGATGGCGGTGGTGGTGGTGGTGGCGGTGGCGGTGGTTGTGTCGGTGGAGTGTCGGTGTTGATGTCCGCTGCTGCTGCCTGCTGCTAGTAAACTGATTTGCTTGAGGAGAAACGGTCTCTTATATAGCCCGAAGAGTACATTTCCGGCTAACTAGGTACTCCATTCTGTCGTCCTTTTTAGGGAAAGGCAGAAAGCGACCAATCAAAAGTCGACATTTGCGTCTCGACAATGCTCAACAATTTTCAATATTACAATTCTTTGAACAATCGGATTACAATTTTCTGCATTTGGACGGGTGCTTGAATGATTTTCCAATCGATTGCTGCAAAAATGGCAGAAATCGGTTGGAAACTGAATGGGTTTAAAACGTTTGAAATTGGGCAATTTTTGTGACGCTCTCGATGTTTTCGGCTTTGAAAAGGGATCCCTGTATTGAAATTGGGTCCCTGTAATTGTTGCCGTAAGACGTATTCTACGTCAAATAAAAACAGTCGTTGCTAGTTTTTATTAAAAAAACACTTAATTCATATATATATATATATATATATATATATATATATATATATATATATATATATATATATATATATATATATATATATATATATATTATATATATATATATATATATATATATATATATATATATATATATATATATATATATATATATATATATATATATATATATATATATATATATATATATATATATATATATATATTTTCAAAATAATAGTTTGACTGTGAAATAAGCGCGAAATCTGAATAATTACTGTTTTGCCACCCGCGAATTTGCAACTCTTTTTACCGCGAATTACCACTATACCAATTAAAAGAAAGAGTTGTAAGAGACTTATTACTAAACCATCAAATTGATTAACCCCAAACACCCATATTCCCTAGTCTATTTAAGACAACCTGTCGTAGTTCTTCGTTAACCTTGCGGTCGTGTCTCACAACAACTTCTTTTATTTGAACAGTCAAACAACTTCTTTTATTTGACTTGAATTTAAACCTTTTTTCAGCAATAAAAACTGCATTCGCCAGTTTAGAAGAAAAAGTTTATGTCCTCACCGTTGCTTTTGATTTAAAAATGGCCCGATCTACACGACGGCGTTTTATTGCAGGACGTTTTATGGACCGATATATACTACATAGACCACGAGGAGTAGTTCACACTGATCGTATATTGTTATGTTTATCAACACGACTGACATATTTACGAGCTTTTCAGTTGAATAGGTACTGGAAAAATGTTGGAAACTTTTACTCATCCTTCACTCTTGTGTAATTTAAATGTGCTGTGACGATCTGTTTTGGATGCGCATAATGAGTGTGAGCTGTAGAGCTGTAAAACAGAACTGACTACAATTATTCCAAGCATGTTTGTAACAATGCCTTGCGTGACAGTTTCTAATAGAACAACAAGAAGCCTCTTCTCTACTAGGCGTAGGCGATGCCAATTTAGTCGTCACTCCCCATTGCTAATGCGTGTTCAATCAGTCGTCACAATACGCCATGATGTGAAGATGTCTCGAAAGCTGGAACGTGAAAGCTGTTGTACATACTCACTATGCCGCCACGCTCTATACTGCGGGTGAATAACATACAACCGTTGTTATTTGTCGTAGATCTCCTTTTTGTAATTAACCTAGGATAATAATCCTTTAAGAGCAAAAAGGGCGTGTGATCAAGTACACCTTCTAATCACAGTTACTAGAGGAAGTAGAGGCGTTTCCAAGGGTGTCACGTTTATTATCCCACCGACTGTTGGCTTCTTGAGGGGTTTTTTTATAGAGCAGGCGACTAGGCGATTAATTTGATAGACAGGTGACGTAAAAACGTTTGGTGTTTTTAAGTGACTCTGAGTTTTATTATGTGATGAATCTGTGATTGTGACATCCAGTTGTGTCGAGTAGTAGAAATTTCGTAGCTGGTTTCAATTATCATTAATACTTATTTTAAGTGCGCTATAAACATCTTCTGACGACTCAATTTATAATCACATCTAAAGTTGTGAATAATTCACCCAAAGCCTATTAGGAGACTTTATTTGGGATGTAATCTAAATTGAAAAGTATATCGAAATTACAGTCGGCCGTTATTACCAAACAGTAAACAAAAAGATAATAATTCTGCTCTCCTCATATGATTCGGCACAAATAAGAAACAACAACACGCTGGAGGCGTGTTTTTTCCAAAACCCCAATCCCTGCAATTGATAATGTAAAGCAACTTTTAGCACCTCTTGTTAGATTACATTTCATCGGCTTACCACGCTGCTGCTGAAGTTAGCAAGTTTGCATCGTAAAATAATGGAATGTGAATATCTTCTGCTGGTGCTTTTATTAAAATTTTCCATCGACTTTGCAAACCGCTATCATGCAGGCAGCAACCATTATTCCTCTGTTCTGCGTCGTCGGTTCGCCCGGGGTCTCGGATCTTCCCTGCACCTGGCCCTACAATAAAACTGTTAGCCCTACCCTCCGCATCCCCCGTCACCTTGAGAGATAAGCAGGAGAAGGGTCGTATGTTTTTCTTTCATTTTCTCTGCCACCCTGACGGTGCGCTTATTGGTGTCACACTGTTCCTGATAATGGTTGCTACTATCGGATGATACTAGGCGAGCGATGGCTGCAATGGCGACAGGAAGCTTCCACTCACGTGCTGCTGCTGGTTCCTTCTGGGCGGCGTGGCGGCTTGTAATGCTTACAGTGCGACGCGGTGAATATTATGCGGTGACGGCCGATGTGAAATGCTAATGTTTGCATTTAGTTTATTAAATTACATCACACTAGATGTGGTTCGCTGGCTGGGTGGCATAGTGTGGCGACTGCTGCGCTGGAAAGCGTTCCAAGAAAGGCAGCACTTACCGGAAGGCAAAAATCTTCGCCAAGCACAATTTCGCTCCCACGCCGCTGGGGATGACGCTTCTCGGTGCGTTCTTGTATAAAGCGGTTAGCTGGGGGTGGAACTAGCAGAATGGTTTTCAAAGAAGTAAATATTTTGCTTCGATTCTATCGGGACGCATCCCGCAAATTGGATTACCATCTCAATGAAATAACGCAACAGTGCTTAACGTGAGTATGAAAAGTTATTACTACGACTGGTGCTAGTAATGCATATGCAGGGGCTGCTGAGGGATAGTTCAAGCCACTGGAGATAAAATGTATAGCTTTACATAGTTTCTCTATATTAAACATGGATAAAACAGTGTATTTCACCAAAAAAATGCAGGTTGAGTGGGAAGCATTTATATATATTTTTGGGTACGTAATCTTAAATCTCGCTTCGAAAGGTATCTGACTTTTCTAAATTAAATCCATGCAAGAAGTAAAACAATTAGGCCGTTACAAAATTTTTATTTTATACACTGTGCCAAATATTTAGAATTTCAAAATCCATTTCTTTTATTGAAAGTGCCCTAGCGGTCCTCTCCAAAAATTCACTGAATCAACTATGTAGGATGTACCTAAACGAATCCGAAAACGAATGATTGTGACTCAGAAGGATCAAAGTAAGTGTCGAAGAAGAACCTGCAATTAGCAGCTAAGCTGGAAGTTTTCGAAGGCAATCAAGATAAACCCAGGACTCTCGGTTCAGGTTATCGGCAAAAAAATATGTTTCTAACAATAATACTCTCCGGAGGATCCGTCTTCCTGAAGGGGAACCATCTTTCCGTGCCTGTAAGTGATCCAAAACATAGTGGCCAAAACAGTCCCTCGAAAGTTATAAAGCTTGCCTCATTTAGAATTGAAACAAATTTTTGCTCATATTATGACGCTCCTGGTGGACGGATTTGGAAGTTCTTGGCGCCCATATGTAAGGAATTTTGTTACCTCCACCTGTGTATTTTTGACATTCGGCAAAACGACCGTGTTTTGTAAACAACCAACATGAAAGCCGAAAGAAAGGAAACAATTATTTGGAAAATCCATTGTGGTCTGCTTCTAGATTAGCTTAACAACTGAAATTGCTCGGAAATACCGTATGGCGCGATATCTAACGATATAAAAAAACATTGACGATGATTTGGAAGCCTCAAGCCAATCATCGGAGTAGAACTGGTGACCGGAAATCACGTGGTAAGATTTTGAAGACCATCAAGAAGAACTCCAATCTTTTGGAACGTGGTTTGGCCAGAAAATTCGGTGCTGCCCAAAGTACCGTGAGGAGGATTCGACTCCGGGAACTGTAGTCTACACTAACACCGCCAGTCCTGGAAAATGATATCCACCATTTTTTTGAAAATGATTTCCATACATTTTTCCTGTCAACAGCCAGACCTACTGTGTAGCGCAATAAAATACAATATAATCTAAGAACGGGTATAATCCGTTCCAACCGATCTTTATGTAAGAAGTAATAAAATCTGATGAGAGTGACAAAGCTTTGTTGACCAATCTTCTGGGATGGAACATAGGTATTTCCTTCTTATGTTTGAGTTCTGAAACTAAGGATATAGCCCAAGTAACAAACGGGTTGTATCAGAGTTTTATAGCGCTGTTTTGGCTGTATTGAACACTATAAAACTTTGATAAAACCAATATTCTTACTAGGGAGCGTCTTTACTCGCTAACACGGTTACGGTTGAAACTTGAGTACTAACTCTAGTTCAGCATTTTTAGATCATAGTTATAGTAATTATAGTAAATTATAATTAAGGTAGGGTAAAAGCACCGGTTCTGGTCATAGTATGTTATGAATGAGTGATATTTGTATTTCTTCCTTCGAAAATATGTAATTGAATCAGTTCAACGGGAAAATCGGATGAATTCGTCTATATCCTGCACTAACATTGAGTTTAAATACTAAAATGATTGTATTTTGCTTACATATTTTCCTTCCATGAAACTTCTCTAGGATCCTATTTTGGCCATAGCGTTTCTAAATTGGCCTTTTGAGGCTTCTATTTTGGTCAATTCGCGAAAATTTGAAGTCAAACGAATTTATTTTGTAATTTGACTGTACCATCTAGATATATTTTATCAGCAGAAAGTCCTCGTTATTGAACTAACTAAAAGGCCTTTAATTAACATATGGTCGGCGTGCGACCAGACCGAACCAGGCGCCATTTTTTTGAAAAATGAGTTATTAACACCAGTCGGTGTGAGCATGAATAATCTGTCTTTAATGAAGAAACGAAATCATTTGAACAGTTCATTATGATAATATAACAAAAATTGTGTATAGCAGCTTGCAGGAAACATACGGAGTGGTTAAACTTTGAACGCCGATTACTCGAACTAATGTTTTTGGCGCTTGGCTCGGTCTGACTGCATGCCGACCATATATTCATACATACACAGTAAAAAAATCACAGGAAGGTTGTGTGCAAAGCCACGACCGCAAGGTTGAAGTAGAATACTTTTACAAGAAAGATAACCCGGCTGCTTGCGTGTCAGTCATTTTTTCAGTAAATGAATGTTGACCGCTCATTGGCAGTATTGAAAATTCTGTGCAAACGAAGTTGAAGTACTACTCAATTTCAGTTTGCACATATAAATACGACCTCACTGAACAGGAAAAGTACAAACTCTTTGCGGCGCAAACAAGTTTCAATAGTCAGAGTATATGTACATGTGAATTCAAATTAAGATAATTAACTTTTGGTTAAAGCTCAGAACAAGAATATATTAAATCTTCAATTCATTTGTTTGGTTGTCCTAAAAATGGTTCGATTTCTCCTACCTCTAGTAGATGGCCCTTCTCCAGCGTCCCAACCAGAGGTTGGACACGTGTTACCTCTGGCTGCTTTTAAATTGACCTCCGTACTGGTACTTGGTTTCTTCGATGCACTTCCCCCATGCTGGTCCTTCGCGCGTTTCCGACCATCACGCTTGTATTTGGCGTTCATATATTTAGACATAGCACTGAATACACTTCCGATGGATTTCTCAATAAATGCACTCGTAGTATCTTACCCGAGAATAATAAAACACTTCCAAGAAATGTTGCACTACTGCCCATAATTCAAAAATTGGCTAATATGCCGTAGGCATCAAATCGAGGATAACGCCTTTGAAAGTTTTTTATCGGTACAACATATTTTGACTGCTCATGACAACTTTTTTATTGTGTATGTCACCCTTTCATATATGCTGGACCCTTGCCGTTGAGTTGAAACAGAGAAATCTGTAGAAATATTCCATCCGCCACGTTTTTGAACACAGTAGCCGTTTTTTCAATTATAAACGATAGGTCAGTTGACAAAACGGTGTGCAATTCGGCTAATATCCATACGATGTGAATTATATCGTACTCGTTGGTGATGCAAATGGTTTTAAATTCAATAAAACAACACGGAAGCACAAGTGAGGATGAAAAGGACGACGAGCCCATTGTTACGTGCGGCAATATAATAATATAACGAAAATATTATTATTCATGGTAATCTCACAATCCACTTTCCTATTTTTTCTCATCAAATCCAAAATAAAATCTGAATCTTATCTTTATTGATAACACTCCTAATCAAAGAGCTAAATATCATTTTTTTAAATGTAAAGGTTTATGACAGAAGGAAACAGTCACATGTTTTGATCATTGGGTTTCGCAGTACAACAAATAAATTCTTGTAGCATCAAATATTCTTAGCAATGGCCTTACGATCGCTCACCTGTCGCCAGTAACCACCAAGCTACAGCACACTTTCGAAAGTTAGAAGAAACACAGCTCAGTAATAATACACTGATTCGTGAACATGCCACAGGTTCAAATTGGATATTGGATATTAGCCAAATTCTCAATTATTCTGGATATTAGCCAAAATTGTTTCACGTTTGCTGCCTTCCCAAATGCATTTTTTGACAATCGGCTTCCGTAGGGACCTTGTTTAGGGTGTGTACCACCACGAGAAACTGTTTTCTCGATTTTGGTAAAAATGGCATATTAGCCAATTTTTGAATTATGTGCAGGACTAGTAAAAAGACAATTTCCACGTGTTGTAACGTGCTGGAGCACGAAATCTATGTCTGTGATAGGGAACCTTCACGTTCACGAGGCATGACTGGCGAAACGCGCCTAATAATGCGGTAAAATTTTTAATATCTTTTTGTGCAAATTATTGTACTCAGACAAAAACCTGTTTTGAATTGGATGAATTTTTAGTGAATAAACGTTAACCGTTTGTTATTCAAAGTTGGTCATGCTGATCGCAGCCTTTGCGCTGCCCCTACAGTGGGAGAATTACTAAATAAAGTAAAAATTGGACAACTACAACAGAATTTGATTGCATCCCGCACAGAATGTCTGCTTGTGTTGATGCCAGAAAATTATTAACCTTCAATTATTTTTTTATTTGCCTTGAAAAAAGCATTTTGCGGTTCAAAATCGGTTGCTAATTACAACCTCTGAGCTGCCCTAACATTGGGGGAATTAAGATACACGGACAACATGCACTGTGGAAGCTATTTCACATTCAGTAAATTAGACGGGTGCGACAAATTTAAATTGCTAGGATGCAACACAGAATACTTGCTTGCGTTGACAAAAATTATTAACTTTCAATGACTTGTTTATTTGCCTTCAAAAAGGCATTTTGATTTCCAAAATTGGATTTCCTGATGGCAATCTTCATGCTGCCCCAACACGGGGGGAATAATGGCTGTCTGGCGACACACGCTGAGAAAAACCGCGCTGCTCCTGAGAGGTGGTGACCAACCACAGGACTAGTGCTGCTGCTAAGGAAGGACGACTGCTGTTGTCGCTGTCTAGAACTATTATGAGCGGCTCCGGCTGAAACAGGCTCATATATAGGGATGAAAATAGGAATGAATTATTTTTCGTAGGTGGTGGAATGATATAACTTGAAAAATATGTGTGACTTCATTCTGGCTCAGAGCGATCATTTGATAAGCTTTTTTCAGTTTCTAAAGTTTTTCCTCAGTTTCGTAGCACGGATGCACAAAAATGATTTCTTGTCGAGCCGGACCGATAGCACTCTCATTGAAGCAACAAAATAACATGTTTTGTGTCGTGTTGCGCAGCTTCGTTGAAGAAAATGTTCTCGTCCCCGTGTCGCATGTAAGCAGATTATTGCGTTCAGTAGACAGTAGATAGTGTATCCAGCGAATAAACACCGATGGTGCTCTCACACACGCAACGGTTTTAACCCGTATCTTATTGCGGTTTGAAACATCAAGCGATTTCGTTTGCTCGCTGTTGCGTGTTGCATCATGTTGCAACTTGGCAGCTGGGAGACGACGAAATTCTGTTTATGCTGATTGATTGAATCGACTTCATATTAGCTCTGCATAGTCGAACTAACTGCTTTTGTGAATGCGTACTAACAGGACAGTTGATTATTCAATGTCGGTTATGCTGATCGCGCCTTTGCGCTGCCCCTACAGTGGGGGGTTTACTGAATAAAGTGAAAATTAGACAACTACAACAGAATTTGATTGCATCCCGCACAGAATGTCTGCTTGTGTTGATGCCAGAAAATTATTAACCTTCAATTATTTTTTTATTTGCCTTGAAAAAAGCATGTTGCGGTTCAAAATCTGTTGCTAATTACAACCTCTGAGCTGCCCTAACATTGGGGGAATTAAGATACACGGACAACATGCACTGTGGAAGCTATTTCACATTCAGTAAATTAGACGGGTGCGACAAATTTGAATTGCTAGGATGCAACACAGAATGCTTGCTTGCGTTGACAAAAATTATTAACTTTCAATGACTTGTTTATTTGCCTTAAAAAAGGCATTTTTATTTCCGAAATTGGATTTCCTGGTGGCAATCTTCATGCTTCCCCAACACGGGGGGAATAATGGCTGTCTGGCGACACACGCTGAGAAAAACCGCGCTGCTCCTGAGACGTGGTGACCAACCACAGGACTAGTGCTGCTGCTAAGGAAGGACGACTGCTGTTGTCGCTGTCTAGAACTATTATGAGCGGCTCCGGCTGAAACAGGCTCTTATATAGGCCAAATAGCATGTTTTCAATTGCAAGGTATATGATCTTGTCGACCGTGCTTGGGAAGCAAGCATATAACGACCAATCAGAGGTCGAATTTTTCGTTTTGACAAGGCTTGACTATTTTTAATAGTACAATAGTGTGAATAATAAAATTACAATTATCTTATTTTGGGAAGAATCTTAGAAGATTTTCCAATCTATTGCTGCAAGAACGAAGGAAATCCATCGAATACTAACCGATTTATTAGCATTTGAAATTGGACATATTTTTCACTTTTTTCGGTTTTAGATATTCATTTCACATCCCCATGTAGCCGAACTTCCTGAGAGATGTATTCTACTTCAAAAAATTACATTTGTTTAAATGCACATAAATGGAGCATTGGAAACTGTGTAATATTCCGTGTGGCAATATATTCACATGCAATGTAAATGAATATATTGTTTATTTGCATGCATATTCATAGACAAAGCTGTAAGTTTATATCACTTAACGTACAAATTTACATGGTTTATAATAATTCTGTATTGTGCATTATTAACGGTGTGAAATTGTATATGTTTTTCACTTTATGTGCTAGAAACCCTTATGTGTTTTCATTTGTATTAGCTGTAAATTTAATTTTTTGGTACTGTGTAGCTAGCAGTTCAAAGTACTTCGAGTTAGAATTTTATTAAAATTGAGTAGAATGTTTAATAACGCTGAAATCACATCATTGATTAATATAAATTTTCCGACTATCATTGATCTATATTGAAAAGCTCCCGCTCTTTGCTTTTTACATAGAAACTTTTTCGTATTTGCTAACATCAATCTCGGTAACCCGAGTGCCACTTGGCAAATACAACTGAAGTTACAGTTTTGTAAATAATCTGAACAAATGGAGAACGGATTTTTTGGGAAAGGGTGAGACAGAATACCATTCTCATCGTCTTATCTATCTTCTTCTATTTATATAAAAGACAAGTTTTGTATGTATGTATGTATGTATGTATGTTCCAACGACGGCTGATTGATGGTACGTGCTCTGGAACCTCTCCGTTAAATTATTGAATTTCAAGTAATTTATGCAAGCAAATTTGCTGAAAAGTGAAGAAAAGTTATCAGTGATATTTTTATAACGCGGTAATAATGAAGTATCAGTGAAATTGCGAGTGTTTCTAGCGTTGGAAAGGCCAATTTATCCACGCTCAAAAATTGCCAAATTGCAAAGCCAGGAAAGTTGTGCAAGTGTTAGTGCTAACTCGGTGTTTCGCTCTGGCTAGCGGTGTGTTATGCACGTACAAAAGATTGCGTGGTGATGTGAGCGAAGAAGATGGCAGTTGGATAGCATTGTGCTATGGTGTCGCTTGGTGCTGCTCGGTGTGCATACCATCACCGACAAAGCACCATCATCAGAATGATCTAGATGAGTGTAAGTTTTGTGTCTTTTTTTTAAGAATGCTTAGGCACTCGGTTTTGTGTGGTAGCTGATAGCGGGTTTTGGCTTGCGCTTTTGGCAAGAATATGAATGTGAGAATGTGTGAATGATCTGTTTGGCGTACGAAGTTTTTTAGGCATGTAGAACATTTTTTTATTGCCAAGCTGCCAAAGCTGGGTTGCCGGATGCGATGAATCTCGTTTTTTTTTGTTTTCAATTATGCGCTGCGCGTTTGTTTCCAGTAATCGACAAGTGCGTTTTTTGATAATGTGTTGAAATTTTGTTTCAATTCGTGTTTGAGGCGCAGGACGCAACATAAAATAACACTTTTGTCATATTTTGAACAAGCCGTGAAAAATTTGACCTGATATATAATTTCATACCATTGCTCGTTACGATATGGGACAATATGTTTGGATGCTTTCCCGAAATTTTTCAGAACAAAGTTTCTGTGAGCTTTTGTTTTTCGATTTTTCAAGCTTTTGGTTAAATGTTGCAGCTGAATAGTTTTTATAATTATAAAAAATCGTTGTAGCAGCGTGACATGAATACACGACAACTGTACTATGATAAGTTTGGTGGTTTGAGATAGAATTTAGGAAAATGTTTTGGCTCAAGTGCATGTTTGCATTTTTATATACTTTAAGGGCTTTGGATGCATGAAATTTTGCCAGTTTTTCAATTTTGATAGATAGTTTTTGCGTCAACAACCTAAACCCCTTGATACAACTCCGTAGTACTTACGAGAGTGTCATTGAGTCGGTGGCCTCTCATTAAGTGAGTATTACATCATCAATATCCTTTCTAATATCCCCAAGCTACGGTATAGATGGGCGTGGCCAGCAATGATGACTATTGGGCCTACTTCAACTCAGATTGGTTTAAATGTTACTCCCAAACATTGTACCTCATACAATCCGAGTGGAAGCGTTAGTCATGAGTCTGCAATCTACGTAATATACCGTGCTTACGCTACGCTACGCTACGCTATGTATGTATGTATGTATGTTCCAGCATAACTCTCGAACGCCTGAACCGATCTCAACCAAACCTGACATACGGAAATTGATTTCCAGAGACCGGAACATGTTGTCGAAAAGGGGGAGGTGCAACTGTCAAAGAGGGAGGGGGTCTCAATTAATAAGAAAGTCGGGTCTTTTAGTGCATTATGGGAACTTTTTGAATGAGTACGGTAACTTTCATGACCTCGGTTGGTCATGGAAATAAATTGATGTGCAGGGACCGGAATATGATGTCCGATGTTTTTATAAACAACGATGGTGACCTTCGGTTTCTGGGAAGCTGTATTTAACTGTGGAAAACGTTTACAAACCTCCCAACATTGGAATTTCTGAAACCAGGATGACTCTTAGAACCAGAAATAAAAGTCCAACGACAATATGGCGACTTCCGATTATAGAATTTTATGAAAAACGATATATGCTCTGTAATACATATATCTTCGGTATCGAGATGGCGTCCAGAATCCAAATATTCATATCCGGCCCCTATTTTTATAACCCTCACGACGACTTACATTTTCTGGAAAGCTTGCTTGGAGATAAATGCAATGTAGCAAACTATAGAGGAATAACTTCGCTTTGTGTGGAGTCTAAAGTTTTTGAAAGTGTTATCAATGAGACCTTGTTTACTGCCAGCCGGAATTATACAAGTACTACACTGCCGTAATCTCGCAGACTGACGTATGCGACAGCGTGTAAAATTTGCAGTACGAACCTTTTTCCAAAAACGTTTGTATAATGAGTGTTAGGACGAATTTCAACAATCTGATCTGTACATAATGCTTTAATATAATCACAAAACATTACCGAACATATGTTTTGTGGAAAACGGTTCATTAACTGAAGTTATGTTACCAACGTCATTTTGTTGTAGAAACAGCGATTTTTATTTCACTGTTTCTACAACCGATTGACGTACATCCATCGTAGTGTGCGACAAGTCGCTCAACATTGTTTTTCATAATCAGGCAAAATTTCGCAATTCAAAAATACTTTTTAGGAAATGAATTTGGTTTGGAATATAATAGCATTCGGGGCCTCTGCCATCTTACATCTGCACTTTTTCCGTACAAAAATCAAGTGCGCTTTAGTTGTCCACGAGCATGGACCAAGCTTCGTGACTTTAGAGGGCTACAGTATGATCAAAGTTTTGTAGATAGTCAATTGCGTTCCGCGGGAAATTTTATTCGAGCAGGGCATCCTCCGGAGTCCAAAAAAGGCACGATTTTCCGCCATAAGAACTCGACGAATTTCTCTGCTAATGTTCTCGGTAATCACCAGTTAGCCTGAGTGCACGCACTTGCCAACTACCTCGATTTCATCCCCGCTAAGCTGAATCCGTGGTCGGAGATTAACACGGTCTTCTCTGGGGTCAATTGTAGGCTTCTGTTCATCATCCCGTTTAAGAAAATATCCATATTCAGTGGTATTCGATAATTTTGGAATGTTTTCCAGAGAGCAGAAGCCGTCATCTTGGATTACAAAAAGGATTAATTTCTGGCTTCTGGGTATCATTCTGTTTCAGGAAATTCTCAAATTGGGTAGTATTTGGCTATTTTGATCTGTTATTAAGGAACCAGAATTTGCCATCTTAAAATTCAAAATAGTCTCTGGGGGTAATTCTTGGCTCCTAGGTATCATTTCGATCATTTTAAGCTATTTTCCGGAAATATTGTTTCAAATATGTGTTTTACTTGGACGGAACCCTTCTCTTGCAGAGAAGAGAGAGGTGTCGTACCACCATAGAAATATTTCTTGCTCCTATAAGCATCTACATGCCAAATTTGGTTTATTTACGAGTCGTTGAATGCAATAAGAGCATCACAAACGTAGTTGGGTTGGATTTACGTCACGTTGAGTAGAAATGTCGGTTACGTCATTGCGTTTTCGTGAATTAATGACGCTATTTTTTGCACTTTTCATCAAATTTCGGTGCCTATAGGTCCGGTTTGGTGTGTTCTATCGTTTAATCTCAAAAAACACAAATCGGCCACTTTGGCGCTTACGTCAGTCTGCGAGATTACGGCAGTACACAACACGGATTTTTTCGTGGTCGATCCGTTGAAACGAATCTTGTGAACTTCGTGTCCTTCTGTACTAAAAACATGAGTGCCAATGCCCAAGTATATACGATATACACTGATCTGAAAGCCGCCTTCGACACCGTTAACCATACTATTCTATCAAACAAGATGAAAAGCTTGGATGTACTCAATGGTTTTGCAAATGATTGGAATCCTACTTAGTAGGCAGACAACTCTGTGTACAGATGAGAAATTGTAACTCCGCCGAATTTACTAATTCATCTGGCGTACCACAGGGTAGTAACAGGGTAGTAAGGCCCATTATTGTTCTCAATATTTTTCAACGATGCGGCAATCTCAATCGCGGCGGCATTCTGGTTATCGTCCGACGCGAGGACTGCAGAGAATTGCAGAACCTATTGAATATGTTTTACGATTGGTGTATGAAAAATCGATTGATGCTAAGTATTGATAAATGCCTCGTTATTAGTTACCACCGCACTCAGAACGTAGTCCTATATGGCTATGATATAGCTGGAACTAAGGTAACCAGAGTCAATCAAGTTAAGGATTTGGGAGTGATACTGGATGAGAAGCTATCGTTTAAATCTCATCTATCTTCGACAATTGATAATACAAGCCGACAGCTGGGATTCATATTTAAAATTGCTCGTGAGTTCGATGATCCGTTATGCTTTAAAGCATTATATTGTTCGCTAGTCCGCTCGAAGTTAGAATTTGCCAGTGTCGTCTGGAATCCTTATCAGACTAGTTGGATTGATAGACTGGAAAGCATTCAGCGAAAGTTCGTCCGCTATGCGCTACGACATCTCCCATGGAACGATCCGCAAAACCTGCCGCCTTATGAAGATCGCTGTCGCCTACTAGGAATTAAAACGCTAGCCCAATGTAGACGCGCAACACAAGCTGTATTTATTGCGAGTTGATTACTGCTGAAGCCGATGCGCCCGAATTATTATCACAAATTCAATTTTATGCACCTTCAAGAGTCCTACGATCGAGAACTTTGCTGCAAATTGAACATCAGTCGACGCAATATGCTGCTCATGCTCCAGTTTCATCTATGGCACGCCAGTTTAATCAATACAGTGATCTATTTAATTTTATTATACCTTCCTCTGTGTTTCGCCTTAGAATCTTAGAAAGTGATATGTGATTGTCATACAATTATAAAAAGATACTGACTGTTATTATTGTACTTGCCAAAAGATGATGGGGTTTTTACGCACATTTGAGGAAGGTTAACTTGTGACCACCTCCAATGAGCTTTTTCTCATCCACATTATATTTCATGTAGATCGTTGTTGATCAGATGGAATTAATAAAATAAAATAAAATTAAATAAAATAGAAAAGAAGGCTTGAATGTTATTTTGAAATCATTTTCGCGATTTCTACTTTCTACTAAGCTGTGTAAAACTGAGTAAAATGTTTAAATAATGCAGATATTTCTAGAAAGAGAACTATATTCAGAAAATGACAACGGGTGTCTAACGCTATTTTCAAATTAAAGATGGCGACCTCTGATATCTGGAACGCTGTGAAAAGCAGAAGAAAATGCTCAAATACTCCCTGATATTAGCTTGATAGATCAGAGTTAACTCCCCAAAACCGAAAATAGGTGTCTGACCATAAAGCCCGTATTGCACTCTTTGACCAATGGTCAAATATTTGAACTTCTGACATAATGGTCAAATTTATTTGACATCATGATTGTTGTTTGCCCGTGTTTGCCACATGTAAAAATTGGAGAGTGACAAACAATTATCTTTGACCAAATTTTTATCTGTCAAAAAGAGACAAATATTTGACGCTTGGACAAAGAGTGTAATCCAGCCTTAAGATGACATTGATATTGTTTGCACACAAAAGTAAAACGAGAAGACATAGCTTGCGTTGATTTTCACTATCAGGGGTGCGATTAAGCTACAGATTATGTAATATCAGGTAGTTTAACTTCATTGTAAGTTGAAAATTTCTGTGGTACCTGTTAACTAAACATTAAGGTATATATTATAGTTATATTATAGTTATATTGATGATTAGTATGTGTGTATTATAATGTAGTAAAAAATACTTAGGATTTTAGTCAACATTATGGCTCAAAATGAACATGAGTGCATTGGTCGAACGCTATATGTTAGAAAGATGCTCAAAACTATATTTGAAGTAACAATTTCAACAGTAAAGGGCGAAGGTGAAACAGTTTTTATATCAAGGATACCACTCATGCCTTCAGATCTACTGTTCATTAAGAGGCTCCAATTCTCTGTAAGAATTGCATTCTCTATAACTATTAATGAGTCATAGGGACAATCCATTATACAAGAGGGGTAGATTTAAGATCACCGTGTTTTTCCACGGTCAATTATATATTCCTTGCTCGAGGGTTAGCTCACCTGCAAATTTATTTATTTTGGCTTCTGATGAAGGAACGAAAAATATAAACAAGTTTGTAACTAAATAAGAAATTAAAATTTAAAATGATAGGTTGATGAAAAATACATAAAAATATAAATAATTAGAGAAAAAGCAGCAATGTTTACACGAGCAAGGTCGGGTACATTCAGCTAGTATCAAAAACCGGTGCTGTAGTAATACAATCGTTCTTATACAAAACCAGTTTTGTGATTTCACATATCTCATGCGATATCTTATAACAGCCCGTAAAACTCCGTACATTTCATGTTTAGCATAAACGTTTATACGTGACCATGGTTTTGTTTACATATGGCCAATATCTGGATTATGAATCATGGAATTGCATTGATATGTGGCCAAGAATTGTTTTGTTTTAGAAATGGACAAACTTTAACAAAGTTATGCTCTATAAAAATAGCCTACAAATTACCTGAACCTTGAACTGTATAGCAAACTGGGGAGAGTATAATTAGTTCCTTTATTAAAAGTAAAATACGCATATTTTTTTTGCTACAGTTTATAATAATTTTGTCGAATATTATCAGCAGTTTCATTAGGAAATAGGGGTTGTTTAAGATACTTTTTCACAATTATCAATTTTATTCGATCATGGCCAAAACTGTGCTTCTGCCCTAATGTTAACAAGAAACATGAGGAAAAAGGAAAAAGGATGATTATTACTAATTTATATTAAGTTACCAAAATATTTACTCTAATAATTCTTATATTTATTAAAATTTCATCCATCTGTCGTCTTTAGTCTCTTGGCCCTCGTCATTCTCTTTATTCGAAACCTCGCTATCTGAGAGTCCTATAGTAGAGTATAATTCGTTGGTTTTTTGTTTTAACACGTGTCTGTCCAAAAAGAAAGTAAGAAAGTCGTCTATTGTCTTCCTTAACGAGTTTAGCTCTTTTTCTAAAGTTTTGAGCCACGTGTTCAATGGTCTACAGTTACGTTTTTTGGTTCCGGTAGTTTTAGTTTGTATGCAGCTTGTAGAAGATGATTACCTTCGCGTCTTCTAATATGCCCGAAATACAGGATTCTACAAATTTTTATTTTTTTCCGAATCGCTCCTAAGTAGCATTTTGGTAGATTGTACTTTCGTAGATCCACATGCCCTAAGCCATTCTAGTACTATTTTTCTTTCAAACAAACGAAGTGTTCTCCTGTTCCTTGCAGTGAGTGCTGTGGCGTTTAGTCCGACTACCACTGTAGGGACTACGACTGAGAAGTAGATTCTCCGAGCAAGTGGCCAGGGGGTTTGTTTTTTGTTTTTTTTTTTTTTTTTTTTTTTTGTAAGAAAAAGAGAATTATTTATTCAACCTTCACTCCTTGAATACATCTTCTTTTAACATTCTCCGGTCGATTTAGCGTGGAGGACCATAAAACAGAATAGTGTGACCAAACCGTGCTCGGAAGCTATACGATCAGCTGCTGACCAAGTTCGACGGGTGTCTTCTGATGAACGTTGAAATCTATGTCATTTCGAGTCAAAAATGTGTTTTTCAGGCATAAAAAGAACCCTGTTGTGGTCCGTAGCATCTTGCCCAGCAAACTCTATCCTTATCTCCGCGTGGTACCAGCCGCAAAAAAAACTAAGTGGAGATCACAGCAATCAACCCTCTGTGAGACCTTGGTCATATCCCTTTCCGACCGAGCCCACACAATTGTGTAGGTAAAAAATGACGGATAACAAGCAATTCCTATATAGAAACACTTGCTTGCTCCGATTTTTTATTTTTAGTAGCAGCTGCGATACTGACACTAGCCTTGCGAGCAATAAAACAATGAATAGAACGTTCAAAAAGCGAAAGAGAAGGCTTTGTTTAAGTCATCTTTTACCTAAGCAATTATATAGGCCCGGTCGGAAAGGGATATGCTAACACAGAAGAGACGACGACGCCTTTCTGAGCGTCTGTTCCCCTGGTTGACGCCTTGGCAGACCTGCAGTCTCTTCGGACATCTTTATACGGTAAGCGAGTACACCACATTCAACAACTACGAGAGAGCATCAACAAGTTTTACGAGCCAAGTTTTTGGAAATAACGACCCTTTTCAACAAGAAAGATGAAGACTTATAGCTAGCAATCACCAACACTCGAACATCGTCAACAACCATCTTTCTCTTAATGTATTCAGGAATGACAGGAAACTTCAAGAGTCTAAAAAGAAATCAGGCGAAGCAGCCTTCATAGCGGTTTCTATGAACTTCAATTCAGAAATGTTTAGCTACCTCTTAATAAGAGAATACAAGCACATTTGGATGAAATCGTATATATCAGGTAAAACATGCTTATTCGCCTCTGTATACTTTTTCTCCACGCTACGCTTAGAAAATAAAGTATGATGAGTTTTTAATTGCGCAGAAAATTTATATCTGAACTGCTTCCTGAGGTAAAAGTTCACATTTATGGGGACCTAAAAAAACAACGATGACTTCAACTTGGACTCTAAAAACAAAAGCATCCAAGACATTGCTAAACTAGATTTAAACCAGGGTAACAGCGAATAAATCGTGAAAATTGCTATTTAGACCTACTCCTAATGAAAGTTCATGAAGATTGCTGTGTGGCCGAATCATTGAACCTACTGTCGAAAAACGAAATGTTTCACACAGCAATTTAATATTCATTATTCATACATGAATATCAAAGATCCAACGACTGCGAGTATGCGAAAGTTCTTGAATAAAAACTAGCGAACCATGCAAGGAAGAAAAACAAATTAAGCTATCTCAATTGGCAACAAATTGTCAGAGAGAAAGGAAATATGGAATCATCTGTTGCATGGTGTCTTCTTCGAAACTCTATCATCTCTCAAGAGATTCCAGTAGGGAAAAATGGCGCCACGGTAATACTAAACATCCATTCTGGTTTACCAGACAGATCAAAAATTTAAAAACCCGCAAACAGAAAGCTCACAACACTTCCAATAATCACAATAACAGAGAAAACTTAACAATTCACTTAGAAATATGTGATTATTTGAAAAATGCAATCAATAATGTAACTGCAAAAACTGAGCTGGAAATTAAGTCCTGTTAAAACTACGCCAAAAAAAAAAACTGAAATCAGACAATTTTCTATCAATAGGTGCATTACATTAAGGCGAACATATTGCTGATCATGAATGCAAGAGAAAAATCCCTTGCATTGCCAAACTCTTTTAAGCAATTGTCAACGAAAAAATATTTGCTCAAATAAAACATCGAATAACAGGCAAACCACATGGCTTTTTCAAAGGCTGCTTCACATCCACAAATTTACTTGAATTCGCAAATTACTCACTGGATGCGATGGATAATGGGAACCATGTTGAAGCTCCCCGATCAGTCAAAGATATCAGGATTGTAACAAATCTTGATATTTTGTTACGAATTTTTTGTATCAACTTGTGTTCTAAACTTGGTTCCTATCAAAATTACTTTCCGATTATTACAAATTATAGCAAGTTTTGTATGGTTTTGTCAGAAAAAGATCAGAATTTGTTAGAATATACGATATATTTTGTTAATTGAATAACAAATTTTGTTATAAATATGCTTTTAAAAAACACTCTTTTCAACGTTCAATTGTATGACAACAGAATTTGATATAATTCTGTACTTTTTATCATTCTGGCATATCAACAATATTACAGGCTTTGTTATTTCTATTAAAATCAGATATATTTGAGATAGCCGTTTGTTATAATCGTTTGATCGGGTCTCTATTCAGACCCTAGCAAAGCGTTTGACCGTAGTGAAGTGGCTTGAATTATATTCAACAAACCTGGCAACAAAAAATAAAATTTAATGGATAAAAATCAAATACTATTCACAAAACTTCAAGTGCTCCCCAAGGCTCCCACTTAGGACCGTTTTTTTCATTTTGTACTTAAACGACATTTATTTCATTCTCAAAAGTATTAAAATACTAATATATGCCAGCAACTTGGAGCTGTTTTTGGAAATAAAAGACCAAGAAGACATCAATGTAATTCAAAATGAAATTCACACATCTGGAAAAGCCTATTGGAATTAAATGTAAAAAATCCAATGTAACATCTTTTAGCAGAAAATGAAAAACACTCAACATTGTAATTAAATTAGGAAATAAGAATAAATAATATGAAAAAATAAAAGGAATAATCTAAGCTTCTAAACATTATTTCATCGACCACTATAACAATTTCATACACAAGGCAATTCCAGACGGAGATAAATCAGATTTTACATCAAAAAATGATCTTCACACTCGTATTACTCAACAACTGCACACACAATTGACACAAACTGTATTGCATATTGTAGGCCGATCTGTTCTTCAACCTTATTAACTAGTTTAAACGATCAAAACTGCAAGTATAATTATTAGTTTACAATCGAAGTTTAGATGTCAGGTGATGTCATACGGCATCACTCGCCGGGAGTGGGTGAAGACCCGTACACTTTCAAAACATTGTATATTGTTTATGTTAGGTCGATACTGGTATATAGTAGTAATGTATGGACTTTTCGTCCTGGTGTACATGTAAAAAGAATAGAATAAGCACAAAAGCAACTTCTACTATATGCTCTTAGTAAGCTAGGTTGGACCTCACATCGTCTTCCGTCATATGAAGCTCGCTGCATGCTGATTGACATTCAAACATTATAAAACGGCGAGAGTACGTAATGGCGTCATTTATAAACGATATCGTTCTGTGGCACGTTGACTCAGCAGAACTACTTTGCAAATTAAACTTTCATATACCCATTCAATAACTTCGACACTAGGGTTTGCAATCCCGGGAACGATTTCCCGGGAAATAGCTTTTCCCGGGATTCCCGGATCCCGGGAACAGAAATATTGATTCCCGGGATCCCGGGATTCCCGAGCTCCGCGAAAAATTTTGTATGATTCATTATAGTTTCTTATGCATTATTGCAATAAAATTAAATACGTCAAACTGGTGCGACCTAAAATAAATCATTTAATAAAACTCAAAGTCAGTATAGTATTTCAACGTAAAAATCATCTTTGCATGTTAATTAGTAAGCCTTCAACTGCTCTAAGACTGACTTATTTTGAGTCGTATGGAACTGATTATTTAGTATTCTATCGTTTTACTTCCGGTTTGTCTCGGTTACAGAAAACCACCCAACGGCGAAATAACGAAATAACGTAGTTAATAACCCAAAAATCTTCCTTGGATTCTTACGTTCTGATCAATAATGATATAAACTCCAAAAGGGTTTGAAATGTTGTTCTGTCAATGAAAACTAGATTTGAGACGCAGTTTATTTAAAATAAATCACAATGGCATAGCAAATATATCTAAATAAAAAAAAATAGCGAATAGGTTTTCTATCGCTCAAGTAAACAGTAAATATTTACTGTATTGTGAAAAACATTTTGCTCACAAAATTTCGTACCGAATATAGCAAATATTTTTCGTGTCCTATGCCTGCCTAAAAGCCCAAACACAATCGATACGTTTGCGTTGCGTTGACGTTAATTTGACAGAAAATGTATGAGCTAACTGTCAAATTGCTGCAAACGCAGCCGCAATGTATCCATTGTGTTTAGGCCTCAACACACAGTTTTCTCTTCAACACACTGAAAGAAATGGAAGCCAGTTTTCAATTAAGTGTAGCAAAAGCTGAAATCGTTGATTTGGAAGTATTCTAGAATTCAAACATCAGAGGTGATTCAGCAGACTTGAGCAAAGTTTTACAAGAGGAAATAAAATTTTTGAGCTTAACGGAAAATTGTCAGCGGATCTGAAGCGATTGTTTGACGACATGAATACCCTTAATTCTCCTTTTCTGCAAATATATGCTACAAAAATCGATCACGAACTTTTCATGTTAACTTGAATATGTTTTGTATTTCATTTGTTTTTTTTTTTTTTTGTTTTTTATGCGGATTGAGAATGAAATTTTAAACAATTTTTTGTTACCTTTTACTGATGAACTTCATTTAAAATATCATTTTGCTGAAGAATTTGTCAGTTCCCGGTTCCCGGGAATTCCCGGGAAATGCGATTTTTTATTCCCGTTTCCCGGGAAATCGATTTCCGGGAATATTGTAAACCCTATTCGACACCGTACTTATTTGCTTTTAACCACCATCGAACAAAATATGGAAAAAAGGAACCATAAATAGTATGATGAATTCTTATAATCAACACTGCGAAGCCATTGACTTTACGATGTCCCGGTATAAATTGAAACGGTATTTCACATCCCTGAAAGCGGGTACACAAAATTAATATTTTTTATGTATGTATAATTAAGAAAACAATGTTTTAATCTACGTATGATTGACGAAATAAGAGGGGTTTTCATACGCAGTTTTTCAACGTGATTCCTGTGAATAATGACGATTATTTTTACGAGGTATCAAATAAGTTTAGTATAAGTAAATCCAATAAAAAGTAAAATAAAATAGAATAATCGTATGGTTGGAGGCAGCTCACAACAGCGTCCGACCTATCTAAACAATTACACTCGGAACATCCGGCTTGGACCCATGCAACGAAAAATGGACCATGAGTGGTAACTTGATACCTGAAACTGCAAGTCGCTAAATTTTGTGAACGCTGAATTGAGAACCTAGAAATTGGGATCGTAGCTTCACAGGAAACTCCTCGAAAAATTGAGAAGTTGTTGAAAGTCCTTAGTGACAACACCCAGTTTTATGAGAGATGCCAAGCAGCATTTTTGCCCGTCATACAGTATGCAAACGTTGATGATTTCAAAGAATTCATATGTGTCTTGAAATCACATCACGATTTATAAACTGCGTTAGAGAAAAACACAAACATTTGCTTTCTTGCAAGCTATCCAAAACACACACTCATCGCTCCATGTAAACTCATTTGGACCTGTTAGAAGATACAGAACTCGTGCCCATCCAGAACAACATTCGCAACTCTGACAACGTTCAACTGGTATATTTCCATTCAAGTAAACACTGAGGAACGAAGTGACATTTGATGTTGACGGGTGAGATTCTGCTTATTTGTAAATGAAGGGGACAGAAAAGAACCTGATCGTTGTCTCAATACCGTCAACACAAATTTGTTACTCTTTTTTTATTACCTTATGTGTAATGCGAGGTCATAAGACACAACAAGTAACAACACGTTGCTCAAAAGTAACCAACAGGCAAATTCAAAAATACAAAACAATATGCTAGAAACGTTGAAATATCACAAATTGCAATTATAAATTTTGATCTACGAACCAAAAGAAAACGATTACAGGACGATAAAAATTACGAACAATCCATAACAGAAACTGTTGAGAAAATCAGTTCACCTCAAGAAAGCATCAATTTTTCCTTCCGCTCGCTTACAATCCCCAATTGTTTAATCCGATCAGGACCGAAACTAAGCGACCACTTAGGAATTGCCCGAGTGGAGAGATTGATAGCAAAACATCGAACAAATTGGGGGCGAAATAAAAACCGAAAGTATCGAAATAGTGGGTAACAGGAATCACCTGTTCAATTCCATTCTACGGTGCAGGTGTAGCTTGCGAAATAGGAAAAAAAAACAGTTTTCGTTCGAACAACTTCCAATCAAAATACTCCATCGGTAGGGCAAAAAAATAATATAAATGTATTTTCTGCAAACCCTACGTATTGAGTGGATAGGCGAGAAGAAAAACCAAGACGTGGCAATCGTTTTGTTTGCTTCGAGCCCTTCCGACACTGTGTTGCTTTTCCCGATGGGCCGTAGAATCCTGCAGCGTGGATCTTAATTGGAATGGAAACGGAGGAACAAATTTTTTGGATCCATATAGCAAATAATATGTCATCGGTATATTCGGAACCGGAACAAAGCAATAACGTGCAGCAGATGGCGTTTCATTCTACAGCGTTTTTCTTCGAGTTGTGTATATGTTTTCATTCTGATCCCGCAAGGGTAGGCATATTTTCGATGGATTATGGGAAATAATACATAATAATACAAGCCGTGCGATGTTTGAAAACGTCTTTATGTAGATTACAAAGAAAATACTTTACTCACTTGCCACGTTAATGAGCAATAAAATCCAATCTGCATGATGTAATCTAATCTGTCATAAGCTAGGATTGCTAGCTTTCCAGTAAATGGAATCTCCCAGATTGCGACCGGCAGTCTGATCCTCTTTGATGTTTCATATCCCGCAGTAAACAACAGCGGAATCAGCTAAATCCTACTCTAGCGCCGTTATTGCCGACGACGGGCGAATGTGGCATCACTTACTGATTATCACCTCCGACATACGCCCTACACAAGACAGCCAACCGTTCGCTCGTCTTCCGGCTTGTAGCCTATTTTAATTACTTGCCGCTGTCAGCAGGACAGCAATTAGAATTAAGCCACTCTCAAGATAAATTACTTCCCTGGGAAGTATACTTCCGGCGTGGCGTCTTTCCGAAGAATAGTAATAGTTTCCATCGTTCCGCCGCTGGGTTGTTCGGTTTCCAGCGATAACCCATGGTGGGCTGAACGGTGGGTTTCGTAATTTTCTCGTTGACTCCGTTGCTTCTTATCTTGATGCTAACGCTAACGTCATCTATCCCGTTATCAGACCGCAGTCACGCACCACCACGGCGATATGATCAGCCACGGTTTTGCAGGATTCCCCTGCAACTGTGTAGGTAGTCGTAAGCACGGACAAGAGCCCGGTTTGCCTCCGTCGGTTTGTTAATTATCAACTGCCCTGCCCTGCCGAACCGCAGCACCTTGGATAGGTTGGGTAATCGCCAACTGGGGAAAACGGATTAAGCAGGGAAGATAATTTTCCTACGGGGTTCGTTGGCAAGGGAATGGCCAGCGCGCGTGTGACATCCGTTCCGTTTTGCTCCCGAGCAAACTGGGAGACGGTGTGATTTAATCTGTTTCCCCAACAAACTAATTAAATTCGGACGATATCCGATGCCGCAGTTTTCGTGATAGTGATTATTTTGGTATTTGCTGTGATCCTTCGGTATAGTTTTTGTTTGAGAAATACTTTGCTGATTCCCGTTTTTATCAGGGAGTGAGACTTCCAGGCCTATTTTTAAGATTTCTCTGTTTTTTGTCATGCGACGGTAATATTAACATAAGTTTGGAAATTGTCAACAAAGAATAAGCTTTTAAATCTGGCAAGATTAAATTTTTATGCAAATCTTTTATAAGGGTTCAAAAGCAATATTGTCATCAACCTGATTAAATTTTTTACTATTATGAGCTCTCGTTGGTTTAATAATAGAAGCAAGCAAGTTCTTGTGCAATTTATCTTGAACTGTGCAATGTCTCTTGTTTCGACGCCATTTTAGACAGAACAAAGCATGCCCAAACAAAATAAAGAATACTGATACAAAGAAAAGAAAGAAAGCTCACATACATACTCTCATTTCTCTCTGAGTGTGATTATTGTTGCGTAAGAGAACCTCAATAGAACTCAAAAGTTCAGTTGCCACTTGCAAAAATTTTACAGTAACAGTTTAAAAGTAAAGTTGTGCAACTTCCATCGCATCGTTGTCGTCGCACAAAAATAATTAAATATTATAGGTTAGAGATTAAAGATTAGAGATCAGAGTTTAGAGATCGGAAATTAGAGATCGGGGATTGAAGATTAGAGGTTAGAGTTTTATCCTAGCACTTAGAGTTTATGACTAAGAGCTTAGGGCTAAGAGTTCAGAGCTTAGAACTTAGAGCTTGGAGCTTAGACCTTGAAGCTAGAGCTTTGAGAACGGAGCTTAAGCTTTGAGATCGGAGTTTTGAGATAGGAGCTTCGAGATCGGAGATTGAAGCTTTGAGATAGGAGCTTCGAAATCGGAGCTTTGAGATCGGAGCTTCTAGATCGGAGCTTTGAGTCCGGAGCTTTGAGATCGAAGCTTTGAAATCGGAATTTTGAGATCGGAACTTTGAGATCGGAGCTTAAAGCCAGAGCTAGAGCTAGAGCAAGAGCTAGAGCTAGAGCTAGAGCTAGAGCTAGAGCTAGAGCCAGAGCCAGAGCCAGAGCTATATCTAAAATCAGACCTAGAACTAGAGCTAGAACTAGAGCTAGAGCTAAAGCTAGAGCGAGAGATAGAGCTGGAGCTAGAGCTAGAGCCAGAGCTAGAACTAGAGCTAGAGCTAGAGCCAGAGCTAGAACTAGAACTAGAGCTAAAGCTAAAGCTAAAGCTAGAGCTAGAGTTAGAGCTAGAGCTAGAGCTGGAGCTAAATCTGTATATGACTACAGCTAAATCTAGAGCTGGAGCTAAATCTAGGGCTAGAGCTAGAGCTAGAACAAGAGCTAGAGCTAGAGCGGAAGCCAGATCTAGAGCTAGAGCTAAAACTAGAACTAGAAAGAGAGCTAAAGCTAGAGCTAGAGCTAGAGCTACAGCTAGACCTAAATCTAGAGCTAGAGCTATAGCTAGAGCTATAGCTAGAGCTAGAGCTAGAGCTAGAGCTGGAGCTAGAGCTAGAGATAGAGATAGAGATAGAGATAGAGATAGAGATAGAGATAGAGATAGAGATAGAGATAGAGATAGAGATAGAGATAGAGATAGAGATAGAGATAGAGATAGAGATAGAGATAGAGATAGAGAGAGAGATAGAGATAGAGATAGAGAGAGAGATAGAGATAGAGATAGAGATAGAGATAGAGATAGAGATAGAGATAGAGATAGAGATAGAGATAGAGATAGAGATAGAGATAGAGATAGAGATAGAGATAGAGATAGAGATAGAGATAGAGATAGAGATAGAGATAGAGATAGAGATAGAGATAGAGATAGAGATAGAGATAGAGATAGAGATAGAGATAGAGATAGAGATAGAGATAGAGATAGAGATAGAGATAGAGAGAGAGATAGAGATAGAGATAGAGATAGAGATAGAGATAGAGATAGAGATAGAGATATAGATAGAGATAGAGATAGAGATAGAGATAGAGATAGAGAGAGAGATAGAGATAGAGAGAGAGATAGAGATAGAGATAGAGATAGAGATAGAGATAGAGATAGAGATAGAGATAGAAATGAAGGGAAACAAAAAACGGAAAAAGAAAGAGAATGATAAAAAGAGAGAGCGAAAAACAGAGAAAAACAAAAAAGATATAGCAAAAAATAAGAGAGAGAAAAGGACAAAAAAACAATAGAGTAAGAAAAAAAAGAGAGAGCAAAAACAGAGTGCGAGAGAAAGAAAAAAAAAATAGAAAGAAAATATAGAAAGAGAAATCAAAAGAGAGGGAGAGAACACGAGAGTAATGAAAAGACAGGGAGAGAACAAGAGAGACAGGAAAAAGAGAAAAAAATGAAAGAGAGGATCATGAAGAGTGAAAAAATAATAAATAGAGAGAGTGAGAGTAAAAAAGAGAGAAAGAGAAAACGATTGAGAAAGAGAAAAGGAGAAAAAGAGAGAGAGAATCAAATAGAGAAAATGAGAGAAAGAGTGAAAGAGAGATATAAAGAGAGAGGGATAATAGATAGAGACAGAAAAGAGAGTCACAATAGATAGAGACAGAAAAGAAAGAGACTAAAGGCGATAGAGACCAAAAAAAAAGACAGAAAAAAATTGGGAAAGAGAAAGAGATAGGGATAGTGAGAGAGAAGGAGCAGTTGAGGTGAAAACGATCGAAGTAAATTGTCGGGAAGTAGAAAGTATGGCGAGAATTAAAAGAGTATTAAATGTACCCGGCCTTGCTCGCGTAAAAATTTCTGCTTTTTCTATAATTTTTTATATTTCCACATATTTTTTACAACCCATCATTTCAAATAATATTTCTATTTTAGTTATTAACTTGCTTATATACCACTTTTTTCGTTGATCAACAATCGATGCGGAGGCATTCCAGCTGGGTCGAGTGAGTTCAAAAATTCCGTTGAAAAATGGATTGCCTCATCAGCATCTTCGACGGTATCGATTAACTTACAATAAACTCAAATTAGACTGAAATTACATAATCAATAGCCTAAGCTCACTTCTGATAGTTAAAATTATTGCTTCCTTTGTCTTCTCGTTTTACTTTTTTGTGTGAACAATATCAATATCATCCTTATAGTTGAACATCAGTCTTCATGAATTAATTAACAATTTGAAGATACGGGGACTATCTCCACATTTTTCTCAAGTTTTAAATAACTTCCAATGCAGAAAAACAACCCTCACTATACCAAACGTTCGGACACCAATTTTCGGTTTTGGGGAGTCAGTTCTGACTTATGAACTTAAAATCAGGGAATATTTGAATATTTTTCTTCTTGAATTTGAAAATAGCTTTGGACACTTGTTGTCGTTTTCTGAACATAGTTCTCTTTCTAGAAATAATGACATTACTTAACCATTTTACTCAGTTTTACGCAGCTTGATAGAAAGCAGAAATCGCGGAGTTGATTTCGAAACAACGCACACTGGGAAAAAATGAACCCAAATTCCCACTAATTAGAAGCCGCTAGGCTGGCAACCTGACATATAGCATTTCTTATGTAAAATGGTTCAATAAATCGATTGGTGATAATTTCATCCTGTTCTGGGCACGGAAAAAGGTCTATATTTCCAAAAATATGCAAAAATTACCCCATTTACCCAGGGGCAAAATAAACCATTTTTATGCCCTGCATAAAATAAAACCATCACCAATCGATTTATTGACCAATTTTACATAAGAAATGCTATATTTCATGTTGCCAGTCTAGCGTCTTCTAATTAGTGGGAACTTGGGTTTTTTTCCCAGTGTGCAACGTTTCAATATTACGTCCAAGCCTTCTTTTGTATTCTCGTAACCTTTCCAGAAAATGTAATCCGCCATGTACGATTTAAAAATCTGCGCCGGACATGAATATTCGGATTCTGGACGTCATCTTGATATCGACAATATACAGATTGCAGAGCATATATTCGTTTTTCACAAAATTCTGAAACCGGAAGTCGCCATATTGAATTTAAAAAATGTCGTTGGACTTTTATTTCTGGTTTCTGAAGGTCTAAGGGTTTGCAATATTCCCGGGAATCGATTTCCCGGGAAACGGGAATAAAAAATCACATATCCCGGGAATTCCCGGGAACCAGGAACAGACAATTTTTTTAGCAAAATGAGATTTTTAATGAAATTGATTAGTAAATGGTAACAAAAAATTGTTTAAATTCAATTCTCAATTTGCATGAAAAACAAATGAAATACAAAACACATTCAAGTTAACATCAAAAATTCGTGATCGATTTTTGTAGCATATTTTTGCAGAAGAGGAAAATTAAACGACTTCATGTCGTCAAACAATCGCTTCAGATCCGCTGACAATTTTCCGTTAAGCTCAAAAAATTTATTTCCTTCTGTAAAACTTTGCTCAAGTCTGCTGAATCACCACTGATGTAGAATACTTTCGAATCACCGATTACAGCTTTTGCTACACTTAATTGAAAACTGGTGTCCAATGTTTTCAGTTTGTTGAAGAGAAAACTAAGTGTTAGGCTGGCATTGGACGCGGAAAATATTTGCTATATTCGGTACGGACTTTTTTAGCAAAATGTTTTTTACACTCCAGTAAATATTTACTGTTTACTTGAGCGGTGGCAAACCTATTCGCTATTTTTTTTTTCATTTAAATATATTTGCTATGCTATTATTTTTTTTTTTAAATAAACTGCGTTTTAAATCTAGTTTTCATTGACAGAACAACATTTCAAACTCTTTTGGAGTTTATATCATTATTGATTAGAACGTAAGATTTCGAAGAAGAGTTTTGGTTAATTAACTACGTTATTTCGTTATTTCGCCGTTCGGTGGTTTTCTGTGACCGAGACAAACCGGAAGGAAACGATAGAATACTAAATAATTAGTTCAATACGAGTCAAAATAAGTCAGTCTTAGAGCATTCGAAGGTTTAACATTAACATGCAAAGATGATTTTTACGTTGAAATACTATACTGACTTTAAGTTTTATGAATTGATTTATTTTAGGTCGCACCAGTTTGACGTATTCAATTTTATTGCAAAATTGCATAAGAAACTATAGTGAATCATACAAAATTTTTCGCGGAAGTCGGGAATCCCGGGATCCCGGGAATTAATATTTTTGTTCCCGGGATCCGGGAATCCCGGGAAAAGCCGGGAAATCGTTCCCGGGATTGCAAACCCTATAGGTCATGCTGGTTCCGGAAATACCAATTTTTGGAGATTTGTAAACGTTTTCTACAGTTGTATACAGCTTCCCAGAAACCAAAGTCGCCATCTTTGTTTTAGAAAAACATCCGACATCATATTCCGGTCCCTAGACATCAACTTCTGGCCATGACCGACCGAGGGCATGAAAGTTATCGTACCTTTTCAAAAAGTTCCCATAGAGCACTAAAAGACCTGACTTTCATATAAATTAGGGCCCCCTCCCTCTTTGATAGCTGTCCCTTTCTCTTTTCGACATCATGCTCCGGTCTCTGAAAATCATTTTCCGGTCTCCAGACATGACCAAAGGCCTAGAAACTATCGTGTCCATTCAGTAAGTTCCCATAATGCATGAAGAAACTTGATTTTCTGACCAATTAAGACCCCCTCCTCCTTTGGGGGTTGCTCCTTCCTCTTCCCAATATTTCTATGACCATTTCCTCTGTACAAAGAACACGTATGCCCAGTTTGGTTGAAATCGGTATAGTCATTCGAGAGTTATGATGGAACATACATACATACATACAAAACTTTTTTTTAAATAAATAGCTGGATTTTAGGAGCTACTATCTTAGTTGATCGATGCTCTTAACCAAATTTTTATTCAGTAATAGTTGAGCTTCAGCAACTTTTCCAAACATATTTTTCATCCAAAACGCTAGATCGGACTCTCCGTTATCAAATTATGCAAGAAATATGTCAAGAAATCGTTCCAAAAACAAATCAAAGCAGGTTGGATGTTTTGCAACACTTCTCTAGAAACATTTGCACGAAAGCCGATTTGCGGTTGCAAACAGACGTCACTACGTTTCTAGAAAGGCCAGTATTTAGAAATATATGATCGATTTTCATATGACGACGTCATTCCGATTCCGAAAATACCGATATTGCCAAGTATATAATTCAATTATTATTATTCGCAGATTTCCAAAACCCGGAAGTCAAAAAGTTTCAAAGTATCGTCAGACACCGATAACCGGTTCTTAAGAGTTATTTTTGCTCCGAAAATATCAACATTGGGGGGTTTGTGAGCGTTTTCCAAAGTTTCAAATGGCTTCCCAGAAACCGGAAGTCGCCTTCTTGGATTGAAAATGGCATCGAACATCATGTTTCGGTCTCTGGACATCAACTTCCGGCCTTCAAATATGACCAAGAACCCGGAAATCATCAAATTTCAATGAAAGGTTTCCATTCCATGACCGTTAAAATTATTATAGTGAGTAAAATTAAATAAAAAATCAGAGTCTGAGAGAAATTTTTGCCTCAAAAATATGGACGTTACAAAGTCTTTCCAGCATCGTCCAGTAACAAAAATATGAAAATCAAGAAATACATAAATTAACTTGAAATTTTATTTGAACTTTACCCTCTAGTGCCCAGTGCCGCCTTTAGACGGTCTTCAGTTGAACCTCTAAAAAGTTTCAATATGAACCTAAAATAAAACTTCATAGTGATTTTTTCGAAATCCGTTAAAAACTAATTTGGGCACTAGAGGGTTTAGATTGAATGACCGTCTATACAAATTTTAAACCAAAATTAGATCAACAGCCATTTTTGATAGAAATCTTTTTTTCTTCAACCAGACTTTATCAATATAAATATCTCACGGTTTTTACCGGAAGCCCAAGTCGTTACTCAAAAATACCTATGATAGAACGAGTTACATCCTAACTTCTTCCACCCATTGAGTATTTTCCCCGCACAATGGGAGGTCGAAAGAATTTTGAAACCAATAAATACACGCATTATCGAAGGTAGCGGATCTCAATGTTTCAATCCGCCATTCCAGCGACCAAACTCCCCATTTGGGATCAATACGAAAGACAGATAATACTCTCGACGCTCGTCGTACGTACGGAAAATTCCCCTTCGCCGGCATCCGGACGGAAGCCAGCCCGATATTGAATTTCAGATAAGAATTCAATTCTCGTCGTGCTCGAGCACAGATAATCGTTCCGTTTTGTCATTTCCGGCGTTTCACCTGACGCGAAATGAACGGTGCGAGCTCTGGCATAGTTCATCTGGTTAAGGTTTTGAGGTAATCTTCTTCTGCCAGCATCATTCATTCGGAAGGAATAACTTAGGCATTAATCGCAAACCAAATGGCTTCCAGTGGAGACTACCTTTGTCGATGTGCTGTCAACGGGCCACATCGCTTTAGAAAACGGAGAATCACACTTCTAAGTTTTCTTTTTTTTTCGTTCAAGGCAATGTCATATACCGCAAAGTGGCTACAATTTCGTGTTAGTAGGTAAAAGCTTCGAGAGCTGGAAAGCAATGTCATATAGAGCCAAGTGGTTACAATTTCGGGTTAGTATGTAAAAGCTTCGTAACAGTGGCGTAGGCAGACCTTTATGCTTGCAGTAGTTGAAAATTCTTCTAAAACCTAGACAAAAATCCTTTACCCTAACGACGGCTTTGTATTCGAGAGCCGGAATCAGGCTTGTATACTTATTCACTGTTCCGCGCCTCTGCTCCAATAACCCAACCACACTCGATGCTATGACTTTCCTTGACTGAACTTTTCTTCCGCAGCGCTGCTGTCTTCCGAATCGTGCTGCTAACGATGACGACGCCACGAGAGCTCGTTTCGGCTGGAAACAGAAATTACATTTCCACTGTAGCTGTAGTTCCGGGGAGGGGAAAGAGTTTCACATACCGGATCCGGGTGGGGGAGAGGGTAGCTCCGAGCTGGTGAAGGGAAGGAAGCAATCGATTCGTAAATGGATTCTTTCGTTCGAATGGGGCCATGATCCGATGAAGAAAAGCCATTGTCGAGGCTATTTGAGAAGGCTGCAGGTGCTGTCAGTGGGTATAAGTCAAAATGTGCGATCTTTCAGTGACATTCACGGGGCGAATTGTGCCCTCGTTGAACTTGGTTGGCGGAGGTGGAAGGTGGGTTATGTTTGTCCTGTGCTGTTGAGGTTATATGATGACGAGGGAAAGAGTTGAATCACAAAACCAGAAGCAATAGCTGTATATGATAGCTTTAAAGCTTCCAATATTGTATTTCAGCATCCAATCACATCACAGTTCTCCTCAATATTGTACTCGAATTTTTAAACTCGTTTACATTAGCCAACAAAATCGAAATACCTTAAAAAAATTAAATTTTGTACTAATCTTCAATATTTGAATTTTTCTTTTACCCCGCTTTATACGACCAAAGGGTTTTTCAACGCATAATGAACCGCACCTAGATCCCGATTTTTCTCCAACGTGATTTTCATGATGTGGACTTGTACGGCTTTGTTGAAGAAAAAAAAAATATTAAACAATTTTTTTGGACTTTCCACAACCGAGATTCTAACTGATCGTTTTACACAATATGCTTGCAGAACATTGATAGATGGTCAAAAAAAAATCATCAAGAATGATGCTCAGAAGCCGCGAAAATCAACTCCAGATGCTACTTTTATTCCAAGATGGCGACTTCCGGGTTCTAGAAAACAGCCTGGAATGACCAAACCATCTAAAATGGACATTTTCGCAAATGTAATGCGCAGAATTGGTCCAACGATGGAGATATTCGGAATCGAGATAATACACAGAGGCCGGAAATTAACTACAGACACCATTTTTAATTCCAAAATGGTGATTAAAACTTTCTGTAAAACAGTTTGAAAAACCAATAATGACATTTCTGGAACCGGGGTATAAAAAAAACGACTAAATACCATACAAAATGATACCGAAGACGCACCGAAATTCAGAAAACGGTAATTAAATTCATATGCCAATATGAATATTAAATGTTAGGAGATATAAAATGTAAAAATACAAGAGAAAGTTGAACTTTTGTTCCTCAAAATGCTGTAACTCGAGTTTTGCTTATAATACCGCGGAATGTTTTTCATGTGAAATTTTCCGGGAACACGATGAACTGAGCAAATATGATATCGAACAACATTGTTACTGGAGGTGTCACTCTTAAGCCTCGAATGTGATCAACTCGTTTAGGAGCTTGGTTGGTAATGCTGTAGTTGTAAGTTATTAGGTTTAGTTTTCGATGGAACGTTATTGCATTGCATTTATTGATGCTTATCGTTAATATATTTTTCTAGCACAGTGGTTCCCAACCGGAGGTCCGCGACCGACAAGGTGCCCGCGAAACTCATCTTTGGGGATGCGAAGCTCTTGGTCAATTTGACGGGTCACTAAAATTTGTTTTCAGATAGCAGATTTTTCAATTCTTTTGCGTATTAGAACCAATATGTGAAATAAATTGGACTTACAGGATGATATGAGCCTGAAAACGCAGCCTTGTATTGCAAAACTGGTATCTGTAATATTTTTGGGGGCCGCGAAGCTCTCTGTGCTCTGCAAAGGGGAGCACGGAGCTCTTTGTGTTTGGCAAAAGGGGCCGCGAAGCCAAAAAGGTTGGGAACCCCTGCTCTTGCACCATTCTTTGAAATTGTTGATCATGGCCATTCTTTGATGGAGCACATGGCAATCCTCGATTCCTTTCATAGACATGCATGATTTGACAATATTCGCGTGGAAGAGCGGGTATCCCGGTGGCAGTATAGTTGACAGCTCATTAATACATATTGAAAACAGAAGTGAACCGAGGTTGCTTTCTTGTGGTACACCTGATATATTGTGGAAGCTTTTAGATGATATGGATCCAACCTTGACATCTTTAATGTTAGAAGCAATGATCAAATCTATCGAAAGCAGCTATGATATCAGTATACATTGCGTCAACCTGAGACCAGGCATCAATATTCAATTTAGTTTTTTTTTTACTCAGGAACACAATGAAATTGTCAAATTCAGAATCAGAATATACTCTTTTGCCGAAAAACGCAGCGAAAAAATAACACATATGGCAGCACTGCCGCTCAAAATATTTTTTTATGAAGAACTAAGCTGCCGTTCAAAGCATAGTTGTTCCAGCGTGCATAAGATTTGTGTAGAAAATGGGACTGCTATAATTTTAACGGCAGTACGACTCACGAAAATTCAGTAACATAGGGATGTAAAATGAAAAATTAAAACGAAAAGAAGGAAAAATATGTCCAACTTCAAATGTGGTTTGTTCCAATGGACTTCCTTCGTTCTTACAGCAAACGATTGGAAAATCATCTTTGCATCCGCTCAAATACAGAAAATTTTAATTTGATTATTAGAACTATTGTAGTATCAAAAATTGTCAAGCCTTATTGAAACACAGATTTCGACCTCTAATTGGTCGAATTGCTTTCCCTAGCACGGTCGACGGAATTATACAAATAGTAAACCGGGGATGTATTATTTGGGCCTGTTTCTGCTTAAACTAATCATATTTATAGTGGATGGCCATTGGGACGGTACTACCCAAGCAGCAGCGGCGGCTACAGCAGTAGCTGCAACGGGTATGAGCAGCGGTAGTGACAACGGTAGTGACTGCAGCGGCTCAGCGGTAGGCAGTGCTGCAAATTTTTCACACTGAAAACGAAAATGACAAAAACAGCATTTTCACTGTCCAAAGTTAAAACGACCTTCAGTGTCACCGTTGTCAATTTTCAAAAAAAGTGCGGTCATTAAAAGACATCAGGCGTCTGATTTAATATCGAAATTGTTCGATTTGAGTCAATTTACTGTATGCAGTCGATGAACTATGTACCTACGCATCTACATTCTCAAACGCATAAACATCGCTGAAGCAACACAGCATGTGCAGAATCACAGAAATGCTCTTTTATTTTCAGCTCGTTTGTTGAAAATTGAAATTGACTTCAATTTCAACTGAAAATCCTTTCATGACAGTGAAAGTTTGCAGCGCTGGCGGTAGGTACAGCGGCACTTCTAGTACACTGATGCCTCGGTACGGCAGCGACAGCATCAGTAGTAGGTACACCGCCCGTCACTTCCTCAAGTGAAAATAGCCGCATATGGGCATCTGGCAATCAATTTTCAGTGCGAAAACAGTTTCCTATGCCACGGTGCTTCCACAGACCGTTATGATAAAAAAAATGCACCAAAGAATCTTAGTAAACCATTCGATTCGTTATGACGTCCAGAATGTCTGGTCAAAATTTAAAAATCATCGTACGGTACATTTTTGAGTAATGCCCTTTCGAAGGTCGTAAATTACCGTTCCAAGCATAGTTGTCCCAGCGTGCATAAGGTTTCTGTAGAACATGGGACAACTATGCTTGGAACGGTAGGAAATGTCAACACTTCTTGATACACATTCGGACACCTCAGCAGCTGTTGAAGCGATGGCTAAGTCAGCAGCGACAGCAGCAGCTACAAACTCAACGACAGGGTCAATAAACAAACTACTCGCTACAATTGAAACCGGTTCAGCGCAGTCTAATGCTGATTCTGCTCTTCGTGAAATTCTCGACGAGGTAAAATTTGTCTCTGGAGCTATTACCAGTCTCCAAATTTATCAAACTAGCGCATCACAACAACACAAGTCACTGCATGAAGAATGAAATCAAACTTTGGCAGCTAACAATGAAGCTACGAAGCCCATAATGGACCATTCTTCGCCAGGATGGCGATTTTTGGGCAATAAATGGCGCTGGATGCCAGACTGGTCGGAATATGATGCTAGACAACGGACTCGTAGGCTCCAAGAAAAGGCTGCCGAAAAATCTAGACGAAACAGGAAACGCAGGAGGCGACAATATATTGAATCGAAAAACTTCAACAGCGATCGAAACCATACCACCAACAGCAACAGTAACAAGACAACGAACAGTAACTATATCAACAACAACCACAAGTTCACACACACTTACCAAAACGACCAGATCCGTGTCAATGGATCGGATAAACAATTACTGGCAACCGCCAAAGTTAAATTTGCCGGACCACCATCAACTGTTTGATTATTGACCCTGTCGTTAAGTTTGTAGCTGCTGCTGCTGCTGCTGTCGCTGCTGACTTAGCCATCGCTTCAACAGCTGCTGAGGTGTCCGAATGTGTATCAAGAAGTGTTGACATTTACTACCGTTCTAAGCATAGTTGTCCCATGTTCTACAGAAACCTTATGCACGCTGGGACAACTATGCTTGAAACGGCAATTTACGACCTGACCACCCTATAGCAGGCCTCGCAGTTCCAAATTTCATCAACTCCCGGAAGGGTGAAACCATAAACCCTAACCGCTCAGACAACCAGAACCAACATAATATTGAATCCCCACCAAATGAGAACACTACTTCGTCAGCAACATTAGAATACAGTCCCTATATTTACAGTCTGGCGGACAGAAAATCATGCGATCTGGCAACCGGATAATTCGATCAAAATAGTTGGCAACTGCAAACAAAGTTCAAACCATTGAAAACCTTTTTTGTTGTGATCAATAATGTTTAAACTTTTGTGAATTTTCTCCCGATATTACCGCAAAAAATGAAGTGTTTCTATTACAAATGTTCGAACAGCTCTCGGTGTCAGATGAAAAATGTAGCGTTCTTCCGTTTTCCTAAATAAAAAGATTTAAGAAGTAGGTGGTTAACTTTTTGTAATCTTCCTATTGAGACTGTAGTTCCAGAAAAAGCCAGGCTGTGCAGCGTGAGTTACATCATCCGCTTTCACAATTTCTGTATAGAACAACAATAAAATTTCAACGATTTTGCAGTTGCATTTTGATGAGCATCATGTATATTTATCTCCGGCTGGTAAGATTCTAAAAACGAGCAAGGCCGTTCCTATATTTGAAAGTGTTCCGCAACTATGCTCTGAAGGGCGAATGAAAAAAACAAACTCTTTGGAAATGGTAAAGGAGAACATTGTTCCGGGCGAATCTGATACCGTTGTCAATTGCAAAAATTGCACAGATAACACAAGGTGCACAAACCACTTTTGATTTTGATTCCAAATCTATTTTTTTTTCCTCTTTTCAGTTCATTACAAGAGAACCAGTCATTAAAACGAAAGCTGAAAGATGTGGGAACTGTTATGAACCCCGACCAGTTTCAATTGATCACAGAGAATATTAAAAAAATCAAACGATGGTCTGATCAGAGCATTACGGAAGGTCTGCGATGTAAATTCTCGTGTGGCTCGACGGCATACGAAACAGAGAGAAAGAAAAGATTCTTGCCTAGTGAACGTACACTACGAGAACTTCTGCAGAATATTCATTTCGAGAGCGGTGTACTCGAAGAAGTTTTTGTTTTACTTGAGCATAAAGTACCAGGAATGAAGGATACTGATAAAAATTGTATGATAATTTTGTGGAAGATGTGGATTTTTCAAAAAAAGCCTCAAACTTCGACAAAATGAAGGTCATTAACTCTACAAAGTACGCTAATCATGGTGTGGCGGCTGCTTTAATAATATTCGGAGCAGAAACTGGACGGAAAGATGTTTTAACAACAGCTTTTTTGATCGACCAAATTGCAAACTGGTTTACATACATGACCACTCGTTCAATCCAGCTGGCCTTTAGTTACCGTAATGAAACAGCCTACCAAAAACTAATCTCTTTCTTCGATTCGTTTCGGTCAATCATCTTCAACTGCAAAGTTGGTGCTAAAGGCTGGCGCAAACCATGGCAATCTGCGGTCGTGATGGCAACTGATAGCATGATTAGGATTCAAGAGTTTTTACTAAGTCAAAAAGGTTTCGATTTTTTCTTGGGTGGTCGGTTGACACAAGATTGTGTGGAAAACGTGTTTTCCCAGCTTCGAAGTCGCCAGATGCGCCCAAATGCACTGCAGATCAAGGATAGTCTGAAACTGCTGGCAGTTTCACAATACCTGAACGATATTGCTGAAACGTCATACGAGTGGGACAACAGTAAGTGGCTACTTGAATTTTCTAAAAAAGCTGGATCTAACAGAACACTTGGAGCCGAAAGAGAACTTAAAGATAATAAGATCGAACAATCAGTTAACGTTCATAAAAAGTATCAATGCGACGAGGACGACATAATTGAGGAATGCGATACCCTTTGTTACCGTTCTTGTGAGCAGAAGGTAGTGTACAATGTTGCTGGTATGATTATGCATAAGATTGCAGAGCATTCTCGAGTCTGTATGAAATGCTTGAGAAGTTGCATTCCAAGTGAAATCCCGTTAGATGATATAACTCTACTCACCAAGCTCAGAGACTATACCGGAGATGCATTGGTATACGTAAACATAGATACGTTTAATTTCTAACGGAGCTGGAGGAAATATTCAAAGGGAACATTGAACAACTCAAAATATCCAATTCAAATCTGGACCAAAAACTTTTCGAGCTAATGTCAGATGTTCCAGCGGCTAACATGTCAAAATGCCACAATATCAGAGAAAAAATTATTCGCAAATATATTCTGTTTCGTTTGCGAATCAGCCGGGAATATTTTCCTCGTGATACGCGTCACGACAGTAGGTCAATGGCAGTTTAAAATGCAATAAGTTTTTGTTATTAGTTTTTGTGTGGAGTTAGATAGCACACAGGAGTTAAACAAACGGTGATACCGTGACATGATACTCAGTAGAAAGCGAAGGTTCGAATGATCGTTTTTGCTTCGCTGAATTCCAATTGCTAAGCCTGTGCTACAGTTGTTGTTCGAATTATTAAATCGTTGAATATTAAATATTCATCCAATTGTTGGTCTTATGTAAACTGTTGATTTGTAATAATTAACCTGAAACCAAACATAAATTGATTTATTCTATCCACAACACACAACAGCTAATAAAATTCCTCAAATATAATTTCAACTATGTTTTGAAGACTTGTTTGCCGCCTTTTTTTTATCCAGAACATCAGATTATGGTAAAAATTTAGTATGTGTGATTTACTGTCTCTAACATAGCCTCTGCATCAATTTTTAAATAGTTGAAATTATTTCGATAATTTTTAGCACACCGCGGTCTCAATACTTCCCCCAAGTTTTAACTTTTCTTAACTGTCATGTTCGATTGGCTCCGGTTCGATTGGCTCCGATACCTGAGTCCGCCAGACTGTAAATATAGGGACTGTACTGTACATTAGAATCGCACCCAACATCGGAGGACTGGCACCACTGTCTAGTATTACTGAATTCCTTTTTTGTCGTGCGTGATTCTCGTTTAATTTTGTAGTGTTGTACTGCCCCTAAAATACCGGAATGTAGTAGGTCTGTCTCTGGTGGACGTGATTTTCATCATGGTATCGGTGGTTCTGAGCTTCGGGTGCCCAAGGTACTTAAATTTGTGATTTTTGAAGTATCATCTTCATTTCCAGTGGAATCCATTTTGTATACGGATGGTCGTGTGAGCGTGAGGCGAAATTTTTGCTGCTGCTGTAGTGTCGGTGCTTTGATGTATCCAGATACATCTTGTGTTAGTGAGTGCAAAACAAGGGGCTCCGCTAAGCGGCATTTGTGTTGGTGCTGCGGGGCATGATTGCAAATTAGTAGGGTATGTCTTACTGCTGCATGCAACGAGCATAGCTCCAGTACATTACCGGTATACATTGGAGATACTGCTGCTGTCTGAGAGATAAATCTGACTGTGTCAAGTACAAGGTAACGAATATTTGAGATCGTAAGTAATAAATAACCACATGGAATCCAGGTGAGTACAGTGGAACATTGTCATAACTCACAAACAAAACGAAGCTTTTTGCCAATTCTCTAAATACCTATCTTTCATCGTTCCGTCTGACTTTCTGGCAACACTTGATTTAGACCAAATCTTTAGTACACTGGTTTATTTTATATACTATCGAAGAACTCACACATACATCACTGACCCTGGTTTCACTTTGTTTGGTAGCATATGTGGTTCACAGGGATGTCACATTTAAATATGTATTTTATACTTTAAAAATGTTTTTCATATTTGAACATAGAAGTTTGTATAAGATCTGCAGTTTTTGTGAAAAATTTACAGCAATCAATATATTCTTGCGAAAATCTTTAATCTGTATGTGAAATGTTGTCCAAAAATCTGTATTTTAAGGATAAATATGTATATGTGGCATCCCTGGTTGTTTGCCGCTCTGTGTGTTTTCTACCCCTACGAACGTCAGAGGTATGCATTATAGCGGTAAACAAAACAAAAATGTGCGAAAAACCAGTGCGATAATTAATTTTTGGATCCCGTAAGTTTTAAAGTTTCTCTTATTTTTTGTGACTATAATGTTAAGATTAAACCATACCCATGGTGAAATTTAACAGTGAGTCCGACATCGACTGAAAGAGTAGCTTTGCTTAAAATTGATAACTGTGTCGAGTTCATATCTTATGAAATTCAATTAATCGTTGTTTGTATATCTTCGACAGGCAGCCGTGATCACCGTCTATTCATTGACTTTTTTTGACACCTTGTTAATTTGGAATAAAAATCAAATAAATTACAAATGCAATGTATAGTAGCAGATCGGCAGTGTACTCCACTATTTGCAGACCAGCTCTGGGTGAGTCTCTGGACTGCCTTGTTATGTGGGGCCCAAAACAAAACGACAGTCAACAAGAGAAAATTATGGTTTTGCTTTTGGAAGCCTCAGCAGGTTTTATGTACTACATTGTCATCAGAGGAGAGCACCTCGATTTCTTGGAGGATGTAGACTCATTTTAAGGTCAATCTGAACCAGCAGACGGATCGCTTCGTCTCGTTGCCAAAAGGATTAGACAGAGTACAGCACTAATGTCAAAGCAGACTACGGATTGCAAAGCCTATTTGAAGATTTCTCACACGAAGCAAATTAGAACGTACCTATTCATGTAACCGCCGAATCGCTCGCTCGCGGATGCTGAGCAGAGCTTACGCACAAGATTGGATATTATTAGCTGATTACGAAACGATCTTGCCTTTCTTTCTTTTCTTATCGTTGTGTTTTCATGGCTGGATATTTCGGACATAATTTAATCTGCCGAATAAGCTTACCAGATACGACTAGCTTTCAGATTGGAACTGGGGACTTTATTTTAAACTTACAGACATTTGCTATTGAGCGATTGTTGAAACAAGTTAAACATAAACATAAGTTTGGTGCTATAGTCATCTTTTATTTGAAGAGCCCTTCAACCGAATTTTATTCAATTTATCCCTCATAACGCACAAGTATATCTGGCCAGTCGTAACAGTCAAAAAAAAAAAAGGAAAAGTAAAAGCTTGGCTTATTTATCTTTAAAAAGTTTAAGTTACCCTGGTCGCTGATATCTGACTCTTTAATATCGTAAATAGTATCCAGCTTTTTCAAAAAAAATCTTTGTTTGATGCTAACTCTTTCCATTGATCGTAAGATAGGTCTCTATATCGTTCAATAGTCTGATGGATGCTATCCCACCAAGTAAAACTTGGCCTACATGATCGTAGGCGACTAGCCTGTAACCGAGCTGCACAACGAAGTGGATGAGATCGATGCCGCCTATATACATGTCCCCACCAGCGCATCTGAGAAACGCGAATTTTTTTCGTTATGCGTCGTTTACTAAGCAAGTGATTTGTTGATGTTACAGGTATGGTAGTGCAATCTGTGTTTTGACATAAAGCGGCCATATTCTGCACCACCTGCCTCTCATAGCCACGAAGGGACTTCCTGCTGTATTTGGTCAAAACTGCTACCTGCGTAATGATTCAATTTTTTCGATTTTTCTAGCTTTTGAGCACAGGTTTTTGTATACTATGTCCCAATTATGACTGGTTTGGCATTTTGTCAACAAACTTAAGATATATATTTTGGTCAATTTGCATATTTGCGTTTTTTAAACTATTGGGGCTTTGGATGCATGAAAATTTGCCAATTTTTCTATTTGATAGGCAACACTAGCATCAACAGCTAATAGAGAATCGGCGTGAAATATCGTGCTCCCGAGCGTCTCCGTCGGTAGGCGTGGATTGAGCGGTCGTGCATAATGCTTCGGTGTAAACGCGTCTCCGGCCCGGGAGTGTTCTGCTCATATAAATGTTTTCGAAATGTAGTGACCCAACCCTATAATATGTTAGTATAACATTCTGCGTTTCACTAGGATATACCACACACACCTGTGCGTGGCCCTAATAACACTCTATTGTTTATTTCTGCTTTAAATCGGTCTCAAATCAGGAAATCGCTTTTTAAGATCAGACGCACAATTTACAAAAAAGTCGTTAGTCGACCTGTTAAGCACAAAGCCAAATGTCCAGTTCATCGAATATCTAGAGACTTCGCGTCGATACCTTCCATGAGGTCGTATTTTCTACTGTTTGGTTATAACCGTGTTATAATTTTCGGTTTAAAGAGGGTCACTTCACGAAGAAGTGATAGGAGTGGCGAGGCGTTAACGTAGAGTCAACTCTCGTAGCTTTCGTAACATTTTGTAGTCAGCTGAGATAAATCATGAGGTAGTTGCATGATGACTTCATAAACAGATTGAATCTGTCTTGATTGAGTCATTGGTCCGGTATCCTCGCGTACGCTTTATTTTTGCGGTGTTAAATCATCAACCGGAATGAGTTCGGATCGCGTTATGATTTCCGTAGAAGTTATAATGAACTCTTACGCGCGATATTTGTTATAATGGACTCAGCGCATCGTTTACCAAAACGAAACCTGCTGCGAACCTTACTCTTTTCTCCAACATCCCAGTGATTACTCGTGGAAGTGCAGAGGTGTTCTCGGCTTCCAATAAAGCGAGTATCACGTCAACATATTCCTATACACCCTCCTTCTTTGACCTGCATACGGATGCGGCCGGCGCTGGTATTGCCTAATAAAGATTGAAGTCACCAGTTTTTACACATTGAGGATGAATGTTAATCCCAAGCATCATCCATTGGTTCTCTGTGTAATTACAGCTGATCTGGCAATAACGGAGTAGCAACCGCGGGCGGTCAATCATGCTCATGCTCATGCTCAACATTAGAATCGCACCCAACATCGTGGTCGCTCGATCCCATTCGGCCTCCTGTTGTCAACCTAACACAACAATCAGCTGTTGGAGACGGGCGTTTTCTGAAGGCGCGTTTACGAGATCCAAAAATTATGCACCTTGTACGTCTTTACCTTGCGTACATGCATGACAAAGACCCAACGGTTTGCTACGACGGTATGACGAAAACCAGCATACAAATTACTTTGGCATCAGAGGGACTACCAGTAGCTGCGGAGGAGATCAGGAAATTTTTCTTCGAGGTACATGAAGAATTCGGCGTACCGAAACAAGCGGCTTCCGAAGACCTTAATTCTTATAGTAGACACATGAACAACCAGATGATTCAATCCCTGCAACGCGCAAGGGAAAGTGCCGACAAATTTTATAGACCGATTTTCTGACTCCTTTCGATGAGAAAGAGGTAAACAATTCTCAGTCAATCGACCTACTTCCCAAAATTTCTTCACTGAAACAGAATGCGAATGAAATTTTGATTTATTTTCAAAATTTCAATCGCATGAGAAGCCCTGCAAAAATGAAGGAAATTTATAAAAATTTACTTTGCGCATTCTTTTCTATTATTCTGGCTACTGAAACCAGCTGGGATGAAAGTATAAAAAGTGAAGAAATTTTTGGTAGCGCCTATAATGTATTCAGAGATGAAAGGAATTTTGTTGAGTCCCAAAAGAAGTCAGGCGGCGGAGTATTGATAGCTGTTTCGTCTAACTATAGTTCCGAAACTATCAAAACAACAAAAGTTAAGGAATTTGAGCATGTGTGGGTTAAATCCCACTTAGCAGGTGAAATACACGTATTTGCCTCAGTGTATTTTCCTCCTGACCAGGCTCACAAAACCACTTATGAAACCTTCTTCCAAATTACTGAACAAATTTTGTCACAACTTCCTCCCGAAGCTAAAATCCATATTTATGGAGACTTTAATCAACGAAAGAAAATGAATGTATTCTTCTTCCAGTCGTTGGGGACAATGAAACACTGCAACTTATTTTTGACAAAACCGCAAATTTCGGACTGAACCAAATCAACCACATCAAAAATCAACAGAACTGTTACTTAGACTTTTTATTTACAAACATTTATGATGATTTCTGTGTGACTGAATCATTGAATCCTCTATGGAAAAATGAGGCGTATCACACGGCAATCGAATAATCTTTATTTATACATGCGCACCAAAAACCCAACGACTATGAATACAAGGAAGTCTTTGAATATGGAAAGGCAAATTATGAAAATATTCGCAGTAGATTAAACAATGTTAACTGGCAATTCATTCTGCAGAATAGAGGAAATGTTGACGTGGCGGTGGATACTTTTTATGAAATTTTATTTGATATAATTAAACAGGAAATACCTCAGAAGAAAAGGAGACGTACTGGAAATACAAAAAATCCTGTCTGGTATAATAGTCATATAAAAATTTGAAAAACCGTAAACAAAAAGCACATAGAATCTATAAAAGACACAACAGTAGTGAAAATTTAGCAATCTTTTTGGATATATGTGATCAACTGAATCTTGCCATCAGTAATGCGTTTGATGAATATAATACAAAAATTGAACTTGATATAAAATCCTGTCCGAAGAACTTCTATAGTTACGTGAAAACTAAACTAAAATCTGACAATTTTCCCTCTATAATGCATCTTGACGAAAATGTCGGGGATAACTCGGAAAGGATTTGCAATCTTTTTGCGAAATTTTTCCAAGAAATCTATACAACATTTTCTGAAGAGGATCGCGACCACGATTATTTTGCATTTTATCCAAACTTCTCGAGAGATATTGGTGTAAACCAAATTCATGTGCAGGATATTTTTCAGGCGTTGAATAGCTTAGATGCCTCTAAAGGTCCTGGACCTGACGGAATTCCGCCAGTATTTATGAAAAATCTTGCAACGGAACTTACAGCTCCATTGTTCTGGCTCATCAACATGTCATTGGAATATGGATGCTTCCCATCAAAATGGAAAAGCTCGTTTCTAGTGCCTATTTTCAAATCAGGCCGGAAATCCGACATACGTAATTATCGTGGAATAGCCCTAATTTCTTGCATTCCTAAACTATTCGAAGCAATTGTAAATGAAAAACTATTTTTCCAAATTAAAAACCGAATAACTGAGAAGCAACATGGCTTCTTCAAGGGCCGTTCAACATCGACCAATTTACTTGAATTTATAAATTATTCATTGAACGCAATGGATAATGGAAACCATGTAGAAGCTCTTTACACAGATTTTAGTAAAGCATTTGATCGCATAGACATACCAATGCAACTTTTCAAATTGCAAAAAATGGGACTTGAGCTAGAACTCTTGAAGTGGCTCGAATCATATTTAACCAATCGCCAACAAATAGTTAAATTTAACGGACAAAACGCAAATCCGATTCTAGTCACTTCTGGTGTCCCCCAAGGCTCTCATTTAGGACCTCTTCTTTTCATCTTGTACGTACGTAAAGTGTTGATTTATGCCGACGATATGAAGCTCTTTTTGGAAATAAGAAATGAAGAAGACATCAATGCATTCCAGAATGAAATATACATATTCTACACATGGTGTAAAAAAAGCTTACTAGAGTTAAATGTAAAAAAATGCAACCACATATCATTCTGTCGAAAAAGAACAACACCAAACATTACAATATCATTAGGAAACCAAACTGTAGCAAATTGTGAAAGAGTTAGGAACTTAGGAGTTGTCTTAGACTCTAAACTAACCTTCATTGACCACTACAACACAATCATCCACAAAGCTTATAACATGCTAGGATTTATAAAGCGCTTTTGTTACAACTTTCAGGATCCGTATACCATCAAAACATTATATATAGCCTATGTAAGATCGATACTGGAATACTGCAGCATTATATGGTCACCCTATACAATCACACACGAAGAAAGAATAGAATCGGTACAAAAGCAATTTCTATTGTATGCTCTTCGTAAATAAGGTTGAACATTATTTCCTCTTCCATCATATGAAGCTCGCTGCATGCTCATAAACATACAATCATTGAAAGAGCGTCGTGAATTCGCAATAGTGTCATTTGTAAACGACATCGTTTCGCAGCGCATTGATTCAGCTACACTTTTATCTTAGCTAAATTTCTACGCACCTCTTAGACAACTTCGAAATAGAAACACGTTTGCCACCAATCATTACCGCACAAATTATGCAAAATTCGGACCCTTGAATCGTATGATGGCCACTTACAATCAATACTGCGAAACCATTGACTTTACAATGTCTCGGCATGAACTTAAAAACTTTATTAGCTCAATACGCAATCGCAACGCTTATTGAAAAAAATAGTTTGCAAGTAAACATTGTATTAGAATATTAGAATATTGTATATTGTCTACTTCTGATTGACGAAATGAATAAATAAAAAAGTACAAAAAAAGTGATATAAAAACGACGAAATACCAATTGTAAAGCTCGTTTTTCAACCACCATTTTATGAAATAACTTCCAAAATATTTTCTACACATTCCAAGGGTTATATTTCAAGACATTAACAATTGGTGAAAGATTTATTTGAAAATCTCACAGTGCACAGTGGTCTAAACTTTAAAAATCGTGATCGTCCTAAATTTGACTGTGAAAAATTGATTTTATGTACTCAATGTCTTCCGCAAAATTGTTCCATAGAACAAGGCCTTACTTTTGGCGTTTTTAGTTTTTCGATCAATCCACCTATCAGTTAGATAAAAAAATATTTTTTCTAATTTTCAATATATCAGATTGCTTCCTTCAGCAAATTTGTGGGACATTTTAAAAGAAAAACAATTGCTGAATACTGCGATGTCCTGTCTGTACGTTGGACACGACAAAATTTTCACAACAAACAAAATGAGCAAAGTGCCTCAATGGTAACACCGTTGTCAAGTTGAAGAGAAATGAACGATCGGCGCATCTTCATCGTTCATCAATGGTTGTTTTGACGTCGCAATGTACATTGACTCCCAGGCATTGCTCTTCCATGCTCCTTGAGCCGCACTTTAATTTTTTCCGTGTTTGCCCGATACATAGTTATAGACAAAGCTTGCCCTACACCGACTCTCAGGATTTTACAAACATCAGCAACAACGTGGGCTCTTCGTAAGTTTGATTACAGTAACTCGTCAGCGAAGAAGCCAACGCGACACCTCCCTAGCATCAACGAAGACAATCTTGCTGGCAGCAAAACGAACACGGTTTCCTTGACCCAGCAAGACGTCACCACCGGACACACACCAGCAGCTACACGAGAGGATGCGGTTTGCCTGACGCAGCAGATGTGTGACCAGGTAGCTAGGTAGTAAGTGCCTTTAGAGTAGAGCAGGAGTTTGCCTTAATTTTACACTCAACATAGTCAGACTTCTAGGTCCCTTAATTTACAAGCACAAAACTAGCCATGAATATAACGCTGATCCTCCCGGCGGCCCTTTTCGGAAAAGCATGGACGCTGAAGGAAGCTAATCGAAGTGTGCTCGGAGCTTTCGAGCGTAGAATACTACGATCGATACTTGGCGGTAAATTGGAAGACGGAGTGTGGTGCAGACGCATGAATCACGAGTAAAATGAGTAAAGCTGTAACTCGAGTTTTAATCATAAAACTTCGGGGGGATAAGTGTTTTTCATGTAAAATTTTCGAAGGCACATAGTGAATTGTTAAATTTAAATTCAAAATTAACCAATTAAACGAAGAGTTCTGTTAATTTTTATTTACCATCATCGCCGCACATATTTTTTGTAGATGGATTCCTTACCTCCTTACCTGTTCAAAATTTCAAGAATATCAAATTTCAAGTTTATTAAAAGTCTCATAAACAATTCATCAAAATTTTATTGTGGACAGCAGAACCTTGCTCTTTTATTTTGCTAATAACTGTTTAACTAAACGTCCGATAGTAAATTGTTGTACAGCAAAGTTCAACCAATAAGCAGATACTTCAACCCGTAAATTGAATCAGAACCAATGACGATAAAATCAGAACAATTGATCCGTTGTCATGAGACTACAATAATATTCAAATTAGTTGAGCCGTTAAAGATTAAATTGAAAAAGCTAATAAGATTCCTTTAATGATTGCTTGGATTTTCGACTCATCAGTCTTTAAGCTGAACTAAACGAAGTACTGCTACTTTTCCTTCAACGTTTCGACATTATATTTTGTCAAGAAGTCTACAAAAAAAAAGCAGAAATGTGTTTTCCCTATTTAAAACCTTTCTCGTATGTCTGGTACTTACTAAAGCTTTTCGTTTTGTTTTCATTTGTAACTTATATAATACATAATTAACTGTGGTCGGTTTGGGTTTATCACATAAAATGGTACTATTTTAAATAATTTTTATCTCTGATTAATCCGGAAAACTTGTACTCGAAAAAACCTTATTTATGGTCACAATTGTTAATCTTCTACTAGTGTGTTGTCGAAATTTTATCTAGATCAGATTGTCTGAGTGCGCATGATTGTCAGTTTCATGACGTCTATGAATTTTATGTTGTTTATTATTGTTTTTTACTGTGTTAAACACACCTGCATAAATAGAACTTAACCCGTCTGTATCACTTTTCTTGTTAACTGTATTGTTGTTCGATGCTATGTGGCATATTTCCAGAATCGGTAGTGCTGTAGTGTTTTTGTGTTGGTCGGGTATTTCAACATTGTTTAGATCAAATGTGTGTTGGGTTCTAATACAGTGGTGCAAGAGTGCTGTCTTTTCACTTAGTGTTGCAAATTGTGGATCTTCTATGTCGGTGCCTGTGTCAACAAGTTTCTGCAGTGCATTCAAATTCGATCTATGTACACTAATTCGTGTTTTTAACTTATTTGTAGTCATGCCAATATATTGTGAACTGCAGTCGTTGTGTTCCTGAACGTCCGTGGGTTGATTTCGTTAGCAAATCACAACGCTTTTAATTTGTTGTAATGTAGCTTTAGCTGTAAATTTATTTTTATTTTAACAATAACTTAAGCAATAGGTTTTATTAAGGGTTAACTTACAAATTTAGGTTTGCACGTGTTTCAAGAACAATTTTAACTTTTTCGTACACTTTAATATTTTAATAACTGTAGTTTTAACTCTATTTGCATGAAATCTATTTTACTAGAGTGTTTTAAATGAAAAAAAAATAGTTTTAGGTTTTAATTTAGAATAAGAGTAATTCAAGGTTAATTTTAGCAACTTTCCCTCACCTAGCAGTTCTTTACTGTACGGCTGTCTAATTAAGAAAGAAAGATGAGCTGGCAAATTTTAAGGAGTAACCCTTGTCCCTTCCATCGGTGACAACTCCTTCGGCGGCTGGATTACAGTGTCAATATGACAACTCCTTTGTCGACTGGTATAATTTTCTATCGGTCTAACCGTGAGTGTTGCCAGTATCAACACGTTGCATGAAATACTGTAAATAACATTGGTGTGGTCGTCTTTTGCTATTTTATCTTTTGTTTGTGTATAATATTGTTTGGCAATGTTTGTCTTTTATGTGGCTAACTTAACTGTTTTGTAATCGTTTTTCAGGAACTTACTGATCTTATCGGTGAGATACGGAATGTATGTCATTGACCGGTAAGTGTATTCCAGGTGTTCACTCGGCGATTGGTTGGAACTATGTTGCTCGGTACTCATACAGTTTCTCTGGTTGATCAGGCGATGTCACAGTGTCTTAGGGTAGTCGTTAAGCTTCAAATGTTGGTCCATTATGTTGACTTTTGTAAACTCCGATAGGCCGGTGGACAACCTGTTCACTCTACTAATAAAATTGATTGCCATATTTATTTTTTGGTGAGTTGGATGCGCCGAAAAATAGTTTAGAAAACGGCCACTTGCAATCGGTTTTTGGTACCATTCCGTCGATTTGTGTTGATCATCGTGTCTGACAAGTAGCATGTCAAGGAAAGGTAACCGGTTGTATTCCTCTGTTTCACAGGTGAACTGGATGTTAGGGTTGTAGCTATTAAAAGTCTTGAGCACGTAGTCAAGCTGATCGAGTGGAATGGCAGTGACTAAATCGTCGACATATTTTTTGATGAACGGCATTTTGATTTTAAGCTGTTTGAGTACGCAATCTAGCAATACCTCTGTGACAAGCTCCGCTACAATTGGCTATAAAGGGTTGCACATAGCTGTTCCGTAGACCTGTTGGTGGTACCGTCCATAAAATTTGAAGAAACTAGCGTCGATGCAAAATTCAACTAGCTCCAGAAACAGGTCCAAGCGAATGTTCTTAGCGTTTGGTCTAATTTGGTCCCAGTAACAAATCACGTCATTACTCATTTTTATAGAAGTAAAAAGAACTATAAAAATCAGTTGAAAATCATTAAATTAACACTAGGAAAATAATCGAATATTTAGATAATGAATTTATTATGCTATATCAATAGATAATTTTTTTTGGTATGCTTTGTGAGCTATATTCAGACAGAAATAAAACCGAAATTACTACTTCGCCGAAAGCAGTTCAGTAATAAAACAGTTTATATACCATCTCGAGGATAAAATCATGACTGAAATTGTAATTCATCCAATACACTAAAAGTGAATCTGATGGTCATCAAAAAAATTTCTTGAGCTTCATTGTACTTAATACATAACACGCGTTAAAATTGCCTAAAAATAGTGCCCACTTACAAATCAAGTTAAAAATCGAATAAAAAATATTCGTTAGGAACGAAGTCTGTTATATTAAAATCTATTTGTAGCAATACTTGAAACTGTGGTGAGTGAAACAAAACACTTGTTATGCGATTAGGGACCATCCACATACCACGTGTACAGATTTTTTACGATTTTGACCCCCCCTTCCCCTCCGTGGACAACTGTCCATATAAATTCTAAAAAAATTGTATGGACCGTGGACATAAGCCAACCCCCCCCCCCCATAGCTGTCCACATGGTATGTGGGAAGTCCCTCAAGTGTTTTACTGTAAATTGTGGTCATTACGGTCATTATTCAATCATTCACGGCAGTAACTAGTGGCCCTTGATGTTGATGTTGTATTCCAGCAATGTCAATACGTACCCCGTACAGCCTAAACGTGTTCGCATATTTCACCACAAAAAATAATCGATATCGGCCTTGAAAGCATTACAAAAAGAAGTCATAGTAACATTGCTCTGCGAGTGAATATTTAATTACAAAATACCAAATACTCATGCAGATCACAACTCCAACTCTGTACGAACGATAATCGCGAATTCGTTCGTTTATTTCGCCCGTGTGACGGGGAATTTGACGGTTCGATTGGAATTTTCTGCTTTGCGCTTCGCACTTTTGCATGTGTACATGTATAAATAACGCAACAAAAATCAACCATTATAAACAAAAAATAAAAACCCTGACATGTTGACTGCCGGAAAATTCGTGTGTCGTCGAATCGAGCGATCGAACCCGGAGGGGAAAACGTCAGTTTAATCAGCAAGCCGCAAACAAACCTGGGCACACTAGCAAACAAGGTAGAAAGCCTGAATTTTCAATTCCTCCCCTGATACGTTCGGTACCCTGGCGGCGGGGATCAACGAAATGCGGAAATTCACCGTGAAACCCGCACGTTCATGGCGGAGTTCAAATTAAATTTATATCACTTTCTTCGCTGTTTGTCGGTTGATTTAGCAGAGCGAGCGGTTCCAGCCAAAGTGGCCTGAAATAGATGTTTGCAGAAATTTTGAAGTAACTAAGTTTTGTCTTCTCCTGAACATTTTGTAATCGATAGCAAAGTTTCTTTCAAATCGGAACATCGATCGATTATTTGGCATAGATTTGCTCCTCTTCGGTTTTGCTGTTTGGATGCTACTTTGCTAGTCAGCTCTCTCTGCATGTGGCATGCGAGGGTAAAAATCGCCAATTTTCCGATTGAAACGAAGGCGGCATATCGTAGCAAAGCAAACGATTAGCAACTCGTAAGTGGTTGGAAGAGAGTGTGCCAGTGAATGTGTATGTCAATTTACGCATCATGCAATGGTGTTTCCGGTGAAGTACGCCATTGGTGGAAATAGAGTGCGGAATTGTGAGGTAAAACATTAAATGAAACGAGCCGCCTGACCCGGGCAGAAATCCAAGCTGTTACGCGGTATGGAAAACGCGATTTCAGAACGTCATTAGCACACAAAATGACGTGACTCGAGAAATAACGGATTGATGAGTTCCCCACCCGCATACTAACAGGATGAAAAGAGCTGAAGTTTACAAATTCCCGAAAAAATAACAGTTCCTGCAGTGTCGTGAATACTTTTGAGCCGCGCAATATTTTTTAAACACGATAACAACATCATAGCATCATAGAATGACAAACGCAGCTAAAGGTAGTGGAGCATTTTTAAATAAAGATTTTCCTCTCAATTTAAACTAGACCCCCGAAGGGTGCATTGTGCCTGCAGCTTGCGTGCACACTGTCGGAAGCATAAACCAGCGTGAAAAATGAAAACAAATGCTCTTCTAACATGTGCTGCACACTCCATATTAGAACGGCTGCTGAACTGAGCCGGTAAGAACTCACGCTGTCCGTCCGCACGCTCTCTAGGTCACAGCGCTAGTGCTTTGATGGCGGTGAACGATGACAACGACACGGCACTATTCGCGTGGTACAAAATGCAACCATCAGCCCGAGCTTCCCCCAAACTGTTCCCACGTTTCGTTCCGGATGGCCCTGAACGTTGGTTATACTACTGCGCCGCTGGACGGTTGGACAACTTAATTTATATGTGATAGGAGAACTGGTTGAAAAATTGCTGCTGGGCATGACAGGCTTTCACGTTTTTTTTTTTTTTTTTTTTTGTATTCAGTATATTCTGTTGAAGGTGGGAAATATGAAAAAATAGGCGTGCTAGTAATATGTGTGACTGTGACTGCCACTTTGAAAAGTGCTCAGATTGGGCCGTGCTTGAAAAAAGTATGCTAGGTTAACGTTTCGTTTACCATTACCGGTATTGTGAAAGGATTTGAATATATTTCAATAGGACAGAGTATATGACTCAGTATCCATCAGCCCGCTTCAAATTTTCACTTCACTGTACCTGTTTTTTCTTCCACTTGACACCTTCTTTAGTGATTAATGGACTATTATATCAAAATCTCAGTGAAAGTTAATAACTATTTAATACAAATTTGTGCGAAAAACGTTCAACCATTGAAGGAGTAAAGTGAATTATGATGGAATATTTTTCCCATTTTCTTTCATTTAATCCCCTTTAAAAGTTCAGGGATGACTACAATTGATATGAAAGATAAATTTATTTCCAAATTTATGAAATAACAAAGTTTTAACTAAACCAAATTGATGCCCGGACACCGACATCTCAATCCATGCTTAGAGGCATGCTTTTTTTTCTCTCACTCATTATGCAATAAGTCTCGTAAATTAAATCGCAAAAATGGAACGAAAGCGAAAGAAACTCAAATTTGCCACAGGACATCAGTTTCAAGTGAGTTATACCAGCAAACCATTAGATTTATGGAGAAAGTAGATAGCCACAACTTTAGGAATCCTGAATTGGGTTGTACTCATTAAGACAAACATTTATTGATCCCCTGGAAAAGTTTTCGTTAGTTCCGGCAACAAGAATACTAACGCTTCTTTTTATATACTGCAGTGAATCGAGTCGTCACATCAAGAAATTATTGACAGCGATTAAAATCCAAATGGTTCGTTGACGCTGGAATGCAAAAGCCAAGAAAAAGTGCAAAATACTCGAAATTTTTAAAATTGTCTATATATACCGTACTCAAACGCTACCGGGAAACCCTCACGTTGAATAGGGAAGAACAAATCAGGCGTAGAGGTAAAGCATAGGAATAGAATCTACGAGCAAAGGTGATTCAACAATCCTTCGAACCTTCAGGCATTTTTGGTTGTATCATGCCAGTAAACACCCCAACAGGACACTTAAAGAAAACCTAGTTGCCAAAACCCGTGCAAGAAAGCTGTACGAACAATTGTTGATCAAGTACAGTGTTTGATGGACCTAATAAATACGTAAAATTAGAAAATAGATACAGTTTAATATCCGTTAACAAATTCACCTTGCCAAGAAAACTTTACCCATAACTTAATGAGACAAATGAACGTTTCCGTCACTGGGGCAATAATGCATGCAATAGTTTACAAGGAGGAGTGTCTTAAACAAAGGGATTTTGCCATTTGTTAAATAACGCAATGGTAGGTTAAGTTCTGGCCTTACGTTACTAGAAGAATAAGATCGATTTCATGAAAAAAATCGCATTTCTGTTCTATCTAGAGATATTGGGCAACTATCAAAGGTAAACTGAGGAAATGTGACAGAACCATAAAAAACCAGCTCGAATTAAAAAGATCGCAAGTAAGGATACCATCACTACTATGCATAAAATCAAGTGTAATACCACAAAAAAAAAATCCGAAATTCATCCGTAAGGTGAAGGTTGTCTCAAATTTGTTATAATTACTGACACACATTTTCAATAGGTGATAAGTTATACAAGTTAAACACTAATTTCCACTAAAGGAGGGCAATCCGCTCTTCAACTAATCTAAAGAGCTGGTTCTTCAAAGTGAGGGAGTGATCTACCGCTCTTTTTTAAAAAGCGGTAACTCACCCCTTACTTTAGGCAAATAGCCGATAGCTGGTTTTGTTGATCAGACACCGCAAGTGAAAACCGAATAAAAGCTTCACACCCTTTTTACCGAGCGCAAAACCGCACCCGAAACTGCAATAGGACCCCCAGCAGCCAGATGCTACCGGCAGTCTGCCTTGCTATGCATAACCCATTCACCAGTCGCGAGAGCTAGCAAGAATTAAGTTGCAACAGTTCATTCACAGGCGCAGAGATGGCTAACGCCAAGTACACACACGAATGGATAGCAAAAGTGGAACTGAGAGAGCAAAAGAACTGGGTCACCGATCTTTCGTGTCGTACTGAGTTTCAGCCAGCCCTGTGCCTGTGGGTGATCTGTGGCAAGTAAGAAGAAAGCTATAACGGCTGGTGGGAGGATGGGATACGCATATCAGAGCAGGCAGCCGATGGCAGCTGGTTGCTGGGAGTTCTATTGCAGTTTCGCGCATGGTTTTGCGCTCTGTGAAAGGGGTGTAAAGTAATCTCAGGGCTCTCGCTTGCGGTGTCTGATCAACAAAACCAGCTTTTAGCTTTTTGCCTTAAATAAAAGGTAAGTTAGGTACCGCTCTTTAAAAAAGAGCGCGGATTCCGGAATTTCTTCGCTCGGAATACGGAATTTACGCGGGTTTTTTTTACGCGGATTCCAGAATTTACGCGGTTTTTTTTACGGCTGTCGTTGACTGGTGGCGGACATGAGTGAGTTATACTCAAAAGTACTTAAATTTGAGTGACAAGTTTGAGCTTTGCTTGGGATCGGACGCCAACTGCGTCAAAGTCACTGAGCGTCGCATGTCTGATACCACGAAAGAGCGTAGGTGCAGCTTTAAATCAGATAAAAAAAAGGAAGAAGAGGAAGATAAAGCCCAGAGAGGACAACTTTACGGCACAGAGTTAGCTGACTGAAAGCTAAAAATTATTAGGGGCGATTCTTAAGATTTATAGCAATTTGAAACTTCAAACGCGTTTTTCTCAAAACCAAGTTTTCAAAATTGACGAGCAGTAGAACTGAAAAAGTTTACATCCGATTGACTTGACATTTTAACTGTAACTTCTTCATTAGATTATCTAGTGAAGTACACACGATTTTAGCACACGATTGATTAACAGCAACTAAAGTTATAAACAATCAAAGTCGATATTTTTTGTCGAAACAGAATTTTTTTTTCAAACCGTTGCCATTTTGCGAAGAGAAATTCTAAAAATATAATCATGTGTACTTCACTAGCGACACTTATGTAGATAATGAAAAAATTTTTGTTTTGGTAATGGGTGGAGTTGGGCACGACTTCTACTGCTCGCCGCGGAACAACTTAAAAAAAAAAGCGGTTCACGGCAATCGCTGCACAGCACTGTGTTTTATTTTGCTGATTCCGTGCGCAAAATTAATAGCTTCTTCAAATTTGATTTTAGTGATATACTTTATTCGGAAAAGTTTCTATGTATTTTATTGTGCTTCTTTGAGAATATACGATTTGAGGTTAATTCACCTAGAAGTAATATGGAAAATTTATTTTTCAGGGCAGTGAGACAGACAGCTACTGTCTTCGAAAAAGTTGTGGCAAATGCTTTAACTAGCAACTTTGTCGAAGTTGTCGGATTTCTATCTCTTATGTTAAAAAAAGATATAAAAAGTTTAAATGCAAAGTTCACTCAAATCATAATTTTAAATATAACTTTTTTCCTGGATTTTCTACATATTTTATACTTTCTAGAAAATTATTAGCCAAACAGAAATACACATTTTTGCTGAACATTTGATCTAGCATTGATTCAAAATAAAAAAGTTATTCAACCATTAACGGTTTTTCATGGGTTAGTTTAATTCCAAATTGCTCAGCCGTACGCAAAAATACGCAGATAACTTTTTGATGTTCTGAAAGAACGTCTATTTTACTTTCAAAAGAATATAAAATCATTTGTCTAATAAAGTATTTTCGATTGTTTCAATGAAAAAAATCTTTTGCATGAAAAATCTAACTATATCAAATTACTTCATTATTTCTAAATATGGCGTTTTACAATCTTCAGCAAAAATATAAATCCAATAAAATCGCGTAATTTTTTAGAAGGTCATAAAATTATATAAAATCATGGGAAAGAGTTAGAATGAAAAATATGAATTTCTGGTCAATGTTCAACACATTACGTCATCTAAAGTAAATCAAAAATCGTATTAAAAGAAATACGAAATATAAGAGTAGAAATAGGAACTAACTGAATTTTTCTCTTCTTAATGATGTGAAGCGATTCAGCTAAGACGCTCGATTTTTTTTCCAATTTTTCCGAGTAATTTAAACTTTGTTTGTCTTTTTTCTCCCGCGACTCAACCAAGAATTTTTTGAAAATTATCAACAATTTATCTATAGTTTCATTACAATAGCCGCTCATAAGAATTCCAGAAGCTTCATAAACTCTACAAGGAAATTTGAAACAACCGATGAAGAATACAGCAAAGATGACAATTAACTGTGACTAAAAATTCATATTTTTCATTATAACTCTTTTCCATGATTTTCTATATTTTTATGACCTTCTGAAAAATTACGCGATTTTATTGGATTTATATTTTTGCTGAAGATTGTAAACCACTATATTTATAAATAACAAACTTATTTGATAAAGTTAGAATTTTCATGCAAAAGATTTTTTTCATTGAAACAATCGAAAAGACTTTATTAGACAAATGATTTTATATTCTTTTGGAAGTAAAATAGACGTGCTTTCAGAGCATCAAAAAGTTATCTGCGTATTTTTGCGTACGGCTGAGTAATTTGAAGTTAAACTAACCCTTGAAAAACCGTTAATGGTTGAATAACTTTTTAATTTTGAGTCATAGCTAGATCAAATGTTTAGCAAAAATGAGTATTTCTGTTTGGCTAAAAATTTTCTAGGAGGTATAAATTATGTAAAAAATCCAGGAAAAAAGTTATATTTAAAATTATGATTTGAGTAAACTTTGCATATAAAACTTTTTATATCTTTTTGTAACATAAGAGATAGAAATCCGACACCTTCGACAAATTTGCTAGTAAAACCATTTGCCACAACTTTTTCGAAGACGCTAGCTGTCTGTCTCACTGCCCTGAAAAAATAAATTTGCCATATTACTTCTAGGTGAATAAATCACTAAATCGTTTATTCTCAAAGAAGCACAATAAAATACATAGAAACTTTTCCGAATAGAGTATATCACTAAAATCAAATTTGAAGACGCTATTAATTTTGCGTGCGAAATCAGCAAAATTAAACACTGTGCACAGCCTCCATTTTGTAACAAAAATACCAATAAAAATATTTTTTCTATTCTGCAAGAGTTGCTCAACCCAAAGATATATTATTTTAATACCTTACATCTCAAATGTCCTGTAAAAAATTCATGAAAAAAGCCTTTTTTTAGCATTTGGTAGATATTACCCGTTATATAATTGTATACAACCTTTTATACCGCATACAACGCAACAAAAGTAGTTTTATCCAAAGGTTAACATTTATATAGTTTTAGAAAAAATAGTTATTAAATATAGCAAGCGCCAAAAATGCGAAGGTTTCCTTCAAGAGCGTGAGAATATCCAATAAATTTGAGTATGAATGCGTTTTTAGCTTGAAATTGTTGTAACTAGTGACAAAGATTTTTTTTTTTTCTTGTGAGGTTCTCTTACTCAACAACAAACGCATCTCTTTGTATTGGTTCAACCAGGGAAAACTAGATAAAAGTGGACAGGTCTTATGCGTTTTATATGTTAGTTTTTTTTTTTCACAGTCTCCCAGATGGTCTCGAGGTACGATGCTGGCCTAACAAGCTAGTCGTCGTAGGTTCGAGTCTCGGCTCGGGAGAGACTGTTAGTGTCAGTAGGATCGTAGCGCTAGCCCCGCAATTGTCCTGTACACTTAACAGTTAACTGCGAAGTTGAAAAAATTGATAATTAACATCGATTGTCTCAATCATATTGAACAACAATTCACTACCTCTCTTCCCAAGCACAGTCGACAATAACGGGTACAATAGATCTAACTTTGTAAACGATTTGTTGTTGTTGTTTTACTTTCCTTGCCATTCCCTATTCTTCTAAACTCCTCCCTCTTTCCAAATATCTGACTAAATCTTGATATTAAAGGTACCATTCGAATATTTCACCTCATCACATCATCGCACAGTGGTCGGAAAAGGCAATTTGACGAACTTAATTCATTCGTGCTTAAACGGTTGATGTTAACCGAAGACAATGTTCAAAAGAATTGTTCACAAAAATATAGCGGAAATGTTGATAAGAAAATGTTTTGATCATGGCCTACCATCATAAAAATAAAAAAATAACTTTTGATACAGCGAAGATACATGAATAGTTTCTTCAGCAAAGTTGTAGAACTTTTCAAAATATGAAACTTTGCCGAAGATATTAAATTTCTATGACGACTATTGATTGAAATACAAAGCATTGTCGCTGTCAACCCCCTCGAATTTAGTTTTTCTAGCATAGCTTTTTAAATATTATTTTTTCAAGAAAATAATGTTCTAAACATATATGACCAACATAAAAACACAGGTTTATTTCGAAGACAGCATGTTGCTACAATCGCTCTATACTAAGTTGAAGCGTTTTTTCATTAAATAATTTCCCAGTTTTAAATGCATATAGGAGGGAAAGAGGCAAACCGGTGCACATCATCAAAAAATTTTTTTAAAAGCTTAGACCTTGTACTATAAGCTAGTTAAACTTTGATACTTGACAATTCATAAATGAATGAGCAGAGTGATGTTTTAGGTATGTATGTTTCTGGGGTTTTGTATACAAAAATGCACCAACTACCTGATTAATGAATGATAATTTGTGCATTTATGAAACAGATAACTCGCACAACTTTCAAAATTAGTGAGAACACTTCTTAGGTATATTTAGTTGTTGATAGGTGCATCCATCAGTCATTCGACGTGAATAAAATGAACACATAACATATGGACTGTTAGCTGGCAAGTAAAACCAAGGCTATATGGACACCAAAAAATGATATCCATGCAATTCAACGTTGCGCTACAAAACTACAGGTCATTTCATCTGGTCGGGAAATTAACACATCAAAATTCAAACACTATTGTTTGGAAACTGCTCGTTTGTTGGTATCCTTGGTTTTACTTGCCATGTGTGAAAAATTTCATGAACTGTTACTAACGGTGATCTTATACGTCGTCTATTGGTTTCGGCCAGTTATTGCCGGCTTGCGTGTCAAACTGCAAAAGAAGCATCAAAAATTTTCAAAAGATGCTAAGTCTATATTAATTTTCACAGAGAGTGGATACGAGACAGATGGAGATGAAATAAATAATTACCAATAAACATTGCTGTTATGTGTTCATTTTACTCACGTCGAATGACTGATGGATGCACCTATCAACAACTAAATATACCTAAGAAGTGTTTTCACTAATTTTGAAAGTATTGCGAGTTATCTGTTTCATAAATTCACAATTTATCGTTCATTAATCAGGTATCGTATACAAAACCTCAGAAACATACATACCTAAAACATCACTCTACTCATTCATTTATGAATTGTCAAGTATCAAAGTTTAACTAGCTTATAGTACAAGGTCTAAGCTTTAGAAAAGTATTTGGTGATGTGCACCGGTTTGCCTCTTTCTCCCCTATATGCATTTAAAACTGAGAAATTATTTAATGAAAAAACGCTCTAACTTAGTATAGAGCGATTGTAGCAACATGCTGTCTTCGAAATAAACCTGTGTTTTTATGTTGGTCATATTTGTCTAAAACATTATGTTCTTGAAAAAACAATATTTAAAAAGTTATGCTAGAAAAACTAAATTCGAAGGGGTTGACAGCAACAATGCTTTGTATTTCAATAAACAGACGTCATAGCAATTTAATATCTTCTGCAAAGTTTCATATTTTGAAAAGTTCTACAACTTTGCTGAAGAAATTATTCATGTATTTTCGCTGTATCAAAAGTTAAATTTTTTATTTTCTTGATAGAAGGCCATGATCAAAAAATTTTCTTATCAACATTTCCCTTATATTATTGTGAACAATTCTTTTGAACATTGTCTTCGGCTAACATCAACCGTTTAAGCACAATTGAATTAAGTTCGTCAAATTGCCTTTTCCGACCACCTGTGCATCGTAGCCTGGGAGCGCTACAAACCAGTGCGTCGTGATGTTACCCAATGCTCTAACTGCCTGCTTTTTGGACACGGGACTAAAAATTGCCATATTGCGTACCGTTGCATCAAGTGTGGCCAAACGCACGCCCCCGATGCCTGCCAACTGATGGAGACCGTCGATCCTGTGTGTGCCAACTGTGGGGCTGCCCACAAAGCAACCAGCAGAACGTGCCCGAAACGCGCAGAGTTCATCGAGATTCGTAAGCGGGCCTCCACCAACAATCAACCAGGTCGCCGAAAGGTGCCCTCAAACAACACGAAGAAGTTCCCTACCATTGGCTCCCGGCACCCCATAGATTTGCTCGCCCCGCTACCGCTGAATCCAACCACCAAACCAGTCACAGCTGCCTCTACGCATGCTGAAGTAACGAGATCCGGTAGCCGTTCACCCCCGCCAGGTCTCCAAGGGAAATCGTCCGCAATGACGTTCTCCCAAGCTGCAACTGGCCCCACTGACAACGAGCCCTTGCTCACTATGGAGCAATACGTTTCACTGGTCGTGGAATGCATCAACACTTTTCGCACTTGCAAAAGTAGAGCTGAACAACTGAAGTTCGTGGAATGCATCAACACTTTTCGCACTTGCAAAAGTAGAGCTGAACTCCATCAGGAACAAAAATTATGAGCTTGTTGACTTCCTCAACGTACACCGATTTGTACGGCTGAATTGAGCATATTCTTCTGGAGGAAGTGTGGCTATTGCTCTTCGGCGTGAAATAAGCTGTCATCTGCTACCGAGTTTTCAACTTAAGGTCATCGAGGCCGTGGGATTGGAAGTGACCACTGGAGTCGGTTCCATTACCATCATCGCAGCCTACCGCCCCAAACAAGTCAACGTTAGGGACGGGTCGGCAACGAACCTAAGAAGCGACATCATCAAACTGACTCGGAGGCAGGGGCAGATTATCATTGCGGGTGACCTCAACCCAAAAGACCAAGCTTGGGGCAACAGTCGACGCAACCAAAACGGCCTGATCCTCTTCAACGACCTACAAGTAGGCCACTACAACATCCTAGGTCCGGCCGCTCCCACCCGGTTGAGCAGATCCGGAGTACACTTAACCATCGACCTGTTCATCTCCAATATGAGCAACATCACCAACCCGGTTGTACACCAAAAACTCAGCTCGGACCACTTCCCAGTGGTAGTCGAAGTTGGATACTCTGCTAACCGAATCCAAGTCTCTCGGCGTAACTACCATCGAGTCGATTGGGCGCGGTTCCAGCGAAGTGTGGACAACGCAATAGACTACAGCGTCCAGCTTGAGTCCTCAGAAAACATCGACCGGTGTTTTAAGTCTATCGATGAGGCGTTATCCCAGGCTCAAGGTCTGCATGTGCCAGCTTCTAGTCTGGTGAGTAACTCTCTGAACCTAGACAACACAACCAAACCGTAATACTATTAGTACCAGCGCTCTGGCCTGCCTCGCCTGAAGACCAATATCAATCGACTCAACAAAACCATCAAAGCCAGGTTGGTGGATTTAAGAAACAAACATTTTTCTCAACATCTTCGCTCCCTCGCAGTCCGTGAAAAACCGTTCTGGAGACTTAACAAAATTTTGAAACCCAAGCCGAGACCTATTCCCCCTCTATCACCTCCAACACCAATCCCCGGTCATTTCCTTTTAACAGCATCTGAAAAGCCAATGCACTTGGTCAGCATTTTGTCAACTCTCACAATTTGGGTCATGCCATGGTTAGCCCGCACGAGCATGCCGTCCAGGAAGTAATAACTAGTGTCGCCGATCTTCCCTCAGTCCTTCCCGATTAATCTAAAACATCTGCTGATGAGGTGTTAGCTGCCATCAAGCGCACCAAGAACATGAAGGACGCCGGCGTCGATGAGGTCCTCAACCTTGAGTTGAAAAACTTGAGAATTTTTCGAACACCTGGGAGCGATCTTTAATATTTGTCTGGAGCTCAGCTACTTTCCGCCTCGCTGGAAGTTAGCGAAAGTGATCCCTATTCACAAACCCGGTAAAGACCCTACCAACGCTAAAAACTATCGTCCCATCAGCCTATTATCGTGCATCTCGAAGTTGTTCGAAAAATTGATTCTTAGTCGCTTACTAGAATTCGTAAACCAGAATGACATCTTCCTCCCAAAACAGTTCGGGTTTAGACAGGGTCACTCCACCGTTCACCAACTGACTAGAGTTACTTAGATTCTAAGGCGGAACAACTCCGTTAGTAAAAAATCTGCTATGGCAGTGTTGAACATCGAATAAACGTTCGATAATGTCTGGCATGATGGCCTGGTGTTTAAGCTGCAGCGATTCAACTTCCCGATCTTCCTCGTCAAGATCATCAAGAATTATCTGTCGAATGGAACATTCCAGGTCTTCCTCAACAACATTCCCTCTGATACGTTTAACGTAGATGTTGGGGTTCCACAGGGTAGCCTTCCTGTGCAACATATTTACCTCAGATGCTCCTCCCCTTGCAAGTTATTATAATCCCGCATTCAAAATCAACTAGACTGGTTCCACCTGCCAATGTGAGAATTCATCTCAATAACACTCCCATCGAATGGTCGAGTGAGGTTGTCTATCTTGGTCTCTCCCTGGACCAAAAGCTTCTATTTCGTTCACACGTAGAGAAAACAGTTACCAAGTGCAACATACTGACCAAATCCCTCTATCCTCTCATTAACAGAAAATCCACCCTTTCCCTCACCAACAAGCTTGCCGTTCACAAGCAAATAATTTTACCGGTCATAGAGTACGCTTTGCCTGTCTGGGAGAGCTGCGCTAAAACCCACCATCTTAAACATCAGATTGTTCAGAATAAAATATTACGTATAATCCTAAATACCCCTCCGAGGACACGAAACTCTGAGTTCCATCGCCTGGCTGGTCTTCAGGTGCTGGAAGAACGGAGAACAACATCGTTGACTAGGTTCAGAGAGTCTTGCGCCAGGTCACCTCACCAGATCATTCGTGAGCTGGTACCTTAGTTTTAAGTAAATTTTAAGTTAGTTATTCGTAGTTAAGTAAGTTATAAAAAAATTATTTTTCAATCAAAAACTATTGTACTTGAGTGGTGGCCGTAGATCGGATTTACTACTAAATGGAAATACGTCTTAACTTGACGATGGATAAACTAAAAATGAACGTTTATTAAAATTTATTCTATGACTTTAAAATGATTATTCGTCGCTTGCTAGGTTTACACCTCCAACACTCCTCCTCGACGGGAGAATCCTGGCTCCATCACGAAACAGTGTTTGCTTGTTACGTTGTAGCGGATTTGTCATCATGTCAGCTAGCATTTCATTCTTGGGAAGGTACTGTGGACGAATGACTCCTTGCTGCTTCAGTTGACGTGCATAGTTATATTTGGTATCAACATGCTTCGAGCGGCGTTCACTAGAGTTGCACTCAAGTTGCTTTATGGCACTCTGGTTATCTTCATTTACAATAACTGGTAATTGAGTGTGGATTCCCAAATCGTCGAATAGGCGTAATATCCAGCATAATTCTTTGCAGCTTTCCGTAATAGCGACATATTCAGCTTCGGAACTGCTCAATGTTACGCAATCTTGCTTCCTGGAGCACCATCCAATCATTCCTCCTGCGTACCGGATCAATTAGCCCGTGGATGATTTCCGGTTCTTGTTATCGCCGGCCCAGTCAGCATCGACGACAACTTCCAAGTGCGTGGAATCTATTCCCAGGACTAACTCGTGGTTGATGGTACCTTTAAGATACCGCAGAATACGTTTCGCCTCCACCCAGTCAGCTTGCGATGGGCAGCTGGTTTTCCTGCCCAGGATAGATACAGCTAAGGCGGTATCTGGCCGGGTACACATGGCCACGTACAGCAATCCACCAATCAAGCTTGAATATTGTTGATTATTCGGCAGCGAAATCTCCTCCTTGGGCTGCAAGTGGCCAGGATCCAATGGGATTGTAGACGGCTTTGCTTCTTCGAGACCGAATCTTGTCTGGATGTACGTTCTCTGATTGAGTGCAACGTACTCATTATAACGGGTAACTTGGATTCCGAGGAATAATTTGATGTCCCCGAGAGACGTTATCTTGAATTTTTGGTTCAGCTGTTCGATAATGCCCTCGTATTCCTGTTCTGACTCACATATTATGACAAAATCATCAACGTACACAGCAATATAAACAGTTTTTCCATCGCTCCTCCTGACGTAGAGACAACAGTCGTTCTTCGACGGCTTGAAACCCATTTGCACGAGCGTCTTGTTCAGTTTGTGGTTCCAGATGCGGGCAGCTTGCTTTAACCCGTATAATCCTTTACGTAAACGACAAACCATAATATCTCCATCCACCGTGATCCCAGGAGGTATCCGCATGAACACTGGATCTTATAGGTCCCCATTCAAATATGCTGTTCTTACATCTGCATGCTTGATGAGAAGTTTCCTTTGGTTGGCAACGGAGATTAGTGTGCGGAACGTTATTTTCTTCACAACAGGAGCAAAAACTTCATCATAATCTACTCCATATTTTTGTGTGAAACCTTGTGCAACTAACCGCGCTTTGTATCGGATGACTTTTCCATTCTCGTCCGTTTTCTTCTTGAAAATCCAGCGGCATCCGATAGTTTTCTTGCCCGCCGGTAATGTGGTTAGCTCCCACACGTTGTTATCTTTAATCGACTGCAATTCTTCCAACATGGCTTTTCTCCACGATGCCTTCTCTGCACTCTCTACTGCTTCTTTATAGGTACGAGGCTCATCATTCTCGTGACGTGCTAGTCTACCATCTGGACAGTAGTATTGAGTAGTATTGAGGTAGTAGTATTGACAGTAGTATTCGTAATCCTGGTCGATTGCCGACGTACATCTACCGTTTGTTCTAGCTCCTTTTCAGCTTCTACATTTGATTCTTCTCCATTGGCATCCTCGTACAGACTATCGTCCAAAACATCACGGATTTCTGCATCTTGGTTTACTTTATCATCGAAATTCACGACATCTGGTTCCATTTTCTCAACTGCTGGTTCAATCTGCCCCAGTTCTTCCACTACCTCCGCATCACAATGGGTTTGTTTGAACAGCGCAAAATGATAAAATGACATACTGTCATCTTCGCCATAAGTTTCCACTTTGTCTCTCATGATAGGTATGAAACGAGCATCCCGACTTATCGACACCTTGTTGGTCTTCGTTTCGATGAACCGCCATGCCTTATGCTGTATCGAATAACCGACAAAAGTCAATTTTTCGGCTTTGGATTCCAGCTTCGATCGCTTGATCTCAGGAACAAATACGTATGCTGATGATCCGAACACTTGCAGGTTCGAGATATCTGGCTTGACTCCATTCCATATTTCGTACGGTGTTTGATCAATCGGTTTCGTTGGTAGCATATTTTGAAGATAATTTGCCGTGTTGACTGCTTCACCCCAGTAACGGTTATGCTTCTAAAAGTAGACATCTGGCCATTTCCACCAAGAAACGGTTCTTTCTTTCGGCCACACCGTTCTGCTGCGGTGTATATGCTGCTGTGAACTGTTGTTGAATGCCTTCACGTTTTAGGAACGCCATGAGTTTGAAACTTCGATATTCTCCTCCTTGATCGGATCGTAGAACTTTCGGCGGCCTGCCGAACTGCGTTTTCATTAACAGCACAAATTCTTGGATTCGCTCGAATGTTTCTGACTTTTCTCGAAAAAGGTACAACATTGTATACCGGCTGTGGTCATCAATCAGCGTCAGAAAATACCGACGACCACCCGGAGTTACTGTCCTCATTGGTCCACATTGGTCACTGTGTACCAGATCCATAACAGCCGTTGTTTTCTTTTAGGATCGCTTTGGAAATGGCAACCTTGCCATCTTTCCCTTTATACAAGTCTCGCAGGGTAACATCATACCACACTGCTTGATCTTGATGCCAGTTGCTAATTGTCGCTTTTCCAGTTCCTGAACCGCCTTGATTTCACGATGACCTAGCTTCCGGTGCCAGTCATGTAAACAATTCTTCTCGTTGCAATGCTCGTTCACGGCGCCCACGCGTTCCACCATGTGTAAGTGATAGAGTCCGTTACTACGCCTCGTCACATCTGCAATTCGTGCCCCTTTGCCAATTGTACAGCCGTTCTCGTAGAACTCAACCTTTGCGCCTCTCTGAACTAATTTTCCCACAGATACCAAATTCAGGTCTAGATCGGGAACGTACAGCACACCAGTTAGTCGAATCTGCTTCGCTTCACCATTCTGCCCATAACAGTGAACTTGGCAATCACCAACTCCTTTCACAATGGTCGTCTTCTCATCAGCAACCGTAACGAATCTTGGAACATCATCTCGTGGGTCCTTGACAGACACGAAAAACTCCAGATTAGCGCACATGTGTGAACTGGTACCAGAATCAACAATCCACTTGGTCACTGGTGCTTCACTTACAGTGAAAACTAAATCTTCATCAGCAGATTCCGCTTTTCTCGCTTTCGCCGGTTGTTAAGCAACTTTCTTAGTCTCCTTGAGAACGGATTTTTCGTTTTGAAAAAAACTCACCCTGGTTTTGTTTTTGCCACAATCTGCAATCTCGCTTCTTGTGACCGGCCTTCTGACAGTGATGGCAAACGATGGCTCTCATCTTTCCATCCACTTTTAATACCGCCGAATCAGCCGAAACCATTCCGCTTCGTTTCTGAACCTCATTAATGATTTTATCCTTCACAAGGGCCAGCGTAAGTTCGTCTTCCGACCGGTTTTCCAGGGTAGTCGTCAGAGCATCAAAAGAACTCGCTAGACTTCGGAATACTAGAATTACCTGCAAATCGTCATCCAGTTTAGTACCGGCGTTAGCCAGTTTGTCGAACAGTCTTTCGAATGCTTGCAGATGATTTTCGATGTCATCTCCGTCATGGAAATGCAGGTCACAAATTCGCTTCAGAAGATGAACTTTTGCCGTCGGCGACTTTTTCTCATGCTGCTTTTCGAGATTTTTCCATACTTCTTTTGCAGTTTGCGTCCCCCGGATATGACCGTGTTGATTCCCGCTCAGCAAAAGTCCGATAGTCGCACGCGCTTTTTGATCCCCATCGTCCCAGGCAGCTAGCTCCGCGGCATTCGCTCGATTTGCAGCTTCTTCCGGCTTGTTTCCAGGAACGATGTATTTTCAAAGTCCTTCGCGTACCAACTGAAATTCAACTTCAAGTTTCCATGCTTCATAGTTTTCATTCGTCAGTTTCGAAATTCCGGATCTTTCCATCTTTAACTTTGAATGGCCCACATCCTTTTGTACTTGAGAGTGGTGGCCGTAGATCGGATTTACTACTAAATGGAAATACATCTTAACTTGACGATGGATGAACTAAGAATGAACGTTTATTAAAATTTATTCTATGACATTAAAATGATTATTCGTCGCTTGCTAGGTTTACACCTCCAACAAAAACAAGTCCTATAAAGGAAGAACTGTAAAATTCTACACAAATAATGTAAGTCTTTAGAAATAAGTAATCAACAAACCTCAAAACAAAGATGCAGAGCCTAAAAAGGCTAAACAATTATTATGTAAACCATATGTAACCATATAAAAATTTAAATAAATATACTTTGAGAAAAAAAATTCACCTCATCATTTTAATTTCAAAACTGTATCCGTGTCATACGCACACCCACGAATTGAATTTCTCATTCGTTCATTGACCGGCAAAGCGGACGGTTCTTCCTGGTGCAGCAGAAAGCGGGTGGGGGCAAATATTGCAAAATTATTGTATGGATTGCTATAGCACGTGTGTGGGTAGCTATAGCGAGTGTTTATCGAAGATTTAGTATTTTCTCCGTTTATTCATTAACAGTTTATTGCAATATTGACACGCCTAAATGAAGATGGTTGTAAATTCGACTTTACAGCAGCGATTCAAACCTCTTCAGCCAGTCTTTATTCATCGAGGAAAAACTGCTACCGATGAATGATCAACACTTATTTGCTAGAAATTTCATTCAGATCAAAACATAAATTAGCGGTAAAAAGAGTACCAAAAATATTTGGGAAAGTTTTCTCAAAGAGCATATATTCAAATTTCGTTTTTGTTTCTCGATTCGCGGTTTTGTTTTTGTTTCTAAGAAAACCTAAATTAATCCACCTAGCGGTCAGACCCAGTCTTTCTCATTCAAACTTATTATTTGTAAAAAAAGATTTAAATTAAAGTATAAAATATGAAATTTGACGTAATGTTAGTGCTTAATAAATAGCGAAATAAAAGAAATTACTCTTAATTTCGAACAATTTAATCACGAGGGATACTGGGAACGTTTAGATAGTACGATACCATATTTAAATCATGTTGAGGCCATATATATTGATCAAAGCAGGTATAGTGTTGAATAGTCTTTGAATTTCTTTCCTTTCGAAAACTTTTGAACAGCATATCAAATTGTGATGAAGTTTGTTACTTGCAAGTTTGAGAGATGACTCGTTTGTATGATACTGTTCAAATAAGTCAGTTAACCCTTAACTAGCCCGTTCATCTGATATCAATATTGTTCAAATCGGTTGTGTAGTTTCTAAGATAATGAAGTTTCGTGATTTTCACATTTCGATACATTACAGACGAAGTTACAGTCCGATTACAGCAAAATTCAATAGGGTGTTATAAGGCAACTAGACCTTTCATTTGATACTAATTCTGTGGAAATCGGGTCAACCATCTCTGAGAAAAGTGAGTGAGTCCAAGTCGTCTTCGGAATATGTTTCTTTTCATAGCTGGATTTCACATTTCTAAACATAACAGGCAAAGTAATAATCCGTTTGCCAAAAAAAATCATTAGGGTCTTATGGGACAACAAGACCTTCCATTTTACCATTGATTTTATGAAAATCGGTCCAGCCATCTCTGAGAAACATGAGTGAGATAAAATAGTTTCCAGAACACGTTTCTTTCCATAACTTCTGAACCACATGTTCAATCTTCAAAAAATTCAAAAGTTAAGGGTTTTTTAGGTAGCCCGTTCATTTGAAACCAATTTTGTTTAAATCGGTTGTGTAGTTTCTGAGATATTGATGTTTCGTGATTTTTACATTTTGATACATAACTGCCGTTCTATGCATATTTGTCCCATGTTCTAAATCATGCAAACGAGAAAAACGCAGTTAAAGTTTTACAATACTTTTACGATTTGCGTCAATGTGACAAATGCAATTACGGGTTTCTAACCAATTTAACCTTGCAATAGACTGTTTTCAATAAATCTAGTTGATGGTTTTAAGATTCAACACTCTTTTCCATAAAAAATACCCACTACAATAATGCCGAGAAATTTGTGTTCCAATAAGTAATTTCTACGCATATCAGTCCCACCACGTGCATTCGATGTTTCCCAATACAAAGTTCGTACTAAGGAAAGAAGGCTGTTTAAACTTCCACGAAAATGATCACGATAATCTTATTGTCTTTATACACAAGTGATGATAGTCGAGATGTAAGTTAGGTTATTTGAATAAGTATCAGATGACTTACCATTACAAAGGGGAATTATTTCTCTAAGATTACCCATTCCTATCATACAATATTTGAACGTTGTTGGGCTTTCCCCATTATGGCTACACAAAAGACAGTTCTTAAAACTTCCAATTAGTATGAATCTCATACGTTTATTTTCTTATATGCTCGAAAAGGGAAATCATTCAGGTTACAAACCAGCAAACCAGGTTTAGGTATCCCTAACAAAGATATGAACGCACCGCATTTAAATAATCAAGCAAAGTGATTTTCGTTACCGAATTTCTGAAACCCGTAATGTAGTCAAATGTTGTTAGGAGAAGTCTTCAGTGTTCTGAAGTACTTCTCAAGTTGTAAATATGAGAATTAGTGGTTAGTGGGATGAATTAGAATAGAAAAAATCTAGTGGGACAAATATGTGTAGAAAATCATCGACGGGACAAACAGACTTGGTATGGTTTTTCAAGATTTTTGGAACAAACAATATTATTTTTTAAAGGTTTTTAAAAATAGACATGAAAATAGACTCATTGGTGATAAAAAACGAAAATCGACCAAAAGTAACATGGGACAACTATGCGTAGAACGGCAGATAACTCCTAGAAATCAGGTTACAATAAAATTCAATAGGGTCTTATAGGGCAACTAGACCTTTCATTTGCAATTAATTTCATTGAAATCGATTCAGCCATCCCTGAGAAAATCGAGTGAGATTGGGAGAGAGTTACACACACACATGCAGAAAAAGCTCAACTCGTCGAACTGAGTCGAGTGGTATACGACATTCGGCCCTTTTGAGCACTTTTATACCTTTAGTTTTTGCAGTGATTGCCATACCTTTCTAAGAGAAAGGCAAAAAGTGAAATGATAGAAATGATTTTCAATTTCAACTACAATCCCGAGCAAGGCCGCAATCATTGAAATAGTACAATATCAAATTTAAATGATGTTGAGGCCACATATTTTGATCGTAGCTATAGTTTCAAACAGTCTGCGGGTTACATTTCTTTCTATAACTTTCAAACCACATGTTCAAACATTTTGAAATTCATGGTTTAAGGGTTCAAAAGCTCATTAATTTGAATTCAACTATGTCCATAGCTTCTGAGATATAAAAGCGATTTTCACATTCAAAGCGATTTTCACAATCCGACGAAGTTTGATTACAATGAAATTCAAGAGCAACCTAAGCAGCCAATAGACCCTTCATTTGACACCAAGATAGAAAGAATCAGTCAGGCCATCTCTGAGAAAAGTGAGTGCGAAAAAAGGTGCACCTACACACGAACACACCCACACACAAACATATACACCTATCCCAAGCAACAATTGAAACGTAACAAAATAATAAATTGTGAACATTTGTTGCACTAATGAAATTCCGAGGTTTCAAGAAACATTTTTTGTTGCTACGATGAAATTGTGAAGAAACAAGCAACAACTAAAGTTGCATCGCTGCTTCAAAAATCTTCACACCAACAACGTAATTCGCGAGGTTGGATTTGTTGTTGAAACCTGTAAACGGCATTTGAAAACCTAACCTTTACTGAATAGATCTAGTGGGTGGAGCATATAGGTTGCCAACGTGATGCTTGCGAGATACAAAAAACAAACACACAAAAATACTTCTAAAAGTTGCTGTCATGTTCTGAAGCCATGTAGCAGCAACTTTTGCTCGATCGTTTGCCTTATATTTATTTTTGAGATGAGGTTATTTACTGCGTTGTAACTTTTGGGTACTTGGACTAGAAGTCGTCCAAAAAGTGTGGGTCTCTAAAACGAAATGTGATAAATCGCTTTGAATTTTATTATCACGCTGAGGTACTGATGAATTGAAGAAGCAAAATTAAAACTGGTAATACCCTTTAGTATGATAAGGGAAGCAATATTTAAAACTGAGCCATGAACTTGCAAGTGTTCTACAGCAAATGACGTAAATAGTACAAACGAGAAAAGTGAAAAGAAATTGAAAACTGGAGTTGAATCCTCAAATTTCTAGAAACAATCAAAGATAAATCGCTATACAGACAATCTCTTTCCATTTTGACCATTTGCCATTTTACAATCTTACCACAACACCATGAAGTTTCTATTGTGCCCTAGTTGCTGCTACGATGCATCTTCGTAGCTGAAATTTTACCATGCAGCATTTACCATGTTGTTATCAAATTCCATGCATTAATTCATACACATTGCGGTTTCATTCTTGAAACTTGTGTTGAAACAACGAAAATGTTGCAATTGGCTCCACCTTCTGCGCTATTTTTGTCATTGTATAAGAAACAGAGATGTAACTGCAACTTAATTTCGCATAAGAATTTGTTGCTGTGATGCACAGAGTTCATAATCGAAACAAATTTTGCTGCTTGGGATACATGCATACATGCAGAAAATGCTCGATACGTCGAACTGAGTCGTGTGATACATGATATTCAGCCATTTGGATCACTTTGCTACCTTTTAATTGGCCAGTGATCGTTAGGAGAAAGTCAATATGTTTACTTTCATTATGTGATTTAACATTTTTATGAACAACGGACAAAGTTACAATCCGATTACAATGAAATTCAATAGCAACCTATGGGGCAACTAGACCTTTCATTTACAATTAATTTCATGAAAATCGGTCCTGCCATCTCTGAGAAAAGTGAGTGAGAAAAAAAAGTTGCACATACACACACACACACACATACACACATACACACATACACACATACACACATACACACATACATACATACATACAGAAAATGCTCAGTTCGTCGAAAGGATCGAGTGGTATATGACATTCGGCCATTGGGACCACTTATACCTTTAGTTTTTCCAGTGATTGCTATACCTTTCTAGGAGAAAGGCAAAAACAAACTTGTCTCTATCGTGAAATAAAACGAAACATTTAGAAATGCTCTAAATCATATTTAAAGGAGTTAATATATTTTTCTGTCACTCGCCAAAACCTTGATAACAACTAAGCAAAAGCATGTAATTGAGTTCTTGCTTTTTGAAGTTATTGAAATAAACGTAATTTCTCAAAATACATAAAGTAATCTGCTGGGCTGGACCTAACATTTAGTTTTATCGGTTTAATGTCAAACAATTCCCAATTTTATAATTTCCGTTCTGTTCTCCGATTTCAGATTGTTTCGTTGAGTTTGCTTTTTGCTAAGATAGGAAAATTTAACCCAATTCGCAAAATTAAATGATTGTCTTGGTAATGCAGCTACGAACAAAGGTTTTTTAACGTGCTTATATAAAAGATCCATTCTTCTAGTATATATGGTTATTTATTACGCTTTACGGTCTCAGCATTTAAAAATGCACTGTTAGATAGAATAGAGTTACAGATCCGTCAACTTTTTATTTTAATGGAATTTAAAAATACCGTAGTCCAACGTCATGTGGTCGTGTCTTGGATACCACACTTCTACTTCTTCCTTCTTGTCACAATCACGGTTCAATCTCAATGGTTTGACCATCGTTCGAGAGTAGTACCAGAACGAATGTTTGATGAAAATGTTGATTCCATTTCTTCCAAAACATCATGCTAATGGAAGTTAAGTGTTTTGGTCAGATTGAGAATCGCACCATTGCTACAAAAACACAAAATTTTTCCAGTAGGTGTAACTGGCCCGCCTTTCTGCACCCCGATGCGCCACTCTCCTAAGAGAGACCACCCACCACGGTGATTGCCCAGCGTGAGACCCTTAGGGGAGGGTTCCTTTTTATCCCTATACTAGGGGGGGGGGGGGGAACAGTTGGCCGGCTCTAACACCTATCGCGGTACTCCGTCAGAGAAACCACGTCAGATGACCTTGCGCACACATTGAACCCCGTGCCTCCAAGCAACGGTTAAAATACTCGCTAGACAAACCGGGAGAGTTGTTATCATCACGGGCAAGGCCCTACACTTTAACCCGTCTGCCCACCGGTAAGAATCGGGAGTGATCGTGGCTGATTTCAGGGTCAGCCTCCCCAGTACAAAACTACACAAAATAAACTACGGGACAACGTCACGCGGACCGCATGAAAACCTCACCCAAGACACTAAGGGAAATAGCGCACAATATTACCAATGACTCACAAGTGCGGTGGTACAAGTTACATGGGGTTTATTCATCACTTTCCAATCTTAGCGTCAAACATTTGACTTCATCTTTCTCTTCGCTAGGCCTAGTCTATCTTTCCCTTTCCTTTCCCATTTAAGCTTCTAACTTCTCTTCCTACTGTGCGTTTTAAACTTCTTTCATTTCCGATCCGAATCTATCGATCAATTCTCTAGGGTCGCGGCCCTCACCTGGACCATGGACTATTTATAGGTACGTACTCACTCAGTGCTGCCTACCACTCTCGGTGGGTTTTACCTTTCAATTTGGTCCTAGGGCCAACATGGGGTCCCCCACGTTGCTTATCGGCTCTGCACTGCTGCTGCTGGTGGATCAGTTGATCCGTTTTTTCTCCCTCTCTCGGTGCTGCTTCTAGCGCGCTGCGCGTGCCTGCTGTTGGCGTTGGATGCTGTGCTGCACTCGGGCTGGATTAGCTTTTCCTTCTCGTCTGGACACTCTCTCGTTAGGGCGCACAATTAAGGTCGCGTCCCTCTTCCGGCCTTGTGGATCGCCGGGCGGATTCTTCAGTCCTGGAGGTGGCTCTATAGTGGTTGCTATTCCGAACTGGTAGTTAGTGGTGCAGTCGCGGCAAACCTTTCAAATAAATAATAGGCCACACGTGGCACTGTGAAGCGACTGCTTCTTTTTCGGTGAGAATTTGTGGCTTACCTCTAAATCGCACAGGTGCATAAGCTATCGCACGCACTAGCTACCCTAGCTGAATGGGAACAGCTTATCTATCTAGGGAAAGGAAATTTAGTGATCTTGTTCGAGATTCACATGCGGTTATCACCTTACACTTTTTCCTCGTTCACGCGGAACTAATTAAAAGTAACTCCTACCTCCTCCACTAGCCAGACTAAAGTGAAGTATAGGAGCCTAAGAGTCCTCAGATAAACCGTCCTTCGGTAACTTCGTTACCGGAACCTGCTTCGCGAATATCTAATCGCGCTGAAAGCACGAAGGTCAAAATTGGGCGAAGATCATCTTCTTCCCGAAACAGTTATCATCTATCCCAACTGTCCCAGCCCAAAGGATAGAGAGTAAAAGATTCTCTCTCCCACTGCAAAGGTCGATAGACTTTCTCGGCTGGGTCAATCATCCCGTCGCATCAGCAGCATCGGTGGAGGAAGGCAATTAGCGCACTTGAGCACCGGGGATCTCATTTTTTGAATATTATGCCAATTACTATTCTGACTGTGGCCTTGCTTGCGGTGATTGAATCAAAGGTTTTATTTGGAAAACCGTTTTAAAATATTAAAGTGAAACTTTATTCGAAGCATGCAAATATTTAGCAACTCATATTTACAACCAATAATCAATATAAATTCTATGTACATGTACTCGCTACATATGTACATTTACCTTTCTGGTAGTAGAAGAAACAAATTCAAAAATTTTATTTATTTTTGTCATCCTTTATAACTTGACAGTAGTACAAAGGCTCCAATTAAACTAAGAATTTTGGTTTAAGTTTTAAGCTTGAACTTGAGTTTGGAATGAGAATGAGGATGAGGATGAGTATGAGGATGAGGGTCAGAATGAGGATGAGGATAAGGATAAGGATGAGGATGAGGATGAGGATGAGGATGAGGATGAGGATAAGGATAAGGATGAGGTTGAGGATGAGGATGTGGATGAGGATGAGGATAAGGATGAGGATGAGGATAAGGATGAAAATTTGGAAGAGAATAAGGATACCTTTTCAAACAAGATTGGGATTCAAGTGGCAATGTATTGAGGCTAAGGATTCGGTTTGTGATTCAGATGTGGATTTGCATGTGTTTTTAAATGAAGATTTCAATTCGCATATATTTGATGGATTGGAGTGTGAAATTTTGTTAGAATTTTTCCTTAAATCAGGGTTTTGGATTTCGGTTTAACAAATACTTTTGTGATGAATATGCTTATTCGAAATCAAAATTAAAAAAAAGCTATCAGCTTCTTAGAAACACTAAGAACATGTTATTATTTCTAGCAGTCGACGAAACAGTAAAACTCTATAAGATTTCTAAACAATCACTTCTCACCGATTTGCAAACGAAGTTTGAAACTTTACTCTTTGCATCACTGGTGTCGTATACCAACTCTTTTGTACGGCACCGTAAACCATAAACAAAACAAATTTCGAATCAAACCACTGACCCGCGCAAGTAAGTTCCGTTACTTACTGAAAGCCTTATGCCTAAGCGTTGCAGCACACTCGCTACCAGGCCTTGCTGAGTGTACCGCAACGCTTGGTGCCTAATTCATTCAGCACGCAAAATGCAGCGTTGCAATTTTAATGCTCAACTCTCCAGCTGTTTCCAGTAAAGGCCCAAGCTGGCCACACATGTAAATATACACATAGAATTAAATATTTTGGCAATCGCATTTGCCTATAAAAGCAAATGATTTTTAATAAAGACATCGAATTAATCAATGAGCATTCCGCAGCGACTAGTCTACTCCAGTTCATCTCACCGGAATAGCTTTAAACATAGAGAGGTTTTTATCATTGCGAACGGTTTTGACTTTCGTCAACTCCGTCACCGCTACGAAAAGAAACCCCAACGTTCCGCCGGTCAGTTATTCTTTCAAGTTCAAAGTAGTTTATTAAACTGGATTAATCTGGACAATTGGTTTTTGCTTCTCAGATCGTTACAATTACAATTTCTTAAGTCCTTCGAATATATCTGGATGCAGTCAACATTGAATCGTATCCTTTATCAAGATATTCACGAAGACCCAGAAACGCTATTGCTGAGTTTTAAAAAGTATAAGAAAAATAATCAATCAATCTTGACCTCGAAATCGTCCAATCAATAATATGTACCCGATCAGAAGAGCATAACTAAAAAATTACAAAATTCTATCAACGGGAGATACAAATAACATATTTTGATACGATTTTATATTTTCCCATTTGCTTTTGATAACAAAATTGAATCTGAATGAGTTATAATAACAAATCATGAAATGGAGTTGTTCTGAAACAAATCTAACAATTTTTTCGTCTCTATCAAAACCTGTTGTTTATAACAATGGTTTTTATTATACTGTTCTATGTGCTATCTAATTTTGTTAGAAAGCTGATACGTTAGTAACAAAGATTGATACGGGTTTGATATTAGTAGAATATTTTTTGTTATAATTCCTGTTATTTTAACACCTAACGGGATCAAAATTAAAACACAATCTGAAAGGTTTTCTACATAACAAACTAACAGCCTCTGTTACTTTTTTGTTTTGTCTTTCTGATCGGGTATAGACTGCAGGGAAAAACGCTGCACAGAAAATCAGTTATCCTGCAGGTTAAATTAGAACGCTACTATGATGTCAAAACCATTATTTCAAGCGATGCGCTTTCGAAAATTAATATTTAGAGTGATTCAGTTGCGTCAATATTCAATTTAATTTAATAAACGAATATTCAATAACACACTCAAAAGAACACATTCGTTTTGAGGGTAATTGTTATTAATTAACAGGTCGTTCCAATTTGTACGCTTTTTATTGGTGCTGCCTCCTAATGTCCCGAATGAATGTTTATAAAACAGGAAAGCTTAAATATTGTGCAAACTTCAAGAAGCACAAAAAAACCGGGTAAAACCAAATTAATCTTTCTAACAAAACAATTGGGGAAAGTCGTTTTGCTCATGGTCGCAGCGTAATGGGAAATATGGTTTGAATGCTTTTGAACATTTGCTGCAAAAAACAAGGTCTCCTTCCCCTGCGGTGCAACCGGTAGCAATAATATTTATCTGCATGGGATTGTTTACGTTCCTTCCAGAAATAACAACCCCAAGACAAACAGAAAATGGCAAACCATCGGATGTCGGCGGCGCTCTGCGGGAAGTGTGCCTTTTGCGGAAGTGGGAAACATGCGAAAGTCTTGGCGAAAGTCAGCCGCTTTGGATGGGAAACGGAGCCTAAAATAAAAAAAAAAGATGGAAATATACTTCCGCTTATCTACTGACGCACCATGTGGGTGGAAGCTTTAAACAACAACGTCAACAAACAAACTGAATAGAGCGAGCGTCTTCAGTCTAAACAAAATGAAAGGAATCCATTCTGTTTTGCTAGCAGCTGGGGTCCGTGTACCTGAGCACAATTCATGCGATGGATATATAAAGACGGTGAGGTTCGGTAGCGATGGTAGCGTGGGGAGAGACGGTGTGAAATTTGCTTTTACTGAAGAAAATATTTGAGCAATAAATTGTCCCCGGTCGGTGCTGACAAAAGAAGGTGTTTCGGCCGAGGACATCTCGTTTGCTCCACGCGAAATGGAAGATAATTATCGCTTGCCTGCAGGTAAAGTGTTCTGTTAGCGTAGGAATTATTCGGTGCTTTCGACATTGAGCTGTGCTAGATCCCAGCTAGCAGGGGGAGAAATGATGATTAATAACTCATAGAGTCTACAGCCCTTGTGAAGCTCCTAACGGTGGTGTATTTGCATTAGGGATAATGTGAATTATTCGCTATCATTTCGAAACAACTGAGGCAGGGGGATTGCTCCAGGAATAATCAACTGTTACCACTTTTCTTGTTTTCTACAAATGTTTGAAGAAGTAGAATAATGTTTTTTTTTTTTTTTCTTTATGATGCTACAATATAATCCGAATTTGTCTCTGTTAAATTCACATCCTAGCGTCATACAGAGACCATATTTTTTTCTTCACATAAATTCAATTAAAAATGTGCAAGTCGCATGAAACTTCAAACACGTTTTTGCCTGCGAAATTATCTCGATGAAGCAGAACAAAACAATCAGATGGCTTCGCAAAGATATAAGTTAGAAATTATTGAATGGTGTGGCACATTTCGGGGAAAAGTTAACCATTTTTTGACGTTAGCAAGTTACTCTCCACTTAATCAATTAGTGAAAATTGTCATTGTTAGAAAAAACACGCTTTTTGGCGTAGAATTACGTCTTTTAGCATCATTACCCTAGTAACAATATTGTTTTTATCAAAGTTTTATAGCGCTCAATACAGCCAAAATAGCGCTATAAAACTTTGATAAAACGAGTTTTGTTACTTGGGTATGAGAGAAGGTGTGAAATGAAAATCTAAACATCGAGAGCGTCACGAAAACTGTCCAATTTCAAATTCTTATAACTCAGTCAGTTTTCAACGGATTTTCTTCACTCTTGCACTGCCCATAATTCAAAAATTGGCTAATATGCCATTTTTACCAAAAACGAGAAAACAGTTTCTCGTGATGGTATACACCCTAAACAAGGTTTCTACGAAAGCCGATTGTCAAAAAATGCATTTGGGAAGACAGCAAATGTGAAACAATTTTGGCTAATATCCAAAATAATTGAGAAGTTGGCTAATATCCAATATGTGTCATGTCCACGACCCAGTGTATTATTACTGTACTTTTTTTCGTCTAATTTTCGAAAGTGTGTTGTAGACTGGTGGTTACTGGCGACAGGTAAGCGATCGTAAGGCCCTTACATCAAATTTAACCGTTTTTACGAAGACTATTTGAACAAAGAATATTTGAACGAAGAATATGCAACAAGCATTTATTTGTTGTGCTGCGAAACCCAATGATCAAAACGTGTGACTGTTTCCTTCTGTCATAAATCTTGAATTCTTGAAAAAGCTATTAAGCTATTCGATTTGAAGTAATATTGAAGAAAAGATACAGATTTTATTTTGGATTTGACGAGCAAAAATAGGAAAGTATATTGTAAGATTATAATGAATGATAATATTTTCGTTATATTGTTGCACGAAACAATTGTCTCGTCGTCCTTTTCGTCCTCACTTGCGCTTCCGTATTGTTTTGTTAAATTCAAAACCATTTTCGTCACAAACGAGCACGATATAATTCACATCGTATGGATACTAGCCAAATTGCACACCGGATTGTCAACTGACCTTTCGTTTATAATTGAAAAAATGGCTACTGCGTGGCGGATGGAATTTTCCTGCAGATTTCTCTGTTTCAACTCAACGGCAAGGTTCCAGCATATATGAAGAGTGATATACTATATAAAAAAGTTGTCATAGACAGTCAAAATATGTTGTACCGACAAAAAACTTTAAAATGCGTTTTTCTCGATTCGATGCCTACGGCATTTTAGCCAATTTCTGAATTATGGGCAGCTGCAGTAATCGATTAAAAAATTGGAAATGCGTTGTAAAATTGTGGTTTTATGATAGTAACTTTTTCAGTATTTAAAAATTAAGATCCTTGTTCAATCAATTAAAGTTATAAATAAGACCAAATACCATACAATATGGGTATTTTCGGAACCCAGAATAAAGACAACTGAAGATGGACTCTAGGCGACATTTTAAAATCCAAGATGTAAATTTCGATTATTGAAAAACAACGCAGAATGGCCCTGAAAAATGATTTTTCTAGCTTAATTGTGAAGATCACAATATTTAAAGATACAAAATGAGACATATTCTTCAAACTGCCAAAGTTTTATCCGAAAGTTTGTGCTACCAATTACCTAGAAGTTGTGAAGACAAAAAATTACCTATAAGAGTTGAATCCATCAAATTTATGAGTTGAAATGATAGTTACGGAACAAAACTGACTATACTCAAAGCGAAGAGCCACTCAGAGGTCCTCCGGAAAGTAGTAAGAATAATATTGAACAATCAAAAATTATATGCTAAGTTTTCGGAACTCAGCAGCAAGTGAAAAGCTTTAACGACATTACGAGCACCGAAGCGGTACTGAATTCTAATCCAAAACATACAAGAACGAATATTCATAACGGTCGAGTCGAGTAAGCGAACCTACTACTGTGTAAGGATATCCACACGCTGCAACCGTCGAATGCCGTGCATGCATTGGCTTGCCATGCCGGGCTGTACATAGGTATGCATGCATGTGGAAGTACCCGGAGAGCGAACCATTCGAAATTTATTATGTTGAATTTATGAATCAGAAGCAGCTCTCGTTTCCACTTTCGAACAACTGCCTCATTGTTTGGATTTCTGAGCAATTCTTCCCCAGAGCAGGCATAGTACCGACACATATCTGCATTGTAGTATCAAAAGTATTCGAAGCATACCGACGTTAGAGGTGGGTTAGTATCTCCGTCGGAAGTCCCAAGGCTTTCTCGTTTACATAATGCATTTGCAGATTTAGGAAATACGAAATTGGAATGCGGTTGTTTTGCATGCACCGTTTATTCTTGGAAGGACTCCGACCCAAAAGTATTATGGAACTAAGGGTTATGGAAATATTTTTCGGTGTGCAATCCTTGATGCTCTAACATTGAAAACGGGCGATGGGTTGACTCATAAGCACGGTTGGTTTGCATTAAATAAATTCTATTACTTATCAAGTAAATAAATTTTTAGTTGTCATTGGCAGCAGCTTCAGAAATATGACGAATCTAATACAAGTTTAGATACCGCTCCAATCAACCACTGACCGGCTTTATTTTTTATGCATGAAAAACTTTTCATTTGTGGCGGGAACAAAGACATCCGTAATCCGATTCCCCTCTGTTGTGGTTTGTTCTCAAGCGAAAGTATTATATCTCAGAGCAAACAAAAACAAAGCATGACACGCCGATAATGAAAATAACGATCCGGTCTCGAAGCGGAAGAAATAAACAAGGACGACGCTATAGATAGACACATTTTGCGGAAGCATTTTCTACCAGCTTCCTAATCCCATGAATAAGAAAAGCACATCCATCTTGGAAAGTTCATGCTGGCGTTCGAGTCATAAGAAAATTTCCCCAAACAAATAACACTCCCGGAGAGCGGATGTGCGGACGAACGGGTGAAGGGGACTCTGCGCTGGCACTAATCTCTCTGGCTTCTGGTGGTGAAGGATGAGGCGAAAATTATGATCGGATGTCACACTACCGCTGACAGTTATCATATGTATTGACCGCTGCTGATTCAAAGTAAATATTGAATGAGCCACGAAGCGGGCGGGTGAAGATTTTGCGTCCAAACACACACTAGGTGAAGCGCTTATCCGCGATAATCCGACCAACAAACGATCGACACGCTTGTCAGTCTTTCTCGCAACATTTCGATTAACTTAGCATGCAGTCACGAGGGTGTGTGTTTTTGTTTGGCAAACAAGCCGCCGGATCGAATGGTGTGGATGAGAAAAAAATGGCAAACACAATGAAAATCAGGAACGAGTAAACTTTGACAGTGGGAAAAATGAATATGAAATATCACTGGTTGATGATAGGTTTACTTTCGACTAGTGTCAAGGCCGCAAAAAACGTTACGAGATATTTCATGAAATTGACACGGTTCAGAAATTGATTGGTTTCTGTCTGTATTTTAAAAATCAAATTCAGGGTTTGTTCCCGGACCACTTGGTCGTGTTCTGTTCAATTTTTATACCCTCGTCCCTTTACATGGCTGATTATCATCACAATTAGGACACAAAAATTGTTCAGCTGAGAACAATCTTTTTGAAACTAAGTTCTCCATTAAAATAATACTATATTTAAACAGTCCGCTCACTTTGGGTAATCACGAGTAAAATACAGTAGCATTTTTACCCGCTGTTTGCTTCAAAGCTGTACTTGAAAAAGATTGAAAACAATATTAAAACAATTATTCCATATTTTTATATATTTGCGCGTTAGGTGCGACGAAGAGTGAAATGACAAGCAAAATAGTAGACCTGTTCATTAGAAGATTGCAACCTGAATATTTTTCGGACTTAATATTTTGCAGATTTCAATTTGTGTGAGACTGAAAAATAAAGACCATGACTTTTTATTATTTTATTTTTCGAACTTTCTAGCGAGTTTTTGTGAGTTTTGTTTGCGTAGATGTGAACTGCTTTTGCAAATATATCGAAATTTCCACATTTTACAATGATATCAACCACTCACACGTGTATCTGGCAGCTTTGCTGATAGTTTTCAGAGGTTTCAAGTATTTTTTTATAACATGTATATAAATATAATTGATATTTGCTAGACACACTTCACACACTTGTGTGTTGCCCTAACGAATTACTTATTGTTTGTTGGTTTAACTCGGCTCTATAAATGAGAATATAACGTCTGAATTTCTTTCAAGTAAATCATAAACTTTTGTGCATGGTTTCAGTAGCCTTCTTATGGTATATTGGTTTTATCAGGGTCCAAATCTTGCATTTAACTTACATATACCACGCACATACACACACATCTATACGTGGCGAAGATAACATATTTTGTCTGTGGGTTTGAATCGGTCTCAAATCAAATAGATAAGCAATTTTATGATCTATTAAAATAAACCACACGCACACTTGTGCGTGGCTCCAACAGAATTTTCACTTTCTGTTGATATAAACTTATACCAAATATAAACAAATTTATTCTGCTTCTCTAATAAGCCTGAAAAGAAAACTCTGGTTACCCGAGAGTAGTACCAATTAATAAGTGCAGTCAGTCAAAGTAAGCTAAGCTGAAAGTCTAATTCATTTTTTTGTGCTTTTATATTAAACAATATGCTTGTATTTTACCTTACCTTTTATCTGGGTAGGAGAGCAGATTGCGTTTTTTGTCGAATTTGCATTGTATATTGAAATTAAAAAAAAAAAACGAGAAAACTCATTGAATCATTGAAATCTTTTGATACTTTCATCAGAAATCCCATTTGACGACTTGCATGATAAATAACATTGGTGCTTATTACGGGAGTCACTTCACGGTGAAATCAGAGTGAAGTGAACAAAATCCTATTACGGGACTCACGTAAGTGAGAAAAACGTCGCGAAGTGACATCTGCCGTGGAATCTGGGTGATTATGAGTGTCATATCAGTGAAGTGAGAACGGAAAAAGCGACGTTTCGCGTGGAATTATTTCATGACCATTTTGAACGATGAAATGATTCCACGAAGCTGCAATAAGTCTTAAAGTTGATTGATTTGTGATCTAATGGTAAATATTGGATTCATTCTTCAGTAACGAAGCGAATCAGAGTTTGATCCGTGCTTTAAAGCGGTCAATTTTTCATTTTTTTGCCCGATGAAAAAAATGCAATCTAGTTTAGGAAATTTTCGATTCCGAAAAAAACATTTTTTTTTGATGCCGAATGTCTTAGAAATGCAGAACACGTCAAGATCTGGTGTTATCTAAAAAAACGGGAAAAAACGACTTTCTGGGACTTAGACATTTTTGAGCTGGGAAACAATCTCATTTCACTTCTTCATTCTCAATTTCACTTCACTGTCAATCTCACTCCACGGAGGTGATTTTTGTCACCTCACTTGAGGTGGAATCGGAAACAGGTCTAAAAAAGTGAAGTGAGCGTGAGAGTGAAATATGTTTCACCGTGAAGTGACTCCCGTAATAAGCACCATTGACTCGATGTAACCCGATAGTCAATTTTTCGTCAAGCAATACACAAAAAGCAAAGCTTTGGCGCTACATTCCGATCTGGAACTCGACCTTCAATTTAATATACACAGACTTCGCAGCCAACTGTTAAGTGTGCAGGATAGTTGCGGGGCTAGTGCTACGATCCTACTGACATCAACAGTCTCTTCCGAGTCTAGACTCGAACCTACGACAACTGGCTTGTTAGGAGATCAACTGGGAGGGATGTACACTAAAAATCATTAATTTCGTTGACACAAGCTAGATGTTCACCTCTAGCTTCAATTCTATAGGTAGCCTTTATAGGATTGTTACCACGATGAAACGAAATTACAGCAGATCTTCAGATTATTAGGTTTATTTGGCACCAATCCTCAAAAATAATCAACAATTTTGGCAGTTTTTAACAGTCGGATAACTTTTACACGACCACAAAAATCTCTAAATCATCAGCATAGAATAGCTTACAACCAATTTCAAGACGAGCTGTGACATCATTGACAAAGCAAATACATGCAATACATGCAATGCAAGCAATACATGACATACAAAGCAAAATGGCCCAAGTTTACTCCCTTGGGAAACACCGGAGATGTTTGTAGACCGTCCACGGTGTCAAAATTTCGATTATTGTCGAATTTTCATGTACCTCTGATTTTCTTTCGCAGAAATGTTGCCAAATGGATAAGCATCAAGGATCGGGAAGTTAAAAAATATTTCATCGGCGATTTTTTGAAAAATCTGCAAATCTGCAAAAAAAAATCCCACTAACTTCACTAATGTCAGTCATATTAACATAGGCAGCAACCAGTGCATTTGAGGGTAGTGCAGTGATTATCATCATGACTGATTATCATCACAATTAGGACACAAAAATTGTTCAGCTGAGAACAATCTTTTTGAAACTAAGTTCTCCATTGAAAAAAATACTATATTTAAACAGTCCGCTCACTTTGGGCAATCACGAGTAAAATAAGTAGCATTTTTAACCGCTGTTTGCTTCAAAGCTGTACTTGGAAAAGATTGAAAACAATATTAAAACAATTATTCCATATTTTTATATATTTTCGCGTTAGGTGCGACGAAGAGTGAAATGACAAGCAAAATAGTAGACCTGTTCATTAGAAGATTGCAACCTGAATATTTTTCGGACTTAATATTTTGCAGATTTCAATTTGTGTGAGACTCAATAATAAAGACCATGACTTTTTATTATTTTATTTTTCGAACTTTCTAGCGAGTTTTTGTGAGTTTTGTTTGCGTAAATGTGAACTGCTTTTGCAAATATATCGAAATTTCCACATTTTACAATGATATCAACCACTCACACGTGTATCTGGCAGCTTTGTTGATAGTTTTCACAGGTTTCAAATATTTTTTATAACATGTATATAAATATGATTGATATTTGCTAGACACACTTCACACACTTGTGTGTTGCCCTAACGAATTACTTATTGTTTGTTGGTTTAACTCGGCTCCAAAAATGAGAATATAACGTCTGAATTTCTTTCAAATAAATCATAAACTTTTGTGCATGGTTTCAGTAGCCTTCTTATGGTATATTGGTTTTATTAGGGTCCAAATCTTGCATTTATCTTACATATACCACGCACATACACACACATCTGTACGTGGCGAAGATAACATTTTTTTATCTGTGGGTTTGAATCGGTCTCAAATCAAATAGATAAGCAATTTTATGATCTATTAAAATAAACCACACGCACACTTGTGCGTGGCTCCAACAGTATTTTCACTTTCTGTTTATATAAACTTATACCAAATATAAACAAATTAATTCTGCTTCTCTAATAAGCCTAAAGAGAAAACTCTGGTTACCCGAGAGTAGTACCAATTAATAAGTGCAGTCAGTCAAAGTAAGCTAAGCTGAAAGTCTAATTCATTTTTTTGTGCTTTTATATTAAACAATATGCTTGTATTTTACCTTACCTTTTATCTGGGTAGGAGAGCAGATTGCGTTTTTTGTTGAACTTGCATTGTATATTGGAATTAAAAAAAAAAAACGAGAAAACTCAAGCTGTCTCTGTTGAATTATCTCAGCAGTGCGCACTGCAGTGCAGTTCTGCGTGTTTTCACTAGTGTGGTTCACCACTTTTGTTTCACTCGGCAGTGGTGTAAGCAGTAAGTGAGTTATTTTTTTCTGCGAGCGGCAGAAATATGGCTCTAAGCAGAAGGAAGAAGTGGGGTCAAACATTGTTACCCGCAGCTCTCATGACAGAATTGGAGTACGCGGTGAATTTTAAATCTTCTATACCCACATATTGAGGAACGAATGGCCGAATATCCAATATAACTTGACGATTAAGGGGTTATATCTACCAAAAATAAATTTTTCGCCATTTATTTTTATTGGCCTAAATTATGCTAAAACTATCCAAGAATCAAAATCTACATCGCACAAGTACAGATCTAAACTTAAAGTTCGTTTGAATCAATTTTTACCGAACAACTTTTATACTCCAAAATCACATTTTTTGTTTAATTTGGCGATGCTCGTTTACTTTTTATTCCGAGGCTTTGTAAACTAGCAGAACTTACCTACGTTCGTATTTCAAATTTGAAGTATATTTCATAATTATTCTCCTTCTTATTGGAATTGCAATTTTTTGATGAATTCACTTAACAGTAATAACGGATTTTACATTTTTCATTAACACACTACAAAGAAGGTATTCGCATTACTCAACTATCATAACATATTCTAGTTTGTGAAATATTAAAAGTGTCCGTCTTTACCTACTTTCCCCAATATATTTTTTATATAACTGCAATTTTATTACTTACAACTTCTTCAAGACACTATTTCAATCAAGCAAGCTGTTTTTCTGATATAGAAATTATTATTCATTAGTCACATTATGGGTAGACCCTTTTGAAACAGCAGTCTACATAAAGAACTGATATCATAAAATGACCTTTTCATCAAACAAGAAGAATTGTGAAAAGTTTCAGCGAAATCGGAAACAATCGATCAGCATTAATATGCGAAGTAACGTGGGCTGCCTCAAAAGGAATTTGAGGAAAAAATTACTTGTGGAATAAAAAAGTAGGAGAAAGGCAAAACAGATTACAAATTATAGTCGGAACGACATGAAACACTACACAGTGGATAAATAAAAAAGAATGTTAAGAAAAGAGATGAAGAAATCTTAAGTTGAGAAAAATAACACTAGTCAACACGGGTGCGACTGAAAACAATTGATAAATTATAGCTATTTATCCTATTTTGGTGCCCCTAGCCTTACCAAAAACGCAACAAAAGCAGCCATCCCCTCAAACACGAACCATTACCGTGCGCCTCCTTTCACTGTTGGAGCGATGGAGACGCTTCGTTAACCATTGCACAGCGTTTTGGGAAACGACTTCAGGAGGAAATTTGAATCTTGAGCTCGATAGCAATACAGGGTGAGGATAAATTATAGGTTTTCAATGTTCCAGTCATAACTTTATTCTTTCAATAATAAACAACAACATATTCATACAGAATGTAGATACATTAGCATGGTTTGTAATATTTTCATCACGGACTCGAAATATCTTGGCTTCAACGCACGCCTTTAATCGTTTAGGAGATTATCGACGATGGACGATAGTTCTTCCACAGATATGGCATCCCAGGCTTTGGTTAGACTAGCATTCAAATGATCCAATGATATGTGTGGTTTGGTACAGGCTCTTGATTCAAGAATAGACCAAACGGAATAGTCCATTGGTTTTAAATCAGGCGAGTTTGAAGGCCATTCATCTTTAGTTAAATATCTCGGAAAAAGTCTGCTACAGAGTGCCAGTGTTGTTTTCGCTCCATGCGATGGAGCCCAATCTTGTTGTAATGTCCATTCAGTTTTACCGAAATGTACACGTGCCCAAGGTGCCGCTGTGTCGGTTAAAAGCTTTTGGAAAATAAATTGATTGATTTTAAAACCCTATTCAATGAATATTAAAGGGGTTTTACAGGTAGCCGTAATTCCCGCCCAAACCATCACCGAAACTGGATTATGTGATCGAGCTACGTTCATACGCTTAGAAGAGCCTTTAGGCAAAAGCTGACGGTCATTTTGGTGCGATGGCGTCCATCGATAAATTCAATCAACAGAATATTCAATTTTCGGTACCGATTTTTTTTCATCCTGTCATTTAGGTAATGATTTTTTGAAAATTTGTAACAACGTTATCCTGAATCCTTGTGTAGAATAGTTCGTACAGATTTCGGGTCAATTTTTAATGATTTTGCCATTTTTCGAATTGACCTTCTAGAATCACGGTTAATCCGGTGACGAACAATTATCCGGTTCCCAGGGGTCCCAGCGGTTATTTTTCTGCCTCTTCTTGGACGGTCCTCTAAATTTCCCAGCACATTATATCGTTTTATAGTGTCACTAATGGTTTGTATAGGCATTTTAACATACTAACGATACTTACTGGACGCTTTCCTTGTTTATACAACTCGATCACCGTACTGCGTAATGGACTCTACTTCATTATGGTACTTGATGCACACTGTTTCGAAGGAAAATTCGTGGTTTTGTTTACACATAACCAGGGGTAAAACTTGCATAGGTAAGCTCATTTCAACATCTGTCAAATCTAAGTTGTACACTGAAACAAAAATCACGGATAATTATTACTCATCCTGTATTCTAGAGAAAAACTTTCTTCTACATAGTTGTTACATATGACAAGGCGGTTATTTTTATGTTATCACATAGATCTTAAATTATATTATGGTTAAAATGGAACAACTTTTGCCGTGATGAATTTTAGTTACGACAATAATATTGTTTAACTTAAAATAGAACAATCTTTTTATTCTATCTATTTTGTTTCACGTTTTTTGAGACACTCATACAAAAAAAAGACTTATAGATCAAGGTAAAATATACAATTTAACTTTTTAAGGTGTGAAGGTCTGATTTAAACGTCAAAAATATGCTCATCATGCGGTGCCCCTCGTGCTCATATATTGCGTCCTATGTGATGGAACTTTGTCACTTTTCCGATGGAAGATAGGAAAGTTAGATTTTGGATTTCATCGAAAATTTGGGTAATCCTGATTTGTAATTACAGAAAAATGTGTGCTCCATTCAATTGCATAATTTTGTACTAGTTTTTTTTTTGTTATAGAATATTACTGTCGAGCTTTAGATCCAAATTTCCCCCTAAACTCATTCCCAAGAACGCTACAAATGGTTAACCAAGCGTCTCCATCGATTCAACAGTGAAAGGAGGCACACGGTTAACGTTCGCGTTTAAGTGGGTGGGAGCTTTTGACGCGTATTTGATATTGCTAGATGCACCGAAACTCACCGGAATGGTTCAATAGCTGAAAATCTGAGAAAAAAATATACAAATATGAAAGAAAACGACACTTTTACTATTTCGGACTACACCTAAAAGAAACAGAATGTAGATTGGAAATCTCAACATCAAAAACAAATGCTGTCAAATACCATACGAAAAAAATGACAGCTGTGTTTCAGTTTCGTTTGGCTGTTCGTTTCTGAGCTGCAAAGTGTAGTCCGAGACGATAAAGTTCCGTCGCCAAAACGAATTCGACATAAGTTTACGCCTTGCAATCTCTCTTTTGAGTGCCGCTGACTAGAACGTAAGGGAAACAATTTTTGGTTTTCCAGAAAGTTAAGATTTCGTTCCAAACACGAGTGGAAAGTAAACAAGTAATCCTTCTAGCGGGGGCCTAGTGTGGTTGGTAACGTCTCCGCCAACCACGCTCGACGCCTGGGTTCGAATCCCACCGCCGACATAGGTGTCGATGGTTGTGAGGTGGCGTGATCCACTTACAACCAACCCAACTGGTCTAGATTCAATCCTAGCCGACACCGGGAGATTTTCTGAGGCGAAAAATCTCTGGGATCACGCCTTCCATCGCATGAGGAAGTAAAGCCGTTGGCGCCGGTCCGTTAATAAACGGGTCGTGAGTTAGGGTCCTGGGTGTGGAGTCGCCTCCCTGGGCGTCGGTGATTGGCCACAACAGTGGCGGAACTAGACCGACGGAAAACAAGCGAGAAAAAAAAAAAAGTAATCCTTCAATTCATTCGAAATTCCGGAAATTTTGATTAGATTTGAGAATGCGCGGTAAAGTGAAACGATTTGGAACTTTTCAATATCAGTTTTTGTCTCGAAAATAAATTGTTCAATATAGAATCATAGATTGAATTTCCCCAATATTTTTTGCATTCAGATAATTTTTCAGAGATCATTCATCAACAACTTTTTTCTATCTTGCATTGTTATTTTTAAAAATCGATTGATTAAAACTAGGTTTACCTCTTCGAATGTTAGTCCAAATAAATTTTCAATAAATAAAGTATACAAAGTTGCGTTGAACTCCTGGAGGAATTTGAGAAAAACTTGCTCAAAAGGGACGGACAGCCAATTTCTCCAAGAGTCACTTTAGCTGCAACCATTGCTTGTTGAATTCTTACAGTTTTTTTTTTTTTTTTCAAGGGAAGCACTTCTCAACAGAATGCAACTGTTTTCATACGGTAGAAGATTCTGCCTGTCCGTCCAAGGAATCGAACAAAACGCTTCTGAAAGCTTCCAATCCTGCAAATCCAAGTCGTTTGATTCGGCTTCCACACTGCAGCAGACGATTCTACAATGGATCTCACTAATGAAAATACAATGATTTTAAGCAATGCACATCATTGAAATCTTTTGATACTTTCATCAGAAATCCCATTTGACGACTTGCATGATAAATAACATTGGTGCTTATTACGGGAGTCACTTCACGGTGAAATCAGAGTGAAGTGAACAAAATCCTATTACGGGACTCACGTAAGTGAGAAAAACGTCGCGAAGTGACATCTGCCGTGGAATCTGGGTGATTATGAGTGTCATATCAGTGAAGGGAGAACGGAAAAAGCGACGTTTCGCGTGGAATTATTTCATGACCATTTTGAACGATGAAATGATTCCACGAAGCTGCAATAAGTCTTAAAGTTGATTGATTTGTGATCTAATGGTAAATATTGGATTCATTCTTCAGTAACGAAGCGAATCAGAGTTTGATCCGTGCTTTAAAGCGGTCAATTTTTCATTTTTTTGCCCGATGAAAAAAATGCAATCTAGTTTAGAAAATTTTCGATACCGAAAAAAACATTTTTTTTATGCCGAATGTCTTAGAAATGCAGAACACGTCAAGATCTGGTGTTATCTAAAAAAACGGGAAAAAACGACTTTCTGGGACTTAGACATTTTTGAGCTGGGAAACAATCTCATTTCACTTCTTCATTCTCAATTTCACTTCACTGTCAATCTCACTCCACGGAGGTGATTTTTGTCACCTCACTTGAGGTGGAATCGGAAACAGGTCTAAAAAAGTGAAGTGAGCGTGAGAGTGAAATATGTTTCACCGTGAAGTGACTCCCGTAATAAGCACCATTGACTCGATGTAACCCGATAGTCAATTTTTCGTCAAGCAATACACAAAAAGCAAAGCTTTGGCGCTACATTCCGATCTGGAACTCGACCTTCAATTTAATATACACAGACTTCGCAGCCAACTGTTAAGTATGCAGGATAGTTGCGGGGCTAGTGCTACGATCCTACTGACATCAACAGTCTCTTCCGAGTCTAGACTCGAACCTACGACAACTGGCTTGTTAGGAGATCAACTGGGAGGGATGTACACTAAAATCATTAATTTCGTTGACACAAGCTAGATGTTCACCTCTAGCTTCAATTCTATAGGTAGCCTTTATAGGATTGTTACCACGATGAAACGAAATTAAAGCAGATCTTCAGATTATTAGGTTTATTTGGCACCAATCCTCAAAAATAATCAACAATTTTGGCAGTTTTTAACAGTCGGATAACTTTTACACGACCACAAAAATCTCTAAATCATCAGCATAGAATAGCTTACAACCAATTTCAAGACGAGCTGTGACATCATTGACAAAGCAAATACATGCAATACATGCAATGCAAGCAATACATGACATACAAAGCAAAATGGCCCAAGTTTACTCCCTTGGGAAACACCGGAGATGTTTGTAGACCGTCCACGGTGTCAAAATTTCGATTATTGTCGAATTTTCATGTACCTCTGATTTTCTTTCGCAGAAATGTTGCCAAATGGATAAGCATCAAGGATCGGGAAGTTAAAAAATATTTCATCGGCGATTTTTTGAAAAATCTGCAAATCTGCAAAAAAAAATCCCACTAACTTCACTAATGTCAGTCATATTAACATAGGCAGCAACCAGTGCATTTGAGGGTAGTGCAGTGTCATTTATTTGTCAAAATTTAACAATTAAGTCAGTCATTTTACCACAGACAAACAGACGTTCCACTCCGTACAAAATTCTGATAAAATGAGGTTCCGATTAATTTGTGCGACACGTACTGGACATACTCCGCAAATGATAAACTTTCAGCCTTTCTGCTGTTTTTGGCAGCACGGCACGCGACTGTCTACTGAGTTCAAAGGTAAAAGAGCTGATGTGCACCACCGCTGCGGCGAAAATATTCCACGTATTTGAAACTTATTTGAATTGACCGTTATTTTGATCCATGAATATTTATTTCAAGGTACCTCTGTTTGTCTGTGATTTAACCATAGGAAATCACAGCAACCAATGCATTTGCAGAGTTGCCAATAAAATTTTCGATTTAACTGGAAAAAAGGCTGAAGAAAAAACTGGAGAAAAACCTGGATTCAAAATAAATTTTAAAAAAGCAAAAAAATGATTGTGAGAGAGCTTTTCTGTTATGGGGATTGAATCCAGTGTCAGTTTTCGATACAGCAATTGAAGAGATAACTCTTCGCAAAAAATTACTCATATTAATCAGAACTGTTTTGTTTTGGGCTTACATTTTGTTAAAATTATGGGCTGAAAAATTTCCTCTAGCAGCAGCAAAATTTAAAATTACGCAATCAAGCTATCTCAAAATTAAGAAAATAGAGTTTCTCCATTTCCTCTGGTATAATCTATTTGTTTGGTTTTATCTCTACCATGTCATGCCGTCTTTTATTTTACCGTGTTTCGTGCGAGAAGATAGTATACTGAAAATGCTATTAAGAATTGTCATAATAATTTATCAATCTACAAAATTTCCATTTTAAAAATATTCCCGGAAACCAATCGGAGCTTGAGTGAATAAAAAACTGGATAAAACTGGCAAATATCTGATAAAACTGGAAGATTTTGGGAATAAACTGTATGACTGGATCACTTGAAAAAAACTGGAGGAATCCAGTTAAAACTGGAACATTGGCAACCCTGCATTTGAGGATAGTGCAATGTCACTTCATTTCGAAAATTTTACGAATAAACCATGAAGCAAGTGTAGAAATTTGGTTTGCGCCTTGTGCTTCAAAAAAAAAAAGAAAACAAATATACGAAGAGAATAGGCGGGCAGTGGAAGAAAAAAAATTCTCACTTTCTGCCTATGTATAACTAAAATGATAAAAAGTATCCTTGCGGGAGTTGTTATCTGGGGGTGTACTGAAAGTCCAAAGTTAAGTGGAATGTGATCTGCTTATTGTCAAATTACTTATTGCTGACGCACCTTTTCGAACATGGTCTGAAGCATCGAGATGTGCATGTCCACGACTTCAATAAAGTTACTTATATATAAATAACTTTAAATTTTTCAAAGGAAAAATGTTTTTTTAATGAATTTATTTACTTATTCCGAACAAGATTGAACACTGAGGAAATTTCATCTACAAAAACATGGAAACAAACTGGTTTTCTGGATTCCCGTAAATCTTTCTGCATTCCACTGAACGTCTTTCAAAAAAATAAATTCAATTTTTCAAAAAAATCGTCGATGAAATATTTTTTAACTTTTCGATCCTTGATTCTTATCCAGTTGGCAACATTTATGCGAAAAAAAATTAGAGGTACATGAAAATTCGACAATAATCGAAATTTTGACACCGTGCGTTAGGATGTGTTGAGTCCAAATTTTACCCTCAGACTTATGTCACAAAGGTATGATTTCAGCTATTTAACCAGGCTTTCACAGACACCCGTTGTATAACACTATTGATTGAATTTTATTACGTCCCAAAAGTACCCAAAACATTAAGTACCCAAAACATAATTTCTCAACTATCTACGGATCTTAATTTTAAAAACCATGTGGTTTAGAAACAACATTATAGCAACATCACAATCGATCCTTTCATCACTTGCCAGATCACAAACATCATAATCTTGGATAAATCATCATCAGAATCACCACACTCAGCAAGGATGCAATAATTTAAATCACCTTTCCGATTCAAAACGAGACGAGAGCTGAGAAGTCGAATACTTTTGTTGAGAAAACACGTAGCTGCTTGGAAACAGTCGAAGTTTACAAAACAAGTTTTAAAAGTTAGCTGGCAGCAACGAAACGAGGCCACAGAATGCCACGTCCATTTCTATCGAATCCTCTGCGGTGGTCTGCGGTTAGAAGAGTGGTGGCCAATTGTTTGCTTCAAAAAAAAAAAAACGAAACGAACTTTTCTCTACAGAATTTCTGCTGCCAAGATTGATTCGCTGGATTTATTCAATCTGCACGGTAGATTTCGCCGGAAATCACTGCAAGATGAAATCTGTCAAATTGCTTCTATAAAGTTATCGATGAAAGGAAACTTTTACCGATCAATCATCAAAGAGTTGGTTGGAAGAGGCGTTCGAAAAGTTCGAGCAGTTGAGACTGGACCGTTAAACTTGTTCGGCATTACGCTGCTGGATTTTCGCTTCAAGCCACCGGAGAAGGATCAATTTAATGTAATTACTCAGCCGGCACGTACAAGATAAGGAATGAAAATCGAAAGAACCATCCACAATATTTGAAAAGGTAAAGTGTTGGAGTGATTTAACAGCTATCACAATTTAGAACGTTAAAAGTATACGATTATCATTTATAAGTTTCATTGAGTGTTATTATCGCAAGATTAAAAGTTGTTCAATCGTTGAAATCAAAATTTCATTGCACATTTCAATGCACTATCTATCGGAAGAGGTGGGCTCAGGCGAACATAAAACCGATCGTCGTTCAGTTCATCTATAATACCACTTTCTTCTTCCAATGTACGTGATTACTGAACGCACGTGCTGGCCCACTCGTTGAATATAATGACAATTGATGCATTGGAATCGGATAGAAGCTTGCCAGAATTGCTCCTTTGCAATCAAATCCAATACCACAATAAAATCTTGAGTGTGCACATAGCAAACCACTAAAGCAAAGCAAAGCCATTCTGAATCGGAACTCGACCTTCTGTTTGTTATACACAGATTTCGTAGCTAATTGTTTAGCTAATTGCGGGGCTAGCGCTACGATCCTACTGACACTAACAGTCTCTCCCGAGCCGAGAGGGGAGGTTAACACGCCACTAAAACGGTGAATTCTAGTAAAAGGTGCGTAACTAGACACTCTGTGATTACTCGAAAAGAACGCGTATGCCATGGTAGGGGAACTGCTCCATTATTCATCTCATTAAGCCGATATTCACGAAGAATTCACGGATTAAACACCAATCTTTCACGAAATCATTGAACAAATAAACGAAATACGTTTACGTGCCCTTATGGAATCGTTCAGCATTGTATATTTAGTAAAATTAGCTAGATTTATCCTTAATTTTGTAAAACAAACCAATTCTCACAACGCTTCCATATCCATCTCAAAACTTGAATCACTGCTCAATTATTCATCTCACGACGCCCTCATATTCATCACACTGTTAATCATGAAAGAATCACGTTACCATGAATGAATGTAGCCCCAGCCTGTCGTAGTAGGTTACCTAGATATCCGCTGTAGTTGTTTACGTGCAAAACTGGTAACCTAGGTAACCACTGCAGTACTATCGATTTACATCAATTATGTCGGAATAATTTAACATTTTCAGTATAATTTTTTCGTTTTAACAGAAACGGATTTGGCAACACTTGATTTTCTTCAAAGCAGTGAAAACAGGTGAAAATACATACAGTTGAAATTTAGGAATAGTAGAAATTCATCACATAGATTTCTGCTAATTCAGGCTTGTTTTTGAAAATTTGAGGTGAACATATCAAAAATTAATTCCTAGTGTAGTGAGTAATTTTGTTCATTGATTAAATTAAAAAGTGGTCCGCTAGTGATGAAAAAAACTTCAGTTGGCTGCTGAACAAGTCCCGTTGTAGCCGTATAGAATAATGCGCGGATTTTGTTTTCTGAAGGGGGTGATTGAATTAAATGAGTTTTCGAGTGCAGATGCCCGACTGTAATACAAATTTAGAGCTTTCAAGTGAGTTTTATAGGATTCCATGGATTAGTAGATTAGTTTAGTTAGAAAATATGCGTTTTTTCCTGTTTTCAATTGAACTTTCATGTTGTATGAGAGGAATATATGGGCTGAGATGAATAATGGAGCAGTTTCCCTATTACTTTACATTCTTTAATCATTAAAAATCTGGTGTAAATATGTATTACATAATAACCAAGCAACGGTACTTCATTTGGGTAATCTTGCGTGAAACGATAACTTTGATACTCAGTGGTTACCACTGGTCACCATTAAACTGTCACTCGCGTTATGCAAGCAGCTGCATGTAATTTCTGAGTTTAAACAAGTGATACTCGTCAATCAAATATTTCCATTTCGTTGATAAACCGTTGCTAAAAAAATGGGGTCAGTTTATGGTAATGAAAATAAACACTGACTGCAACTCCCACTCGATATTATACTGTAAAAGCAAACTGTTTATACGACGCTGTCAGGGTAGTGCAAAAATACATGGCTTGAACTGAGTGTGAAAAGTTTTATGTGTGTTATAATATTCGTTATGAAATGGAAAGTGTTGTTCTAACCTACTGGACATTACAGTGAGACAAACTGTGAAATTTGGAGCATTTATGGCAGAACCCTCTTTGGGGAATATGGTTCTCATTTAAAATCTTTCTAATGGAAATCCGCTTCAAATTAGCTTGAACATTGGGATGATGAAAGCACTGATCTATTTGCATATTTCTCCGAATCCATCGAGCCACGTGCGAACGTTATCCTGAATCCATTATCAATGAATTCTCGTGACGTATACCATATACATAATAAAGCACGCGTTAATAATCGCAGCGCGTGATCAAAAACAAATTGTAAATCACCCGCAATCAACGTTTTCGGTTGATTTCACGGCAATTAACCATGGCAATCATTCAGCTTTTTCTCTTTAAAACTTCATTCTTTCAACTCACATTTTAAATGCTTTGCTCACGTGGGACGCGATGTGCGTTGGTGTTCAGTTTTTTTTTTTTTTGATATTTTTATCTTTTTCTCCATGGGAACAAGCAATAAAATCGACACGTTATTGATCTCAAGTTATTCGGTAATAGTTTCAATAATATAATTAAAGGGTCACGTAAACTTCTCTTTCTCTCACTTGTAATAGGTGTTTTATTATTATATAAATAAAATTTGAACTAGGCTAATACCAATATACCATATTTGATTTAGTTTTGATATAGTTGATATAGTTTGATATAGTTAAAAATAAATCTTTGATATAGTTAAAAATAAAACCAACACTGATGGATGACTACGAATTGCTCATTTCCCTCTTAACACCCCGACAAAACCAAAAGCCACTCGTGTTAAAAATGGGTTTCCTAACATCACGCTTGGCAGAATGCTCACCACATGTACACACACACTTATACACATACACAGCCACTCATCCCTGCGGCACTGATTACCATTTAGATTCACATTCATGCGAATCGTGGAGCACACTTTTCAATCCCATCATGCTCAACCTCAAAAGCACAATCACGGGCTCCCTTTTCGTCACTCCGCCCGGGGGCCATCGGGCCAGAGTCAAAAGCTCAATCCGGAGCGTTGCAAAAAAAAAACACGCGAACGAATCGCTCGTCATTGGACCAAGATTGATCAATCCGACTTGCGATGCCGTACATCAGATTCGTATGAATGAAGCTGGTGATGAGCTGATAGCGTGGGTGTGCGAGAGAAAGAGGGAGAGAGTGAGTTAGGATACGTTCTAACGTGCGCTTTTCAACATTTTCAATCCCAAGAGACATCACAGTAGACAGCGGCAACACGGCAGAAGGCTGTTGATGCAAATGTTGTCGCTGTGCGATGGCCTCTTTTTTGGGAAAATACAGTAAAAAAAGTTTCCACGCGGTGGTATGTTGCTTAATGGAATGTTATGGTGTAAATGAGTTTCATATTCAACTTTTAGAGTTTATAGTTTGTGTTTCCTACATGAATGTAGGTTTCGTCCTTGACATTTCATATATTAGAAAGGTCTCGGTACAAGCTCTCGGTTTATAACAAACACCCAATCTCAAATCTCCATCAATCAACAGATGTGAAAGTCGGAAAAGCGCACTTCATTGCTCAACAAGCATTCCGAATCGTACGGCACATAAATATGTATGAGTGCTAATCAATTACAGTCTCAACCGCCCCCGGTAGTACGTCACTCGCTGTTAAACATTATCGGAGGAGATATTCATTACAAAGGAGACTCACGTTTATTTGTTTCATATTTATTCGAGTCGTGCCCGTTTGTTGTCATTGTTGGTTTTGCAAATTACACCGTCGCGCAGGACGTGCTTACTGAAACCCATTAGTCGTCAAATGTTTCGTATTTACAGATAGGTGTACCGAAAGGTAGTGGGTAGTTAGTCGCGGTGAAAGCCTCGGTTACAGTCGGGTGGGCGGAATAAAAAACATGATCTGATCCAGCTTTATAAATTTGCCTTGAAAATTGGTAGCCGTGGAATGTATAATTTTTTTGGATATGGAGTTGTTTCGATAAGATTGCTCTAAAATTACGTATAATAATAACCAATTCTATCATGGATAACAATAGGTTGTCGTTTTGTTTTGAATGTCTATCTAACTTTACCTAGCATTAATTTCCTCTTATTTATTTTAACCTACTTGTTTATAATCATTAATGGTATGTGAAAAAAATGTAACTTTAACTGAAAAAGTTCGTTTAAAGCAGGGAGAACATGTAGTATTACGTTATTACTGTAACGGTATCTGTTGCAGAATATTCGATTTTTGACAAGTTTCAAGAAAAACGATTACCCCTTCAAAATCAATGAAAGTTGATAATTTCTCTTCGATGTTCCTTGCAGAAGATTAAACATTCGAGTGCAGATTCGAAAACTTAAATTATTTTTGGAACACCAAAGTACAGTCAGGTTTTTTTTACGCGGTTTTTTTATACGCGGTTTTTACGAGGTTTTTTTTTTGCGGATTTTCGAATTAACGCGGTTTTTTATGCGGTTTTTTTTACGAGGTACGTATACCCCGCGTAAAAAAAAACCTGACTGTACGTGATTTGAGTTTCCAATGTCATCAATGAATACACTAAAGTCGATTTTTACGCGGAAGATACGTGCTGCGTGAAAGGAAACCGCGTAAATTCCGGAATCCGCGAAAAAAACGCGTCAAAAGCTACCTTAGTGTATTCAAAATGATAGAGAATATATACTTATTCCTTGAGGAACTCTGATGCTTGAGTTTCCAAGAACACTTATAAATATTTAAAATAATAGAGGACCTATGTTACTTCCTTGAAGAACTCTGATGCTAATCGGACGTAGATTATTAAGAACACTTGTCATGGCTTTAATCTTTTCATAGTTTGTTGAAAAACTCGAAGCTGAAAACCCCATTCAAATTTATACAGAAAGTTTTCAATATCAAAGGAGTTAACTAACTTCAGGCTGAACTCCGATATCTATATTTTGGTTGAAGAGTCTCGTTGATTGGAAATCTTTTCACGTTAGCTTGTATAAAATTTATTATCAAGTTGACCCATCGTAATTGTGACTTCTTTCTCGCTCACTGGTCTCAAAAAATAGTGTTAAGAAAACATTGCAAATTTTTAAAACATCGATACGTCGTAAGTTATAGTATACATTCATTTGCATTTGAATTGTTCAAGGTAAGTTGTACTGATATCAATCATGTAGGTATAATTCCTGAAATAAATCACCATAAGGTACACTAAACTACACAAAACTTTGTTTTCAATTATGAGTTACGATGATATCCGGCTAATATCCATATTTCATACAAGAATTTTATAGCCATTTAAAATAAACTACCAGTTGTAAAATAAATCGATATCTTCCTCAAAAACGTAGATGCTTAGAGCGACTGAAGTAGTTTGTCTCTTTTAAATCAAAGTACCGTGGAATGAGGTGAAATTGATCATCTGAAAATTTATGACAAAAAATACTAATCAAAAGATCTTACAACACTAGGCAATGTTAACGTATCCTTAAACGAAACTTTTACATGATTCACATACCTGTCAAAGTTAACCCTTGCATGCCCGGTGCAATTTTTCATATTTCCGAAAAATTCTTCTAACACAGTCAAAACTCAATCAAATTTGATCACGCAAGTTTCCAAATAACAAAAAAAAGTATTGATGTTACTTAAAACAATCTTAGTTGAGGGTTAATTACGTTAAATTTGGAGAAGTGAGTAAACTTTGACAAAGCTCAAAAAATGTAATTTTCAACAATGATCATTCCATACTATTGAAGAAATACTGATGAATACGCAGGAAACCATTAAGATTTTAAGGTCAGAGCTAGTTTGTGAGCTTTTGAAAAAAACCGAATTGAAATCGGTCTAACGACGATCAGATAAGAGCAAATTTAGCAACAAGCAGCTCGTGAACCAAAATAAATAAATTTTAACCTGAAATATCGTTATTTTCGTTTCTAAACTATTTTGATATTTTTCAGTACAGAAATCATCATTTATCTTTAGCATATCGAAAAAAGCACCTTGCCAAAAGAATGTATGAATTTCAATGTAATCAATTTCACCCCAATTTACCTCATAGTACCTTATAGAATTATCGAAGTTATTTCATGAACTAGACGATAGAAATTTCACCAATAGCAGTAGAGGTTTACTAGAGCATTTACCAGAACTTGTTTTAAAATTATACTATTTCGGAAAAAATGTACATGAAGCTAGTTAATTGGAAATTGTTACAAAAATTACAGCTACAAAGTTACAATTTCAATTTCAATTCCAAGAGAAAAAAAAGGAATAAAACAAAACGTAAAATAAACTTAAAATTATCTTACTGATTATACAGTGAGCTAATCGTTGCAATTGAGGATTGCAACGATTTTTGTCGGAATTTGTTGATAATTTGGCTTGACATATTTTCTAATGTTTCTATATTAGAGAGCCTATGTAGCTCGTTCGTGGTAAACCAGGGAGGACGCTTAAAAATCATTTTCAAAAGTTTATTCTGAATCCTTTGAAGTGACTTCTTCCTGGTTGCACAACAACTTGTCCAGATGGGAACTGCATATAACATTGCTGGCCTAAAAATTTGTTTGTAAATTAACAGTTTATTCTTGAGACAATGTCTAGAATTCCTGTTGATAAGAGAATACAAACATTTGATATACTTATTGCACTTTGACTGGATATTTTCAATGTGCTCTTTGAAAGTTAGATTCTTATCATAAATTAGCCCTAAGTATTGAACTTGATCGGACCATTTTAAGACCACACCGTTCATCTTAACAACGTGGTTATGGGTGGGTTTGAGAAATGAAACTCTTGGCTTATGAGGAAAAATAATTAACTGTGTTTTAGAGGCATTAGGGGAAATCTTCCATTTCTGCAAGTATGGAAAAAATATATCTAAACTTTTTTGTAGCCGACTGCATATAACACAAAGGCTTTTTCCTTTTGCTGAAATGCTTGTATCGCCACAAAACAGAGATTTCTCACAACCTGGTGGTAAATCAGGAAGATCAGAAGTAAAAATGTTATATAAGATTGGGCCCAAGATACTCCCCTGAGGCACACCAGCTCTAAGAGGCAATCTATTAGATTTACCATTTAAATAGTCAACCTGTAGGAGTGCGGTCAGTTAAATAACTTTGTATCATTTTTGTGAGGTAAAACGGAAAACTGAAATTTGACATTTTAGCTATTAAACCTTTATGCCAAACACTGTCGAATGCCATTTCTATATCTAGAAGAGCAGCTCCAGTCGAATAGGCTTCAGATTTATTAGTTCGTATCATATTTATTACTCTAAGTAACTGATGAGTAGCGGAATGTCCATGGCGAAAACCAAACTGCTTATTTGCAAAAATTGAGTTCTCATCAATATGTGTTATCATTCTTTTAAGAATGATTCTTTCAAAAAGTTTGCTAATAGAGGAAAGTAAACTAATTGGTCGATAACTTAATGCCTCAGCTGGATTTTTTCGGGTTTTAAAATTGGAGTGACTTTGGCATTTTTCCATTTCGTAGGAAAATGTGCTAGTTCAAAGCACCTGTTAAAAATTTTTACCAAGAAATTTAAAGAGTTTTCGGGAAGTCTTTTGATGAGGATATAGAAAATCCCATCATCTCCTGGTGCTTTCATGTTTTTGAATTTCTTGAGAATAGTTCGCTCCTCATTCAAGTTTGTTTCCAATACCTCTTCAGAAAGAAATTCTTGGGTGGTAATCTGATCATACTTTTGGTTTACTACATTTTCAATAGGACTTACCACGTTCTGAACACTCTAAAACTGCTGAGCAAGGTTTTGAGATTTTTGTTCATTCGTTAGAAAAATGCAATCACCATCTTCAAGGACTGGAACGGGCTTCTAAGGTTTCTTAATAACCTTCGAAAGCTTCCAGAAAGGTTTTGAATAAGGTTTTAGTTGTTCAACTTCTCTCATGAAATTCTCATTTCGCAAGAGAGTGAATCTATGTTTAATTTCCTTTAGTAATTCTTGAAAAATAATTTTCAAAGCAGGATCACGAGATCTTTGGTATTGACGTCTCCGTATGTTCTTCAAACGTATAAGAAGTTGAAGTTCACTGTCAATAATTGGTGCATTACATTTCACTCGAGCCTTAGGAACTGATAAATTCCGGGCATTGAAAATTAAGCTGCTAAAATTATCTAAATCAATGTCAGCACTATTTTGTAAAATAATATCATCATTCAAATTATCTTCGATCGTAGAACGATATCTATCCCAATTAGTCTTGTGATAATTTAACACAAATTTAATGGGATTTAAAATAGTTTCATGGGAAATAGGAAATGTTATGGAAAGATGATCAGAATCAAAGTCAGCATGGATTAATAAACGACTGAATGACTTTGATTCGTTAGTACCAAATCAATTGTAGATGGATTCCTAATAGAAGAATAACATGTAGGACCATTTGGAAATAAAACTGAATAAAATCCAGCCGAGCAATCATTAAACAATATTTGAGCATTTTCCAAAATCGGTGTTTCGCATTTAAAACGCCGATGATTAAAAATTGAGATTAATTTCTTGTGAGTTTTTGCAAATCTCCCTTGAAATAATTTTTTCGCTCACCAGTGCATTGAAAAGGCAAATACACTGCGGCTATAAATAAAATGCCAATACTTGTTTCAATTTCAATTCCCAAACTCTCGATAACTTTGGTTTCAAGATGGGGTAAAACACGATGTTTTATTCGACGGTGGATAACTATTGCAACTCCACCACCGGCAACATCAATTCTATTAAATCTCTGAACTATATAATTTGGGTTCTTTTTTAGTTTAATGTTTGGCTTTAAAAGCGTTTCAGTCACAACTGCAATATGCACATCGTGGACTGTTAAAAAATTGAAAAATTCATCCTCTTTCGCTTTTAAAGAGCGAGCATTCCAATTTAGAAAATTTACAGCATTATTTAAATCATTGCTGAATTTCAATTTCATAACAATATTAGTTGTAAATTTTATACCTTCTTGAACAGCCTCATACATCGAGTTACAGTTCAACAAAACGGACATTAGCTGCAGCATTAATTGTTGTAGGTATTCAATCTTCTCGGGAGTTGGACTACCTAAATTAATACTGGCTGACTTTTCAGCACCAAACACGAATGGTTTGTTACTGTTTGAATTTGAAATATTACCTGAAAGGACACTGGCATATGAACAGTCTGGTGTTGCCTGAACAGGATTATTTGTTTGAAATTTATCTGAATTTAAATTATTACCTACAGACACACACCTGCTAATAAAAGTGCTGATGATGCCTGAACAGTACTGAAAGTCTTTTGTATACGTTGACAACAGGTTGTTTAGAATTCCTACGTTGTCTGGAAGCAATAATTTTTTACCTTACAGGACAATTAAAGAAATTAGATTTGTGATTTCCCCCACAATTTACACATTTGAAACTATTGGTGGTCTTTTTCACGAGGCATATATCTTTCGTGTGACTAGTGTCACCACAAATCATAAATTTTGCTGCCATATGGCAGTTTCGAGTTCTATGACCATAGGCTTGACAATTCCGACATTGCGTAAGATTATGGATTCCTCCATGTCTCTTAAAATTTTCCCATTTTATTCGCACGTTAAATAAAACACGTGCTTTTTCCAAACATTTCAAATTATTTACTTTGGTACGATCAAAATGTACTAAGTAATTTTCCTGGTGTATTCCAGTTTGATTAATTTTGGCATTTGCCTTTCGTTTCATCAAAATTACTTGGTTGGGGGCGAAACCGAGTGATTCTGACAAACGATCTTTAATTTCATCAATAGTTTGCTCATTTGAAAGACCTTTCAAAACAGCCTTAAACGGTGTCTCGTTTTTGACATCAAAAGAATAAAATTTATACATCTTTTCAGTCAAATACTGTAAAAGATGTTTATGGCCATCAAAAGATTCGGCCAAAATACGAATTTCGCCTTGGCGGCCAATTTGAAAATTAACTTTCACATCCGACAGAGATGATGAAAGTTGTGATCGAAATGCTTTAAAATTTGCTACAAATACCACAATAGGTGGAACTTTAATCTTCTTCATAACGGCTTTATGCTCAGTATAAGAAGTTTGAAATTCTTGATCCCCAACGGAAGAAAGAATATCATACCTGTTGGTCGAAATTTCAGTGTCACTTGGAGGAGATGCCTCACGTTTCCTTGAAGCCGCATCAAAGCGAGCTTTTTTATTTCTTCCAGGCATAACTGGAAAACTTACACTTTCACTTCACTATAGAATTTAAGTAGAAATATCTCAAACAAAATTTACTCACTAAACACTGTTGATGATTACATGAATTCGGTAGAATACTAGCTTAGTCAGAACCCGCATTTCGAGAATTTAATGGAACAGTGAATTGTCTGCTGTTGTTGTAGTCTATTTCTGGGAACAAACATAATCATCGTGGAGTGGAGCAACAAAACCAACCAATTCCGGTCCAGCCATCGACACACCAGCCTAGACTCAGTCAGATAATACCAATAGGTCTTGGTGGGTTTTTGTGTAGAGATGCCTGAGATTAGGTCAAATACTCTGGTATCCCGGTTTTTTTTTTTTGTCAAACCTGACTTATTTCTCTTCTCTGGCTCACTAATCTTGTGCAGCTTTACTTTAATGGTCACAGAACGGCCTCAATTAAAATCGATTGGTCTTCTCGTTTTGGGTCTTTACCCAATAAAAACGTCTTCATTTGTCGCCGATCTAATCAAGAAGACAGTATCCGGCTCTAATCGTCTCCACCACCAATCCGTTTCTCTTCCAGCTATCTTGGTGCACGGTGTAGCAAACTTCGTGCTGTGCACCAACAGGGTTGTATGTGAATATTTAAGTACAATTTTTTATTATTCATTTCGTTATTATCAACTGAAACTTTATTATCAATTCTAATCTCTACAAAAAATTATTTATGCGCTCTGACTTTATTTACATTTATTAGGCATAATTTTACCAAACATAATCAAATATAATTACAAATAAACGCATGTCCAACCCAAACATAAACAAAAATACATCGAAATCGAATTTTATGACAAACTCTACAATGCTTATTCCCTTGCTAGCACTTTCCTACATGGGTATTGTAGGGCAAGAGTTGCACAACAGTAACAAGTTTGGTTGGGAAGCGACAGCTCGTTGCGTTTCACTGAGTCGTACGCCACCTTGAAGTCTATAAACAGATGATATCTTTCCAACCTTCAAACCAGGTAGTTGCTTTTCAGACCACAATACAGTCGCAATATGAAGCCGCTTGCTCCTGACATTGATCAGTGAGGTAAACAGTCCTTTCCAGCGGCTTTGTGTTTCTTCAGTCGTGATTCTTAAACGTTTAAAAATTCAGCAACAGTGGTATCATGAAACTAAAACCTTTGGCTATACCGATTCTTAAAATATTACACTGACACTGGCACCGGTGTTTCAGTCGCCACCCAGCATGCCGTCGATTTAACAGTATCACTGAGTGCTGATCACTGCTTGTACATGGCAGCTGGCCACCTAAGACGTACTGGTAGTTAGGTTCCCCTTTCTATCGTTACACATGGCAAAAACTGTTCCTGTCCGGTCCCAACCATAGTTATCCCAGCGTGCATTAGGTTTGTGTAGAACATGGAACAACTATGCTCAGACCGGCAGGTTACATGTAGGAGTTTTTTTAAAGTTTTCAATTGTTGACTGGGAGGGAAGCACTTTGTAAATTGCCACAATAACTTTATAAACAGTATTGAGTAAGCAATTAAAAAAACTGAAAATTCAACGTTTACTGAACTAGTGCCATTCGATTCACGATTGAGTGACCATACGGGTTATTTAACTATCCCAGTAGCACAATAAACTGCTACGAAATACAGTTCCTATCTCTGTCTGCAAAATGAAAGTACATACCTACCTAGACATGAAAAACGAACTGCGGCAGCGAATCATCTGAACAAAAGTGCTTCCCTGATTTGATGGGAATATTGATTTTCCGGCAGACAACTGGGCCAAGCGCAACGGGCATCCCTGAACAATCTCGTTTGGAAACCTGTGGAAAGCCGACAAATGGAGAAAGAATTACTTCCGGGCGAGCAGTAGGAATGGTGATTGATGATATTTGTACAACTCTGTAATCGAAGGAAGAGCGCGTTGATGCTTTCTTCTGTCTTTTTTTCTTGCTTTCGTTACAGCTGCCACTGTCTAGGCGGGGAATTCATAACTTCCCGGTGAGGGAAACCAAGCTGACAGCACAAGGTCCGTGATAAATTTTCCCATCTCCACAGTTTTAGTGCGTTACACTTTGTCAAATGTCATAGTGAACCGAGTATTTTTTTGTCTTACTCGAAGGCAACCGCCAGCAGGAAGGTTTTTACGAGATGAAACGCTTCAGTCGTCTTGTTCCAGCCGTTACCAATTTTGGACGGGTGGTCTTGTACCCATTCTCTTCCACGAGGGATTTCGCCAGGACACAAAAATGCAAAAACTTCCATCCATCTCTAAAGTGCCATTGCACCATAAATCGTACCAGAGATGACAGAATTAATGCACGGCCGAAGTGTACAGCGAAAAAGGCTCGCGAACGTAGAAGGACTAAAACCAACTCCATAAAACAGTCGCTTCGACAAAGAGATATCATCATCCTCGAAGCCCAACAGGATCCAGTGTCAGCCGTTGTCGCTTCGGGCACAAAATAAAAGTGTCAATCAAAACTAACCCAAGTTCGTTTTTGCTCAGTTTTGCACCCATTAACCGGATGACTGAGCCGATGGAACGTATTTCGCTTGAGCTAGTTTCGATATATATCCTTCAGGAATATAGGACTTACTCGAGAGTGGCATGAAACCTTCCCGGAAGGTTTGCTCATTGATCAGTTATTTTATTTGAAAAGTTTTTGTTTACTTATAACGTAGCGGGCAGCAAGTCAGGCATTAATGATGGGATGTGTTTTACAGAAAACTTCCAGTTCCATATAGTTTAACATTATGTATATCGAAATAATATAGCGTGAAGTAGGATTAGAAGTTATACTTCAGATTGAATATGTGTTTCTCAATCAAGTTGAGCATATTTTTAACTCTAAAACTTTTTTCGAGAAGATAAATTACTAGAGTTGTGTCTCACACTAATTAGTTCAGAAAGCTGAAATCAGTCATATGTCTAATACACACGTATATAACAACTTTGAAAACCATTCTCATGTAACATGGTGGGGATAGGAAATGCCGATAATGAAACACTAACTAATCTTTCTATCTATTCGTTCTACAAAATACTTCAAACATTCTTTTATTTTACAAAAAAAAAACAATTCGGATGAATTGAATCTGATACTTCAATCGTTTGCCAATCGAATGTGTGGCAAAAAAAATTCACCCAGATTCTCCAAATCTCATATCTATACCTCCAGCAGCAGCAACAATTTATCATTGGCCAGTCACAAACATATCCCCACATTGCCGCAAACATGAACACAGTTGAGATATCTTCAATTTAAAAAAAACTGATTCTCCAATATCACTGAGGAAGAGAGATCCGAAAAAAATGCGTTCGAATCGGATTGATTTATATGCTCTTATGATTTGGTTTCCAATTACTAAATTCTAAAATGCATTCCACTGGGCGGTTGGTTGCATCGGACGGGGAAATAAATGGACCGGCTGACTGCAAGGGAATCGATACCGCTGGCATAAGTTTTTTTCTTTGTCGTCGCCGGGAATACGCTCGCACACCATATACCCCTTCGTCGGGTGTTCGACTTCACTGATGGGAGAATATGAATTCGGAAAATGGATCTCTCTGCTGTCGTCCATTCCGATACGAACGCAGCCAGTGTCCGTATAAAAATTGGCCTCTGCAGTGCACCGAGGGGAGCGATAAATCTTCGCCGCAAATCGTTACCATTGTTCGTGGCCGAATTTAGACTGTCCAGATGTGAACAGTTGGCGGTTTATGTGAAACTATATTTCATTAGCGAGTGAAACTACGCAGGGACTGGCAGTTAATTCGAGCGATCACTGGCAATTACGACTGTTTGGTACGCCCAGGATGCATTGTTTTTCGGAGAGGTTTTCTGTTTCTGAGCTTCCACGGAATCCCAAATTCCCTCTAGATTAATTATCATGATTGTTAAAAATCGTTTCCATCGGTTAGAAAAACTTCAGCACCAGGGGAAGATTTTTTGTTCATTTTGAAAAAAAAAAATGAATGTATTTATACTGGCAGGGAATGCATGACAATGTTCCGTATTTAATGCAATACGGGTATTTTCAAAATAATAATGAAGTCCAAAGTCCAAACATTAACTTTTCTCATTCATTTTTAACTTAAGTTGACCACTTCCAGTTTCTGGAAAGCTGAGTGAAATTTAAAAAAAGCTCGAATACTCCCAATTATTGATATTTCCGGAACCAATGCCACGCCTAGAAATCCGTCACCGGTATCTAACGACATTACAAAATTTGGGATTGTATCTTTCGTCTTCCGGAAACAAACAGTTCTGTGAGTTTTTCAGGAGTACCGCAAGGGTCAGGTTCGCTGTTATTTTGCAGCTACATAAACAATCTGCCTAATGTATTATTGCCATACAGTTGTATGCGGATGATGTAAAGCTGTACATATCGTCAGTTGAATTCAAAACTGGCACAATTCAAAATATTGCAGTTTTGAGGTATTGATGGCAAACGATGCCAAATACTATGAAGTTTCATCTCACAAAGACCCGTTTTAAAATTCACAATATTTCCAGGAATATAAGTAGATGTGCCTTTATTGCACAAATCTAAAATATCCCTAAAAAGACGGAAAAAGAGGTCAACTCTTATCACTTGCTTATTACATGCACATGATAGACCCGAACAAGTTAAATTAAAATGGGAAATCTTAAAATTGGAATTTTTCACGAAAATGAAAAAAGAAATTTTCGGCGCAAATTTTCAAACGCGTTTGTCTCGAAACTATGAATTTTGAGTTGTGCCAGTGTTGAATTCAACTGACGATATGTCGTTTGGGTCTTGGTACCAAAGCAATTGTTAAATTGGTTAAAAAAACCTTGCAAGGATTATACAATGGTCACGGCGAAACTGCTTGTCAATAAAATCAGAAGTAGAACCCTATTAATTAAAACAAGATCACTTTCCCCGGCTACTGGATAAAAGAAATAAACAAATTAATATCAGTACATCCTGGACTGACTTGATGCCAAGAAACAGCAAATTGATGTGTAACGTCATTCAGGAGTCTAATTCGGGTCTCTCCAAAACGTGGAACTATTCAAAACTAGAAAATGTTCAAACGCTTTCCAGTATTAATACTTCTGGAACCGAGACAATTGGTATCCGAAACCATTTTAAAGCCAGAGATGGCAATATCCAGTGTAGGAAAAAGGCCGATAAATGATAAGAGGTGGTAAATTTGAGGTTTCAATATAAAGTACATCGTCATTTTACTGTATTCTGCATATCAATCTCCGTTGTATCTATCGTTATCAACTATTTTACAAATAAGTTAAGTTGGTGATATTTGGAATTTTGTGCAAATATTTCTAGAATAATAGGGTGATTGTTCCATTATTCATCTCATTAAGCCGGTATTCACGAAAAATGCACGGATTGAACAACAAATTTCCACGCAATCAATAAACAAATAAACAAAATACGCTTACGTGCTCTCATGAAATCGCCCAGCATTGTATATTTAGTGAACATAGCTAGATTTATCCTGAATTTTGTAGAACAAACCATTTTTCGCAATGCTTCCATATCCATCTCAAAACTTAAATCACTGTTCAATTATTCATCTCAAGACGCCCCCATATTCATCACACTGTTAATCATGAATGAAACACATTGTCTTGAATGAACGTAGCCGCAGACCGTCGTAGTAGGTTCCCTAGGTATACGCTGTTGTTGTTTACGTGCAAAATTGGTAACCTAGGTAACCAATGCAGTGCTGTCGTTTTATGTCAATTATGTCGGAATAATTCAACATTTTCATTATGATTTTTTCACATATATATTTCACATTTTTAACAGAAACTGATTTGGCAACTTTTGATTTTCTTCAACGCAGTGAAAACAGATGAACATACATACAGTTGAAATTTAGGAATTGTAGAAATTAATCTCATATATTTCTGCTAATTCAAGCTTGTTTCATTAAATTTGAGGTAAACATTTAAAAGATCAAAGAATTCTTAGTGTGATGAGTGTTTTTGTTTAGTGATTAGAATAGAAAGTGGTCCGCTAGAGATGAAAAAAACTTTTGGTTGGCTGCTGAACGAGTCCCGTTGTAGCCGTATAGAACAATGCGGGGTTTTTTTCTGAGGTAGGTGATTGCTTTAAATGAGTTTTCGAGTGCAGATGCCCTACTATTAAATTTAGTGCTTTTAGGTTTTTTTGAGGATTATACTTTATGAGGAAACTAAAGTGAACTAAGAAGAATCCATTCCATGGACTTTGTTTAAGAAGAAAATTTGCGTTTTTTCCTGTTTTCAATTGGGTTTCATGTTGTATGAGATGAATATATGGGCTAAGATGAATAATGGAGCAGTTCCCCTATAATCTTTTTAGGGCAACTGTTTCGAGCTTTAGGGCAACATTTTTTCACTTTTGTCGATCAGTGTTAAAATCAGGCTCCTCGTGACAGTCTTTCCGTGACAGCAAATTTAAATCTAAATCGGCGCTCATTGTATTGCCAGTTCTTCCTGCTCCCCATTCGTTTGATACACAACCCGACAGCCACTGACAATAGCGCACCCGTGCAATGCCAAACGCGCTGTTATTTTTCATCTCCTTATGTCTGTTGGTTCTTCTAATGACAGCCTAAACTGCGCGAAATTTTTAGGCACAAATCCGAGCGGGCTGTCATGCGAATATGCTCCACCCGACAGCTCGCTCTGATAAGGCCGGTGCTATAATAAAAGCGAAGTGGTGTGAAACACGTTTTTTCTCACGTGGGGAATAATATTAACAATGGGAAAATATTTTAAATAATTTGCTTTGGATTTATTACGACATCAGCCTAAGATAAAGAAGCGCCAGTCCAATGTTATCGATGACAGTCATAGCCGATCAGCAGGCTATCAGCTGCACAGACCAAACCAACAGAATATCCTCAAAAAGAACAAACTAGGCTATCATGTCCGTACGAGAAAATACATGCCCAAGGATGCGCTGTCGTGTACAACACAAGACAGCTTCGTTACCTGTGTAAGCTTTAGCTGTATGTGAACTCTCATGAATAGCTTATTTGTGAGGCTATCATAGTGAAAGACAGGGTTGCCAATGTTCCAGTTTAAACTGGATTCCTCCAGTTTTTTTTTTCAAGTGTTCCAGTCAAACAGTTTATTCCCAAAATCTTCCAGTTTTTTCAGATATTTGCCAGTTTTATCCAGTTTTTCATTCACTGAAGCTCCGGTTGATTTTCGGAAATATTTTTAAAACGTAAATTTTGTAGATTGTTAAATTATTGTGACAAATCTTAACACCATTTTCAGTATTCTATCTTCTCGCATGACAACAATATCGCACGCTCAGCCTTGGGGCTAATAGTGGTCTCGATGAACTAGATTAGTTGAGAGAATTCGTTATCGATATTGTTTTTTGGCACGACAGACGAACATTTGATACAACCTCCCAAATTAGTACATTTTCCCGATATTCCTTCGTCGGAATAAAGTGCTGATAATAAATACCTGGTTTCCCGTGGGACAGCAGCAGACTTAATTAGAGGCGGTCGTTAGTTTCCACGCAAGTACGGGGCTTATATATTACAAGTCCCTGACAAAGGTTTAAAAGAGTAATTTGGCCTTAACAAACAAACTTTCGATTTGGACAATTTCATGAACCATTTGCGCATTTTTCCATCGTTTGAGCCCTACAGCTAACCAAATTTCGAAGGTAACATTTTTCCTATACATTCCATTTCACTCTTATAAACAGTAATCTAAAACCCCATTATATAAAATAAATATGTGTCAAAGGCTATCTAACCTACGCCACTGACCGGAGCATCAATGTTTTTCATTCTCGATGACCACATTTTTTACTAAAATGTGTAAAAAATACTTCACAGAATAAAAAATCTTTCCATCCACGTGTTATGTATTAAAATTGTATGTACACAAAAAATAGTCTAAATTACAGTTTCTATCATGGTAATAACGGTGTTACAATTTTTCAAGCTAACAAACGATGGAACCTTGCACTTCAACTCAACTTTACCGACACACAGTTGGGCAAATTGGTCCATTGGCGCGACAAAACCCCATAACTCTTTAACAGTTGTTTCTTCGACAATGTTGTTCACCATAAAAACATTTTTTTTTGAAAAATGTATTCAGGCAGCTTTAATTTTTTTTTCTACAGATGGCGCTGACATCTATCTTCTGATTAAATGGGGCTAGCCATTTTGTTTCTTCGGGAAAGTTGTTTATATCATCAATTGACATAAATTTGTCGGACATATTACAACTGTAGGACGGACCGTTAACGAGATAAAATTATTTTCATTATTCATAAACCCAAAATTTCAGTAATGAATCATAGCTGGGACTTAAGTACATATGTTTCAATTTCAGATATATTCGAGTTTCCGAGTCATCATGAAATGGATTATCGGAAGTTTGTAGTTACCTTTGTACAGTTTTTTGCCAACCTATGATTTGTCATCATTTTTGAGAAAGAATATAAAGTATAATTTTAATGTTATTGTTTGTGACAAGATATTTCAAATAGGAACATTGTTCAATTAAAGATTAGTTGGTCATGCTCCCTTTCTAAGAACTCCTCTTGTTATATTTTGTTCCATTTGGCATGGGTACTTAACGCTTAATTTTGTTTAGAACACTGTTCATCCAAAAGCAAACTACTGGACGTCAGTTTCGAAAGACCCCCAAACACAATTATGGTCGTGTTGCATACACCGGCATTTAGCAAAGCCTATTGTAGGAAAAACATCGATACGGACCCTGCTGATTAACGATTTTTTACATGAATTGACATGAAAACAATCGTTGCGAAAACTCGAATTACTCGGTAAGCCGCGACTAGTAGCAGCTGATTTTTGGCCAATACCTTGTATTTTAGTACAATAATAGTGTCATAGTGTCGGCAATATGAAAAAAAAAACATAAAAATGAGCCGAAAATGAGGAACAAAAAATACACAAAAAACACTTGTTTTACATACTATGCCTCCTACAAACCTATTTTTATCAAAACTGTCTTAATATCACATTACCTATTAGTTTATACTCTATTTTATGAGGATCGTATGAGTTAGCTAATTAATTTCTAAGTATTTGCATGCCCTACTGGAAAATATCTGTGAAATTTTTTTCTTCCATTTTACAAGCCTTGTAAATCCTCACTTTCACAATATTATAGCACATTTTCTAAATTCTTTTTCAAAGTAATTTATCATGATTTCCAGTCGATAAAATGTCTACTGCAAGTAGAAGATGAAAACTGAATTTCGTTTTTTCGAGTTTTGTCGCGACATTTCTGGGTTCTGCCCGGTTTAAATATCGTTTGTTTTCCAGATTTACTTGATATTACAATATTCCGTTTGTAGATTATGGTTCTGTACCGTTGTGCCTCTTTAAATTTCGTTGATATGAGTTGAAACAAACTCCTTAGTTCCGTACCCAAATGAACATTTTCCTGATCGAAATTTTCAAGCAGCCTTTCAGCGGACTGTCAAACGCAATCCGTATCGTCTGCGAAATAATGTCAGCCTCACACCCTCCAGGATAAAAGTTTCCTAATTCGAATTGTACCATTATTCCTGAACGCCTCAGCGTGGGTTGCTGAAGATGCTTTCATTCATATTTCATGACGAAGTATCGAAAATTACCGACAGCGTAACAATGTTTAAAATTGCCGCATTAATTTGCCTTGCAAATTACTCCAAAATCATAGCTATAATTATGTCTAACTCTAGCTAACAGGGCCCAAAAAGGATTCGCTTCGCTACGTACCGGCGTCGAAAAAGCCCGCCGCCGTCTTGTTCCGCCTCCCAAACCTAGAACAGCTTTTCGGTCGACCCCCAACCAAAACTTCAATTTCTGAAGGGTCTGGGGATACGGGGTAGTGATAAAATTAACGTGAAGTTATGTGAACGCCGCCGGAAAACGGGCTGCGCTCATCAATAGGATGCGGGTAGGCAGGAGGGCCTTTCTCTGCCCGCCCGTACTGGCAAAACACGCAAAGTAGGGCCATTTCCAACTTGAATGAACCAGTTTGCCATAGTTTCTGCTGTATCATAGACAAAAAGATTTTCCACCCATTTCGAACTGCGGGCATTGGGGTGAGCTCAGTTAGTTTGCCGCTGTTGATGCGCTTACAGAGCCCGAGACAGCAAAAGTTTTGGCGAATGTTCATTGCGCGTTGCTTTGTTCATTTAATTTCTCGGGTGCTAATTTATATGAAAAAGCCGTGACTTGTGCAGTGTCAGGCTGGAATTTTACCGCATTCAACGGGAATGCCGTCCGGTGACCGACAACAATGAACATGTGGAGTTTATCTGGTCCCTCCGGCTCGCTGCGCGGAAGGGGAACAGCACTTCGACAAAAGATGTTTCGTCTAATTTTTCAGTAACACCGTCATGTTGTCTGTTTCCATATTATCACTTTACACATCTTGCATTAGTCAATGTAAGAAATGTATCACTTAGTCTTTATGGGACTGGATGCCTTCCCGTAAAGATGAAATTTCCCGCTAAAATTTTCTCTCACTAGTTCATAGAAAAGCAAAACAAACAATAACTGTGTCTGTGTTTGTGTTCGTTCACTTCACGTGCCACTTACAATGTTGAATATATCGTTTCAGGGATGGCGTCGCTCGAGCCCATAAAACTTAATCAAACGGAAAATGGGTGCAAAAGCTTCCACCGAAACTGACATCACTATGTAGGTTGCAGGAAAACTGTTCCAAGTCACGTCACAAACCGGTTTGCGATATCTCCCTCTTTGTTGGAACGATCCACTTTGCCGCCGTTTCGGTCAAAACGTTCGCTCTGGGCGGCGGAGTTTAATTAACAAACCGCCAGATATTCTCGGAATTCGGCAACAATCGACAACGGTTGGCTGGTCCCTCGCATCGAAATTTGGGCCTCTGTTTTGAACACTAACAAACAATGAATTTTAATCCCCTCATAGAAACCGGTTGGAACAGTTGAACAGCATTCGGTTGCTATTTTGGAACCGAGTTTGCCTTCTGGAATTCAATTTTCGCGGAATTTGTAAGATATAGAAGCTATATCGTCTCCTCAGTTCTGTATGTGCTCAAGCAACTGGTCCCGGCTATTCTTCCGGCAGGGTTGTGTGCCTCGAAGGGACAAACCTTTCGGTTGGTCGCTGCTAGAGGAGTTGATTCTAGTGGACTGACACAATGTATGTAGCTGCTCGAAACAGTACACACACCCTGTCGCTCGTAGCAAATTGGTACAATGTTATTGGGTTTAAATAAATTAATGTTATGAAATATCTAGAAAAATACGACAACAATTGGGATCGATGTGATTTTTCATTCAATAATATGTGTCTCTCAGACAAAGCATTCCCAAATCCACATCGGTTTACGTTTGCACGACGAACGAGGACTCAACTGCGTTACGAGCTAGCATTCAGGTTGTGAACAAATAGTGCAATTGTGGTGCAACATACTAAGAACCCAGAGGGAAGTGCACACAGTCGCCAGTGTTGATTGTTGTTCCATGCCAGTCGGGTAGAGCGAACTTACACGGAACAGTACATCGAATGAAACGAAAGACGTTCGCAGCTTCGAGCGGGGCAAACGGTTTCGTGAACTCCTGCGACCTGTCGGCATTGCGTATAGAAGTGGATTTTATTATTACCTATCCTCAACTGTAGAACGACTCAGCGGAGTGCTCGATGTATTGCATTGTTGAATGTTATGTTGTTACGTTTGGTAGAGTTTTGAAGTGCAGCAAATGAATTTAACTTATCAGTTGAGTAATGTAACGGAAACAGACTCGAAACCAGATAGGGAAACTGCTCCATTATTCATCTCATTAAGCCGATATTTACCAAGAATGCACGGATTAAACAACAAATTGAACAAATAAACTAAATATGCTAACGTGATCTTATGAAATCGTTTAGCATTGTATATTCAGAAAAATTAGCTAGATTCATCCTGAATTTTGTAAAACAAACTTTTTTTCACAACGCTTTCATATCCATTTCAAAACTTGAATCATTGCTCAACTAATCTCACGACGCCCCCATATTCATCACACTGTTAATCATGAAAGAATCACATTATCATGAATGAACGTAGCCGCAGCCCGTCGTAGTAGGTTACCTAGATATCCGCTGCAGTTGTTTACGTGCAAAATTGGTAACCTAGGTAACCACTACAGTGCTGTAGATTTATGTCAATTATGTCGGATTAATTCAATATTTTCAGTATGATATTTTCGTATTAACAGAAACTGATTTGGCAACTTTTTTTCAACGAAGTGAAAACAGATGAACATACATACAGTTGAAATTCAGGAATTGTAGAAATCCATCTCATATATTTCTGCTAATTCAAGCTTGCTTTAGGAAATTTGAGGTGAACTTTTCAAGGATTGAAGTATTCTTATTGTAGTGAGTGATGAAAGTGAATAGGCTACTGAAGCTTTTGTGCTAAAGTGAGGTTGAAGTGAAAAGTTTCGTATCCGGAAAATTCTCATAACACGACGAAATCATCCTTCGCAGTTGGCCCAGATGAAATTCCGTCGTGCGTTCTTAAGCGATGTGCCTCTGTCCTTATACACCCGTTATGCCTGTTGTTCAACTTATCTATTCGGCAATGCGTATTTCCATCCAGTTGGAAATTTTCCATTATGTTTCCCATGCACAAAAAAGGGGATAGACGTGATGTACAAAACTATAGAGGCATCACATCTCTCTGCGCATGCTCTAAGGTGATGGAAATAATTATTAACGACGCCCTATTCGCCAGCTGCAAACATTACATCACGTCGGATCAACATGGTTTCTACCCGAAACGCTCGATAACGACTAATTTAGCCGAATTCTCTTAGACTTGCTTGCGAAACATGAGTAACGGTGCTCAAATAGATGCAATATACACCGTTCTGAAAGCGGCGTTCGATCGAGTAGACCACAGGATACTTTTAGCTAATCTTGGAAAACTTGGAGTTTCATCTGCTCTCGTGCAATGGTTTGGTTCCTACTTGATGAATCGAACACTCTGTGTGGAGATAGGAAGTGAGTTTTCTGCGCAATTCCCGCAAGGTAGCAACCTAGGACCGCTACTCTTCATGATATTCATCAATAATATTTCTTCGTTACTTTGGAAAGGTTGCCGTAAATTGTACGCCGATGACGTCAAGCTCTTTGAAGTCGTGAGAAGTTATGCGGACTGCGTTGAGCTCCAGCAACTGGTGGATATTTTTAGCCTATGGTGTTCTAGAAACCTGCTTTCTGTAAGCATTCAGAAATGTAGTGTCATCTCCTTCTATCGGACAAGGAAGCCAATCTTATTCGAATACACTATTTCGGGTCAGCCCTTATCTAGAGTGATACAAATTCGAGACCTAGGAGTTATTTTGGATACTGCATCCGAATGAATTGAATCCGTGCAACGTAAATTTGTAGGATATGCGCTAAGATTCTTCCCTTAGCGCAATCCCTCGAATCTGTCAGCCTACACTGATCGCTGTCGGCATTTAGGAATGCAAACTCTTAAGCAGAGACGATTCGAAGCGCAAGCTGCATTCATTGGTAAAGGTCTTCTAAATGAAATCGATGCTCCGGAAATCCTCGGTTACCTGAATATATATGCCCCCGAACGATCTCTCAGACTAAGATCCCTGTTGAACCTGCCGCAACGCAACGCACATATGGGCAATTTAACCCAACACGCTTTATGTCGACCAGCTTTTACACAGTAGCAGATGCAGATGCTCTTTTAATATAACTGGTACAGCTCTTAAAAATAGGATTCGCGTTAGGTAACTTTTTTGTGATTATTTATTGACATTGTTCTAGTATTATTAAGTTTTTCATTAAGACACGCACTCTGTCAGATGAATGTTAATAAATTAAATTAAATTAAATTAAATTTAACCTAAACTTCGTTGTAACTGTTAAATGTTGTTTGTACAAAAAAACACTACAGGCACAACATCACCAAGTGTAAATAAAGTTCTTTCGAGTGTAATTGAATATAGTTCTGAAAAAATAAAGGCGAGGCTGAGAACTAAAATATGTAAATAACCAAACGAACGAATTTATTGTGTCTGTTAATACAGTAATTACAGTGCTTAGTTGTTATGTTAATTATTCTCTATTTTATGAAGGCTAAGATGTTGTGAATAATCTACCTAAAAGAGAGAAACGTTGTTATCTTCCCTATTTTTGCATATAAAAAACCATTTCGCAGAGTAAAGTTTCAGCAAAATTTAGAGGAAACAATTTTGTCGAAGACACCATACTTCTTTTTATTCTCGCTTATTTTCCGTCGGTCTAGTTCCGCCACTTTTGTGGCCAATCACCGACGCCCAGGGAGGCGACTCCACACCCAGGAGCCTAACTCACGACCCGTTTATTAACGGACCGGCGCCAACGGCTTTACTTCCTCATGCGATGGAAGGCGTGATCCCAGAGATTTTTCGCCTCAGAAAATCTCCCGGTGTCGGCTAAGATTTAATCTAGACCAGTTGGGTTGGTTGTGAGTGGATCACGCCACCTCACAACCATCGACACCTATGTCGGCGGTGGGATTCGAACCCAGGCGTCGAGCGTGGTTGGCGGATACGTTACCAACCACACTAGGCCCCCGCTCAGACACCATACTTCTATCTACTAATTTGTATATACTATTGTGAAGCTTCTCTGAGAATGCCCTTAAAATAATATTTTTATATAACTTTTGATTGTGATTTCGATTGAATGTTTTACCTAAAATTTAATATAGAAATGATTTAGTCTGCAGATATTTGCAAATTTTGAAGATATCTGTTAGTAAATAAATGTACTGTTTTAATATAAATCATCGATGACCAAAGAAATAAAAGAGATAAAAATAAGCTTTTTTTGATGAAATTATTTGTTTCTTTATTGCAAACAACATTGAAGGACATTGGAAAATTGTAAAAAACACTACTAAAAGCAATGGCATAGTGAGGTGGGGGTGGCGGGTGCGGTCCGCCCCGGGTGTCACCCTCTCGTCGGTGACACCCATGAGGAAAATTTCCATGCGTGTCACCTTCAAAACGGTGATTAGGTGAAACCCTCTAAAATTATAAAATTTCTCCTAAGGCGGTATCCATAAATTACGTAACGATCATAGGGGGCAATATCCTTGAGCGTTACGATTTGATACACACGGTTGGGGGGGGGGGGGGGGGTTGAAAGTTCAGCGTTACGTAACGAATAATCTCTGGAGTGACGCTCCAAAAACGTACATTTTTATCAAAGAAATCCCTTTGCAGCGTTACGTAATTTTTATGAGGGGTAGATGTTGAAGTTACGTTTCGTTACGGGGTCGGGGGTCCAAAAATCGGGTTTTTTTGCGTTACGTAATTTATGGATATTGCCTAAGAGTATAATCTTAGCCAACTTTTAAAAAATGGGTAGATTTTATGCAATTGAAAACGAACGTGCTAACTTTCACAGTTTTCGATAACAAACGGATTTCACTGCTACCTGGTGGGAGTGATACCCAGGGGGAAAGGGGGGACAACAAAATTTTCCTCCCCGGGTGTCACCCGGTCAGGCCACGCCACTGACTAAAAGTTATACTGAAAAAATTGATTTTTAATGGCAATCTGTAGAAAACTCAACAATAGTCATAGGGTAGGGAACGGCTTAAGCAGTAGCGCCTATTTTAATCAGTCGAAGAAAACAGGCCTCAAACTCCTGCACTTTGATCAATATCGACAATTTCAAAGATGGAAACGAAAACTTTAATTGTCTAGCTGTCTTACGAATATAATAAATACCGTTAATCACAAAGAAATCTGTGAACAATTGCAATTGAAACAAATCGACCTATATTGCAGCTATTCAGGAGCCACTTCGGGTGCTGAAAAAAACGCCTGCAATACAGATGGAAACTGCCTAAAATAGGTTCGGGGTGATTGGAATAGTGTCCCTCGATTGGTAACTTTAATTGATGATTGTTAAAGTTTGCTAACTTAGTTTTGCAATCTGAAAACAAGTTCTGACAGAGAAATCGATAGAGAACAGATTGATATACTACTTTCTGAGTTTCACCCAACATATTTCGAGTATTTCGTCTGAATACACAGGCGGTTCCTAAAGCTGCTTAGAACATGTTCCCTACCCTATATTTAAATAGGTAGATAGAAGTGGGGTGATCCAAAGGAACGAGCAGGAGGCAACAACAAGGGTTTTGGTCCAAAGTCTGATTAAGAATAGGAAAATGCACTACAAATGGTTACGAAAAACTGTAGAAAATAAAATTATTGATCGAAAAGGTCAGGTATTTATTAGTTTATTTTATAATTTATGACTAAAATTGATTTTACTATTTTTATTTGTCATCTATTAAATAAAAATAAGTTGGTGTCTGTAAAAAGGGCGTTTCACTTAAAATAGAATCAACGGATTTGAGTGATTCTTTTTGTGTTTGTTTGTCTTGATCTCCGACGAGTTAATAAGCCATAAAAATAACAATAATCATCAGTAGAGTTAAAAAAAAAAAAAATAAAATATATTTTCGCCTTTTCCCGCCTTTTACTCCAAGAACAACGTCATTAGATTACTATGATTGCAGGCTATGAACGGTAGACAAGCTGTTGTAGCGTCGTTATCGAGGCGTCGTTGTTGAGTAGCAAGCACCTGTTAATGATTCACATATAGTTTGAAATTTGTTTTCGCTGCCTACTACACATATTTCAGTGGTACAGAAGAGGTGTAGTGTTGGTATAGCGCGAAAGCCAAAAACGAATAAATTCAGTGCAAAAGAGTTACAGCGTGGTAGCAACGAACTCGACATGTATGTGAGCACCCTCAACGTGACTTTGATTTTATTTAAGGACATATGCTTGATAATGTAAATCAAACCTGGCTGAGTAGCAAATAATCGTCTTATGCATCAGTTTAACAAAAAGATAGAACAAGAATAACATTACATATGCGATGATTTAATTTTCCATTGCTCGGATCCAATCAATCTGTTCAATTTTCTCTAAAATGCACACTGACTTAGATCACATTTGCGCATGCTGCAATGATTCTGTTAGCCGGTAAAATGAACGTGTAGTTTGTGCTCCTCAAGAAACATTGATTTCTGTTCATGTTTTGTTAAATAGGCACTATTGCATTCCAACAAATCTTTGGATTTACAATTATTTGTTGAATGTTGAATTGAAAAACTATAATGAGTTTTAATTGCACTGTGCTGGAGCAGCAGATCTACCTCAAAAAACAGATGAAGTATTAACCTCACTGAAGCGAAAATTTCAAAGTTCCGTGTATCCAGATATTACCTACCCAATTACCATTTGATTTCAAACGTCTGTATGTACCCTCGCGCCTCGCAGTTGCGAGATATTCGATAATGCCCAAAGCCCTGATATTTGGTGGCATTAATACTAAGACATGCATATTCTTGCAGAAACAGCTTTATGTCACTTGGTCACGTGAAAAACAATTGGTATCATACATGGAAAAAAGAAACCCGAAAAATGGTTGGCCATAAGGTATTGCGAGAATTTTTGTTCAGGACAAAGCGATATTGTCACTATGCCATGACAATAACAAAAATCAACAGGAAAAGTTATAAAACGTTAAAAACCAACCCTTGATGTTTCCCGCCCTTCATTGCAAGAATTGCAAGATTGCCGCATATCTTCTAGTTGACTTCAACAAATTTCTGATGTGGTCGAAGAGATTTTTCTTTGAGATAGTTGTTGCAAGCAGGGTTGCCACATTTATTTTTGTATTTTTACCGAAAATATCTGTATGTCTGAATTACGGACCAAAAAATCTGTATCGAGCAAGTTAAGAATGTTGCACGAATAAAATCTGCTTGCAGAATATATGGAAACAAAGCATCATTTTTTGCTTTAGCTTTATTTTTCTTGGTTTGGTTGGTCGGACGTTTGAGCCTATGCTGCTACACTTGCTACGATTACAAACAAGTGACTTTCAACTTCAAAATCTTCTAAAGAAAAAAGTGCTCATATCTAAGTTTATCTGCTAAATAAGTGTAAATTTGTAAAATCTGTATTTTTGGCAATATTCTGTAATTCTGTAATACAGAATCTGTGTTGCTTTCTTAGTTCAAAAATCTGTAAAATACCGAAAAATCTGTATATGTGGCATCCCTGGTTGCAAGAGGTGTGTTCAGAATGTTGTAGAATGTTGAGCATAGCAACCCGTTTAGAGAATAAAAGTATTCTGTATTTGGACACCAAACCAACAAGTATTGTTTTATTGAGCTTCTACATTTGGCGACGAGGATCAAGAAGAAAAGGTATTCTTTGGACCGTAAACATTTTTCGGAAGAACCGTGAAGCAGCAGCTATTCAGTGTTCAGCAGGATGTCAACGGTAAGCATTTAATATCACCGTAAATTATGGTGCACATGCAAGGAGAAAACTCTGTGTGAGCATTTGTGTCCAACTTTTGATTAGCGTTTGTGCGGCCGTCCCTGGTTGAATTGAAAGCTCAGGTTCTAAAACTAAGGATAAAGTTTTTCGGAAACCAAAAAAAAAAGTAGAAATCTCATTCAGCGTAGAGAACGTAAAGTTTTATAGACCGTTCCGATAGTTATAAATACACTTACAATCAACCGTCATTTCAAATAACGTGCAGTATTCAACCAAACGTTGGCTGCGTCCTGTTGTTTACATCCAAAAGAAACAGATGCTGTCATTTTTTCTAACATTTAGTGAGAAATTTTGAAAATGTGTGGCCTTTCTCCCGAGCAAAAAAAGCGAATTGTGCACAAATGGGGCACCGTGAGTGGTCTTTCTATAAGAAAATTAGCCAGAGAAGAAGGTATAAGTGTCGGAGCAGATCAAACCGCATTGCGGAAGTATTGTGAAGAGTGCACATTTACTGATGCCCCAAGACGTGGAAGAAAACCCGGGCCTGTTGATCCCATAATGGACAAAAAGGTTAAGGAATACTACAAGCGGCATCCTTCAGTGTCAGTACGAGATGTGGCGAGAAAGCTTGACACCTCGGCGAGTAACGTTATGCGTGCCTAGGGAAGAATGGGTCTGCAGACCCGTCGGAAGCAGAAGCAGCCAAAACGAAATCCAAAACAAGCTGAATCTGTCAAACCGAGAGCTCGGAAGCTTTATGACAAACTTCTGACCAAAAAAATGGGGTTTGTTATCATGGATGACGAAACCTACATAAAACTGGCTATAAGACTCTGCCAGGACCGCAATTTTATACATTACCGAAGGGAAAGGATGTCCCTGGACCAGTGAAAGCCATTTACACCGAAAAATTCGGCAAGAAGGTAATGGTTTGGCAGGCCATTTGTGAATGTGGGAAAATATCTCGTCCATTCATTACGAATGACACAATGAATGGTAAAATTTACGTGAAAGAGTGTTTGCAGAAAAGGTTGTTACCCATGGTTAAGCAGCATAACAATCCTCCAATCTTTGGGCCCGATCTTGCTTCCTGCCATTACTCACTAGGGTGGTATAAAACAAATAATGTCACATGTGTCCCAAAGGAGATGAATCCTCCAAACTGCCCTGAAATTCGCCCTATTGAAACTTTTTGGGCTTTGACCAAGGCAAAGCTGAGGAAATATGTCAAACCAGCGAACAATGTTGAAAAATTTAAAAAGATTGGCTTAAAGTGGTAAAAATGGTCGGAGAACACACTGTGCGAAAGCTTATGAGTAGTGTTAAGAGAAAAGTTAGAGAACTCGCGTATCCTACGAAAAATAATCCCACTTGAATTGAAACTGAAAAAAAAACACTTATTATCTATATTTCAGAATAAAATGACCCGAAAAATCCTGTATTTTTTGTTTATTCAAGATAGAATATGTATTTATAATTTTCGGAACAGTCTATAGTCCGTTGAGATGAGCGAAACTCCATTCTGTGCGCTAGATTCTAGTTCACTGAGATGAAAAGTATAGGCGAAAAAAACCGTTACCTTAGAAACAGAAAAACTACGCTATCATGTTTATTGAAAAATGTAACGTTTGCTCAGTTTTAGACCTTGCAAGATATGCCATGGTTACCATAGTTACAGCAAAACCTGCGCGGTTGGTCACACTGTTGAATGCGTTTTATATATTCACAGTTAACTTTCAACATCGTTCCGTTTCGCGAATTCGGAGAAAGATCTACCAGTTTCCGTTGGGAAGAAACGGAAGCTCAGTTTGTAGCTTACCTGGAACTCAAGGGAGTACAAGATATTAACGAAAAACACAAAGTATTAGTATGCTTTGGAGGACCAGATGTCAGGAAAATTGCCAAAAATATAGCGGTGCGCTGGAAGATGGAAGCGCTCTTGATGGTTTTTATTCGCCACGCATGCCATTACGCTACGAGAGGTTCAAGTTGCGACAACTTACGTCTAATCCGAAAGAAAAAGTAGATCAGTTTGTGCTGCACTTTAAAGCTCAGGCAAAAAGGTGTAGTTTCGACAATAAATTGGACAACATGATTATGGACCAAATCCAGCAAACCAGAAGTCGTATGAGGATGTTAATTCCTAGTCGCTCAAATATGCATGTCAAGTTTGAAATTACATAAGATGCTACATTCAATTTGTTTATATCGTATAAAACTTAGATCCTCTAAAACACGATATTAGGTTATACACAAAGCCATTTAACGTGTCATATAAAATTGTAAAATGCGTCAATCCTCTAAGTCGTATACAATGCAATACAAAGTTTCAAATGAGGCCATTCAAGAGAGCATGCGAAGTTATACAAAATCGTAACCAATGTTTTTTTTTATAATATACGTATATGGCGTCCAGATTTGTACACATAGGCGCATTTCATGCATCTTATATGGTCATTTTTTACCAAATAAGGGTTCACTTAACAGAGTTGAGCGCGAGTTATATGAACCAATTTGTTTGCTGGGAATTGTTTTTGCTACACAAACCAATAAGCTGAGGGAAAAGTATTTGGAACGAGACACAACTCTCGACGAGATGCTGCAAATTGGACGTACATATGAGACTGTCAATAGGCAGGTTGAAGAGTTCCGTTTCAAATCAGCTGATGGAACTGAGATCAATGCGGTGCAGAAAACCAGGAAATAAGTTCGAAGGCGATTCATCGTGTTCCAGGTGTATGGGAAACCATCTTTCATCAGATCCGGAATGTCCAGCCAGATCATCACGGTGCAATAGATGTACTAAATTGGGCCAAAAGAAATTCTCAAGGTAATTAAAGTCAAGTCAGTGGAGTTCAGATTTCGTCCGATTGCTATTGCCTGGAGAGCTACTAGCCAAGAACGCTGTATCCACTGTATCCTCCTGTCAAGTACAAATTACAATCGGCCTTTCTCAGGGACGGGAACACACTCTTAAAGCAATGCTAGATTGTTTTACCTTGCAAATTATGAAATGTGCAAATCTACATTTATTTCAAGCAATTAAAATCTGTTGTTAAAAATCATAACAAATAATTGTTTATAATAAAAGCGATCATATTTCGACTATCGAGCTAGTTTGAATTTTGTAAATTGAATATTATTTGTTGTTTTTTTTTCTTCATAAATGGATTATTTGTTGTTTTATTATAAGAAAAAAAAAAACCGGTAGAAATTGCAGGAAAACTAGAATCAATTTCCAGTACATGCAATATTGAAAAAATAAACAATTTGAATAAACAAAAAGTTACACTTCGAATTTCAAATATTTCACTTCCAAACAATCCCTTCGATCCAATCGATATAGCTTGCCACACGTGTATAGAGAGACGGCGATCTGCCTATTCCACATTCTCTTGGCCCCTTCGATGTGATTCCTAGTATATGGTACGTGCAACCATTCGTTTCCGTAATCACCTGTATTGGTCCACCAGAATCCCCCTCACAGGTATCCTTACCACCGGTTTTACTGCCTACACACATTTGTTCGTCGATCATGCCTCGTTTAAAGCCCCGCAGATTCTTATACTCAGCCGCACATTCCCGTTTATGCAAAAAGTCCAGCTTAACTCTACGCAGTACTTCAGATTGCTTTTCGGCGATCTTAGTTAGTCCAAATCCGGTGGCAATTACTGATGTCACATTTTCGGCCAGGCCAGTCCATAGGCATGCCGGTCGTATGATAGCGGAAAATCCAGCCGGTTCCTGTAGTTTGATCAGAGCAATATCATGATATAAGCTGCTAACATTATACTGAGGGTGTCGTTCAATCAAAGAAATACCGATGTCAACAACATCATCATCGTCATTTTGAAGATCGTGCTCTCCTAGGCGGACAATTACTGGTTTTCTATGCTTCGTGCAGTGGGCCGCTGTTAGTACGTACTCTTCGGAAATCAACGATCCGCCACAACGGAACTCATATCGCTTTGTGTTATTGTCCAGAGCCCAACCAAGGAGTGCTTGATGAGGGAATTCGTGTGGCTTTGTTTTTTCTCCTCCCAATATAAGATCGACGGTTTTGTTACATTTGAAGCTTTCAAAAGTGGTTGGTTTCGATATTAAATCCAATCTTATGATCGATCCAGTTGACGTGGTTAGCTTACGATACTCGGAACATTTTGCAGTAAAAAAATAAATCGAAATTGAAACAAAGTTTGACTACTGAATCCAATCATACTCACTTGTTTCCGATATACGTTGACCTATGGACAGTAAGCAGAGCAAGAATTAGCCAACCTCCACGCGTTTAAATTAACTGGGAAATTACCTTGAGCCATCAGGCATACCATAAGCAAGAGTACAATATAGTGTAAAGCTGTATCCATTTCCGCATAACTGGTTCATCCACGAAGCCATATGAGCAAAGACTGAAAAAGTCCACAAATCAATCGGTCATTTTAAGCTAATTCGTACTGCTTTTATTCATATGGATCCGAATCGCAATAACTAAGAATGGGCCGCCTGAAGGTTTTTTAGAAAGGAATAATAGTATGTCACCTTATAAACCACTTTCTTCCATTTATCATAGGTAAGGTTTGTGGGTAAATAACCAAGCCCTATGTCCTGAAGACTGAAGATGCGTCTTTCGAAAGCGTATGAAATATTTCCTATAGCAATATTCATCAGTCCAACTCTGCGTTAACCGTTCCACGGACGGACAAGGCGTGAAATGACCGCATTTATTGTTTGCGTAGTTGCATACATGTGCATAAATTCCATTTGATTTATTCCTTCCATTGGACAGCGAAACGTTCTTGCATATTTATTAAGGGGGTTTCCCCTGCAGGACAGGTCAGTTGAATAAGGTTTTTGTCTTTCATGAAAGTAGAAGGTTGCGCTTGAAATATTTTACTAGGGTTTGCCGACAAGATTCCACACCAAAGATGTAAATTATCACTCAAGCTCTTTTTTTCGCATAGCTCATTTGATAAACACATTTTTGAATAACTTTGTATGACAAACTTGAAGTGCTCAAGTAGTACTTCAACTTTATCGAAGAGAATATTGGTCGTACTCAAACACTGTTGTCTTGAGAGCATATTTAAGAAAATTATCGCGATAATTTTCGCGATCGTGATAATTATCGCGATAATTTACCAGTATGTCCTCTCACAGCTCCGGTGTTTGTGTACAAGATATACTCCCTTCGACACTGTTGTAGTACTGTTTGAGGACTTCAAGTTCGCCATACAAAGTTGTTCAGGACTGTGCTTATTAGATGAGCTATCGGCTTGCGAAAAAAATGAACGCAAGTGATAATTTTCATCCTTCTATCAACACTTTATTCCACTAAGTAGAATTCGGAAGCTGCTCGACTGCGTTTACTGATTCACCCTCAAAGGAAGGTTCAGGGTGATAAAAATAATCATTACTGTGATGGCAACTTGGAAAAGTTCTGTTTAGAGGGTGCACAAGTGCGATTCAAATAAAATAGGTTTTTGAAGATTTTGTTCTAGCGATCTCTAGCTCATGAAGTTTTAGAAAAATTTTATATTTGAGCAAATCCAAACAATTGAGATTGGCCCACTATTTACAGGTTTTTTTTTATTCTCGCTTATTTTCCGTCGGTCTAGTTCCGCCACTGTTGTTGTGCCAATTTCCGACGCCCAGGGAGGCGACTCCACCCAGGACCCCAACTCACGACCCGTTTATTAACGGACCGGCGCCAACTTCCTCATGGGATGGAAGGCGTGATCCCAGAGATTTTTCGCCTCAGAAAATCTCCCGGTGTCGGCTAGGATTGAATCTAGACCAGTTTGGTTGTTTGTGAGTGGATCACGCCACCTCACAACCATCGACACCTATGTCGGCGGTGGGATTCGAACCCAGGCGTCGAGCGTGGTTGGCGGAGAGGTTACCAATCACACTAGGCCTCCGCTCTATTTACAGGTTTTGAAAAAGATTCAAATTATGTTTTTTTGGAAGCTCATGTTGAACGTCTTTGGCAAAGTTGTAGTTATAATTTTTGTCCATCCAAAAGAATACACCAGGCGAAAGAAAAATAGTAGGAGGGTGGAATTCAAGACACGACCGCATGACGTTGAACTACTGTATTTTTATATTCTGTTAAAACAAATAGTAGAGGAAATTGCAACTCCAGTATTTGCTGCAATTTCATCTAACAGTGCATTTCTGAACGCTGAGACGTTAAAACGTTACAGACACATTCCTAGCTCTTCTACGCCAAGACATCAAAATTTCAAACTGCATATTTGACCCAGAACTGTTGTGTATGAGAAAGAGGATAAATTGAACTTCACGGAAAACGTTTGTTTCATTCGAATTTATATGCAAAACTTGACTAAATGATTGAAATAAAACACTCATAAAAGATTAATTAAATCACAGTTTTGACACTATTTTTAAAAAATATGCTTAAATGATACAATTTTGAGCATGTGCTACACCGGAAAGTAAAGGGTTTTTATGGACGTATTCATGGCCTAAACGCAGTTGTTGCTGCTATTTTGTAGATTCAATTGGTAGGTCATTGAAAAACAGGTCCTTCATTATGGTGTCACGTTACAAAAATAGTAGTTTTTTTTCGTATTGTGAAATGTTACAAGCTGTAGAAATGAAAAGTTTTCAGGATTTTGTTAGTACTCAATGAGACCTTTCTTAGCATATGCTGCTATGTGAAATTGGTGCATTCTACTCAAAGTTACAATAGGGTCAAAGTTATGGTGTCGCCTTTCGAAAATTTTATGTGTTTTTATAAAGTTACCAAAAACGAGTTTTTGAGCTTTTGTCAGTGTATACAGTATGGAGTCATGATGAATAATAGTCATCTGCATCAAATTATATCCACCTAGAAGTTAGGAGGTTGCTTTTCACTGGAATTAGATCCTTACATATTCAATGCCAATGGAAACCCATGGGAAATGGTTTTCAGATAACATAAGAAATATAAAAATTTCTCTGTGCTTGAAAATTAAAATTAATTATGGAAACGCGAATATATTGTTATTTCAAAGATAGAATAAAACAGTGTATTTGACTATTTTATTGTCAAATAGACCTATGCTGTTTTTTAAGCCATTGATTTAATTGCTAGGTTTAGTGTCTAGTTTTTCTTTGCTTTTTGGCCTAAACACTGCTTTAACCAACCATGTTATTTACGAAAAACACATCAACAATAATCATTGCCACATGGCAGAAAATAAAACTGAAACCTCACGTACACTGTACATATACTCTGGTAATATTTTTACTTCTAGTCAAAAATTTAAATACCCAAACGATATACCTAAATATTAAACGATGGAAACTCATTGGTCTTCGATGCTTAAACCTCCGAAACAGTGCAGAAACCTTCGTTATACTAACTATTACTGCCGGTAACCGCAAGTCAGTCCCATCTGTAATATTGTAAATTTTGAGTTAGCATCGGATTCTAGCCTAGCTTTGAGTATATTCTCAGATGTACCGATAAAAAATAGGGGTTTGTTAAAAATAAGTGGAAATCAATACCAAGTCGAATTGTCCCATTATGCAAAGTAACAGCAAGTCAGTCTCAGAAGAAAAATAACCGAAAGTCAGTCCCGATTTACAAAAAAAAACATACATAATACAACAGTAAAATGTATGGGGAGTGAAGAAGAGAAGTTCGGAGAATTATTGGGATTATTTTTTAGTTTTAATTGATGATGAATTTATGTGGAGCAATTTTCTGCTAATACGATTTCAAGTCCATTTTTTTTCTTGGTTTGCTTCTTCGTGGATCTATCCGGAAAATCTCTAGTATCGTAAAAACTTTCATCAGAATCCAGGTAATCATTCAAGTTATCTCCAAAGGTGATGCTCGAACCTCAAACGGATTTAGATCATCATGACATTTGTTGTCGGATGAACCAACTGCAGTCCCAGCTTCAGTTTCTTCATCCGCGTGCTCACCGGATAAGCTTTCATCGGTTCCGTACATCATGAGATTTTCCAACGTCGTCATTTTTTAAACGGTTCTCATGAACATACACTTTCTAACAGTGAAGAATTGACAGCTTTCCACGGCAACGAATAACAACACGTCAATATGCACTATAGTTTCAACATGGCAATGTGACTGACTTGCGGTTACTTTTCTCTTCGGTGTAGAATGTAACGGCAAGTCAGTCACACTCAAGGTTTTTATCATAAAATCAATGATTTCAGTGGTTTTTACAACGTAACTAGTGCAGGCTAGTATGCAAACTATATTTTAGCATGAATATTGTCAAAATATCGTGAATAAAATATCTTTCGAAGCTGTTTTCTCGTTTTAAAATTTTTACAGATGGGACCGACTTGCGGTTACCGGCAGATTACTACATATAATTTTATACTAACTTTTAATACATATAAATTTGTTATGCCAGTTAACCATATATCGTTTAAAATTAAATTCAAAAAATAGTTTTCCAGAGGGTGAACCAAATAACATCACTGAATCAAACCTCGATGAGGATCTCACATACATTCTCAATACCACAACGGCTTCGTTTTCAAAAATCGCGAGACCCAGAAAAAAAAAATATAATGATTATAGATTATGGATTAGCATCGGATATATTCTACGGGTTGTATCAAAGTCCTACAAACTTACTCTCAAGAAATAATAGTTCAGAACTATACAGCGCGTTAAATGCTTTGTTACCATAGAAAAGTTGCTTGAATCATACGTATTTCAAGAAATCAACAAAAAAATTTGATAAAATCAGTGGGGATCAAGTGCTAAAGGATTTCATTGATACTCCTATAACTGCTGTTGAAATGTCAATTCCCAGTACACATCAGATGCTGTTAAGAGTTGTTAAATTAATTCTATTTCAAATGCATTTTTTCAAATTTGAAGTTTTTCGCAAGACTTTAGAATTTTGACTGTTAAAAGTGTACTCAGGAACGTAACTCTTGTCGGAGACCTAGGCTGTATGGTAAAATCTGAAACACTTTCAGAACTTTAAAAAACTTGCTGCCAAAACGAGGAACGGGATAACATGGATACTCTGTTTGCACTGACCTTTAAATAAATTTAAAATAAATTTAGAAAACAATATTTAAATCATACAAAAGCGAAGTGTATCAAGTAAACGAGAATCGGACTAAAATAAGCATGCAGTTTTCTCTGAAGCTATTGACAATAAAAGATTCATTTATTTACATCAGTTAGAACGAACTGCACAAAATATAAAAATTATGCACAGATGTCTTTTTCTCTTAGTTTTTTCTGAGAAATAAATAGTAGTTGAAAAGAGAGAGAGAGAGAGCGAGAGAAAGAGAGAAAGAGAGAAAGAGAGAAAATGATATAAAAAAAGGATAGAGAGAGAAATGATCCAAAAAGTAAAATACTCCATGTTCAAAAATTCTTTGGTAAATATTCTCAAATTCAAGCAACCAATAAAAAACTTGCTCAGTATGATTTTCATAAGAGTTTCAAGCTTCCATTTGCACTTGTAATCACTTAAATCGAACAATGTATTCGGTGAAAGGTGGGATTTTTTTGTTTTCTTTTGTTCGATTTTTTTATACTACACATATAAACAACATACTTACAAATACAAACGTGCATACACACATACACATATATACAGGCAATGTTCATTCAGACGATCTGAGTCGATTGGTATACAACACTTGGCCCTCAACAGATTCATTCTGTGTTTAAAATTAAATACCCTCAGTAAAAAATACTCTTTGATCAATATTTCAAAATCTAAGCCAATAATCAAAAAACACTCGGTAGCATTCTGGGGGAGCACAGTAGCTTTCATTTGCATATAAAATCATCAAAATCGGATATTGCGTTCTATTATAAAGGTGCGTTAGTATTTTGCGTCACATATGTACATACAGGCAACACACATACACACAAACAGACATTGCTCAGTACGTCGAACTGAGTCGCAAGGTATATACCGCTCGGCCCCTCTGGTCTTTGGATCAATTTTGCGTTTTTCGACCGACTTTATAACCTTTGTTTAGTATAACAAAAGGAAAATGGTAAAAACGCACCATGGATTGTGGATTTTCTCTAAAAACTTAAAGCTTATTTTTCGTAAAGATAAAAAAGTAATGGTTATTTAGTACTATTCACATGAAGCATTATTATTTGGTATCAATCCAACTTATTGAAATTTTACATTGAACATTCTACATTTTGGAAGTGAAATGGATCACTGCCAAACAATTCCCTCGATCCAATTCAGATAGCTTGCTACTCGAGTGTAGATTGACGGCGATTTGCCTATTCCACATCCTTTTGGCCCCTTCGATGTGATTCCCAGCACATGATAAGTACAACCCTTCGGTTCCGTAAGCACCTGTATTGGTCCTCCGGAGTCCCCCTGACAAGTATCCTTACCACCAGTTGCCTATACACATTTGTCCGTTGATTATGCCTCGTCTAAAACCCCGCTGATTCCTATACTCGTCCAAACATTTTTGCTTATTCAGAAAGTCCAGCTTAACCTTACGCAATACATCCGATATCTCTCCATCATCCCCAATCAATCCAAAACCGGTGGCAATCGCTGAAGATACATTTACACCGATCCTAGTCCATAGGCATGCCGGCCGTATGACAACGGAAATTCGAATGGGTTCCTGTAGTTTGACCAGCGCAATATCATGATATACGCTGGGAGTACGATACTCAGGGTGTTTTTGAACCAAGGCAACGGCGAAATCAACTCGATTGCCGAAATCATCTCGAAGATCGTGCTCTCCTAGACGGACAATTACCGGATTACCCTTCCTGAAGCAGTGGGCCGCAGTTAGCACGTACTCTTCGGAGATCAATGATCCGCCACAACGGAAATCTTACTGTTCCGGGTTATCGACAGAAGGCCAACCAAGGAGTGCTTGATGAGGGAATTTATTTGGCTTTGCTTCTTCTCCTCATACTATAAGTTCGACGGTTTTGCTACATTTGAAGCTTTCAAATGTAATAGGTTCCGGATTTATCATCAGATTAATAACTGATCCCCTTGTAATGGTTTGCTGACGATACTCGGAACATTCTGCAGGAAAAAAAATCAAATCGAATTAGAAACAAAACTGGACCACTGGATCCAATCATACTCACTTGTTTCCGAAATGCGTTCCCCTATCAGTGGGAAACAGAGAAAGAACAGAGAAACATTAAACAATTATAAGCATTAGTATAAATTGCCTAGGACATTACCTTGAACTAAGAGGCACAACATAAACAGGAGTACAACACAGTGTAAAACTGTATCCATCTCTAACAGGTTTCTGAAATTTGTTATTTCAAGCAAATTCGACTGGCCTGTTTAAAATAATGTGGATTCCAATACGAATAAATAAGTATGGGCCGCCTGAAGGTTCAGCAGAAAATAACAGCGGTAAATTTTCCTAAAAACGTGAATTATCCAGCCTTCTTTTACTGTTCTAGATTGTTTTCGGAACATTCGGCACTATCAACCATGATTTTTGTTAGAGAAAGAAATTACAATTGCAATATATCTCAGTCCTACTCTGTATTAACAGTGACATCAGTGTGTCACGGGTCAAAATTGCTTCTTGAGGAAAAGTTACTCCCACGGACGGACAATGCATGGAATTACCGCACTTGTTTTTACGTAATTAGGCATTCATTAAGGGTTACCATTTGGTCGGAGTTAAAAATCAGGACATCTTTTATCGAGCAAAAATATAATCTAAGCTTTTTCTTTTTTTGAGGTATCAATAAATAAAACACGTAATTTGAGATTTGCATTTCAAAATACGCCAAAGGACTTATATTTAACGAATTTTTCGAACGATTCAATGTTGCAGCTTTGATTTATTAGGCGTTAGTGAAAGCAAAGCAAAGCCTTGGTGCTACATTCCGATTCGAAACTTGACCTTCTGTTTATTTATACACAGACTTCGCAGCCGACAGTTTAGTGTATAGGCCAATTGCGGGGCTAGCGCTACGATCCAACTGACACTAACAGTCTCTCCCGAGTCGAGACTCGCACCTACGACGACTGGTTTGTTAGGCCAGTACGATACTTCGAGACCATCTGGGAGATAGATACCTAAAGAAACAACACTAATAAACTGTTTGAAATAAACTTAACAATAGTCAAAAACCTAAATTAATCCACCTAGCGGTCAGACTAAGCCTTTCTCATTCAAGCTTATTATTTTTAAAAATAGATTTACATTAATGCTTAAATCTAATAAAGCTATTTATATTCACTCTTTGGGTTCTAAAATATTGATGTTGTAATTGAAGTATAAAATATGAAATTTGACGTAATGTTAGTGCTTAAGAAATAGCGAAATAAAATATATTACTCTTAATTTCGAACAATTAAATCACGAGCGATACCGGGAACGTTTAAATCATGTTGAGGTCAAACATTGAAACCACATGTTCAACCATAATTCATCAGTTAACCCTTAACTAGCCCGTTCATCTGATATCAATATTGTTCAAATCAGTTGTGTAGTTTCTAAGATAATGAAGTTTCGTGATTTTCACATTTCGATACATTACAGGCGAAGTTAAAGTCCGATTACAGCAAAATTCAATAAAGTGTTATAAGGTAGCTAGACCTTTCATTTGACACTAATTTTGTGGAAATCGGTTCAACCATCTCTGAGAAAATTGAGTGAGCTCAAGTAGTTTTCGGAATATGTTTCTTTTCATAGCTGGATTTCACATTTTTAAACATAACAGGCAAAGAAATAATTTGTTTGCAAAAAAAAAAATCGATAAGGTTTTATGGGGCAACAAGATTTTTTTTTTTATTCTCGCTTATTTTCCGTCGGTCTAGTTCCGCCACTGTTGTGGCCAATCACCGACGCCCAGGGAGGCGACTCCACACCGAGGACCCTAACTCACGACCCGTTTATTAACGGACCGGCGCCAACGGCTTTACTTCCTCATGCGATGGAAGGCGTGATCCCAGAGATTTTTCGCCTCAGAAAATCTCCCGATGTCGACTAGGATTGAATCTAGACCAAGTTGGGTTGGTTGTGAGTGGATCACGCCACCTCACAACCATCGACAGCTATGTCGGCGGTGGGATTCGAACCCAGGCGTCGAGCGTGGTTGACGGAGACGTTACCAACCACGCTAGGCCCCCGCTGCAACAAGACCTTCCATATGACACTGATTTCATGAAAATCGGTCCAGCCATCTCTGAGAAACATGAGTGAGATTGAATAGTCTCCAGAACACGTTTCTTTCCATAACTTCTAAACCACATGTTCAATCTTCATAAAATCGAAAGTTAAGGGTTTTTAGGTAGCCCGTTCATGTGAAACCAATTTTGTTCAAATCGGTTGTGTAGTTTCTGAGATATTCGTGAAACTACTACATCCGTGATTTACAACTTCGTGATTTTTACATTTTGATACATAACCTCTAAACTAGAAATCAGATTACAAAAAAATTCAATAGGGTCTTATAGGGCAACTAGACCTTTCATTTGCAATTAATTTCATTGAAATCGGCTCAGCCATCTCTGAGAAAATCAAGTGAGATTGGGAGAGCGTTACACACACACACACATACAAAAAATGCTCAGTTCGTCGAACTGAGTAGAAAATTCATTGTTTAAGGGTTTAAAAGCCAATTAATTTTAATACAACTATGTTCATAGCTTCTGGGATATAAGAGCGATCTTAACATTCTGACGCAGCGCCAAAACTAAAAGTTTAACCTAAGCGGCAAAAAGACACTTCATTTGACATCAAGATAGAAAGAATCGGTCAGACCATCTTTGAGAAAAGTGAGTGCGAAAAAAAAAATGCACATACACACGTACACACCCACACACAAACATATACATCTATACATGCATACATGCAGAGAATGCTCGATTCGTCGAGCTGAGTCGAGTAGTATATGACATTCGGCCATTCGGATCACTTTTCTACTTTTTGATTAGCCAGTAATCGTTGGGAGAAAGTCAATATGTTCACTTCCATTATGTGATTTCACATTTTTATAAACAACGGACAAAGTTACAATCCGATTACAATGAAATTCAATAGCAATCTATGAGGCAACTAGACCTTTCATTTGACACTAATTTTGTGAAAATCGGTTCAGCCATCTCTGAGAAAAATGAGTGAGATTAAACAACCTCAGGATAACTTTTCTTTACATAACTTTTGAACCATATGTACAATCATAACGAAATTTAAAAGTTAAGTGTTTTTAAGACAGCCCAATCATTTGAAACCAGTTTTTTTGAATTCGGTTATGTGGTTTCTGAGATATTGATGTTTCGTGATTTTTACATTTTGATACATAACCTCTAAACTAAAAATCCGATTACAATGAAATTCAATAGCAACCTACCACACACACACACACACACACACACACACACACACACACACATACATACACACATACATACATACAGAAAATGCTCAGTTCGTCGAGAGGGGTCGAGTGGTATATGACATTCGGCCATTGGGACCTTTTTTATACCTTTGGTTTTTCCAGTGATTGCCATACCTTTCTAGGAGAAAGGCAAAACGTTAAACGTTCTCAACAACTAGACAATTTATCTCGTCAAGATTCAACCAAAGAAGAGATTCGTTCGAAATGAGTTCGTTTCTTCCCGTAGTCAAGATGAAAATACTGAGGGGCCATCCACGTACCACGAGGACAGCTTTGGGGGGGGGGGGTTGGCTAATGTCCACGTTCCATAAATTTTTTTTGGAATTTATATGGGCAGTTGTCCACGGAGGGAGAGGGGGGGTCGAAATCGTTAAAAATCTGTCCACGTGGTATGTGGATAGCCCCTGAACAATTTGCTGCTTTGAATATCCGACATCATTCAGAAAAATCAGGACAAATGCTAAAATATGAAAAATAAATCAGGACGCTCCAAATGGGTCTCAAAATCAGGACATGTCCTGCTTAATCAGGACGGATGGTATCTTTACATTCATTTCATTTATTTATTTGCATTAACAAAAGGGGATTCCCCCAGAACGACGGGTAGTTTCTACTACTATAGAGGAAAGGTTACGATTAGAATATTCCATGAGGGTTTCGCTGACAAGGCTACACATTCTAATCAACTGAGATTTGGAAATTTCAGAACTCTGGTTACTCACTAACATCCAGATAACAATTTTGGTTCCATCACTGAAGCTGTATTAAAAACACCTATTAAGAAAAACCCCGAATAAAACGAAGACCTCTGAGCTTCGTCCTGATTAGGAAAATGCCCATATTGGGTGGTATTTTATGAGGCTGATTTGTTATTAAATGTATTTGGCCTTGTTTTAGCTCTGATTGATCGAAATCTGTGTTCAAAACGACCCAGTCAACCACAAATTGTATATAAATATATGAAAATTATCGTAAAAGTATCTCAAAGAAATCGAAATCGTATATGGAGCTTTTGATAATGTCATAAGGAATAAGTTTTAATTCGTATATCACGCCTGAACCTAACTTTCTTATGATTTTTGGCTTAGAATCGTAAAACGATGTGATAGAAATGTGGACTGAAAAGGTTCCAAATTTTATCATTGGTACAGAAATCCTAAATTTTGCATTATGATTGACGCGTAACGAATTTTTCGATGCTTAGATTTTTATTTTACATCCTCTCTCAGAATGTTACCGTTGAACGTACGTTAAAATGAAAAGCGGAACCCGTCAAATTTGGAGATAGAAAAAAAACCTTGAATTTGGAAAATTAAATCTGGAATCGTAATAGAAAAACAGAGTGATGAAAAATTTAACCAATTATCATCAATGGTAAAATGATAATATTAGGGTTGAACACTGTTTTTAAATTACTATTTTCGCCTTCACTTGTAAGACCCATATATTGCAAAAAATCGAAACCAAATTAAAGCAATAAAATGAATCGTTTTCAAATACAGGGCAGTGAAGTGTTGATTGAAAAACAGTTTACATGATGATAACTAATCGGTGTTAAGTCAGACCGGACCAAGTGACATTTTGATCATTTCGAGAAAAAAGAGTTTGAAGTTTGTTACTCTGGGAATTTTGAAGTTTTCAATATTTTTGCGCAATTTTGATGTTATAAGTTGGAGGAACTCTCTAACTGTATCATGCAATGAGACAATTGAAAAAAAGGAGTGCCGTGAGCTCAAAAAGGACAGGTTTGTAACTGATTAAATGTACTTGGTCCACTCTGATTGAATCAAAGAAGAATCATCAATGACTTGGTCCATTATGACTGAACAATTGAACAAATTATGTTAGTCCATTGCGTCGAATAGTCAAAAAGTTTTTAATCTACATGGTTAGCTTCTGCGACATCAACAATTATTAAAAATAGTTTGAATAAACTTTAAACTGTGTTTGTTTCAACAAATCAATGGTAGGAGCGGAATGTTTTAATGGAACAAAAATATGGTTAATTCACTCAATTAAGTTATTTGTAGTCATCCACTTTCTCTGCAACTTTGGCCAAAATTGCCGTAGAATTGATAATGGACTGGGTGGTTTCCTAGTGTTTTGGTTCTGGAATTTCTGTCACGTTTGGATGTAGTGCTTCAAGGACAGCTTCATGAAAAGTTGGCACAGGTTCTTCATTATTGATTAGAAAATAATATTGAATAGATATTGACTACATGCTTTACACACTTAAATGTCAATCGAGTCAGCTTCTTCTAGTATTATTATGAAAGGTCTTCTCCAAACAATCGCTTGTGTTACCTTCAGCTTCGTAATTTCATTACGGCCATAAATCTAATTAGCTTGCATAAAACAGTAACAAACATACACTTACCACTTATTTCAACCTCCTGAGGATATAATTCATTGGTAAAATCATCAAGTTTTAAGTCAGTATTACTACTGTAACTTGAACTTCTTTCTGAAATTGTAGAAAGTTGTGTCACCCACACAAATGACTAACGTTTCTCATTTACGTGTTCAATCAGAGTGGACCATGTACATTTTCTTCATATACTGGTAAAGTATACTTTTTAGACTAACGAGCAAAGAAGCATTCCGATAAGTTGCCTGATAGTGTTGAAATTCATTTATGTTGATTTCAAACCGATGCTGAAAATTCCGATAATATCAACTTTTTTCTGCTTAACACATGGTTCACTTTGTCTGCACACTATAAGGCACCATATCAGGTCATGTTAGTGACAGCAATAAACGGTCCAAAAACACATTCCAAACTACGGCAGTGCGTGAAACTTTACAGATACCCATGGGGGGTGAGTGAAAGAGTTCTCTGATACAAAAAAATCCGGAAAAACGCTTGAAAATTCTTCCGTTCGTTCGCTTTTATCAATAGCTGACCGAAAGCAGTCTCCTTGAAAATAAACACTTGGTCCATTCTGACTGAACACTGTAATCGCTTTTCATTGGTCATGCAGACAAAAATCATGCTGTTATTTCTGCTGTTTTAGAGATAAATAAAATCTGATTGTTGTGTGATGTTGCTTAAGAATATCTTTATCCAATACTATCGTTAACTCGTTTTTTCCAATTTCGCAACTTGGTCCGGTCTGACTTAACACCGACCAATTGATATATCCAAATCGTTCAGGGAAGATCTAAAAATATAAAATCTAAAATATTTTTTAGTTCGTGTGTTGAGACCACCTAAAAGGAAACAATTTTCTCGTGAATAAATGTTTATTGGTTTTATTCCTAATATTATTTTTTAAAGAAATGCCATAATTTTTCATAACTACCGGTTTGAGCTTTTACATAGGTGCAGTCTTATGTTCACCAGTGTAATGTATCTTCATGAGAAATAGATCGATTTTTCTTTAAGTACATCGACCATCTTTTGACATCAGTAGAAAAGACTTCGAAATTTTAGTTGACTCCAATTGCAAACCCACAAAACCAGAAATGCAAAAACACACGGGAACTACCACATGGTCTTGAAATTACAAAACTTGTCATACTACAGTTTTGTGAATTCGTGTCGCGCTGACACATAGTGTTCATATCTAATAGTATTTAAAAAGCGTTTCTCGACCAAGAGCTAGGAAAATTACAAAAAGGTACAGAAGCTAAATTAAATCACAGTGTCCAATAAACTGTCACACCTTCTAAGCTCAGTGATTAGTAAAAATATGGTGAAAGAACACGGTAAAGTAGCTTATTTGAAAATCTCAAAAAATACTACAAGGTATACAGCCCTAGGGTTGTATGAAGTGGTGACGTGGGACTAAATACTGTAATTAGGGGATTTTTTGTTACAAAATTTACAGAGCCTGCAGACAGAATCAAGGTGTTTGCTCAGCGACTGTACGTATTTTTATTTTCAGCCTCCCCTGGAAATCAATTTTTTGAACTATATTCAACAACACTTTGACTCATGGAACCATGATTGTGATTTATGAAATCATGAAATGCGAGTCATAAAATATGGCATTTGGCTCCGGGAATCGAGTGTTTGATTTATGAATTTTTGCTTTGGCTTTTTCTAACCCATGAAATTATGAGCTGAACTCGTGAAATTATGAGTCACGAGTCTTGCAATTTAGCATTTGACTCTAGGAATCGGGTGTTCGATTTATGAATTCTTGCTTTGGCTACTGGACCAAGATTTTGATTTATGAAATCATGAGTGGCGAGTCAGGACATATAGCATTTGACTCATGGAATCGGGCGTTCGATTTATGAATTCTTGCTTTGGCTTTGGAACTATGGTTTTGATTTATTAAATCATGAGCTGCGAGTCGGCACATATAGCATTTGACTCATGAAATCGGGTGTTCGATTTATAAAACCTTGCTTTGATTTAGGAAACCATGAATTGAACTCGTGATTGATTGGGCGAGTTTCATGAAATCATGATTTGTGCGATCTGATTCACGAAATTGCCCAATCCGCACGAAAGTCACAAATCAAATAAGACTTTTTTCTTACAATTGTCCCCCGAATGTTTTAAAAATAATATGGAAATAGTTTTTGTACGCGAGTAACCATTACTTTTTATAAAAAAAACTTGTGTTAGTTTTCTTACAAAAGACACTAGCGCTATGGTTATAAATCAAATTTTTCTTTTATTTTGTCTCTTTGATAATTGAACTAAAATTTATTTATTCTTCTCTGAAGGGTCACAAGCGAAATTATTCCACTTGTGAAACGAAATTATTTTTTCCATTAAGTAGGCACGGTGATAATTTGAAGTACAAATGGTATGTTGTCTTAGAATAGTCACTAAGTCATTAAAAGGTACATTTAAATTTTTCTGATAACTTCATGGTGACCTTCATAGGAATAGTTTCCCCTGTTAGTCACTGTGACTTCTGTGAGAGAATATTTGTCAAAAGTTTTGTTCAGTAGAATTTGTGACCTTTCGAAAAAAACTTTTATGTTATTAACATTGTCGCAGTGATTTTGGTAATCATCTCTTCTAGTTTAAATAAATATCAGAAGAAGTGAACATCGGGCTTCAATCAACAAATGTTACTTTTTAGTCACCGTAACTTTTGTAAAGAATATGTGAAATGTTGTTATGAATATGTGATCTTTTCAAAAATTTCGCGAAATTTTAGTAACTATCCTTTTTAATCAAGTAGCTTCGAAAAGATTAGTTGAAATTAATAAGGTCACATTTTTCTTGAAACTAACATTCGATTAGTCTCAAAAGAGTTCCCGTATTAATTGATGTTTATTGAAGAATAAAGAAATGATCCATAACCGTTATTAAGAGGAATGCATCTTTTTTACGAAAGTCACCAAGAATCAGTCCGCCAATATATATTTCGACTGTGACATACAGTCTTCCTCAGTGCTTATGTGGACTGGTAAAGAGCAAAGCGTAAATCCTGTTTTTTAATTTGTAGTAGGTAAAAATGAAAATTTAGCACCCTTAATTGGAGTTAGGTAGGGAATTATGCGGTCGATTGTTTACCGTACCATGCCTGGGGTTTTTGGGAAGCAGATTGAATAGCCATGAGGGGTGATTACCTGCGTCTTTATTGAGAAGCGTGCATGAGTGTTGTTTATAAATTTCTAAACTTTCAGCTACGTCTAATTTCCATAAATTATTAACGGGGCGGAGGAGGTGAATGTTATCCGAAGTTAGTGGATGTTCCTCGTTAAAAATATGTTCAGCCACTTTTGATTTGAAAAGGTGTGGTGGGGCATTTGTTGAAACTTTACTTGCTTTTGTCACTTCTGCGAAATGTTCTTTGAAACGTATCCCTAGGTTACGTTTAGTTTGTCCAATGTAAACCATGTCACAGTGACTGCATGCAATTTTATAAATTCCAGCTTTGTTCAGGGTATCAATAGGGTCTCTGGTAGACCCTAATTTCGTTTTGAGTTGGGTATTTCTACTAGTGTAGACAATATCCATCCCAAATTTTCTAAATTTGAACGAAGTGGGCGTGTCAAGTTAACGTCATATTCAACGGCTACCTATTTCAGATCTTCTGTTATTGGGGTGAGTGTTGTAAAAGATTTCCGAATTTGAGCACGCTTCTTTTTATCAACAATGGCTTGAATGATACTTTCATTGTAGCCATTAAGTTTAGCAATTTCGAAAATATATTCCAGTTCCTTTTGCTTGGCTACTTCACTTAGAGGTAAAGTTTCCATGCGGTGGATCATATGATGGAAGGATGCCATTTTATGCTGGAAGGGATGGTTTGAAGTGTTAGGTATTACCCGTTTTGTATTCGTGGGTTACCGATAAATTTCAAATTCCAAGTCCGTAGACGTTCTGACTACAACGACGTCCAAGAAAGGGAGTCTGTTGTTAAGTTCTTTTTCAATTGTGAAGTTTATATTTTTATGGGTATTATTAAGGGATATGAAAAAAGTTTCAAGATCCGCCCTTTCCAAAATACAAAAAATATCATCCATATACCTCCACCATCGAATCGGTAAGAGCTCACATAGGAAGGGAGAAAGAGGATTCCCCATTGGTGCCCCTTTATTCTGTTTGTAAAATTTACCACGAAATGTGAAGTAGTTTTCTTTCATGCAAAGGCGTGAAAGTTTCAACAAACTGTCAACTTTCTTTTTCCAAGTATTATCAAAATATTGGGAAAGAAGCCAGTCCTCTAAAAGGTTTAAGGTTTCATTCACTGGAACGCTAGGAAATAAGGCCGTAACGTCAAATGAAACCATTATCTTATCAGATTGGATGTTACCCGAGAATCTTAAATTTTCAACGAAATCTCCGGTGCTCTTTACTGATCGACTTAGAAATTTATGGGGCATGGCTTGAAATTCTTTTACCAGCCATTTAGCCAATTTTTCTGTGGGAGCCCCTACCGCTGAGATAATTTCTCTCATTTCATTTCCAGGTTTGTGAATTTTGGAGAATAAAGGGTCTCCCCAAAATTGTCTACACTAGTAGAAATACCCAACTCAAAACAAAATTAGGGTCTACCAAAGACCCTATTGATACCCTGAACAAAGCTGGAATTTATAAAATTGCATGCAGTCACTGTGACATGGTTTACATTGGACAAACTAAACGTAACCTAGGGATACGTTTCAAAGAACATTTCGCAGAAGTGACAAAAGCAAGAAAAGTTTCAACAAATGCCCCACCACACCTTTTCAAATCAAAAGTGGCTGAACATATTTTTAACGAGGAACATCCACTAACTTCGGATAACATTCACCTCCTCCGCCCCGTTAATGATTTATGGAAATTAGACGTAGCTGAAAGTTTAGAAATTTATAAACAACACTCATGCACGCTTCTCAATAAAGACGCAGGTAATCACCCCTCATGGCTATTCAATCTGCTTCCCAAAAACCCCAGACATGGTACGGTAAACAATCGACCGCATAATTCCCTACCTAACTCCAATTAAGGGTGCTAAATTTTCATTTTTACCTACTACAAATTAAAAAACAGGATTTACGCTTTGCTCTTTACCAGTCCACATAAGCACTGAGGAAGACTGTATGTCACAGTCGAAATATATATTTGCGGACTGAATTTCAATATTTATTTCCAAAAAATTTAGTAGAGTATAACGGAAACCGATAACTATTTCTTTGATTGATCTCAATCACTCTGCTAAGACGCTCGTTATAAATTTTCTAAATTTTCATTTTTAGTGTTTCTAAAATATTTATAATTCTACGAATACTATCTAAAACCTTATTTTTGGGAAGGCGCGCGAAAATTTTATGGGGTAGGCGACATACTTTCTCCATGGAAATGGGATTGCATTTGAAAATAGCTTTTGGCATTCATCGCTAATTCAACTTGTTCTATGTTATTGCTAATATGTACTAATGCTAATACGTTCAATCATTTCTAAATTTTATCGGCGAAATAAAACAAAAATTAAATAGCAATGTTCGGAAGTTGGTCACGAACAGTATATTTTATTTTAGAACTTTGTCACGAAAAATATTCATGAATGTGTTGATAAAAATACGACTCGCGATGACAACTTAAAACAAAATTAGAAACGTTTCTGGTTTCTCCTATAAATATCACACAGTTGAAAACATGTAAATGCAGAAAATTGTTCATAAACTTTGAATTGGATTTATCACTCTGATAAGTTGGAATTTGATTCATGATTATGAATTATTGAAATTATAATTTTTCAACTTAAAACTAAAAATCGTAAAAGATCAGATTTTGTTCACGGTCTTAGATGCCAAACCGTTACGGGTTTGAGGATTTCCGTTTGTAGTAACAAGTTTGACAGTCAGTAATATTTATGATTTGCACGGCAAAACAAAGTAGAACATAAATTAATAAGTTTTCTTTGGCAGCTTGTCTGCAGCAGTATTATGCAAAAACCTGCCAAAGTCGTTCGATACCCTAATCAAGTTATAATAACATTTCAATCATTTTTGATCGTTTTTCCTAACGGATTTTATTTTTTCTGAAAAAAGTACTGAAAATTTTTATCGATGACATTAGAGAACACAAAATGTTTCTCATTTTTTTTTTTAAATGTCATTTGCATAGCATTGCATTTGCACTTTGCATAGATGTTCTTATGGGCTGAAGATGTCATTTTGTGCTATTATTATTTTTTGTTTTTGGTCACGAATAATTTGGCGGCATCCATAAATTACGTGATACCTATAGGAGGGAGGGGGGATATATTTTTTGGCATTACGATTTGTTATACAGGAGAGGGGAGGTAAGATCAGCGTTACGTAACAAAAAATCCATGGCGAGACTTTCCAAATATGAGCATTTTTATTTGGCATATTCTTCTACGGCGTTACGTAATTTTTATGGGGGGTAGGTTTTGGCGTTACTTTTCGTTACATATGGGAGGGTGGGGGTCCAAAAATTGGGTTTTTAGCGTTACGTAATTTATGGATGTTGCTAAGGCAATCGACGAGACAGGTGCGGTCAGCTGATTTCAGTTAGTTTTCAACTCTTGACAGCCTTAGATATGTTCGAACGGTCGCAACTTGGATGCAATCCGGATCGAAAAGCACGAAAAATAAACGATCGGTTGCTCCAGTATGGTTAGTGACAATCCTTTACCCAATAATGAAATATCACTTTAAATTTTGTTTTCCGGTATTAAAAGATTTTGTGTTTGGTTGTTTTGGTTTTGCAACTTGAAAAAACAATTACAAACGTACAAGCAGTGAAACGTCACCCGTGGATTACCTTATGGATGGTTAAAAAATATTTTTAGAGACAGAACGGTTTGTTTTATCGGTGTGACTTCTTCAAAAAAGTTGCAGATAACAGTTTTATCTTACCGATAAAAGTATACACAAAAAAAAATTATTTTGCAACACAAAACAAGGAAAACAACTAGTTATGAAGTTTTTTTTTAACTACAAATGGTTTATGGTTGTGTGCTCCAGTGTTGCTAAACTCACTCTAAACAAGCATGCGATACTCCAAGAAGTGTTCTCACCGCTACCGAAATCACACACACAATCGAGTGCCTCCACCATTCGAACTGTCTCTCGTTCTTTCACACTTCCTTCATTTCACACCACCGAGTGTTGACGCTTGCGAGTTTTCTTCGCTCCCGAAACCATGGACACACACTCCTATTTACGGTCTTATTCGTGTGCACTCCCCTACTCGCGAGCACGATCAGCCAAAATAATTGTTTCAAGACGCATCGGAATGGCGTGGCGTGATGCAGCGGATCGATTATAGTTAGGTAAACTGTGTAAATGTAGTAAAAGCTGTTCCTATCAGATGCTTGAATGTTTATTAGTTGTCGTCAAAATGTCGCCTCAAATTCTCTCAGAAAGCAATATGTTGAACATCATGGACATCCTGAATAGTAGTACTAATGTTTGACGTTGATGGTTGCTCTAAACTGGGCTCCTTCGCATTATTGTGGAAAACATCAACAGGGTCTACTTATAAAAAAGTTGGTCACTCAATTATTTGTTCCTTGGTGCACATTTAAATTTCGAACTCGTACTGAGACATGAAGATCATATCGAATTTACAGTCGTCTATATCAAGGCACACCAACATTTTGATTAAGGTGTAATGTATGAACGACAAAATTTTAACTCTTCAATTGACTATTTAGTTCATCCTTAAAAGGACAATTAGTTTTTTAATTCAATTTGATAATACTGTGTTGAGTGAATTTATGCAACCGGACACTCGTCTTATGTCTTATCAGCACGTTCACTCGCGAAAACTTTGTTTTGCACATGAAATACGCTAGTCCACCTATGGTATCAATCACGGTTTCTAAACTTGCAATCACTGAATATACCGGCGCAGAGTTTGACAGATATGTGTTACGTTACGTTTTGAGTCGTATTTATAAAAACGCTCTGAGTAGCTCATGATATTCAGAGTCCAACCCATGGTATCATGAGTCATAACTCATGATTTTATGAGTCCATGCGACAGCGATGTGTTACGCTTATAATAGCCATGAGTCACATTCTTGAAAACGCTTTTCATAGCTCATGATATTCGGGGTTGACATCATGATATCATGAGTCATAGGTCATGATTCTGTCGGAAAACAACACTCATGATTTCATGACCTGAAAGGTCATGAAAACGGGAAAACATTTTTACCCGTGTATATTTGGCGATATTAGTATTAGCCTGTAATATTTTTTTGTGCAAACAACATGTATTTGACAAGGCACAAGCATATCATTTAGTAGTTGTTGAAAAAGCACCAAGAATTTCTCGTAATGCGTCAAAGTCAGAATTAACTCTATATCCTCGAAAACCAAATCCAATAATACTTACGTTATTAATATAAATGGTTTATTCTTATTTAACTTTGATTAAATCAAATATTTGATATGGTTCTTACTTTCAAAATAATATAGACGGCCTTACAAAGGTTCAATAATTGGCAAACATAAGAAGATATGTCAAACAAAATTATTAACAAGTTCCAGCAAAAAACCATAGCAATCAACAATTCTATTTTTGTTTTTGCTTGACAATTTTTTTCATTTACCTACAACTACATTCGCTGTATTACGAAGACTGCTAATATACATACGTTAGCTATGGTAAAACTTTGAATAATAATATATCATCTAACCATTTTGAAATGTAAAAGTAGATTCTAATGAATCTTAATAAATAAACCAAAAATTCACAAGCATTCGCAGGCTCTTACTCTTCTATAACTGTGTATATGTGGAATTTACTCTTTCAATACTATCCGGCCACGATTATTTAGTGAATATTGAAGATAAAATTGAATAAATATCCGTTGCTAAATTCACTATTCTTGTGGAATAGTTTATGGTAATCATATTTATGAGATAAACTTTCAATCACCATCAACAGCAGCATTGAAGTTTTTCCTCGATTGCACACGAATAGAAATGTACGAACAAAAGTGTACCACTGCAATATGAATAGTACCGCTGCAGTACGAATAGAAGTGTACCGCTAAAAAGTACGAATAGAAAAGTACCGCTGCAATCATAGACGACGAGAGACCTGCGGTTCATTACTCCACTGGTACTGTTGCTTTTACAGGTATGTTTTCTTTCAAGACATCAGTTTTTATGAGGTTTTGAAAGCAGGTTTAGAATGGAGATTGTTTCAAACTTTTCGGAAAACTTTTACTTTCGAGACATCATGTTAGTCCAAGCTCATGGAAGCAAAAATAAATTGAACTATTGGGACGAGGAGACTCTGTCAATTTTCATATCGATAATGATACAGAGAATATCACGGAGAACGGATGGTGTCCATTTTCACCATTGAACAGTGAAGTAACAATGATAACTAATATTTTATAAAATTGTTACACATTTTATCTATCCAACAACATACTGGTTATTGTTATCCATCATGTGGTTATGCTGCTATTAACGTTTGAGATCTGACGCAACATTTGCCAGTTTCATTTCCAATTTTACAGAATGCATCCCAGCATAGAAAACAAAGACGTAGTCCCACATCAAAAAACAAATTTTTAGAAATATCTCTGACTATCCCTGAATCTATCCTCCGTTGATATTATCTGCGCGAGAAATCAATTTTCGTTGCTTTTTAAAGCAACTGAACCTCTCAAAACCAATTTATCTGGTGAAGCTCTACCCGGAAAGATCGGCGGGATCATGGGTTGTATTTTTTCGCCCTAAAACGAAGGTATCGGATACAATGCGAATTTCAAAGGATTTAATGAAATGGTTTTAAGTCGTGACAAGCGTTGCCAGGTCATTTTTTCAAAAATCTGGAAAAGGCAAAATAAAAATCTGGAAAAAATCTGGCAGTCATTTCGTGGGGTGAAAGGTTAATTTTTCGAATAAAAGGCTTGGGGTACGCAAAATTTGAGGTGACAAAATTGCAAAATTTCGCGCCAAAATTGAAGTGATGACCTTTTTGCGGAACAGAGAAAATAAAATCTGGATAAAATCTGGATCATCCATGAAAAATCTGGATAATTGGACATCAAAGCTGTCTACCTGGATACATGTTCAAAAATCTGGATAATCCAGCTAAATCTGGATACCTGGCAGCGCTGGTCGTGACCGAGATCACGGAAGTTCACTCGAATATACTGCGTGTTTTGCTGTTAAGCCTGAAGCAAACCGTACAAAATACAATGACAAAGCGAACCGTACATTCCAGCTCGCGTAGTGGAATATCGACGGCGTGCTTAACAACTCGAGTTTGTCCGTAATGGATCTACTACAGGTGGGAGTTGTTCGAAGCTCAGTCGTTTAAGATACTGGATAGTAAGCAGTTTCATTCAGTATAGCTGGACAAGGGCTTAAAAACTTATACCCTATGACACGTTTTTTGGCTGACTGTCGCCGACTCTCTTTTCCGAACTGTTTTCTAATGGGCAAAAGTGCCTGTTTTTACCATGAGTAATGAGCTGCCTCAATTGCAAGTAGATAGGTAGAACAAAGCACGTTGTGGCAAATGCAGAAAGCAACATAGAGGTAATTCCGTGATAAAAGCGCTGCAAATTGCATTTTTCTTTCTCCTAATCTTGCTTGAAAAGGAGTGAGGATATCTACAGTTGAATTCCCGTGAGGAGTTTTCGGCACTTTTAGCCACATCAAAAAGCTCAGCTGTTTCTTTCCGGTCCAAGACTCAACCATGGAAATTTTCAGATATTGCGGTCTCGTTTTTTTTAAGATTTCGACATCAGTAATCCTATTATTTATAGCACTTTTATCTACAGTTAAAATATTTTCGAAGCAATTGACTGCTTCAAAACGGCTTTTCCTTGCATATAGCATATATAGGCTTTTCGTATACATATAGAGCGAATCGAAGTTTTGAAAACAGTGTCTGTTGATTGAAGAGTGTTTCTAAAATTTCCATCTCACACCTATTTCTTCATTCACGATCTGCCAAAGGCTTTTAAATTGTACACAGTATTATTTTGAATTTCGGAAGATTACAAACATATCACATAGAAAATGCAAATTCCATCGATTGCGCGATTTTCATTTTAGGTCCCTATACTGCAACTTACCTGAGGAGGTAGTTCTTCGTCAAAAAATCGCTAGCATGCTTTCGTTTGTATGCTTTTTCCAGCTGCAAAATATAATACAAATGTAGTACCGTCGCCGATCTTTCGTTGTAATTATCTACGACTGAAATCAAATTTTGTTTCTTTTTGACACAATTCTAGAGAATCATTTCAAAAGGTCCTATCTGCTTAGATCGATTTTTTGATCGATCACTTTCATTCAATCACCATAACTTATCAAACACCATTTATGACACGTTATTTGCACAAGTTGATAGCGGAGAGATCACTCTAGCCTTCTGAACGAAAACTACGCTTGGGAGAGCTACTGAAGTTTAACCATTACCAAATTAAAAAGACGCTTCGGAAAAACGATGAAAGCAGATAGGACCTTTTGAAATGTTTATCTAGAATTTTCGTTAAACGATTGCGACCCGATTCTTATCCAATCCCCTTGGATACAAGGCTTCAAGAGTTGAAGAAAGCATTTCACGAGAACTAGTCTATCGTGTGAAGCTCTACCCGAAAGGATTGACGGGACCATGGGTTGTGTTTTCTCGCACTAAAACGAATGCAATAAATACAATGCTTATTAAAAAGTTTTCAGTCATGAGTGAGATAACTAGAGTTCGCTCGAATATACTGCGTGTGTTGTCAATAATGCTGGCACTATCCGGATTAAAATATCCGGATATCCGACCTCGGATATCCGGAAAATATCCAAAATCTGAATCAATCCGATATCCGGATATTATCCGTCAGGATATCCGGATTTTCGGATAGTCGGATATCCGGATAGCCGGAATTTGTATCCGAACATAGTTCATTGAGAATTATGTAAATAATTACTTTCGATGAGATGAGGGATTGTGAGAGAAGCCATTTTTCGCGTTACGTTTTAGTTAAACGGGCTTCAAAAGACAGAAGAAAAATTGCGGATATCTGGATAGTAAATATCCGAATATCCGCCTATTCGATTATCCGTATCCGGTCATCCGAATAGTATTCTTTCACCCATCCGTGATCCGGACTTCGGATAGCTAGATCACGAATATATCCGGTTAAAAGTCCCAGCACTAGTTGTCAAGCCAGCAAACGGGATTGCTCCTTTTGAGCTCTTCGCGCAGGAGTATCACGTGTACACTCCAGCTCGCTTAGTGGATATCGACGGTGCACTTATCGACTCGAGTTAGATCGTCGAAGGTCGCCTGAAGGCTGAAATTGGTCGTTTTTAGGACTCCAGCCTTCAGCTGGCAAAGATACTGGATTGTAAGCATTTCCATTCAGTATCGCTCAATAATAGTGTTAACTTACACCCAATCAGAATAGTTTCGGCTGACTTTCACTGAGTGTGTTTTCCAAAACTCTTCGCTCGTGGACAAGTGCGTCTACTCATGCACTTGTCTGTACCTCCGGTAAAAAGCTGCCTCACCAGCAAGTAACTACAGCAATAAGGCACGTTGTGGCAAATGCGAAATAGTGTAAATATTGAAACAGTGTAAGTAATTTTAAATAGACTTTCTCACACCATTTTCCATCCATAATCAGCCAAAGGCTTTCTATTTTACAAACAAAATAATTTCAAATAGTTTAATCGCGAATGAAACAAATTATATCAAATACCAAAACAAAACAAAAATATTGCTGATAAACTACTGCAACTATAATGCCCTAAGGCCTTCAATTTTCAATTTTTGATTACTCCATTATCGGACCAGTTTTATTGTTTAGGTTATCTTATGTAGTTTTTATGAAAAGAAATTGGATTTTTTAAAACGAGCCGTTTAAGATAATTAAATTTTATTTTTTCCTTAATTTTTAGTTTCACAAAAAAATAAATTTTCAGAGTGTTTATTTTTTTCAGGAAGACAAAATTGTTATCTACAACTTTGCCGAAGACATCATACCGATCAAACGAACCGTTTTGACCATAAAAATATTTGTAATCATCAATACCTTCTCAAAATAGCATTTTTCAATGGCTCCTCAAGAATAAGTCTTGTTCTAAAAAATTAAACAAATAGCACAAAACTGCATCCCCTGCCTATAGCGAACATCTATGCGAAGTTTCAGCCAAATCAAAAAAGGTCGATTAAATTGATTGTACGTTTTTTATGGAACTGCTCACTTCCGAAAGCTCGATTGCCAACGCTAAGGTAATCTTTAAGACTTATCATGCATAAGTCCCCGTACGTGCGGAGAAAATAAAGACTATCCAAAATCAAGTCTTTTGCTTAGTTGATTTTATTGAACAAATTTAGACCTAACTTTCTCATATCCCGATTAGATTTCTTTCCTCGTTCCTTTTCTATTTAAGTTCTTGGCTTTCTATTAAGACTATTTAAGTTCTTGGCTTTGTCTCTGTCACCTATAGTTACCAGGAAAGGAAAATTGTATCCATATTTTTATTTTGTGTTATCTGCTTATTTCACTGCCATGCGGTTGTCATTGTTTCTCCCACAGGAAACAAGGTGTCTAGTATCAACACTACGATTTTTGGGAAAATAAACTATTTCAGACTATGTGAATGTCCATGAGAATGAAATTTTGTGATAATACCTGGTTTTATTAAGGAGGTCACAATTACCGCTGAACGAAATTTAAAAAGTCGACTCCCATTGGCACCGTAAACAACAATTCAAAAGTTGTTTTTGATTTGAGTATTGACTGAACTACGCAACGGTTTACTTAAACAGCACGTACGTTGCACGGTAAGTAGGTATCACTAAAGATAGCAGGAAAACACTTCATCTTTTACGTTGTTACCACTGTTTTTCTATTCTCGTTGTGCGACATAATAGTCATTGACTTAGATTATTTTCTATCAGCCTGCCTCTCTCAGCAGTATTCTCAAAATTCACTTTTTTGTTATCGAAACTAGATACGGGAGAAAATTTTTTTTCTCCAATTTTGTTTCGTGTTTTTTTTTGTGATAATTGTGTGATACGCGTTGTGATAATAAGTCTAGGGACATATGAATAACCAATAAAGCTTTGTTGCAAAATTAACAAATACTTTCTCCGTCAAGATTGAAAGATGAACCGGCAAACAAAAAAGCTTAAGGTAATATTTGTTCGTATCAGCAAATAAAACATGATAACAAAATATGGTGTTAATTTAATAACCATGAAGTTTCAGGGAATTTCGGCTCACACCCCAAACAATTGCAAAAGAAATCAGAACGGTTTGTAAGCATAGAGACATAGGACATAGAATCGAATTTAGAATAACAAACCATACTTTTCGTAAAGATAAAAGAGAGAATGATGCTTTGAAATTATCAACCTACACCATTATTATTTAGTATCAATCCATTTTATTAGTTACACTTGGCTTGGTAAATTCCACGTTACACTTTGGATTTCAAATTTATCACTTCCACACAATTCCTTCGATCCAATCCAGATAGCTTGCCACTCGAGTATAGACAGACGGCGATCTGCCTACTCCGCATCCTACCGAGCCCGTCGATGTGATTCCCAGCACATGATAAGTGCAACCCTTCGGTTCCGTGATCACCTGTATCGGTCCTCCAGAATCCCCCTGACAGGTATCTCTTCCACCGCGTTTACTTCCCACACACAGCTGTTCGTCGATTACACCTCTCTTGAAACCCTTCTGATTCTTAACTTGGTCCAAACATTCCTGCTTATTTAGAAAGTCCAGCATTACTTTACGCAGTACATTCGATTTCTGGTCACCGATGTCAGTAAGCCCAAATCCGGTGGCAATCACTGATGAAACATTTACGGCTAGGCCAGTCCAAAGACATGCCGGTCGTATGACCTTGGAAAACGTGATCAATTCCTGTAGTTTAACCAGCGCAATATCATGATACACGCTGCCAAATCGGTGCTCAGGGTGTCGTTGAATCAAAGCAACTTCGACGTCATGTTGATTGTCGTAGTCATCTTGAAGATTGTGCTCTCCTAGACGGACAATTACCGGATCACCCTCCTTGAAGCAGTGGGCCGCTGTTAGCACGTACTCTTCGGAGATCAATGATCCGCCACAACGGAAATCATACTGCTCCGGATTATCGTCAAAGCGCCAACCAAGAAGCGCTTGATGGGGGAATTCGTTCGGTTTTGCAGATTCTCCTCCCACAATAAGATCGATGGTTTTGCTGCATTTGAAGCTCTCAAACGTAATAGGTTTCGGGTTTAATAGAAGCGGTATAATTCTAGACACGGAAATGGTTTGCCTACGGTATTCGGAACATTCTGCAGAAAGGAAATATAGAATCGAATTCGAAACAAAGCTTGACTTTGGATTCATTTATACTCACTTGTTTCCGATATGTGTTTACCTGTTGGCAGTAACCGGAAAAAGAATTAATTGAACTCTTCGCGTATGACTTACACAGGATATTACCTTGAACCACGAGACATGACATAAGCAAAAGTATTACACATCGAAAAATTTCAACCATTCCTAACAGGTTCTGCGAGGGCACAATCGGTTTATCCTCCAAGTAAGGTAGACAAAGACTGAAGAAATTCGCGAACCAATTGGTTGTTTTAAATTAGTTCATACTGCTAAAAATGGGCCGCCTGAAGGTTCATTAGAAAAGACACAGCAACGAATGTAACTGTCACTTGTCATTCGTAATGAAGATTCGTCTTTTGAACAGAAAAAAACTAATTACTATTGCAAAATTGCTCAGTTTAACTCTGCATTAACTGGGGTCAAAACTGCTGACCTTGTCAAAGTCATTCCCACGGACGGACAAAGCGTTAAATTACCGCATTTATTTCGTGCGTAGCTGCATATTTAGGCATAAATTTCATATAATTTATTCATTTCAATCGACAGCGAAATGCTCTTGCATAAACATTATGGGGTTTCCCTCGACACTAAGGTATGTTTTGACTGGTGTTTGTCACCAGTGAGGCTTTGATTTGAAAGTTCAGTTAGAGTTTACAGAAATAAAACTGTCCGTTCTTTTTTTTTTCCTCATCTATAGTTTATTTGACACGGCACAAATACAATTCAATGTTTAACGGCGCCAATTATATCTGGTAGCTTACTTTCTAAAGTATCTTAATAACTAAAAGCAAATTTTTTATCCTCGCTGCCGACTACGAGCTGAAACTAAATCTAACTTAAGCTAGAATGTTTTGCATGAAAAGCACTGAATAGTTGTTTGATGGTTTTCCATTGCCATAGGTAAGCAGCATATTGAATATGCTCCGCTGCTGGGCCAAGATATTACGGACTGGCATATTGGGTTGTCTCCCTCGGGGCCTGAGAGTATCGTGCGGGTCTAGTTGCTGTTTCCGGATCCGGGGTCTTAACGTGTTCTTGTCGTTTGGATGGATGTAGGCGGAAGGGAATAGGATTAAACTGGGGCGTGGATGGATTTCAGGAAAACGTATATAAGGGACATGTAGGATAGGTCACGGCTCGCCAAGACATCACGAACAGACCTCTAGACAGAATCTAGACCTGGCGTCACGGTGTACAGGGCATGACCAAACAACGTGCTCTATGTCGTGATAACCTTCACCACAGGCACAGATACCACTTTCCCCGAGCTCAACGCGACGGAGATGCGCGTCAAATCTATAGTGATTGGACATAAGTCGGGACATCACGCAAATGAAATCCCGACCTACATCCAACCCCTTGAACCACGGGTTCGTCGACACCTTGGGGATTATGGAATGTAACCACCTTCCCAGTTCCCCCTTGGTCCAAGAATTTTGCCAACTGATGATCGTATTCTGACGTACAAATGCGAAAAATTCATTAAAGGCAATTGGTCTTACATAAATATCACCGTTTGTTGCGCCCACCTTAGCCAAAGAGTCCGCTTTCTCATTACCCGGTATCGAGCAGTGAGAAGGGACCCACGCTAAGGTAATCTGAGTAGATTTTTCGGATAAAGCACTCAGATGTTCCCGTATTTTCCCCAGGAAATACGGAGAGTGCTTAACATCTTTCATCGATCGGAGAGCCTCAATGGAACTGAGACTGTCCGTAAAGATGAAATAATGGTCCGTGGGCATTTTTTCGATAATCCCTAGGGTGTACTGAATTGCAGCTAATTCTGCGACGTAAATAGAAGCAGGATTATCGAGCTTATGGGAGACGGTTAAATTGTTATTGAAGATACCGAAGCCAGTGGACCCATCAAGAAGTGATCCGTCAGTGTAGTACATATTGTCGCAGTTGATGTTTCGATATTTATTGGAAAAAATTTTGGGGATCTGCTGCACGCGTAAATGATCCGGGATTCCACGAGTTTCTTCTATCATGGATGTATCGAAAAACACAGTAGAATCAGAAGTATTTGATAAGTCGACACGATTTGGAATATTCGAAGAAGGGTTAATATTTTGGGACATGTGATTGAAATACAATGTCATAAAACGGGTTTGAGAATTAAGTTCGATTAACCTTTCAAAATTTTCAATCACGGGACGGTTCAAGACCTCACATTTGATAAGAATACGAGAAGACAGGCTCCAGAAGCGGTTTTTCAATGGTAGTACTCCAGCTAAGACCTCCAAACTCATCGTATGGGTCGACTGCATGCAACCCAAGGCGATACGCAAACAACGATATTGTATTCGCTCCAGTTTGATCAAATGTGTGTTTGCTGCGGAGCGGAAGCAGAAACACCCGTATTCAATAACAGACAATATCGTTGTTTGGTAAAGCCTTATAAGGTCTCCTGGGTGGGCTCCCCACCATTGTCCGGTTATTGTACGAAGAAAATTCACTCTTTGTTGACATTTTTTCATCAGATACCTCACGTGACAACCCCAGGTGCCTTTAGAGTCGAACCAGACACCAAGATATCTGTGTACCAAAACCTGAGAAATCGTTTTACCCATTAATTGTGTTTGAAGCTGAGCAGGTTCATGCTTCCTAGAAAAAACTACTATCTCAGTCTTCTCCGGAGAGGATTCGATACCTAGCTGTAAAGCCCAAGCAGACAAATTGTTCAAGGTATCTTGCAATGGTCCTTGCAAATCGGCAGCTTTGGCTCCTGTAACAGAGATTACACTGTCGTCTGCAAGTTGTCTTATCGTGCATGAGTTTGCCAGACATTCGTCGATGTCATTTACATAAAAGTTGTAAAGAAGGGGGCTTAAACATGAGCCCTGGGGAAGACCCATGTAGCTAATGCGAAAAGTTGCCAAATCGCCGTGCGTAAAATGCATGTGCTTTTCGGACAACAAATTGTGCAAAAAATTATTCAAAATTGGAGAAAATCTTTGTCGGTGAAGTTTACCCGAAAGAATGTCAATAGAAACGGAATCAAATGCCCCCTTAATGTCCAAGAACGCAGACGCCATTTGTTCTTTGCGAGCATACGCCAGCTGAATATCTGTTGAAAGCAACCCAAGACAATCATTCGTCCCTTTGGCACGGCGGAAGCCAAATTGAGTATCTGATAGTAGACCATTTGATTCGACCCAATGGTCTAAACGACGGAGTATCATTTTTTCCATCAATTTTCGGATACAGGATAGCATTGCAATCGGCCTATAAGAGTTGTGATCAGAAGCTGGTTTCCCTGGTTTTTGGATGGCGATCACCTTCACTTGCCTCGAATCCTGCAGTACAATATTTTGCTCCAGGGACTTATTGAACATTGCCGGGTAGATTCTTCAACAAGTTGAATTTGATTCTATCTAACCCAGGCGCGTTATTGTTACAGGACAGGAGGGCAACTGAAAATTCTGCCATCGTAAAAGGTGATTCAATCGCGTCGTGGCCCGGAGACGCATCGCGAACAATGTTTTGCTCAGGAACAGGTCCGGACATACTTTTCTGGCAAAATCAAATATCCACCTACTTGAAGACTCCTCGCTTTCGTTGACCGTTACGCGATTCCGCATTCTTCGGGCTGTGTTCCAAAGAGTGCTCATTGATGTCTCCCTCGACGTCTCGTTTACGAACCGACGCCAATATCCGCGTTTCTTTGCCTTAGTCAAGCTTTTAAACTTGGTATCAAGCTCCGAATAACGTTTAAAGTCGTCGGCATCGTCTGTATCCCGGAAGGTCAGATACGCGTCGGATCTTTGCGTGTAGACATCGGAGCACTCTTGGTCCCACCACGGAGTTGGAGGCCGTTTTTTGATCGTTACGCCGGGATATTTCTTTGTTTGGGCTTGCAACGCGGCGTCGAGAATCAAGCCCGCGAGGAGGTTGTATTCTTCAAGCGGTGGATGATGTTGAATCGACTCGACCGCTTTTGAAATCATTCCCTCGTATAACTTCCAATCGACATTCCGTGTGAGGTCATACGGAATGTCAATTGGTCGCATGCGAGTTGACCCGTTATTAATTGAAATAAGAATAGGCAAATGGTCGCTACCGTGAGGATCAAGGATTACCTTCCATGTGCAATCCAACCGTAGCGACGTCGAACATAAGGATAGATCCAAAGCGCTTGGGCGCGCTGGAGGTTTCGGGATACGTGTCATTTCACCGTTGTTTAAAATAGTCATGTCGAAGTCATCGCAAAGGTTATAGATTAAAGAGGAGCGGTTATCATTGTATGGGGAACCCCAAGCCACGCCATGAGAGTTGAAGTCTCCCAAAATCAAACGTGGCGAGGGAAGAAGTTCTATTAAATCAAAGAGCAGCCGTTGACCAACCTGTGCTCTGGGAGGAATATATATTGAGGCAATACAGAGCTCTTTACCTTGTATTGTCATTTGACATGCGACAACTTCGATGCCTGGAATCGAGGGGAGGTTAATACGATAGAAAGAATAGCACTTTTTAATCCCTAAAAGTACTCCTCCATATGGGGTGTCTCGATCAAGGCGAATAATATTAAAATCATGGAAGTTGAGATCAATATTTGAAGTAAGCCAAGTTTCACAAAGGGAAAATGCATCGCATTTGTTTTTATTTATCAAAACTTTAAACGAATCAATTTTTGGTAAAATACTTCTACAATTCCACTGTAAGACAGAGATAGAATCCTTCATATACGCAGTTGAATTAGGCATCGAAGGATACAATCGCTGCAAGGAGGGGCCATTGGGCAGTCAACTGCTTCAAAAATGATCTAACTGTTGGGAGGAATGCTGTAAGAAAAATTTTAATTGGATCGGCTACATTGAAATTTTCGAAAATCCAGTCCACAATGTCAGAAAATTTCACTAATCCAGAGTTTGTTTCATCAACTGGATGTGCAAAAGGAACAACTGGGGTTTTAGATGTTCCTGGCAGTGCTGGGAACTCCTTCTGGGACTTTAAATTTGCAAGCCCAGGAGGAGTTTGCTTCGGTTTTTCCGCAGCACTGTTTGGTTTGTTCGTACTTTTCATTACACTTTGGGAAATCTTAGGACCTTTACGGGGAAGTTTAGGAGAAGAAACATTTTTCCTCTTCCTAGACTCCCCAGGATTGGCATAAGATGTTCCCGCTAAAGAATCGTCAGAATCGGTTTCATCAGAGGGCAACAGATCAAAGGGGTTCGATATTATGGTAGAAGTGGTCACGGTCTTCTTCAGCATCTCAGCATAAGAACGCTTTGAACGCTCCTTAAGTGACCGCTTGATTTTATCTCTGCGCTGCATGTACACCGGGCATGTGGAGAGCTCATGCTGGTTTTCCCCACAGTGAATACATTTTCAGCATTAACACTGCAAGAATCTTCCGCATGAGTCCCCCTCACACTTGCTACATCGTGCCTTATTGCAGCAGTAGGCGGCTGTGTGGCCTAACTGCTTGCAATTAGTGCAATTCATAACACGGGGTACATACAATCGCACAGGCAGACGAACCCGGTCGATCGAGACGTGGCTAGGGAGTGCAGATCCGGCAAACGTAACGCGAAACGAGTCTGACGGAGTGTAAACTTTTTTACCGCCGACGAGAGACATGGACCGCAATTGCTTACAATCCAAAATCTTCGCCTGTGTTTCGGTATTTTTGAAGCAACCGGTTGCGCTTTTTAGGATACACTCGACAGACAGACTCGAATCGGTTATGACACCGTCGATCTCCACGTCTCGTGCGGGTATGTAGACGCGATACTCGCGTGTGAAGAGCTCAGAGCAAGCGATAGCATTGGCCTGTGCCAGATCACTGACCACGACACGGAGCTTGTTAGGTCGGACCTTGGAAATTTCGGTCACGGCCTTGTACCCCTTCGTCAGGTCTTTAGCAATTTGCAGTATGTTTAAACGCTTTGAATTCACTCCTGCCTTTGGACGAAAATAAACAGTATAGCTGCCCTGTCGAGATCCGTCCGGGTAAAGCCTGGGGCGAGGGGGGACTGGAGAATGAACAGGGGAGGGGGTAACAGAAGGGTCAGGGTCAGGGGGGTTCGGGGATGGTGGCACGGGAGGCGAGGGATCTATATCCATTGCGCTAAATGTAGCGCACTAGCGCCGACAAGAACACGTACCTCTTTACTTCTTCCTTCCAGCAGTGGTTGTCCGATCGTTCTAGCTGCACCCAAAGCAGCCAGCAGCACCAGTACAGCAGCACCAATACAGCCACCAGCAGTGAGCCGGGTGTGAGATCACTCAGCACAGCGACACGGACTCGACTGTCAACTGATGGGCTTGGATTAAAAAGATCTATTCACGGTGCACAGATCAAAACTGCAGCTGGTATTTTGCACCAATACAGCCAAAGTTGTGAGCCGGGTACAGAACGTATCGACACAACTCACAATCTAGTTGGCCTTTAGCGCGAATAATACACTCTTTTGTTTGGCTATTCGTACACACGGACCGGATTGCAATAGAACGACCACTTTGCACGTCCGTTTCTGTCGAGTGTTCGACGCGGAATGACTGCCCGTTCTTATCCACTAAGATTCGCTTGCTACTTCACCCCAGAAACAAAATACTGAACGAAATGGCAATTTGCCGTGAAATGATTATGCGCTAACATGTGGGCTGTAAACTGAGAAAGAATTGATTGACCTCTACGCGCATATAAATTTCCCAGGGAATTACCTCGAATCATCAGACAAGAGTACAACACAGCGTGGAACTGAATTCATTTCAAACAGGTTTGACGAAGGTGCAAACGGCTTATCCACGAAGCACGTTCATCAAACCTCAGTCACAGGTTTGGTGGCGAATAATTATTTCAATTAAAAAGCCAATTGTTACTGACCATATCGTATTTTTGGAAGGAAATGGCGCTACATGCTTTTGACGTGGGACTACGTCCTTCATTACTATACTGGGGTATATTCTGTAAAAACAGAAATGAGCATGTAACGTTTTCGGTTGGCGGAATGGAAGATTTCAACTATCACCATCATTTTCTTATTACATGGTGAAAATTACGACAAAGTTTCAAGGTCGAATTTTCTCATACACATTCCATACGATTCGTATCCATTCCAAGCGTTGTTTCTAAGCGGCAAATCAACAGAAAAAAAAGTAGGAGGGTGGTATTCAAGACACGACCGCATGACGTTGGACTACGGTATTCTTATATTCCATTAAAACAAATAATAGAGAGAATTGCAACTCTAGTATTTGCTGCAATTTTATCTAACAGTGCATTTCTGGATGCTGAGACGTTAAAACGTTATAAATAATAATATATACTAAAAGAATGGATATCTTTTATTTAATCGCTGTCATTTCATACATATTCGAATCAACCCTTTGTTTGCTGCACTACCAAGACAATCATTTAATTGAGCGAATTGGTAAAATTTTCCTATCTAAGAAAAAAGCAAACTTTACGAAACTATCTGAAATTGGAGCCCAGAACGATTCAACCGAAAATTTTAAATTTGAAAATTGTTTGACATTTAATCGATAAAACTCATGCTAGGTTAGTTCCAGCCCAGCATATAACTTCATGTATTTGAAAAAAAAAAACGTTTGGTTCAATAACTCAATGTAGCAAGAGCTCAATCACACGTTTTTCGGTAGTTGTTATCAAGGTTTGGGCGAGTGACAGGAAAATATATTAACTTCTTCAGTTGTGATTTAGAGCATTTCTAATTGTTTTGTTATTTTTCACGATAGCGACAAGTTTGTTTCTTTCTCTGTGTGCGAGAAACAAAATCAAAACCGCGCACCGAGAAACAAAAACGAAAATTTAATGAATGCTCATTGAGAAAACTTGCAACTCTTTTTACCAATAATTTATGATACTCAAAAGAACCCGTTTTGATCTAAATCAAATTTCTAGTAAACAAGTGTTGATCATTCATAGGTAGTAATTTTTCCTCGATGAATAAAGGCTGGCTGAAGAAGTTAAAATCGCTGCTGTAAAATCAAATTCACAACTGTGTTCGTTAAGACGTTTTAATATTTTCAATGATAATAATAATCTTCGATAAACACCCGCTATAGTTATTCACACACATGCTATAACTATCTAAACACGCGTTAAAACTATTCATACACACGCTGTAGCTATAGCTATCCATACACACGCTATTCCTTTCCATACATCCGATACAACTATCTATACACACGCATAAGCCATAATATGCTACACATGCTAGTGTCTTACACACGCTATAGCTAGCCATACACACGCAACAGCGCCATCCCTATCATCGCAAATGTCATAGCAATACAGATGCACATACGCTATATGTGCACACTGCACACACACCCAACGTTTTCACCCAACGATATCTGAATTGGATTACCGCTGGTGGGGTCCAACTCAGATCGAAGGAGCACCGAACTGAATGAAGAAATGCAGCTTCCCACTACCTCCGCCGCTGCTGCCTGATACCACCACTCTGGTTCTGCTGCAGCTCAGTTTGGCCGCTGGAATCAGCCACCGCTGCTGATTATGCAAGACCGGCCTGGTGGCCTTTCACATGTTAACTGATGACTGCTATGAGACGACACAGGCTATTATATAGCCCAAAGCAAAAATCCATCCGCGTGCAAACAAGAAGCGAGCTTGTGATTGGTTGAATGTGCACGACTTTTAACACAACTTTTAACTAGTTTAGTACCGAAAACATATTTAAATTATTATATGACAATCTTGCGCAATATTTCCCCTATCAATCAAGCCATTGGTGTTTAGAATCTGTTCAGTGGTAATGATAAAAGAAGCATTTTAAAACGGTGTTAAAACACCTGTTGCAGCTACCGAAAGCGAGCTCGTTATTGGTTGAAAGCTGTGAGACTGTTTACAAAGTCAGATCGGTTGTATCCGTTAGTGTCGACTGTGCTTGTGAAGAGAGGTGGTGATTGGTTGCTCGGTATGATTTAGACAATCGATGTGATTTATCAATTTTTCAATAGTGTATCTCGAGAAATAGGTTATTTTTGTTACATAAATTCAACCGTAAAAGAATTTCTGATCGGTTGATGCCAAAACCTCGAAATTCTGAAAAGAAATGACTGATGTATAAGCGCTCAAAACCTGACCACTTTTCCCTGGTTTTCCCCGGTTGAATTACTAGATTTTCAAATTCAGGTGCCTAACTTCGATATAGACGTTAGTCCAACGTCAAAATCAGTTCTGTACAAACTGCCATACAAGGCACATCAATCATTTGATTAGTTTGAATGAATTTGGTTAGTTTAAGCATTTTGTTCCTGTTTTCCCCGGCAACTCACATTTCCTTTCTTCGTTGGGCTCAACCGGTATGTGAAGTTGTTGGAAATTCGTTTGAGACGTAGAATGTTACGATTTGAGTCAGAGTTCAAAGTAGAAAAGTAGGTCAGTAAAATTCAAGATGGCCGACCGAATCTTCGAGCTGTGTGAAAATTCCACTAAAGATCGGGTTAACGCAAGAATGTGAGGGGCTTCAAATCGACTCAACGGGAAACAAAGAAACGATGGTGAAAAGAAGTAACGCTTATGATGCAACGACGGTAGCCGAAACCGACGAGCAAGACTGCAGAGGAGAGGGGGATTCCGGCGATGATTATATCGACGACGACGGCAAAAACGAGAAGAACGACGACGACGATGATAAACAAAACAACGCCGAAAGCCGCCATAACGACGATGGCAACAACGATGAACGACGCACTCACATCAACACCCAGAGTTGCCAATAAAATTTTTATTTAAACTGGAATAATGCCAAAGGAAAAACTGGAAAAAACTGGATTTCAAAAACATTAGCATAAAAAATGCAATAGAACTTCTCTGTGATGGTTACTGAATCCAATGTTAGTTTTAAATATAGCGAAAAATCACTCATTTCAATCAGAAGTGTTCTGTTTCGGGTTTCCTTTTGTTTAATTTTATTGTTATCTCCTATAAATTAAAAACGGCCTAATGAATTTATCTAAAAATTATGAAAATGAACTTTACTCTAACTTTTAACAAAACTACTGATGCAACATTTTTTTACGTTACATCAGTGAAGTTTAAATTCCAATTATCTTTCAGTTCACTATCTCTTGGTATCTAATTATCCGAACATATTTTTCAAGCCGCTACGCAACAGAAATTATTCTGAAGAATGCCGCCTGTATATGACATTTTTGAGATCGATTATTCTTATTTTTAAATAACATATTAAGCTTTCATTGGAATTGATCTAAAAATATTTTCGAAAACCAATCGGAGTTTGAGTACCTAAAAAATCTGGATAAAACTGGGAAATAAACAAAAAACTGGAAGATTCTGGGATTAAACTGTTTCACTGGATCACTCAAGAAAAAACTGAAAAAATCCAGTTTAAACTGGAACATTGGCAACTCTGTCAAAACCGAAGAATACTCGAGCTAAACCGGTGGAATAACGATCGTATTCATTCCGCGACGTCGAAAACAGCATCGAATCATCAGATCATCATCAGATTTACAGAATCGGCCGGCGTCGTTCAACACTACACCGATTTCCTTAAATGATAAAAAGCGGGACAGTGTTCGGTAAGGAGTCCCGTGATTATCAGATAGATTAACTGTTTAGTTTGTCTACATCCCTGTACCTGTTACCATTGGGATGCTGTTTCTAGACTTTTCCAAGTTAGTAGTTCGCTTTTGATAGCAGAGTTGGACGTACCCAGAAACTACTCGGAACCATTAAACCGCTGGGCTGATCCCTGTCTTGCTAGGACTCTGTAATGTCCGGGCACCCAAAACAAAAAAACTGAGTTCTGTCGGAGAAGTTCCCGTAGAGTTTCAATGTATTTTCAAACAAGTTTGAAAGCGCATTTGACAACTAAGTTCTAGTAGTGCTGCTTGATTGTCCGAGAATATACCGATTTCCGCATGTCTGTAGTGGCATTTCATACATATTTTTGCGCAGATATATATGGCATATACCTCTGTTTGAAAACGGTGGGCCATTTGCCCAGGGAAAACGTTTCCCTGATACCGGGTCCGTATATACCAGATCCCGTTAAGGATCCCGTTTGCAGCCATCCGTATGAAAACTGACGATGCCAGGTGGAAGATCAGGTCCTGCATTGTTCCACATAGAGTGATTTGTTTCAATCACTCTATACGGAATACCCATGTTGGTCCCAACATCCATCCAGTCGGACACTGTAGTTTATAGCGGAGTTAGTTTGAAATCCCAAAGTATGCGAAGAGGGCCGTCTTGGTCCCCTTGGTGTATAGTTTTTCCTCTTTGCAACCTTAGAGCGCCAAGCTCTGCTTCCTTTTTCACGTGAAGATGTAGAGGCAGTAGGCAGAGCATAGCTTCCATAGCTGCAGTTGGAGTTGTTCGCATAGCGCTGGTAACCAAAAGACATGCAAGTCTTTGAACTTTTTTGAGTTTGGCTTGAGCAGTCACTTTGTTCACCTTAGGCCACCACACAAGAGCAGCATAGGTGATTCTTGGTCAGGCAATGGTCTTGTAAGACCAGAGTGTCCAGTCTGGTTTCAGTCCCAAGGTCTTACCGAACAGAGTTCTGCAGGCCCAGATCACCGAGAACGCTTTCTCAGTGGCATGATCCAGTTGTGCAGACCAGTTCAGTTTCTTATCCAGAATGATTCCGTGGTAATTGACTTCATTGCTGAAGCTCAGTCTAAATCCATTCAGTGGTGGAGGAGTGATAGAGATCTTCCTTGTAACATAATTGTTCCAGACGAATCTCCCAAGGTTGCTGTGATCACTCGATCACTCTGCTAGAGAGCATTGCGTGTATCCAGCTCCTTGAATGGTGGTCGATTCCCTTATTAAAGAGAGCCGTGTTAATCGACGCAAAGGACGTTTTATCGAAGGCCCCTTCAATATCGAAAAAAAAATTTTTCAATCAACGTCACTAAGCTGTAAAGTGCAGTTTCTGTTGACTTGCCACTTTGATAGACATGTAGGATTCTATGCAGAGGGGAGTCTTAAAGAAACTCATCTTGGATATATGTATCCATTATTTTCTCCATCAACTTGAGAAGTGATGAAGTCAGACTTATGGGTCTGAAAGTCTCAGGTAGGGTTTTGTCCTTTCCTCCAACTTTGGGGATAAACACTACCTTCACCTTAAGCCATTTATCCGGAATATGGCCCAGAATAAAGCTGGCTCTGAAGAGGTTGATGAGCTCGGACATAATAGCTGCGTCCGATTTTTGTAGAAAGATGGGTATTATGTCGCTTGGCACTGGAGACTTCATAGGGCCGAATGAGCTTAGATCCCAACCTATTGAAGCTTCCGTGAAGAGTCGACGGGCCAGCAGGATGGACTTCTGAGACGCCATATGTATCGAATTGTCCCGCCGACTTATCACTACTCAGTTCTTCGGTCTCTGCCGATCCAGGGAAGTGGGTGTTCATCCAACGTTTCCTAGGTAGTAGTGATGGGAACTGTCGTTAAAAATTCTTACTGATAACTATCAGTAATTTCTAACTCGTTACTGATTACTATCAGTAAATATCAGTAATTTGCATTTAAGTTTTAAGCAAACTATCAACGCTTCATTTGTTGTTAGCGTTGCTTTATTAAGCTGTACATCCTTGGCTCGACATTGGTTTTCGTTGACGGTATTGCATATGGTTGGTGATTTAGGTTTACATTACAGAAATCCAATCCAATCTGTATTGTTCATTTTGATAAAAATTAGTCAATCGCCAAAAATTGTTTTATTTCGATATCGGACACAAAAGCTTTTGAATGCTGCAAAGAGCGCTCCCATCTCACACAAGAAATTTTCTAGCCTCCGCTCAGAATTTTTCACGGAAAGGTTGTATTCTACATAGGCCCATTTCATACTTCTTCTCAACCTGTGGAGAGAAGCTTTTCAGTAGTACGGCGATTAATAACGGGGCTTAGTAAGGTCAGCACGCAGAATAGATTCTCATATCTAGCTCTACTCAATACTTTGCTGAAAGAGGTTGGCGTTGACGCTGTGGTTAATATTTTCAATCCATTGGTTCTGAGATTCAATCCCGATTGAAGTGATCCTTTCTATTGTATTTATTTATTTGTTTTTTTTTTTGTTACGACCAGGGTGGCGAAAAAAATTTCAAGATGAAATTCCCTCATTTTCCCTGAAATATAATATCATTTTCCTGATATTTTTCAGGATTCCACACAAAAAAGTGAAAAAAGTATTCAATCGGATATGAAACCGAAATGTAGAGGTTGTTTTGGCTTTTTACGCTGAAAAATCAGTTCTTGCGCTGAAGAGCCGCTTAAAAAAGAATCGCGTCTCGGGTCAAATTTTCTTGTTTTCCCTGATATTCCCTGATTTCCCTGAGCGATAAATAAATTCCCTGACATTCCCTGATTTTCCCTGATTTTCCACGTTTTTTCAGGTTTTCCACACCCTGTACACAATATTCAATTGAAAAAGCATTTAAGCGTTTATCGATATTTTTTTCAATCGTTATTTCATCGATGTTCTTTCAATGAAAAATTTTCTTAGTTGCGCCTATGTGAAAATTATATGACTGTAGAGTAACTCTCCTACAAAAAAAAAATCAGACAATATCAGTAAGGGAAAAATTTTACTGCTAGTTAATGATATCTTTTCTTACTGATAACTACAGTAGTTACTGATTGTTTTCCCATCCCTACTAGGTTGTGACAGTGAGGCATCCATCCTCTTTCCTTACTTGTCCTAAACCGTTAGTATGGTCTTTTGACATCGTCTTTTGGGGCCACATAGCTTCCGGCAGATTTTGGATTCTTTCACAGAAACTAACTCTGGATTTCCGTTTAGCTTTACGTAGCTCAGTGTTGTACTTAGTGATGGACGCTCTGTAGTCGTCCCAGTTAGACGTGACTTTTGCCCTGTTGAAAACCGCCTGGTTTTCGACGAAGGTCAGCATCCATGATTCTGTTTTGTAGATCATTTGCTGCCGAATTCAACTAAATTTCGAATGTTGCTGTAACTGAAAGTAAGTTCGTGAATCAATCAGGTGTTCCTTGAAGGATTCCCAAACTGTATTCTTAGGATTTCTGAACAGCTCTCTTTTCAGAGAGTTAGCCTCTATGTTGAAAACAATGTGTCCGTGATCCGACAAACTAGGTTCATCGGAGATATGTCAATTTTTAATCCTTTTGGAAACAGAGGCGCTACACAGAGTGTGATCAAGGACTGGAGTATCTAATAGCGTTGATAAAAGTTGAATTATTCTCTACATTACATACATTGATATCGTTAGAAGTAAGGTATTCAAGTTGGTGTTGTTGGTGTCCGAGCTGCCTCAGATCGTGTGGTGGGCGTTGACATCGCAGCCGATCAGAAACGGATTGTTGATGTCCTCGCAGTACTGCTCAAGCGCAGCAACTTCAGGTGGCGGTATATCACCTTGGTCGCCCGGGAAGTAGGCCGACGCGACAATCATCTCCTGCTTTCCTCTGGTTGTCGGTACTTCAACAGTGACGGCAACGACAAATGCAGTAATAGGTAAAAATTTTAGTTGGAGATTCGCTTGCACGCAGCGAAGGCTACTCTCTTTGCAGTGAGGTTGCCGTCTTTGTCCGGATTGGAAGATGATCCGGGTATTGGCTGATGGCTGCCAACAGCAGTTAGGCTGGTTGATGGAAGTTGTTCTTCCTCACTGTTTGGCTTCGGTTAGTGCTGGGACTTTTACCCGGATATATTCGTGATCCGGTTATCCGAAGCTCGGATCATGGATGTGTAAACGAATATTATTGGAATGTCCGAATATCCGGATACGGATAATCGAGTAGTCGGATATCCGGATATACTATCCGGATTTTTTTTTGTCTTTTAAGCCCGTTTGAATGAAATGTAACGCGAAAAATGGCTTTTTCCACAATCCCCCATCCCCACGTAAGTAATTATTTACATAATTTCTCATTAAACTATGTTCGGATACAATATCCGGATATCCGACCATCCGAAAATCCGGATATCCTGTCGGATAATATCCGGATATCCGGTTGACCCGGATTTTGGATATTTGTCGGATATCCGGATATTTTAATCCGGATAATCCCAGCACTAGCTCCGGTTACAGCAGTCGAGTGGCAACCAGAGCTTTGAAAAATCCTTTTCTATAAAGACGCTTGAACGTTTTCTCGGTCAGTCACAAGCTTTCCTTCTTGTGCGATCTTTCGCTCAATTTCAACTTGTACCTGCAGCACGTTTAATTTCAACGAACGGTTTAAAGCAGAGCGAATAAGAAACGAGCTGCGTGCAACGTTGCTTTCCGCAAAAAGACCGCCGCTTCGGCGTTCAAGTCCGCCGTACAATCTTCTGTCGGCAGTCACGTACCATTTTTCGTTTGCGTTCATGATCGACCGAAAAAACAGTCAATCAGTTTGAAGCATTTTTACGTTTGAGGCTCATGTGCTGGTGGTATGCTGTTGCACCTACAGTGCCAATTTTTACTAACCGGGACCTCATTCGTAATGAATTAACCAACGCTTACTTCAATCATCTGCGTTGAATATCGCTGAGCGGTAGATTTTGTGAGTGATATTCAGTGTAGTCATCATTCAAGCCACGTGGCAATGGCTTTATGAGTAAGATAGTTTTTCTCACAACATCGGCGGGGAAGAAGATAGGGTAGAACAGGGCTAGTTGGTTACGGGGTTAGTTGGTCGATGAAGATTACATCAAACCAACGCATCGAAAAAACTGTGTTTTTTTCACATATCATTTATATAAAAAAATGTGTTATATGGGTGATATAATCAGATAAGCAAAGAAACTAAATGACAAAACAAAGTGCAGTTGTGCAAATTGTGATTTTAAAAAATGTTTATCGTTGTCCGTCGGTTTTTAAATAAAGAATAATAAACACCCGTTTTCAAATGACAATTCGCTCGTTAACAGATTTTGAGCAGGTTTGAGCAAGAACTCAATTAAAAATACGAAGGACAACGATAAAAATTTCTCAAAAACCACGTTTTGCTCAGAAAATTACTCTCTTTCAGCTGATCTATAACAATCAGAAAACCATAAAAACTTTAGAATTGCGGTTCGAGTTTTCAATTTAACACGTGTTTTCTTTGATCAAATGTCCATTCAAACCATCAATGTAATTTCAACGTATACACCAAAGTCGCTTTTCACGCGGGGGAAACGTGCCGCGTAAAAGGAAACCGCGTAAAAAATAATCGCGTAAATTCCTGAATCTACATAAAAAAACGCGTAAATTCCGGATTCCGAAATGAAAAAAATACGGAATCCGCGTAAGAAAAAAACACCGCGTAAATTCCGGAATCTGCGTAAAAAACCGCGTAATTTCCGGAATCCACGTAAAAATGAGCACATAAAAAAAACCTGCGTAAAAAACTGTAAAAAAGGCGACCTTAGTGAACTTTTCGTCAAGCAAGGAAGAGTAACACTTTTTCATCCAATAATGACTAACTTTGGCGAACGTCTAAGCGAAAAACTGAAAACGATTTGACTTCCGCCTAAATGCTACAGACTGCCGTTAATGCATTGGTGGAGGAAAACTGAATTGTCCTTTCGAAATAAAAGTTGTCACTTTACCCCACTCGCTGATCAACTTCTACCCTACCTGAGGAGCTAATTGGCCAATCTGTCAACGGCTCAAAAAAGTTAAAATACACTGAAACCTTTTAACACGTTTTACGGAATTTACGCAGATTTCAGAACTTACGCTATTTTTATGCAAATTTCAGAATTTACGCGTTTTTAACGCGGATTTTGGAATTTACACGTTTTTTTTACCCCAATTTACGATTTCAGAGTTTTCACAGTTTTTTTACCCGAATTTCGGTATTAATCCACGCGGTTTTTACTCGAATTTCGGAATTTACGCGGTTTTCAGAAATTTCTCGTTTTTTACGCGAATTTTGGAAATCACCAGTTGATTTACCCAGACTTCGGAATTCACGTGAAGTTTTACGCAGACTTACAATAAACGCCATTTTTTAGCCGGATTTTGGAACTTACGCGTTTTTCACGCGGATTTTTTTCGCGCTACGTGTCTCCTCGTAAGAAAAACTTTAGTGTATCCGCAAAATTGCGAGCTGTTTAATGTAGTTCATATTTTCGCATAATACAGCCATACCTCGGTAGAAGGCAACCTCGATTTAACGTAACTCGATATAACGTAACTTTTACCTCGATATAACGTAACTTTTTAAAATGTATTGATATTGAATATAAATGATATAGAAACTGTTTTTGGGGTATAAATTGCTTCGAAATTATGTAGTAAGTTTTGAAACCAATGAAACCAATGCGAAAGTTGTCCCAAATGGGCATAACAAAGGTTTTGAAATACTAATGGGTGATGGGATTAGGTTTCCACGCATCCTTCAGTAACAATTCACAGTCTTGCATCAACTATTTTTTTTTTGTTTGTTGAAATTTTCTCTAAAGAAAAGCATAAGAAAGGTTTCAAATTACTGGTAGGTGACGGGAAATAGGTTTCCGCCCATTTTTGCTTTTCAACAGTCTTGCATCAATTAAAAAACTTTTTTTTGCTTGTTGTAAAATTATCCTAAATGGGCTTAAGAATGGTTAAAAATTACTGATAGGTGATGGAAAATAGGTTTTCGCGCATCTTTGAGTAATCATTAACATTCTTGCATGAATTTAAAAAAAAAATTTTTTTGCTTCGATATAACGTAACTCGATATAACGTAGCGGAAATGAAAATAAAGTTGCCTTATATCGAGGTATGACTGTATTACCGGTATAAAGTAGTGGAACGTTTTAACCAAAAATGACCAACTTTTCCCGCTCTACCCTAAGTACCGATTTATGCATTAGTCATATGTTACACAAATTTCAAAGTTCTATTCCAATCCAATCCGACATACAAAAACAAACACGAAAACAAACGCAAAACGAAACAGTAAGAATGATACCAACCGCCCTCATTCACTTCGTGTCTTGCACGTACACATAATCGAAGAGTGAACGTAATAGGTAATAAACGAGCGCTGCCATAGCGAATGACCGCCACCTAGAAACTAAAAAAAACGATCAACTTTACTTTGACTGTTTTTTCTCTGGGCGATCGCTTGACTATATCGAGCAGTCAAGTTGACTGCGGAAGGCGTTCGCATTCGTGTTTTAACAGTCAACTTGCGATCCTTTGAAAAGCACTGGAGTTTCCCACACGTACCTTTACTGCCGGTACTGTCACATACTGGTTTTGGTCACTTTTGAGTTATCATCGGGAATCGACTTAACTGTTATCATATTTTCTGGAAAAAAATAAAATTGACACTTTTGTATGGAAAAACATGGAAAAGATACCAAGTTGTTTTTGTCCCATATTGAAAGTACCCGCATTAACGTCCCACTGCATAGTGGTGCAAAGTGCAAACATATAATTTTGCTCCAGATTAGTGTATATCGGATTATTTTAGGCATAGAAGTATGTCATTTAATTAACTAGACTAATGTTGTTTTTCTGTAGTACAATCTACGTTGCCAATGATACTGCCGGTTGCTGGTTAAATTCATATGTGATGGGACAAAATATGCGAGTATTTTTGAAGTGTACCCGCATATTTTGTCCCATTTTGTGTTTTATTCAAGTTATATAACGTAAAACCAATTCCATACATGGTTTTTTGTTCTCAATGATAAACTTGTGCTGCCATGAAACTGTTATGGTCGTTGGTTCTGGATGTAATTGCTGAAAATCCGAAAATTCACGGATAATATTAAATCGCCGTTTTCTCAACATGTTGTTTTTCATTATGGGACAGTTATCCGGGTACCGGCAGTTTAGCTCATTCGCAGGATCGCATTGACTGGGTGGTGGCAGGGCACTCTCGGAGGAGTTTGGGTTTAACCATTGGATTTTACGTAACAGCCATGGTTAAGAGTTGTTACAACCAACTTCCTTTCGAAGGGTTTAGGACCCTCTGCTTCGTTTCTCAATAATTCAAGTCTATTCGTAAAGGCTAGACTAAACTAAGGAGAACTGTAACAGGCGGAGTTCAAAACTCGCGAAGTATGCTGTCTTATGATGCGATTCCCAGTCTCGCAACGGGGCTGCCATCTTAGATATGGCTGGCGAGGCACCGCGTTTCGAAACTCAGCCTCCCGCTCCTCAGACGCTATTATACGCAGCTCATAACATTGGGATACAGCCGCGTACGATCCCTTTTCCCAGTCAGCATACGACCATAGTTTCCACCAGTAGGAAACTTGAGCGGTAAGATCGGAGAATTAGCAATATGTTTTAAAGTGTGTTTTGATTGTGAAAATAAAATTTGTTTACCGTGCCTTGCGCTAACAATAGCTAAACGGACGGGGGATTGGAAAAAATTTGACATATGGTTGTCATTACAATTAGCACAGGACATGTGTCCTTTTGGTGAGAAGGTCTCCACAAATGAGACATTTTTGGTCCATGTTACAGAATTGTGATCCATGACCATAACTTTGGCAAATAAGGCATTGCTTTTCATCTCCGCCAAACTTTCTTTATATTTCCACTTTACCCACACATTATAGATAACATGTGCTTTGTCAAAATGTTTCAATTTGTTAACCTTAATGCGGTCGAAATGAATAAAATAATTAACAAGGAAAATTCCAGCTCTCTGACTGTTTTTACCTCGTGATTTTTGTTCCATTAGAATTACTTGGGTAGGGGCTATGTCAAGTTATTCTGTTAAAGTAAGTTTGATCTCATTAACGGTTTGATCGTTGGTGAGACCTTTCAAGACAACCTTGAACGGCTTGGCGTTTTTGGTGTCGAAGGTAGAAAATTACATATTAGCAGTCAAATACTGAAAAAGACGATTCATTGACTCGGCTAAAAAGCGGCATTTGCCTCTACGGCCAATTTGATAGGTAACTATTGCGTCAGAAACAAACGTTGAAAGGTGGAACTTCCTCCTTTTTAGAAGAATGTACATTTTGTATAAATTCATTAGTAACAACTTCCACTTCGTCGATTTCTTGCTCAGACAAAATATCAAAAACGTCCTCGCTGCATACACTCGAATTGTCCGACAGAAAATGCTCTCTCTTTCTCCTCGTAGTGATGCGCGGTACTCTTTTCGCCCTGTCTTGGAAAAGACTGATGTGAACTAACCTTCAGATAGTCTTCAAAAGATTGACAAAACACAAACTTCGAAGCTGTAGGCAGTCAAAGATCAGTCCACAAGCAACCGAAAACACATCTGATCTGTAGGACAACTCAAGACGCACTGATCTCGTGCGATCTTATTTATGTTGATGTCTAGTTTAAAAGACAACTAACCGCCAGATAAATTTATCGCACCATTTGTAGTCCCACGTTGAACCTGCGTTAGTGTATTTAGGCACGTACTCTCATACGTTTTTTATGGAGTTTTTTTCTAAAAACATTTTGTTCTAAAAGTTGAATCAAATTTCAGGAACTGTTCTAGCTCACTTCCAACAACTCCAATATTGGTTCACGACCTGGATGCAAGAATTCATCAAAAAAAATATAAGTAGTGGAGAACCTACTCTTCTAATTTCATAAAAAATTACGTAACGTAATGTAGATCGCGATATGAGTCTTAGTTATTTTTCTACGTTTAGACGGACTTGATCTGAAAAAAAAAATCTTTTATCATTTGAATGAATAGAGCAGTTTTTTTTTAAATAAAGACTGGAACGCGCGAAAATTGGTCGACAAAAAAATCGTTTCTTTCAGTCAAAATTCATAATACAAAAATCTTCCTATTTTTATTTTAGTAGTTCATCTCACATGTTTAAAGGAAAAAATGTTTGTTTATTATTTTGGTTTGCCAAATCCAAACTGCCGTGCCATCCGCTTAACTCCTTTCATTGAATATTGTACAGTGGTCTTATCGACCTTATTCGTCGCCAAACGCCAGCTAGATTTATTCTGCTGCTCGTTTTCGATGGATTTATTAGTTTTTTTGATATTTTGTTTGACCAAGTCTCAATTCTGTTCGAAAGAGGTGAAATCTGGGCTGTTAAGAGGGTTGTGGTCTAACGGTATCACAACCACGTTGTTCGTATCGTACTACTCGATCGCCTTTTTCCCATAGTGGCAGCTTGCCAAGACCGACCAGAACAGCACAGGCCTTTTATGTTGCTCTAGGAATGGTAGCAGTCGATTTTCCAGGCACTCCTGGACGTAGATCTCTTAATTGACGGTTTCGTACTGATGAAAATGCCACTTTTTAAACCACAAGTACATATGGCCTACCGGACGAGGTATTTTTTTGGGAACTTCGATAATTTGATGGTTTTGTAAATTGATGCCACCATCCCTTTTCCAGGTACGGTATAAAATTCCTGTCCCGGAAGCTGCTTGAAATCAAACTTCACATAAGATTCGACACTCACGGTCGAACTTTGTAAGCAGATTACAGTTTCCCGGACCACCGTTTTGCCGAGGTGTTATGTTCGTTATCTGGGTTCGCCACCTCCACCATCTTAAACGTCGACAACCCGGCTCGTTTCTTGGCTCGCTACACATTAGTATGGGAGACAATGAGCTTGCCAGTGACGTATTTGATGGAGAGGTTAGGATTCCGCTTATAATTGACTGCCACCGTTTTCATCGTCGCTGCTACGTCCGAATTACGTCTGTCGACCGCCAGAAAGCCTAGAAACGGCGACACCTGGCGGTCGACAGACGATCCCCGAACAGTTTTAAAATATATGTTACGGTCGATTTGGCCACATCCAGCACTTTTGCTAATATTGCGTGCGAGAACGTCGGATTCTCTTGTTGCGCGAGCAAAATTTTGACACACTGTTCCTCTTGCTTGGACGCCATTTTGAAAACTGGAGAGCAACCGGTGAAAATTTATTTTAGCAACCATTGTATATACACTCAACTTCCAAATGCAACATTTAATGTTTTTTTTAATGCATTTTCAACAGAAATAAACAAATTTGAAGTCGACCAATTTTTGCGCGTTCCAGTCTTTATTGACTGCCAGAATCTTTCCACAAAACACTGAATAAAGAACCTTATACACATACACACACATGGCAACCAACAAAAAAAAACAACTGGTTGGCACTTCACATGATGAACATCGATGCAAAGTAGATTGTAAGATTTCGATATGTTTTTATCTAGCCCGGATAGGCTAGATAATGATGAAGGGGACCAGCAACTGCAACGCTAAGTTAAAACTGATTGAAGCTGTTGATGTAATTGGGTAAGACTTTGTTCAGGCGAAAAGTGATAATAGGCAAGACTTTATAATATTCATTGAACAACTTATTTCATGAAATTCATTTGGAACAAATGAAATCCATAACAATATTTTCTCAACAATAATGAAAATCATGACATTCTATTTACACCTTGGAGTATTCGTATTGAAAAGGAGAGGAGGTTGAACGAATTCGGATATAATCATCTCTGTTGATAAAAAAATCCGCAACTTGATTCTGAAATGTTAGCAAATGATCTTTAGCGCAACTTGTCATTAGATTTCTGCGAAGCACGTGAAAAAAATATCGTTATTTATTGAATGATTATCTTCAAAAAAGGTAAACAATCGACGGCGTACAACGTCGCAAAAAAAGAATTACTTTAAAGCCATTGGTAGGTAACCGAGAAAAATACAAATATATATTATTAAACAATAAACCATAGGCTTTATTGTATATTTCAGCGCAAGGATACAACAATTCGTGCATGCTCACAACACAATAAATCAACCTGTTGAAACCGTTCTTATCTCAGTAGCAAACTTCATATATCATATTATCTGTATTCCACGCCACATTTTTCATTTCCAAACAATTCCTTCAATCCAATCTAGATAACTGGTAACATTGGTGTATACTGCAGGCGATTTCGCCACACCACACGCGGTACCAATAGAGGTAACACCAATTACATGGTTTATGCAACCCTTTGGTTCCGTTAAGACCTGCAACGGCCCCCAGAATCGCCCTGACAAGTATCTTTGCCACCACCCTTGCTGCCAATGCACAGTTGCTCTTCCCGAATACCTCTGCGGAAGCTCCTCAACGTTATGAACTGATCCACACATTCGTCTCTATCTAGGAAATCCAATTGAACTTTGCGTAGCACATCGGTTGGATGGGCATCTGAAAGGAAACTTTGGTTAGTACCATTTTCAACTTAGGGTAAGTATGTTCGAAAGTACTTGCAAAATCGATATGTCCAAATCCACTGGCAATCACTGATGTGAAATTGAACTGCGTATCATGCCATAAACATGCAGGTCGGATGTACATTGAAAATCGAGTTACCGGTTGATCGAGCTTGATCAAAGCGATATCGTGGTAAGAGAAGCCGAATTTATGCTTAGGGTGTCTCCATATAAATTCTATTCCGATATCGGCCTGATTGCCATACTCATCCCGTAAGTCATGTTCACCCAAACGAACGATTGTTGGGCGACCATTTTGCATGCAGTGAGCAGCTGTCAGCACAAATTGTTCACTAATCAGTGATCCACCGCATTTGAATTCAAACTGATCCGGAAAATCCTTCTTTGGCCATCCAAGCAGAGCATGATGTGGAAACTCGCCTTCCTTGGCTTCCTCGCCACCTACAATCAAGCTAACGGATTTGGAGCAGTTGAACACTTCGAATATTATCGGCGTCGGATTCAATGTCAGTGGAATCGCCGCCGCTCTGCTGATCGTTTGGTTACGATATTCTAAGCATTCTGAGAAATATTTCAGCTAAAGTTAATATAGTTTTAAATACAGAAACTTCACACTTACTAAGTTGTGATATACGCAGGCCTGTTTAGGTGTCGATTTTGACGAAAAGAGAAGTGAAAACAAAAAGAAAATGAAACACAATTTGACTCCAAATCAAGACTGGATTTATGCAATTTATGAACCAGGCATGTAGCGAACAGCATCAGCACGTAATGAGCAAATGTTGCTAACTTCATTGTCGTTTCCTGAAATCAGACACGGTTCGAGGTGAGAACGTGGAACAGCGATAGGAAACTGAGCCAGTCGGAAGGATCTATTGTCAGCTATATAGTAAACACATTTTGGGCGCACACGGAGATGTTTTGGAATGACATTGACCTTTACTTTCCGTGAGCGAAGAGTAGGGTGGCAATGGGATGCATGAAAAAACTGTCATCATCGAATTTAAAGAACCGACCATGTACATATTGTTTTTTCGCTCAAAATAATAGCCTGTACAAAATTTAAGTTTAATCAGACATGATTCGGGGGAACCTCAAAGCGTCTCAAATTTCAGTGTTCTTACCCTCGAAAACTAACATGACTAATAGAAAATTATGTTTACAATGCCTAATGAACATTAAAATGATTTACATGAGGTTTGGTGAATTATTTTAATGTTTATTAGGCTGTCCATTTTCGAGGGTCAAAACATTAAACCCTAAATCATGTTCGATTGAGCTGAAATTTGGCAAATTTGACATAACCATTTTCACTGCCACCCTAGTGAAGAGTTCCAGTCTAACTCAATTTTTGCTGGGCATTTGACAGTGGTACCACGGTACCGCTAAAGTCTAAACGGTCGAAACCGCATTTTGCATCTGTCCACTACTTCACACTAGAGACGAAATTACGTTTTGAACAGTGTATTATATCAATCGCCACCGAAGACTGGCGTCGGTTTTTTAGGATGTGCGTGGGATGAATTTTATTTATTTTCCCACTCATTTTTATTTACTTTCCCGAAACATTTTTTTCATTTTCAAAAAGCAAAAACATTAAACACTAATTAAGCATTATGCATTATGTGTGTAAAAAATACAAATTTGTATCAAGAAATACTTTTTTATGCTTGTAGCTATACTTTTTTTTATGGAGGGATTTGTAAGTAGCTTAAGTATTTATGATAAATATTAGTAAATAATGAGTATGTGTGTCCAATCACAAATGGTGACTTCTCAACACTGTTAGAAATTTGTCATTTTAATTGTTAGGATTTGTTTGCTTTCGCAATTAGGACTTATCATTCGTAGGGATTTAAACCTACTTGTCAGAAAAGGAGAAGTAAACTTACAACTAACTTAATTGCTAACTTATTGGCTATAAAGAGAGCTTATCGTAGCAATTGAGGATTGCAACGATTTTTGTCGAAAATCATTTTCAGAATTTTATTCTGAATCCTTTGGACCGTTTTCTTCCTTGTTGAACAGCAACTTGACCAGATCGGTACAGCATAAAGCATTGCTGGTCTAAAAATTTGTTTGTAAATCAAAAGTTTGTTCTTTAAACAAAGTTTAGAATTCGTGTTAATGAGAGGATATAAACATCTCGTATATTTGATGCACTTGGCTTGTATACTCTCAATGTGCTCTTTGAAAATAAGTTTCTTATCATAAATTAGTCCCAAGTACTTAACCTTGTCGGACCAACTTAAAATAACCCCATTCATCTTGACAACGTGATTATTGTTTGGCTTGAGGAAAGAAGCCCTAGGCTTATGCGGAAAAATTATCATTTGAGTTTTAGAAGCATTGGGAGAGATTTTCCACTTTTGCAAGTAGAAAGACAAAATATCTAAACTTTTCTGCAATCGACTGCATATGACACGAAGACTTTTTCCTTTTACGGAAATGCTTGTGTCATCGCAGAACAATGACTTTGTGCATCCTGGAGGAAAAAGGGCAGCTCCAGTGGAATAACCTTCAGATTTGTTAGCTCGTATCATATTAGTAACTCTGAGCAATTGATGAGTTGTGGAATGCCCATGGCGAAATCCAAACTGTTCATTTGCAAAAATTGAATTTTCGTTGATGTGTGGCATCATTCTGTTAAGAATAATTCTCTTAAACAGTTTACCCATTGAAGAAAGCAAACTGATTGGTCGATAACTTGAAACTTCAGCTGGGTTCTTATCCGGTTTTAAAATTGGAGTAGTTTTTGCATTTTTCCATAATTTGGGAAAACATGCAATTTTGAAGCAGCAATTGAAAATTTTCACTAAAAATTCCATTGTGCTTTCAGGGAGATGTTTGATCAGTATATTTAAGATTCCATCTTCACCAGGTGCTCTCATATTTTTGAAATTTTGAATAATTGATTTAATCTCATTCAAGTTAGTTTCAATTATTTCTGCAGGTAAAAAATTCTGGGAAGAAATTAAATCAAATTGACGTGTGACTTCATTTTCAATTGGACTCACAAAATTCAAATTTGAGTTATGAACACTCTCAAACTGCTGAGCAAGTCTTTGAGCCTTTTGTTCATTGGATACAAGAAAACGTTCACCATCTTTTAAAACTGGAATATGCTTCGAAGGTTTCTTAAGAATCTTCGACAGCTTCCGAAAGGGTTTTGAATATGGTTTCAATTTTTCAACTTTAGTTTCAAAATTTTGATTTCTCAGAAGAGTAAATCTATGTTTAATCTCTTTCTGTAAATCTTCATAAATAGTTTTAAAAACAGGGTCACGAGAACGTTGATATTGACGTCTGCGGACATTCTTCAAACGATTTAGAAGTTGAAGATTTTCGTCAATTATTGGTGAATCAAATTTCATTTGAGCCTTTGGAACAGAATAATTCCTGGCATCAACAATTGCACATTTTAATGCTTCCAAAGCGGAATCAATATTCGCTTCGTTTTGCAAATCAAGCTCATTATTGAAATTACTCTCAATATGAGTTTTGTATCTTTCCCAATTAGCCTTGTTATAATTAAAAACAGAGCTCATAGGGTTTAAAACTGATTCATGTGATAAAGAAAAAGTTATTGGAAGATGGTCAGAATCAAAGTCAGCATGTGTGATCAAATCACTACATACATGACTTTGATCTGTAAGCACCAAATCAATTGTTGAAGGGTTTCTTACAGTAGAAAAGCATGTAGGACTATTCGGAGACAAAATAGAATAGTATCCTGAAGAACAATCATTGAATAAAAATTTTGCCATTGGAATTACTTTGAGAGTTATTCCATGAACGATGTTTAGCGTTAAAATCGCCGATTATAAAAAATTTCGAACGATTTCTGGTGAGTTTTTGTAAATCACCTTTAAAATAATTTTTGTGCTCGCGTGTGCATTGAAATGGTAAATATGCTGCGGCAATAAATAAAATCCCAAGTTCAATTTGAACTTCAATTCCCAAAATTTCAATAACTTTCGTCTCAAGATGGGGAAGAGCACGATGTTTGATTCGGCGATGAATAACAATTGCAACTCCACCGCCGGAACCCTGAATCATATCTATGAACCACGTAATTGGGATCATATTTTAATTTTATGTTAGGTTTCAAAACTGTTTCAGTAATAATTGCAATATGCACATTATTTACTGTTAAAAATTAAAAAGCTCATTCTCATTGGCCTTCAATGAGCGAGCATTCCAATTTAATATTTTAATTGTTTTATTTGAAATCATTGCTAAATTTTAAATTAGAAACAATTTTAATAGTAAAATTTGTGCCTATTTGAATGGCTTCAAACATTGATTTTGCCTGCAACATGGCGTTCATAAGATCGAACATTGCCTGTTGCAAAAAAGAAAGTTTACCTGCCGTAATAGGCCCCAGGCAGTTGACATTAGAAAAAATATTTTCGGCAGCAATATTAGCTGGAGTAATAGGTGTACAATTATTTTCTAGCGTGTTTTGCTTACCCATATTAACGGTCATTTTCGAACTACCAACACTAGGCGGTATAATGTTCGAACTACCTGTAACCTGTGCATAAGTTAAACGGGTATGCAAAGGAGTAGGAAAACTATGCGTCACTGGTACTTAACAATTGCTAAACGGGCTGGGCATTGATAAAAATTCGACATATGGTTGCCGTTACAATTCGCACAGCGAAAATTTTTACTCTCTTTCACAGGACATGTGTCCTTTTTGTGAGAAGAGTCTCCACAAATGAGGCATTTTTGGTCCATGTTACAAAACTTTGAACCATGGCCATAACGTTGGCAAACACGGCGTTGGGTGATATGCTTTTCACCTCCGCCAAACTTTCGATATAATTCCCATTTTACACGCACGTCATATAAAGCATGAGGTTTTTCAAAAAATTTCAAGTTATTATCCTCACTGCGGTTAAAATGAATTAAATAATTTACAAGGGAAATTCCAGTTCGCTGACTGTTTTCGCCTCGTGATTTTTGTTTCATCAGAATTACTTGGGTAGGGGCTATACCAAGTAATTCTGTCAAAGTAATTTTGATCTCATCAACGGTTTGATCGTTGGTGAGACCTTTCAATACGACCTTGAACGGCTTGGTGCTCTCAGTGTCATATGTAAAAAATTTATACATCTTTTTAGTTAAATACTGAATAAGACGATTCCAATCTTTCAATGCTTGGGCCAGTAAACGGCATTCGCCTCTTAGGCCAATTTGATAAGTAACTTTGACGTCGGAGAGAAACGTAGAAAGTTCTCTTTTAAAAATATTAAATTCAGAAGCAATAGTTACCACAATAGGTGGAACTTTCTCCTTTTTTACAGAAATTTCATTTTGAATAGTTTTAGTTTCGAACATTTCAATTTCGCCGGCTTCTTGCTCAGGCAGAATATCGAAAAAAGTTCAAAAATAAAATCAAATTGCAAGTTAACTTCCAGGTAATCTTTAAAATACACACTGACAAAACACAAACTTTGAAGCTATAGGCAGTCAAAGACCAGTCCACAAGCAACCGAAAATACGTCTGATCTGTCGGGCAGCTCAAGACGCACTGCTTGTAGCTATTCATTGCATTGTACTCAACAGTGATAGTTTTGAAATACAGAAACATATCAACAGTCCACACTAAGTTTAAAATCTAAACATTTCAAAATGCAGCTTTGTCTGTCTAATCCATATAGGCTGGGAAACTTCAGAATCGATCGGTGTAAAATTTTGTATAAAGGGGTTTCGAGGGCCGAGAAAAGTGACTAAGATAGTTCTCTCTCCTAGAAGAGAATTGTCCCATACAAATGAAACACAAATTTCAGCACACTTCGATAATTAACCAAGTAAATGGAACCAAATTCGGCAGGTGGATGATTTCAAGAATAACAAATACAGGTATACCTCGATTTTACGCATATTCTTATTTCTAAAATGTGCGTAAAATCGACGCAAGATTTACAATATATTTTATAACCCAATATTAATTTCCGTAATCGGGAATTTGCAAAAAACATTTCGCTCGCTCGAAAGAGGGCTTGAAAAGTTCAACAATACATACAAAAAATGTCAAGGGCAGAAAAAGAGAGTGACATATGAGGGGGAGTGTTCGAAGAAGGTAATTTCTTATTTTTGAATATATTCCATGTGACGTCACACAACGCTATACCCCCCTCCCTCCTACGTTACGAATCGTCACGATTTTTTAACCCCCTCCCCCCTCTATATGCGTGACGTACTTTATGGATACCGCCTATGTGTATGTATGCAAATGAACTCAACTAACTAAACGAAAGAAATGTAATGCTAAGACCAAAAAAACTAACACTTAAATATTTTTCATCGTCGTGATTATTAATACTTATCTTAACTATGATTATGTACTTGGAGGTTTGTAGAAGTTGTTGACACGAGGTCCTTGATCTCACTCTGTGTAGCGCCTCTATTTCTGAAAGGATTAAAAATTTTCATGTCTCCGATGAACCTTGTTTTTCGGATCACACCCACATTGCTTTTAATATAGAGGCTAACCCTCTGAAAAGAGAGCTGTACAGAAATCCTAAGAATGCAGATTGGGAAATCTTCAAGGAACACCTGATTGATTCAAGGACTTTCAGTTACAGCAACATTCGAAATTTAGTCGAATACGGCAGCAAATGATCTACAAAATAGAACCATGGTTGCTTTAAACGCAAACTGTCCACTAACACAGCGGTCAGTATTCCGTGACGTACCCTGGTGGAATGATCAACTTAGTGACCTTCGTCGGGAAACTAGGCGGTTGTTGAACAGGGCAAAAGTCACGAACTGGGATGACTACAGAGCGTCCCTCACTAAGTACAACGCCGAGCTACGCAAGGCTAAACGTAAATCCAGAGTTAGTCACTGTGAAAGAATCCAAACTCTGCTGGAAGCTACGCGGTTCCAAAAGGCGATGTCAAAAGACCATACTAACGGTTTAAGACAGGTGAGGAAAGAGGATGGATGCCTCACTGTCACTACCAAGGAAACGTTGGAAGTTCTTATGAACACCTTTTTCCTGGATCGACAGAGACCGAAGAACTAAATAGTGATGGGTCGGCGGGATAATTCGAGACATATGGATTCTCAGGAGTCCAGCCTGCTGTTCACGGAAGCTTCGATAGGTTGGGCTCTAAGCTCATTCGACCCCATGAAGTCTCCAGGTCCAGACGGCATATTACCCATCTACAAAAATCGGCAGCAGTTATCATGTCCGAACTCATCAACCTCTTCAGAGCCAGCTTTATCTTGGGCCATATTACAGATAACTGGCTGAAGGCGAAGGTAGTGTTTATCCCCAAAGTTGGAAGAAAGGACAAAACCCTACCTAAGACTTTCAGACCCATAAGTCTGACTTCATCACTTCTCAAGTTGATGGAGAAAATAATTGAGAACTACATCCATGATGAGTTTCTTAAAGACTCCCCGCTGCATAGGAACCAACATGTCTACAGAAACTGCTCTTCACAGCTTAGTGACGTTGATTGAAAAGCCCCTGCAATATCAGAAGACGGCGCTTTGTGTCTTTCTTGATATTGAAGGGGCCTTCCATAACAAGTCCTTTGCGTCATTTAACACGGCTCTTTTCAATAAGGGAATCGACCACACTTCAAGGAGCTGGATACACGCAATGCTCTCTAGCAGAGTGATCACAGCAACCATGGGAGATCGTCGGTTACAATGTCGGTGATCAAGGGATGCCCGCTAGGAGGGGTTCTCTCGCCCTTGTTATGGTCACTAGTTGTCGACGCACTTCTCAATAAGCTTTCACAGTTTCGTTACGAGGTTTATCGATACGCTGATGACATCGTCATGCCGCTATAAAAGCGACCTCGGTGATCTGGGCCTGCAGGACTCTGTTCGGTAAGACCTTGGGACTGAAACCAGACTTGGCACTTCCTAGCAAGACAGGGTTCAGCTCAGCGGTTTAATAGCCCCGAGCCGTTTCTGGGTACGTCCAATTCCGCTATCAAAAGCGAACTACTAACTTGGGAAAGGCTAGAAATAGCATCCCAATCACAACAGGTACAGGGTTGTAGACAAGCCAAACAGTTTATCTATCCGAATCCTGGAACCGCCAGAAAGTTACTTAGTCTAAATTGTAGTGAACTACGCATAATCACGGGACTGCTTACCGGACACTGTCCCGCTTTTTATCATTTAAATAAAATCGGTGTAGTGTTGAACGACGCCTGCTGGTCCTGCAAATCTGAACCAGAGAGTTCAGAGCATTTGCTTTGCTCTTGCGAAGCTCTTGCTTCCTCTAGGTACAACTTCTTAGGAAGCTACCTTTTGACTCCATACCAAGTGTGGAGCTCTAATCCCAAGCAGGTCATTAGCATAATTTCTTTATTAACTTTTAGGAGGGAAATAGTCAACGGACAATAAAGGAGTGGAAACATGGAATATCATGGGAGGAAAATGATTTGACTAGGAAAGGTTATATATTTTTCGAACTAAACAGTTTTAACTGATCCCCTAAGCCGAGGCTATACGGCTGGAGAATCGGCATTGGTTTTTACGAAGACGACTCCAGACTTGGTAAATACCTTCTGAATCCAGCCTTCCTTTTTTAGTTTCAAGGCATGTCCCTTCAGCTGACGGACAGATTCGCTCAGATTTTCGTTAAGGTAAACCCGACTCCAAGCTGCGGCAGTTTGAGATTTCTTTGAAATAGGTAGCGATGAAAGAAGTCATCTCTAGCCGCCTTTAAAGCAAACTGGTAACTAGAGACTTTAGCTGACCTCCTGCTTACTGGTGTACCGTATAACCCTTCAGGGAAAACGAGTGTCTTTTTGTTTCAAGTTGCTTCTGCTCTGGGCTACTCTGACTCGGATGTTCCAGTTGTTTTTTCGAAGCGACTGGCCCGAGTTGCCATTGCCGTTGGCTCCGAAATAGGGCGACCATAAAAAACGGCTATATTCGATGTATTTTATTTAAAAAAAAATCATAACTTTTGAACCAGTTGATCGACTTTTGATCTTTTTGGGTCAAATTAAATAAAATTACGTCTAGTTATAAGAAAAAATACCAAATAATAAATCTGGGTGCATTTATATGCATAATGTATAAAATTATTGAAATTTTCGTCTTGTTTTTAAATTGAATTTACTCAAATTTAAAAAATAACATATTTTTTTAAAATTCCTTCATTTATAGAGTCAAGTATGCCATGAGACCAAGAGATATTTTTTATGTTTGCCCCAAAAGAATGACATTCAAATGAAAAACGCATATTTTTTGATAAAAAATATTAATAACTTTGAGTAAAATTGAGATATTTACGATGTCAGCATTGCAAATCGTTTCTCTTAAAAAGCTCTAAAAGTCGTTCAAAGACAGTTTTAAGATGAATCTAGTAATGAAAAGTTAGAGCGTAAAATGTGTTTTTTCAATATAAATCGGTTGTTTTCAAAGAAAGAGGAAAACATTTGTTACAAAATTACTTAAAATTAATGGAGCTAAAACATTTTAGAACAAATTTTTTTTCTATCTACAAAGATAAAAAAGTTAGATACTTGATTGCATCGAATATGCTGGTCACCTTAATTCTTGATAATTTTTCAATAAGCGCTTTATCATATGTAACAACTTTGTAGAAGAAAGTTTTTCTCTAAAATGTTGCTATAGAGCTCTAGACCCAAATTTCTCCCTAAATTTGGTTTTTGGACCATTGGGCATTGCAGCTTCTTTGTTTGTTTTGGTGTTTTGAATGACAGATCAACATTCGAGCAGATGAACACAATTGATAACGCTAACCGTAATTCGTAGATGAGAATAAGTAAAGTGCAACTTATAAGGTCTGGACAGAGTGTTGTGATAATGGTAAAATAAATATACGTTCTACTGGTAGGTAGAAACAATCTGAATTTTTTTATAAAACAAACTCGTTTAGAAAATCCATATTTAGAACATGCATTCCAAACATGTAGAATTCAGAAAGCAATGAAAAAGTACTGGCGAAAAACTGACCAAATCAGAAGTGACGAAATAGTGAATGTGAAGGACCCAATCGACTTTAACGTTTCTGACGTCCGAGAATTTTACGCCACTTATCTTACTTCCAAACAATGTCCTCAATCCAATCTAGATAACTGGCAACACTGGTGTAGACAGAGGGCGATTTTCCATAACCACATCCGGAACCAGTAGAAGTAACACCAATCACATAGTATATGCAACTTTTCGGTTCCGTTATGATCTGCAACGGGCCACCTGAATCGCCCTGGCAAGTGTCTCTGCCGCCACGCTTGCTGCCAATGCACAGCTGACCGTCTTTGATACCTTCAAGAAAGCTCCTCGCCCCTATAAACTGATTCTCACATTCGTCTTTATCCAGGAAATCCAGCTGAACTTTACGCAGTACATCGGATGGTTGGTTGTCTTTACAAAGAAATTGGTTATTTTCATCATTAATTTGAGATTATAATGTTTAAAATTACCCAAAAAATCGGTCTTTCCAAATCCACTGGCAATCGCCGAGGTAAAATTAAATTTCATATCATTCCACAGACATGCTGGTCGTATTAACGCAGAAAACGGAATCGACTGATTGAGCTTGATCAAAGCGATATCATGGTAGGAGGAGGCGAACTTGTGCTGCGGGTGTCTCCTTATAGATTCTATTCCGATATCAGCCTGATTACCATACTCATCCCGTAAGTCATGTTCACCCAAACGAACGATTGTAGGTCGGCCATATTTCATACAGTGAGCAGCAGTTAGTACAAAGCGTTCACTAATCAGGGATCCACCACAATTAAAATCAATTTGATCCGGAAAAGCCTTCTTTGGCCATCCAAGCAAAGCATGATGTGGAAACTCGCCTTCCTTGGCTTCCTCGCCACCTACAATCAAGCTAACGGATTTGGAGCAATTGAATGTTTCGAATATTATCGGCGTCGGATTCAATGTCAGTGGAATCGCCGCCGCTCTGCTGATCGTCTGGTTCCGATATTTTGAGCAATCTATAAAGTGTTCCAGCAACGGTTAATCACGTTTCAAAAAAAATAATACATAATCGGTAAACACTTACTAATTTGTGATACACGCAAGCCTGTTCAGGTGTTGAAGGAGAGTAAAAACAAAAGGGAAAATGAAATACAATTTGACCCCAGATCAAAACTGACTTTATGCAAATGTTACCTTGAGCCAGGCTTGAAGTGAGTAGCAATAGCAGGCAATAAGCAAATGTTGCTAACTTCATTGTCGTTTTGTTCTGAATCAGACACGGTATTGAGCGAGGTGAAGAGTTGGAACAGCAACACGAAACTGAACCGATCGCTAGGAACTACAGTCAGCTATATAGCAAAAAACTTTATTCGCGGACACGGGAAGATTTGGCGATGACATTGACCTATTTTTTTCGCGCGTAAAGAATTCTTTCACTTTCAGCCAAACGGTATTTTTACAGAGTCACATTTCACTGCATCCGAACCAAGTTTTGCGAATGTCCACCACTTCACCTCAGAGGCTCAAGAATGTCACCATTCAACATTTCAAAGCGTGAGCGGGGGCCTAGTGTGGTTGGTAACGTCTCCGCCAACCACGCTCGACGCCTGGGTTCGAATCCCACCGCCGACATAGGTGTCGATGGTTGTGGGGTGGCGTGATCCACTCACAACCAACCCAACTGGTCTAGATTCAATCCTAGCCGACACCGGGAGATTTTCTGAGGCGAAAAATCTCTCGGATCACGCCTTCCATCCCATGAGGAAGTACAGCTGTTGGCGCCGGTCCGTTAATTAACGGGTCGTGAGTTAGGGTCCTGGGTGTGGAGTCGCCTCCCTGGGCGTCGGTAATTGGCCACAACAGTGACGGAAATAGACCGACGGAAAATAAGCGAGAATAAAAAAAAAAAAAACATTTCAAAGCGATTTTAAACAACTAAAAACAAAATATAAAATCCAAAGCTCAGTAACAGAAAACAACTTGAAAATGAAAATTTTAGTCCCAAGATGCATTAAGCATATGAATTAAAGATTACTTACAATACAAAAAAAAAACAGCAATGTCAAGAAAAGATTGGTGAATTCAGAATTTCTCTTTACATATGAATTATATTTTTATATATTTTTTTTTTATTTCCGATACAGATATGAGACACACATAAAATTATATTGAAAAAAACTAAACGAAACTAACAAATTTCCCGGTTCTGGCGTTCAAATATGACCCAAGTATTTTTGTTAGGACTTTTTTTTACTTCCAAACAATTCCCTCAATCCAATCCAGCTAACTGGCAACACTGGTGTATACAGCAGGCGATACTCCCGTACCACACCCGGTACCAACAGAAGTTACTCCAAGCACGTAGTATATGCAACCCTTTGGCTCCGTTATGATCTGCAACGGACCACCGGAGTCCCCCTCACAAGTGTCTCTGCCTTTACGCTTGCTGCCAATGCACAGTTGTCCGTCTTGAATACCTATGGAGAATTTTTTCATTCCTAAAAACTGCCCCTGACATACTTCTTTCTCCAGGAAATCCAGTTGAACTTTGCGTAGTACATCGGATGGATGGGCACCTGGAAAAAACTTCGGTTCATATCACTTTTAACCTAAAGTAAATATCTTTGAAAGTACCCAAAAACTCGGTATATCCAAACCCAGTAGCAATCGCTGAGGAAACATTGAAGTGCATATCATCCCACAAACATGCTGGTCGTATATACGGCGAAAATGGAATCCGTTGGTTGAGCTTGATCAAAGCGATATCATGGTAAGATAATGAAAACTTATGGTGCGGGTGTCTCATTGTAGATTCTATTCCGATATCGGCCCGATTGCCCTCCTCATTTCGTAGGTCATGTTCACCCAAACGAACGATTTTTGGTCGGCCAGATCTCATGCAATGAGCTGCCGTGAGAACAAATCGTTCACTAATCAGTGATCCACCACATTTGAATTCAAACTGATCCGGAAAATCCTCCTTCGGATAACCAAGCAGAGCATGATGTGGAAACTCGCCTTTCTTGGCCTCCTCGCCACCTACAATCAAGCTAACGGATTTGAAACAGTTGAACGTTTGGAATATAATCGGCGACGGATTCAATGTCAGTGGAATCGCCTCCGCTGTGTTGATCGTCTGGTAACGATATTTTTGGCAATCTAATAAATGTTACAGCAACGATTAATCACGTTTTCAAGACAGTAATACATCATCAGTAAACACTTACTAATTTGTGATACACGCAGGCCTGTTCAGGTGCCGATTTCGATGGAAGGAATAGTAAAAAACAAAAGAAGCAATTAAACCCATTTTGATCCCGAATTATAACTGGCTTTATGCTAATGTTACCTTGCACCAAGCTTGTAGTGAACAACAACAGCACGCAATGAGGAAATGTTGCTAACTTCATTGTTGTTTGCTCAAATCAGAGAGGTGAAGACTTGGAACATCGATACGAAACTGAGCCGATCGGAATAATCTACAGCCAGCTATATAGAAAACGCTTTATGCGTGGACATGAATTGACCTTTTTTTTCGTGAGTGATATCAAGGTCGTGAGTTCTTCCAGGTTACCACCTTGATGTAAATGATTGTTTACCGTATCACCGCTAGTGTCGCGAAATGTTAGTAAACACCTACAACACCTTCACTCAGTTTGAGTAAATAGAATAGGAAAAAAAATTTCGCGTGTTCGGTCATACTACACCGCATTCAAACCGAATTTTGCGTCTGTTCACTACTTTACATCCGAGACAAAAGAATATTTGAACATTTCCATTTACTGACACGATTAAACCATCAGTATTCTGGAGTGGGGACGGAATAATTTTTATTCATTAAAGCCGTTACAATTTTGTTTTCATTTTATGTCACCCCCCCCCCCCCCCTTCGAAAATCTTGAATATTGGAAGGGGAAGAAAAAAAAGCTCGAACCGTTTTGTTCATTTTATTGGTTTTCCGACAGCATAAATGCCTAATTTAGCAACAAACAAGTCCAGTGACAGCGAGAGTGTCGTCAAAAGGCAAGCGAAATAAATAATAATAATAATAAAGTGTTATTTTTCAACATTTATTTGAGTGCAAGTTACAAACGTCATAACTTGCACACAAACTTTGATCAAAGATATTTCTTTTTTTTTGTCTCGGTGTTATGTATTTTTTGCCACCCCCTTTGCTATCTTTGATAACCTTGGACATAAAAAGAATTCGAAATTTGTATCAGCCTAATTACCTAAAAAATGAACTACGAAAACATAACTTCTAGAGTCGGCGAGCTGAGGAAACACAGAAAAGCAATGCTGTACCAATGCTGCAGAAATTAACTAAATCTAGCTGAAAGTGGATCGAGATCACACAAACACTTATCAAATTTTACTAAAGCGCTCAAAAGCAAAAAAAAAAAAGAAGCAAAATAATCAAAAATGAACTCTGAAATAACTCTCATTAAGGGTGAAAAAAGTCAACAATGGAAATAACGGGTTGAAACGCATTAATTAGACAGAAAAGGTCATAATAAAATTAGATCAAAACTCAGCCAAAAAGGGCAGCAAAATGCTTTTTAGGTACAAAAAAATTCATCTAAAAGTATATAAAAATTCCTCTGAAAGAGGAAGGTGTTCCGAATCAATTAATTATGCTTGAGAAATTAATGAACTAATTCTATCAAGAGCAAAAGCCATACAGAAAATGATCCAAATTCAACTTACTGGTTTGAAAACGCTTCAAATGACAGAAAAAGGGAAAGCAGGAATCATTATAAATTTACCTAAAAGTGGTTCCATAGATGGTTGAGATTGAAGACCAAACCAATTTCAAATGAGTTGGATGAAGGATTCCATTCGGAAGCGCCATTTCTTATGTATACTTCAAAACTGTACACAACCTGAACTGATATTTGTCTATCGGTCTACTTCGAATTAACCTGTAAACCGTTTTAACAAGTTTAATGAATTTGGAAAAACCCGAAAAAACATTACAAATGCAAATTTCTATTCGGGCGTTAGAAATATCTTCCAGTTCAAGGTACCTGCCGCATACCTGCGCAGATATGGCTCCATAGTGGCAAAGGCTAATTTTGTTTTTATCAAACCACCCTCAAGCAATATAGTACAGCCAAACCCTGGCCAGCATTCGATTCGCCAAACCTCGAGCCAAACTGCACAGGATCTTGTTTCCGATGCGATAATCAGATTTCATGACAGCAAATATCCTGACAACAGTTCCCCTGGGTACCACTTGAGCTCAGGAACCCTGACCAGGCAGGTAAACTAGGACAAAGCTTCTCTCCAACCCTTTCTTCCCATGACCACCCCCTGTCATGTCGTAAAAATTCAATCTCGACTTCGATTGAGAGTGAGTAACAAAGCAAGTAATCCGATGTTTAATTCGATTTAAATTGAAAATCAATACTCAGTTGGTATCGTTTTGCTGCTGCTGTTGCTGTCGTCGTCGTTCTCGTTGACGACGATTGTTTGACTTTCAGATTTCGACCGGTATGCAAATGGACTTGCAAGTGGAATCGTTTCGAAGGGGGTTTTTGGCAGCGTGGAAAAATGACAATCGAAACCGCAGCAACATTTAGTTAGGAAATGGCAACAAACAATCACTATTGTTATGAGTTTTTGGCTGGAATTACAGTGCGGGGACCCGCACCAACCGATGATTTGGTTTCGTAAACTTAACTCGAGCAATTGTTCACTCTATTTCAAGCGGGGTGGTCGAGGGGAGAGTATGTTTCGTGCAACTAAATTCTCATTATCCGCCGTTCCGGCGGGTGGAGCTCAACGTCTATCGTGCTCGGGAAAGCAGTGTTGGGGTGTGAACTGCAGATTGGGTTTTGGTTTAATTTTTCAGTGCATCCACCGATAGAAGTTAAACACATTTTCGGATATCCGGAGGTTCAATTTTTGCTTGTTCCGCTACCGGCCGGTGGCGAATTTCCCATGGCTTCCCGTTCGCCAGAGCTGGGTGTAAAAACAAGGATTGGATAGTTAGTGCATAGTTCGGGATGAGCACGTACAACGAGTTTCATTTTCTCTTACTTTCTGATTTTTATTGGTCAGTTGGGTACAATTGTTTCGAGACCGTGTACGTGGTAGAACAATTGAATTCGTTTTTCTAGTTCATTATTCTTTAATTCTGAAACAAGTTGTAATGACAGCTAAACAACTCAACACAAAATTGGTGTCGGATTTTGCTCAGAGTTAAAATGAAGAGTTGTTGTAGAAAAGTTAAGCATACGGAGTGAATAAGCAGTATGAAAACTTAACACTCAAGACCTATTTTTTTTTGGGTGAAACTTAAACAAAATTATGACAAAATGTAAATAAATTTGGAACATTTTCGAGAGGGTTATGATGCAAATCCAGATGAAAATGCAAACGTTTATTTTACTTTGAGCTGTAAACGTGGAAAAACGCTTACCCAATTTGAAGATTATTTTAAAGCTCTGCAGCCTAGAGTGGGGCGTAGTTATGAGCATGAGCATGAGCATGATTGACCGCCCGCGGTTGCTTCTCCGTTATTGCCAGATCAGCTGTAATTACACAGAGAACCAACAGATGATGCTCGGGACCAACATGCATCCTCAATGTGTAAAAACTGGAGATCTTAATCTTTATGTAAGGCAATACCAGCGCTGGCCGCATCCGAATGTAGGTCAAAGAAGGAGTTTGAATGGGAATAGTTGACGTGATACTCGCTTTATTGGAAGCCGAGAACACCTCTGCACTTCCACGAGAAATCACTGGGATGTTGGAGAAAGGGCAGGGTATACAGCAGGGTTCGTTTTGGTAAACGATTCACTGATTTCGAGTGTTCGAGTGGTTCTTTAGACCAAATGTCGCGCCTACAAGTTCATTACATCCGCCACGAAATTCATAATGTGTTCCGAACTTTTTCAGTTTGATGAAATAACACCGCAATAATGAGCATACGCAAAGATACTGGACTTAATCGGACATCTCCTTGTAAGGTGATCCTTTTTATACCGAAAACTATTGCGCGTTGTTGATTTATCTGTAGAATCTACAGTGTAGATAATACGACCTCATGGAATGTATCGACGCGGATATTTTTGGGGTTTGGTCAACCGGACATTTAGTTTTATACCTTACAGATCGAGTAGCGACGTCTCTCGTATAGACGTCTGTTCTAAAAGAAAAAAAAACGCTACGATACCGCGAAAAACACACCTGAAAAACCTGATGTCACGAATATTTGGTGAAAAAAAAGGTGAACCCGTCGTTTGTGACCAGAGTTAATTAGATGCAGAAAGTATAAATGAGCGGGAAAAAGTTTGCCGGATAGCTAGCCTCTAGCAAGCCATATACGATTTCAACACGACGTACCGATATGGAAGCTATCAATCTCGTAAATTCTATGCGCGTCGTACACACGGGTAACAACGAAACGTTATTTTCGCGTAGATTGATGGATGGAAAATCCGACAATTTTTCTTGTAGACGCACGAGAGAATATTCCTATTAAATTTGAAACTTGGCAACACTCATGCATCCAAAGCTCTAAAAATATAAAAAAGCATGTGAGCAAAAGTAACAATACTACATTCCTAATAAATTTGCTAAATGCCAATGTTGTCATTATTTTTATGGTTTCGAACCCGTGTCATCTTTTGAAGCTAGAAAAAAAAATATTCAAAAGCTAAAAAAATCCATAATAGAAATAAGAGAACATAAAAGCAAAGCCTTGGTGCTACATTCCGTATCGGAGCTCGACCTTCTCTTTATTATACACAGACTTCACAGCCAACTGTTGAGTGTACAGGACAATTGCGGGGCCAGCGCTACGATCCCACTGACACTTACAGTCTCTCCCGAGCCGAGAATCGAACCTACGACGACTGGCTTGTTAGCCAGCATCGTACCTCGAGACCAGCTGGGAGATTACCACATAAGAGAACATATCTAACAAAATAAAACCATCGCATTTTTTTATTTGGAATTTTTGAGTATTCCAAAATCCAAATACACTTTCTTAGGCGGTGCAAGTAAAATTCAGACGCAGCTCGCAACCAGAAACGAACGACTCTAGTGCTACACCGAATTCCACATCAAATGACGCATGTACCCACCGCCAGGAATCGTGAGGCATAATCGGCATTACACCTATCACGATGAATCTGTGCTTAGCTTAGCTTAGCTTGACTGACTGCACATATCAATGGTTGCACTGCGTGATTGATCCGAATCAGTAAAATTGCAGTAAATTGCAACTGAACCGGACTGGGAGCGACCGACCATTCCCATTGTACAAGTTTCAGTGAATGAACAATGTGAATGTTTCAGAATCAACAACGACGTCGGCCACGTCCCCGCAATCAGGTGGGAAGAGGAAAGGGATGTCAGTGTGACCCTTGCTATTTGGAGACCGCGTTTACCTCTGCATCTCCACAAAAGTCACAGGAAGCAGGTTTTCCAGCAGGAAAGGGCAAGTTGGATCAAGATTCACTCTGATAAGCGATGCGATCATGCATACAGTTTCTATCTGTCTGTATTCAGTTATTTATTTCTTGTTCAGCCGGCTGATCAAAGAAGTGAAACGAATTAATTTATTTGTATTTGGTACGCGTTTAGACCAACAGTTGATATGCTGTTGGGGCTTGGCATGCATGTGCTTGGTTTGATTTATAAAATACACAAATTTCCCATTTGTAGTCCACGATTTCTACTTATAAAATGAGGAGAAAGTTAATAAAAATTTACCTTAAAAAAGAATAGTTGAAAGAGTGCTAATATGAGGAAATAATTGGTATTTTTTTCTCAATAATAACAGCGCGGATATTCTTCTAAGTCAACGCAACTAGAGGAAATACACTTTAAGAATTTTAAATTTGGCACAGTTTATACATTCAAAGCTTAAAAATAAGATAAAGGGCATATAATCACGGGTTACAGTATACTATTCCAAATCAATTGAGAAAATACCATACAGTCATTAACAATTCTATAGTGAATATTCTAAACTTGTGTGCATACCGTATCTCTCAAAAGCTAAAGAAATCATGAAAAGAGTATGAAAAAGCCATTGAACCAGTCTTCAAAGAAAGTTTCGAATCTTACCCAAACGCAACAAAAATTATGAAATAATGGATATTCGAAAAAATATTCGAAGTTGAAAATATGGGTTAGCTTAGGTATTGCGTCTATCAAAACGCAGAATAGTTGATTCCAAAACGGCGGTTTCTTTCGCTACCGCATCGCAGTACATCATGTGGTCAACACGTCCCAATCCTTGATTTATTAGCAAGCTTCGACGTATTAGCAGATTTAGTCAATTTAAAAATTTCGATAATAATGAAAATGATAAAATCCCACCGAATATGGTTATTTTCGAAAACAAAATCATACCCAGAAGCCAAAGATCGACTCCAGATACCATTTTCAAATTCAACATTGTGACACCCGATTTCTGGACATCAGTCAGAAACGGCCATATACCAGCAAATATGAGTGTTTCCTAGGCCAGAATGAAGCCCAGAGAACGGAAAGCGACCCAAGATGCCATTGAAGTTCAAAGTGGCAACTTCTGGTTTCTGGATAACAGCTAGAAAATGAACATTCTGGACTCGAGATGATGCCCAGGGATCATATATCAAATCCAGATGCCGTTTCGAAATCCAGTATAAAGACTTTCGGTTTTCTGACATAAATACATACCACCGAATATAGTTATTTTTGGAACCAAAATTGTACCCTGGGGCCTAGAATCGACTCCAAGTGCAATTTCGAAACTCAAGTTGGCAACTTTCGGTTGTTGGAAAATATTCAAAACTGGTCAAATACTACCTAATGTGAGTACCCAGAGGCCGGGAATCGATTTAAAAGGCCATTTTCAGTCTTTTCAGTGTTACCATATTATTTCCAAAGAATTATTACATTAGTGTAGAATGAAAGTTATGGACATAAACATTATTCAAGAAAGTCCGTCGTAAACCCAGCGCCTATCATTCAAAGAATTACTGAAAAAGAGAAGTTTGCTTCGAACTTATCTCTTGCAATCATTCCCGAATGCAACAATGCGTCACGTCAATCTTGTGTTCAAGGTGCCCATTTAGGTACCAACAGATCACCGGGTTAAAACCATATCAATTTTATTGATTTTAATGTTAATTCAAAATAAACAGCGAGAATAAAAAAATACGTTTACTTTAGGCTCCGTTGAACATTTATTTGTGTTGTGCCGTGTCAAATAAATGGTTCATAGCTTAAAGATAGTTTTTAAATAGTTTATTTGACACGGCACGATACAATTTATGTTTAACTGAGCCAAGTACATTTTTTTTAAATTCTAAATTAGCAGGGAAAAGAAGGAGGCCTTTTCTTTATTCTCGCGGCCGACTACGAGCTAGTGGGGATTTAAGGTGAGAGGAGGGGAGTTACAATTTTGATTTTAACTATATTGAGTTATACGATTTATTTATTTGTACATGGCTAAGCAGTGATGTTCTATTTGAGCAGTTTGGACTGAGGTGTCTGCGTGAACATAAAGATGCCGAGTCTTCGTTTGAGTGTCTCCAGCTTAGTGTATCATCTTCTTTCAGCGTGTAGCGGGAATGGTAATCTAACAAATAGATAGAAGAGTTTCATATTTTAATACCAGCGTGTTTTATGAACACGTATAGCTGTGTCATGTACTGGAGATCACCGCTTCCCAGAATGTCTCTCACGGGTACGTTCGGTTGTTTTCCTCGGGCCCGAAGGGAATCTATAAGCTCAGACCTAACACCACAGTATTCGGTACACGACCAAACAACATGCTCGATGTCATGGTAGCCATCGCCACAAACGCAGTGATTACTGTCTACAAGCCCTATACGAAAGAGATGCGTGTTTAACGTATAGTGATTGGACATAAGTCTGGACATCACGCGAATGAAGTCCCGACCTACATCCAACCCCTTGAACCTTGCTTTCGTCGATACCTTAGGAAAAATGGAATGTAGCCACCGTCCCAGTTCATCTGATTTCCATGATGATTGCCAACTGTTGAGTGTTCTCTGACGCAAAATGCTATAAAATTCATCATAAGCAATTGGTCTTTCATAAATATCGCCGTCAATAGCACCCACCTTAGATAAAGAGTCAGCCTTTTCGTTACCCGGAATCGAGCAATGAGAAGGGACCCACGCTAAGGTAACCCGGTAATTTTTATCTGTTAAAGCACTTAAAAACCGCCGTATTTTCCCCAGGAAATACGGGGTGTGCTTCACAGGCTTCATTGATCGCAGAGCCTCAATGGCACTGAGACTATCTGTGAAGATGAAGTAGTGGTCTATGGGTAGGGTTTCGATGATTCCAAGAGAGTACTGAATAGCAGCAAGTTCTGCGACGTACACGGAAGCAGGAGCATCGAGTTTGTAGGAGGCGGTAAAATTTTCGTGGAAAACACCGAAGCCAGTGGACTCATCTAGATTAGATCCGTCAGTGAAAAACCTTTTATCATAACTAACATGTTTAAACTTATTGGAAAAAATCTTAGGGATCTCTTGGGGTCGCAATTGATCCGGGATACCAGAAATGTCTTGTTTCATGGTGGTGTCGAAGAATATAGCATTATTAGAAGTAGCTAAAAGTGCGACATTGGAGGAATCGTATGAAGAAGGATTAATATCTATAGTCAAAATATAAAGTCATAAATCTGGATTGAGATTGAAGGTCGACCAACCTCTCGAAATTTTCAATTACTAATGGGTTCATAACTGTGCATCGAATTAGCAACCGGTAAGAGAGATTCCAAAAACGATGTTTCAACGGAAGAATACCCGCTAACACTTCAAGACTCATCGTATGGGTCGACTGCATGCAACCCAAGGCAATACGCAAACAACGATGTTGTATTCTCTCTAATTTTATAATGTGCGTGTTCGCGGCGGAGCGAAAGCAGAAACAGCCGTACTCAAGAACTGACAATATCGTTGTTTGGTATAACCTTAGAAGGTCTCCTGGGTGAGCACCCCACCAAGTTCCGGTAATCGTACGAAGAAAATTAATCCTCTGTTGGCATTTTTGTGTCAGATACCTAATATGACAAGCCCAGGTGCATTTGGAGTCGAACCAGACCCCGAGATATTTAGCGACTAAAACCTGAGAGATCGTTTTACCCGTTAGTAGGAGCTGCAGCTGAGCTGGGTTATGCTTCCTAGAAAAAACGACCAGCTCAGTTTTCTCCGGAGAGAAATCGATACCCAGCTTAAGGGCCCATTCAGACAAATTTTCTAAGGTATCTTGCAATGGTCCTTGCAGATCGCTAGCCTTGCCACCAGTAATGGATACAACGCTATCGTCTGCAAGTTGCCTTAGCGTGCATGAATTTGCAAGACATTCATCGATGTCATTGACGTAAAAATTATATAAGAGAGGACTTAAACATGAGCCCTGGGGGAGGCCCATGTAACTAATTCGGGAAGTCGAATCGCCATGTGAGAACTACATATGCTTTTCTGACAACAAATTGAGCAAAAAGTTATTCAAATTTGGTGAAAGTCCCTGCGAATGAAGTTTCGCGCTTAAAACTTCTACAGAGACAGAGTCAAAAGCCCCCTTAATATCCATGAACGCAGAAGCCATTTGCTCTTTTCGAGCAAAGGCTAGTTGAATTTCAGTAGATGGCAACGCTAGGCAATCGTTCGTCCCTTTGCCCCGGCGAAAGCCAAATTGAGTATCTGAAAGTAAACCGTTTGTTTCGACCCATTTGTCTAACCGTAAGAGGATCATTTTCTCCATTAATTTCCGGAGGCAAGAGAGCATCGCAATCGGCCTATATGAATTGTGATCAGAGGCAGGTTTCCCGGGTTTCCGAATAGCAATGACTTTTACCTCCCTCCAGTCATGCGGAACAATATTTAGCTCAAGAAACTTGTTGAACAAATTCAACAAGCGTCTTTTTGGAAGTTACTCGTGAGTCTCGATAGATTGCGCTATAATAGACTCATAACACTTCCAATCAATATTACGTGTAAGGTCGTAGGAAATATTGATTGGGTTCGGGGGAGTTGAACCATTAGCAATTGATATAACGATTGGAAGATGATCACTACCGTGGGGATCGTTGATTACTTTCCACCGGCAATCTAACGCAAGTTATGTCGAGCAAAGGGATAGGTCAAGCACGCTTTCAAGTGCTGGAGGATTAGGTACACGTGTCGCTTCCCCAGTATTCAAAACTTTCATATTGAAGTCGTCGATCAAGTTACAGATTAAAGAAGATCGGTTGTCGTCGTACAGCGACCCCCATAGCGAACAGTGAGAATTAAAATCTCCCAATATCAAAAAAGGCGCGGGAAGCAACTCTGCTATATCAGTGAGATGCTTCTGTTCAATCCGCGCGGATGGAGGCATATATAACGAAACAAGGCATAGGTCTTTTCCATTCATATTCGTTTGAATGGCAACGACTTCAATATTCGAGATCGAGGGGAGGTCGATTCGGAAGAAGGAATAGCACTTTTTAATCCCTAAAAGTACCCCTCCACCGTGTGAGTCTCGATCTCGACGAATAATGTTAAAATCGTGGAAATTGAGTTGATCGTTTGAATTGAGAAAGGTTTCACAGAGCGCAAATGCGTCACAATTGTATGTATTTATTAAATGAGAAAATAGATCGAATTTGGGGATGATACTTCTGCAATTCCACTGTAATACAGTGATAAAATTCCTAACCTCTTTCGCCGTATTAGTCATCGAAAGATATGATAGCTGAAATGAGGGGCCAAGTTGCTGCTAGTTGCATCAAAAAGGTTTTCACTGTAGGAAGAAGGGCAAGAAGAATATTTTGTAGGGGATCTGGTATGTTGAATGTTTTAAATATCCAGTCCACAATATCAGAAAATTTTATGAACCCTGTTTCTATTTTATCTTCTGATCGAGAAATGGGTGCACGAGGGGTTTTTGGTGCCCCAGGAAGCGGTGGGTACTCCTGGTTTGATTTAAAATTAAAACCGGGAGGTACTTGCTTCGGTTTTTCTTCACCGCTTCCTTTTTGTGTTGGCTTATTGGTCATTCCGCTAGGGGTTATCTTGCGACCTTTGCGAGAAAGATTAGGTGAGTTGATCATTCTCCTCTTCCTAGATCCTTCTGGCATGGCATAAGAACACCCTTCGACGGGATCGTCAGATGTACCCTCATCGGTTGGCAAAAAGGGAAAGATGTTTCCTGTCGAGGGTGGCTCAGCACTCTTCAGCATTTCTGCGAAAGAGCGCTTTGATCGTTCCTTGAGGGAACGCTTTATTTTTTCCTCGCGCTGTTTGTACGCGGGACACGCCGAAAGGTCATGCCGGGTTCCCTCGCAGTAAAGACACTTTTCAGTATCCTCACTGCAAGCGGTCTCAGCATGATTGCCTCCGCACTTGCTGCAGCGTGCCTTGTTGCAGCAGTAGGTGGCTGTATGACCTAACTGCTTGCAGTTTTGGCAATGCATGACCCGCGGTACGAACAGGCGTACAGGCAGACGAACCCTGTCCAAAGAGATGTAGTTCGGCAGTGCGGATCCGGCGAATGTTACACGGAAGGAATCCGAAGGGAAGAATTTCTTCTTCCCTTCTTCGATGGATACTGAATGCAATTGCTTGACATCCAGTATCTTTACATCTTGAATCAGGGGGTTCCAACCCCGTGACGCAAAATGTCATCGACCGTGAGGCTTCCTTCGGTAACCACACCGTCGATCTCCACGTCCTTGGCAGGGATGTACACGCGGTACTCTCTCGTGAAGAGCTCGTAGCTAGCAATTGCGTTTGCTTGCTTCAAGCTACTCACAACAACTCGCAGTTTGTTCGGTCTAACCTTTGTAATTTCGGTTACGTCCGAAAACTGTTTTGCCAGGTCCTTGCCGATTTGAATTATATTTAGAGGCTTCTTTATGGGCCTGAAGTAAACTACGAACGGACCTTTCGAAGCATCTGGGTAAGCTTTCACCCGTGTTGCCGGTACCCTTGGTACGGGGCTAGGTAGCGGGGAAGGTAGAGGGGAATTGATGGGGGAGATCTCAATCTCTTCCCCAGTTGTTTCCACATCCAGGAATAGTTGCACCTGCATGTCGTCCATTTTGCGGGAGCGTTACGCTCTACCGCACACAAACGATAAATATTCGAATGTGGGGGGGGGGTCAAGTAGTTGCTATTAAATTTTAAAAACAATTTTTCAAACTACAATGGATCAAAATTAAAAAAAAGGCAGTAATACTAATACTAATAACAATAGTAATAATAATAATAATAATAATAAGAATAATAATAATAATAATAATAATAATAATAATAATAATAATAATAATAATAATAATAGTAATAATAATTATAATAATAACAATAATAATAATACTATTAATAATAATGATAAAAATTCTAAAGTGAATACTTCACCGAACGTCTAAGTCACGACCTCACGGCTGATAGTAGGATTAATCGAGCGTCTCCGCAGAACAAACAATGACGATCCAGCTTCGTGTTGTGACACAGTGGCCGTATCCTACACGCGACCTTGTAGATGCCACTTGTAGTTGACTTCCACTCGCTCGATCGTATGGTGGTCCGTGCTGCTAGCGGGGTAACAGCGGTGCGGGAGAATTATTCTTGCTGATATATCAGCTACGTATCGGATCACTGGCGGGGTAGCCTGCCCCTACCAGTGTGCAGAAGATGTTTCTGCCGATAAACTACCGGCTATTGTTATCGCGCAGCACAAGAACTAATCGACAAAAAAACACCCGTACGATAACTCGTGTATTGTTATTTTGCAAACTCAAACGGAGATGAACAATTTGCGTCTAATCGAGACGAAAGCAAAACAACGAATCCTCATGGTTCATAGCTCTTACTGCTCAAATATTTCTCCATATTACATATCCTCATAACAGAACGCAAAGCGACGTGGATAAGCTCCATACTATGGAATAAGTTAGCACTATCAAAGATGCCCATGTTCCAACTGAAACTGGTTTCTTCCAAATTTTTTCAAGTGATCCAGTCAAACAATTGAATTCCTAAATTCCTACCAGTTATTCCACTATTCATGCCAACTCTATTCAGATAAATTATCAGCTTGAGTTCCCAGTAATTTTGCGGATTTTAAAAATATTTTGATGTGTAAAATTTGTAAACTGATTTTTTTCTAAAAATTCTGCATTACTCTTTTCTATCTTCTTCTCACAGGAAACTCAACCAATTTTATGGTAACATGTCACGGCATAGAGTGTCAAAATACTGCAGAAAAAGCAAACAAAGATAGATAAAATATTAATCACTTCTAACTCCCGCCGATCGGATGTTTCCATCCACACCACACATCCAACAAGTACGGTACTTACCACGGAGCGGCAAACCTCTCCTTGGGAATTCGGGTCACGTGACGTCCACTGTAGCCTGCAATATTTTATCAGCTTGATGCTATGCACATATTGGTATACTTCATACGACTCGTGGTTCATGTGCCTGCACCACACTCCATTCTCAAATTTTTCGCCAAGCATTAAACGTAGGATCATATGCTCGAAGCCTCCAAGTGCTCGCCGGTCGCCCTCCTTCATCGACTAACACTCATGACTGTAGAGTACCACCAGAAGAATCAGCGTTCTTTTGAGCGCAAATTTTCAGCATGCTGCTGGATTTCAGCTTACTACGTAAAGAATAGAAGATCCAGTTTGCGTACTTTGTTTTGGTAGAGTTGGTATTTTTTTTTTTTATTAAGGGGGGATTTGTTAGTAGCTTAAGTATTTATGATAAATATTAGTAAATAATGAGTATGTGTGTCCAATCACAAATGGTGACTTCTCAACACTGTTAGAAATTTGTAATTTTAATTGTTAGGATTTGTTTGCTTTCGCAATTAGGACTTATCATTCGTAGGGATTCAAATCTACTTGTCAGAAAAGGGGAAGTAAACTTACAACTAACTTAATTGCTAACTTATTGGCTATAAAGAGAGCTTATCGTAGCAATTGAGGATTGCAACGTTTTTTGTCGAAAATTGTTAATAATTTTATTTGACATAGCTTCTAATGGTTCAACACCAGTAAGTCTATGTAATTCGAGTGTACCAAACCAAGGAGGACGCTTCAAAATCATTTTCAGAATTTTATTCTGAATCCTTTGGAGCGTTTTCTTCCTTGTTGAACAGCAACTTGACCAGATCGGTACAGCATAAAGCATTGCTGGTCTAAAAATTTGTTTGTAAATCAAAAGTTTGTTCTTTAAACAAAGTTTAGAATTCCTGTTAATGAGAGGATATAAACATCTCGTATATTTGATGCACTTGGCTTGTATACTCTCAATGTGCTCTTTGAAAATAAGTTTTTTATCATAAATTAGTCCCAAGTACTTAACCTTGTCGGACCAACTTAAAATAACCCCATTCATCTTGACAACGTGATTATTGTTTGGCTTGAGGAAAGAAGCCCTAGGCTTATGCGGAAAAATTATCATTTGAGTTTTAGAAGCATTGGGAGAGATTTTCCACTTTTGCAAGTAGGAAGAAAAAATATCTAAACTTTTCTGCAATCGACTGCATATGACACGAAGACTTTTTCCTTTTACGGAAATGCTTGTGTCATCGCAGAACAATGACTTTGTGCATCCTGGAGGCAAATCAGGAAGATCTGAAGTGAATATGTTGTACAGGACTGGACCCAAGACTGAACCTTGAGGCACACCTGCTCTGACAGGAAATCTATCAGATTTTGAATTCTGATAGACAACCTGCAGAATTCGATCAGTAAGATAATTTTTTAAAATTTTGATTAGGAAAATTGGAAAATTAAAAGTTTGCAATTTCGCAATCAAACCTTTATGCCAAACACTGTCGAATGCTTTTTCTATGTCTAAAAGAGCAGCTCCAGTGGAATAACCTTCAGATTTGTTAGCTCGTATCATATTAGTAACTCTGAGCAATTGATGAGTTGTGGAATGCCCATGGCGAAATCCAAACTGTTCATTTGCAAAAATTGAATTTTCGTTGATGTGTGACATCATTCTGTTAAGAATAACTCTCTCAAACAGTTTACTTATTGAAGAAAGCAAACTGATTGGTCGATAACTTGAAACTTCAGCTGGGTTCTTATCCGGTTTTAAAATTGGAGTAATTTTTGCATTTTTCCATAATTTGGGAAAATATGCAATTTTGAAGCAGCAATTGAAAATTTTCACTAAAAATCCATTGTGCTCTCAGGGAGATGTTTGATTAGTATATTAAAGATTCCATCGTCACCAGGTGCTTTCATATTTTTGAAATTTTTAATAATTGATTTAATCTCATTCAAGTTAGTTTCAATTATTTCTGCAGGTAAAAAATTCTGGGAAGAAATTAAATCAAATTGACGTGTGACTTCATCTTCAATTGGACTCACAAAATTCAAATTTGAGTTATGAACACTCTCAAACTGCTGAGCAAGTCTTTGAGCCTTTTGTTCATTGGATACAAGAAAACGTTCACCATCTTTTAAAACTGGAATAGGCTTTGAAGGTTTCTTAAGAATCTTCGACAGCTTCCAAAATGGTTTTGAATATGGTTTCAATTTTTCAACTTTAGTCTCAAAATTTTGATTTCTCAGAAGAGTAAATCTATGTTTAATCTCTTTCTGTAAATCTTTATAAATAGTTTTAAAAACAGGGTCTCGAGAACGTTGATATTGACGTCTGCGGACATTTTTCAAACGAATTAGAAGTTGAAGATTTTCGTCAATTATTGGTGAATCAAATTTCACTTGAGCCTTTGAAACAGAATAATTCCTGGCATCAACAATTGCACATTTTAATGCTTCCAAAGCGGAATCAATATTCACTTCGTTTTGCAAATCAGGCTCATTATTGAAATTTCTCTCAATATAATTTTTGTATCTTTCCCAATTAGCTTTGTTATAATTAAAAACAGAGCTCATAGGGTTTAAAACTGATTCATGTGATAAAGAAAAAGTTATTGGAAGATGGTCAGAATCAAAGTCAGCATGTGTGATCAAATCACTACATACATGACTTTGATCTGTCAGCACCAAATCAATTGTTGAAGGGTTTCTTACAGAAGAAAAGCATGTAGGACTATTCGGAGACAAAATAGAATAGTATCCTGAAGAACAATCATTGAATAAAATTTTGCCATTGGAATTACTTTGAGAATTATTCCATGAACGATGTTTAGCGTTAAAATCGCCGATTATGAAAAATTTCGAACGATTTCTGGTGAGTTTTTGTAAATCACCTTCAAAATAATTTTTGAGCTCGCGTGTGCATTGAAATGGTAAATATGCTGCGGCAATAAATAAAATCCCAAGTTCAGTTTGAACTTCAATTCCCAAAGTTTCAATAACTTTCGTCTCAAGATGGGGAAGAGCACGATGTTTGATTCGGCGATGAATAACAATTGCAACTCCACCGCCGGAACCCTGAATCCTATCATATCTATGAACCACGTAATTGGGATCATATTTTAATTTTATGTTAGGTTTCAAAAATGTTTCAGTAATAATTGCAATATGCACATTATTTACTGTTAAAAAATTAAAAAGCTCATTCTCATTGGCCTTCAATGAGCGAGCATTCCAATTTAATATTTTAATTGTTTTATTTGAAATCATTGCTAAATTTTAAATTAGAAACAATTTTAATAGTAAAATTTGTGCCTATTTGAATGGCTTCAAACATTGATTTTGCCTGCAACATGGCGTTCATAAGATCGAACATTGCCTGTTGCAAAAATGGTAGAGTTGGTGATGAGTTCAATGCTCGCAGCTTCCCTCTTGAAAGCCACGAATGTGTCTTCTACTTCTCTGTGGTTGATACCGACGATATTAATATCATCCGCAAAGTCGAAGAGCATATGGCACATCGAAGTATCGAAGTTCGAAAAAATGGCAGCTCCCCTTACTGTGTTCAAGCATAATCTAGCATAACTCGTTACGCTCATTTGAGTCGTACGCCTCCTCGAAGTCTATAAACAGATGGTGAGTCTGCAAGTTTACATTGTAAATTTGAGCCGTGGCGGCTCGTGCTGTATCAAGAAACTATCACCATGTTACTCGGTCTTGGGCTGTATTTCGCCAGTTCCCCAGGCGTTTCATCACTCAGTTCTTTCAAAATGGTCGAGCCAGCGTGCACGCTACGCTCCTCTATTTTTGGTGCCGGCGGGGTTGCAGAAGAGAAGTAATTTCAAATGGTTGTCGTACGGCATCCGTTACCTATTGACTTTCGCCAGGTGTGCAAAGGGGTTCTCTCGTGGTTCATGTGCCGTCGCCATTCTCCATCGTCCGTCTGTACACCACCGTAGATAGTCCGCAGTACCTTCCATTCGAAAGCTCCAAGGGCGGTAAGGTCCTCCGCAAGAAACGTTGTTGTCTCGATTCCGTAGAGGACTACCGGTCTTATCAGGTTTTTGTTCATCGTCAACTTCATGCGCCGTCTAACACTCGACTCGATCGGAGAGTTTTCCAAACTGAAAAATAGGCACTATTTCCAGCCATACACGAACTCGTCGACCATCGTCTACAGAGACTTGAGTTGGGAGGCTGATGTTGTTCTCCTTGGAGCCATTTGCTCGCATGTATTTCGTTTTCGACGCATTTATTCGCAGTCCAATTCGTCCGGCTTCGGCTTTCAGTCGGGCGTAAGTCTCCTGTTATGGTGTCAAAGTCATTCGCGAAGCCCCGAAGCTGAATAGACCTTGTAAAAATTGTGCTCCTCGTGTTGAAGTTTACCCTCCGAATCACCTTCTCAAAGGCGAAACAGCAAATAGGAAAGTACATCACCTTGTCTCAATCCTCTGCTGCGCAATTCAGAGGGGCTCCAGAGTATCCTCGAAACACGCACGAGGCACATAACCTGCGCCATGGTGGTCGAGCCAGTTCATCTGGAAATCCGTTGTCGTCTCGATCGACTGTATCATAGGCCGCCGTGAGGTCGATTAAGGTGTGATTTGTGGGTACGCTGTACTCGCAAAATTTCTGTAAGATCTCTTGGATTGAAAAGATCTAGTCCGCGGTGGCACGGGCTACCATGATGCCCGCTTGGTACGGGCCCACGAACCTCCTGGTTAAAGGTGATAGACGACTTAACAGGATCTGTAAGAGTATTTTGTAGGCGGCTTTGATAAGCTCGAGAGCTTGTCGCCCTTTTTGTAGGTGGGGCAGACGACTCCGTCCATCCACTCGTCTGGCAATATTTCCTCCTCCCAAATCCTGGAAATGACCCATTGCTGCGCTCTAGCTAGCACCTCGGCAGTTCGTCTTTGCCTGCGGTTTTGTTGCCCTTCAGCTTCCGGATCTCACAAAGAACTTCATGAACATAGGGACCTGGTACTCGATTATCTGCTGCTGGTACTCCTAGGTCCTGCTCCGCTTCTTTCTACTGTATCACCATTCAGGTGGCCATCGAAGTACTCCTCCCACCTGTCGACCACCCTGATGGCATCCGTAAGAAGGTTCCCATTCACGTCGTAGCACATGTCGGCTTGCGCCACATAGCCTCTACGAGAGTGGTATACCTTCTCATAGAACTTCCGCGTATCACTGGCACAGTACAGCTGCTCCAGCTCCTCACGTTCACGATCCTCTTGCTGGCGCTTCTTTCGTCTAATTATCGTGGTCATTTCGTTCCGTGCCCGTATATAATTGGCCTTGTTCTCTCTAGTTGACATGCTCAGGTATATTGCCCGGGTCCGGTTCTTCTCATTTACCGTTGCCACGCACTCCCCGTCATACCAGTCGTTTCTACCACTCGGTGCTTCCACTCCTAGTGTCACCGTTGCGGTCTCTCCGATAGCTGTGCGAATGCTGCACCAGCCGTCCACGAGAGGCGATGCGCCAAGCACCTCCGCCGGAGATAGTACCGCTCCGAGCTGTTGCGCGTATTTCTCCGCAGTCTCGGGAAGCTGCCAAGTTGACGCATCGCTGGCCAACCACTGGCTTGTATATGCCTTTCCTACCGATTTGGGCATTCATGTCCCCGATGACGATCTTATCGCCTCTACGCGAACAGCTATCTTAGAGTTTCTCCAGCTGCGTGTAGAACGCTGCTTCCTCTTCATCGGGTCTTCCTTCGTGAGGGCATTGTACATTGAGGATAGTGTAGTTGTATAACCGGTCTTTTATTCTCAACAAACACAACCTGTCGCTGATTGCCTTCCATGACTCACATGACTCTGCATCCTGTCCAGCACTATAAAGCCGGTACCTAGCTCATTGTTTAGGCCGCCGCTCTGGCAGTACTGTGCCATGCGGTTATAAATCCTTCGTACCTTCTCTTCTTTCAGGCAAAGCTCCTGGAGCCCAACGATGTCGAAGTGGCAGGGCTCTAGCTGATCCAGCAGAATCCGGTTGCCACCCGTGGCGTTCAACGAGCTACAGTTTCATGTACCGAGCTTCCAATTGTCGTCCCTATTTCGTCGTCTAGGTCGTTGTCGATTGTTTCGGTTCGTATTCAATTCTTGATTGTTCGTAGTATTTTAATTTTTCGGCATGCTGCCTTACTAGGGCTGCGGATGCCTAGTATAGCGACAGGGCTGCCGGCTTGGGTGTAGCTGGCGGCCCAAGTAACACCTGCAACATTTTTTTCGAAAAAATGGAAGGGGAAAGTTATAAATAAGTCATAAATAAGTTGCACAGAAAACATGATGTTTTAATCAACTCGTATTGATGTTTTAAACCTGAGTGACAAGTTGAAGTTATATATACAATACGAAAGATGTTAATACGGATTTATAACATGTTTATAACAAATTTTTTTCTTAAAAATATAAGAGAGACAACAGAGTTGAATATGTGTTTGACAGCAAAACATAGCGGAGGCAAAATTGAAAAATGGCCGCAAAGTACAATGAAAATAAAATATTGTGGAGAAAAATTAGAAGAAATGGTATTTTTTTAAACAGAAGAAAATTTGCATGGCGTCAGTTTTGGAATCAGTTGAAAAACCGTGCCAAGTAGAGTCAGCTAGCAATGTTTTTGATAGTGTAGTGTACGATGTAGTGCCAACTCATGAATCATCAATTTCATCACCCGAAATTACAAATTACCACATCCTAGAGATTAGTGTCGACCAAATGAACGACTACAGTGAGATGGACGATGATGAAGAAAATTATAAACCATTAACTGATCCACAAGATTTATCTGATGACCTAAGAGTTTGGGCAATTGACCACCAAATCAAACATGTGGCCCTCAATTCTCTTTTGTGCATTTTAAAAAATCATATGACTCTCAATAATTTACCGAAAGATGCCAGAACGTTGATTCAAACTCCCCGTTCTACCAATATATCATTAGACTGCCGGCTTGGAGGGCAATACTGGCACTATGGATTAATAAAGATACTTAATGAAGTTGTATCCAGATTTGATAGAGTACCGAGTGAACTGACACTAAATGTAAATATTGATGGTTTACCAACTTTTAAAAGTTCTTCCAAATCTTTTTGGCCAATTCTCGTCAATATATACGAGCTGCGATCTCATCATTCTCCTTTTGTAGTAGGAATTTTCTGTGGCATATGTGAGTATATAAGATGATGATTTTAATTCTAATTAACATTGATTTTGTTCCAGACAAACCCAAAGACGTGAACGCATTTTTGGAACCATTTGTTGAAGAATGGCTTTACGATTCCTACCCTAAACTGCGCCAGATTTTACTCTTTTGTTTGTTAGAAGAGTAAGAAAGTTAAAGTAAGTTAAGGAAGTAAATAATTAGTACATAGTGCCTGACCTCGTAGTCACCTTATACTTTTGAGGGTGATGTTTTTATTTAATTTTTTTTTCTAATTATTTGCGTTACTTTTCCCGAATAAAGTTTATAGATTGTGGTTATATAATAAGACCAAATCTTTGAGCAATTGGTGTACCCATTCAACGAATGCGAATAATCAAAATGGTTGCCTCATTAGCCCAAGTGAAGCGCAAAAATAATATTCTATACCATTTTGCTGTGCTAAAAGCACGTTTCAGAATAAAAATCAATCAAAAATATGTACCTGAGACTCAATGCTTTAGAGTTCATCTATCATTTTTTCCTTTATTTGGAAATTTTGCAAAAAATATGATTTTAATTACTACCGTATTGTGGTGTTTGCGAAGCGCGTAAATTTTGACGAAGTAGAAGGCAAATATTCACGACAAATCTGAAATCGCACGTAGATTCATTGCATTGAATCACTATACCAACACCTTATTCTATCAATGAATTGTCATGATAATTTTTAGACCAAGAACCATGATTATTTTCGTGGGTAATATGTTTTGTATGTATTGGGAACAATCATCAGCGAATGGAATTTCAATTCATTTGTGCGATATATTTATTACCTATTTATAACAGGGCACAATTTTTAGACACTGGAAATGTAATAGTGGTGGTTTTGGTCGTTATAAAGTTGTTTGTGAACAGTTCGTTTGAAGTTGAATATATGTGTTATATTGGCTCCGCCCCTTGCACTTTTTGAGTTGTTAATAAGTTGTATATAGGTTTATACGTTCCTGTAACAGTAACGAGATTTGTCATAAATCAATTACTTAAACTTATTTAAGACTAACCGTGTTACTTGGAGGGACACCGCATTTCATAATTCGGTTGTCCACTCCGGTTCAGACGCTGTTTGAGCCGCCCTTTACTTGGAGAACAGAAGTTGTTGGTACAAAAAATGACAAGCAACACTTGAAAAGAGTGTAGTACAGTGTTATGTTTTTACATTTTTTATACATTTTTCCAGATATATATATATATATTTCAACTATTTTATGTGTCTACATTTTAGACATTACGAGTTATATTTACAAATACTTAGCCATGCGCTGGACTATCGGTTGAGTGGAATAAAAGGTGGAAGATATTACTTGTCTAAAAAAAACATGAATATTGTTTCATTCTGCATATTTTTTTCTAAGTTACCAACTGTTATCGACACATTTAGGATAGAATATAAAAATAACGGATAGTGTAATTTATTTTAACGTAGGACTACGTCTTTGTTTTCTATACTAGATTACACTTTGTGAAATTGAAAAAGAAACTGGCAAATGTTGCGTCAGATTTCAAACGATTATAGCAAGCGAACGACTTAATGCATCTTAGTCATTTATATGTTGGTGGATAGATAAAATGTGTAACAATTGTTTGATATAATGTTCAACTGTTACTGCTTAATGGTGGAAAAAGGTGAAAAGTTCCAAGGTCAAGCTTTCCCATACATTTCCCTCGTTATTGGCTTGCTGCTTCCCGAGCACAGATAACAATAACATGGACGAAACAAATTCCACTCCTATACATATTTTGACTCAACAAAGTGTTTTGATTTGCTTGTCTTTCGCTAAGCTGCGTGGCCACGCCCTAATGGCAAAAATCTACTCTGAACTCGATACAAAAGACTGCGTGTAGAAAATTCAGCTTCAGTTTAGTTTGCGAGTGCAGTGCAGCTGTTAAAGGTACGCGACATTGAGAAACGAGAGCTGAGTCAACTTCCAGGCACTGCGGAACATGTTACCCTTATTTTGCATACGGCAGCAACAGTTACCATCGTACGCTGCAGAATATTTAACTGGCACAACTACTGGAGGTCACAGCGGAGAGCAAACTTTATTATGCGCGGTCAAGCAAAATACTCAATGCTACCGATGGTGCGATTATCAGCGTTCTGTAGCACGAATTTCTAACTAAAGATTATGGAATCGGTTCTTTTCAGAACTATAGATGCTTAAAGATAAGAGTTATGAGAATTTTCGCAACTACTACTAGTGTAAAATTTTCATGTATTCATGCATCGTTAGTTTTACAATAACGACTATCAAAAATAAACGGTAGTGTTGCCTATGAACAGTTCAGCGCAGCATATAATAATTATATATTTAGTCCTACGTCACCATTTCATACAACCCCTAAGGCTGTATACCTTGTAGAATTTTGCACAAAGATTTTTTTTTTTACTCTAGAGCACCATGAATTTTTGATTAAGCTTATTCAGTATTGCCAAAGTTTTCGCAAAGCACTAATATATTCATGTTTATTCGATAATTTCCACTCTCATGAGTTTTATAACCAATTTTATATGCAATGTGTTTTAGCTGTTTTTTCGATTCGCAATAGTTTATCTCTCTGATTAGGATCTGACTTTTTTGAAATTACCAAATAATTACCACCTTGCTCACGCCATTTCGTTCAGATTTCACTGTTTATCTATTCTAGTGTGTTTTTCAGCCGCTGGATTTTTCTATTTTTTCCAAGAGAAAACAAGAGATTTAATATCACGAAGGTACTGTTAATAACACATGAGTAGCCGTACGATAATTGCATCAAAATATCAAATATCAAATAAAGCACTGACGATTAAATGTCAGACATTCTAGTGAAATAAAAATTGAAAAACAACTTCAGCTTTAATTAACAGCGCATCGTCAGCAAAAATATTGAGTTTAAATCGTGGAACGCACTAATTATAATGTAGTCAATTTCATACACAGAAACAGCTTCAACTCTCATATTCCCTGACAACCATTACCAACACAATGCCAGAACAGTTGCTTTCAGATACCAATGAACCGGTCATTTCCGATCAGCTCCAGCTGTAATCTATTGTCGAACTTATGGAAACACATATACCTTCTCGTTTGCGATTCAAATTTACAGCAGGTAAACCTCAAAAACCAAATCCACATATATTCGGTCATAATCCTTTGTATTGCTTACGTACGTAGAACCCGAGCGAGCGGCGGTGATGCCACCGCCAGGTTTCCGGCTAGCGTACGGCTTAAAGCATATTATAAAGCTTCCTCCGCCAGCGAATGCCGTATCCCCGTAGATGGTGGGACACAACCGTGCTAAACCTGTAATCCGACAATTCCGAGTGCACGACATGCCCCTGCTGCTGGCCGTTAAATGATGATGCTACAACATGCCTGCCTAGACCCAGCCCGGTACGACGACGCTGTAGGTTACTGTTCCGGTGCTTCCAGACGTATAAACACAACGGATAGGAACGAAAACCGGTTTCAATCTGCCATCTATAAGGGTTGCGAAATTTTCCACCGTGGATGATGCCAGATTCCCGATATCTGCCAGGGAAAAACTGGGCAGCCTGATCCCGACTGTTCCTTCTACACGAGCGGAAAATCGAGGGCAAACACAAATGGCGTGTGCTGACTGAGGCATAAATATGGGTGATTCTGGATTGCGATGTCGCTTCCTTTCGGCATCGGTTGGCTGGTTGGTTGGCCTGGTTGGTTGGTTGACTGGATACGGGATGCCACTGCGTTTTAGATACGGCTTGAAGCGGTTGACTAGACGACCTTTTTGTAAAAGTTACATTCTCATAGGCGCGGAGTGAAGAGAAGAGAACCACTGGTGCTGCTACTGCTGCTGTTGCTGCGACAGTGTAGGCATATTGCCATGACATCGTTTAACAAGACGGATGAAGGTAGGATTGGTGTGTGCAACGACCCGGAATGTTGTAAGGATTAATCAAATACAACAGTTGACGAAGGTGAGTGGTGGTGAAGAGAAAAAATTTTCTCTACTTTATTATGTGAGATAAAATATGCAGACAGGTTTACCTTTTAGCTTAGAAATCAAATACACTCTTCGTTATTATGCAAAACGATGTAGACAACAGTTGTGATTATTTAATTTTCGATTTCGTAGTATATATTGTAAGGAATTGGTTTCCTTGGGATCGAGAAGAGCTCTGCTTTAAGTTACGCTTGAACTAGAAAAATGCTTGAATTGGCAAAAATGCTCAAAAAATATAGCACTCGGAATAAAATTTAGAAATTAGGTTGAAACGTTTACTGGATCTAAAAAAACTAAGAGTGTCGTTTGAACTTGCAGAACTGGTTGATTGACACATCACAAAAACGTTTCTGTTTCTAAAATGTATTAAAACATCTGAAAATTTAATGAGAACCCGTAACCTATCATTTATCTACTAGTTCAAAGCCGAGAGTAGAAATTGGTTCCGCCGACTGTAATTTACGGTTCCACAGCTAAATACATTGCCCCACGAGTACGACCGATATTGCCTGTTGCATTTCAACTGTGCGCTACAAGTGAAAATTTTCCGTTTGGTAAAATTCAATCATTGCACCAAAAGTTAATTAAGATCAACATCCAAAAGTGTACAGTTAGCGAAACTGTGTCCCGTGAGCGGACGAGATTCGCTTTTCTGCCATTGACTGCTCAAACGAACGCATCGTGTGCGTATTTTGACAGAGCAAAATTCTCGTAGCAACACAGTTTACATTTACTGTTTATAAAGAAAATTAAAAATTGTCGACCGTTAACGTTGGCGTAGTTATTCCAGCTGGTTTCCCGTGGTGGAAAATTCAATTTACCTGCCGGATAAGCGAATGTACACGTAGACTGCTTTACCTGGAGTTTCAATTGAATGTTTCCGGTTGTTCTCTGTTTGATTCGAATGAGTGTCACACGGGTTAACCGAAATAATGTGCGCTCAACTTTGAATACATAATTAAAAGAAAATATCTGAAAATTGAGAATAAATGCAAGCCCATATTTACTGTGATATAATTAAATATATTGATATAAAAACCCATTCTCTCAAACTCGACCTATATGTGATCATCATTGCCATATAAATTTGGTGAAGTACTAAAGTTTTGAAGTAAGAGAAGTTAACTCGACTTTACTATTGTTAAAGCAAAAAAAAAACACAATGCTGGTGTGTGATAACCATCCGTTACCTCCTTCTGGACCTTGTCTTAAAGTACTACAAAGTTTGCCTGCATAATTATCCGCACGGCAGGCATCCCCATGAAAAGCGGCAGAGAAGTCACGTTGGGTGCAACCGGGGATAACCGTCGTGCTCCCGGCTGCCTGTCCATGCAATCACGACACGAAAGAAGCTTTTGCATGGAGAATTACGTTCCGCTCAAGCGATTTTAATCTTTCTTCGAGAATCATTGCTGGAAGAGATGATCCGCTCTTCTAGGAATGGTCAGTTTGTCCCTCGGCTCCAGTGCCACATCTTGGTGATGTGAACCGAACCGCTTTATCACTCTCTCTGTTTCTTTCTTTCTTTCATACCGTGCATTTTGTTCCTGCCGGGATTGCATCATTCCACTCTCGTTTCATCAGCTAGGCGAAGGCAACCGGAAGGAAACGGAAATTCAAGCATTAAAGTGCAATTTTCTAATTGTTTCCATAATAACCTATTGCGCTTCACAGCTGCCGCGCGAGTGACTAGAAGGCAGCACTGCAGCGTTACTGGAGATTTTTCTTTCTGCAATTGAAGTAGTACCTATTCCTTGGGAAAAAACTGAATTTATTCCACCATCTTCAGCAGGAAGCGCGATGCCAATCATTGATTTAAGTTGGGGTTCACGGAGAAAAGTTGAATCTTCGATTGATAATTGTATTGTAGTGATCAGTGAATGTTTATTTTGAGTCGAGTATGACTCCTTAGTCCCTAACTCGTTCACATTTCTCTACTACCTGATCTCCTAAGGAGATAATAATGCTTGGTATGTTTTTTTTTCTACCAAAAGCCATCGAACTACATTTTTTTAAGTTTAGCTGAAGAAGGCTTTTTTTACACCAAAAATTAAAATATTTTATCTCGTCACGAAAAATGTTTACATCATCATCGTTTTTAAATTCAATGAAAAGTTTTATGTCGTCGGCATAAATAAGAGTTTTTACATGTTTTAGAATTGGTTATATTATTTGAATAGGTTTCGAAAGTCTACCTTTAAGTTTGACTGTTTGTTGACGATCTGTCGAATACAATTCAATCCATTAATGAGCAGTAAAGCGCTCTTAGGCAGTGCGGATCAATAAAATCACGGACGATTTTTGATATGAAACCAAGCTGGCGTGTAGCTTTCGAAATCATCGTTGCGTGATGTAGGTGGAATGTATGTTCGTGTCAAGAAGAACACCTAGATCCCTTACCTGATCAACTCTCTTTAGTTCCAATCCGTCGATGCGATGGTCGAAGATAACCGGTTTCAAAATACGATGGAACTGACCGCACTCTTCAGGTTAACTATCTCAATGGTAAATCTAATAGATTGCCTGTTAGAGCTAGTGCACCTCAGGGGAGTAGCTTGGGCCCAATCTTATATAATATTTTTACTTCTGATTTCCCTGATTTACCACCAGGTCGTGAGAAATCTCTGTTTTGTGACGATACAAGAATTTCCGCAAAAGGAAAAAGCCTTCGTGTTATATGCAGTCGGCTACATAAAAGTTTAGATATATTGTCTTCATACTTACAGAAATGGAATATTTCCCCTAATGCTTCTAAAACACAATCAATTACACTACACACTACACACTACAAATGAAAAAAAAAAATGCAAGAACTTCTGAAGTCACCTAGTGTAGGTTGTAGGTATTGTTGAGTGTAACATTCGCTCATACTAGAAATTTTCCAAACACCCCCAAAATCTGAAGTTATGGTCAAAATACGTTTTTTTGGACCTCAGTGCATACAATTTTTTTTTTAATTCAGTCATTTCTCAACCGATTTTCAATATTTAGGCAGTTGGAAAGAATATGAATAGAGCTTTCAAAAGATTTACTGGTTTGTACTAATATCACTAAAACATGTTGAGTAATTTGAGTTTAACTATAATTATTTAGATTTTTTCACACAATTTTTTAATGTGAGGTCTAAGAACCAGGTTTTGATCATAACTTCAAATTTTATGGGTATTTGAAATTTTAAGTATGCGCGCTATTTACACTTGACTAGAGCTATTACCCACAATAGGTCACATCAAAAGCTCTTGCATTTTTTATCATTTGTAGCACCGTGAAACAATTGTGCGTTAGATGCCAAAAAATCTGGTTTTCTTAAAAAATATATAACTCAGCCAAATATTCACCGATTTTCACAAAACCACTTTTGTTTGATTCGTCATTAAATATTATTTCAAAATATTATTGCATTTGTAGTATCTTTCTCACAAAAATAGGTGGCAAATTTCAAGTTATGTTGAAAATAGCATGTAAAAGTCTAAAAAATTATATTTAAACTCAAATAACTCAACATGTTTTAGTGATATTGGTACAAACCTGTAAATGTTTGAAAAACTCTGTTTATCTTCTTTCCGAAACTGCCTAAATATTGAAAATCGGTTGAGAAATGACTGAGTTGAAAAAAAAGTATGCCCTGAGGTCCAAAAAACCGTAGTTAGACCATAACTTCAGAGTTTGGAGGTATTTGGAAAATTTCTAGTATGAGCGAATATTACACTCAACAAGACCTACAACCCACGGTAGGTCAGTTCAGAAGTTCTTGTGTTTTTTCACCATTCGTAGCACCGCGAAATAATTGTAAGATAGAAGCCATAAATTCTGATTTTCTTAAAAAATATATAACTCAGTCAAATATTCACTGATTTTCACAAAACCACTTTTGTTTGATTCGTCATTGAATATAATTTCAGAAGTTTAGTGTATTTGTAGTATCTTTCGCACAAAACCAGGTGGCAAATTTCAAATTAAATTGAAAAATTGCGTGAAAAAAAACTAAAAAATTATATTTAAACTCAAATAACTCAACATGTTTTAGTGATATTAGTAAAACTAGTAGATGTTTTAAAAGCTCTGTTTATCTTCTTTTCAAAACTGCCTCAATATTGAAAATCGGTTGAGAAATGACTGAATTAAAAAAAATTGTATGCACTGAGGTCCAAAAAACTGTATTTTGACCATAACTTCAGATTTTGGGGGTGTTTGTAAAATTTCTAGTATGAGCGAATGTTACATTCAACAAGACCTACAACCTACACTAGGTCACTTCAGAAGTTCTAAATCGCTGTAGCACAGTGTTATTTTTCCTCATAAGCCAAGAGTTTAATTTCTCAAACCCAACCCAGTGCAGATGCAATATACTACACGATGTGGATCCAATTCAGACCAACATACTATAGAAAGACTGTTGGGGCCACGCACAAATGTGTTTGGCTTACTTGAAATAAAAACAAAAGTTATATTCCCATTTTTGAAGTTGAGTTCAGATAATAAACAACAAAAATGTGGTTGAGACTACGCACAAGTGTGTGTGCGTGTGTATGTTTACGTATGTTTGTGAGTATGTGTGTGTTTGTGTGTATGTGTGTGTGAGTCTATATATGTGTGTGTGATTTATCTAGTAAATATCAAATGTGTATTGAATTTTTCAATTTAAAACTAGTTTAAACCAATAGTAAAGATGCTGTTAGAGGTGTGCGTGGTCTTAAATTTGAAAATATGAAGCTATTTTTATTGAGAAAGACAACAAACTTTTTCTATTACGATTAGATATAGAAAAAAATTAGTCTTTTCCTTAATAAAAACAGCTCGAATATTTTTCTTGTCAACGCAACTAAAGGAAATATATGTAACGAATTTCAAATTCGGCAAAGTTCTAAGTTCAAAAAGTTGATAAAATGATCAAATTTACGGGTCATAAAATATTATTGTAGATCAATTGACGAAATGCCTGAACAATCTTTCACAATTTTATGGTAAAAAATATTTTTCAGAAGTTAAAAGAATCAGAACTTGAGAAAAGCCATCCAGTTAAATTTTAAGTGAAAGTTTCAAATCATCTTACCCAAGTTTTGCAACAATTTGCGAAACAACACATGAATAAGTCAGGCAAAATCCTGGAATAATTTGTATTTTTTCTGAAGCGTCCTCGTAGCCCCCTTGCCACGGGCCGAAACTCAAACGTACGCACAAAATTTTCAAATTTCATTTTTTACGTATTTGCATAGTATATGTAGTCAACTTCAATATGGTTGGTAACAAAAATTCAAAAATATTTGAGAAATATCAATAATGAAAAGCGAAGTAAGTTAGTGCCATTTTGTATTGAAGTGACGTTGTCACAAGAGTGCTGTGACGATCCTGCTGCATCAAAATTCTATACTATTCAATGGATGGGAACGACAAAAGGTTATCTAAACTAAATCAGCCATTCAATCATGCAGAAAGGAGAAACAAATCTGTTAGCATTTTCAAAAAAATAAAAAAAGTAAACAAAACTGTTTGTTTGATTGGTATGATGGCTTCGACTTAAATGTAGACAACTTTTTTTTTCTTTTAGAAAAAAAAGAAAGTCAAAAAAACACGAATATATTACTGTAAATTAAATATCTAAAAAACCCGTAAATTTAATATCCATAAAACTCTTTAACGCGCATTTAAGCACGACGTTAAAAAATTATCTAAAAACATAAAATCTTTGTTCAACAGGTTTACTGCTTTTAAACTAACCAATATGCATAAAAAATTGAAAAATTTACTTTTTAATATGCAAATATTACCATGTTGTTTTTAAAGAACACTGTGACTTTAAAGCAGAATAAAGTCTAAACAATTACTTCTGTTAACAGTAACTTTAAAATTGACCTTTTGTTAGTATAATTACTGATAATTCAGACAATTTCACTAACCAGCAACCTTATTTTAAAATTTATTTTCAAAGACAGTCAGCACCAATCGGAAATCTCGCCATATTTTTTTCGTTTCCGGGATTTTGACAGCAAAAATAAAAACAAAACATTCAAATACAGTACTGCTGTTGAGTTTTCTTCATTAGCGTCTGAAGAGCTGTTCTAATGAATTATATTTCTGAAAAATACTAAAATACGTATATTTGAAAACGTTTTTAGTAGTGTTGTTTTAAAACAACATTGCGCATGCATGGGTTGAATTTCTTAAAAGAATAGGAGGTTCTGTAGTTTTCGTAGAAAAAACTCTGATTTATATAGAGTGTGTTTTTTTTTTTGACATAATGTTGTGTTTTTTCTTGTTTTTGTTTTTCATCTTGCGAGGTATATTTTTTCAGGAAGGTCGAAATTATTAAATAGAACTTTGCTAAAGGCATCATACCAACCCGTTCTGGTTAACTGTTTTGATCGTCGGGTTCGGGTCGGGTTCGGGTTTGAGAATTTTTAAAAGTGTCGGGTACGGGTCGGGTTCGGGTTTTGGTGAAAAAAAGTTTTCGGGTTCGCGTCGGGTTCTGGTTTGAAAATGTTGGGTTCAGGTCGGGTATGAAAACCCGAAGTCTCTCCCTTGTCGATATAGAATCAAAATTAAAAGCACTTTTCATAAAAAAACGTCTTGTACCGAAAAACCAAGCCGTTGTCTATGAATTTATGCTCCATCAAGATACGAGTCTTACAAAAAATACGAGTGGCTGGATCCAAATGGCACAAAATTTTCGATATTCAAATCACACTACATGCAAACAGTTTTACGACTTTCTGATTGATTCGAAGAACATTACTATCAAACAACAAGTTACTAGACCAAATGTGCTCTGGGAAAATATTTTTGAGAATACCAGTTGTAGTTTTTTGTCATCTGATGCTGAGTCAACGTTGTTTTTAGTAACAAGAGATATTATTCCATCCAAGGAAAAGCTCATCAATCATCGCGAAAAAGGAGTTCATTCTTCTACGTGCAATTCTTGCAAAAGAAAATAATACAGTGAAACAAAGAATTATTATTATTATAATTATTATTATACTTATTATTATTGTTTATTTATTCAACGGAATGAATGTGTCTAAATGAATGCTAAAGATTAATTAACTAAATATAATTTGGTTGGCAGATGCAGTTACACGTTGTCGGAACACATAGGACGGCTCGTTAAAACTAAATAAATTTACATGTCGGTTAAACTGGCGAACCATCGAAGCTAAAGGCGAGTTGGCAGCATATTGTGTCGAATAATTTCCTTCCTGCAGCATCATTCTCGGTCGCAATGCTCGCGTGGGAGCATAAAAACCAATCTGTGATAGTAGATCTGGTGCATCGTACTCGCCAGTCAGTAATTTGAAGATAAAAATGACCTGGGACACATGCCTACGTTTGTCAAGCGTATCTAAGCCCAGTAATCGACAGCGATCTTCATAAGGTGTTAAAAATTGTTGCTCTCTCCAAGGTAGCTGCCTTAGCGCATAACAGACGAATTTACGTTGAACACCTTTAATTCTGTTTGACCACATTGTCTCGTGAGGACACCAAACAACATTTGCGAATTCTAGTGTCGAACGAACGATGAAACAATACAGCGCTTTAAAACAAAGTGGATCGTCAAATTCGCTTGCTATCTTGAAAATGAAGCCAAGACTTCGATTTGCCTTATCGATCGTAGCCGAAATGTGAGACTTCATAGTTAGCTTCTCGTCAAGTATAACTCCGAGATCTTTTACCTGGACTACTCTTTCCAGTTTCACTCCAGAGATTTCGTAGTCGAAGCGGATAGCATCCCTGGTTCGATAGTAGCTGATGACACAACATTTTTCCACACTCAAAAACAAGCAATTTCTCATACATCAACTACCAAACAAATTTAGAAGTCGTTGCAATTCTCTGCAGTCCTCAATACGCCAAATCACCAAGTAGATTTTCAGATCATCCGAAAAAAACAGTCTTCCACCTCGGTTGAGTAGTATTGCTGCGTCGTTTATATACAAACTGAATAGCAATGGACCAAGATTTCTACCCTGCGGTACACCAGAGCTATTTATGAATAAGCTGGAACGGCAGTTACCAAGCTGTACGAATAGTTGCCTGTCCACGAGGTATGTCTCCAACCATTTACAGAATCGCGTAGAACAACCCAACTTGTTTAACTTGTTCAAAAGAATTGTATGACTAACAGTATCAAAAGCTGCTCTCAGATCTGTATATATTGTGTCGACTTGAGCTTTTTCACTCATGTTTTTCGTGCAAAAAGATACAAAATTTACCAGATTAGTTTCTACGGACCGCTTTGGAAAAAAACCGTGCTGTACTGTACTGATATACTGTTGGCAGGCCGCAAATAATGTATCCTTGATAATTGTCTCGAACACTTTAGACTCGGCACACAAGGAGGTTATACCTCAATAATTCGTTACGTTGCATTTATCACTTTTCTTAAAAACTGGAAACATGCACGAAACTTTCCATACCACCGGAAAGCGTTGCTGCTGTAGTGATAAGTTGAATAAGCATGTTATTGGAACCACTAGGTAGTCAGAGCATTGCTTTAGAATAGCTGTCGGAATTATGCCAGGTCCGGGCGAAAACGACGACTTTGCTTTGTTAATTGCTGACGAGACGGATTGCTCATTGACTCTAAAAATGTCCATGCATAGCGTATCGGCCGGTACATCGCTCAAAGCTTGCTGAATCTGTGTTGCAGTGGGTGCAATATGACTATGAACGGTAGAAAAATGTTTCGCAAATAAATTGCACTTTTCGGAAGGCGCTTTCGCAGACATTTCATTCAAGAATACCGATGATGGAAGCCCGGTCTCTTTCCGCTTCGTATTAACAAACGCCCAGAACTGTTTGGGGTTCTTTCTAATATTTTGCTGGAGCCGATGAACGTAACGGTTGTACAGGAATTTATTGTAGATGCGATAATTGTTGCTTGCAACTGCGAATTTATTTTTGGACAATGCACACCGCGCTTTATAATAAATTCTTAGAGCCTTGGCCCTCAATCTTTTTAACCATCGAAGCTTCGCGTTTGTCCATGGCGGTTTTTTTGTTGGCCGATATGGTGGGACAGCAGCAGTGAGACAGTTATTTAGCATTCGTTCATAATACGCCACGGCATCATCGACATTGGTAAAATCATAAAGAATACTCCAGTCGATTTGAGACAGATTTTTCGTAACAATTCGAAATTCGTTTTACGATAGTTGAGCTGGGGCAAGTTATTCATATTCTCAAACCTTACATGGTGACGAACCGCGAGGTCGATAGACAGAGCAGGATGGTACTCGTCGCGAGAGACAACTGATTCAGGAGCTTCGGAAACGGTGCAAGGAGGATAACAGCTTTCGCCGGCAAACGCGAGATTGATGATTACAAATTAAATTAACTTGTCGTAATCCCAGGAACGCAACTCCGTCAAGCAAAGTTCGACTGGCAGGCGTAAACGATGAAAGCAGTGGGTCAGCGAAGGCATAACCAGCATTGGACGATTTTCATACTAGGCCAGGTTGGTTGAAATCGCCTAGCAAAATTACCGCATCTTGATGATTTAGTTTTGAGGTAACAGTTTCCAACACATTCAGCTCAGCATTCATGACGTCACAATCAAGTCGCTTCTCGGGAGGAATATAAACCGCGCCAACGATCACGGAATTATCTGCCGTGGTTATTTTCACCCAAACTGCTTCGAGCGTGACCGGAACATTGTCGATTATTTGGCTAGATACCTACATGCGATACGGCAACAGCGATGAGAACACCACCACCGCGCTTATGTATGCTGTTGTGCGGGTTGCGATCTGTTCTATACACTGCGAAGGCGTCTCCGAATAATTGAACCGAATTGAAACGATCATCTAGCCAGGTCTCAGTGAAGACATAAACATCAAAATCATTTTCCATGACAGCCAAAAATACGTTGTCCACTTTGGTGCGTAATCCTCTAGTGTTTTGGTAGTATATTTTGATCGATCCAGTAAAATCATCCGCAGGTATTTTTATGTCACCGAAAACTCAAAGAAACAAGAATGGGCCAAGATGAAACACCATTCATGTACTCGCCTGTGACAAGGGCATTGTTGCCCTCGCCATCAAATGTACAAAGCCTTGTTGTTGAATTAAAATCGTCGTGTTGTGAAGGGCAATGTTCCACTTCTGCCGGTATTCCATTCATGTCGATATCGCGCCGCGCGTCTAGCTCCGGTTGACTATAAAATACACACATTTCCTGAGCTTTTTGCAAACTATTTGAATACATATACTTAACTGCAGGGGCTTGTGCTTAGTTTTAAATCTAGTTTGGGGATGCATCCGGATGGCTAAATAAAATAATTAAAAACAGATTCAAAACTAATATAAACGACGCTCAAGAACTGCTGTCCTGCGGCATAAGCAACAGAAATTTCAAGTATAAGGCTGTGTTGTGGCCAATGGTCCAAACTATGACGTATTGTCTGGGCAAGTATGACACGGGAAATATGAAAGAGTTGCAAAGTAGACTCCATGATAAGCGTTGGAACAAAGGAAAATTATTCGCAATCGAATTTAAACACGTTTTGAACATTTTCTAAAACAAAAACTGTTCTTTGTAATGAAACTAAAAAAATGTATACTGTAGTTAAGTCCCTTTTGCTCTAACACAATAAATGACAAGACGTATCAAACCTTCGACAATATTGTGTTTAAAGGCGAGTATGGTTTAGCAAGCTTTCTTTGTTTAAAGCGATAGAATGATGGCCTATTTTTTATGGAATTTTTCATTTAATACCAAAGCTTTGCAAAACACACAAATTAAAACACACTCATCCTCAAATGCAAACACGATTTGTGAATGATAAATTGGGTTTCCTTCTGGATGCAACAGTTGATAACAGTCAGGTCAACTAATTCAACCAAAACACACAAAAAGTATAGAAAAACTACCACATTTGTACTGTATCAAATGAAAAATGTGATCCACCCTGGGAGTGCACGAACCTGAAACGTACAAAGTTAGAGGTTTTTCCTACCACTCTGCCACTCTGTGACCAGCAGAAAGAAAGTGCATCTCTCTGCCGGTAACCGCACAACGCAAGGAACAAATGAACCGATCTGTACGTACAAAGCACTGATAAAAGTGCTCTTGAAGATTGTTGCCTACCTTTGCCACGTCAGCCACTCGCAATCCATTCTGGATCTGTACTTTTCCTCTTTCCGTTAACCTGTTTTTTTTTTCTTTTCGCAAGAAGATATATCCTCTTCCGGCAGCAAATGCAGCAAACACTTCAACAATCTCGAGTTGAGCGAAATGGTTTAGTATTATTTGGGCGAATGGCGCCGTCCCCACGCGTCGTAGTCGTCGTCGTCGTTTTCGCTGATATCGTCTTAGTTACAACGTACTGACAGACCCGGCCATAAATTGCATTCTCCCCGGCCATTCGCGCTCTATCCGGGAAAGGTTCGTGTGCTGTACTGAGCCGAGCACGCAAAAAAAAGTAGAAGGTGCCAAGGAGATGTGGCAAGCTAGGATACGATGGGGGCGTTATCTGCGAAAGCAATATTTTTCACTTTGCGCTTGGCGTGCCTGCCACGTTTGATAATTTTTTTTTACAATGTTCACAATTGCGTTCTTTTAGAAGTCCTATTATTTGCACAAGTAATTTGAGTCAGCCTTACGATGAAGTTGTTGAGCTTGCTTTAGCAGCGATTTTTTTGCTCGGCCACCAGCCTGTCAAAAAACGGATCGAATTTTGATAGGTTGAGAATAGGTGGAGGATAATATTGTGTAAGTTAGCTGTGTACAGACTTTGAACTCTGGTTGGGAATGAATATTATTTTTCGTTCATCGAATGAACAGTATTAAATTCCTTCGAAAAAGTTACCAAACATTTTTGTATCCCACACAACGATTGGTTCCCAAGGGGACAATAAAAAAAAGTTGATGGTGTCGACACTGCATTCTTCTGGTTTGCCCAAGCCACTTTATTGACCATCAAATTATTATCCCCATCTAGTATTCATGGCACAAGGAAACAAGTGTACAAGCGGAGTGGAGGAGGGAAAAATAATCCATAGCTATGCTACTATCTATCGATTCACGTCCCGCATGGAAGCTGCGCTCCGTTTACTAAAGCGGCGTCGGGTTGTCTTGGCTTACGAGGACTCAATTGGTTTTTGGGCTTTTCCGAAAAAAACTGTGCCACAACTCAATTCCTCTACCAACAGAAGACTCGTCACGGGTAGTTTACTCCAAGGACGGCTGACGACGTCAAGTCGGTGCGGGGTTGCCAACATTGGAGGGAGCTGGCCTTGGCATCGATGTTCGGCACGTGGGCCAGTTGCGTTACGAGGTAGGGGTTATCTAATTTGTATGTGTATTTGGAAAGATGGTATCGCAACTGGTTAGTCCGGTTTACATAAGAAACTGCGAAAGGCTATCAGCAATAATCGAACTAAGTTCGAACTTAGAGACTGGCAGGGAGTTTGTGCTTCCCTCACGTGTGTCCTCATGTTTGATTAAATATGGTTATTTCTTTTACAATGGATCTTATGAAATAATCCGTAGGAAGTTGAGCCTAACCGAGATCCCTTCTCGTTTTATGAAGAAGGTGGAGTATTGGATTAGGGTAGGTTGGATTGGGCAATATTCAATGAAATAAATCAAGACCTAACCTAATAGCTAATAATGTACTTAAGTGTATTTTCTTTCGACTTGATTAGGGTAGTTATTCGATTTGCGTTATTTTCAAATGCTACTTCAAGTAAAACCAATGATTAAGGATTAATTAGAGTCCAGCATATGTATTTTTTCTGCCGTTTTACTACGTTTACTCAAAAACTTCATGAAGGCTAAAAATTATGCTGGAAAAAAATGGCGAAATAAGAATTTATACACATGGACTGATAGCAAAAATTATGAAGATTTGGAAAAAAATGAAGGAATACGCTTGAGTGTTTTTTTGGTACAGTTATAAACACGGAAAGTCGTAAAAAAAACAACATTTCAAAATATTCGCATTTTAAACTAAAAACTAAGTTTCAGAGGTCGTAACGAGGCGCGTTCAAAACACTAGATTGTAGCTTTATTTCAGACTCACTAGTAAACTAGTGAAAAGTATCTTCGCATGCAACATATATGTTATATTTTGTGACATCCGGTAGAAGCTGTCAGCGACCGTTACGTTTACCAATGTTTGTTTCTGTACTTAGTTTGACGTGTTGCTTATTTTTTTTTATTGATTTTTTTTTTAATGAAGAAAAATCAAAAGGTAACTGGCGAACACAGGAAAACCTTCAGCTTTTGGCTTATTGTCAGACTGTTCGTTGTCGTATCGAAGCGGATGGGTTCAAAATCAAGATTGCACGGAAGCGTCCATTCAGCAGCAAGGCAACACTCACCCAAGTGATGATTCCGGTCAAGCCGATGGAAAGTGATGGAATGGCCTCGATGAAGCCAAGCCGTACAGAGTCTGGTATAAAAAAAGGCCAAGCAGTAACTTTTGATTCTATTATAAATTATGTGCATAACATCAACAAATTCTAATGTGAAACTCAAGTTGCGCCTGCATTTCAGTTCAATTCACAAAAACGAGAAAAACGCAAGAGATGAAGTTAATTGCTACGTTTATGTTGTTTCAAATCTCTCTCTCTCTCTCTCTCTCTCTCTCTCTCTCTCTCTCTCTCTCTCTCTCTCTCTTCCTCCACTTTTATCTCGCACTCTCTATTTATATCTCTCTCCTACTTTCACACTCTCTCTCTCACTTTCTCACTCTCTTTCTTCCTTTCTTACTCTATCTCTATCTCTATATCTGTTTCTATCTCTATCTCTATCTCTATCTCTATCTCTATCTCTATCTCTATCTCTATCTCTATCTCTATCTCTATCTCTATCTCTATCTCTATCTCTATCTCTATCTCTATCTCTATCTCTATCTCTATCTCTATCTCTATCTCTATCTCTATCTCTATCTCTATCTCTATCTCTATCTCTATCTCTATCTCTATCTCTATCTCTATCTCTATCTCTATCTCTATCTCTATCTCTATCTCTATCTCTATCTCTATCTCTATCTCTATCTCTATCTCTATCTCTATCTCTATCTCTATCTCTATCTCTATCTCTATCTCTATCTCTATCTCTATCTCTATCTCTATCTCTATCTCTATCTCTATCTCTATCTCTATCTCTATCTCTATCTCTATCTCTATCTCTATCTCTATCTCTATCTCTATCTCTATCTCTATCTCTATCTCTATCTCTATCTCTATCTCTATCTCTATCTCTATCTCTATCTCTATCTCTATCTCTATCTCTATCTCTATCTCTATCTCTATCTCTATCTCTATCTCTATCTCTATCTCTATCTCTATCTCTATCTCTATCTCTATCTCTATCTCTATCTCTATCTCTATCTCTATCTCTATCTCTATCTCTATCTCTATCTCTATCTCTATCTCTATCTCTATCTCTATCTCTATCTCTATCTCTATCTCTATCTCTATCTCTATCTCTATCTCTATCTCTATCTCTATCTCTATCTCTATCTCTATCTCTATCTCTATCTCTATCTCTATCTCTATCTCTATCTCTATCTCTATCTCTATCTCTATCTCTATCTCTATCTCTATCTCTATCTCTATCTCTATCTCTATCTCTATCTCTATCTCTATCTCTATCTCTATCTCTATCTCTATCTCTATCTCTATCTCTATCTCTATCTCTATCTCTATCTCTATCTCTATCTCTATCTCTATCTTTATCTCTATCTCTATCTCTATCTCTATCTCTATCTCTATCTCTATCTCTATCTCTATCTCTATCTCTATCTCTATCTCTATCTCTATCTCTATCTCTATCTCTATCTCTATCTCTATCTCTATCTCTATCTCTATCTCTATCTCTATCTCTGTCTCTATCTCTATCTTCATCTCTATCTCTATCTCTATCTCTATCTTTATCTCTATCTCTATCTCTATCTCTATCTCTATCTCTATCTCTATCTCTATCTCTATCTCTATCTCTATCTCTATCTCTATCTCTATCTCTATCTCTATCTCTATCTTTATCTCCATGTCTATCTCTATCTCTATATTTATCTCTATCTCTATCTCTATCTCTATCTCTATCTCTATCTCTATATTTATCTCTATCTCTATCTCTATCTCTATCTCTATCTCTATCTCTATCTCTATCTCTATCTCTATCTCTATCTCTATCTCTATCTCTATCTCTATCTATATATTTATCTCTATCTCTAACTCTAACTCTATCTCTATCACTATCAATCTATCCCTCTATCTCTCTATCTTTCCATCTCTCTATTTCTCCATTCTTGCCCTCTTTTCTTTCTCTCTCTCGCCTTTCTTTTTCTTTTTTTTCTTCTTTTTCTCTCGCTTTCTTTTTTTACTCTTTCTTTTGTCTCTCTGATTTTCTCTCACTCTATTCTTTTTCTCTCTTTTCTCTTTCTCTCTCTTTCTTTCGTTAGCGCAACGAATTTCTACATCAGCGTCACTCTCACATGAAGATTCTCAATTTGAAATGACAATGAACGCTGTCGGAGACGGTGTACTTCCAACAGTACTTCACGCATGTTTAGGGAAGAGGTAGAAAAGAAAATCGTGACGGTATGAAACGGAGGACACCAACGCCAGTTTCACAATCCGAAGTGGTTACACAGCGGCAGTGATCAAAAGCGAAAACAAATTCCGAAATATTGATCGAAACTTGCATGACGTATTTATTGGATGCCACTGCCGTTCTAACTGCGGCTTGCGGTATTACAAAACTATCATCAAACGACGCGATGCGGTGCTAGTTTCAATTGCGACGCTGGAGGACAGGAAAGAGTCTCTCTCTCCGTCACTTCCTCCGTCAATTGAAATAGTCATCAGTTTCATTTGAAATGATCCGATGTACATTAGACGGGAATGACTGTAACCGAAAGGAATCGAGCGAAAATGAAACTGTTCGAATCGAAATGACAGCGCGAAATATTCAGTTTCATTGTTTTGTTTCGAAAATGTAGTGATGTTTGTAGATGGTACAAACACAATGGCCCCTTTAAGAGCCAGTTCGCGAGAGGTCCAACCACATGTTGTTTTGATGTTTTCCGATTGATCTGAAATTTCCAGCGTATGTTTCTTTATTTAATGTAGAAAGTTTTGCAGATTTTTTTTTTTTTTCATTGGGGTTAAGTGGGGTAAAACGGCCCTCTAAGATGATATGTCCAAAACATCCAAATCGCAAAAAGTTCCATAACTCCTTCTAGACTAGATGGACTTTTCTAAGAATGTGAGTTAATATTCTACAGTTTTATAGAGAAACTCTAGTGCTTTACGTTCATGTACACTGGATTCTTTTTTTACGCGATAAATGCGTTCGTGATATGTGTATGTGTGTGTACGTATGTATGCGTGTGAGTATGTGTGTATGTGTGTTTTGTGTGTATGCTGTTTCTGATATCACAAACTACGTGAAAAAAATCGTGTAGTATAAAATCAAGTTAAAACAAGTCGCGTAAAAAAAGATTCCACTGTATAAGCCAAATGTGCCAAATGGAGTAAAACGGGCATAGAAGGTTATTTTTCCAAAAACCGTCAAAACTAATGAATAACAATAACCAATTCGCGCTGAAACCGTCCCACTGGTGACATGAGGGCTTCAAAAAGGATATTTTTGTGTCTAAATGATTGAAAGTAGCGAAAAGATAAGTAAACCACTTTGGTTAGTTCTCATTGATGGACGCCTCTGGCACAAAGCGGTTAAACGGTTTTCAGAAAAGTTGAGTTTTGAGCAATTCTTGATCTTTTTATTGATATATTTCTCTTGAATTTATCATTGAACCCCCTACAATAAGCATGTCGTTTTAAAGAGAAATGGTAGAGCTTCCCATTAAAATAAAAAAAATTGGCCGCCATCTTGGATTTCATAAAAAACGTGTTTTTGAGCAAGGTCGCAACCCCCGATTTTAAATTTGCCGCCACCATTGTAACTGAGAAAAAAAAAGCTTTGGGATACATTCAAAAGTTGAGGTTATCTTGCCATTCAGATCGAAATCGAGCTTCAAACAGTTCAACGCATTACGCGCGGCTTATATCAAATCAACGCAATTCGCTAAGCCTGTGATGTGTCTCTGTGTGTAGTGTATATTACTCAGTTGTTTGATTGTTGCCACTACCTTTGGGTCGGTTCACAAATTAACCCCTTTTCACTTCATTTACATTGTTTATTCCTATATAAAAACAGTTTTACACTTCCTCTCTTCCCCTTGAGCGTTACGTAATTTGTGAGCATTGTTATATACTGTTGTTTTCATTTATTAAACTGCTATCTACAAACTTAGAAAATATATATCAAAATATGGTATGAACCGAGTATATCCTGAAAAGTCTAGACAAGGTTCGCGTCACGCGTATGCCAGCGTAAATAAAATATTTGTAAAATCATCACCTTTTTAAACCCTAGCTTATTCTTTTGGACGAGAAGTTTGATGCCTAGCGAAATTCAGCCAACTGATTAAAGGCCTTTCAGAAATAACGATGGGAATGTGTATTTCCTAGGTATCCGAAACTATAAATACTGACTGTTCACATCATACGCACAACACAGGTTTAGCATATTGTGTATATTTGATGTTGACCGAGCGACATGCGTTGAACTGCTCGAAGCTCGATTTCGAAAAGTGATTGAAATGACGAGATAAACTCAAAGCTCGCCTGTTTTTTTAATATATCTTAAAGCATTTTTTCTCAGCTTTCCGATGGTGGTGGCAAATTTAAAATCGGTAATTGAGAACTTGCTCAAAAACACTTTTCCTGATAAAATCTAAAATTGTGGCTAAAAAGATGGCGGTAAATTTTTTTCTACTTCAAATGAAAGCTCTATCATTTATCATTAAAACCCTTTCCCGCTCATGGTGACTCTAGAGCACGATTGTTCCATAAACTTTTATATGCTGCCTCAGAGCATCACTGGGCATTTTCTTCAAAATACTACAGTTGACAGTAAATTTAGTTAGTCTACAAAGTGTTCAGCTTGAATTTTCTCGTGAAGCTATAAATTTTAATGAAAAACCTTGTGAGCGAAAGAGGGTTAAAACAACATGTTGGTTGTAGGGTGTTCAGTGATACATTCGAGGGAAAAACATAAAAAAAAAGAGATCAAAAATTGCTCAAAATTCAACTTTTCTAAAAACCATTCAACCGCTTTGTGCCCATAGAGTCCATCAATATGAACTAACCAAAATAGTTTACTTATTTTTCCACTACTTTCAATAATTTAGGCACAAAAATACCTTTTTTAAAGACCTCATGTCACCAGTGGGACGGTTTCAGCGAGAATTACTCCAATGTTTCCGGTATTCAAATGCTCTAAAACCTGCCTGACAAACACTCAGCTTTATCTTCAACAAACTAAAAGTATTGGACTCTTCAGTTTCTAATGAAATGTAGCAAGAGCTGGAATTAGTGATTTATAAGTATTTTAGAAATCAGACACCAGCGGTGATTCAGCGAAGTTTTACAAAAGGGAATTACATTATTTGGGCTTAACGAAAAATGGTCAGCGGATCTGAGGCGATTGTTCGACGGCATCAAAACCCTGAAACCTACTCTTCTGCTAACATTTGCTACAACAATCGATTGTGAATTTCTGGAGTGGACTTGAATAAGTTTTGTTTTTTAATTCGTTTTTTATGCGAATTGATAAGAAATTGTAAACAATTGTTTGATACCTTTTATTAATAAACTTTATTTGAAATCTTATTTTTGCTAAGATTTTTTTTCCATTCCCGGTTTCCGGGAATTCCCGGGAAATGAGATTTTTCATTCCCGTTTCCCGGGAAATCCATCCCCGGGAATATTGCAAACCCTAGTCGTGGTAGGCTAGTCCTGGTTTCGAATTGGGTCCTAAAGTTCAAAATGTTTTTCTGATTTTTATATATCAGCTGAAAGAGTGCAATTTTCTGAGCAAAACGTGATTTTTAAAAAATGTTTATCGTTTTCCTTCGATTTTTAAATGAAAAATAAAGAGCTGTTCGAAATGCCTTAAATGACAGTTCTCTCATATACCGTACGTGGGCGAAACGTCAACTTAGACCTTTCGAGCAGTTTTTTTACTCTTCATTTTAAAATCGAAGGAAAACGATAAACATTTTTTTTAAATCACATTTTGCTCAGAAAACGCGACTTTTTCAAATGATATATAAAAACTTGTAAAGCTTTAGGACCCAATTCAACTATCGTCGTCTGTTTGTTTGTGTTATCGCTATAGTCATGTTCTAAGAGCAAGATTGAACAAATGAGGTATTCTTATGAAAAACAGCTTTGTCCGCCATGATGATACCCCGTTAAGCATACAGACGCGAGGCATACGGACGCGAGGCATAGTACGCTAGGCATAATGGAGGGCAGGCATACGGACACGAGGCATATGGACGCGAGGCCGAATGGACGCGAGGCTGAATGGACGCGAGGCCGAATGGACGCGAGGCCAAATGGACGCGAGGCCGAATGGACGGGAGGCCGAGGGGAAGTGAATCGGAATCAATATTATTCTTATCATCATCACAGCCAGACTTCGCTTCAGAGTGTCATTTGGAAAGCAATAAACTCGCGGCCCTCGGCCGACTCGCTGTCCTAGGGAATGCTGTCCTTATTCGCTACCACTCGTTCGGACTTAACTTTGACAACAATATTTTTCAATGGACAATCTATCTGATGGATATTTTTCAATAGACATCCTGATATGGATGTTGCAAATCCGGCACACATAGTCACGAAAATTGTGTCTCATGCGATTATACAACATCGTATTCGACCTCGCAACCATTCGGCCTCGCGTCCATTCGGTTTTGCGTCCATTCGGCCTCGCGTTCATCATGCCTTGTGGCAGTATGCCTCGTATCCATTATGTCTCACATCTATTATGCCTCGCGTCTGTATGCCTAGCATACTATGCCTAACATCCATATGCCTAGCGTCCATATGTCTCGTGTCCCGTCCCCTTCCGCCATTACTGATATTTCCTTCGCGTACCCTCTAAAGGCTTTCGAGTACCCCCAGTGGTACGTATACCCCAGGTTGAGAACCGCTGCTCTAGCTTAATAAGAACTTCAAGGAAAAGTTGACAAAAGTATCAAACAAATTTACATGACTAAAAAATTTTTCTTGGGATAAAAAATTTTCGGGTTCCTTTTTGTTCTACATTTTTATCTACAAATTATGTAGATTTTCGGGGATCGAAAAATCACAACTTTGAGCACTTTGATGTACCCCTGAATCATGTCCGATTGAGCTGAAATGTTGCCCAGATCATTATTGGGTCCATAAACCAAATGTACATGGTCACTTTTCGAAGTTTGACATGACCCTTTTCGTTGCCACACTTATATATATACTCTCCGAATCAAAACGATGCTCAGAAACCGGAAATTTACTCCAGACGTTATTTTCATGTCCACAATGGTGACGTACAAACATCACCTAATATGAGTATTTCTAAAATTGAAATTATGCTCAGAGGATGGAAATCGACTTCATACGTCATTTTGGAATCTAAAATGGTGACCTCCGATTTTCTGTAAATAGTTTAGAGTGTGCAAACTCCAACTTACATAAGTACTCCGGAATCAGGATGATGACCAAGGACCTGAAGTCAACCTCAGGTGTAATTTTGAAATCCATGGTGACAACTTCCGGTTTCTGGAATAACCGAATACCATGCCATATACAGTTGAATCGCTTTATAGCAACATCGCAAGGGACCGTCGTTATAGGGATATGTCGCAAAAAAACGAATATTTTTTAGAATATAGAGTATAAGGGATCATTGAGAAAGTCGCTATGGAGAGATTTGTCGCTATATAAATTGTCGTAATAGAGGGATTCGACTGTAAGTATTATCAGAATCGAGATGATATCCAGAGCCAGTAAATCGACCCCAGATGTCATTTTAAATCTTCTCAAGGTCATCGCATTATTTTCAGAGGGTTAATTGATTATTTAGTTACTGGCTTAAACATATTGATACAAGATAGTGCATCGTAATCGTGATCGAAGCATCTATCATTGAAGGAATTATCGAAAAGAAGAACTTATTACTTGCGATTGCTCTTGAATGCAATAATCCTAGTAAAGGGCCAACCCCATTGGACAATGTGTTTGAAAACAGAGAAAAAATCAAAAATAATAAATTGTTACTAAAATTTACCGCTTCAGACATTCAAATTGATAAATCTCAATGGAGTGTATTCTCGAACCTATTGCAACATATACAGTAACATAAAACAGGCTGTCATAGTTTTACGTTAACCTTGAGGTCATGTTTCGTGCAATCACTTCTACTTTTTTAACGACCATTTATTCTTAAGTTGACAGCACTGGCATGTGATGGCGTCCAAGCTTCATCTATCGAAATCAAAATTGGGTTGTATACTATTCCATTCCATCATGGAAAGAGTTACAAACGATTGATGATTTACAAATCGCAGAAATCTACATGGGTTAAACATGTGTTCCACCTGTTACAACCATTTTATGGTCTGTATAACCTGTCTGTATAATGAAAGCTGTTACGTATTTCTGTACATGCGAAACTCAATTTTAATCTCAAATAAATTAATGTGAGAGGAAATAATGTTCTGTACTTAAACCATATTTCAACTTAATTGCACAAAATTAAATTATAGTGGGACAACTGCATTACAGTTAACAAGATATACGTTGAGCATAACCTACTTACTTCCGAAAGCAGACAGACTGAAAATTTGTGGCCAGTAAAACAGATCAACTAACTTGGAAATTGAGTCATAAAAGCGTTTTAGTTATAAAATTCAATAACCAAGAAATACTGCCCATTCTACCAAAACATCATTCATCAAATTATTTCATGAGGGGCAATCGAAGCGAGCTCCCGCTCCCGACTCGCAGGATTCATGGCTAAAGTTAGCCTCGCTCTGCTTCGGTAGTCCTGCTAATGGATGTGGTGCTTGGTGCATCTTCACCGTCCGCAGTTGCAACACGGGGCACAAACCAACCGCAGCCATACTTCCAAACAGCTCCTCGGCTATCGCTGAAATGACATAAAAGAAGCAACGGGTTTTTTGTTGACGCCGTAAAAGCAACTTCGTTGCCCGTACGTACCGCATAGATGGAGCTGGAGAAAATGAACACAAAGCAAGGATATAAATTCAATTTGCGAGCTACAGTCATGTTTATCAAACTATAAATTTCATGAAATTATGGTAATTCCGAATCATTCCCTCCACTGTTGGCAACAGCGGCACTAAGATGATGTCGCTGCGGGTGTTGTTCGTGTCTCACCTCTTACGGACAGTCCCCGTAGGCACCAGTGGCGGTAAGAAAGCGGGGCTCGACCAAATAATCTGCCGTGTAATGCTTGTAACACAGAAAATTCCAAATGAAGAGGATAAGACTATTTATTGCTAATTCCCTCGGGGAGTGGTGAGGGGGGCTGCTTGTTATGCTTTTTCCGGAGTTTGCAGCAAACTGTCGTAAACTGAGAAGGCCGTCTGTTCTGCTGGATTTACTGTTGATTTTGTGGATTGTTAGACAAAATTTATTGAAAACAATGCCTCCGAACAGGGGGAAAATGGCTGGTGAAGACGAAAAATTTCCGGCCGCGGGGTTTTGAAGTGGGGGGAAAATGTTTACAGCTGTTGAGAAACCCTCCCCCTCGAAAGACCTAATCGAAAAGGTCAATGATAGGTAATTTTTCTTAGTACGTGCAGATAATCCGGCTGCGAGACAGAATTAAATACGGGAACAATAATAAGCTCGTGTTCATTTCACAATTGTTTAAAAAACATTTGTATTTATGCCACTCACAACAACAGGTTTGGAATTTCATTTAAACTTTTTATGAGCAGATAAACGTAATTATGCTACAAAGTGAAAAGCAAATTAACCTTCTTATTTCTAGTCAAGCTAGTCGAGATTACAACGTTCGCATTCTGTTTGCACTTTCATCATACCTACAGTTAGAGTGTTCCTGCGCTTCATCAGCCACATTCTGTGAAGTGCTGCTGATGCTGCTGTTGTCGCATGCACTATAGCGTGCAATATTTCGATAGCTTCTGGTACAGCACCTAATTTTAACGTTACTCTTAGATAAATGCTTGTCAACAGCATGTTTACTGCGAGCAGCTTGATGAGAGCAGGCGAACTCTAAATCTGCACTCGTGACTGCAGGAATTTCCATAAATTATGCACTTGAAGCGCAGCACTCCGTCATCCGCCATCTCGTTCATGCTCGACACTGATGGAATCATAGCCCACTTCTTCGCCCTCCCTTACCACCCACATAACGGCTTCACGCTATGACAGCACTTCTAATATCGTTGGATATGACATCCCCTGGTGATATCGCATCGTGAATGTGTGTAATTTGAGAGTGACGGTGATGACTCTCGAGAAAGTATTTACAAAATTGTCTAGTTGCAAACTGAGACACATTTAGTTGTCTAACCATTGTTTTTGTAGCTGCTGGAAAATCCTGTCTCGGGATTTCGTACGGGGTTGCATCATGCTGCAAAATTTGCTAATGACCATCCGCTTGCCTCAATAGTTCGGAAATTGCAGCAAATTACCGCACATTGTTGTGGCTGATGGAATTAAATTGCATATGTTGGAATTAAATGCATAAGTTATGCATAATGTATGCAAAACCGAGAGGTGGCCTAGTGATGAAAAATTCTACCAAGCGTGTTTGTTGGTTTTGTATTGGAACTTTACAGCACAGATGATCCGGAGTTCTAGCGTTGTTGCTTGAAATTTAAGTGAAACAAGAAGTATACCAATATATTTGTTAGTGTAATTAGTGTAAGCAAAATCCAAAAAAGCTGTTTGGGGTTGGTCGTTTCATAGCTTACAGAGTTTTGTTATCTCCATACCAATAGCAATTGATAGTCAAGGAATTTCTCACTTTGATGCAAAACTTACTTCGATACCAAAAGAGAAAATACAAATATTTAGATGGTGCGAAACCACATTTATATCATGCGAAAGTTTCGATTAAGTTCTGGAATATATACAATGTTTTAGGTGGCTGCAAATCATTACACTATACTTACAAGCATCACAATTTTTGTGTAAATGGTTATTATTCTTTTTTTTCGAACTAAATTTTTATTTTTTTAACAACGGCTTTTTCCCGTTAACACGCAAGTTCATTAAGCAGACAGTATATGAAGTAGAGAGAACGAAAATTAAGCGAACTGGAAATATGATACAGATTTGAAAAAATATACTGCATCCCAACGGGACTTGAACCCGCAATCTCCCTGTCTCCGGCATGGTGTTTCGACCAATTAAACTACGGGGGACGGCGGTACTGTTCCACAATCTATATCGTATCACATTCCGCTGCCGACTTATTCTATTGCTCATCCCTAACGCTCATTTTGATCGGATCCATAAATTTGATGGATAAATGTGAAGTTGTAATTTTCGGAAGAATAATCTCATTTCTGAATAAGCACTTTCGAACTTTTTTGGAAATGGAATAAGAACTATGCATTTATCCTAATTACAGACATTTTTTGCTCAGCTAGCGTTCGTATGGAGTCGCCCTATTGTGCAGCGGCAATGAAGTTTAGACTTGGCTGCACAAATCGTAAACCGAGTTCTGCTGCACTATTAAAACAACAAATGAACAGTGCTATTTTCATTAATAGCTCAGTGCGGTACTATTGCCTGTGCCAGCATTTTTTCCACTAAGACATCAGATGTCTGATTAAGGAGTTTGTTTCGCAACAATCGAAAAAAAATTTCCTTCGAGACATCAAATTAGTTTAGACCCAGGAAAGCAAACAATAGATGACCTGTTGGGTTGGAGAGATTCTGCCAATTTTTTTTTTGCCACTGCTTTACCGCCCATAAATGCATAATAGTCCCATGTGAATTTTCCTCACTTTTGAGATAAACCTTAGAAAATTCTTTACATTACGTGTGCACTCGAAAAATCACGAAAAAAAGCTTTGTTTGTTGCTAAAATGATGAAAAAACATAAAGGGTCGCTAGTCCCACGTGACAAATAAACGCAGAACAGGCTCAGCGCTAAAAATAATTAGTAGAAAATTGTAGCAACTCTTATCAAAAAACCAATTGTAGTGTGCTAATCAACACCAATAACCTTATGGCATAGAAAAGTATTCTGCCACATATAATTACCTTGGAAGAATGCATGTTTTTAATTTATGTTTTTTGATTGAGTCAAAATAGAAAGAAAGAAATACAATGGTTTACCTGCGTCTGCTGCGTTTTACTCAGTTGTATGTTTTTGGCAGTGTGACTCTTATGCGTTTATGGGCGGTATAGAAAATCACAGCAGGTAATTGATGTCTACTTGTGAAGTCTGTGCCTGGCGTGCTCGCACGTAATTGGTTAATTGTTCATGAAAATTCGAGCTTGAAATCTTTACTTCAATTTTCTCTCCTAAGCAATGAAGTAATAATGATAACTGAAGATCACAAAATTGTCCATTGTTTCATCAATTTGACGACATATCGATTTTTGTAATACTTCACGTAGTTACCCAAGTATTATCGTTTGAAATATTTCATTACGACACCACAGCTTGTTTTTTGTTTCCGCAGAATGTACACTGATATAGTGCGGTAAGACGTAGTCCTACGTCAAACGTGAACCAACCACAAAAAATAAAGAAAAAGTGATGCATTGAATGCTTTTTGGTTATTTAATCATAAAATGAATTCAAAGTGCTAGCTGGCGTTTAACTCAATTATCCAGGTTTATAATGCGATAACACTGGTTGACAAAAGCTAAAAATTGTTGCACTAAAAGTGGAAGAGGTTGTTTATAAGAATGAACCCTCATTCCGCGTCGAACACTCGACAGAAACGGACGTGCAAAGTGGTCGTTCTATTACAATCCGGTCCGTGTGTACGAATAGCCAAACAAAAGAGTGTATTATTCGCGCTAAAGGCCAACTAGATTGTGAGTTGTGTCGGTACGTTCTGTACCCGGCTCGCAACTTTGGCTGTATTGGTGCAAAATACCAGCTGCAGTTTTGATCTGTGCACAGTGAATAGATCTTTCTAATTCAAGGCCATCATTTGACAGTCGAGTCGTGTCGCTGTGCAGAGTAATCTCACACCCGGCTCACTGCTGGTGGCTGTATTGGTGCTGCTGTACTGGTGCTGCTGGCTGCTTTGGGTGCAGCTTCGAACGATCGGACAACCACTGCTGGAAGGAAGAAGTAAATAGGTACGTGTTCTTGTCGGCGCTGGTGCGCTAGTGCGCTACATTTAGCGCGATGGATATAGATCCCTCGCCTCCCGTGCCACCATCCCCGAACCCCCCTGACCCTGACCCTTCTGTTACCCCCTCCCCTGTTCATTCTCCAGTCCCCCCTCGCCCCAGGCTTTACCCGGACGGATCTCAACAGGGCAGCTATACTGTTTATTTTCGTCCAAAGGCAGGAGTGAATTCAAAGCGATTAAACATACTGCAAATTTCTAAAGACCTGACGAAGGGTTACAAGGCCGTGACCGAAATTTCCAAGGTCCGACCTAACAAGCTCCGTGTCGTGGTCAGTGATCTGACACAGGCCAATGCTATCGCTTGCTCTGAGCTCTTCACACGCGAGTATCGCGTTTACATACCCGCACGAGACGTGGAGATCGACGGTGTCATAACCGATTCGAGTCTGTATGTCGAGTGTATCCTAAAAAGCGCAACCGGTTGCTTCAAAAATACCGAAATACAGGCAAAGATTTTGGATTGTAAGCAATTGCGGTCCATGTCTCTCGTCGGCGGTAAAAAAGTTTACACTCCGTCAGACTCGTTTCGCGTTACGTTTGCCGGATCTGCACTCCCTAGCCACGTCTCGATCGACCGGGTTCGTCTGCCTGTGCGATTGTATGTACCCCGTGTTATGAATTGCACCAATTGCAAGCAGTTAGGCCACACAGCCGCCTACTGCTGCAATAAGGCACGATGTAGCAAGTGTGGGGAGACTCATGCGGAAGATTCTTGCAGTGTTAATGCTGAAAAATGTATTCACTGTGGGGAAAACCAGCATGAGCTCTCCACATGCCCGGTGTACATGCAGCGCAGAGATAAAATCAAGCGGTCACTTAAGGAGCGTTCAAAGCGTTCTTATGCTGAGATGCTGAAGAAGACCGTGACCACTTCTACCATAACATCGAACCCCTTTGATCTGTTGTCCTCTGATGAAACCGATTCTGACGATTCATCAGCGGGAACATCTTATGCCAATCCTGGGGAGTCTAGGAAGAGGAAAAATGTTTCTTCTCCTAAACTTCCCCGTAAAGGTCCTAAGATTTCCCAAAGTGTAATGAAAAGTACGAACAAACCAAACAGTGCAGCGGAAAAACCGAAGCAAACTCCTCCTGGGCTTGCAAATTTAGAGTCCCAGAAGGAGTTCCCAGCACTGCCAAGAACATCTAAAACCCCAGTTGTTCCTTTTGCACATCCAGTTGATGAAACAAACTCTGGATTAGTGAAATTTTCTGACATTGTGAACTGAATTTTTTAAAATTTCAATGTACCCGATCCAATTAAAATTTTTCTTACAGCATTTCTCCCAACAGTTAGATCATTTTTGAAGCAGTTGACTGCCCAATGGCCTCTCCTTGCAGCGATTGTATCCTTCGATGCCTAATTCATCTGCGTATACGAAGGATTCTATCTCTGTCTTACAGTGGAATTGTAGAAGTATTTTACCAAAAATTGATTCGTTTAAAGTTTTGATAAATAAAAACAAATGCGATGCATTTTCCCTATGTGAAACTTGGCTTACTTCAAATATTGACCTCAACTTCCATGATTTTAATATTATTCGCCTTGATCGAGACACCCCATATGGAGGAGTACTTTTAGGGAATCAAAAGTGCTATTCTTTCTATCGTATTAACCTCCCCTCGATTCCAGGCATCGAAGTTGTCGCATGTCAAATGACAATACAAGGTAAAGAGCTTTGTATTGCCTCAATATATATTCCTCCCAGAGCACAGGTTGGGCAACGGCTGCTCTTTGATTTAATAGAACTTCTTCCCTCGCCACGTTTGATTTTGGGAGACTTCAACTCTCATGGTGTGGCTTGGGGTTCCCCTTACAATGATAACCGCTCCTCTTTAATCTATAACCTTTGCGATGACTTCGACATGACTATTTTAAACAACGGTGAAATGACACGTATCCCGAAACCTCCGGCGCGCCCAAGCGCTTTGGATCTATCCTTATGTTCGACGTCGCTACGGTTGGATTGCACATGGAAGGTAACCCTCGATCCTCACGGTAGCGACCATTTGCCTATTCTTATTTCAATTACAAACGGGTCAACTCGCATGCGACCAATTGACATTCCGTATGACCTCACACGGTATGTCGATTGGAAGTTATACGAGGAAATGATTTCAAAAGCGGTCGAGTCGATTCAACATCATCCGCCACTTGAAGAATACAACCTCCTCGCGAGCTTGATTCTCGACGCCGCGTTGCAAGCCCAAACGAAGAAATATCCCGGCGTAACGATCAAAGAACGGCCTCCCACTCCGTGGTGGGACCAAGAGTGCTCCGATGTCTACACGCAAAGATCCGACGCGTTTTTGGCCTTCCAGAAGGGAGGTATACCCGACGACTATATACGGTATTCGGAGCTTAATACCAAGCTTAAAAGCCTGGCTAAAGCAAAGAAACGCGGATATTGGCGTCGGTTCGTGAACGAGACGTCGAGGGAGACATCGATGAGCACTCTCTGGAACACAGCCCGAAGAATGCGGAATCGCGTAACGGTCAACGAAAGCGAGGAGTCTTCAAGTCGGTGGATATTTGATTTTGCCAGGAAAGTATGTCCGGACTCTGTTCCTGCGCAAAACTTTTTTCGCGATACGTCTCCGGGTCACGACGCGATAGAATCACCTTTTACGATGGCAGAATTTTCAGTTGCCCTCCTGTCCTGTAACAATAACGCGCCTGGGTTAGATAGAATCAAATTCAACTTGTTGAAGAATCTACTCGGCAATGCCAAGAGGCGCTTGTTGAACTTGTTCAATAAGTTCCTGGTGCAAAACATTGTACCGCAGGATTGGACGCAAGTGAAGGTGATCGCCATCCAAAAACCAGAGAAACCAGCTTCTGATCACAACTCTTATAGGCCGATTGCAATGCTATCCTGTATCCGGAAATTGATGGAAAAAATGATACTCCGTCGTTTAGACCATTGGGTCGAATCAAATGGTCTACTATCAGATACTCAATTTGGCTTCCGCCGTGCCAAAGGGACGAATGATTGTCTTGCGTTGCTTTCAACAGATATTCAGCTGGCGTATGCTCGCAAAGAACAAATGGCGTCTGCGTTCTTGGACATTAAGGGGGCTTTTGATTCCGTTTCTATTGACATTCTTTCGGGTAAACTTCACCGACAAGGATTTTCTCCAATTTTGAACAATTTTTTGCACAATTTGTTGTCCGAAAAGCACATGCATTTTACGCACGGCGATTTGGCAACTTTTCGCATTAGCTACATGGGTCTTCCCCAGGGCTCATGTTTAAGCCCCCTTCTTTACAACTTTTATGTAAATGACATCGACGAATGTCTGGCAAATTCATGCACGATAAGACAACTTGCAGACGACAGTGTAATCTCTGTTACAGGAGCCAAAGCTGCCGATTTGCAAGGACCATTGCAAGATACCTTGGACAATTTGTCTGCTTGGGCTTTACAGCTAGGTATCGAATTCTCTCCGGAGAAGACTGAGATAGTAGTTTTTTCTAGGAAGCATGAACCTGCTCAGCTTCAAACACAATTAATGGGTAAAACGATTTCTCAGGTTTTGGTACACAAATATCTTGGTGTCTGGTTCGACTCTAAAGGCACCTGGGGTTGTCACGTGAGGTATCTGATGAAAAAATGTCAACAAAGAGTGAATTTTCTTCGTACAATAACCGGACTATGGTGGTGAGCCCACCCAGGAGACCTTATAAGGCTTTACCAAACAACGATACTGTCTGTTATTGAGTACGGGTGTTTCTGCTTCCGCTCAGCAGCAAACACACATTTGATCAAACAGGAGCGAATACAATATCGTTGTTTGCGTATCGCCTTGGGTTGCATGCAATCGACCCATACGATGAGTTTGGAGATCTTAGCTGGAGTACTACCATTGAAAAACCGCTTCTGGAGCCTGTCTTCTCGTATTCTAATCAAATGTGAGGTCTTGAACCGTCCCGTGATTGAAAATTTTGAAAGGTTAATCGAACTTAATTCTCAAACCCGTTTTATGACATTGTATTTCAATCACATGTCCCAAAATATTAACCCTTCTTCGAATATTCCAAATCGTGTCGACTTATCAAATACTTCTGATTCTATTGTGTTTTTCGATACATCCATGATAGAAGAAACTCGTGGAATCCCGGATCATTTACGCGTGCAGCAGATCCCTAAAAATTTTTCCAATAAATATCGAAACATCAACTGCGACAATATGTACTACACTGACGGATCACTTCTTGATGGGTCCACTGGCTTCGGTATCTTCAATAACAATTTAACCGTCTCCCATAAGCTCGATAATCCTGCTTCTGTTTACGTCGCAGAATTAGCTGCAATTCAGTACACCCTAGGGATTATCGAAAAAATGCCCACGGACCATTATTTCATCTTTACGGACAGTCTCAGTTCCATTGAGGCTCTCCGATCGATGAAAAATGTTAAGCACTCTCCGTATTTCCTGGGAAAAATACGGGAACATCTGAGTGCTTTATCCGAAAAATCTACTCAGATTACCTTAGCGTGGGTCCCTTCTCACTGCTCGATACCGGGTAATGAGAAAGCGGACTCTTTGGCTAAGGTGGGCGCAACAAACAATGATATTTATGAAAGACCAATTGCCTTTAATGAATTTTTCGCATTTGTACGTCAGAATACGATCATCAGTTGGCAAAATTCTTGGACCAAGGGGGAACTGGGAAGGTGGTTACATTCCATAATCCCCAAGGTGTCGATGAACCCGTGGTTCCAGGGGTTGGATGCAGGTGGGGATTTCATTTGCGTGATGTCCCGGCTTATGTCCAATCACTATAGATTTGACGCGCATCTCCGTCGTGTTGGGCTCGGGGAAAGTGGTATCTGTGCCTGTGGTGAAGGATATCACGACATAGAGCACGTTGTTTGGTCATGCCCTGTACACCGTGACGCCAGGTCTAGATTAATAGCTTCCCTGCAGGCCGAAGGTAGGCAGCCGGCTGTTCCTGTTCGTGATGTCTTGGCGAGCCGTGATCTATCCTACATGTCCCTTATATACGTTTTCCTGAAATCCATCCACGCCCCAGTTTAGTCCTATCCCCTTCCGCCTACATCCAACCAAACGACAAGAACACGTTAAGACCCCGGATCCGGAAACAGCAATCAGACCCGCACGATACTCTCAAGGCCCGATGGAAACAACCCAATATGCCAGTCCGTAATATCTTGGCCCAGCAGCGGAACAAATTTAATATGCTGCTTACCTATGGCAATGAAAATCATCAAACAGCAAACCTGTGCTTTTAATGCAAAATATTCTAGCTTTAAGTTAGATTTAGTTTCAGCTCGTAGTCGGCAGCGAGGATAAAAAATTTGCTTTTAGTTATTAAGATACTTTAGAAAGTAAGCTACCAGATATAATTGGCGCCGTTAAACATTGAATTGTATTTGTGCCGTGTCAAATAAACTATAGATGAAGAAAAAAAAAAGAATGAACCGCAAGGTAAACGTAGAATTACGACAGCCTGTTTTATGTCAATAATTATTTCCAATAGCTTTGGAAATACACTCGATTAGGGTTAATCATTTTAATAGTGTGAAGCGATATATTTTTCCGTAGGGTAACGGCCCATAATTCGCCCACTTTATCCGAGTACCCACAATTCGCCTACCTATTTTTTGCCTTTCTCCTAGAAAGGTATAGCAATCACTTGCAAAACCGAAAGTATAAAAGTGCTCCAAAGGGCCGAACGGCATATATCACTCGACTCAGCTCGACGAGCTGAGCACTTTCTGTATGTGTGTGTGTGTGTGTGTGTGTGTGTGTGTATGTGCAGATTTTTATTCTCACTCATTTTTCTCAGAGATGGCTGGACCGATTTTCATGATATTAATTGCAAATGAAAGGTCTTGTAGTCCCATAAGACCCTAATAAATTTCATTGTAATCGGATTTTTAGTTTAGAGGTTATGTATCAAAATGTGAAAAGCACGAAACATCATTATCTCGAAAACTACGCAACCGCTTTGAACAAAATTGATTTCAAATGAACGGGCTACCTTAAAAATCTGCAACTTTTGACTTTCATGAAGATTGAATTTGCGGTTCAAAAGTTATGAAAAGAAACGTGTTCTGAAGACTGTTTAATCTCACTCATGTTTCTCAGAGATGGCTGGACCGATTTTCATAAAATCAGTGTCAAATGGAAGGTCTAATTGCCCCATAAGACCCTATTGATTTTTTTTGCAATCGGACTATTACTTTGCGTGTTATGTTTAAAAATGTGAAATCAGGCTATGAAAAGGAACATATTCCGAAGACTATTTGGACTCACTCACTTTTCTCAAAGATGGCTGACCCGATTTCCACAAAATTAGTGTCAAATGAAATATATAGCTGCCTCATAACACCCTATTGAATTTTACTGTAAGCGGACTGTATCTTCGTCTGTGATGTATCGAAATGTGAAAATCACGAAACTTCATTATCTCAGAAACTACACAACCGATTTGAACAATATTGATGTAAAATGAACGAGATAGTTAAGAGGTAACTGATGAATTATGATTGAACACGTGGTTTCGAAGTTTGGCTGCCCTATACGTTACCATTTCATTCAATTATAATCGAACTTAAGCAACCGTTATGTATTAAACTGTTAATAAAACAACAGAAGTCTATAATCTCGAAGATTACATGACTTATTTAAACATAACTAGTGTCATACGAGCGAGTCATCTCTCGAACTTACTAATAACAAACTTCATAACAATTTGATATGTGGTTCAAAAGTTATGGAAAGCGAAGAAATTCAAAGACTATATAAAACTATACCTGCTTTGATCGATATATGTGGCCTCAACATAATTTAAATGTGGTATCGTACTATTTGAACGTTCCAATTTAATTGATTCCTTGCGATGTGTTAAAAGTCTGCAAATGCACGACGAATCGGCCATAGGATAAGATCAAAGTCTAATAACAAATCGTTGGAAATGATTGGGTTTATCGAAATGACAACATCCCCGACTTTTGGCTTCTGTACATCGCCTTAAGTCTGAATATATTCATAATGGGTGGTATTCGGTCTTTTTTAGCAGATTTTCTGGCATCAATCTGACACCGGAAATACCCATATTGGGAGGTATTTAGTTATATTGGTTGTTTTCCAGAAACAAAAAGTGGTCGTCTTTAAATTCAAAATGGTGTCCAGGGTCATTGTTTGGTTTCTATGCATCATCTCGATTACAGAAATATTCATCTTGAGTAATATTCGGTCATTTTCGACTGTTTCCTATAAGTTGCAATTTAGCAATTCAAAAGGGTGCCTGAGGTCAATTGTTAGCTCATTGCATCATTCTAGTTCCAGATATACTCATATTGGATGATATTTGGTTGTTTTAGGCTGTTTTTCACAAACCGGAAGTCGCCATCTTGGATTTCAAAATGGCATTTGAGATAATTTCTAGCCTCTGAGCGTCATTCTGGTTGAAGAAACACCCATATTGGGTGTTATTCGATCATTTTCGGCTGTTTCCCAGGAACCGGAAGTCGCCAACCTAGAATCCAAAATGGGATGCGTGGTCGATTTCAGCTGCTGTGTATCATTCTAGATCCGGAGATACTCATGTCAGACGGAAATCGGCCATTTTTGGCTGTTTTCCAGAAACCAGAAGTTGCCATCCAACAATTCATAGTGGTGTTCTTGCAACATTCTGGCTCCGGAGATACTCATATTGGGTGGTATTTGGAAACTTTGGGCTGTTTTTCAGAAACCAAAAGTCGTCATTTTGGACTTTAAAATTGCCTGTGAAATCAATTTCTGTCATCTGGGAGTAGTTCTGGTTCCGAAAACATTCATATTGAATGGTATTTGGTCATTTCCGGCTGTTTGCCAGACACCGGAAGTCACCATCTTAAAATTCAAGATTGTGTCTGTGATCAATTTTTAGCTTCTGTGCATCTTTCTGGTTCCGGAGATACTCATATTTAACGGGAATCGTCCATTTTAGGCTGATTTCCAGAAACCGGAAGTTGTATCTTACAATCCAAAATGTTGCCTAAGGTCGATTATGGAACATATTTTTTACCACTAAAACATTCACCTGCCAAATTTGGTTCATTTAGTTGGTTAGCTCTCGAGATGTGCAGAAATTTGTGTTTCATTTGTATGGCATCCCTTCCTTCCAAAAGAAGGAGGTATGTCAAAACATTATGGACATATTTTTCACCCCTTAAAACATCTACATGCCAAATTCGGTTTCATTTGCTTGGTTTGTTCTTGAGTTGTGCAGAAATTTATGTTTCATTTGTATGGGACCCCTCCCTTCCAGAAGAGGGAGGGGTCTCAAACTATCATGGAAACCTCTATCGGCACCAAAAACCCCTATATACAAATTTTTACACCGATCGGTTCGGTAATTTTCGAGCCTATATGGATCAGACAGACAGACAGACCGGATTGCATTTTTACAGTCGAATCCCTCTATAACAACACTTTTTATAGTGACAAATCTCGCTATAGCGACAGTCTCAACAGTCCCTTCTGTTTTTTACTAAAATTCTTCGTTTTATTGCGACATTTCGCTATCACGACCTTCCTCTATAACGGCATACCAAAACTAGTACTTGTCATTCTTAATTGCGACAATAGTACAGTCGAATCTCTCTATAGCGACATTGCTGAATCTATAACGACATTCTCAATGGTACCTTCTGTTCCACATATGCAAACATTCTTCGTATTATTGCGACATTTCGCTATAACGACAGTCTCTTGCGATGTCGCTATAAAGGGATTCGACTGTATATGTATAGATTAAAACATCAAGCGTTCATGTAAATCTATTTTTACAAATAAAAGTTTAAATGAGAAAGGCTGGGTCTGACCGCTAGGTGGATTAATTTAGGTTTTTTATTGTTCGCAATACAGTTATACCTCGATTCTACACACCCCCTATTATACGTACCCTCGATTTTACGCACACTTTTTTCAAACACATTTTAAATTCGTATGTTTTCTTCATTAAATTGTACGTAATGAAGGGTTATATATATTAGACATGGTTCACTGATAAGGGGCCGTCCATATAGACTGGAAAATCTGCCGAAAACCGGGATACAGTAACAACAAGACCTCTTTTGCGAAACAGCGAACTTTTTAAAGGTTGTATACGTGTCTAACGCGTAAAATATTTGACGTCGTACGCAAACAATCTCTTTTGGAGTAATTTACTAAAACTTTTATATAAAACATGTACTGTTACAAGATAGAGGAGCTGTTTTCAATGCCTCCTTAACATTAGTATGTGGGTAAAAATAAATGTTTGAGTCACACATATACTCTCACGGAAGTTAATTTTGGGCTATAAAATAAAATAAAAATTTTGATTCGATTTTATGCACAATTCGATTTTACGCACATTTCAAAAACGAGAATGTGCGTAAAATCGAGCTATACCTGTGTAGTGTCAACTCTTAGAACTGTGTTTAAAAATAAAAAAGAAACAGCCCAGATTGAATTGAGGGTCCCTTACCCTATATGTTTCGTATATTATTTTTGCTTTATTGGAATGGAATGGGATAATGTAAAAATTGGTGTGACTAAATTATTTCCAGTTATATCATTCTACAACGTTCGAAAAAAAATACATCTCATTCATTCTTGCTCAGAGCGATCATTTGATAAGCTCCACCATTATTTTTAGTTTCAAAGTTTTTCCTCAGTTTCGTAGCACGGATGTACAAAAATGATTTCTTGTGGACATTCTGTCGAGCCGGACCGATAGCACTCTCATGAAGGCAACAAAATAACATGTATTGTGTCGTGTTGCGTGGCTTGGAAGGAAAAAATGTTTTCTTTCCCGTGTCGCATGGAAGCAGATTGTTGCGTGTTTGATATTGCCGACGGTAGACATTAGTATGAAGGTGGAAATTCTGCTGTGATGTCGAACTATAACCGTTTTGTTTTAAGATGCAATAGCGTAAGTGCTGCATTTTTGTTATCTGCTACCATCCAGCACTAGAACAAGTATATATTACAACCGGCTACCAACACATTCTTGTGGCAATGTTGAATTTTTCTTGTCTTGCGAATGCTGAATTAGCGGTTTTCCGTCTACACATGATGAAAAATCTAAACTACTTCAATCACATAATTGTGGAGCACCAACAGGTGCTATTATATTTGACAACAGTAACAAACTGGCAAGTTTGTTCAATTATCATCATTTTGGATAACCATTTGCCGATGATTCTAGTTCTCCCGTTTTCTTTAGTTGAATTGCCTGCCATTTCCAATAATTCTGCAGCTACCGAAAACTCCATAACAGACGCCAGATAGTCAGGTGCTTAAGTATCAACGCGCCCAGCGCTATCAGTCAGAAATTGAAACCCGGCTTTTCTTTCTTCTTCACGATCAGCAACCAACGTCCGTGTGGTATCGGCACAATCGTGGAATGAATTATACATAAAACACAAAGCGCGCATTCTTAGTCAACTAGGTATATTCTGTCGACCTTGTTAGGGAAAGAAGCATTGTGCGTCCAATCAGAGGTCGACATTTGCGTTTCGACAAGGCTTGACAATTTTCAATAGTACAATCGTTTGAACAATCAGATTACAACTTTCTGCATTTGGACGGGTGCTTGGTTGATTTTCCAATCGATTACTGCAAAAATGACGAAAATCGGTTGGAAACTGACTAAGCTTAAAACGGTTGAAAATGGACACTTTTTGTGACGCTCTCGATGTTTTTGGTTTTTGAAATTGGATCCCTGTTATGAAATTGGTCCCCTGTATATGTTGCCGTAAAACGTAATTTTACGTCAAAAAGATTATAGCTTTTAAACTATTCCTGTGAATTTTGGTGCCCCTAGTTTATGCAGAAGTACGTCAATAGTTCGCAAAGAAATTGCATGCCGGGTTCGTCGCTTCAACGGTAGCTCACGGGAAAATTCATTTAAGTCTCTAACTAAGCAATCTTTCCCAGGGGCACCGAAATTCACAGAAATGGTTAATATGCTAAAATCTTTCTTTTTCCCCAGTTTGAACGCTGCGGCAAAACCTGTGTTTACCAGTATAATTATCACCACAATTATGCTACAATCTAGTGAATATTTAAAAAAAAAGTTTTAAGATCATCAGTTTGTGTTAAAGCACATATGCGAAGTGAATATTAGTTATTGGCGTCCCTATACAGGAGTGTGCGGTCGCCATGATAAATTTTTGATTTTATTTGCATAAAAAAATGCTATTTTGTATGTAATGTGCATTTAAAATCTGGAAGGGTATTCGTTACATTACACTGGACATCAAAAGCGAAAAAACAACTGCCGTTCCCATAAATGTTGGTACTCCTAGCCAAGCCGAAAGTGGGTGAAGTCTTGGAGACTTAAATGAAGTTTTCCCATAAGCAAACTAAAAGTAACGAATGGTTGAGCCGTATTTTTTCATATTTTTCTAGATTGACCTCTAGGGCAAAACCTGTGTTGACCAGTGCTATTGTTCTCATTCTGACTAAATTTTGCAGAGTTTGCAAGAGTTGAATCCAAAACTACTACGAAATCATTCAAAAAATGAATGAAGAAATACGCTTATCTGCACATCAACGAAATTCTCCGAATTTCACACCAATTTGGTTAAGAACAAATTGAGATTGCGTGAAATTGGTGTAATTAATAGTTTGTATGCACTGACAAGTTTTTCATTGTTTCGAAAAAAAAGCTGAGATATGCCTCAATTCACGTGGTTTATGGACAGCCCCTTGTCACCACAATACTTTCTTATATGACAAAATCAACTATAGTAGAAAACTAGCAATTTGACAACAAAAAATGATTTTGGCCGTAAATCTTAATTTTCCGACCATTGGGCAGTGGTCGGATATACAGCTGCTGCTATTCATGCCGCTGCACCTACCACTGACGCTGCTACCACTAACGCTGCTGGTACCCCCGTTGCTGGTATCCCCCTTCCACTGTAGCTCATGATGCTTATATTCGCTGCCGCTACTGCTGTCCGATTGGTTTGGGCGGAAGCGAGCTATATAGTCCAAATAATAGATTGTCAATTAACTAGGTATAATATTTTTTCGACAAAGTTAGCAAGCACTAAGGGACGAATCAGGAACGAAATCGGCGTTTAAACAAGAATTGAAAATTTTCTATAGTTCTAATAATCGAACTACAATTTTTGCATAGACGATTTTCGAATCATTTCCTGTAAGAATGGAGGGGAATCGGTTGGAAACTGACTGAGTTTCGAACATTCGAAAGTGGACAATTTTCGTGACGCTCTCGATGTTTTAGGTTTGTCAATTTGTACCCCTATAAATATGTTGCCGTAAGACGCAACTCTACGTCAAAAAATAATTTTAAAAACAAAAAGTAATTTTTGAATTAAACTGGTCATCGCGGAAGATAGACAATTTAGTTTCCAAAACTCTTTTGAACAATTCATAGAGTTCTCACTAAGGGAAAGAAGTATTTCTAACAAAACATTCTACATCTGTTCTACGTATTTTTTTAAATAATATAAATAAAGGAACTCTTCCGTCATTATTCAGAATTATAGATTAAGACCAGAATTATAGATTGCCTGGAGCATCTCAGTCTAGTTGACGCGAATTGCGTCTTTTCGGGTTCCTACTTAATGCGAAATCTGTAGTATACTAAAAAAATCCGTTCTATGGATTAAAAGATTGATTTGATTTAAAAAAAATTGGTTTTTCTAGATTTTGATTGAATGTTAATGTTCCATAAGGTAAACTTACAGAACTTGAGGCGAAAAAAAATTAAACAGAGGTGATGGAGACATCTGAACTGAAAATTACTATGCGTTTCCCTCGATACAAAATTGATGTGGGCGCCTGGTTCCGTGAGTTTGTTCCAAATTGAAGCTGATTTCAAAATTGAATGGAAAATCTTACAATTAAAGCGTTCTTTTCGGGGTGTCCTGGGGCTCTCCGATATTGTGAAATAATTGTTCAAATTCTGAAATCCCGACAAATATTTTCTGGTATGCAATAGTATTGCAGAATCGATTTAAATTTAGAAAAGCTGTGTGCACGTTTGTGCAATGTTTTTTTTTTTAATAGGGGGGGGGGGATGTTTGTAATGATTTATTGATGTACTAATATCCATTCAGAATTAGTATTGTGTGTTCTGCCACAAATGGTGACATTTCAACACTATTATATATATATATATATATATATATATATATATATATATATATATATATATATATATATATATATATATATATATATATATATATATATATATATATATATATATATATATATATATATATATTTGTACGCTTTTTTATATTATTGAATGTTATTAGCTTTCGCAGTTAAGTTAATGTAATTGTAGGAAAATTATTGAACCTACTTGGCAAGGAAAAAAAAGGAATAAAACAAAACTTAAAATAAACTTAAAACTATCTTACTGACTATAAAGGGAGCTAATCGTTGCAATTGAGGATTGCAACGATTTTCGGCGGAATTTGTTGATAATTTGGCTTGACATATTTTCTAATGTTTCTACATTAGTGAGCCTATGTAGCTCGTTCGTGCTAAACCAGGGAGGACGCTTCAAAATCATTTTCAAAAGTTTATTCTGAATCCTTTGAAGTGTCTTCTTCCTGATTGTCCAACAACTTGTCCAGATGGGAACTGCATATAACATTGCTGGCCTAAAAATTTGTTTGTAAATTAACAGTTTATTCTTGGGACAAACTCTAGAATTCCTGTTGATAAGAGAATATAAACATTTGATATACTTATTGCACTTTGACTGGATATTTTCAATGTGCTCCTTAAAAGTAAGATTCTCATCATAAATTAGCCCTAAGTATTTAACTTCATCAGACCAATTTAAGACCACACCGTTCATCTTAATAACGTGATTATGGGTGGTTTTGAGAAATGAAACTCTTGGCTTATGAGGAAAAAAAAGTAACTGTGTTTTAGAAGCATTAGGGGAAATCTTCCATTTCTGCAAGTATGATGAAAATATATCTAAACTTTTTTGTAGCCGACTGCATATAACACGAAGGCTTTTTTTTGGAACATTTTTCCATTGGAATTGCTTTGAGCATTATTCCAAGATCGATGTTTCGCATTAAAATCACCGATGATTAAAAATTTAGATTTATTTCTTGTGAGTTTTTGCAAATCTCCCTTGAAATAATTTTTTCGCTCACCAGTGCATTGAAAAGGCAAATACACTGCGGCTATAAATAAAATGCCAATACTTGTTTCAATTTCAATTCCCAAACTCTCGATAACTTTGGTTTCAAGATGGGGTAAAACACGATGTTTTATTCGACGGTGGATAACTATTGCAACTCCACCACCGGCAACATCAATTCTATCAAATCTCTGAACTACATAATTTGGGTTATTTTTTAGTTTAATGTTTGGCATTGAAAGCGTTTCCGTCACAACTGCAATATCCACATCGTGGACTGTTAAAAAATTGAAAAATTCATCCTCTTTCGCTTTTAAAGAGCGAGCATTCCAATTTAGAAAATTTACAGCATTATTTAAAATCATTGCTGAATTTCAATTTCATAACAATATTAGTTGTAAATTTTATACCTTCTTGAACAGCCTCGTACATCGAGTTACAGTTCAACAAAACGGACATTAGCTGCAGCATGGATTGTTGTAGGTATTCAATCTTTTCTGAAGTTGGACTACCTAAATCAATACTGGCTGACTTTTCAGCACCAAACACGAATGGTTTGTTACTGTTTGAATTTGAAATACTACCTGTAAGGGCATATGAACAGCCTGGTGTTGCCTGAACAGGAATTTTTGTCTAAAATTTGTTATCTGAATTTAAATTATTACCTACAGACACACCTGCTAATGAAAGTGCTGGTGATGCCTGAACAGTATTGAAAGTCTTTTGTTTACCCACATTGACAACAGGTTGCTTAGAATTCCTACGTTGTCTTGAAGCAATAATTTTTGACCTTACAGGACAATTAAAGAAATTAGATTTGTGATTTCCCCCACAATTTACACATTCGAAACTATTAGTGGTCTCTTTCACAGGGCAGATATTTTTCGTGTGACCAGTGTCACCACAAATCATACATTTTGGCGCCTTATGGCAGTTTCGAGTTCCATGACCATAGGCTTGACAATTCCGACATTGAGTAAGATTATGGATTTCTCCATGTCTCTTGAAATTTTCCCATTTTATTCGCACGTTAAATAAAACACGTGCTATTTCCAAACATTTCAAATCATTCACTTTGGTACGATCAAAATGTACTAAGTAATTTTCCTGGTGTATTCCAGTTTGATTTATTTTGGCATTTGCCTTTCGTTTCATCAAAATTACTTGGTTGGGAGCAAAACCAAGAGATTCTGACAAACATTCTTTGATTTCCTCAATAGTTTGGTCATTTGAAAGACCTTTCAAAACAGCCTTAAACGGTCTCTCGTTTTTGGCATCAAAAGAATAAAATTTATACATCTTTTCAGTCAAGTACTGTAAAAGATGTTTCTGGCCATCAAGAGATTCGGCCAAAATACGAATTTCGCCTTGGCGGCCAATTTGAAAATTAACTTTCACACACGACAGAAACGATGAAAGCTCTGATCGAAATGCTTTAAAATTTGCTACAAATACCACAATAGGTGGAACTTTAACCTTCTTCATAACGGCTTTATGCTCAGTATGAGAAGTTTGAATTTCTTGATCCCCAACGGAAGAAAGAATATCATACCTGTTAGTCGAAATTTCAGTGTCACTTGGAGGAGATGCCTCACGTTTCCTTGAAGCCGCATCAAAGCGAACTTTTTTATTTTTTCCAGGCATAACTGGAAAACTTCACTACACTTTCACTTCACTATAGAACTTAAGTAGAAATATCTCAAACCAAATTTACTCACTAAACACTCGTTAACGTTAAAAAGAAATTTATTACTTTGCGTTTCAACAGGTAGTCTTTCAAGAAGATTGCCTGTTGAAAGCGAAAAACAAAATTTCAATATCTCTCGGTAGTCTAGGACTTAGCCTCGAGCTGTTGGTAAAATGCGACCGTACTGTAGGACAGTTCAAGTCGATCTATGTTTGTGCAATGTTGATTAGGAATAATATAGTACTCAGGTATCTCATGAATGACTCATATTCATCACCTGTCTTAATCTATGATTCGTAAATTTATATCAGAAAACTTGTTCCTGAACAGTGTGATTTCTCCTTAACGCTTTGTCTGTATATACCTATGTCCCTGTTCTTGAATGTCATAACGTCATCGTTCTCACTTCATCTCTATTGTTCTATTGTGTATATAGAAATACCCCTTTTCTTGTGCGACATACTGTCGTCGCTCTCGCTATTTAAGGTTTATATTTGTAACCAAAGTGTACGTTTGATAAGATGTTTCGAACGGTTTGCACGTAAATAGAAATAGTTATCATTTTGTCACTGTCGTCTATCTGCTACCCAAACATTTTCAATAATTCCAAATTTATTTTATTTTCTTTTTTTGGAAGATTTGGACCACTGCGACCATTGTTTTGATCTTTTTTGGTATGCCCCTTCTTTAGTCTAGGTACTTGTGGCAGTCATATCACTATTGATAGAAGTGATCGTCCCTGTCATATCGCCCCCTTTCTCCCAATTTGACACTGAAATTCGTATGAAATGTATTACCTCATTAAGATTTGCAGACCAGACCTCGAAAGGCTCCATAGTTCCTTTTCCAAAGGCTATTATTCTGCGCTGTAATTATGCACTGCATTGGCAGAGCAAATGTTCTGCGGTTTCACATTCGAATCCGCAGAGGCGACAAATCTCGTCATTTGACTGACCAATTTGTTTTAAGTGATGCTTACTTGGACAATGTCCGGTGAACAGACCTGTTATTGTGCCTTATTCCTTTTTGTTTAAACTAAGCAGTTGCTGGCTTTTTTCACGGTTGGTGTTATAAAGCGTTTCGACTGGCGTAGCCCTTCAGAGCATATCCAGTTCTCTTGTATTGTCCGATGTTCCCAGGTTTTCAATTCTTTTTTGTTTTCGTTTATATGACAAATATGAAATCATAATTAAAAAAATCGCCCCTTCTTTACTTCTGCTTGTATTTTTTATTTGCTTCCAGGGATGCCTAGATTTCTCACCACTTTTTGTTATATTTCGTCTAATTTATATTCAAAGGAGTGCCTTAGTCATTGTCCTATATAATCCGAATTTGCTGTAACGTTAGGTCAGGACCTTATAAATAAGTTTTTTTATGAAAATTAGCAGCAACTTAGTTCCTCTAATTTTCAACAAACTTGAAAAATTATAGCAAAAGTATACTCCAATGAAACGAATTAGTGATTAAACAACAATCCGAAATCGGAATCTGAAGTTAGATATGTTAAAATATGACTTACCACATTTTTTCAATATTTCGATTGTGAGAATCAATGAATTCAATAAGAAATTGGGAGCAGCGATGGAAAAAATCACCTCTATCAATTTTGAAGACATAAAGAGCAAGCCTAAGATGCGTTGTCATCGTCGTCAATATGCGAATAAAAAGTATCGGTGTTGGTGCATGCTCTTTGCTTCCCCTCTTACGATATATTTCTTGTCATTAGTGTACACTACAACACGTGATTCTCAATGTGCACAACTCGGTATATGAAGTTATTCGTCCAGTTACACAAGCCGAAAAGATCGTGTTATATTCGTACTCATGTGATCAATGAATAAGGTTTTTTGTCAAAAAAAGAAAGAAAATAACAGTGTGTGCTTTTCTGCTCTCGCTCACTCAAACGCTGCCGAAGTAGTCCCTTCCAGTGGCTTCCACCACACTTTCTCTCTCACCGCACCACATCTCTGCTACTCAGGCGACATGATATTCTCCTGTTTCAATCCTTTTTTCCACTAACGATCAGTGTATAGAGAGACAAACACAATCGCTTTTCAAAGCTGATGCAGTCTAATGATGCGTGTATGTTTTCTCCCAAAAACCTATGCACTATTTTATCATTTCATTATAGGTCGAGTGGACTCAAGTTTAGTCGCGGTCTGTTACACGTCAGGATTTATGCAGAACGAGATTAAACGACGGTTGCGTTATATTCGTCCCATTTCCATCACGAATTGGGAGTTAGTTATACGAAACAGAGGGCAAAATTTGCAACTCGCAAGGCACCATCGAACAGTTTTAAACCAATGAATTCTTGTGGAAAATTGTTTTAGATGACATTAAAGTTCATTAAGGCAGACAATGTGTGCAGCAGGGGAAGCGAAAAATAAGCGAACTGAAAATATGATACACACAGGTTTATAAGAGTTATCAGTGTCAGCTGACTCTTCTGTGTGTGATGAGACATTCCTTTTAGTCGTATAAATAACGCTTGCACAGCAGTGTGTGTAGTTAGGGATGAGCAGTAGAATAAGTCGGCAGTGGAATGTTATACGCATATAGATTGTGGAACAGGACCACCATCCCAGTAGTTTAATTGGTCAAAACACCATGCCGGAGACAGAAAGATTGCGGGTTCAAGTCCCGTCAGGATGCGGTATGTTTTCCCAAATCTGTATCATATTTTCATTTCGTTTAATTTTCGCTTCCCCTGCTGCACACATTGTCTACCTTAATGAAATTGAATGTTAACGGGTAAAAGCCGTTGTTAAAAATAGAAATTAGTTCGGAAAAAAAAAACACTAAAGTGATGAAGAAACGAATGTCCTGACAAAATTGGAAACATTTTGAATTAAACATGATCAAATGTTAAAAAAAACGAATATTAACATTTAGGAAAAAATGCTTACAAAAATAGCTATTTATTATTTAAAACTGTAATCATAATAATAGGTACAATACTCAGTACACTTCACTACGCAAATGCAGAGACAAATGTTTAAATGTTAAATTTTATAGTTAAAGAACATCAAAACAACATTACAGAAAATTCAATTCGAACCCAAAAAATTCAGCAAAATAGTTTGCAGCATTGGAAAGTTGAAAAAAAAAAACAAAACCAGATAACAACCTTTTTAAAACAATTTTTTCCAACAATGATGGACACATCATGACAGGTTACCAATAGACTTCTAGTTCCTCGAATATTATTCTCCATCCGACATTGATTGGCCGCTCCGTGCGCCGTGTGACAAGTAATTTTTTATGTTCTCTATGCACCCGACAAGCTGGTGCTATTGAATTGTCACAAGTCGTATAAATCTAACAAACTTGACAGCATCAGCAGTGCAGCAGCCTTGAAAGCATGTGCACGGATGCCGGGGTATGCTGCATATGCATGCGCCACCGGCTCCCGAATTATCCTACCCATCGCTGCAGCATGGTTAGATGATATAAAATGCAGCGCCCGGTTTCAAGATCAGATGGAAGTGAGTACGTGAATGCCGCCACACCGGTGTGGGGGGGTTGTTAGCAAACTACGATACAAGTACTGGCACAGTATGCCAACCGTTCGCGCGGGGGTGACAAAACTGTCATCCATGTCAACGCGCACGCCATTACTCAGTGCCGCGCAAGTTCGCTTCTTGAAGGAAAACTTCACCCGCGTGAAAGGGCTGGTTGGATTGGATATCAGGTTTTGAATGCGTCTAGTTGCGGGGTGCACTACGCTAGAAACATTCAAACATCGTTACGACCCGTCATTCATATCCAGTGTCGTTTGCGAGCAATGGAACACTGTGCAGGATGCGGCAGTGATGAAGTGATACTTTTGTTCGATTGTCTTGAATCAGTATCAAAGCGTTTTACATTGTGCGTTGTTGACCTGAATGTTGGATAATAATTCTACAGTGTGTTTTATAAACTGAATTTAGGTAATACTATTCTAAAAAAAGAGATAAATTCTATTAAATTGCGCCATGCGGCACAATACACAAAAGTCTTGCAAGGCGTCTCCATCAGAGAAGCTTCCCCAGCGGAGTGAACAAATCCAGAGTTAGTTCAAAATCAGACCCTCTAATGCAAATGCTCTGCGGACATTAACCCTCACCATAATGGAGATTTGCTGAGTGGCAAAGCAGCGTGCATTGTTGCGGGTGTGTGAATAATTCCTCACCGGTCTCATCGTTTCGGACGGAAAACAACAACACACTTTTATTGTATTCCTCCGCTTTGTTCCGAATCGGATCAGCAGACAGTGGTGTGCATCTGGGAACAAAGAATGCACGCATTTACGCTTCATGGAATAACTCTGATTACTCGCATGTACACCGGAAGGTTTACGCAAGGCAGCTTGTTGGAATCTCTCCCGGTAACGCTGGCTTGTTAAAACCCTTCGCATTGTGATGTAATACCGTAGCGCCGCCGCTGTGAAGCGGCTAATATAGTAGCGATTTTACGAATTCATCAGCTGTGTGCTAGTTGAGTTGTTCTCGGAAGGGTCACTCGTTGATCTTGGTTTTCACATCAAGTATAAGCGAATGTGTTTCCCTTCGCAAGGAAACGACGGTTCCACTGCAGTGGATTCAAATTTTCATAAATTATTAAAAAACAACATTTTGACTCTTTTGGAGCAGCAGCCCTCTTCTGTCGGATGCATTGTACTACAGTACGTTATAAATTTATTATTTTTTTCTGCCAGAGCAGTCCGGGTTTCGCTACCTGGGCGTGTTTGGGTTTAATCTGTACGTGACTATTTATTTTTCGCTTTAGAGAAAAAGGTTTTTGGGTGCTTGGGTAAAAAAAAAACAATATATGAGCTACAAAGGAGGGATACGGTTTAACGAGCTCTTCAGCAGGGAAACGATCACTCTTGCTGGTTAAAAATCTGCCAGTATGATGGTGTTTTTACTGCTAAACTGAACTATAATATTGCGAACATTATTAGAAAAAGTCACCCCGAGTAGCTAGCCTATAGCTGTTTGGTTTTATTTAATTTTCTAAACAGTTTCATTGCAGCAAAGACTACAGCCTACAGTTTTTTCACGGACAATTTATTTTTGTTTTGAATTTTGGCTTTCTAGCTCATTTAGACCATGATAATGCGTTGATCATGAAAAAAGTTCTTTTAAGAAGCTTGATTTGAGGATTTCGTGCATAAACTCACGGATGCGTACTTATCGTTAATATAGATAGACATGTAGAATTATTTTTTCATATCTTCAATTTCTGTGAACTTTTCCAGTCAATTTAGTATCAAACTTCCAATACCCCTCTAGTGTGCTATCCAGCGGGAAACTATAATCAATTTAACTTTCTCAGTGCTCATGATTTTTTTAGCACTAGTCTTGGGCTGGTTGATTGGCTTGCGAACTAAGGGAAAACTATTATTCCATCCTTTTCTGATGGTCAAAGAGTGGAAGAAGAATTGAAACACAATAAAAAAACTTTTTTTTGTCAATTACACTCGCGACATTCAATATGCAAATCACGCGATTTTTCGTCCTCATTGGAATCACCACGGTGGCGGCATAAGAATAAGGAAGAACAAAACTAAACGAAAAAGTTTTGGTCAACTTTCTCCGGTGGCGAAAATAGGAAGCAATCCGTACAAACGAAAGATAAAAATCTAACTGCACTGTTGTAATACCGAAATGCAGTACCGTGGTGGGGGTTTAAGAAGCATCCAAACACAATTAACAGCCGCTGAGAAATTTATTTTCACTTTTCACCTTCACGTCGATAAAATACCCACAGCTGGATTGCACATCCCGGAGGGTGCGGGCGGTGCAATTCGACACGCTGCAGCTATAAAAGAAGAGCGCTTAGTCATTCTGGCGGCCAGTAAAGCACGTGGAGTAACGTGACTTTTGCCAGGGTCAGAACGGTGCTGGCTGGTGGTGGATCGAGCGAATGCCCGCTGGTGTCGAGTTTTCGATTCTGCAGTTACCTAGCAGTGATGGAGATTTCCGACTAATCGCGAAGTTTCAGCATGAGAAAAAAAAATTTAATAAAAAACAAAATAACGAAAAAGCGGAACTTAATTCCATAGCACCTATCACCTTCATTCTAGCTTAATAGTGTCTTCGGAATAATGGTTTATATGAATGACCCGCATAATCGCAATTTGTCAAAAATTATGACAATTTTTACTTATTTTTATTATAGTAAACTATAATAAAAATAAAAAAACTAACTTTTTAATGTTAAGAAATAGAGGAATGGTTTATTCAGGAAAGTTGTAGAAGATTCAAAAATATGAAACATTGTTGAACGAATAAAAATTTTTCAGGTATAAAGTTATAAGTATATAGGTACAGACAAAGCCGGAATTAAGTGGGGCCCGGGCCCCCACTAATAGAGAAAAAGTTTTTTTCTCTATCAAAAATTAAAATCAATCAAAAGTTTGATTTACAGTAAAAAAAATTTGAACAGACCATTTCGATCTGGAACTTTCCGTCAGTGTTATTTTGTCGCGAGCGCCAATATCACAATTACATTCATAAAAGTTCACCTTCACTCAAAATATTTTTCACGTTATAATTACCGGAAAAGTTATGTGAATATTTTCCACTGTCATTTTCATGTAGATTTTACGTGATTGTCATTTGAGTTCATCGTGAACTGGTGAGATGATTTATCCTGTGAATCTTATTCAGTAGACATATGCATTTCATGTGAGTTTCACGTAGAATTTAACTACCGGTAAAGTGAAAAGCATTTGATTGTCTGATATCTGATTGTCTGACGTCTTATTTTTTTCACAACTTCTATTTAACACGGCACAATACAAATTAATGTTTTACCCAGCCAATTCAAATCTGACGTCTTATACAACGTATAACTTTCAATTCTTGTTTCCCAAATTCTTGAGAGACTAGGAATAGTTTTCAGGTGCGGGGGCCTAGTGTGGTTGGTAACGTCTCCGCCAACCACGCTCGACGCCTGGGTTCGAATCCCACCGCCGACATAGGTGTCGATGGTTGTGAGGTGGCGTGATCCACTCACAACCAACCCAACTGGTCTAAATTCAATCCTAGCCGACACCGGGAGATTTTCTGAGGCGAAAAAACTCTGGGATCACGCCTTCCATCGCATGAGGAAGTAAAGCCGTTGGCGCCGGTCCGTTAATAAACGGGTCGTGAGTTAGGGACCTGGGTGTGGAGTCGCCTCCCTGGGCGTCGGTAATTGGCCACAACAGTGGCGGAAATAGAGCGACGGAAAATAAGCGAGAATTAAAAAAATAGTTTTCAGAACTTATCCAAATATGTTGCTTGATAAGTCGCACGGGCATGAAAAATCGCCAATTCGTAAATGAATTAAACGACACAATACATACAAACAGGCAAAATGATATTGCGATATTCGCTGGCGATAATCACTGTGAGCTGCAACTGTTTATGTTCGGGATATTCCTCGCAATTTGAACTGAATCTGTGTGAAATCCCTATGCCGAATTCTTATAGTTTTTCTAAAGCTCACTTATTGGAAAGTCATCGAGTAATTCCTTTCATGTTCAAAGACAACATCAGACAGAAGCTTCGCCATTTTGATTTCTGTATATTTTCGCACGGAGAGTTCACGCGATACCTCATTCTGTTTGACGTTGCCAAGTTGACGTAGATGTTACGTGATAAAACATAGTATGTTATGTTTGTCACATAAATCATACAAAATGACAGAAAATGAAAGTACAGGAAATTTCACGTAACAATAACGTGAAAAATATTTTGAGTGTTGGATTCTCTTGGAATATAAATATGATACCTATAAGTCAGCTGGCATTGAATTGTCGAGGAATGAGAAATACGAAGTGGTTTGTGTACGAGTACCAAACGTTCGGCTCAACCCCGTTGGTGTTAAGAAAATATCCGCATCGACACAGATTTCTGCAGAGAAGAAATATAAGAATAAAGGCATACCAGCAATTGATAAACTGGTCGATGTTCTCGATTAACGAAAAGCGCCCAAAAGATTTGGTTTTTTGTCCGACATCAACACTAAACCTTCTAAACTGGAGTTTGCTGCTGAAAAACTTGTGGCTGCCTATCCGAATGATCTAGAAAATGGATTGGGAAACGAATTAGTTCAGCTTTTTTCGTTTGCTGAGCAATTTCAGAGCCCAGAGAATAGTTCATTTGAATTACATTTATACAATGTGATTGTGAACAAAAATATGCAAAATGTATTTGTAAACGCTGAATTTTTTTTGCGGATTTATTTGAGTCTACTGATCTCGAATGCAACTGGGAAAAGGTCTTTTTCGAAGATGAAACTGATTAAAAATATAGAAAATCTATAACGAGCGTCTTAGCAGAGTGATTGAGATCAATCAAAGAAATAGTTATCGGTTTCCGTTATACTCTGGTTCCACCAGTCCACATAAGCACTGAGGAAGACTGTACGTCACAGTCGAAATATATATTTGCGGACTGAATTTCAATATTTATTTCCAAAAAATTTAGTAGAGTATAACGGAAACCGATAACTATTTCTTTGATTGATTAAAAATAGGTTGCGTACGACCAGCGTTGTTAAACTCGCTCGCAAAAAGCATGCGATACTCCAAGTGGCGTTCTCGCCGCTACCGAAATCTCACACTAGAGATACTCCTGTCGTACTGTTTCTCATTCTCTTTTCCTTTTTTCATTTCACACTTCACGCACTCTCGCTCGCGTACTTTCCCACTCGCGTGTACCTCCCTTTCTCGCGAGCACAACCGTCAAGACGCATTATGACGATACGGAGTGACAAGGTACGACAAAGTGGAGTGGCGAAAAAAATATTTCGATGGGTAGGCAGGGATGCCACATATACAGATTTTTCAGTACTTATACAGATTTTTGCGTATTTTTTATACAGATATCTGTATATACAGATTACAGATTTTCTGGAAATAGTACAGAACTATACAGATTTTTTTTTTTTGATTTTCGTGGATCGCGAAACAAACTTTTCGATATAGTTGAAAATCGAAAAAGAACTCAAATGCTATTGAGCGTATTGGAGGTTTCATTATATTTATATGTTACGCATAAACGTGTGCATAATTGTGTTTTTATTTCAAGGGATATGTCCAGTACATATGCAGATATTTATACAGATTGAAATACCACCAAGGTGATTTTCTGAGATTCGAAATACAGTTGAAATTGTGGCATCACTGCGAGTAGGTGGTCGAATATCATACACGTTCAAGCATGCGATTCTATATAGATTTATCACCCCACTTTCGGCTGTCGGTGCACGATGCAAAACTGCTTGGCATCAGTTTAGCGATGGACAAGCCGCATGCGTGAGTCGGTGAACGAAGCATTTTCGTTTTCGGGCACATTTTTTCAAGCACTCCTAGTCAAGTACTCTTATTCGAGTACTCGCGTATTTGGCGTGAGTAAAAAAGCAAAAGAGAATTCGCGAGCGGCTGTATGCTGGCTGCTGCTCTGGCAAATGCATGGATAATAAAGAGTTTCTCGAAAGTGTGTGTGCGAACGACTGGAGAAGCGTAGCACACATCTCAGTCTCGAGCAGAAAGGAGTGGATATGTTCTCGCTCGTTTAGCAACGCTGCGTACGACTATGAAGAATGAAAGGCTGTCAAACCTAGCGTTGTTAAGTTGCAAGTACGATATACTGAAGGAGTTGTATGTTGATTATTCAATTATTAAGTTCTCTGCAAAAAACTCGTAAGAAAAAATTCTAACAAATATTTGGTAACTCTTCAATAACAAATAAATGTTTTTAACTCGTACGATACTCGTGAGGTTTTATTTTGTTTTGAGGCCCCCACCTCAAATTGGGCCCCGGGCCTCCACAATCGTAAATCCGGCTCTGGGTACAGAGTTAAAAAGTATATTATAGAAAACTTACTTCAAATTTAGTTTTTTGTACTTAACTTTAGTGCGTTACATTTTACACGAAAGTGTTGTTCAAAGGAATTGTCCAAAATACACATTTTTGCCAAGCACTATACATCTCCAGGACTTTTCCTTACAAAGTAATATCATATTTTACTTTATTTTTTCGATAACTTCAAGAACTTATATGTTAAAAAGGGGTAAGCGGAATCATGATGTTAATACTTTTCCTAGAAGATAAACTGAAGTATTATAAAGTCTTGTAGGTTCTATTAGTCCCAACCCGCCCATATTAGAGTACGACGAGCATATGTTACAGTAGATTTTCATATATCAAAAATACTAACTTTTAGTGTTAGTAAATGAAGGAATGGTTTCTTTGGCAATGTTTTAGGAAGTGAAAAAAAAATTAAACTTTGCTGAACAAACAAAATTCCTCTCTTAATTGGGTACAGAATAGCAGAGTATTTTATATAAAAGTTACTTAAGAGTTATTTTTTTGGACTTTACTTTCGTTAGTTACATTTTACAAGAAAACGTTGTTCTAAAGAAGCATTTGGGCATAAAAACACATTGGTTTTTGTTGAAGACCACCTCTCTCAAGAATTTTTATTTAAAAAGTTATAGCATATTTTAGCTCATTTTTCGAATCATCATTTATAATTCCTGAACTGAAATATATGAATCACAGCTAGTTTGTAAACGAAAATGACGATATTTCAGGTTAAAATTTATTCATTTTAATTCACGAGATGAAGTTTACTAAATTTGCTCTCATATGATTATCGTTACACCGATTTTAATCCGGTGTGTTGCAAAATGTCAAGATCAAGCTCTGGAATTGAAATATTTATAATTTCCTGCGAAAGCAGAAGTATTGAGTTAATGATATGGAATAATCATTGTTGAAAGTTTTTTTGACGTGGGACTACGTCTTTGTTTACTATATTGCAACAGATTTCAAACGTTAATAACAGCATAACCATATGATGGATAACAATAACCAATATGTTGCTGGATAGATAAAATGTAGAACAATTTTGAAATATGCTAGTTATCACTATAATTTTTTTTGCGAAGCGGTAAAATTGATGAAAAGTTTCAATGACAAATTTACGCGAACAATGAACCAATTACATGCGAGCATTCCTAGCACAGACGTCGTGAATGGACACCAACCATTCCCTGTGATATTCTCTGTATCAATATCGAGAAAAAAATTAACAGAGTCTCCCCGTCCCAATAGGTCAATTTATTTTGACTTCCATGAGCTTAGATTAATATGATGTTTCGAAGGTAAAAATTTTCCGGAAAGTTTGAAATTAACGCCCATTCTTGAACCATTCCTAAACCAGCTGTTAGAACCTCATAAAAACTGATGTCTTGAAAGAAAACATGCTGGGAAAAGCAACAGTACCAGTGGAGCAGAGAGCCGCAGGTTTCTCGTCGTCTGTGATTGCAGTGGTACTCTTCTATTCGTACATTTCAGCGGTACACTTCTATTCGTACTGTAGCGGTACTATTCGTATTGCAGTGATACACTTCTGTTTATACATTTTTATTCGTGCGCAATCGAGGAAAAACTGCTAGGCTGCTGCTTATGATTGGAAGATTATCTCATGAATATGATTACCTTAAATTACTCAACGAGAATTGTACATTTTTGCAACGGGTATTTATTTAATTTTATCTTCGATATTCACTAAATAATCGTGACCGGATAGTATCGGGAGAACGTGAATTGTGAATTTTTGGTCCATTTACATTTCAAAATTGTTAGATGATATATTATTATTTTAAACTTAACCATAATAAACGTATATTAGCTGTCTCCGTAATACAATGAATGTAGTTGTAGGCAAATGAAAATAGTGTCAAGCAAAAAGCAAAAAAGGAATTGTTGATTGCTATAATTTTTTGCTGGAGCTTGTTGATAATTTTGTTTAACATATCTTCTTATATTTGCCAATTAATAAGCCGTTTTAAAGGCTTCCATATTATTTTAAAGGTTAGATCCATGTTATAAATTTGATTTAATCAGAGTTAAATAAGACAAAACCATTCATTATGTATGATAACGTAAATATTATTGGATTTGGTTTTTGAGGATATAGAGTTAATTCTGACTTTTACGAATTACAAGAAATTCTTGGTGCTTCTTCAACAAGCACGATATATGCTAGTGTTGTTGAATATATTTCTAAAAATAGATTTCCAGGGAAGGCCGAAAATAAAAATAAAAATGAGTCACTGAGCAAACACATTCATTCTGTCTGCGGACACTGTATATTTTGTGTTTAGTCCCACGTCACCATTTCATATAACCCTAGGGCTGTATACCTTGTAGTATTTTTGAGCTCTTATCAAACTTTACTCTTTTCTCCAAATTTAACGTAATTTATCCTTAAGTAAGATTACTCCAAAAAATTCATTATTATTCAGTTATTTTGAAACTTGTTTGATCAAAGTTGATTGAGTTTTGACTGAGTTCGAAGAATTTTTCGAAAATATAAATAAATTGCACCGGACATCCAAGGGTTAACTTTGACAGGTATGTCAATCTTGCATAGATTGCATTTTACAACACGTAAACATTGCCTAGTGCTGTAAGATCTTTTGAACAGTCTTTTTTATCACGAATTTTCAGGTGATCAACTTCACCCCACTTATCAATTTCACCCCATTCCACGGTACCTCGATCATGACTATCGAATATTTATAGTAACGCGGTACATCAAGATGAACAACTTCTAAATACATACTGCGAGAAATCTTTCGAGAAAAATTTGCCCTGTATCTGTTGAATTCATTAAGCCGAATTTCATGTGGTTCTTCACTTAGTTGTTATACTTAGCAAAGAGCATTCGTTAATTACTGGTCCATATATTAAAATTTTATGGTTTGTGGTAGTCATCGGGTACCATAAATAAAAACCAATACAATCTTCAGCTGTTTTTAAGTGTACTTCTTAAATTTCTTCACGTCAAATTCATTTTGACTAACACTCAATGTCGTGCTGAAACGTTCCAGTAGTCCTAAATTTACACCAGTAACAATATCTGTACGTTCTGGATTCCTGAAAACCCATCGAGCCGTATTTCCATCGTTGCTGTTGTCAAATCCCTGCTTTGGCTATCAACTAGTAGAAGGCGGAAAGTTCGGAGGATGGAATAAGTAAGAGATCGAAACTGCAAAGTCGTTTACATTACCCTGAGGTGCGACAAAAACAGTATAAAATCGAATGTTCTGCAAAATACGCACCCAAGGCGAGTTCTGAATCTTTTTATAATCTTCTAAACATATAAAAATGCAGCTCTGTCTGTCTGTCTGTCTGTCTGTCTGATTCATATAGGCTTGGAAACTACCGAACCGATCGGCGTGAAATTTTGTATATAGGGGTTTTAGGGGCCAGGAAAGGTGACCAAGATAGTTCGAGACCCCTCCCCCTTCTGCAAGGGAGGGGTCCCATACAAATGAAACACAAATTTCTGCACATCTTAAAAACTAACCAAGCAAATGGAACCAAATTTGGCATGTGGATGTTTTTAGGAGTAACAAATATGTCCATGTTGGTTCGACACCCTTCCCTCTTCTGGAAGGGAGGGGTCCCACACAAATGAAACACAAATTTCTGCACATCTCGAAAACTAACCAAGCAAATGGAACCAAATTTGGCAAGTGGATGTTTCTAGGAGTAACAAATATGTCCATGTTGATTCGACACCTTTCCCTCTTCTGGAAGGGAGGGGTCCCATACAAATGAAACACAAATTTCTGCACATCTCGAGAACAAACCAAGTAAATAGAACCAAATTTGGTAGGTAGATGTTTTTAGGGGTGACAAATATGTCCATAATGGTTTGACACCCCTCTCTCTTCTATAAGGGAGGGGTCCCATACAAATGAAACTCAAATTACGCACAGCTCGAGAACCAATCAAGCAAATATAACCAAATTTAGCAGGTGAATGTTTTTAGGTGTAACAAACATGTCCATAATGTTTCGACACCCTTCCTTCTTCTGGCATGTCTCCAAATACCATTTCGAAATCCAAGATGGCGACTTCCCGTTTCTGAAAAATAGCGGCAAATAACCTTATACCACCAAACATGGGTATTTCCGGAATTGTTATGGTGCACTGAAGCCACAAATCGACCTCAGACAACATTTCAAATTGTAAGATGGCGACTTCCGGTGTCTGGAAAACAGCCGAAAATGACCAAATAACACCCAATATGAGTGTTTCCTCAACCAGATTGACGCTAAGAGGCCAAAAATTGTCTCCTAATGCCAATGTGAAATCCAAGATGGCGTTTTCCGGTTTCTGAAAATCAGCGGCAAATGACCAAATACCACCTAACATGGGTATTTCCGGAATTGTTATGACGCACTGAAGCCACAAATCGACCTCAGACAACATTTTGAATTGTAAGATGGCGATTTCCGGTGTCTGGAAAACAGCCGTAAATGACCAAATACCACCCAATATGGGTATTTCCGGGATTGTTATGATGCACTAAAGCCACAATTCGACCTCAGACCAGAACCAGACCATTTCAACCAGAATGACGCTCAGAGGCCAAAAATTGTCTCCTAATGCCATTCTGATATCCAAGATGGCGACTTCCGGTTTCTGAAAAACAGCGGCAAATGACCAAATACTACCCAATAGGCGTCGTACACAAATTACGTAACGCATGAAGGGGGGGGGGGAGGGGGGATAAGTCTGCGTTACTTATTGTTACATAGTGGGAAGGGGGGGGGGGGTAGTTGAGTCCGTTACGTAGCTAAGATGTTTGCTCAAAATTGCAAATTTGGAGGGGGGACAGGTTGTCCAGCGTTACGTAACTTCCGGTGTCCTGGAAAACAGCCTAAAATGATCAAATACCACTCAATATGAGCGTTTCTTCAAGCAGATTGACGCACGGAGGGCCGAAATTGTTTTGAAATCCAAGATGGCGACTTCCGGTGTCCGGAAAACAGCCTAAGTGACCAAATACCACCCAATATGAGTATCTCTGGAACGAGAATTAAGCTGAAAATTGACCTCAGACACCATTATAAATTGTAAGATGGCAACTTCCGGTTTTTAAAAAACAACCAAAAATGGCCGATTTTCATACAAAATGAGTATCTTCGGAACCAGGATGATACACAGGAGCTAGAATCGACCACAGACACCATTTTGAATTCGAAGATGGTGACTTCCGGTTTTGTGGAAAACAGCCGAAATGACCAAAAAACACCCAATATGGGTGTTTCTCAAACCAGAATGACGCTCAGGGGCCAGAAATTGTCTCCAAATGCCATTTTTAAATCCAAGATGGTGACTTACGGTTCCGTATCACCGGATCCAGAATGATGCAAGGAGCTATAAATTGACCTAAGACAACAGTTTGAATTGAAAAATGGCAACTTCTGGAAAACATCCAAAAATAACCGAATACTACTACATATGGATAAGTCCGTAATCGAAATGATGTAAAGAAGCCAAGCATTGACCCTGGACACCATTTTAAATCAGAAGATGACCACTTTCAGTTTCTGGAAAACAACGAAAATAACTGAAATGCACCCAATATATATCCGGAATAGAGGTTATATACAAAAGCCAAAAGTTGAGGATGTTTCCATTCCGATAAAACCAATTATTTTTAAACGATATAATCCAATCGCAAGGAATCAATAAATTTGAAATGTTTAAAATTATTGAATTAAACACTAAAAATAGGCGGGACGAAGTTTGCCGGGTCAGCTAGTATTAAAAAAAAAATCTGTTAGGAGATGCCTTCAATGTGAACCTACCTACATGACCATTTTCTCATTTAGTTACTGAGAAGCTAATGAAAACCACTTCCTTTGAAACTGGGAGAGAAAACAGTTGTTTACCCCTGGCTGTGATGATTATGAGTGAAAAACAAAGCGGCTGAAATGATCTACGAATATATGTGGTTAGTTACTCACTCTGTGTGAGAGAATGTCTAGTTCTCCCAGAGCTTTGATAAATAAATAAAGAAATGTGTGCAAAATCAAGAAAACGGATGAAGCCTGACCCGGAGTTTAATAACGTCAACGTCACTAGACGATGCACTCGTGAAGGTGGTGATGATCTCGACGATCCATACTTTTCTCACCCTTTAAGCCCAAGCCAAAAAAATGTGTAAGTAAAAGGTGTCTAAAACAAAATCTTCATGCTCTCTCCCTCTCTCTCTCTCTGAGCGTCAAAATTATTGTTTTATCGCTCACAATGCTAGTTGAAACATCGCAGCTGCCACGAAAAAAACACACGGATCAAACCAGTGTATTTACATCATATATTGAAAATTTCATGTTTTTTTTATTGAACAAAAAAGTGAGGTGAGACTTTTTTTGGACAAAAAAACTGCTTTGATGCACGACTTCCCGAAGTCCGATTGCAAAGGCCAAGTTTATCTTTCAGACCTTCGCCAGTGACTTGGCATACATAAGATTTGCCGGAATTAAGTCTGTTGCTAGATCAACTTTATCAAACAAATTCTACTTCAACTTAACCCCGAAGATTCTCTTTTCCGATTTTTTCCCTTTCGTTTCTCTAACTTCTTGGTTTTTAGCTTTGTGCCACCTGTCGTTACCAAGAAAGAAAACATCATCGATACTCTTTTTGTTTTTGTCTACCTATTTCGCTGCCATGCGGCCGTAGTTGTTTCTTTCAGAGGAAACAAGGTGTCTGGTATCAGCACTTTATTCCGACGGAGGAATGTCGGGAATATATATTATGTCAGATTATGCAACAAACAGCTGCATCGAACGTCTGTTTGTCTGTGGGAATATAATTTTGTGACAATACCTGAGCACAATTGTGCTTGAATTTCGCATGGAGACTTTTCTCGAGATGACAAAACTGTTGAGACCCACCGCTGAACGAAATGACAGAAGTTGATTTCCATTGGCACCCTACAGTTTATATCATGTGATAAACAACAATTCGAATGTTACGCTACGGTTCATTTTAACAGCATGTGCGTTGCACGGTAAGCAGTATTGCCAATAATGGCAGGAAAAACTTCATCTTTTACATTGTTTTTCCTCGACTTCATTGCAACTCGTACTGAAAGTTAGTAAAGTTTTTTTAATCCCATTTTGCTACATTAAAGTCATTGATTGGTTGGCAAATGGCTGGACACGTGTGACTTGAGACCCTAATGTGGCCATTCACCTCTGTCCAGCAGCTCCTATCCCAACCTCCACGTGGTGCCGCCCGGAGTACGAGCAGCCTTAGCGGAAATCGGGTAACCAACCTCCGGTGGAAACTATGGTCGTATGCTGACTGGAAAGGGGGATGTTCGCGGCTGTATCCCCATATTAGGGGCAGCGTACAACAGCGTCTGACACGGAGCGGGCGGCTTAATTATGGAATGCTGTATTCTGCCAGCTACACCTAAGATGGCAGCACCATCAGCAGGATGTAGGTATCGCGACCCTGGTAAGGTAGCATATCGAAACCTTTCTTCAACCACGAACTTCGAATTTAGAAATACGGAACGGATCAATTGGCAAAGACCTAGGCTACGAACACGGAAAAAGATTAGGGTAAACGATAGGAAATTGGGTACTTGGAACGTCTGATCTCTCCATGACCTGGCGCGGGCTGGCTTGCTTGCTCAAAACTACAGCGGCAGGGAGTCGAAATCGCGGCGATTTAGGAGGTTCGGTGGGCAAATTACGGAGAAAGGGAATTCCGTGCAGTAGACCCTATTGCACGCACTTCTTTCAAGTACCACATCTACGGGGCGTCGGTTTCGCAGTGCTGGGAAATCAAAAAACTAGAGTCATCCGGTGGAGGCCCGTAGATGACCGTATATGCGTGTTGAGGATTAAGGGCAAATTCTTCAACTACAGTTTAATCAACACCTACGCACCGACAAACGACAAATCCGATAAAGTCAAAGATGAGGTCTATGACAAGCTTGAGCGAATCTATGACGAGTGCCCAAAACACGACGTAAAAGTCGTCATCGTAGACGCAAACGCACAGGTTGGGAGAGAGAAATTCTTCCGTCCGGTCATTGGAAGGCATAGCCTCCACTCGTCAACCAATGAAAACGGCCTGAGGCTGATAAACTTTGCCGCGGCCAGAGGAATGGCCATATGTAGCTCCTATTTTCCACGTTTGAATATTCGGAAACACACCTGGAGGCATCCAAATGGAGAAGCCTGCTCCCAGATCGATCACGTACTGATTGACGGTCGGCACTTTTCGGATGTTACTGATGTTAGGTCTTTTCGGGGACCAACCATTGACTCTGACCATTATCTCGTCGTTTGTAAGATCCGCGCACGGTTTTCGAACGTGCTGAAATCTCGCACAAAGAGGACGACGCGTTTCAACATTCAGCGATTGAAAGCTGATGGCGTGGCAGCAGAATAGGCCAGAGAGCTGGATCAACGGATCGCAGAACAGCAGGAGGAAGGAGTGGAAGACATAAATGGGCTGCGGAACAGTATCCACGGCGCCATCGAAACGACTGCGAGAGAGGTGGTAGGTACGACGCGTGGAAGACAGCCTAATGGCTGGTTCGATGCAGAGTGCCAGAGAGCGACAGACGAGAAGAACCGTGCCAATAGCCGCATGCTCACTACGGCTACGCGTAAGAACAGAGAGAGAGATACAGGGTGGCAAGAGCTGCCGAAAATAGAACCCACCGTCGGAAGAAGCGCGAGTACGAGGAGCAGGTGCTCGCCAGCGCAGAGGACAGCTATGCTGAAAACGACGTGCGGAGATTTTATAGAACTGTCAACAGTGTCAGAAAAAGGAATTTCCCTGTGCCGGTCATGTGTAATGACAAAGACGGGAAACTGCTTACTGATAAACCGACGGTTGCAGCCAGGTGGAAGGAGCATTTTCAGGCGCTATTGAACGGTGAGGAACCGGATAAGCAGAGCCGGAACAGGATGACGATTATGAGTGACGAACAAGCTGTGGAGCCACCAACACAGGAGGAGGTGAAAAAGGCGATTAGTGAGCTGAAAATTGGCAAGGCCGCTGGGAAGGACGGTTTCCCAGCCGAACTTCCTAAAGCGGGAAGCGAGCGGCTGTACTATGCGATCCACCAGATAATACTAAGAATCTGGGCGGATGAACAAATGCCAAACGACTGGTTGGAAGGCCTCATAAGCCCTATTTATAAGAAGGGCCATCGATTGGATTGTGGCAATTATCGAGGGATAACGTTGCTCAACTCCGCATATAAAGTGCTCTCCCGAATCCTGTTCTTCAGATTGAGACCGTTAACGGAATCCTTTGTTGGCGAATACCAGGATGGTTCCACGACGGATCAAATCTTCACCCTGCGACAGATCCTCGATGAGTTCCGGGAGTACAACTTACCGACTCACCATCTGTTTGTGGACTTCAGGGTGGCATACGACTCAGTGCAAAGAAACGAGCTGTGGCAGATCATGCTGGAACACGGTTTCTCTACGAAACTAATTATGCTGAGTCGTATGACGCTGGAGGGATCAAAATCATGCGTGCGGATAGCTGGCTAGACATCAGCCACATTCGTAACGTTGGATCGACTGAAGCAGGGGGATGCGTTCTCCAACTCACTGCTCAACATCGCTCTTGAGGGTGCAGCTCAAAGAGCAAACATGGAAGAAACGGTACGATCATCACGAAATCTCACATGCCTCTATCAACCGTAAAGCCGTGGAGGAGGCCTTCGTACCTTTTGAGAGGGAAGCAGCGAGATTGGGACTTGTCATTAATTCTGCCAAAACGAAGTACATGGTAGCTGGCAGAGAGCGTGGGAGTCCTGGCAGAGAGTCGTGGGAGGTTTGACAGGCATTCTTATCTAATTTCATATCGTTAAATGTGTTAAGTTAAGAAGTAATTACCTGTAAATTGTCACAAGCTGCTCCTTTGTTCACGTGCAATAGCCGAACGGTAATCAAAGAGATGTCAAAACTTGGCAGGGCCAAATTATGTTTGCTTCAGAAAGAGGCAAACATATTTCGGCCATGCGTTTGCCCACTTTATCAACTTTTTTCAACATGTTAGAGTACACAAACTACAACAACGAATTGTTTCAAAAGCATACATATTTGTTACAACAGCTTCCGGACGTTGACTTGTATATTACCATTTCCTCTTGAATTTGGGTTGACTCAGCCATGACTTTGAATATGTATGAACTAATTCCAAAATAACACTACCTAGAGCCAGTTTTTCGCCGAAAATTATAGTGTAGTATGATTCTTAGGTGTGTTACTCATATTGCATGCATAATTTTCTAATATTCAATGAATTTATCAGATAAAATGCGTAAAATGTGACCGGGTGGGCCAAAATATGCATGTGGGCCAAAACACCCCCGTTACCCTACTTGGCGGTAAACTAGAAGATGGAGTGTGGCGTAGACGCATGAACCACGAGTTGTACCAGGTATACAAACATGCTGATATAGTGAAAATAATAAAGCGGGGCAGGTTTCAGTGGGGTGGACATGTGGCCAAAATGCCTGACGAGAGAGCCACCAAAACTATCTTCAGCAGAGAACCAGGAAGATGCCGTCGACTCCGTGGTAGGCCTCACACGCGGTGGAAGAAGATGCACGATCTGCTGGTGTACGAGGAGACTGGAGATTGGCTGCCCAAGACAGAAGAAACTGGACTTCTTTAATTCGTTCGGCCCTAGACCGATGAACGGTCCGTTAGCTAACAAAGTAAAGTAAAGTAAAAGTAAGTAAGTACGCGGTGTTGTTTTTCACGTTTATCTCGATAGACTACAGTGGGGACTTCCCTCTCTTAGATACGGGCCTCCAAATCATCACCGACGCGGTGCTCTGGAACCGCAAGACTTTTATTTGGGACGGGGTGATACAGGCCAACGTTGGCGTCCACAGCCGATCATTTTGGACATTGTGCGGCTGTTGCAAAGCAAAGAGTTTCTCATCAGAAAACACGAATTCATGGCTTGCGTGCCGCGAACAACTTTACTAAGACATCGCGCGATAAACAAACAACAAATGCCAGCAAGTCGACACCAAGAGAGTCGGTTAGCCTATATTTATTTATTTATTTATTTATTTATTTATTTATTTATTTATTTATTTATTTAACCTATTCCCATCAAGCCTTATTGGTCTCCATGAAAGCTAGTGGATGGGGAAAAGCCAGTTTGAGGCCTTCCTCATGGAGGCATAAAAACCTCATCATCTTTTGTTAAAAATATACATCAGAATTTTACATAAAAGTCATTAAAAAAATTGCAAACATTACAAACTTAATTTAAAATTCAACAAGCAATACACTAGTTTCAACTTAGTCATTACATAAAACATCCATCCTATTATTAAGCAATATGGTCAGTTATAAAATATTTGGCAAAGACACTTTCTGAAAGAATTTCCTCTACTCCTCTACTGAAGCGTAAGCTCGAACACATGCAGTGACTGGTTCATTATATCTGAACAATGTGCGATGTAATCTGGGTTGAAACAATCCAGCAGATTGAAGGGGCCGTTACGGAGCACGGAAACTCAGCAAAGAAAAAATCCACCATCCCCAACTCATATGGGTGGCTCCTGGGAGTGCATGGTGCATTCCGTAAAAGTAGCTCTGACAGCCATTGCAGATCTTTCACATCACCCTAGAGATGAGATGCTGTGATTCTCAAGGTAGAGCAATCATCAATTCCAGATCACTTTTGGGCATTCCTCTGGAATCGACGGAGCAGGAGTCGCTCACGCCAAATTACTTTCTGCTATTTGGCTCCAAGGACGTATCACAAACAGGAATGTCTACCAAGGTGGAATAAAGTATTCTACGGAGCAGTCTAGCGCATTACTTGATGAACCATTTCTGAAGTCGATGGATTTAAGAACTCCTGCTAAACATTACAAGTCGTACCAAGTAGTTCCAGCCGGTAAATTTTGGATCTCCCCTAGCTGTAACGATGAAACAGCATAGATGTCAGGAAGAGAAAAATAACACAGCAACAACGTGATGTAGAATTGTCACATGCAGCACAAACCGACAGAAATCACTTATCATTGAAGGTTGGTACATACCACACATTTAGTGTTTCTCAAGTTTCTCAAAACTCTTGATTTTTCGCTAATGTTTCTACTTCTTGTTTCTCTTATGTTTTTGTGATTCCTGTGTTACCATTATTAGTCTGAAAAGTGAAAACAATATTATTTGCAATTTCTCAATATTCTCTTGAAAAGGAAAATCCTTGATGACGAATTGGCACAGTTTTTAAAGTTTAATTCTAACAGTTTCAACTTTAACTGAACTTAATCGATCAACAATAATTGCAAAAGCATCGATTCTCAGACCATTTAGCAGCTAACACCACCCTTATAGCTAGAAACTTCTCCAATTCTGTTTTTTTTTTCAGTTGTTAGCTTCAAACATAGTTTGTGTTTTTCGTGTGTGAAAAAGTTTGATCACAAAAGAAACGAGAAGAAAAACATTCTCTGCACCATTTACGACTTATTCTTTTCGAATTTTACCGACATCTGTTCCACTACACGTATCTGCGTGACACGTGAAAGCTTGGCCGTTCCGTTTACTCTTTCTGTTTAATATTCTACAGCAAACACGGGAGCAGCTCGGAACGAATTCCAAGGGATGCAGCGCTCTTTCTTTAACCCAACGAGGAAGGTAAATCGCACTAAATGAAGTCGCGATTAGGGTACCGGGGTCGCAGGAAACAGGTGCGGGGTGTCAAAACTGTGGTTTGCTAGTAGTTCGACGATAAATTTTATCGCAAAGTGTCGTAGTCGCCCCGCTTGAGTGTGGTATAAATTTGAAATTATCGACTATAGAATGTAATTTACTTCGCACGAGTGCGCTCCCACCTACACATATATATATATGACCGGGTTTGCTAGATCAGAAGGAGAGTGAGAAAAAATAAAGCCAAGAAGGTCATAAATCGGGCAAGTTGAGACAGATGCGCTTTTCCGGGATTGGCCATTAGGTTGTTCCCCCATATGGCAAGTCGACCGAAAGGGGTAAGACGCCGCGAAGTTCTCCGCACTGTTTAATCTTATGGATGCCAGCTGGTCCCGTTGGCAATTCTCTGTCAATTACGAGTTACGTTTTGGGAAACTTCGTTAGTGTCGTTGTGGCCGTTGAGGACGAGAATCGAAGGTGTCTTTTACTGGTCATATATATATGTATCGATTAGCAAAGCACTAATAATTGTTTAGATGGCGTTTTTAAATTGTAATGAGCTTATAAACTTACTTTCTGAGTTCTGTTTTATGGATAAAAAATTTTGAAAGAATTATCGGTCAAGCTAATCACATTTAATAGTGCAGCGTGATCTTTTCGATGTTTCCAAAAAAAACATGCGTCCGCATTGTTTGGTATCAATGTAGACGCACTGTAATACTAAGTGATCACATAGCAAAGTCTTTTCGAACACACAAAATACGATTCACTTTATTTCCATAAATAAATTCCATTGAATCGGAGAAAAAAATCAGAATTCTATTCTTTAAATAACGCTTCTTATTCCAAGCAACTTTTAAATGCCACGAGTTGAGGAACTTTTAAAGAAATCGTTTACCTCAAATGTTACCTTTACAGAAGGCGGACACATACTTACCTCATGTTATGATGAACGTGGGAGACCGTTCATGTGAAATTTACTGTTCCAGAAAAAACTGTGTATCTTCCAACCGGCTGGAATGTGCTGCGCTGTGTATGTGGGAATTTCCGAGGCGCTACAGATGTTGCAGTAAATCGGTTACCATTCACATTCCGAGGAAATCGGGATGCTTGTTTATTTATTTATTTTTATTTTATACAATTTCATAAGTCAGCAAACTTTATCATCCTCTTTGCAAGCTCGAATTTTTGAAGCTTGAGACATCAAAATAAAAGTCAATTAATATTAATTTGAATGTGTGGATTTGTACATCAGAAGTCCGATACTTCATCGGTGCTTAACTACAGCTTTAGTATATTCCCATCACTCAGGTAAGTTCAAATAGGTTCAAGCGGGCTCAAGTTTCTAAATCTTGTGCGAACGTGATGGTTAATTGTCGGCGGTTAATGAGCTGTGCAAAACCGCACTTAGCATCTATCGCTAATGAGTTGCTCTGCAATTATTTCAAGCCACACCTTCTTCAACTAGTTGCGGGCGTTAGATTTGCTACACGCATCCGACCGGGCTGGATAACTTGTTCGTAAAAATGATTACTCCTTTGTTATGAGCTGTCAGCATGCAACACCGCGCCTGTCTGTTTACCGTAAATCAACGCAATAAGATAAGCCCTCGTATTTCCCCCGCGGCTGTCATAGTTTCACCTTTCCCTGCGTTCATGGCGCATCGCCGGCTCGCAGGTCATACGTGCGACCCGGAGTCCGTGCTCGACGTTTCGAATCCGTGTTGTTCAATTTTATGACTCTCCAAGGTGCGAAGCGGCACTGTATTGGCCAACGACCCGTGATGGCTGCGTCGATGATCCGGCTGGATGATGGTGTCGCTTTTTATGACATCTGCCTCTCCACGGACTGCCGTCAGCATCGTTGCGGCGTCGTCATCGGTGACGAGTGGCACAGCATTCGCATCACCTTCGCTTTTCGGAACGTGCTTGGCCAAATTGATAATGGGGTTCTACCGCTGTGGGTTATGGATCACTTGATATGCGGTCGTTAGAGAGGATTTCATAAACGTAAGAGCCGGAATAACGTAATGCCTTCCGCGTGTTGGAATTGTGATGGAATTCCGAGTAACATCCCAAGCTCCGTCGAGTGAGCCGAGATTTAGGCCGGAATTTTAATTATTTTAGCGCATAGCAGCCTGCAGGGCATGGCTGTAAGAACCTGTTTGAATATTTGATTGAAATGAAATATATTCCATCAGGAGATCTTGGCGTTACAATGTTCATGAGGCATCTGGCAGCCGGGTAGAAAAAATGTGGCTTCGAACTTTCTAGAATTCTAAGTCTTTTCAAAATATTTCATTATAAATGATAGTGACGATAGAAATTCTATACCACTGAAAAAATAACGTTAGAAAACGTCTGCATAATTGAAACTAATAAATAAAATGATTTGCTAAAGTGCCATTTATATAGCATTCTTTTCGAAAATAAAACGAATATTTGCTATTTTTCACAAACTAAAATCAGTACCAAAAATAGCTTGAGAAAAATCAACAAAAAAAGCGAAAAAAATAAAAACATACTTGGGACTACATCAGTCAGTCAATTAACTTTTGTTCGAATCAGTCTCCTCCGAAACAAGTTTCGTTATCTCGGACAAGGCCGCAAGGGACATCACTTTTAATCAGACTGAAATTACTGCCCGGGACCCACCCCGTGCCAGCCGCACTATTCGTTATCGCCAAAACTCTGCAAGTACATTTTTCCTTATCAGCACGAAGCGCAAAACGTTTCCACCATTCTCATAAACAAATCCAATTTATGAGTCCATTATCTATCCAATCTCTTGAGCGCTGGCGTTAAACTGCCACTGCTGTAGAGAGTGATAATGATTTTTCTCCAACCCCGGCGCTGCTGTCGCATCCATTTGTGAGCAGTCTCCTCCAGCGACTGACCTACAGCCAACTGTCTAGGTATTGAAGCTTTTGATCTGCCGCTCGCTGCACAGTTGTCCCGGGCCGGAGCGGGGCCGACGGAAACAGCAAAAAATGCAATATTCATTCATTTTCGACCCGCTTAACGATCATTGCCACCACCATCAGAATCAATTTGGCCGGGAACTTTTAGTCCGTGGAGGCCCATTTTCTAGCATTCGTTTCAATGGCGAAGAGTCGGCAAGGTTTGTGCTAAAGTATAGCAATCTAAATTGATATGAACAGATACAAGTAGTTCAGTGAGGTTCTGTGATTGTCGCTACGATGGCTGTATATCTTAATGGACCAATTTTACTCAATGGACGAAACCAGTCTTTTAACAGTCCTTCTTTTCATTGAAAACTCAGCCCTGGCAGAAAAATTATTTCAAAAGAAACAATACCTAGCAGTTGTTAGGCGAATGAGCATTCAAATAACATTGCGTGTTAATGGTGCGACAGCCGCGGTTGTTGTAGGCTGTCACGGGAAAACATATTACCCTACCGCCTAAGCGTTCCTAACGTAAATTGAGCGCAAATGAACCGATGAAAAACGTAACCTTGTCACATTGAACATTATTATGGCGACTGGAGCCACGCTACACTACCTCCCAGCGCGCAAACAATTGGGGAAAATCTTTTGAGTCGCGTGCTGGAGCTTATGTTTTTTACTGCAGGAAAAACAAGTGTGCAATAGAGGCTGAAAAACATTGCTAAGAGAACAAAGGGGAACCTATTCTTTTCGCATTATGTGGTACGAGCATTTTTACACCTGATATAAGACGTACCAACTTGCTTCGCAAGGGGGCCACATCCAGCGACGTGCGTTAGGCTTACACGTATGAATGCTAATGCAATGGTGATATCATGAACCACTTATGGGCATCCCATTGTTTGTTGCTGTTTATGAGCGTTCGTTCTGCTCCTGGTGCAGGTAATGGTGATGTCACTCCTGCCATCGTTCCGGAAGAAACGAAAGGTAAGTTTGCGGTAGGCGTCTTTGTGCCGAGAAAATTAAATATATTTAAAGACGTAGTAAAGATAATAACATGCAACACTGCGACAAACTTTTATTTCATCATCTCACTGGACTGGGACATTTTTCGAACGAACGAGAAGTGAGAATGTGTTGATCAATTTAATGAAATTGTTGTCAGAACTATTCTAACCCTTAGAAACACTTTGCGGTACACAAATTGCCAAAACGCAATTATTGTCAATCCTGTTTGTACCGCCACATAAACTCTGTCCGAGGGGATAACATTCGGGTCAGAATGCAATCACCATCGGAGGTAACGCTTGTTTCCCAGTGAACGAGTTTTATCAATCCCCAAAAAGGACACACATAAATCAGTTTTTTATATTCAGTGCATCGCAATATTAATAACATTCATTCCCCGAAGTCATGTGGGTGTTCGATGTCTGTTTGCTCCAGTATTCTGCAACGATTTTCCGCCTTATCGAGTCGTACATTGTACGGAACATATTCAACCCCGTCACGGTTCGCCTCCCCGTTTGATCGTTAACAAAATTAACTAACTACTTCCGGAACGCCCGTAGCTTCATATTCAACCCGAGTTCCGTTCATACATGTTTGATTACTTTTTCGGAAGCAGAAGAAATACTTGACGAAACAACCCGAAATGGGAAAATTAAATTTAAAATAACTCGAAAACGATCATCATCTATTTTTAAGGTTGAAAATATAAAAAATACTGTTTTGTAATACGCTAGCTGGTTGCTTAGCAGTGAAAACAAATTAAGTTTTACTGTCGGGTATCTGCGTACAGAAAACAAATCGCTTGTGTTTAACTTTTACTTTCGTATGCATTCTCTGCAAGATAAAAATTATGTAATCTGCGAATAGGCAAAATTGTATAGATTGATTCGGTACAGAAATTTTTTATCAGTGATTTGAATGCGCATGAATTTTTCCTGTTCTACCACAGACACGTAAAGCTTTTTATATAAAAATGACATTTTGTCTGTCTGTCTGATCCATATAGACATCAAAGTAACTGAACCGATCGGCGTAGAAATTTGTATGCAGAAAAAAAACTAAACAAGCAAATCGAACGAAATTTGACATGTGGTGGTTTTTGAGGGCAAGAAATATTCCCTTCTGTGGAGAAGAAACACAAAGTTCTGCTTAACTCGAGAACTAGCCGCAAGGTTACAGCGTCCACCTTGGTAAGCGGGTGGTCGTGGGTTCGAATCTTAGTAGAATCAGGGCATTTGGTTGCCAAAGGACTTTAGCATGGGTTTATTCTCAGGCTTCCCACCAAGTACCTTTCCTTCAATCTGAATTCTACAGTACCTCTGTTGACACTCTTTCTAACAAAAATAAGTCCCTGTTATAATAAAACTGGTGTGAGTAACGTATGAAAGTTCTCTCCAGAGAATTGTAATTGGGCGATATTGTTAGGAGGGACAGAGGCTCGGTATAGTAGTAAGCTTGAAACGGAAAGGTAAAACTTACACACAAGCATGGATATGAATGATAAGCGTATAACTTACTTCAATAGAGATACTGCCAATAATATGAAGTGCGGAGTACAGAAAACACTTGGGCAATATCACAATAGATCTAATCTCTGGTCGCAGTGATGAGCCCACACAGGAAAAAAAACTCGAGAACTAAAGCAAACGGAACCGAATATGACATGTGGAGGTTTCTAGGGGTAACAAATGTTTCCATATTTGTATCAAGCAAATGGAACCATAGTTGGAAAGGTGATGATATAAGAGTACAAGAAACGTATCTATGATCATTTTTACCTTCCCATTACTGGAGGGGAAACAAATATTACAATTTGTTTTTTCAATTGACAGCTCAAAATGAAGAGGATTATGCATCAAATATGAGTATTTCCGGAACCACAATAAGGTCAGAAATTGACTCCACATACCATTTTGAAATCCAAGATGACAACTTTCGGTTTTTGAAAAACCAATAAAAATGATTGAGTACAGGTCGGACTTTATTATCCCGAGACTCGATTATCCGGAATAATTAATTTGCTGTGCGTTTTTCATTTCTATTTCGAAACTAGTTGGCCCGTAGTGGCTAGCCACTTTTAAAATGCATGTTGGACTAATAAACTCACTGTAAATGCCGAATTTGTGCTAAAATGATTAACCTTCTTCAAAAAATCTAGCTTGGAATCAAATTCAACTATGACAATTCGACATTACGATGTAAATGGTCAACGCTTATTTTAACTCAATTGTTAACCTTAACTGTGAGAAACATCCTTCTTTCAGTACATCATGAAAAACGCTTGGATTGTTATTTGAAAATGAATCAACATCTTCTTTCTTGTACGGAACCTCTGCACAGAACATTTTTTTCCATTATTTAACCATTTTCGAAAAATTGTTTTCTAATAATTATAATTTTTAAATTTTCGTTTAATCTGTATAAATTGAATAAGAGTCCAATTTTTCAATTGTATGATGTTACGTTTCAAGTAAAACTTACAAAACAAATAAAATCGAATGTAATTGAGAAAAAAGTAACAGTTTGCAAAATAGTTGCCTATGAGAAAAGACCGAACTATTCCAGAAAACAGTTACACGTGCAAAGTTTACCTCCATACTTTCTAATAGTCATAGCAAAGTCTAGAATAACTGGATACTGACGTCTCCTAATCATTATTGAGTAGTTCAAATCACTCTGAGATACTCGATATAACCTCACACAAAATTTCGCGCATGAAGAGTCTGTCCCCCACGTTTCATCACAGGGACCTTGTTCCTGGTGTTTAACATGAAATGTGTGGTGCAAGCCTTAAATGTGTATAAGGGTGTCAACGGGAAACACACTAAGAACTTTTTTACGCGGATTCGGAATTTACGCATTTTTATACGCGGATTTCAGAGTATACGCGGGTTTTAAGGCAGATTTTTCAAAAAAGTCTTTTTTACGCGGTATGTTTTTAATAGTTTTTCATTTTCAAATCGCTTATTTAGAGTGTGCGATGAGTTTACTTAATCCCAGTACTGAATATTAACTAATTTGGCCTTATCGTTTTATATTTTTCATTGATATTCAGCTCGATTCGTAGGTGGAAATAACACTGCTTTTTCGATTTTATTTTTTAGCAGAAATGGTTAAAAAACTTTTAGTAAATGAAATATTTTTCAACGCGAATTTCGGAATTTACGCAGTTTTTTACGCCGATTTCGGAATTTGTTTTTTTCTTCTTTTAACACAAATCAACAAATTCATGGTTAATGAAAGGGTTTGCCTACTGTTGAGTATATTCAGCGAATTTGTAGGACAGCACCTATGTTTGATTTTAGAAAAATCGAAAACTATATGGTTGAACGCCGAATATATAAAACAAAAACTGGTGATCAAATTTAACATTATGTTTCAAAATAATGACAAATAGTGTAATCTTATTCTGTATCTGTATTTATAAAGCAATGACATAATATCTTATGATTTAATGTCGTTATTGACTGGTAATATTTTCATGTATCGGTAAGTGAATTATCACTTTATCCGTACAGTTTAAACGTCAGAGTATAGTTGAAGGATTACGTTGGAGCACAATATGTACAGTATTTTGGTCTTGTTTTAAATAACACATGATATACTTGACTTTTGCATAGTCGGGCACCGACTTGTGCCTAACCTAATTTTGATGAAGCTGTATGATGTTACAGGACTAATTGGATATGTAACTATAGGTTGACGGTCATAATCAACAAATAGTGGTTTGGTTAATTTCAAATCTCTGTGACATGCTGAATATTGACACTACGTTCCTTTCACATTCAGGAATCATTTTCCTCTGTCTTTAGCGAAACATTATATTTTTGGCGGTTTTTGTCGATGCAACTGGATGTGCGAATAATAACACGTGGGCCTAAAAAAGTTAAGACTCAGTTCACTCTAATTTCCTCACGCTTCAATTAGTCCGTATCAGGCTCTCGCCTGATGGTGTGTAGAGGACTAAATGCAATCAATTGTAACTGGTAGTCACGACAATAGTGTTTGCGTTGCTACACATAAAAAATAACAAACTTTGGTGTACTTCAGGGGTGGCATTGTGCAACTCGATTCGAGCGATTTTCACTATTTTCGAGTACGTCATATACTGCCAGTTTTGCTTTAAGCTCAAAAGAAGCTGTCATTGTCATTTGTCCTTCGGCTCATCTAACCCGCAAAGTCGAAAAAATACGAAAAACAAAACGTAACGCCCACCAGCGATCATTTAGTTTTGTTCGAGTTACTCGAAACGAAATGCGCAATGTCACCCCAGGCTCATAGTTTGTTAGGAAAGAAGACAATTTTAGTAACTTGCGTTTGGCGTGTGCGTGACCACTGACAGCTTACGAAACTATATACATTCCGATTTTACTATTACAATCCTTACCGGCATATCTGATACCATTTATGTCCTTTCCGGCATGTTTGCCACACGTCCGAATCCGAATTAAGTGAAAATATTCAATGCATTGTGTTATTTAGCTTCTCAAGATTTCCCCCTTTTCTCCCCAAAAATAATTTCTGGTTACGCCACTGCATCATACAAGTAAAATAACAAAAGGAAATACAGTGCTTTTTCGATTTTATCAAGGTCAAAAAAGATTTTACCGTGAATTTGGCGAAACCGTGAATTTAACGAAATGAAAAAAATCTAGATTATTTTTTTTTTGAATACCACTAAAACTCATAATATTTTGAGTAGAATAACGCACTTCATTAGTTCAATAATTTTATTATAAGTTCAAGATACATTATATAAAAAAAAATGTTCATAATATTTTTCTCCATAGCATTTTCACGAATCTTCCTCAATGCAATTATATATTCAATGTCAATTTTATTCTGCTCTGCCCATCTCACAACATAGTTAAGTGAAACTAATGCTTGTTTATGTGAAACTGTGGAATCGCAAAGTTCACCAGCATAATTAGTATCATTTTCACTAATTTCAATCGGCGACTCACTGACAGTAGCATCGTCAACATCATCTGTGATTCGTCGTTTGATTCTTCTTCTCCTAAAACTATTCTCACGATTTCGCTTTCTGTCAATCTCTTATTGCAGAGCCTTTCCTCTCCGCATTCTACAGAAATGTCTTCTGTGTCACAGTCTGATATTCCAAGCCAGTCAATCAAAGGAAGGTCATCTTTGTCAATGAATCGGTCGCCTTCAATGACCCCTAGTTTTTTCCAAGATCCTTCGATACATTTATCACCCACAGCTTCCCAAGATTCGAATAACCAAAATAAAACATCCTTTAGGTTCACTTTGTCCATAACTACGGCAACGTCTGAACCTAAATATCGAGAGAAATTTCATGAAATAATAAAAAAAAGTTCACGATTAATTAACCTTGGGTCAAGGTATGTAGTTCCAGTTTTCCTCTGTATAATAATTTGATGTTTTGTATGACGCCTTCATCCATAGGCTGGGCAATAGACGTCACGTTAGCAGGAAAGAAAAGAGTTTCAATCAATCCATCGTCTGATACCAACGTATCGCGACAATGATTGGCACTACAGTTATCCAGTAATAACAAAGCCTTTGGAGTTATACCCATTCTCACCGAAAATTGTCTGACTGCAGGTACGAAGCAATCGTAGAACCATTCACGAAATAATGAACGATCCATCCAAGCACTGCGGGATCCCCAAGCAGCAAAATTTGTTTCGATTATGAACTTTGTGCATCACAGCAACAAATTCTTATGCGAAATTAAGTTGCAGTTACATCTCAGTTTCTTATACAATGATAAAAAAAGCGCAGGAGGTGGAGCCAACTGCAACATTTTCGTTGTTTCAACACAAGTTTCAAGAATGAAACCGCAATGTGTATGAGCTAATGCATGGAATTTTATAACAACATGGTAAATGCTGCATGGTAAAATTTCAGCTACGGAGATGCATCGTAACAGCAACTAAGGCGCAATAGAAACTTCATGGCGTTGTGGTAAGATTGTAAAATGGCAAATGGTCAGAATGAAAAGAGATTGTCTGTATAGCGATTTATCTTTGATTATTTCTAGAAATTTGGGGATTCAACTCCAGTTGTCAATTTCTATTCACTTTTCTCGTTTGTACTATTTACGTCATTTGCTGTAGAAACACTTGCAAGTTCATGGCTCAGTTTTGAATATTGCTTCCCTTATCATGCTAATGGTCATTATTAAGTTTAATTTTGCTTCTTCAATTCATCAGTACCTCAGCGTGATAATGAAATTCAAAGCAATTTATCACATTTCGTTTTAGAGACCCACACTTTTTGGACGACTTCTAGTCCAAGTACCCAAAAGTTACAATGCAGTAAATAACCTCATCTCAAAAACAAATATAAGGCGAACGATTAAGCAAAAGTTGCTGTTACATGGCTTCAGAACATGACAGCAACTTTTAGAAGTATTTTTGTGTGTTTGTTTTTTGTATCTCGCAAGCATCACGTTGGCAACCTATATGCTCCACCCACTAGATCTATTCAGTGAAGGTTAGGTTTTCAAATGCCGTTTACACGTTTCAACAACAAATCCAACCTCGCGAATCACGTTGTGGGTGTGAAGATTTTTGAAGCAGCGATGTACCTTTAGTTGTTGCTTGTTTCTTCTCAATTTCATCGTAGTAACAAAAAATGTTTCTTAAAACCTCGGAATTTCATAGGTGCAACAAATGATCACAATTTATTTTTTTATTATGTTTCAATTGTTGCTTGGGTCCTCGATAGTAGATATCTGGAAGTTGAACATTCTTGAAACATCTTGGTTTATTTGATTTTCCAATAATCATCAATGGAAGCTTGTTAGTGCCCGATATGTGTCATAATAATTAACCAGAATGAACGAGGGTATCACATGGCAACATCCTAAAGAATAATCAGATTCATCACAGTTGTAAACTTGATGAATTGTAAGTTGATTTTCTTGTATTTTTGAAAACAAAGCTCCTCTGAATTTGTCCATTAAACTTACATCTGCTGAAAGCTTTTCGCCACAAATTTTCAACTTTCTAATTCCAAACCTTCTTCTAAATTTGAAGCACCATGTGTCGCTGAATTTAAAGGTGTTTGGGAGGTTGAAATCAATTGCAAATTTTTGGCTTGCATGATAAGCATTTTTGATGAAACTCCATTACCGAGTTCACTTTGCTTCAAAAACCACAAAAATAAAGCCAATTCCATGTTTTCGTGCTTGCCTGCGGAATTAAAAACAGTATTGATACCTAAAATTGCCCAAGCTTCATTGAAAAGTATTACCTGATGCAACATATTTCAAAGTTTTCCGCAACTTCGCAGATCTCCACGACGACGCTATCCTTTTGTTTATTTATTTTTGAAACAGTTGCTCTATGAATACCAAACTGTAGGGCAATTTGAGCTTTTGATTGGTTTCCTTTCCCCATTTACCTGAATAATGCGTAACTTCTGCTCCAAGGTCATTGAAATACGCTTTTTATGATTCATTGTTCACAAAACCAGAAATAAACACAAACACATATAACGCACAATGGAAACGAAAACGGATTACCAGTTTTTAGAAACAAGTATAAACACGGGTCAGATGCTTGACAAGGCTGATGTCTGGGTTAGAAAAATTGAGCTTATTTAATCTTCTGGTAAGATACCAAATTTTTTATTGCAACAAAAAATATGATCATTTTTAATTTTTAATTACAAATATCTTCGAATGCTTTACACATTCGTTTATGTTTTTAGCAAGCAAAACAACATAGAAACGATGCGAAGAATACTCTAATATGATAAATTTTAGAAGAATAGAATGTTCAAATTAATATAAACGATGTACAATTACATGTGACAATTTTTGTCCTATCCAAGAAAATTAGCAATTTAATTGAGTTCATAAAACTATACACATGCACTACGAACACAAAACACAAGTAAAAATTATGTTTTGAATGCATTTTTTACAATTGGAAGGACAGTTTTCTCGATTTCGATTTTTTTTTTGAAAATGCGTGATAAAAACAAAAAAAAAAGGCGTGAGAAAATCGAGCGTGAATTTGGCGAGTAGTGATAAAAACGACTGTTGATGAAAGCGAAAAAGACTGTATTTATTTTATGTTCGTTGATCGCAAATATACAACTGATCGTGTCCGGCTCGTTTTTTATCCTCAGAAAATCTTTAGAATTCAGGAGGATATCTTGCACGGCGTAAACAACTGCTCTCACACTAAAGAGCAAATCAACACACATGCTAGAGAACGACAGACGATTTTTATCTGGTAAGCTTCCAGAAAGCAGAAATCTGAAATCTCTCTTTTGCAAGACAATGAACTATGGTGTACTTTCTCACACGTATGGATATTACGCACAATAATTACACAGCAGAGCTATATGCGGTGTTTTTCAGTTTGTTTCTTGAGCATGGCAGAAGAGAAGAAAAGATTGGGAGAAAACAAATAGACTGCGTTGCTCGTGCCGGTCGAGTTTACTTATGTCGAATTCGGTGTAGCTACACGAGGACTACACTTTTGCCTGGTAGGTTTTTTTTTACTTTCCGGACCACTCGTCAGTGTACACTGTAATGTACTTTTGCGTATTCTTTTTAGAGTGATTCACCGCTCTCTTTTCTCTCAGATGTGAGCTAAACTAAAGTATGTTTGTCTCTCTGTAGGGATGGCTGAGACACTCTGGAGTGCAGAAAGAAGCAGTGTTGTGGTGAAAGCATTGCTACACGCAGGCACATACTGAAAGGGAAGTGCGCGGTGATTTTTTTTCTCCGCTCTTTGACAATTAGAATGAATGACAAGCATAGACCTGTACCACCTAATATGGGTGTTCCCGAAATCGAGATGATGCTCAGAAGCCAAAAAGCGAGGATGTTCTCATTCCGATAAAATCAACCGTTTCAAACGATTTGTCTTTTGAGTTTGAACGTATCAAATATTCAATACGTCTTGCATTTGCAGACCATAAACAAATCGCAAAATCAATCTTTATATGTACGTGGGATCAATTCAAAATGATTTAAATCATAAAAAAAAAGAAAAAAATACGCAAGCTGAAATTTGCCGGATTAGCTAGTATAATAATAGAAATAATATCTGGTAGAGTTGAAATGGAAATATATTAGAAGAAAGTCTGAGAAATTAGAAGGGATTGCGGAGTTTCATTCTAAACTATGATGGTTGTAATTGTGCCAACCGCACATACCCTGAAAAATTAGATGCTTTGAGAGCTGTACAATGAGAAACTAGGATAAAACAGTAAATTACAAAAAACTTGCAGGGCAATGAGTTTGCAAACATTAAAAACGTAAAAAATATTATAAGTGACAAACATTGTAAAAATGTTCACATTACCACAAATGTTATGAATGCCAAAATTATAACATGTGTCAAAATACCAATAATGTCAAAAATAACAAAAACATCAAAAGAAAGGCACAAAGGCCTTCACACCTTAGACAGCGCACAACCACCGGGTGCAAGACCTACTTCGGGATCTACGGCTACTTCCTTTTTTTCTGCTGAGAATATTTTGGCGACCCTTACATCAGGCATTCTGGCGACATGCCAGCTGGAACCTGCACGTTTTATCACCTTTATTATTCCAGCATATTTGTACACTTGGTACAGCTCGTAATTCATGCACTTTCATCGTTATCCATCTTTCAACTGGTCGCCAAGTATTAAACGCAGAACCTTACGCTCAAAAACACCGAGCACTTGTCGATCGGGGAACAACCGAGACGAAGAGTGTTCTATAAAGCACCAGTTTTTTGCGAATCTGCTGGCTACGGGATTTCAGCAGGCTGAGAAATCAGTAGAAAGTTCTATTTGCAGCTGCGACTCGTCGTTTATTTCACGGTTCACGTCATCACCATCGTATAAGTTAGGGATGTTAAGGATGTCCGCATCCGCATCCATAAACGCGGAACATCCAAATGAAAATTGACATTCGCATTCGCATCCGCATCCGCATCATACCATGTGGATATTGAGAAAAAATGTCGCTTTATAAAATTTTGAAGAAAAATTTTTTTGGTGTATTGACTGCTCACTTGAATAACTTCTGCACTCCGCACTCCTCACTTGAATAACTTCTACGCATCCGCGTCTGCAGGTGTCTAAAAAATCACATCCGTAACATTCCTGGTATAAGTACCAAAGTATATGAATGTCTCAACCGTTTTAAAGACTTCATCGTCTATGTCCACGTCAGCACCAACACCTCTAGCACTACTTTATCGTTTTATTGGCTATTAACGGTGAAAATTAAATAAAAAAGCTTTATTTCGAGTAATGCGTATTGGCCTACTACTCTTTGACCATCATCAGACGCAAATGGCGGTGTGCAACCTATCGATCTTGTCTGACTAAACTATAGCACTTCCACGTTCTCTGCCTGTTACCATGTACTCTTTTTTGATAGAGTTGAATATGAGCTCCAACTTCATTGCGTCTCGCCCAAAAGGTTCGAAGGCCTCCTACACAGTTCTACGGCTTATTCCAATTATATCGATGTCATCATCGATGTCATCGATGCCATCCGCATGCATGATTTATTAATAATGGTACCGTTTCGCTCCACGTTTGCTCTTCGTACTGCACCAAGGCAACGTTGAAAAGAAAGTTCATCCAACGTCACAGAAGCGACACGATCTTCATCAGTTCCGTCGGGGAAACATGTTCTAATATCAAGTGCCAAGGCGCAGTTTCCTTGAATAAGTCGTACACCGCCTTGAAATCTACAAATATATGGTAAGTCGGGAGGTTGAATTCCCAAAATTTTCTAATCTGCAGGGTGAGCCTTCCGAATGCCAGGTATGCTCTGAAAAACGGAACGCTAAGCAATTTATGAGAGGCTCAAGGCACCCAGCCGGTAAACCGGTTACTAAGCCATGGGCGTCAGGGTGACGCAACTGAAGGTGAGCCTCCGTGAACCTGGCGGGCGATTTCAACGCTTAGGCTGTTGAGTTAGGAAGTCGTTCTAGGAACCAGATCTCTTTGGAGGCTTTCGCAAAGCTCAACCTAGATCTGGCCAACATTGGGAGCAATTGTACATGCAGCAGAAATCGTGCGGAGTCGTTCATCAGAGTGACGTTCTCCAGCCCAGGACTGATCACGAACTGGCGGGTAGACGATGGCTACACCAATATCGGCCAGCACTCGGTTCGCTATAGTGTAAATCACAACGTTAGGCCCTAAGTGACGGGAATAACTAACACCCAAACCATCTGCAGGTGGAAGACATCACATTTTGAAACCGAAGTATTTGAAGAGGTAATTAAAAGAGATCTCGAGGGGAGCTCGTTTTGATAGGCTATGCACGAGTGCCAATACAAATTCGTAGGATAACTTCTACAGGATCGTAATAACAAAGATCAAAGGCCTGTTGGCGCCTGCGAAGCGATCACCAGCAATGCTAAAGCATATTATCGAGGAACTTTTTCCACGCCACGAGCCGAATCCTTAGCCTTCGGCTGTCCAGTCTCATGTTTGACATTCCAGTGTCTCAGACTAAGACCAGGGATGGTCGGTCAACCTGCCGGACTTCCAATCCGCGAACGACAAGTGTCGTGTTACAGTTGAGGAGAAGGCAATGGTTACACATGAGGAACTTATTGTAATCGCCAACTCCTTAGAGGTGAGCAAGGCACCGGGACTGGATGAAATCGCTAACCTGGCAATCAGGCTGAGGGTAAAAACGGCCCTTGAGCTGTTCCGGGTAGTCATGCAGAGGTGCCTGGATGACTGCCACTTCCCGGAGAGGTGGAAGCGGCAGAGATTGGTCTTACTGTCGAGAGCCGGACACCGCGGGCGGAGGAAGCACTCCAGTTCAAAAGAAGGGGAATGCGCTATTGCGCAATCGTCACGCTTGACATGAAGAATGAACTAGTTGGGACTCCATAGCGCTCGCGCTCAGGAAGGTCCAGGTACCGGTGTCGCTGTATAAAAATCTGGAAAATTTCGTCCAGAATCGAGTACTTGTTCACAACACGGAGGAGGGTCAGAAGTGCGTCCCAATCACCGCAGGAGTTTCGCAAAGTTCCATCCCAAGCCCGGTGTTGTGAAATGTCGTGTACGAAGGAGTGTTAAAGCTAGAGTTCCCTAAAGGGGGTCGTCGGCGATTGCGAAGAGGTCGAGTTGACGGCCGTGCACTGTATACGCAAGGTCGGAGACTGGATGCGCTTCAGGAAACTGGAGATAGCGCATCATAAACGGAGGACACGATTGTGAACAACCGTAAATCGGAGCAACAGGCGGAGTCAGAGTCGGAGACTGCACCATCACCTCAATACAATCTCTGAAGCTCTTGGGGGTTATGGTCTACGACAAACTTACGTTCAAGAGCCACGTCAACTATGTCAATGTCTCAACGGTTGTCGAATAGCTCAGCTGTGTACGGCAGCAAGCGAGAACGTCTTGCCAACTTGGTTTCGTTCATACTTAGGTATAGTGAACCAGTTTGGTCCAGAGCTCTAAGTGCTAACAGTTACCGTGGTAAACTAGAAAGTACCTGCAAGCTCATGTGTACAGTTTCGTACGACGCAATCTGCGTCTTGTCCGGCATGATAGCAATCAGCATTGCCATTGAGGATGAGGATGTAGCGTGTTTTGATCAACGTGACACAAGGGGCATACGAGGTACGGGAAGGAAATAGTCGCATGCCGCGAAGGTTGATGGATGCACTGACTTATCCCGGAGATATCCGGATGAGTCGGGAGGCGCCATGGAGAAGTGAACCTACACCTGACACGGATTCTGCCGGGCTATGGCTGCTTCAGGCGGTTTTTACATAGGTTCGGATATGCGGGGTCTTTCATGTGTCCGAATGCGTTGATGCGGAAGAGATCTTCGTATGTTCTCGTTTCGCGCGTGCGAAGAGTGGAATGAAGTGGTAGTGAGCGGGCTAGAGACTACTTTGGACAACTTATTCCGGAAGATATGTGAAGACCTAGACACCTGGAGCGCGGTTTGTGTAGCCGCTTCTCAGATTCTCCTGGAGCTGCAACGTGTGTGCCGAGTCAACCATCAACACGCCAGTGGTAAATAATTACCTGTATCCAGGTAGTTAGCTTGGAGATTATAAGAGTAAAGAGGGTACGTCAAGCACAAAAGGCACTCGCCGACGTATAATACTTAACCGTCGTACCGAGCAGATTAGAGCTGGAGACTGTAGGGGTTTTAGTAGGTCCGAAACATGCTGAGTACGTGTCTGGGGGGTTATAACTACTCCTGTATCACTCTCCTAGTTTCATTCTCCGCCACCTTTCGAAAATGTACATGCAAACGTTGGATGGTGTGAAACTGCATTAATATTGTGCGAAATTAGCGCAACTTTCGATTAAGATTCAAAACTGGGTAACGGATGTGTGTTGATCATAACACAATTGTTGCCCTAGCGTATTTTCAATGTTTTGGGCGGCTGTAAATCAAAACACTTGTAAAATATCAACTGGTTCTAGTATCTTCATGGTGATTTGTACTGGTATAGGCGGATTTTTTTTCAGAAAGCTGTTGTCGTTGAAGCAGTGTTAGGGATAGGCAAGCCGTTCATTTAGAATGGCTCACGAAAATGAACCAAACCAACATTAGTTCCGTCCGAGTGGGTATAAATGTAACAAATGTCCAAACCAACGAATATGGCAATAATGTCAAAAATGTCTGAAATGTCTCAAGTATAAATATTTACAGGAATGTCGAAAATATTACTTATGTCTGAATTATCAATGAGCATCTAACGCTATCTCACGGTAAAAATGTTAACAAGGCCTGCCTTGTTCTATTTAAGATGAAATCATCGCACGAACTTCAGCTCATTAAGGCAGAGGTTAAAATTTGCGGGCTTTCCGTTTAATTTTCAGATGGGTTTCTAGGCGGCACAGAAAGCGGATTGGGTACAGGTTGTTTAATCAAAATGTTTAAAACTTTAATTCCGAGCGTGGCATGGTCTTCTACCTTTTTCATTAATTTTATTCGTCTTGGGATTCTTTCGTACCTGCGGCGGCATCCTCTTTCTCGTATTCCGGTCACAGTAACAGTCACAGTCTGCTCCTTACCGTTTTAACTTCTTCCTCTCACGGGTACTGTTCACGCTGTCTCAATGTCCGGTTTCTCAGTCAAACCACAGATTCCAGGCCAGTGAATGGACTATAATGTGATCAAAATAGATGTAATTAATTTGAGAAATGTTCGTCGAGCATTCTGATATTGTCAAAACATATCACAAGCGTTAGTTAAACAACGGATAATAATTGTTTGAAAACCTTTTAAAAACGTTAAATAAAAAAGTGCTTCAACAACGGAAGCTACGTTTGTTTACTCCGGTGACGAAGCGCACTGCAGTCTTGACTTTTTTACAACCGACTCATCAGTTAATTGTATTTAACTCAGCTCTGCGATCCAACCACTTGAAACGTCTCGGTACAATGAGAACCACTAGTGTATCCAGGGTGGTGCGCATTGTGATACGTAATGTACAAACCTTCGTACAATGTCTGGGTTTGCCAGTGGGAGGAATTTGATAACCATAAACCACAACACGAAGTGATGCAATGAAAGGCAATAAAAAAATTCATCCTTTAATCTCGCCAACAAAGATAATTAGGTAACATCTTGTAACTGGCAACGCAAACAGAAAATGTTTCGCAAATAATGAGATTTAGAAGCTATTTTATTTTCTGCCGCAACAAATTGTTCGCCCATAAAATACACAACAAGCAACGAGATGACTATGCACATCTCGACGCGACACAGCAGCCATCATCGTGGTGACCTCAACAAACAACCATTTTCTCTCTTGACAACTTTTGACTTTCTCGTGGCACCATCAACAGCGTTCAACAACGCCCGCTACCTGCTCGAGACCAGGCGGTGTGAGAATTTCATTTCAATTGCACTCAACCTGTTTTCGCTGCCCGAAAAGCTTACGGCTATCCGGGAAGTGGTCAAAGTGGAGGGTGATGATGTGGACCTTGCCGTCCAATCGAACGCGTCGGAAGTAATTCGTTTTCCACCTCCTTTTAATTAAAACGAGCTTGCTGGAGGTCCGTTTGGGTTTAAGCTTTGACCTGGTCCCGGATGTGTCAACTGAGAAGATTTATTTGCGCACCTTTTGCTACACCAATCTTTTCGAGGTTGAGTGGATTTATTTCGCCATTTTGGCACAATGCAGTGAGCTGCCACTGCCCTCCGGCAAGTGCGGTTGATTGTTTGCAAGCTGCCGCAGCATACAGGCTAAGAATGGGTGAGGGTTGGAATCGAATTTAAATTATATGAAGGCATTGTTGTGTTACTTCATAAAGAATAACAATCCACGTAAAGCAATAGAGCAAAACGTTGGTGAACGTTAAGTTTTATTACGATTAATGGTCTCTCCGGTGTCTTATCTGGCAAAATATTTAAAAGAATTGTTAAAGGTATAGATATTCCACTTTCTCGTCGTAGCGAAGCATATTTTCTTTATTCGCTCTGCCTTTTCGGATAATACAAAAAAGTTAAACAATAAAAACAAATTTCAATGTTTCCCAGCCATCAACTGCCATCACAATACACGCCTCAATCACTACTGCTAATTTCAGTACCAACTCGCCTACGCTGTAAATCGAAGAACCGTTTAGCACACATGGCGTGTCTCTGTGCATGGCAGCAGTAGGCATCAAAAATCAATCCCCCTTGCATATTAAATGAGCACTGCTTACGGATACCGATCTAACTAAAAATTTACGACAAACATCAAAACTTTCTGTTCAGAAATTTCCCTTCGGGCCCAGAAGCTCTTAAACGGCTACAATTTATCTCCGTTCCAATCAATGCACTGCCTGGAAAGTTGCTCCTCCGAGACCAGCAATGGCCTTGCCTGATCGGATCGGGGCACCACTCGGAACAGTACTACTCTCGATGCACCAGCAGCCATACTGCCGGTATTAGAAAATGCCAGAATAATTAACCCGACCGCTCATCTTCCGGTTTTCCAGCGGTGGAGCACCGATCGAGAAAAACCGTAAAGAACTTTCCGGTTGCCAAGTGGGGAGGACGGAGAAGCTTACGTACACATTTTCACATTGTGTACCTACGGAAGCTCATGATTCGTACGGGTCCTACTTTTGGGATTTGGGAAAATTTAATTGAATTTGCTTTAGCCATCGGAAAGTTTATGTATGGCAACCGACGCAGGAAGTTGAAGCGAAAAATAAAATAAACGAAACTGTAATCCACAATGCTTAGCCTTGGTTGCTGGACGTCTAGAAAATTTCAAATGGTTAAAATGATGACAATATATTCTTAGTTTGGTATGAACCCAAATTTAATATGAATAATAGTTCACTAACTTCAGCTGTTCTTGATAAACAACCTTTATGTTCTCATTGGCAAGAGTAATCAGAACCAGAATTCGCACGGAAATCAATTTTAAACATAAAAACGAACAATCAAAAATCACTAGCAGAGAATTACAACATAAAGGTCAGTCATCCCGTGCACCCATATTGTCACCGAAACTGTCAGTCAATAATAAAACCACTTAATTTTAGCGTCACTTCCATCAGCCGATTGACATTTTTATTCCACCCTTCATGACCTTTTCGGCCCACTAAAAATTGGTTTACCCCTCTTTGATTATTGCTCACCTGCTGACGCTTCGAAAGTGGTGCCGATTAATATCTACAACTGAGCTCAGCAGTGCCATGTTACGTAAATTGTATCATAACTGTCAGTTTCGGTACCGAACGATGCGTATCACTCATTTTAGCACCCCACAAAACGCATCACGCGTGCTTCGAGCTCCGAACCACAGAGACCACATTTACCGTGCAATTTATTTATTTACTATTTTTCATTACATTGTTTGGTGATGAGATAATTTAACCACTCAGCAGAGGATTTGGTTTCGTGAATCGTAAACAGACTATTATGGGAAGAACGGGTGCGATTAATGGTTTGTCCAGAGCACGTACATTTGGGCCTGGGTATGGTGAATCACTGAACCGCCATTTCGATATGAAAGTATTTGTTCGCGCACTGACAGCAAAAGCTCACTGCGGTACGCAGTATGCCCATACATTCCATTCATCATTAAAGCGCGAAGTAAAAAATATTCCTTCAATCGGAAAATTTCACTGATTGGAAAAAAAAAACATATTCGTTGCTTTGTTTGCTTAACGAAATAATAAAATTTTGTTTAAAAAACTCGTATTTCATATAACAAAATAATAAAACAAGAATTCCGTGAGACCAAAAATAGAATTCAAAATAAAAATGCAAATACACCTAATTGCAATGTAGTGCGAATCAACAAGGTAAGCTTGTAAAAGCCAACATACTCCGAGAGAAATCAACAGGAAGCAAACGGCTGCACTCGTTCCGAGTTCCAACCAGTACAGTAGAGCAAAATGAAGCACAAAACTGAGCGACTACATTTCCAGTCTCACCGCCACACCGCCTCTTCCAGGAGAACAAACGGCAGCGCGGCTAATTTGCGCAAATTAATTATTCAAGTAGTTGACGCGAAAAAAAGCTGCTCTGCACGATTCGAATCTACGAGTGCTACCGCGAGTGGCCAGCTGGTGGTCCTCCTGGTCGCTCGCTTGCTATACGTCTACATGATTGCATGAATATTTTACTAACTAACCAGAGGGAAGCGTTGACTTGCTTGCAAAAGATGGGGTTTTAGACGGCTAGCTCGCGGAACATCTTTGCATGGCTGAGAGTTCGAATCGCTGGCCCTGCATGCAGCTGGTCCAAGCGTCCCCGTTGAAATACCAGACTCCAGGTGAAACAAAGGCAGCTGCTTAGTTACGATGAAAGATGGTGGCATTAAATCTTGCTTATACGAGTGTCATGCCGGCACATATCGGGAACAATGAATGTTATCCTACACGGGAAATACAAAAGCGATAAAGGGAGGCGCCACGTGCTGTCTACGGATCCGTGTGAGCCGAGCTGGAAGTGATGACTCGTTGTGGCGTGTTTGCTTTGAACGTATGCAACTTGATTAGCCGGCTGGATTACAAACAGCTGAGAACGGCGAAGCTGTCGCGATAACATCTGGAACATCGTAAGGTTAATGGAATACCCATTCCATATTGTCAGCTGAGCTTCTTATCGCAGCCGACGAACGCATCACTGCCTCGGAAGTATATATTTTGTTAGAAAATGATACACCTTAACAACATCTAGATTTCTGATTTTCTTTGTGCAGCTGCACATCATCTAGCGACTATCCGCCTACATTATTTGCATTTTAATGGAGACGCAACATCATTCATATCGCACGCACTGAAAGTCGAGTTAAGGCTGAAGAGTAATTCCACAAAAAACGGGCAACAAATGCAATAGATCATTTTCGATTTAACTGAAACTTTGCATTGACGTTTCTTTAGGCAGAAGATGCCATTTTGTGCTTTTGGTTTAATTTTTTGGAACACGACGTATTTCTGAGAAGCTATTGAAAAATGCCATTTTGAAGGGTATTGGTGATTACAAATATTTTTAGTGCCAAAACTGTTTGTTTGATCGGTGTGACGTCTTTGGGAAAGTTGTAGATAATAATTTTGCCGTGCCGAAAAAAATATACACTCTAAAAAATTAATTATTTTTTGGAAAAAAGTCAAAAAGAAAATAATTTCTTTTATCTCGAAAAGCTCATTTTTTAAAAATCTATTTTTTTAATAAAAACTACAGAAGATTACCTAAATAATGCAACCATTTTTTGACATTTTTTATGGAACTGCTCTGAATAAGAAACAGTTCCCGTATTGGCTCAAATTGGCAAATGAATTATTATAAGCGGAAAACCTGAATATAAAATCTACACCAAATTTGAACTGATGAAAAGCTGATAAACACTTGATAAACACTTCAAAATTTAATAAGAGTTGAATCAGAAATCTACCCGCTTCGCTTTCCTAAAGCCAAAAACGGTCCAAATAAAAATGAAAAATTGTCTAAAACTGTCGAAAAAATGTTCAATTTTTGACCACTACCTAAAAAATTGATTTCAAATTGCTCTAACGGTTCTGAAACTAGTGGGTTAAAGAAGAACATTTGTTCACATGGTGGCTCTAGCAGTAGTAAATCAATCAACAAAATGATATCGAATTGTTCCCTAATTGGTTGAGAAGTTAGATAGTGATTTCTTTGATTTAAGCTTGTAATGCAAGGAAAACTGAAAAATAAACTTTGAATCCTTGCTGAACGCTAACGTGTCGAAAAATGGCTTAAAATGACTTATAAAGACCGAAAATATACGTCTTGTAGAATGTCTAAGCTAGAAGAGAGAAATCTCAAAGGGTCAAGGAAAATGTTTCCAGTTGTATGAAAAAACCAAAACAACATATACCGCGTCATAGTTAAAATAACAGCAACAATACAAAAGTGGTTGAATACGTTGAAAAACGCTCACAGAAGTCAAAAATGGACGGGTAAAATATAGATTCTATATTAATCCAACAATAGTCGAAAAATGCTTTCCAGAACCAGAAGAGGTTAAGTAAGTAAGAATATCTCAAAATTCTGCCATTTGGCAGAGAACTCTGGGAAATATCATAAACGGGTTCATGATTGCCTCATGTCATTATTTGACAGCAAAAAGGTTAGATGAATCATTCGAAAGTTATCTCCGTTCTTCGGATTATTCAACCAATTAAAATAAATCTCCGTGCATGCGAACACTGATCAACACAGGTTTTGCCTTAAAGCTCAAACCAGAAAAAATGAAAGATTGTGAATTTTGGTGCCCATAGCTATTTCAGTTACGGGACGAAAGTTCCACGCTAAGCATGCGTTTTTCGATAGCCTTCTAGGGAACAAGCTTAGGAAGAAATTAGGATCTAGAGCTCGATAGTAATATTCTAGAGAAAAACTTTCTTCTACAAAGTTGCAACGTATGATGGAGCGCACATTTTTCTGTAACCTCTAATTAGAATGATCCAAATTTTCTATGAATTTTGGCATATAACTTACTTATCTTTACAGATAGAGTTAAACCATGTTTTACAATGTAACCTACAAATGTAGTCCCGTCTATTTTGCGTAACTCTATAGAAAAAAAAATTGTCTAATAACCGATATAGAGCTACTTTACTAAACCACAATAAGAAATCCACGAGTGCGGCCCTGAAGCTCAAACTGGAAAAAGAAAAGAAAGATTATAGCTATTTACTCATTCCTGTGAGTTTTGGTGCCCCTAGCTATTTCAGTTACGTGACAAAAGCCTTCACCCACTCCAACGCGAACATTAATGGTGCGCCTCCATTTACTGTTGAATCAATGGCGACGCTAAGTACATCGTACTAGGATACGAGCTTAGTGGGAAATATGGATCTAGAGCTCGATAGTAATATTATAGAGAAAAACTTTCTTACATACTCTGTGAATGTAAACATAACACTGGTCAGTACAGGTTTACTGAATAAATTGAAAACGGGTACCCTCAAGAAATTAATCAATTTAAGTTCTCAGATTGCATATATCTAACCAAGTTTTTTCAAATCTTTAGAACATAAATATTTTGAAAATTATTGAAATTGATTTTTTTTTTTCAATTATAACCTTTGAACCACTGCGCACTCCTCCCGCGTGCTGTCGCATTAGATGATGTGATAAGAACCCGGAGAAGAGACGGTCTTCTACCGGATTCCTTCCAAACAGAAACAGTTGAAACGCTAGAACACGGCCATTAGCCTGTTCGTGAGTAGGGCAGTATCTTGCTTACATCAAGTCTGCCACTTGCCTTAAGTTACAGTGCTCTAAGTCACCTGTAAGCTTATCAGCAGGAAAACCCAATAATAAACATAAAGTCCCGAGTGCGACGATCCGCTTGATAAATTCGCTTCGTATGAATCAAAATTATATAAACATCCTTCTAGAGCCATTCTAGTCACCTCCCTGTGAATCTGTCTGTTTATCGATTTTTTTATTATTCTCCCTTTTTTCCGTCGGTCTAGCTCCGCCACTGTTTGTTGTGCTAATAACCAACGCCCGAGGAGGTGACTCCACCCAGGACCCTAATTTACGACCCGTTGATTAACGGACCGGCGCCAACGGCTCTACTTCCTTATGCGATGGAAGGCGTGATCCCAGAGATTTTTCGCCTCAGAAAATCGCTCGGTGTCTGCTAAAACTGAATCTGAACCAGTCGGGTTGGTTTTGAGTGGATCACGCCACCCCACAACCATCGAGACACCTGTGATGGCGGTGGGATTCAAACTTGGGTCACCAGCGTGGTTGGCGAAGACGTTACCAACTACGCTAAAACCCCACTCTCTAAACGAATTATTACCGAGCACCGTTAAACAACTACATTGATTCAAAGTTTCGTAATAAAAAATCATCATGGAGAAAACAGTTCAATTGTCACCTTATTATAATTTAAGTGCCAAAAAGTAGCTCTGAATCGGTTGTTTTAAAAGATGAAGAAAGCTTTTCTCTACAAAGTTGCTGAAAATTCAGGGAGCTACATAATTGTAGAATAATCTTTAAGTCAATCTACAAAGCAACGAAGGATAGAAAATTTTGGTCTTTCTAGTTTGTGATAACATAAAAATAACCGGCTCTGTAAATCTAACATTGTTGTAGAAAGAAGTTAATAAATTTCCACCAAAACTCGTTACCTCGAACGCTGTGTAGTTTTTAACTAGACATCTCCATCGATTCAACATTGAAAGGAGGCGCACGGTTAACGTTCGCGTTAGAATGGGTGGGAACTTTGACGCATTTTGACGACGGCTATGGGTGCCTACCAAAATTTCCAGAGATGGTTAAATAGTTATAATCTTTATTTTTTTACAGTTTAGGCATTAGAGCTAAACCTGTGTTGACCAGTGTTGAAGGTTCCCTACAATTAATTTTGCAAACAGTTATTCTGTACAACTAAAGCGCTATGGAATAGAGAGGACTGGCAACAAGGCCAACTGGATGATGTGCGCGATTTTGCTCTTCGTATAATTTTAGTAAAAAAGTTGTTTCTTCACGAAAAGAATTAGTGTGATTGGTTAAAGTGTTAAGTTTAGGTTCCACTGCTACCCGGGAAAGTGAAGAAATGTGCCATATATCGTGAAACAGATAAGTAGCATTTTTATTTGTTGTGTTGTGTTTTGTTTGTTTTTAAGTCGCACTTCAGAAAGATTGAAAACAGATCGAAAAAGGATCGGTTTTGGGTTTGTGTCATGGGCTGATTAAAGAGATTTTGAGCGCCATCTACCTTCGGATAGAGGGGCAAACAGTAGAGGCACTCAGTGAATGGTTGCCATATGTTTTTCGAATCCATTTTTAATATTTTTTGCGTGTTCTACTTTAAAAATTCGACAATTTCAGCTATGGAAGGCAGTCTACCGAGATCTGTTTTACATGCTCTAATACATCTTATTGTATTTTATCATTCATTTTATTTTTTTAATTAATCTCCCATCATATGAGCATCATTAGATAAATAAATTATAATATCTATATTGTTTGGATGACTTTATACGGTGAATGGTTGCGCTGCAATTTTGTTGTAATAACTTATTTCGAGTCATGTTTTTAGCCATGTTTTCAGCTGCAGAAAGCAGCACAATAACAACTATTGATATGTCGTGAATTAGAATAATATGAATTCATCCCTTTTATTTTAGCATAACATAACTGACAATTTCCATGTGTTTTTCGAATATTATTTTTTTTTGCGTTTTATACGTTAAAATTTTTAATATGTTACAATCTCTGAAGATTTCAAACAGTGAAAAGTGGTGCATATCTTTGTATTCGGAGCGATAACCTTTTTAACCTATTTGCTGCAAAATCTTCAGCATAAATGGGATGCACAAAATCTACGGTTCCGTCCGTAGTGGTCTACGTTTCTCCACTAAAAATCCTCCCTTTATTATTTTTTTCCCATCTGATCTTTCGTGAACAGTATTTTTATGGCCAACTTTTCATAGCTGTATGAAGAGCTTGAAGAGTCTTGCATAACTTTAGTTATATTGTTGCTGTTTTTTTTTTAATTTCTCTTCAAAATATCTCTTCAATTGATATTCAACAAATTTCCGATAAAGATCCTGTATACTATTAATTCCTAAATCATACAGCTCGCGTTTTTTCACTCTTAAGATGCTTTTTGCATGCAAATGCACGCAACCTTTTTTTTTTTCATCCGATTCGAACAGGGATGGAGAGAGTGTTATATTTTTTCTGAAGCTTTTAACAGGTCGTTTTTGAAGTTCTCTTGCGTACGTGATCGCTTGCAGTGTGTGTAAAGGGCGTGAGCAGGAGCATGATCGACTTTATGAGTTATGTTCGATGTTTAATTTTCTTGCGTTGCATCTTGGACTGACGTCGATACATTAAACATCCTGCCTGCGCTGCTAGTTAGCCGTTTCGAAGTTTATCATTTGTGTTCTGACCGGACGATTACGGACGTTTTGTTCAGTTTTATGCTCTTGTTTTCTGATTTTTGCAGCTTTTGAACAAATGTTGAAACACATAGACAATTTTTATTTAATTATGTTGAAATCTCGTCAGCCGACATGGCAACTAAATTTTTATTGAGATTGTTTTGGCATTTTGTATCACAACTCAGAACTCTGTTTTGTTCGATATGCATATTTGCATTTTTAGAAATTTTCGTGCTATGAATGCATGAAACTTTGCCAGTTTTTGTACTCAGTAGGTATCTCAGTTTAATTATTCGAGAAGTAAAAAATAATCGGCGCGAAACACCGTGTCCCTGTCCGTATGCGTCGGTAAGAGGAAATAGAGCGGTCGCGCAGAATGCTCCCTTGCAAACGCGTTCTCGGCCTTGATGAGCTTTGCTCATCTAAGGATTTTCGGTGTGTTGTGACTTTCGAGGTGTACCAAATCATTAATTTGAAGACTGCCCGCCCGTTGGTTCTATTCCAGCACGTTGCGATTCAGAGTAGGTTTCGTTCGTTCGATAAATATCATAATAAATTAATTATTCGCGACAAAAAAAAATTAAAATAATCGCGACAAAATATCCTAATTATTCGCAAAAAATATCGGGATTATATTGTTTGGTGTGATACAAATTTTTACGATTTGTAGGTTGCCGAACGTAACTAGAAATTTCGATTTTCCTGTATGCAGCGATCGGCGCGGTTTTATTTACATCGTCTCCTGGTGGCCGGTTGCCCAGAGACCGAGAAGTAACCATATCGGGCGTGAATTTGTGCAGAAAACATCGCACTATCAACCTCGATGGATCCAGATCAATTCCTCTCCAATAACACTAATACCTTCCTTTGATACTAGTGAATGATGCAGAGGATTCCTCGGTTTCTAGTAGCAACAAGTATTGAACTAACACTCCCGATATCCCTGCCTCTATTGATCTGCATTGGGCGTGGCCAGCTACGTTATTGACCAGTGAAAAGAAAGATAACTAGGAATTGTACACTGAAAATGGTTTGCTACTTCTAGACACCATTTTGACGGTTCTTTGTGCAATGTCAGCTGATTCTGGTCAATCGCGGGCAACACACGGGCGATCAAATATGCTGCGCTATGCACAACTAAAGCGCTACCTATGGGATATTGCTATACAAGCATGCGGACAAAAACATTTTCATTAATTTTTCAACACTTCTCTAATTTTTACTTGTTATGATCGAAACAAGTTACGTTAAATCATTTGTTACTATTTTACCGTTTTGAGCTCAAGTTTTGTCCGATTTACAATCTGTTTTTTTTTTAAAGATGGGTAAGAAGATGTTAATATGTGGACAAACTATTTGAATTTTGTTATCTGGCTTTAAAACAAAATGGCGTCGAAAAAACATTGAAAATTTCCGTTTTCTCAACAATTCAAAATGGCGTCACTGTTGCCCTTTTAGGTGAAATGGGTCCAAACTCGGGGAAATTTATTTTTGCATCAAACCACACCAAAAAATCATACATAGAAGCCAAGGCAAAAAAACTGTTGCACTGTGTTATCAAACGATTTTCCCGAGTTGTGTCGTTACATGAAACTGGCGGTCCAATCTGTGTCTCATATTCGGCGACTTCGGTGCCATTTTAACGATATGTTTTATACAGTTGACGAAAAAAATAATATACTTTGCACACAACGTTCGTCTGTATGACTACAACAGAGTGCAACGCAGTCCATCCCTTGTTTCACATTCCGTCATTCCATCAACTACGCCGCACTGCCTGGTTTTTACGCTAGTGCTCTCCGTAGGTGTTTGAGACAACCGCACTGGTTTTTATAATATCTGGTTGTTGCGAAAGAGGCAAAATCAAGGGAAAGAAAAAGTCCCGTTCATCTCATGTTGAGTCTATATTCCCAGTAAGTCGAGTTCATCATTTGCTGCGTAATTATGTATATTGTTGCTGAAGTATCTGGCGGCTGCAATGGAATGCCTTGCTGCGAAAATGATCGAATTGACGGTAAACGCTGCATTAGATAACAAAACGAGAATCACCCTGCGTTATCTGTAGTTGGTAATCCGCAATGGCAATGAATTGAACATGCTCATTTCTGGTGAAGCAGTAAAAATGAGTTTTTGCCTCTAATTAAAATTTGAAATTAAACATAACATTTTCATCGAGCAGGACTGAATTCTACCCACACTGTTTTCTTGCAACGAATGTGCTCCAGCAACCTTCAACATTATTTTCGAAAGACTTCAAGTCAATTAAAAAATAGCTCTATTGCAAGAAATATATAGACAAAAGACAGGGTGTGGCAATTCTACGTAACCCTAGCGGTCGTGTCTCCGAAACAACCTCTCCAACTATTTATTTTATACTTAATGAAACCTATAAAGCCACTTAATTACATTTTCTTTTCGGAAAGCCTTACCAATAACGTTTATAAGAGTATGGTACGTATAAATTATTCTGTTTAAAGAAAAAGTTTTTTAAAAATTCATTCTTTCTTGAACAAAAAATATGTTTTGCCACTTTTTTATTATTTCTCGATATCTCATGTAGGGGTACTGGGGGTAAGCCCGGCCCCCTAAGGAAAATGATTCTTTTGTAGGACTTGATGGCAAATATTGTTATATTTCTTTCACAGAATCATTGCCAAGATCGTTTTCTACAAGATATGAAAGCTTTCAATACTTTCAAACTGTTATTTTACAAGGAATAGTGAAATTTTCAAACTAAGATAAACTAAGATAAATTTACTCGAATGAACTGAACCAATTTGAATTCGGAAACCGCCAAATAAGAGATCTCACATTTCTGTATGTTACTGTTGAATTTGGTTGTTATCGGTTAGCTGGTTCTGGGTAGATTGCCGGAACAAGTCCCAGTGAACATTATGTATGAGCAATGAAAGAATATTTATACTCGGCAAGCCTATCATGTGGCACTTTAAATCATATTATTAACTAGTTTCATTGAAGCTAGTATCACATTGACCACACTGGAGTATATTCCAAATACCACCGGGAAAGTGGTCAGTTTTGTGACTTGATTGTGTACATTTGACACCTCTAATACCCCTTTGGAATCATTCATAAATCACAGAAGAGCTTGTGTGCATGGTTCTAAGTCGATTAATTAATTTATTTAGCAGCGAGACATCGGTAATAAATGAGCAATATGTGTCAGTAACATCCAACTAGCCTCAGACCATGTCGAGCTTACCCCACTCACTGGGTGACGATGTTACCTCGACAACACACATTATTAAAAAAGAGTATTTCTACAAATTTATCGCTTCAATTTACCTCAGATCGAATTCCTGTGATTACTAACAATACAGGCAATAAATTTTAGAGCAACGAAAAATTATTTTAATCTTTTCAAATGAATAAAAGCTTAAGTTCCACTTACGAAAATTTACATCCGTCTACGCATCAGCTGCAGTAGCGTGTGTTTTGTCTATTATTTTGATGTTTGACGTTCCACGGTGGCTTCGATGTATCTTAAAATGTCTAAAATATTAAATACCAACTCTTCACATTTTCCAAAACACAGTTAATTAGCGTTTTGTAGTAATATCCTAGGGGTGACGGACTTACCCTCAGTGCCGGGCTTACCCCCAGTACCCCTACCTGCTGGACACCCGATATTTTGAGTTTTTCTTAGTTAAAGTGTCTACTTTCTATAGGAAAATAAAAAAAACAGTCACTTTTCAGATTTTCATCCACCGAAAATCCTAGGGTTGCAAATGTTTCGGAACTATAATTCTTCGAATATGTTACGTTAGTAATTGACTGATTGACATTTTGAATTCATTTTATATCAGGATGATAGAAAAACATTTCCATAACCCTAAAAACGTGGTAAAAAAATTATTCATAATGGCTGAATTTGAATTTGATTTTGTTTGATTACTAAAATCGGGAACCGCTTTAATGGCAAACAAAAAAGGCCTATATTAGGAAACAAAAACAAAAAATAAATATACATAGCAAAAAGGATACATAAAAGTTTAACCGTGAAATAATTTGAAAATGGTCCGAAAAGATCCTAAACTATCCAAAAAAGGTGATAACGCTTTCGAAAAATATATAAGACAAAATAACAGTTAGATTTCGAGTTGCTGTTAACATGATAGAAAACAATTTCAATAGTAGGCGGGGGCCTAGCGTGGTTGATAACGTCTGCGCCATCCACGCCCGACACCTGGGTTCGAATCCCAACGCCGACATAGGTGTCGATGCTTGTGGGGTGGCGTGATCACGGAAAATAAGCGATAATGGAAAATTCTGTAGTACGCCAGTTACTGGGAAGATTTTGAAAACCCTAATAACCGAACAAATTTACGCACCACTCGTTTAAAAGCTTCAATAACGTGAAAACCAACTTAAAAACTGTTTAGAATAATATGTTCGAAATTAACTTAACCTTCATGCGCTTCTCAATTTTCGCTACTCTTTGCTAATTCTTTAACAATCAATAGAACAGCCTGGCAATATTAAGTTCAATTCGCTATTTGGTCCTACATTTGGCCAATAACCGCACGCGAGAATCGAAAATATCGACTCAGATCCTCGTTCAGATTCCGATTCGGATGTTTGTCCTCCAGCTGAACGTCATAATTGAATCGGTAAACAATTCCGCACGTTGGCAACGAAGCAACGAACCCCGACTATGATCGTTGTCGTTAGTGAACGAAGTGTCGTTAGTATAATCACACAACAATTGAAATCACCCGAACGATCCCATTTCTGTCCTTATCTGCCGATTCAGGAAGGCAAAGTAAAAACTAATCTATGTTTGCCAGTTTCGTATAACGGTAACTGCGAGCACTGCAGCAGCAGTCCTCCATCCGGTGCAGTTTCAGGGGTGACAAACTAAAGTTCACACATGCCATTCCGGAAAACTGCGATTGACTTTTAGAGACACTCATGCGCCAGTTGCTGTGAGGACTAACTCTGGGATGGTACCAAACACAGGAATCACATTCTCAATATTTCCCCCATTTTGCTAGTTGATAAAGTTCGGACTGGCTGTTTGTACGGTTCCATTTCGATGCGTCCGGAAATGACCCAAAATGCTGTCCGTGGTTGGCATCATAAGGATGTTCTCAGCGTGGAAGAGTTGCTGAGATTTCTGAGGCGAGTTCTGCTTTCAAATAGTGATAGCCATCAATATTTGATGAAGCCCAATTTTGAACTAGTCTTCCGATAAAAACTAATATCAAAAACATGAACCTCAAATAAAAGCTTAACATTTCAACGTCGTGGCAATTTCGGTCCTAGTTTTCGATTGTTAGCCTTCAACAATACAGTTCTATGTTTTTGTTTTATAATTATGGATCGCATATTTCAAAATTGTTTCCTACTCATTATTTGACATGAACAGAAATCCTTTGCTGTTAATGCAATTCTGTTTGGCTCCAGCTGATTGCATCGTTACTAAATTAAGCCAATACCTGGCGGGCTTTATGGGTATTTATTGTGTGTGTTCGTGACCATAATCCGAACGCTGAATTCAAAACTGTGCAACTTTGAGGGAAGTTGCACAACAACAACGCTGACAGCGGTGAGTGATGCTAAATGCGATGCAAATTTCCCAGTGATTGCTTGTTGGCTTATAATTCAATACAATCAAACCGTGGCGGATAATTAATGAGCCTTGGATATTGGATGGATCGGAAATTGTGTGCTAAATTTCCCTACTATCGATTCACATGGGTCACAATATGTGTGATTGATGTCAAGTGCTTAATCATGTGACGGAGGACTAAGAGTGGTCATTTTCGCTCGAGCCTCACGAAATTTTTAGTTTGTTAGGGTTCAGACTTTGATAATAGGCCAATTAAATTGTGCATATTATAAGATTCCACTAAATAGCTAATAAATCACACTCATTTGTAATTAGCGGATTGGCGATTTTAACCGTTAATATGTTAGTTAGCAAAAGTGTTTGCTTCTCCAAAAATCAGTCCTTCAAAGCGCTAAACTGTAATAATGATTCCTCTTTCATTGAGAAACTTTATTCGGTTTCTGTTATTGTTTGGCAACGAGCTTTATACAACCACAGGTACATTAATGTATATGTTGGAGTGATAGTAGCAAAAATATCTAGTCACATGTCAAACATGTGGTCGTGTCTTTGACACAACTGCCAAACTTTGTCTTTACAATCCTAGATATATACATGAACAACGGATAAACAACAGCAAAAAAAATAATCATTGCTGGAGTGTGCATGCAAAACAAATTTGTCTGCAAACCCACCAACTTAGGCCGAACAAAAGCAATAAATCTCTATTAGTTGATGCTTCGTAGCAAATTAATGGTCTCACTTACTGGTGAGAGACATCTCCGGTGGATAGCAGTACAACACCCGGTTGCTGTCGTTTCTATGCTGCAGGCTGTGATATTTCCGAATGTGGCTGAGTTAGGAGACAGTCACACGATCACAGTTGATGCGAAAACGTTCACAGAAGCTAAAATAACTTCAGATTTTCATCAAAATAAGTGGATATATTTAGAACAAACTTCTATTCCTGGCAACGGTAACCTGACTACGAACCTGCATTTTGTGTTTGCGCATGGGAAGTTTTTCCTTCAATTTGACCCACATGCAGTGTCATGACACGAATAAAAGTGATATATTACTGTTTTTGGTTTTCATTCAGTGCAATGAATATTTGGTTGGTACTTACCCTCCGTAGGGATGAACTGATGTGGAAATTATGTTAGTAATAAACTTCGATTTGCTGTGAGCCGCAGGGGTTGATTTCTGATTGTAGCGAGAATACACTAGTTCATGCAGTAGCTTTAAGCTTTGAATGTTTAAACGCTGCTAGAGTCTTAAGATTAAAGTTTCGTGTTGTATGCTCTGTTGCAGTTAATCCTCTGTTTTCAGCAATATGCAATATGCTATTCGAAACACTGCTTGATTAGATTACCAAATCTCACCAATATTACATTTGTTTTTAAATAGTTTTGATTTCGTGAATGGCTGCAGGAACAGCTCCAGTAATTCTGAGTCATGGAATAAAGAGCACTTCGTTATAATTGTTTTTCGCTGTAAAAGTTAACTTTGTGTTACCGAGTGCAATTTCATAAAATTGCTAATCATTCCTTATACCACAAAACGAAAATCCGAAAGGTTTAAAGGTTTCCGAGTTCATCAAAGCATCAGTTTTGAAACATTAAAATCCAGACATGGTTGAGGCTTCTCATGAAACAAGTCGAACTCGATTAACCGGTGACAATATTATCCGGAATTTTACACACGATTATTCGAAATAATGTATTTGATGTTTGTTTTTAATAGAGTCATACCATGCTACTTCGAACATCGATCCTGATCGACCGTTTCCGATTTCGCTGAAACTATTCACAGGTGTTCTTTTTTGTTAAAAAAAAGTCATTTTATGATATCAGTTCTTCATGTAGACTCGCGACTGCTGCTTCAAAAGGGCCTATTCAAAATGGTGGCTGATAGATAAAAAATTCTGTATGAAAAAACGACTGAAATGGTGTCTTCAGCAAAATTCTAGTTAACAGAATTGAGGTTCAAGAAAAAATATATACACTGTAAAAGAAAATTTGTTCAAGTTATGAACATTTGAGTATTTTGACATTTTCACTCTGAACTTTTTTGAGTGTTTTTTTTTCTAGCTATGCATAACAATGTTGAAAATTTATCATTAAGAGCGCGATACCAATCCAACGCGCTGTTTTTATACCATAATCGAACATTTTCATACTGACCCTGTTGAAATTGAATATGCGTAACACAAACGGTAACTAATTTATACAGTACGTGTTTATATCAAGTAAATCCAGGTTTAGGGAACCGGAAGCTGAGAGATTGCGCTGTGACAGGTTTCGCTGTTAGTCTTGTGCCTGAGACAGTCCACGCTACTTCGTAAATTAATGATTGATCGCGCACGATAGGACCCGTTGTTAAAACCAACAGCATCAAACGAACACACAAACGGAACGGTGATATAAAGTAAAACAATAGCTGCTGTCGGTAGCATGACCAGCCGCCAGCGGCGGTGGCTGCGAGTGAACTGACTAGAATAATTTTATTGTCTGTTTCTTCTGATCATTTCAATGATGGGATTAGATCGCTGGCTGGGGAACTGCGACAAATTACGTTCTGCCGCAACAATGATGATTTCAACCATTTTTCATTTTACCATCACCAAATTCTGACAGATAGTATTATATATTGTCATCTTCAATGTGTAAAAAAGATGTTCGAGATATTTAATATTTTGTGACACTTTGGAAAATTTGGCACATAAAAAAATGTTTATTACAGTGTATATATTTCGTTTAGAACCGCAATTTTATTACCTACAATTTTGCTGTAGACACCATTTCTGTCAAACATGTCGTTTTTCTGATATAGAAATTATTATCTATCAGTCACCAGTCGCGAGTCTACATGAAGAACTGATATCATAAAATGACTTCTTTATCAAAAAGGAACTGTGAAAAGTTTCAGAAAAATCGGAAATGACATGCCAAAAAATATTTTTTTTTCCTATTTTCCATGGAATGCCTCAACATTTATCTTGAAATTTTTCCTTTACCATCTCTATTTACTTATACCTATTAAAATAATTTACGTGGTTTTTAAGACCAATTTTGGAATTTACGCAGATTTGTTTAATAAGCATTTTCCAAGCGGATTTCAGAATTTTCGCAGTTATAGGTTAAGGAACGGCTTAAGCAGTGGCGTCTATTTTATTCAGTCGAAAGAAACGACCCCAAAACACCTGAATTTTGATCATTATCGACAATTGCAACAACTACAACAAGCACTCCGGTTACTTAGCTGTCTTACGAATACATAAAATACTGTTCAACACAGAAAAATCTTTGAATAAACAACAATCGAAAAAAATCTACCAAAATTGCAGCCATTCTGGCACCACTTCGGGTGCTGAAGAAAATCCCTGCAAAACAGATGCAAACTGCTTAGAATAGGTTCGGGGTGATTGGAATAGTTTCCCTTGATTGGGAACTTTCATGGATTTTTGTAAAGTTTGCTAACTCAGTTTTACAATCTGAAAACAAGTGCTGACAGTGAAAAAAATAGAGAACACATGGATATTAGTGTTGAAAAAATTAATTTTTCTGTGATGTTAAATGGGCTCTGGGAGTCAAAAAACTAAAAACAATGCTTATTTGAACCATGCAAAATATTCAGAAATAACCCCAAAAAAATAAAAAATATTTGGAAAAATTTAAGAATCGAACAGAATTGAAAAAAGTGCAAAAGAGTGGGTTTGTAGCTTAAAAAAGTCATTTTTCATAAATCACGTTTGGGCAACCTGAAAACAATTTTTTAGAAAGTTGGAATGTTCTACAAAAATGCTATAAATAAGATTATCTTTTTATTTAGGGCTGAGCACCTTGACTTTTTCAACATCGATTATTCTGGGACGCCTCAATGGTTATACTTATGTTCTAATTTCATCCAACACATTTCGAGTATTTCTTCTCAATACACAGGTGGCTCCTGAAAATGCTTAAAATATGTTATTTACCCTATATAATTCTGAGGCATGAAATCAACTAATTTGTCATGTAGAATTTTTACGTATCGATTTTCGACCTATGTGAATTTTAGTGCGTGAAGCCTTCAGAGACTTAAAAGAAGATTTCCCGGTAGCAAACATAGAATCGACGAACCCGTCGAGCTTTTGCCATACTTTTAACACACTTGCCTGGAAAACTCAAATCCACAGTAATAAAGCTATAAAGCTATAACCTTTAATATTTTTCCAGCTTAAGCTATAGGGCAAAATCGTGTTAATCAGAATTAGCATCGAAATTGAAATTGGACTTTTTAAGAGGATTAGTATCAGTATTTGAATAAAAATTTGGAGAAGTCAGATTTAAATTAGATATGGGAAAGAGAATATGATTTGTATTGGAATTGGGCTTGGACTTGAAAATGGGAATGGAATTGGGATTCGGATGCGAGTGTGGAATTTCGATCCCTATAGTATACAGGGCTCCGTCACTCAATTAACAACCCGGAAGAGAACCGGTTTGCTACAAAATTGGGATTGGGGTTGGAACTTGGAATAAAATCGAAATTTGGAATGGGATTGGGATTGGGATTGGGATTAGGATTGGGTTCGAGATTGGGATTGGGTTCGGGATTGAGATTGGGTTTGGGATTGGGTGTGGGATTGGGATGGGGATTGGGATGGGGATTGGAATTAGAATTAGCATTGGAATAGGAATTGGGATTGGGATTGGGGTTAAGATTCTAAGAGATAGAGATTAGGATTTTGATTTGGATTAGGATTGGAATTTGAACCGGGAATGGCGTTCGGTTTGGGGTTGGGATTGAAAGTAGGAGTGGGAGTGGAAGTGGGAGTGTGAATGAGAGTGGGAGTGAAAGTGAAATTGAGAGTGTGAATGGGAGTGGGAGTGGTAGTGAAATTGGAAATGGGAGTGGGAGTAGGAATGGGAGTGGGTTTTTGAATGGGAGTGGGAATGGGAGTGGGGGTGGGAGTGTTAAAAAAAATCAAAATGGCAGGAAGCTTCGGTAGACGCTGGAAAAATAAAATCTATTCTTCAAGAAAGAAAAAAATTTAAAAAATACCCCCAAAACAGGAAAATCAAATAACACAGAAAAATTGAGCTAAAATTTACTTACGTCAGGAAAAAGTAGAAAACTACAAAAATTCAAAAATTTTATACCAAATTAACGTCAAAAAAATTAAAATCGTCTCAAAAAAGTTGAATAAAGCATAAAAAAGTGATGTGTGAAGGAAGTGAGCATACAAAAAGATGAATTGTGAATTCAGTTTAAAATAGTTGAAAAACGTCTCTGTAGGCTTGAAATAGTGGCTTAAGAAGGTTCTTTTATTTCGAACTAATTTCTGTTTTTAATAACGACTTTTACCCGGCAACATTCAAGCTCATTAAGGCAGGCAATGTGTGCAGCAGGGGAAGCGAAAAAAAGGCGAACCGAAAATATGATATATGAAATATATTTATATATATACATATATATATATATATATATATATATATATATATATATATATATATATATATATATATATATATATATATATATATATATATATATATATATATATATATATATATATATATATATATATATATATATATATATATATATATATATATATATATATATATATATATATATATATATATATATATATATATATATATATATATATATATAAATATATATATTTATATATATATATATATATATATATATATATATATATATATATATATATATATATATATATATATATATATATATATATATATATATATATATATATATATATATATATGAATATACCGCATCCAGACGGGACTTGAACCCGCAATCCCCTGTCTCCGGCAAAGTGTTTTGACTAATTTAACTACTGGGCGGAGGTATTTCACTGCCGACTTATTCTATTGCTCATGTCTGACTACACACACTGCTGTGAGAGCGTTATTTATACGACTGAAAGCCATGTCTCATCACACACAGAAGAGTCAGCTGACGCTTATAACTCTTATAGAGATTAAGAAGCTTCATTAGACAAAAAAAAAATTTAATATGATCATGAGCTAATTCATGCCAAATGCTTCTTAGGTAAGGAAAATACAGAAGAACGAAAAATATCTCTAGAAACAGCGGATAAAACAAGTCCGCGCCCTGAATTTCAATATTTATTCCCCAAATTCTTAGTAGAGTCTAACGGAAACCGATAATTATTTCTTTTGATTTCTTAAATCATTCTGCTAAGACGCTCGGTATAGATTTTCCAAATTTAAAGCAAAACTTGATTCCAAATTTAATTAACAGGGGATCTAGAGATGGATGAGACAAAACTGTATCCAAATTGAACTTAGTTTAAAGTGCCTCAAAGAGTTAAAATAAAGTTTGCAGTGGTGGGCACCGCTAACCGAAAATTTAGCGACGCTAATGGCTAAGTCGCTAACCGGAAAATTTAGCTCGATAATCGCTAAACGCTAAACCCACATTAGCGGAACTTTCGCTAATCGCTAATCGCTAACTTTTTAGTAGGTAAATAGTCATATCGCTATATTTATTGCTCGTGTTTTGTTAGATTTGGACCACTTTGATCTGTTTTGGTTAAACAAACGAAAACAATTACTTTTTAAAGCCATTTACAGTAAGAGGTTCACGAAACGGTATACATATTTGATTTTGTAAAAACAAGAATAACAAAAGTTATTTAGCTTGCATTGAAAATAGACACTCTTTGGAATGTTTTCATAAAAATTCAATTATTATCTGAATCCAAAAAGTGGAACCAAAGTTGTCACAATTTCAACCGCATTGCAATTTACCAAAGTTCTTGGTGTGCCGAAAATTCAATCTAGACCTTGTGCTTGTTCTTCAAAATGCTCCTGTGGCTTGTACGATAACCGGGACTCCATTCTAGGGTAAAAAAACTCACAAAAGTAACTGTCGCAGTAAAGTATGTTCATCTTTCGAAGCAATTTACGTAAGCCATCAGAAATTCACAGTTTTTATAAATATTTCTATTGTCGCTTCTCTACAAAATTTAGCGAATTAGCGATTAGCGTTTCGAAGGCCAAAATTTTAGCGACGCTAACAGTTTCGCTAACCAGCTCAAAAATTAGCGAAATCGCTAAATCGCTAACTGAATTTTAGCGTCACTAATTAGCGAATTAGCGGAATGGTGCCCACCACTGAAAGTTTGTGAAAAATCGTTTAGCCTGAAAAAAACTCGAAAGTACCTCACTTAACGATGTTAAACGCAACGAAAAATAAATATACCTTATTTTATCTTAAATTCACGGAAGGTTCTTAACATATGCTCGGCATGTTGCGAATTTAACTGACCATGACTTTAAAAGTAGAACAGATAAAGAATTTTTATTGCAGGCCTATATAGTTTTCTGAGAGTGTTCCATTCTTTTGGAAAAAATATCGTATCCACGTGGATTATCATTAGTCCTTCGCCCCTACCGTGGACAAGCGTGGACATTTGCATATCCCTTACCCTTGTTATGTTGTCTACGTGGAATGTGGACGGCCCTTTTTGAATTGAGAATTCGAATCGAAATTGGGATTTTAGTTGCGACTTGAAACGGATTTATAAAATGAATTATAAATACTTGATTTTTTCCTTTGTGACTAATAATTTTTCACTCACGACTGGAATATACAATATCACATTAAACTGTTAGTAAAAAAGAAAACTATGAAACTGTTTTAATCAAGGCTCAAGTTTTAATTAATTCATGTTATCTAGTTCTACATTCTTTTCGATAACGACAAAGCTCTGTCATGTGTTTTATCGTTTACCGCTGTGCGTACACGATTTCAAATACCTGCCGCATATAATGATGCAAAGCAATTAACTTACCGGCTCCGCACATCGTAATGAGAATATGAGAAATTCTCCGATAAGGCATGCTATTGTTGTTCCCACAGTTATCCTCACTAGGGAACCTGATAAGAGCTCTTTCAGTTCACATCTAACTCGAAGCGTGGGTGTAATGACGGTGTTACTAGGATCCGTGAACCTCGATCTGCAGTTCTGCATACGGGTATTTTAATGCCTTTGCGATTGACAAACGCTGCTGAACTAGAACCGATGCCGGAGATCTGTACGATGCAGTTATCTCTTTACGTCTTTTGTTGGTAGAAGAAAGGTGCACGCAATCCTCTGTTACACATAATCTAAATGAGCCTGCAGGTGATGGTGACACATATTCTCGTATGCTAGTATGAACTTTTGCAACTACCATTACATCAGATATGAGTAGAGTATGATTGCATTGATGTTAATTCCAGCGAATCTACTCAAACTGGAGATCTTTAGGTTTAAGCATGGAGCCTGCGACGATTCACCCACAAGACTAACATTTTACATACCAGACCAACATTCTACATCCGTGTCACAACTTTAGCGTCGCTATTTATTCACCACAAGATAACCATCATCAGTGACAACAGCTTGCAATATTGAGTCTTGATCAAAGGCCTTGAAACAATGAAATCAAATTAAATCATCTATTATTATCATCATCATTATCACTCACGGTCCTAGAATACAAAATAAACATTATCTATAATTGGAATCAACGTCATTACGGGATTTATTAAATTCCTTCGAGGATTTTTCACTCTTGCTGTCATAGGTAGATTGACTATCGAGGTGACTTCACTACCTTTCTTGGAAGGAATCGAAAGGATAATGTGCAGCTTACTCAGTGACGTGCCACGTTATTTTCATCATCAGCTCTACTACTACAAGCCAGTCAGGCAACAATAGAACTACAAGGTATATAATTGAGCATGTCGTCCGTACCAGACTGACACCGGCCGAAAACGTAAATGGCAGCCTGCACTTCCGCGTGCTGTAGAGTGGTGCATTTTTTCCAGTGCCTCAGATCGTATAGAGCTCCGCTGCCTGTGCACCTGTGCGATGCGGTTATTGCCAAAACACCCTAACAAGCGACATCCGGCTGTCTTCTCCGGTACGATGTTCGAAACCATGTTCGTCAACTTTTCGTTCCGTATAAAGAGTTGACCAGAAGCTGCTGCGAACATTGCTTGTGCTGTGGGCTGGAATGAATTTCAGCTTGCTCCATTGTGTGTCGAAAATAGATTGAAGCGCACAAGGTGTGACAAAAAGGCATACGGGGAAAAATATGTTAGTTGGAATCATTAGTTTGCATGAAACCTGGCTTTGTTGTACCTGTTTGGAAATTGTATGGTAATGAGTAATGAACACTTCAATAGATTCCAAATTTACGATTACCCTGTAGAAAGACACAGAGAACATTGCCTCTGGTCTTACGGGATTACACGACGTCATAAACTGGTGTCAAAAACATGTTTGGTTTGAAAAACAGTCCCTACTCCAGCCAAAATGATCAGAAAATACGCAAAATTTTAATCGAATTCTTTCGATTGGAATGAAATATTGTTATTCGACGAATTTTTTACCCAACTACAATCCAACGATAAACTTAAAGCCTTAAACCGTACACAAGAGTTACACTTCCCGCTTACCGGCGTTCCAAAGCGCCGAATGCATCCGTTAACAATTACAGATAGATTAAACGTGCATCGTAGCGTGACGAGGGAGGCGAAACAAAAACACACAACAGAAACGAACAATTAAACCTCTCATCGATCCTTGCCAGTCCTATTAGCGCCCTGGGAGTGGATTGTATAAGTGGAAATGCTTGTTCTCAGATGCTACGAGCCTTTCCCGTGTTAACGGTTTCGCAGCCAAGGTACGGTCAACACTTTACCAGCTCACTTCTTGTTTCTTCTTTTCCTCTCGCCTCGAGACAGGAGAATTAAATTCTTCACTCGGAAGCACTTGAACGGTAATCGCTCATAGAATTGCTGGTGTGCACAATTGCTGGAATGTTGGATCAATGTCGAAAGTTGATGGGCCAATGCAAAATTTCATTGGGGAGTCGAAAAGTAAAAAACAAAAAATTCATAACTGTTAATCAACCCTCATTAATAAAGGTGTCCTCTTCGCTTAGATTGACAAACTTTTGCGCCGGCAGATCATGAAGCGGGAAATTTAATCTCCAGTGGCGAAATTTTCGCTGCGAAGCGAAGGAAACAAACGCGATGGTAAGACATTATAATTACTATAATAGACGTGAGTTCAAGCGAACAAATGACCGGACCCATCGTTAGTGGCAATGGCAGGTCCAGAAGCTATCGGTCGAGGGTCCAATCCAGCGCAGTTCTAATGTGATGGTCTTTTGGCGAACCCGTTCATTAATTGGGAAATAAAGAAAAAATTCTTCTTGAGAAACGCTTGGCACGCTTGGCGGGTTTAATTATATGCTGTCATAACGAAGGATACCAAAGTTTTTGCGATGTTCCATTAATGTAGTATTGATCGTTTTACTGGAAACCCTTCTCGGAGGAAGTCCGTTTTAATGATTGTGATTTGATCCCAATCTTGCTGGCTATCAATGTCACGTACAGATTGTTGGTTGGTGATAATGAACACATATTAATCCTTCAAGGGCGATGATTTCGGCCACACAAGATTGAAAATACACGTGAGTGTGACATATATTAAATTCGGAATTACTCTTTGCCTATCTGGAAACTACAGCAACTCGAAAATAACAGAACCTTGAAAACTCTTGTGAAGTTGTGGTTTGTAGAGTGGCCAAAAATTTTCAGAAGATTGTTTTAGAAATCAAACCAGTTGGAAAACTCATTGTGGAGCGAAAATTCGTACTAAGATAATGCAACCACAAGGAAAAAAATTGTTTACCCATTAAAACGATGTATTTGTACAGAAATTACTATAAAAAACTAAAGATAAAAGAGGTAAAAAATGATTCTTTACTGAAGAAGGAAACAATTGGATTACAGAACATATTTCATCATAGAAATCTCTCAAAAGACACTAGCATTTCTTTGACGTCCATAGTTGTCGTCCATTGGACATTTGTCGTGTTTGTAGGGTGTTCATATGTTGCCAAGAATCATTCACAATATGCAGCAACAAATGCTGAATTTTCAATTAAAATCCACAACTTGGATTCTTCTCTAAGAATCTGATGTAAATCGTATAAGGATAAGGAGGCGGGGAGAGAGAATTTTACATTATTACATTTAGCTAAATTAGCCAAAAAATGATGTCCTTCTTTAGGGATGTAATAAAAACACTGTTCATACAGTGCAAACTTTTGCCCCAACCAAACACTTTTGCTTAGAACGGTAGGTACCAATCAGCAGAACGAATCGAACTGTACACCCTCTTTCCCCGTTCTTCCTGATACCAAACTCACTGCCAAGTGCCAACCACCTCATCATACAAATGTCATCCGAAAGTGCAGTGGTTCACCTTCACAGCGAGAAATGTTGTATCGGCTACGAAGGAGGCCCGTGGTGCCAGATACGTTTCACGAATAAAATCTAAAAGTGTATACGACAAGCTGTTGTGAATGAATCAATTTGTTAATGAAACGGCAGTGGAAGTCATACCACATCCCACGCTTAGCACGTCACAAGGTGGAGGTGTATGACGTTGCATTCAATACAAACATCCTTCTGGAAAACCTGTTTTGCCAGAGTTGTGAATCTTCGAAGATTTAAAAAACGTGAGAAGGCGAATCAATTCAGAATACCCCGCTGCTAGTTCTAACTATCATTACAACATCCCAGCCATGTTAGTAACTTTTATCTAAAACTAATAAAATCAAAAATCAAAATGGCATCTGGGGTCAATTTTTGGCTCCTGTGCATCATACCGATTACGGAGATACCCATATCGGATGGTATTCTTCTTTTTCTTTATGGACTCATCGCTGCGACCAGAGATTAGATCTATTGTGATATTGCCCAGGTGTTTTCTGTACTCCGCACTCCATATTATTGGCAGTATCACTATTGAACTAAGTGATACGCTTATCATTCATATCCGTGCTTGTGTGTAAGTTTTACCTTTCCGTTTCAAGCTTACTGCTCTACTACATCAAACCTCTGTCTATCCTAACAATATCGCCTAATTACAATTCCCAGGAGAGAACTTCCATACGTTACTCTCACCAGATTTATTATAATAAGGACCTATTTTTGTTAGACGGAGAGTCAACAGGGGTATTGAAGGAAGGGTACGTGGTGTGGAGCCTGAGAATAAACTCATGCATTAAATAGTGCATTAGAGGCATTCCGTGGAAATAAATAAAAATAAATATTTTTTTTTATATGCCCTTACCGATTTCGCTGAAACTTTGCACAGTTGTTCATGTAGACTCACGACTGCTGTTTCAAAAGAGGCTATCCAAAAATGTGACTGATGAATAAAATATTTTGTATCAGAAAAACGACTTGTTTGATTGAAATAGTGTCTTCTGCAAAGTTGTAGGTAATAAGGTAGAACTTATTTTTGAGGATTTTTTTCTGTTGTTATAAATTATCGCTAAGATACAACTGTACAACTGTAGATACAAATCCAACGCGCTGTTTTTGTGATATAATTAACTATCTAATCGATTATACCTGCCATGCTATCATATTTACCTATATTATTTCCCGGCCAAATAGCCGCTATAACTACACGCAAAAGTTTAACTTATTACTTGGAGAGTAATTAAAAAATATTTTTCTTCGTGTAACAAATCTATTACTTTACAAGTAATAAAATTCTTCTCATGTTGAGTAACAACCCTTAAAGCAAAGCAAAGCCTTGGTGCTACATTCCGATTCGGAACTCTACCTTCTGTTTTATTATACACAGACTTCGCAGCCAACTGTTAAGTGTCCTACTGACACTAACAGTCTCTCCCGAGTCGGGACTCGAACCTACGACGACTGGCTTGTTAGGCCAGCATCGTACCTCGAGACCAGCCGGAAGGGTAACAACCCTTACTGTCATATAATAAGACACCTGAAAACATGTTCAATGGCAAGAGATGGCGCTTTTTCAGTGGTAGTAAAATCGAAATTTCTCCGAGTATTTTGCTCATTGACCGAGAATACAGCTATCAAATGTCTTCTATACATTTTTATTCTATCTTTATGGTACTAACTTTCACTAAACGCAATCTATTTTTATCAAAACACATATTTTTCCTATCTAACTCCATTGAGTCTTACTACCATTCGTCCATGTGTTGATTTTGACAACAGATCAAAATTAGGGCGAGAACCGTGTGGTTGAAAGCGGTTGCGCACAATACTTATTAAGGTGGTTCAAGGTTGCAAAAAGCAAGTTATCTCTTAGAAATCATTATACAAATTTAAAATGCTTTACGATAAGCGGAGTCACCAGTAATTGACTTCCGATAAGTTTAGGATTTTTGAAGGCTCAAATGGAAGCAATAAAATTTAGTTTTGGATCTTTGCTATCAAGTTTTAACATTTCCATCTGACGATGAACCGCTTTAATACTCTTAGTCAAGCAACGACATCTAGTTCTGGTGTGAATGAGAAAATCGATAGTTTCAGCAATTTTTTAATAGATGGCAATACACAAACAGTTTCGCTCACTGGTGTGATTTATTAGAAAAAAAAAGCGGTGGTGTCCCATTTGCACATGTTGCAAGATCATGAGTATCTACTAATAACAGTTACAACTACTCGCAAAATATTTAGTCACTACTTGAAAAGGTAAATGAAAAATTATCCTCATCTCCAGTCGATTTACAACACACACTGTCGTGACTTAAATAAATTAGATAGCTGCATCAATACAAACACAGCAGATGATGTCTCGTTTACACATGCAACGCGGCTCTTGCTTGTATCACAAACTAACAGACGTAACACTGGAACCTAGCTCCCTCGATACAAAAAACGATCATTTCAAATTTTCAGTCACATAATTGGCACCGCGCGATAACACCGTCTGGGGCGCAGTCATGCAATCTCATACATATTTTGTAGTTCCCAGTTTGACACATGCACGCACGCTAGCGCTGATGTCGAAAAACTAGACGCAACGCGAACACGGCAGCAGATGGTGCTAGTGTTACTAACGTAAAGTACTGATATAAACCGAATGATGATTTTTTTTTTCAATTTAGTCTGTGCTTGTATGTTTCCCTGCAAAAATGCATTCAAGCGCGTAACTTCATTACTTTGTGGTTATTGGCATCTTAGCAGTAGTAAGTAGTGGTTAAGTGAAATAACTGTTGGTGTCAAGATCCAGCATACAATATGAATAACACTATGTACAACATTAAATGTGTTCGACCTCTCGATGGTAAAAAGTGTTCGAAGCAGCTGCGGAAACTATCGGATAATACTATCCAAAACTTGAAAGCGATAAAGTATTCCAGGTCGTCGCAAAAAAATTAAGGAGTTTCGTATTTGTACGTCATGTCGTCTGCATGTAGAGAAACTAACTCTCTCTACGCCGTGTATCGAAGAATGTGCTGCGGAGATGACAACAACTGCGATATTGCCTGACGTATCTAGTTTTGAGCAATCTAGTTGAGCTGAAGGAAGCTGATCGACGAGTGCTCGGAGTTTTTGAGCGTAAAGTTTTGACTAGAAGATGGAGTGTGGCGCAGACGCATGAACCACGAGTTGTACCAGATATACAAACATGCTGAAATAGTGAAGGTAAAGCAGCGGGGTAGGCTTCAGTGCGCTGGACATGTGACCAGAATGCCTGACGAGAGAGCCGCCAAAACTATCTTCAGTAGAGAACCAAGAAGAGGCCATCGACTCCGTGGTAGGCCTTGCACGTGGTGGATGTGCGCGGTGGAAGAAGATGCACGATCTGCTGGTGTACGAGGAGACTGGAGAACGGCTGCCCAAGACAGAAGAAGCTGGACGGTCCGTTAGCCAAAAAGTAAATCAAGCAAGTAATCTAGTTTTGAGAGCCTTTCAACGGTACCATCAGTGACAACAGTTCATTCGATTGAAGATTTTATACGGCCGGTCCACACCCAAATTTTTAACCAAAAGATTGCTGCCATTTTACAGGTATCTCCTAGAGACATAAACAAGCTAAACTACGCTAACTACTCTGGAAACAAGGCTTGTAACATTAAAAAAGGTGTGAGAGAAAATTTATTCAAACTAGTGCCTTAAGTTGAGTCATTAGATGAAACTAATGAAATAGTTAAAATTATGATAACAAAATTTTGTGATCCAACTATTACGAGAAAAGAGCAATTACTTATTCTTTCGATGTTACCACTTTCATGGTCTGTCCAGAAAATTATGGAAGAATTTAATGCTACCAGATAGGCCGTAATGGTAGCAAGAACAATTTAAGATACTCAAATTGGCCACTGGTCAAATAACCGCAGATCAGGTACATCTTTAAATAAGGAAACCAAATTGACTGTAACACAATTTTTTGGAAACGACAATATAAGTCGTGCGATACCGGGTCAAAGAGACTATGTTTCGGTACATAAAGATGGAAAACGGCAAGCCATTCAGAAAAGGCTACTTGTGATGTCTTTAAGAGAAGCATACAAGTATTTTAATGAAATTCAATGTGAAGTAAAAATTGGCTTTTCTTCATTTGCTAGCCTACGCCCAAAACCATGTAAATTGTTAACAAGCTCAGGAACCCACAATGTATATGTGTGCAACAATACATGAAAATGGTAAATTAATGTTACATAGCTTAAAAAGAAACAACATTTTTAATTATTAATAATTTTAAATTATTTATTGACAGTCTACTTTGCGAAAATAAATCAACAAATTGCTATTTACGACGTTGCGAAAATTGTCCCAGCTCTGCATCATTAGAAAATAATTTGCTACAACAATTAGAGGACAATTTTCTCGAGCAAATTACATTTGAACAGTGGATCACCACTGATAGATGTGATCTGTAAACTGTTGCGAAGTCAGCAGATGACTTTGTTTCATTATTGTACTCAAAATTAGAATGTTTGATTCAACACGATTTTTTAAAGACAGAGCAATCTAACTTTTTGAAAAATACAAAAGATAATTTGGGAGATGGGGAGTTTTTAACCATATGTGATTTTTCAGAAAACTACAGTTTTGTATTACAAGATGAAGTGCAATCACATCATTGGAATGTGCAACAAGTAACCATTCATCCGTTCATGATATATTACAAAGAAAACATGCATAGTAAACTTTTCAGTTTTGTAATAATTTCAGAAGCTTGACTCAGTGACAGTTAATTTGTTTATTTCTTAGATGATTCTTTTTTTATGAACAAAACAATGTTAGATGATTACTTTTCAAAAATCAATGATTACTTTTTAAAAATCAATGATTACTTTTTAAAAATCAATATAATATATTTTATGTCTGATGATGCTGCGTCACAGTACAAAAACAGAAAACAATTTTGCAAGCCTGTGTAAATTTAATTTAAATTATGGGATTGAAGCCGAATGGCATTTTTTCGCAACATCGCATGGTAAGGATCCTAACGACGCCAAAGCGTATGGCTAGTAGAGCAAGTTTGGCATAACTTATTTATTGGTGAGCATCCAAGTACTTAATCTTGCGCGTCTCATTTTTAAAACCTTCTGATAGCGAGAATCGTCGCTGAGTTACGCATGTTAGATTTCAATAAGGCCAGTATCAAAATGATTGATTATCTTACAAAAACAGGGCGTTGGATTTGTATCATGCTCTTAGCGATAATTTATAACAATAACAGAAAAAACACCCAAAAAAATTCTGAAGGAAAATGACAAAATATTCAAACGTCCATAACTTTTTTGTTTTTCATTTTACCATCACCAAATTTTGACAGATAGTAAAAAATATTGTCGTCTTCAATGCCTTCAATTAGATTTTTTAAAAAATTACTTTTTGAGATATTTTAGATTTTGTGACAATTTGGAATATTTGGCCCAAAAAAAAATTTTTTTTACAGTGTGTATATTTTTTTTAGAATCACAATTGCTGAAGACACAATTTCAATCAAACAAGTCGTTTTTCTGATACAAAATATTTCATTCATCAGTCACATTTTTGGATAGGCCCTTTTGAAACGTGTCGTGAGTCTACATGAAGAACTGATAGTGTAGATGACCTCTTTATCAACTGGAAACAACTGTGCAAAGTTTCAGCGAAATCGGCGATCAGAATCGATTTGCAAAGTAGCGTGGACTCGATTATTTTACTAACAAATATCTGCACAGAGAGACCTATGTCTAGATTTTATGATGTTTCACTAATATTTTTATATAAAAATGGTTTTGTCTGCATTGGTGCATTATTTCGAAGAAAAATCTTCAATAACTGATGAAATACAGAGATAAAAAAAACTTTCCTCGGTAAAATTGTTTGTTTTTTTTTATAGCAAACAACATTTTAAAAACTTGAAAAATTTTGCAAAATCACTACAAAAAGTTATGTTGTAAAAATTGGTTTTTAGGGTCACTGTATAGAGAACTCCAGATATTAAATAAGCAGATAGAAGTATGATGTCTTTGACAAAGATGTTTCTTATAAAATCTACTACAACTTTGCCGAACAAAGTGTATTTTTTTATTCAAACGGCAGGAAAATAAATATCATTTTTCGCTTGCAGGTGTATTGATAGCAAAATAACAACTTCTATAAAACGGAGAATAAAATAAATAATTAAATCATTATTATGAAGACACTATGGCTCTAAAAATCAATTTCTCATGTTAAAACAATTTCGATCATGTTTTTGCAGCTTTGGAAACAGCGTGCGTTGGAAAGGAAATTAAGTTTCAACAGGTACCATTTTAAAAAACAAACTTCAATCCTACCATAATAATCTGATCATGCTTGAACGCATAGCCTAAAAATCATGCAAAGAATATTCCTAACTTCGGCCAAAAAATAGTATTACTGTGCGTAGACATGTGTGATTAATATGTCATTCTAATTTCGTAATTTGGAAAAATTTCAGGCTGATGCGGGTTCTTATCAAAGTATATCCATTTTGTGTATCTAACGCATAGAAAACGATCAATTCAATTCAAACGTTCGGAGCAAATCTAAACAAAAATTCTAAGCCAGCTATTTCTCGCAACCAAACCAATTCCTCGAAAATCATCTTTTTTTCTCCATCATACTGCACATTTACTTCGTTTCAAAGATAAATTATTTCACCGCAGCAGCACCGCAAGATGAGAATTTTTCAATTTCCTCCAGGATATAAGCAAGAATCAAGCGACTCCATCTCTAGATCTATCCCCCCGCCACCCATCCTGGGCTAGACTCGTAAGCCAAGCACTCATAATTCATTTTAATCTCATTCCAGCTGCAAAAATCACGTAGCCAGAGTGTTACGTGATTTCCTGTAATTAATTAACGAGTACTTTTCCGAACCGTTAGACTGCCACGGTTTTCTGCGGAACTTCTTTCGATTCCCGTGTTCGACTTCCCGTCACGGCGCGGCTGATTGCCCACGAGGCAGCCACTTTCGCGTCCGTAGCCGGTGGATACTTGCCGTAAGTGACTGAGGTGGAAAGCCGCCTGTTATTAGCTAGCCGTATTACGGTAATAGATTTTCGGATTGAGAACTGATGAGCAGGCGAATATCAGCCCGGCATTCTGATGAAGGCACACAAAATTGCCTGGCGAAAGGGCTAGAGCCAGGTTTCAATTATGCGGTCTCTCTTTATTATGTGCATAGTTCGGTTTTTGTGGGATATTACAGTTCATTGGCCGATTTGTTTGAAAAGTTACTGCTTTAGAACAGAAATAATAGAAATTCAATGAAAAGAATTTCTATTTATCATAAATGATGATTCTGATGTTTTAAAAATGCCATTTATCATCAAAAGACTTAATTGGCACTTTGCTATCAATTGGCTAATTAGTAGGAAGCAAATTGGAAATTCTATTAACGCATCCCCGGAGACATCAGTATTTTGTCAAAAGAACTGACATCCGAACAATTCGAATGCATCCGATTAACATTCTAGCGGAGTTTATTCTAGACTACTGCAACATTTGCATCATCCACCAACAAGGGGTTACCTTTTCCCATCAATCTCTCTCTCTCTCTCTCTCTTTCGCAACACGTCCAGCTGCTCGGGCTTTTCATTTCGTTTCGACAAATGCAACGATTCTATTGGAATAAATTATGCACAGCGAAGCTGCATTCCGAATTCGAAATTCAAAGTTCTGCTGGCTCGACAAAACGGACCGGAAGAATCAGTTCGAAAAGCACCTGCAAACCTTCGCTCGCTAGGGTTAATGCAATGGAAACGTTCGCTCGATTCTTCAACTGAAACAATAGCAGAAGGTTGAACTTTCGCGGATTACTTTGAATGGCAAACAGAACGAATATTATTACGTTTAGTTGCTTTTGCGACTCGGTAGCCGAGCGGTTTTTCGACCGCTTGCAACAGAATAGATTCCAATCATAAAAAGTTAACTTGTGATTGGGTTGTTAGATTGCTGGTTTACTGGAGCTAACTTTAAAGTATCAATTTAGGCTGAAAAATAAATTGATTGCACCCGGCCACAATTACTTTCTGAAGAAGCTTACGAGGCATCGTGATGGATTTACACAATCAGTGCAATTGCAAGGCACTGCAGAAAAAACACTTTAACCAAACTGATCTTGAAAACAGCAAAATAGCTGAGAAGATTCTTTCTGACTTTTTATCCCGTATTATTCGAAAACTTCCGAGTTGCATGGAAAATGGAATCACTGCTCACTCTCGGCATCGTAGCCATCAACCACGAAGGCCTGCGTGTTTCCTCCTTCTGCGAGCTTGTTATCACGAAACTTTCTTCATTTAAAATTTTAATTTCATTGTGAAAATATCGTTTCTTTCTTCGTTTTCGACTTGTGGCTGGCACTGTAGTACTAGGTAACTATGTGTTAGACTTGCTGCAACGAGCCGAGCGCATAAACTTCCGTCGATTACTAGCAGGGAGTGTTTGGTTTATATCGAAGAAATATTGATTCTTCGACCGAGGCAAGAGCAGCCTTAATCAGGAAATTGGAGAATGGAAGTAAAAGTAAGAGTAAGAGTAAGAGTAAGAGTAAGAGTAAGAGTAAGAGTAAGAGTAAGAGTAAGAGTAAGAGTAAGAGTAAGAGTAGGGCAAATAGATTTGGAAACCATATTAACTATTAGTAATTACGATTTCTTGATACAGCGTTATTGCTTATGAAAACAACATAAAAACTTTCTCGTGAGTCATAAGCAATGCTTCTAGAAGTAATATTGCCATTCCGTTCCGATTCGGGCAGCTGCAACTGCACGAAATAACACACCATTAGCAGCATTATCTAAATTGCATGTTTTCCTGTGGAAAATCATCGGAATTAAGTGAAAGCTAACGATGTGATTGTTGACCACTTGCAGCGACTGCAATTACGTGGAAATTTGTCCGAGAAAAGCTCGTTAGCTATTTTGTAGTTCATTTTCACTTGCTACTGCTGCACTTGATTTTCCGCTCGGAAGAGCAATTTGGCCCGCGGAAGGCAACTGCAATAGCGAACGGCACTCCGAAGGTCGCCAGTTTTGGAACCGATCCAAATCGCCCCAGTGCTAGTGTGTGTGTGCCCACTTGCCTTTGGGCTTATCGTTTATTTGTAGCTGGATAACGGCGTTAATCTCGACATTTGGGGTTTCCAGCGAAACCGAAATTCCCTCATGAAGTACATTACAATTTCCCCGAGCGGCAATTCATTTTTAAGAGGGTTTTAAATAAGAGATGTGATTTTTAAGCAGCTGTTACGTTACGATGAATGTGCCAGCGAGGAAAACTGTTCCCATTTTCATATTAGTCGACTTGGGCCTGAGTAGAGGGGCGCCACGTGTGATTAACGTATGCGTCACGTGAAGAATGCATCGGTATGTGCATTTATTCTGCACGTGTCATGTGGATCCGTTTCATACGTACGGACAGCCAAGAAAGAGTAGTAATAAAAGTGTCAACGATGAAATTTAAATTTTGAGCCTGGATACGATGAAACAAAGGAAGAAAGAGTAAATCCTGCTGGATTCTAGGGTTGATAGAGTTTATTTTTCAAAGATAATCAGGATTGTATATGTATTGTATTTTTTGTCTGTAAAGATTCGAAACAAAAGGACGTAGTATATTCAATTCCTAAAGTGGAACTCGATATCCTTTTTTTAACGCAGCGGTAAGTAGGAGACAGCTTACGAAATTTGAATGAAGAAAAACAAAATTTGCTATACACTGAGGTACGCCCTATCCTGGTGCACAATTTATCTACCAAGCGGCTGGACATAGCAAAATAGCCCCCGTTTCATGCTATTTTCATACAATACTGTCATACGAGCGAGGCAGGATTCAAATATAAATCCGCATTTCAGATACCGGGGCACTGTTGTGATATGCGAAGCAGACGGCTTTGAGTGTCCCGCCGAATTCCACCACCCCAACCGATCGAAGTGGGCGCGCACTAACTTTTTCGAACATTTTGACGCTGTTCCGCATTGGTGCAATGTATTGCGAACGCCAGAAGGCAATAATTAGTTGTTATTCGATTCAATTGATGCCACAACGGTTTTTGCTTTACTATTTCTGAAGGGGTTTTATTGCGCATTGTTAAACATTGTATGCCAATAATTATTAATAAATTGATTACCTTTTTTTCTCTAATACTAATACTATAGAATATTGTTCCAGTCAGGGTTGTTATTCTCCTCAATAGGTAAAAAAGCGGAGTCGAAATTCACTGTGCACTTCTTCTCCGACATGAGCGCTCCATGTAGCAAATTTTTGCACCACACTTCTTTTTTCTGCTTTGTGTGGTGCCTCTGCAGCTCGGAAAAAAGTTAACTCACTTGCTGCTTATCGGGCACAATCGAGAGAAACAAGAGTGGCGCTCTGCTGAGATAATACAACAGAAACAACATGAATTTTCTCGTAGAAGTATATGATACGGAGTAGCGCCTGGATTTATTTTGCCAACGCATTCTACTTTCCTTCTTAGAGGCTCCCCTCGTTTGATATATGCTCAAGAGACTCGCTGTAAAAGCACTGCAGTGAGCTCTGCTGTGTAGTTATTGTGCGTTATGTACTTTTGTGTGAGAAAGCTCGCCTCAATTTATTATCTCTCAGAACAAATATTCCAGACTCCACCACGGTATTTTCTTGCAAGCTCTTCAGTTACACACGATTCGCTGCTCTCTTCAAGCACGTACGTCGAATTGCCACCAGTGTGAGAGCAGTTGTTCTCGCAGTGAGAGATAATTTCCTAAACGCTAATGATTCTCTAAGGAGAGATTACAAGCCTGGTTCCATTTGAAAATCCATAAAGGAACAATAAATTAATTTTTGGCAGATTTTCTGTCAGTCTTAAAAATCGAAAATTTTTAGAAGTTTCGCGTTTCGCGTGAGCTTGGTTTAATATATTTCAAAACCTGGGCAAGAAAATCCGCTTGGAGTGAAAGAGTCGTCCAAAAGTAAGTAAAGCTTTGTCCATCCAGAATCCGGAATAATAAAATCATCTGTACCTTGATAACGGATTAACGTACAAATGAGGTCAAGGTGAAATCTTATTGAATCCAAAAATGGCCGACTTCGAGTCACCTATTCGAATTTTCAAAAGCACAAGACTCGGAAATACTCATTGCGTTTCCTATGAAAATTCTATTTTATGTTTGCTTCACCACAGCAAACATAAAATAGCATTTTCACATGGAGCACATTAACTGTTTCCGAGTCTTGTGCTTTCGAAAATTCGAAGTGGTGACTCGAGATCGGCCATTTTTGGATTCAATGAGGTTTCACCTTAATACATCAAAACAAAGGTAATTCACTGTACTTCAAGGAAAAATATCAATACAAATAATATCTCTTCGTTTCTAAAGAAAACTCGCACCTTCGTCTTATTCCTCCTTCGAACGCAGCACACCTCCGGAGTCAACTTCCTTGGCACATTCGTTCCACATTTTGGTCATATGATTCGCATCCCGAGCCGTTTTTTCTGTTTCATCATTGCCCAAAATCTCTCGATGGGCTGGAACTGCAGACAGTTGGGTGGATTTATGTTTTGATCGATGAAATCTACGTTATTGGATACTTCGCGGCTGCAGTGACAACTCGAAAATCTGGCCAAAACTTCACAAGACCTTCATGGACTTTAATGAACAGTAGTTCTACAGTTTCACGGTTCATCCCGATTATATCGATGTCATTCGCAAAGCTTAAAAGCATGTGAGGTTTTATAATGATGGTCCATTTCTCTCCACGTTTGCTCTTCGTACTGCACCTTTCAAGACAATGTTGATTAGAAGGTTCGAGAATGTGTCCACCTGATTTAGTCCATCTAACACCATGAAAGTGATTAACTCCAGCGTCGTTCGAATTAGCTTAACTGATTTGGTCCGAAATATGTGTTCTGGCATCAACTGCCACAGTTCGTTTCACTTGACTGAATCTCACGCCGCCTTGAAATCCAGAAATTGCTGGTGAGTCTGCAGGTTGCATTCTAGAAACTTATCTGGAATCTGTCGTAGGGTGAAGATTGGATCCATCGTGAAGCGTCCCTCTTGAAAACCAGCTTGGTATCTACAAAAGGTTCCGCCAAAGGTTTCCAGTAATTTTGCCATTTATCAGCTCTATAATCACCTTTTAAACTCCTTCTGTGTTGGTGGCTTCACAGCTCGTCAATCGCTATCAGTTCTAATACTGTTTGTGTCTCGCTTTTCTCCACACTCTCAGAAGTGCCTGGAAGTGCTTCCCCCAACTGATTAAACCTTCGTTTATCAGTCATAGTAAAGATACTGCTTTCGACATAGGTAATGGTTGGTTGTCTGAAAAGTGACGACATTTAACCAAAACAAGCAAGTTTTGTGACTTCCATTAAAAAAAATGAATTTCAAATGTAGAAAGTATGTGCTACAGATTGCCGCGGTAAAATTAATCAGCTACAGGCCGTTTTGATTGATCGACGAATGGAAACTGTGTTTCCAATGATTGGCGTCCTCCAAACGAAATTTTGAAATTAGCAATATAGTAACCCGTGATGTTCTTGTGTTCCAATTACCAAACATCAGTACATATACCACACATAGTACATATATACATATATTGAGGTTGCTTCTTTGAGCTTAAAGCTTCATACGCTGTTGGGCAAGACGGCATTTCGTCCGCGGTTCTGAAGCGATGTGGAGATGTCCTTTGCAAAGTATGGATTCTAGTTCCCAAACTAACGCAATTTACCTGTATCTGAAAGCAGCGTTGGATCGGTTAGACCATCAAATATTTTTTTTTAAGGGGGCGGGAAATACGTGAACAGACACCACTCCCCCAAACACCTACTGGTCCCTTCCCCGACCCACTAAAACCCCTCAAGTCTCCAGCCCTGCTCTTCCCGGAACTACGGTTAAGTATTACGTCGGGGAGTGGCTTTTGTGCGTGATGCACCCTCTTTACTCTTATAACCTCCTAGCTAACTACCTGGAGACTGGTAGTTAGCTACCACTGGCGTGTTGGTGGTTGACCCGCCACACACGTTGCAGCTCCAGGACAATCTGAAAGGCGGCAGCACTGGCCGCACTCAAGATGTCCGGGTCGTCGCACATCCTCCGGACTGGATTGTCCGGAGTAGTGCCATGCCAGCTCACAGCCATCATGTCGCTCCTCGCTCTTACAAAACGGGGGCATACGAAGAAGACATGCTCAGCAGTCTCCTCCACCTCCACGCACTCGGGACACATGGGGGACCCCGCGTGTCCGAATCTGTGCAGATATTGTCTGAAGCAACCATGGCCTGACAGAATCTGTGTCAGGTAGAAGTTCACTTCACCATGGCGCCTTCCGACCCAACCAGATATCTCCGGAATAAGTCGATGCGTCCATCTGCCCTTTGTGGAGTTAGACCATTCCCGCTGCCAGCGGAGCATCGAGAATGGTCGAAGCACTCTCTGTTCTCCTTGATGGCGATGCTGATAGGCATCATGCCGGACAAGACACAGATTTCATCATAAGATACCGTACGATACGCACTCGCAACTCTCAGGAACATGAGCCTGTAGGTACTTTCCAGTTTACCACGGTAACTGTCAGTACCTAGCGCTTTGGACCACACTGGCCCACCATACCTAAGTATGAACGAAACCACGCTGGCAAAAAGTCTTCGCTTGCTGCCATAAATCGCTGAGCTATTTGACATCATACGAGATAGTGCTGCAATAGCCAATGAGGCCCTCTTACAGGCATAGCCGACGTGACTCCTGAACGTGAGCTTATCGTCAACCATAACCTCCAAGAGCTTCAGAGATCGCTTTAAGGTGATGGTGCCGTCCCCGACTCTGACCACCGCCTGTTGCTCCGATTTCCGGTTGTTCACAACCGTAACCTCCGTCTTATGATGCGCAAACTCTAGTTTTCTGGAGCGCATCCAGTCCTCGACCTTGCGTATACAGTGCGCGGCCGTCAACTTGATCTCTTCGATTGACTCGCCGTAAACCTCCAGCGTTATGTCGTCTGCAAAGCCGACGATCACAAACCCTACAGGGAACTTGAGTCTCAACACCTCGTCGTACATAACATTCCACAACACCGAACCCAGGATGGAAGAGTGCGAAACTCCTGCGGTAATTGGGATGCACTTCTGACCCTCCTCTGTGTTGTAGACAAGTACACGATTCTGGAAGTAATTTTCCAGAATCGTGTACAGCGACGACGGTACATGGATGCTCCTGAGCGCGAGCGCTATGGAGTCCCAACTGGCGCTACTGACCGCATTCTGTGCGTCGAGCGTGACAGTTGCGCAATAGCGTATTCCCCTTCTCTTGCGCTGGAGTGCTACCTCCGCCGTCTTGGTGTAGAAAGAGATGGCATCCGGCGTGAACCTGCCTTTCCGGAAGCCGAACTGGTTACTTGCCAGACCGTGTACACCCTTTGTGTACCTCACCAGTCTGTTGAGGATAATCCTCCCAAGCACCTTGCCCGCGGTGTCCAGCAGGCAGATGGGCCTATATGCCGATGGGTCCCCTGGCGGTTTCCCTGCTTTTGGCAGTATCCGGAAAAAGACAGTCATCCAGACACCTCTACATAAATGCCCTGAACAGCCCAGGGGCCGTTTTTATCTCCAGCCTGATTGCCAGGCTAGGGATACCATCCGGTCCCGGTGCCTTGCTCTCCTTTAGGGATTTGGCGATCACGATGAGTTCCTCATTCGTAACCCTTGCCTCCTCCTCAACCTCGACACGGCTGTCGTCGCTCACGGATTGGATGTTCGGCAGGCTAACCGACCATCCCTGGTATGTGTCTAAGATACTGGAACGTCGGACGTGAGACTCGACCGCCAGAGGCCAAGGGCTTGGCTCGTGGCGCGTAAAGAGTCCCTCGATGATACGCTCCAGCATCACTGGTGATCGCTCTGCAGGCGTCAGCGTGCCTTTAGTCTTGGCCATTACGATCCTGTAGGCGTCACCCCACGGATTTGTATTGGCACTCGCACATAGCCTATCGAAGCAGGCCCTCTTGCTGGCCTTAATCGCACTCTTTAGCACCCATCTTGTCGATCTTGCAGAACCGAATGCTGCGCGGCGCTCTGTCCTCTCTTCTTCGTTTCGCGCACGCTGCATCCTCCGTCTTGCACTGCGAAGGTCAGCTATCGCGTCCGTCCACCAGTAAGCCGGTGGCTTCTCATTCCTAGGTTGGCGAGTACTAGGCATGGTGGCGTCGCACGCCCGTGATAGCATGGCAACTAGTTGGTCAGCAGTCAGGCGGAGCCAACTGCCCTCCTCGCGCGCCCTTCTCGTTGCCTCTTCGAATATCTCGGCATTGAAGTGCGATGTCTTCTACCCGCGGACGGTCAGAGTGTTGGCTCTACCCGTGCTTGCCGCCTCTTGTTGTTGTCCACACTATAGCAGACATGGATAACAGGTCGACCAACTGGGTGAACCTTTCGGTAGACCAACGCGGCGGAGCATAGCAACTGCAGTAGAACACTCAGTTCACCTTGGCAACTACGTACCCTTTTTCTGTGGTTGAGACAACCTACTGAACCGGGAACTTGCTCGTCGTACATATGGCCGCCATACTGGACTTATCCGCAACCCAGTTGCCGTTTCCGGGAGGGATGTGGTAGGGGTCCGGTATGATGGCGATGTCTGACAAAGACTCAGTAGCTGCTTGGTGTAGCAGCTGCTGGGCCACCAAGCAATGGTTCTGGTTTAGTTGCGTCACCCTTACGCCCGTGGTTTCGCAGCCGACTAACCGACTGGGCACCTGGGGCCTCCCATAAAGTGTTTGGCGTCCCGTTTCCCGGAACACACCATACACTTGGGAGACTCCCCACAGTCCTTCGCTTAATGGCCTGCACCTCCACATCGCCTGCACAACTGGCTCCTATCGGGCCTCTTGCAGGTCCAGGACTTATGTCCTCTCTGAAAGCACCGGAAGCAAATGTCCAGTTGCTGTTATATGCTTAGAGGGCATACAGAACAGCCGACCTTCAACTTGCTTTCTTTCAGGGCCAGGTTGGCGTCCGCCGACGGTAGTCGGAAGGTAGCTACCTGAGTCCCCGCCGGACCTTTGCGGAGGCAGACCGACTCCTTAGCCACCTCCGCCGCGCACTTCGCTTTGAGAGCTTGTGCAATGTCGCACCCCTCGGTGATTTCATCCAGGTTCAAGTTTCATCTCGCCAGTGCGAGATCGGCGGATACTCCGCACATCCGCCCCCAGATCCTTGAGCTGGGTTTCCCCCCTCATCTTCTTCAAGACTTCTGAGTACTTGGACCCGTCCGTCTTGAGTATGAGGGCATTCCCTCTACTCCGCGCCTTTTTGACCTTTTTTGGTCCTCTGGCCGCTCCGCCACCTTGGCGCGTCGCACCTTCCCGACGCTTTCCACCCTCTACGGTAGTCCAAGGGTTGCCCGTAGCCTCCACCTGTGCCGTTTTCCCGGTGGACCCTGAACCGGTTGGTGTGATCTCCCGTCGAACAACCGTTTCTTGGTGTTCACGGGGCCGCTTCCTCCGGGGACTGCCTCGTTCGCTTAGCGACCTGCTCCCTAGAGCAGACCGCAGCGAACGAGGGGGTGTCTGTCTGCACCTCTTTGAATGCAGTCTCCCTCCTGGTCCTGGCCGCTTTCTCGGCCGTCTTCACCCGAGCTACGAGTTCTTCGTGCTCCTTTCTGGCTTCATCAATGGTGCTCCAAAGCAGGAGGAGGCTCTGCTTCGAGTCACCAGCGATTTTCCGCCTAGTCGCCGCGAACTCGACTATGGCGTCGAGTTGTTCGGACAACGCCGCCACTTTTGGCCGCGTGTCCATGCATCTTTCGACGGCCTTGACTAGCAAGGGACCGTCTACTGAAATATCTGGTGTGGACACGGATGGATTCACCGTTTTTCCACCTCCAGGTTTCGCCGCATCCGCCTTTTTCTACGGAGACCGCTGGATGCCACCTCGTGCGAAAGGATTAGGTAATCCCTCCGCTCCCGTCTCTTTTTGTTTTCGTGAACTCATGTTTGGTTAAATGGGCCCCCCTTCCAGCCGCTATTCTTGTCCATAGTGGAGTAGTCGCCTATGTGGTCCCATGGTGGATTATGCCGAAGCAGTGAGGTCATGGCTAGAGTAAACAGTCATAGCGCCTTATGAGCAGCTATGACTCCACCGACCGGCGCAAGTCAGGAACAACCATCTGATTCTACTCCTGCCTGATTTCGGCGCAGACAATAGACTCGGAACGTACTGAAAGACCTGCCAGGTTTTATGGGACGGAGACCGCTGCACCGGGTACCACCTCGCCGTTTCAAGCCTTTTCTAAGGTTTACTAAGGGAGCTCGATGCAGGTGCCAGCCCGAGGACGCGGTACCATTACGATATCCAGCTAATACCCGTTCACTACGCTGCCAGTTGCCATAATCGGGATCTTACTGGCATCAGACGACCTCCAGCTTCTGGTCCGGGACTGTTAGGTACTGTCAGTGGTCACACCTGTATTGTGCGTTCTCGACGATCGGCACATGTCGATCCGTGGTGGCATGCAGCTCTGCCAACCATGTCGTAATGAAATGCTTAGTAAGTTCTCAACGACTAGGTGTCTTATCGGAATCCGTATGCTGATTCAAGTCTTACTTGACTGATGAAATTGTGTGTGTGTGTGTGTGTGTGTGTGTGTGTGTGTGTTTGTGTGTGTATGTGTGTGAAAACAGGCTCAGCCGATTGAAATTGTTTCCTAACATGTCCTGAGTTCCTCAAGGTAGCAACCTGGGCCCGCTTTCCTGCTCCATTTTCATCAGTGACGCTTCTCTATTGCTGCCACCCGAATGTGGACTATGTTTTACGAATGAAATAAAACTATTTAAAACTATAAATTGCCTGCTCAATTGTTGGGGCTGCAGGAACATTTGAATACAACCGGATAAAACACGGCAAACTGCCGTGAGCATGTAGCTAGTATGTCGAAGGAACGATCTGCAAAACTATATTTAGCAAGAATCCCAAAAAAAACCGTCAACTTCGACGAGGATGCCCCCGTGATAGGTGTTAGAGGCCACTGGAAGATAGCTTCCCAAGACGGAGGGACATGGCGACGTATTCTGGATTCGGCACTGGATCGATAACCGGTCAGTCGCCAGTTTCTTTAACTCTCGAGTAAACAGAGCAGACCGTGCCGATTCGCAGATTGTTCTATCGTTTCAAGTTCCTAGTTTCCAAAATTTAAAATCAAGACTGATAATGTAGGGATAATGATAGAAAAGTGAGTCAACGGTTAAACGGGCGGATAGTAGAAACTGCTAAAATTATAGCTCAGTAGGTTTGACTCGAACCCATAACATCTAATCTATAATCAAATGCTTTTCCGATTATACCCCGCGGAACTTATAGCTCTATGATTTTAATATCTTAATTTGTATTTGTTCACCAAACAATACTCTTTACTTAATAAATGCAAGAAGAACAAAAAATAAGGGAGAGTACGCTCTTTGTACTTGAAAATATTTATTTGTTTAGAGTAAAACAATTGTTATTGTTCAGCTGATTCAAGATTTAAAATTAGTTTGCGACGCCAACACTTAAACTCAAATACACGTCAGTTGCTAAGGAATCCCCCCGAGTGGAAAATTTCTTTCCAAAGAGTTTACCGACTAGCTTCGCGTCAATTTATTGTTATCCCAATATCATAGCGAAGTAAACGTTCGCATTGATTGATTCAAAAGCTACCAATATTTTATTGCTGTTTTCGCCTTATCCCGGAGCAAGTTTTTGCGAACGGCAAACACCATATTGAGGCACACAGCGTAGAAGTAAAAGTTCCTGAATCTGCCTCTCGTTGGCACTCTAGCGCTTTACGACCCGCAAGATGACAACCACTTAAAAACTTACTATCGCCGCTTGCCTCTTATGGTGAACTTGCCTAGCTGCTGAGTACACAAGACTGTGGCATCTCTGCTGCAAGCGAAGAGTATAAGAAGAAACTGCACTGTCTTGGCATTCCGAGATAGTGCATAGCAAGCATCCGGCAGGAAACGAACTCGAACCGATGATGGTGACAAGAAGCATAACAATCCATAATGAAACGTTTTAGATGTTGTTGGCTGTAAACGAGCTCGATGTTAACCGGTTATGGCTAGTGAAGTCTGTGAATAGTAGTTAAGTTGTCGGATACCAGCTTGATTCTTTGACAGAAGAACTGCAATTGCATTTGCTGACTCAATTCAATCTGCCCGTATTCCATTAGTTCATTTCACTGACAAAATATGTAATTGAAATAAGCGACCTACCATTGCATTATCGTGTCGCTTTTGACATCAGCCATTTTCCACTAAACGGCACGCTGATTTTCTCTAGCAAGCTAGTTCATATTTTATTCTCCGTAGGGAAACTAATCATAACGAAGTTTTGCGAACTCTGCTCTAGTTCCAACGTTTTCAATTTTCTGCAACTATATAGCAGACACTATTCACTGTACCGGAGAATCTCCCACTGATCTGGAATTATTTCTGTTTTGTTCTAATGCACATCCATTAAAACTTTCCGCAGAGGATTATCTACCGAACTTTTCCCTGCTCATGAATAAACGTTCTATTCATTCTGGCACGAGCGATTCTATTCCTCGGAATTATTTGCTGCTCATATCTTACGGGTTTCATGCTAAGATCTAGAAACCTTCAACCTTTTAATCGAGATGCATTGCATCTTAAGCCAGCTATCCCGTCCGCCCAAAACGCTACGCCGGCATGAAAAATGCAACGGAAGCAGCGTCATACACTTTCCGAACAGTGTCGTAACGTTGCTTCGGCAATAATTCATGCCCTGTTGAATCCACTTTTCTTCGCAAAGAAGCTGCCAAGGTACGCCCTTTTCGCCCCCAGGAAGCGGGAGAAACAACCGAAGGAATTCCCTTCTTTCATCCGATCAGAGCTGCTGCTCCGGCATTTGCTCGGCAGGAAGGAACCACCATCAGTGCTGGCAGGAAAAGTCAAAGTTTTCCGGCAGGATTGGAGTTCTACTGCCGGGAGGCGAAAACTTTGTCGTAATCGGAAATTTATTCGATTGTAGGGTCATTACCGAGCACACACGAGATGAAAGTGCATCCTTTGTCGAGCGTGAAATTGTGAAACTTGACGAGTTTTTCACGGGTAAACACAAAGGGGAGGTGGAAAGCGAACATCGTTGCAGTGCTTAGTGCCAGGTTTTTAGTGACAGCTGCTCGTTGCTGTTGGATTAAAACTGTACATACAAATTAGTTGATTTTTGTTGGTTTACGTTTTAATGTCATTGACTGCGAGCAGGCTGGACTTAAACAAAGCACTATGCTGGTGATGGGTCAAATCACCATGAATGTGAAACCGATTGAAACAATGGATAAAAGTGTAATTAACTATTATGAAATTACCATAGAGTTATGAAGCAAACTTTTTCTAATCTAGTTAGGTGCTTATGTACTGAAACCATTTATAAGTCGTTTAGTGTAATTAATTTGTAAATGGGTTTCTTCACAGAATAGATTAGAACTGAAGCGTATATTTTTTCTCTAATCCAGCTAGTATAAATGTTGTTTGCACTTTAAAAAAGTTGACTTTTTACCATCTTATTATTTAACGCTGAATGTCAAAGCTATGCAAACTACTCCGAAGCATAAGCAACAGCATCTAAACTGATTTTTAATTTAAATAGATTTGCATTAAACCTGCAAGCAACGATGTTTTAAGCTCGCATCAGCAGCACATCTTTTCTTTCAATATTACATATAATGGTAGACCCCAAGCCGAACCGGATTTAAGGGGGGGGGGGGGGGGCAGGGGGCCCAGATTTTATTGACCTGCAGATGTGTGTAGTTTTTACCTAGTTTCTGTAGATTATTGCCAGCGTAGCCTTATATTTGCGCAGTCTTACTCAAATTGTGTGCATATTTTTGCCTGCGGATCGCATTTTTTTTTTCAAATTGCGGTAGGTTTTTTTCAGATATCAAGAAAAAAAATCCGGATTTCGAGCAGTTGCAGACATCTTTCGAAAACATCTGGCACCTCTGGTCCAAATCATTCGACAGTTAGATCTGGCTATAAACAGTGAGCAAGAACCGAATTTATTATTACATTTATTCAAAATGAGCTGTCACCACAAAACCCCACGTATATCAAAGTGGAGCTCAAAAAAGATAATTACATGAAGAAAAAAATCAAAAACTCGTTAGTGCCTTGCAAAAATTATTTTATTTAAGGATTAATTTGAGCCGTATGATCTCGAACGCAACTGGAGAAAGGTCTTTTTCGAAGATGAAACTGATTGAAAATAGGTTGCGTACGACTATGAAGAGTGAAAGGCTGTCAAACTTAGCATTGTTAAGTTGAGAGTACAATATTCTGAAGAAGCTGAATGTTGATTATTAAATCAATAAGTTCTAAGCAAAAAAAAACTCGTAAAAAAATCTAGCAAATTTTTGGTAACTTTTCAATCTACTATATAAATATGGAATTCCCGAACGCTTGATCTTATTGATATTATTCCCTTCGTCTCTGAGGTGTACAGTAACTACGTAAAAACATGCACAATTATGACTTTTTGTGCTGAATTTGCCTCTAAATCAAAATTTTAAAGCGATGACATATGATTCTTTTTTTTTATTAAAATGTTTGTCATTGTCCAGAAAAGATATTTGAAGAAAAATTTTTAGTATCTGATCACTAAAACTTGAGCTATTATTCACAAAACTACGTAAAACATGCAAAATTATGACTTTTTGTGCTAGATTTGCCTCTAAATCAAAATTTAAAGCGATGACATATGATTATTTTTCAATTAAAATGTTTGTCAATGTTCAGAAAAGACATTTGGGGAAAAATTATTAGTATCTGATCACTAAAACTTGAGATATTATTCACAAAACTACGTAAAACATGCAAAATAATGACTTTTTTTGCTAAATTTGCCTCTAAATCAAAATTTAAAGCAATGATATATGATTCTTTTTTTATTAAAATGTTTGTCATTGTCCAGAAAAGAAATTTGAGGAAAAATTTTTAGTATCTGATCACTAAAACTTGAGATATTATTCACAAAACTAGGTAAAACATGCAATATAATGACTTTTTTTGCTAAATTTGCCTCTAAATCAAAATTTAAAGCAATGACATATGATTCTTTTTTTATTAAAATGTTTGTCATTGTCCAGAAAAGATATTTGAAGAAAAATTTTTAGTATCTGATCACTAAAACTTGAGCTATTATTCACAAAACTACGTAAAACATGCAAAATTATGACTTTTTGTGCTAGATTTGCCTCTAAATCAAAATTTAAAGCGATGACATATGATTATTTTTCAATTAAAATGTTTGTCAATGTTCAGAAAAGACATTTGGGGAAAAATTATTAGTATCTGATCACTAAAACTTGAGATATTATTCACAAAACTACGTAAAACATGCAAAATAATGACTTTTTTTGCTAAATTTGCCTCTAAATCAAAATTTAAAGCAATGACATATGATTCTTTTTTTATTAAAATGTTTGTCATTGTCCAGAAAAGAAATTTGAGGAAAAATTTTTAGTATCTGATCACTAAAACTTGAGATATTATTCACAAAACTACGTAAAACATGCAAAATTATGACATTTTATGATTATTTCGTCTCTAAAACATAATTCAAAGCGGTTATATGTGATTCTTTTTTCATTGAAATGTTAGTTGATGTTCAGGAAAAACATTCAGGAAAAATAATAGGTATCTAAATACTAAAATTCGAGATATTTTTCTCAAAACTCCGCAAAACATGCATAATTATGACTTTTTATACTCAAATCGTCTCTAAATCTGACTGCTGAGCGAAACGGTGTTTTTTCTTTAACTGTGCGTGTTTAAAATATTGAAAACTTATTTTTATTGAGTTGCAGAGCGGGTTAAGGAAAATAATTGTGTTAAAAGTGAAGAATAGTGACGTAGTTTACTCAGCAAGTTGAAGTACTTGCCAAAGCTTTGCAATAAACTGTAGAAAATACTATTTTAATCAGGTACAAGGCAGCAAGACGCAATGGCGGCGGTAACGACAGATAAGTAAAACTGTATCTTACACAGTACAGAAAAATGCTAGTTTTCTTCCCTACCAAAGGAGATTTTATAATCCTTCGTTTACTCATATATTATATAATATTTTATATGTTTTATTATAATTTTATCGACCTCGCGAAACCCATAATTGCTAAGTCGAGCCCCATTCTTTCCAACGTGACGGATGCTAGAGTTTTCCAATAAGATCCACCGCTGCGAATTTTCCAATAAGATCATATTCATTATCTCACTCTCACGCGATGGCTATTCAAGAATGAGAAGACTGTATTATTTAGGTGACGGCAGTGAAAGAGAACCTAGTGCAATCTCTCCTTTTCCTACGTGGGCATGGACAACATAGCAACGAAGTCTGCTTCTTTTAATATTAGTGTGGTATAGATTAGTTAGTCAGGAATACCAGCAGCGATTCAAGATCTGCTGATTTTTTTTATTTCACTTTTACGAAATACCAACCAACATGAATAAGTTTAACTCGGTCGATGAATATCGCAATTGATCTAATTATTACGTGATGTATTCTTTTCAAAGTCTGCGTATGTCGAAAGACGTCTACATTTTTGAGAGGAAGGGGAATTTTAATCAGGAAAATATTGGAATGATTCTGGTGGTGGATGGATTTCACCTAACCAGAATCTTATGCTTTATTTTTGGATTTTTCTAGCTTTTAAGTAATCGTTTTAAATACTATTTAATAATTATGACTAGTTTGGCGTTTTGTCCGCAAATTTGAGACTACGTTTTGGCAAATATGTGTACCTGCATTTTTTTTATTTTTGGGGCTTTGTATGCAAGGAACTTTGCCAATCTTTTTAATAGGCGACTCTTGCGTTGACAAATAAAGTTAATCGACCTGAAACGCCGCGTCCCTACGCGTATACATTGGTAGGAAGGAATAGAGCGGTCGTGCATGAATTGGTCTCAAATCAGGAAATCGCTTTTTAAGAACAAACGAACGTCGTTAGTCGATTTGTTAAGCAGAAAGCCAGATGTCTGGGTGACCGAGTATCTAGAGACTTCGCGTCGATACCTTCCATGAGTTCGTGTTTTATACAGATAGATAATTAACGCGATATAATTGTCGGTATAACCTCACCGAGAAAACAAATGTGGCGAGACGTTAACGTGGATAGAACTTTTGTAGCATTCGTAACCTTGTGTAGTCGGCTGAGATAAATCAATGGGATATTCTTTTCGGTAGTTACTAAATGATTTGCTAAGGAAATGTTCAAATATTTTAGTCTGTCTCAATTTAGTCGCAGGTACGGATTCCTCGCATGCGTTTTTACCGTGGTATATCAAACAGAATGAGTTCGGATCGCTTAATAATTTTCGCGGAGGTTATTTTGAACTTAGAGGCGCGATATTTGTTATTATGAACCCGGTACCCGAACTCAGCACATCGTTTACCAAAATGAAACCTGCTGCAAACCCTACCCTTTTCTCCAACATCCCAGTGATTTCTCGTGGAAGTGCAGAGGTGTTCTCGGCTTCCAATAAAGCGAGTATCACGTCAACATATTCCTATACACATTCCTTCTTTGACCTGCATTCGGATGCGGCCGGCGCTGGTATTGCCAAATATAAAGCTAAGGGTCACCAGTTTTTTCACATCGAGGATGAATGTTAGTCCCAAGCATCATCCGTTGGTTCTCTGTGTAATTACAGCTGATCTGGCAATAACGGAGTAGCAACCGCGGGCGGTCAATCATGCTCATGCTCATGCTCATGCTCCAATCGTCTCTAAATCTAAATTAAAATTCAATCATATGCCATGATTCTTTTTTCATCAAAGTTTTCGTTGATGTTCAGGAAAGACATTTGAGGAAAAATAACAGGTATCTGATTACTAAAACTCAAGTTATTATTCACAAAACTACGTGAAACATGCAAACTCATGATTTTTAATCTTGAACTTGCCTCTAAATCAAAATTTAAAGCTATGATCTGTGATTTTTTTACAATGAAATGTTCATGTTAGGGAAGTTATTTGAGGAAATTACATGAAAAATGGAAAACCATGATTTTTTTAATTTGTTTCAATCAGAATTCTAACATAGTAGAATAGTAACTCATTACGGGATTCGACTTACTTTTTCACTTTTATTTTACTTTTATTCAAACTATATTTTGGGAGATTGATTGGAAGAAAGACTACATTTCATTGGTTTGAACATCGATTAAGGGGCGACTTCATCATTGAAACTCATGCTTTTTTAATTTCTACGTAGTTTTGTAAATTAAAGCACAATTGTTAGTTATCAGAAAACCTTCTCTTCTTCTCAGACGTGTTCCTTGGACACTAACAAACCTTTTTCAATTTGAAAAAAAAAACACATGTCATCTCTTTAGATTTCATCGTAGAGGAAAACTGAGCATGGCTGGTCATGCTCATGCTCAATTCTTCTTACGTTAATTTCTTTCTTTAAAAAGAGACATGAAAAGAGGTTTTACTGTAAACGATTGTGGAATGGCCCGGTTTCAGGAAAATAGTCTAAAGTGGTATTTGACCAACAATTTCAATACTTCCGAAAGTGGAACTCCATTCGTCTTTTCGAAATTCTAAATGGTGACATCAAGTTTACGTTCTGTGCGTTCTTAGAATATTGATGTACAGTCCCTTTACAATTGTCGATCAGTTAACGTGTTGCCTAAATGTTGAAAAATGAATATAAAATCGGAAAAGTTATCAACTATGAATGTTTTACTTTCCATTTCTGTATTCTGATGTATACTTTCGATAGACAATTAGTTTCACTGCAGCTGATGCGTGTAAATCGGTTAAAAGGAAAAATAGAACTTGCTTAGCAAAAGACACAATTATGGGTCACTTTTGGCATTCAAGATCATTTAGTTTATAAAATCATCAAAATCCATCACAAAAGTTATTTTATTGTTGCAAAAGCTTTATTATAAGTTATTTTAATAAATCGTGATGTATTCTCATGCAAAAGTTATAAAAATAACCAAAACATGGACTGACCCACAATTGTGCACCGCAAAACGTATCATTACTACAATTATGGGTGATTCACTTATTGCAACGAGCAGAATTATTGTTTTTAGTAACATTTTCATTTCAATGAATAGGGTTACAATTGAGTTATAAAAAATACCACTGCCAATGAAAATTGTTCGGTTTCATGAGAATGGACGTATTTGTGTAAAAGTGACCCATAATTGTAGCTGACCCATAATTGTGGAAGCACTGTAAACGATGCGAAATATTTTTGAAGTGAGTTGTGCTAATGCATCAATGAAATATAAAAATTGATTCTTAATTTTGAATCCTTTGATCCCGAGCATCGCCGGGAACGTTCAACTAGTAACAAATAAATGTTTTTAACTCGTACGATAAAAAAACGGGTTTGTTTTATTTTGGGGCCCCAACTGTAAACTGGGCCCCGGGCCCCCACAATCGTAAATCCGGCTCTGACCCCAAGAATCACAAATTGTATGCACTAACTTGACGATTAAGTAATAGAGGGCTCGAATATAAGTTGCACATTGTTCTATTTCTCGGGTTTGTTGCGTTCCTTGTTGATTCTATTTTATAGTAAAGCTTATTATCTATTAACTATCAATAGAAACTGACAAATATGAGCACATTCATCTGAAACAAAATTCACAGACACCAAGGAGCGGATCACCTTCGAAAATAATGGCCAACAAGCGATAAACAACTGATGAAGTTAAACTGTGGTTAGCGACGTTGATTGGCTAGCTCTCCCGCACGGTTGTGACATTGGGTTCGATTCCCGATCAGGTCGAGGATTTTTTCTCGAATCAGTACTAGAGCACGGTGTATTTATCCTACAACATGCAAAATGTGCCAAAAATAATATCGATAACGAATTATCTCAACTAATCGAATCGAACGAGACCGCTATTAGCCCCACAGGCTAGCGTGCGATATGGTTTGTTTGTTACTTGCTAGAATTAGATTACCCAGGGGAGCGGAAACGCACGTCTCTTATAGAATATTCTAGTTTCTATACTAGTAACTGTCTCCGCAGAAAACTTCTTAGTTAGGTTTGTTAAGACTGAAAGTTTATGTTCCATACCTAGCACTGATGACTCCCTTTATAATTACTTTACTTCACTTTGTTGGTCGACCGACCGTTCATCGGGCCGAACGGATTAGGAATGTCCAGCTTCTTCTTTCTTGGAAAACCGTCCTCCAATAACCTTGTAAAACAGCAGACCTTGTATCTTCTTCCACCGCGCACATCCGCCGAGTGCGAGGACTACCACGGAGTCAACTGCCTCTTCCAGGTGCTGAAAATAATTTTGGCGGAGCTCTCGTCAGGCATTTAGATTACATTCCCAGCCTGCCATGCTGCCCCTTTACATTTTCAGCATGTTTGTGTTTCTGGTACACAGCATCCAATATGATGTCAAAAATCAACCGAAGAACTTTACGCTTAAAAACTCTCTCGAGCACTCGTCGGCCAGCTTTCATGTCTGCAAAATCTTCAACGCGCATCCTTCTGCTTCAGTACATCTAACGTCACGAACGCTACTGACATCACGCAAGCTATATGCACGCATTATTTCGATTCCTCCGGCGTCATACGACCAGTGCTGATAAAAGTCATTTTCACCAGCAAAATTCTTCGAAAATTACAGCCAATCATTTTCAATTTTCACTTCCAATGATCGCAGCACTCTTTCAGATACACTAGATTTTCGTCCTAGTAACGTGCTGTTATACTCAGATGAAATAGATCGCGCGCATTGTTCACGGTTACGGAATAAAATTTGACGACAAATCCAACCAAATGATCTTCACTTCAAAGCGAAAAAGAAAAACAAACAGTCCACTCAACCAAAATAAACCTCACCGAAACACTTTTTCACTGACACTGACCGATGCCTTGACAATCTTCGTTAACTGATAAACTGATTTTGTTGTCTTGCTTTCATCGCATGAAATATAATGAGGTGTTTTGACAGTTCACTTCCATGCAAAAAGCGGGAAAGGAGAACTCTGAAAGGATTGTAAAAAGATAACGTTTATGGATGCTTTCTTTCACTTTCACTCAAGGGTGTCAACAAATATCAACCCTGCATACGACTCAGCTTAGTTAGTTTCCTCGGGAAACCGAGTTCCAGCACAATTTGCCACAGCTCGTTTCTTTTCACTGAGTCGTAGGCCGTCACCGTCCAAAAATCTACAAACAGATGATGAACCTGCAAGTTATATTCCCGGAACTTATCTAGGATCTGTGGCAGAGTGAACATTTGATCCGTTATGGAATGCCTCTGTCGAAAAGAACCTCGTATTTGCCGACGAAGAATTTAGTTAACGTTCTCAGTCTGAAGAACAGGATACGGGAGAGCATACATAAGTATGCGGAGTTGATCATCGTAATGCCTTCTTGATAATTGCAACAATCCAGTCGTTATTTCATTTTGTAGATTGGGTCCAGTTGTTCGGCATTTGTTCATCCACCCAGATACTCAGAGTGATCTGGTGGATCGCATAGTACAGTAGCACGCTTGTCGCTTTTAGAAGTGCTGCCGGGATACCATCCTTCCCAACAGCTTTGCTAATTTTGAACTCACTAATCGCCTTTTTAACCTCCACCTGAAAAATCAAAGTCTGTAACGCTGCATCTTTCCCCAGCTAATGAGACGAAAGTATTTTGTCTTTCGAATTGCTTGGGACGGAAAATATCTGGTCTTTTAGGAATTATTTCACAAAAGTTTCCACGCCTCCCATAATCCACCATTTTAAGAACCACTTCCGCCAGACCTCCTCAAGATCGTCATCAAAGACATTGACGCTCAGATTGAAAGGGGTTTGTCTGTGCACCGAGACAAACGACCCGCGTTAATTTCCAAGTTTCACGTGGACTGGTAGTCCGAAGCAACTTCTTTCCATTTAAAGACATCTACACAACTACTTGAAGATCACCTGACCATCTCAAGTGATCATCTTCTCAGACACTACCAACGTACGCACCAATCGCGGTGCGAATGTTGACTCGGAGTTGACTGCCAAGTATTCGGGCAACAGCTCGGAGTGAAACTACCCACGGCGGAGGAGCTCGGTGTTTCGTCTCTCGAGTACTTACTGCTAGTGCAGAATTTGCCCAGCTATCAGGGAGACTGCAACGATGATACTAAAAGTTGGACACCGATTAGCAGAAACGACTGATGTGACGGGAAATACAAGGTAGTGGTGAATTAGAAGAACCGGACCTGGGCATTATACCTAGGCAAGTAAACGGGAAGAACAAGGCTAAGTACAAACGGATGCCAGCGTAGTGAGGTGGTGGAAGGAATACTTCGATGGACACATAAAAGGGGATACAGCAAGCAGAAGTGAAACAAGTGCTGACTTAGGAGTACCTGCAGCAGATGACCGAAAACCAAGCCCCGATGTTCATAAAGTTCGTTGTGAGATAAGAAAGCTGGAGAACTACAAAGTCGCCGGTAAAGACGAACTCAATGGGAACCCGCGCCACCACGGAACTGATTTCTTCAACCCGACAGAACTTACGGAAATGTCACGAAAATAACGTGCCCACATATCACATCTTCATTGATACAGTCCATCGAAAGCAGCTATGGCAGATCATGTACGACAACAGATTCCAGGATAAACTTTCCGACACGATTGCACAGTGGGGCGACTCCATACAAAGGCTGGCCAAGCAAAAAAAGTGTCGATAAATGCGACAAAAACTTGGTATTTACAAAATATTGGGCTGCTGAACACGAATTTGGCATCCATTTTTTGTTTGGGGTCGTCCATAAAGCACGAAATCCAATTTTCAATATTTTTGAAGTAGAATACTTCTCGCAGGAAGTTCGGCTACATAGGGATGTGAAATGAAAATCTTAAACCGAAAAAAGTGAAAAATATGTCCAATTTCAAATGCTAATAAATCGGTTAGTATTCGATGGATTTCCTTCGTTCTTGCAGCAATAGATTGGAAAACCTTCTAAGATTCTTCCCAAGAGAAGATAATTGTAATTTTATTATTCACACTATTGTACTATTGAAAATAGTCAAGCCTTGTCAAAACGAAAAATTCGACCTCTGATTGGTCGTTATATGATTGCTTCCCAAGCACGGTCGACAGAATCATATACCTTGCAATTTAAAACATGCTATTTGGCCTATATCAGAGCCTGTTTCAGCCGACAGAATCATATACCTTGCAATTTAAAACATGCTATTTGGCCTATATCAGAGCCTGTTTCAGCCGAAGCCGCTCATAATAGTTCTAGACAGCGACAACAGCAGTCGTCCTCCCTTAGCAGCAGAACTAGCAGTGCAGTGGATACCAGCGATGGCGGAAAGCGGCCACAGCTGTGGCGTAGCAATGGATAGCGCACTAGTTGCAGCGGATTCCAGCATCGATAACGGCTGATGCAGTAAGGCACTTTAGTGAAATGCAGTCTCTGTGCGATAGTGGGCACTAGTAAATGCATTTAATGAAAAGTTGACTCATTTTGACAACACGTGAGCCGTCTAGTTTTTTGTATTATATCAGCATTTCATTGTTTACTTTGTCACAAGAAATACTTTATTCGCCCTGTCAGTGATAACGCAAAGAAGTGATCGGCATCTCATCCGATACTAAAATGAACAACAAATTGCCCTTTTTAGGATGAAATAAAAACTTGATTGAAGAGTTTATATTTTCTAAAAAGTTAATTCACATTTTTAAATTTGTAAAAGTTATAAATTTTACTTCATCTCCGTGTCTCAAAACGTACTGAATCATCTTTTCCTTCAGTCATGAGCACGACATCCAAAAAAATTTCATCTCAAAATTTAAAAATTGTCAAGCTCCAACCATGACAAGCATATTATTATATTATTGAATATAGCATATTGCTATATTATTGAAAATGCTCAATCCTTGTTGAAGCGCAAAATTCGATTGATCTGAATAGTCAACGTTTATTCACTAGAGAAAATGACTGACACGCAAGCAGCCGGGTTATCTTTCTTGTAGAAGTATTCTACTTCAACCTTGTGGTCGTGGCTTTGCACACAACCCTCGTGTTAGTTTGCACTTTTTTTCTTTTTTATAGAATTATATGATCTTTGACCACACGTAGTGCCACCGGGCGTCCTCTCCATTGAAAAAATACGTAATTCATGGACGACCCCTGGAACTAAACAAGTTTTGCCTAAATATATATATATATATATATATATATATATATATATATATATATATATATATATATATATATATATATATATATATATATATATATATATATATATACATATATATATATATATATATATATATATATAAATATATATATATATATATATATATATATATATGTATATATATATATATATATATATATATATATATATATATATATATATATATATATATATATATATATATATATATATATATATATATAAATAAACTAAAACAACATAAGTAATACAAACTAATTACAAATTGAAAAAACCATCATCAGCATTATCATCTTGTAATCGCTTAAATCTCGTGTTGAATTGTTTCCATAAAATTTGAAGATCATTTTACTTATCAGCAGGAAAAATGTCTTTCGCTGCAATTTGAATTTCTTCTAGTAATTTTCGATGTTTCATTGTTTCATATATATGTTATCTTTCTAATCCGGTTTCTATGGTTGCAAGAGGACATTTAAATACATGTATAACACCATGAATTGACAACTTACTAGACATTGAATTAGGTGGTACCGCTGAAGTTGAAGGCTCCATACTAAAATTCAACGAATTTATGAATTTGAAAACCAAGACACTGGAATGACACAACGTTCTAAATGAATACGAAAAGATGCGGAGGGCGACGACTGTTTTTTGTTTTTTTCTCATAAAGCAAAATGTGTGCTTTACTTTTGTATGCCAACGAGTGCGAAGCAAAAGCAATCTTCAAACGGGCTATTGTTAGCCGGAGTTTGATGGTACGAATTTGCTGCTAGTATTTAACACTTCAATCAGTTTAGCGGATTTCATGATCATAAATTGAAAAGGGCTGAATGTTTTATTATTGTTTTAAATTTGCAGAAAGTGATAAAGTTTGACATAATTAAAAGTTTCATAAAGATTTGTTTACTATTTTCATATATAACACTTATTTTATAACTTTTGATTGATAAACTATGTAATTTTTCATTCTCACGAATTGAGTTCGATATCATAAATTTCCATTAATGGGGTACCATGGTTAGGACTAAAATTAATCCTGGATGAAATTTCAACCTCAAAAAAAAAATTAAAAAAAACTGCTATCGCTTTTTTTACTGGAGTGACAATTTGCGCAGTTTTGCGCAGCAGCGGACAGTATGCATTTGAAAGCTTACGTTTTTACCTAAATTTTAAATGTAGTCACAACCGTGGCAAACTGCGGCAACTAAACTTTTAAGCTACTTTTCTACAAAAAATCACGTTTTTTAAATTTTTTTCTAGTGTCAGGCCTATTATGACCAAATTTTACAATATCTAATGAAGAGGGTTTGTTTTGCACAATATTTACAACAACTTTTTCTTTGACGTCAAAAAAATCCAAGCTATCATTGAAGCTAAAGAGCGTTTCAAAGTAATGTACTTTTTTTCAAAAAAATGACAAAAAACTTCAGTTTGCCAAGCTTTGAAAAGTCATAAAAAATTCAGATTCCATGATATTGCGCCCAAATTTTGGATTTAGACACTTGAATGTTATAGCAGTAAAGGAAAAATATTATAAAACAGCTGACGAAAAAAAATTTTTTTGGCTGATGGCCAGCGATTCCCCACTGTGGATTGGTCAAGGCTACCAAGGCGCGAAAGATGTGCTTCGCGTGTGTTCAGATCGATCGGTGGAACCCCTGATTTGCGCCCGATTTTTAAAGTTTCCATACGATTTTATATGAGAAAATCTACTTTTTCAAAACTTATCCTCTAGAAATTTCCAGTTGGCTCCTAAAAATATACCAATACATGATATTTGTAGGAAATTTTCCTGGAAATAATTCTTCTGAAGACTGTAAGGCGCTACAAAATTTGTAGAAAAAGTTATTCACCTTAAACTGATCGAATGTCTGACGAACGGCTCAACATTGAATTTTTCCAGCAACACTGCTGCAGCATGCTGCTGTTGCAAACTCAACAACGTGATGAGAAACAGTTTCGCTATGTATCTACCAAACTCCTTTCTGAAAGACACCAGGGTATGATCTATTGAATTGGCACTAGAACCCAAGTTGTCACACGACGTGGGTGTTTAGTAAGTTTACTTCCCTCTTTTAGGGGGAGTAATCAATCCACATTAAAACTTAATAATTAATATTTTAAGCAAGCTCTCCGATAATGAAGATAACGTGAGCAAATTATCATACCTTCAAGCTTAATCCCACACGAAAATGTTTTCCACTACGTAGGGGTGTTTAGAAAGCTGATTTCTCACTTTTAGGGGTATGAATCACACAACGAATACTATCAAAATATAGGGATTGATATTCTAAGCATTTTCTCCGAAGATACTATGAGCGAAAAATCACGCTTTCAAGCTTAATTCTACGCGAAACTGTTTCTCATCACGTTGTTGAGTTTGCAACAGCAGCATGCTGCAGCAGTGTTGCTGGAAAAATATATATAATATATATATATATATATATATATATATATATATATATATATATATATATATATATATATATATATATATATATATATATATATATATATATATATATATATATATATATCCCTAAAAACATTTACCTACCAAATTGGGTTCCAGTTATTTGGTTAGTTCTCGAGATGTGCAAAAATTTGTATTTCATCTGTATGGGACCCCTCCCTTATAGAATAGGGAAGGATGTCAAACCATTATGGATATGGTTGTTAGCCCCAAAAACATCCACATTAGCATGTGCTTGCAATTTGCTTCCATTCACTTGGTTAGTTCCCGAGATATGGAGAAATTTGTGTTTCATTTGTATCGGACTCCTCCCCTCCAAAAGAGGGAGGGGTCTCTAACTATCTTAATCACCTTTCTCGGCCTCTAAAACTCCTATATACAAAATTTCACGCCGATTGGTTCAGTAGTTTCCAAGCCTATATGGATCAGACAGACAGACAGAGCTGCATTTTTATACGTTGAGAATAAATTGGTTCTAATTAAAAAAAAATCACAAGAAGGTTGTATGCAGAGCCACGACCGCAAGGTTGAAGTAGAATACTTTTACAAGAAAGATAATCCGGCTGCTTGCGTGTCAGTCATTTTTTCTAGTAAATAAACGTTGACCGTTCATTGGCAGTATTGTAATTTCTTTTTGTCTGATATTTTGAATGAAGTTCATTGAATATTTTTAAATTTTGTGCAAATGGGACGTTGAAGTGCTGCCGAATTGTAATATGCATATTTAATACGACATCATTAAACGGGAACGGAACAAAGGCTACGGTTATGCAGAACGCGAATGCCGGCGCGATGCGATTCGCCTTACCGTGGTGAAATGTACAGCTCTTTTTAAGGCGAAGTTGAGCTATACATTTCAACAGATTTCGTCTTGCCGAATCGCATCGCGCCGTTATTTGCGTTCTGCATGACCGTAGCCAAACACTAAGCGACGCAAACACGTAATAATAATCAGAGTATGCATGTAGATGAAGATAATTAACTTTGGATTATAGCGCAAAACGAGAAAATATTAACTCTTCAAATAATCATTTGTGTTCTTCAAATTTCAGTTGTTCAATTCAATATCCGATGAAATGTTTGCTTATTATCTGATGAAGCTCTTATATAGGCCAAATGATGCATTTCCAATTTACTAGGTCCATAACTCTGCCGACCGTGCTTGGGAAAGCGCGGTATAACGATCAATCAGAGGTCGAATTTTGTGTTTTGACAAGGCTTAAGAGTTTTCAAAAGTACAATAGTTCGAATGATAAAATTGCAATTTCATGCATTTGGTAGGAATCTTAGAAGATTTTCTAATCTATTGCTGCGAAAACGAAGGAAATCCATCGAAAACTAACCGATTTATTAGCATTTGCAATTTTTCTCACTTTTTCAGTTTTAGATTTTCATTTCATATCCCTATGTAGCCGAACTTCCTGAGAGAAGTATTCTAATTCAAAATTAAATCTTCATTAATTCATTTGTTGTCCTTATAAGGACAATTGTTCAATTTATTATAGGATGTAGTGTTTATCTTACATCTCTGTGTTACCTTGATAGTAAGGACTCAGGCGCACGGTCAACACAATGAGAAAGGTGTTTTCACATTGAAAACTAGACACGGCTTTACTGGAGGAAGTGTTGGCAAATGCATCTACCGCTAATACCACCGCTATCATACGAAAGCGCGTCGTTTCATGTGGGGAATATCAACAACGAAAAATGACGCGCGTCTAAGCATAACCCGAACTGTTTCGCCGTGCTGCTCCCATTTACTTTTACATCGGCCTCAGGGAAGTACCGGCTGCATCTGCATCTACTGCTGAGGCTGTCACTATATTGCTATTGGTACCAAAAGTTATTAACTCTTCAAATAAGTGTTTTATTTGTTCTCAAAAGAACAATTGTTCAATTCAAAATCGGATTTACGCAATCGCATCTCTGTAATATTACCGACAATAATATTCTTCTGAACAAAATGATACAACTTTCCCATTAGGCCTCTGCCATAATAGACGCGAAAAGCGACGCGAACCGATTCGCTCGGCTGTAGGTTAATGTACAGCCATCAGTAGAGCTGTACATTAACCTACGGCCGAGCGAATCGGTTCGCGCCGCTTTTCGCGTCTACTATGGCAGAGGCCTTAGAGAAAGTTGCTGGCTGATGTATTCACTTCATGCAAGCCTGCTGCTGATGCTTCCCGCTACCACACTGAAACAGCATTTTAGTGAAGGGAGTGTCGTTGCATCAGCTGACCCTGCTACTAGCGATGCTGATATACCCGCTGCAACAGCTACACAGTAAAAAGAATTCGTGTAAATTTACGTTTGTTTACATGCACATAAAGGGAGCATCGAAAACCATGTAATATTATGTGTTGCATTATAATCACATGTAATGTAAAATAATATATTGTAAATTTATATGAACATTTATTTTTACAGCGCGATTTCAAATACATCATAAATATAAATTTCATGTACATATAATTTTACACGAAACATCGTAAAATTGCTTACATTTTCCAATTTCTACGAAACGTTGCCTCATTTTAATCTATAGGTAACGGCCGGAGTTCAGATATTTATATTCAAACAAATAATGCAGATGCAGATATGTTTTTGTAATCGAAAATTCATTCACTTATTCAAATTGCAAATAAATGCCTTTTTCTTTTGCTTAGATACAGATTAGATTTGGTTAACATGTAACAACCTTAAATTAGGTTATTCAACTACATGATTTGAAATTGCTTTGATTATTTTGTTAACAATGCGTTGTTGTCGCCCAATTCTGACAGCTTGAGACTTTGATCCTTCGAATGATATTATTTTACAAAAATATTGTTGAATAAATTCCAAAAACTTCGAAATTGTTTTTTTATACATAAAATTATGCACGTAGTAAACGGCCAGTAGATCCATTAAGGCACATTTGGTTGCGCTGTTCCTTCTGAAAAACGCGTTACTTCTGCATATACGTAATACATACTTGCATTGCCCATATCTGAAAAAGTTAAGTTTACATTAACCACTGATTACTCAAAAACATTCAAGTTATCCAATATTATGAGGGAAATACTTTACACACAAATAGGCAATAATAAACACACATACACAGTTAAACATACCCTAATATATGTATATATACAACTACCACAAGCGTGAAAAGTGTATTTAAATATTGCACTATGTGAATAATGTATAAGTATGCTACTTGCAGATCAATGTAACAGAACAATAGTTACCTATTTAAACCAACATAGGGCTTGGTGAATAAGTCACGATGCCTTCCAAGCCTGTTCCTAACTGCATACAAACTAAAATTAATATCAATAAATTTTTATTATTCATTATATTACCTCTTTGACACACAGGAGCTCACTCCATTCATCCCCAACAAGACTGCATAAAAATTGAAAGATTTGGATGTCCGTACACGCCTCTCTGAGGTGTAACTTTTTTGGTCGCTTTTTAGAAAAATTGATAATTTTTTGTCTCTTCATTAGAAAGTAGTTTTCTAGTGGTTTTGCTTCTATTCCAGTGCATTGTTCAAAATGGTAGTAAACCAGTTTACAACGACGTCAAACAGGAAAATCCATTATAAGAGTCGACATTTTTTTATTTTCATCTATGCGATTGCGAATGTAGGCTTGTGTTTCAATTATGAAACTTGGGGTGAGTAAGTCCGGTTCATTTCGCAGTAGTTTTGATAAAACATCCGAAGCACAATCTTTCGTCGATTTTTCCCAATACTCCTTTATAGTGCCTGCTCTAATGTTACTTCTTCTTCTTGTTTGACAAGATGAAACGTGCGGAATATTAGGGTCTTTGAACCTGTTAAGATAGGTGTTACGGTTAATCATTTTATATTTTAAAGCGATATGACCGTTTCCTCCACCAAAACCATCATCGTCCTCAAAATCGAGACACGGGAATCTAGTGAAAATCATTTTTGCTACGGATTCCATTGTTTTGGCTGCAATCTGAGTGTCAATCATTCTCAAATGATCAACAACAACATTCACGAGATCGTTCAAGTCCGTTTTCGAGAATCGAATACTACATGGCACGGCCACGTTGGGATTATTATCCTTGAACGCTTGCAGATTGCTCAGGCGTTGAATAACTTTATCACTCACTTTATCCCAATTGATTACAAAACATCTAAACTTCATTTCTATTGAAGCATGCTTCTTGTGACTTTTTTAAAACAATTTCATTCGTTGGTTCATCTGGATTTATATTCGGCGAAATGTTCTCCTCATTTAGACCTACTGCAAAAATCGTTTCATCATATATTTCTGTTACACTAACATCATTTACATTTTCATTTTCAGATATAACATCTAGTGCCGTATCAGTAGAAATTTCGCAATCAGAATGAGTTAAAGCTGTCGGGATTTCGACTCGCTTCGCATTTCTCGTTGTCTCCAGATATAAACTTGTTTGATTCTCGTCGCAAAATTTTTCAAGTTGAACAGTCTCATTTTGCGTCATAGCTGAAAATGAAAAGAAGCTGTTTAAGAACCATAAATTCATATAACAGGTATAAAAACGGCGATTAATACTCTTAGTATTAAAAACAACGACAAAAGTAGTACATCAAAATTCTATAACAAATTTGTAAAATGACCCAATTCAAAGAAAACAAATCACTGTCATTATAAATTTAATACGTTTACATCGGAAGATTTATTAATTTTGTTGGATACCTTGAGACGCCCTTATTCCGTGCGGTTCCTTATTCCGTGTACTACGTATCAAAATGTAAAATATTCAAATACCGGAAAATTTCAAAATGTATGTTTGATGATGACTTTCTGTATTGAGTAAAATATTTTTTCGAAATTTATACATAGGGTTTTTTTCACATTGTGATACGAAATGCACGGGATAAGAAACCGCACGGAATTATGGCGCCTCATAATTTGTAAATATTTGAAGTTTTGCATAAACTGAAAATAAATAATAATGGAAACATTGAGCGATAAAAGACCATATGCTGGTGCAGTAAAATGGTATTCTTTAACTGGCACCAATGGGCTAGCATGAAACAAAATAATTTCACCCGAATCACATTTGCATAGATGCTTTTGAACAGTTTTATGTTTCACAAACACATGCATTTTGCTAGGTAAAAAATAAACAAACTTTTTTTTCAAGAAATGCGATTGATTGTTAAAACCGCATAGTCTGTAATTGTAAAACGGCAGTAGTCCTAATTTCACTTTAACACGGCTTTGGTTCTAGTTTTCTCAGCAATATGAAGATAAAATATGTATGATTTTTTTTCTAAATTGTTTGTCAACTGATTTTGTGGTTAAACAATAAACGCTACGACTAGCAAGCTGGTTTTGTTCAGATTCGAAGGCGCAGAGCAAAACAGCTTGATATTAGTTCTTATGATTTTTCATTGTTAGCTTTAGTTCAATGTAATCAACTTGTGCTTATAAACAAGCTCACTATTGACTATGGTATTGGAAACGTCGTCGTGAACAGGGATGCCAGGTTATTTTTTCCAATAACTTCACTTCTCTTCCAACCCAAGATGGCTCGTTAAAACCAGAGTCTATGTGTGTATAGAGTCCCGCAAAGAGAAAAGCTATCGTTTCGGCAACACAGTTTTTGTGCCGTCTGTTGCCAAGAACTATACAGTTCTGTTTTTCACCATGCATAAGCGAATATCATTTTTTTTAATTATTCACAAGGTACACAGTTTTGAAAGATTACACCGGTGATGTTTTGTTAAATTTAAGTGAACCAGTGTACAGGTTCAATGTTGGATTAAAATGTGTAAGCAAAACTTCGGAAAAAACACATATTCTTCATTACGCTCAATTACAACACTTTTCATCCACTCCTAACATTATCACCTTGTTTATTTACATTGCTCGATTGGTGCCCTCGTTTGACACTGATTTGGTTCCTTTGGTTTCATCTTTGTGGGACTCTTATTATAAACATAGACTCTGCTCAGAGAGAGAGAAAGAGATAAGCGATGGAAAAAACCGCTAATTTGGCAACTAGGTTTAACATGTCAGAGGTGCCGGATTTCTTCTCAAAGCGCAATGTTGACTAACTTTTCGACTCGTATAACTGATTGTGACGGTGGAAGTCCTGAGGTGATGCTGCGCATTTCGTTTCGAGTAACTCGAACAAAACTAAATGATCGCTGGGGGCGTTAAGTTTCGTTTTTCTTGTTTTTTTTTTCGACTTTGAGGGTTAGACGAGCCGAAGGATAAATGACAATGACAGCTCCTTTTGAGCTTAAAGCAAAACTGGCAGTATGTGACGTACTCGAAAATAGTGAAAATCGCTCGAATCGAGCTGCGCAATGCCAACCCTGGGGAATAATAAAGTGCATCACAAATACCGTGAAAGTGTTAAATTTTATGTTTATGTTTAATTTTATATACTTTCAACATATTTGATTTTTGTTTTGTTAACCAAACAAAAGCTTTCATGTCTGCAAAATCTTCAACGCGCATCCTTCTGCTTCAGTACATCTAACGTCACGAACGCTACTGACATCACGCAAGCTATATGCACGCATTATTTCGATTCCTCCGGCGTCATACGACCAGTGCTGATAAAAGTCATTTTCACCAGCAAAATTCTTCGAAAATTACAGCCAATCATTTTCAATTTTCACTTCCAATGATCGCAGCACTCTTTCAGATACACTAGATTTTCGTCCTAGTAACGTGCTGTTATACTCAGATGAAATAGATCGCGCGCATTGTTCACGGTTACGGAATAAAATTTGACGACAAATCCAACCAAATGATCTTCACTTCAAAGCGAAAAAGAAAAACAAACAGTCCACTCAACCAAAATAAACCTCACCGAAACACTTTTTCACTGACACTGACCGATGCCTTGACAATCTTCGTTAACTGATAAACTGATTTTGTTGTCTTGCTTTCATCGCATGAAATATAATGAGGTGTTTTGACAGTTCACTTCCATGCAAAAAGCGGGAAAGGAGAACTCTGAAAGGATTGTAAAAAGATAACGTTTATGGATGCTTTCTTTCACTTTCACTCAAGGGTGTCAACAAATATCAACCCTGCATACGACTCAGCTTAGTTAGTTTCCTCGGGAAACCGAGTTCCAGCACAATTTGCCACAGCTCGTTTCTTTTCACTGAGTCGTAGGCCGTCACCGTCCAAAAATCTACAAACAGATGATGAACCTGCAAGTTATATTCCCGGAACTTATCTAGGATCTGTGGCAGAGTGAACATTTGATCCGTTATGGAATGCCTCTGTCGAAAAGAACCTCGTATTTGCCGACGAAGAATTTAGTTAACGTTCTCAGTCTGAAGAACAGGATACGGGAGAGCATACATAAGTATGCGGAGTTGATCATCGTAATGCCTTCTTGATAATTGCAACAATCCAGTCGTTATTTCATTTTGTAGATTGGGTCCAGTTGTTCGGCATTTGTTCATCCACCCAGATACTCAGAGTGATCTGGTGGATCGCATAGTACAGTAGCACGCTTGTCGCTTTTAGAAGTGCTGCCGGGATACCATCCTTCCCAACAGCTTTGCTAATTTTGAACTCACTAATCGCCTTTTTAACCTCCACCTGAAAAATCAAAGTCTGTAACGCTGCATCTTTCCCCAGCTAATGAGACGAAAGTATTTTGTCTTTCGAATTGCTTGGGACGGAAAATATCTGGTCTTTTAGGAATTATTTCACAAAAGTTTCCACGCCTCCCATAATCCACCATTTTAAGAACCACTTCCGCCAGACCTCCTCAAGATCGTCATCAAAGACATTGACGCTCAGATTGAAAGGGGTTTGTCTGTGCACCGAGACAAACGACCCGCGTTAATTTCCAAGTTTCACGTGGACTGGTAGTCCGAAGCAACTTCTTTCCATTTAAAGACATCTACACAACTACTTGAAGATCACCTGACCATCTCAAGTGATCATCTTCTCAGACACTACCAACGTACGCACCAATCGCGGTGCGAATGTTGACTCGGAGTTGACTGCCAAGTATTCGGGCAACAGCTCGGAGTGAAACTACCCACGGCGGAGGAGCTCGGTGTTTCGTCTCTCGAGTACTTACTGCTAGTGCAGAATTTGCCCAGCTATCAGGGAGACTGCAACGATGATACTAAAAGTTGGACACCGATTAGCAGAAACGACTGATGTGACGGGAAATACAAGGTAGTGGTGAATTAGAAGAACCGGACCTGGGCATTATACCTAGGCAAGTAAACGGGAAGAACAAGGCTAAGTACAAACGGATGCCAGCGTAGTGAGGTGGTGGAAGGAATACTTCGATGGACACATAAAAGGGGATACAGCAAGCAGAAGTGAAACAAGTGCTGACTTAGGAGTACCTGCAGCAGATGACCGAAAACCAAGCCCCGATGTTCATAAAGTTCGTTGTGAGATAAGAAAGCTGGAGAACTACAAAGTCGCCGGTAAAGACGAACTCAATGGGAACCCGCGCCACCACGGAACTGATTTCTTCAACCCGACAGAACTTACGGAAATGTCACGAAAATAACGTGCCCACATATCACATCTTCATTGATACAGTCCATCGAAAGCAGCTATGGCAGATCATGTACGACAACAGATTCCAGGATAAACTTTCCGACACGATTGCACAGTGGGGCGACTCCATACAAAGGCTGGCCAAGCAAAAAAAGTGTCGATAAATGCGACAAAAACTTGGTATTTACAAAATATTGGGCTGCTGAACACGAATTTGGCATCCATTTTTTGTTTGGGGTCGTCCATAAAGCACGAAATCCAATTTTCAATATTTTTGAAGTAGAATACTTCTCGCAGGAAGTTCGGCTACATAGGGATGTGAAATGAAAATCTTAAACCGAAAAAAGTGAAAAATATGTCCAATTTCAAATGCTAATAAATCGGTTAGTATTCGATGGATTTCCTTCGTTCTTGCAGCAATAGATTGGAAAACCTTCTAAGATTCTTCCCAAGAGAAGATAATTGTAATTTTATTATTCACACTATTGTACTATTGAAAATAGTCAAGCCTTGTCAAAACGAAAAATTCGACCTCTGATTGGTCGTTATATGATTGCTTCCCAAGCACGGTCGACAGAATCATATACCTTGCAATTTAAAACATGCTATTTGGCCTATATCAGAGCCTGTTTCAGCCGACAGAATCATATACCTTGCAATTTAAAACATGCTATTTGGCCTATATCAGAGCCTGTTTCAGCCGAAGCCGCTCATAATAGTTCTAGACAGCGACAACAGCAGTCGTCCTCCCTTAGCAGCAGAACTAGCAGTGCAGTGGATACCAGCGATGGCGGAAAGCGGCCACAGCTGTGGCGTAGCAATGGATAGCGCACTAGTTGCAGCGGATTCCAGCATCGATAACGGCTGATGCAGTAAGGCACTTTAGTGAAATGCAGTCTCTGTGCGATAGTGGGCACTAGTAAATGCATTTAATGAAAAGTTGACTCATTTTGACAACACGTGAGCCGTCTAGTTTTTTGTATTATATCAGCATTTCATTGTTTACTTTGTCACAAGAAATACTTTATTCGCCCTGTCAGTGATAACGCAAAGAAGTGATCGGCATCTCATCCGATACTAAAATGAACAACAAATTGCCCTTTTTAGGATGAAATAAAAACTTGATTGAAGAGTTTATATTTTCTAAAAAGTTAATTCACATTTTTAAATTTGTAAAAGTTATAAATTTTACTTCATCTCCGTGTCTCAAAACGTACTGAATCATCTTTTCCTTCAGTCATGAGCACGACATCCAAAAAAATTTCATCTCAAAATTTAAAAATTGTCAAGCTCCAACCATGACAAGCATATTATTATATTATTGAATATAGCATATTGCTATATTATTGAAAATGCTCAATCCTTGTTGAAGCGCAAAATTCGATTGATCTGAATAGTCAACGTTTATTCACTAGAGAAAATGACTGACACGCAAGCAGCCGGGTTATCTTTCTTGTAGAAGTATTCTACTTCAACCTTGTGGTCGTGGCTTTGCACACAACCCTCGTGTTAGTTTGCACTTTTTTTCTTTTTTATAGAATTATATGATCTTTGACCACACGTAGTGCCACCGGGCGTCCTCTCCATTGAAAAAATACGTAATTCATGGACGACCCCTGGAACTAAACAAGTTTTGCCTAAATATATATATATATATATATATATATATATATATATATATATATATATATATATATATATATATATATATATATATATATATATATATATATATATATATATATATATATATATATATATATATATATACATATATATATATATATATATATATATATATATATAAATATATATATATATATATATATATATATATATATATATATATATATATATATATATATATATATATATATATATATATATATATATATATATATATATATATATATATATATATATATATATATATATATATATATATATAAATAAACTAAAACAACATAAGTAATACAAACTAATTACAAATTGAAAAAACCATCATCAGCATTATCATCTTGTAATCGCTTAAATCTCGTGTTGAATTGTTTCCATAAAATTTGAAGATCATTTTACTTATCAGCAGGAAAAATGTCTTTCGCTGCAATTTGAATTTCTTCTAGTAATTTTCGATGTTTCATTGTTTCATATATATGTTATCTTTCTAATCCGGTTTCTATGGTTGCAAGAGGACATTTAAATACATGTATAACACCATGAATTGACAACTTACTAGACATTGAATTAGGTGGTACCGCTGAAGTTGAAGGCTCCATACTAAAATTCAACGAATTTATGAATTTGAAAACCAAGACACTGGAATGACACAACGTTCTAAATGAATACGAAAAGATGCGGAGGGCGACGACTGTTTTTTGTTTTTTTCTCATAAAGCAAAATGTGTGCTTTACTTTTGTATGCCAACGAGTGCGAAGCAAAAGCAATCTTCAAACGGGCTATTGTTAGCCGGAGTTTGATGGTACGAATTTGCTGCTAGTATTTAACACTTCAATCAGTTTAGCGGATTTCATGATCATAAATTGAAAAGGGCTGAATGTTTTATTATTGTTTTAAATTTGCAGAAAGTGATAAAGTTTGACATAATTAAAAGTTTCATAAAGATTTGTTTACTATTTTCATATATAACACTTATTTTATAACTTTTGATTGATAAACTATGTAATTTTTCATTCTCACGAATTGAGTTCGATATCATAAATTTCCATTAATGGGGTACCATGGTTAGGACTAAAATTAATCCTGGATGAAATTTCAACCTCAAAAAAAAAATTAAAAAAAACTGCTATCGCTTTTTTTACTGGAGTGACAATTTGCGCAGTTTTGCGCAGCAGCGGACAGTATGCATTTGAAAGCTTACGTTTTTACCTAAATTTTAAATGTAGTCACAACCGTGGCAAACTGCGGCAACTAAACTTTTAAGCTACTTTTCTACAAAAAATCACGTTTTTTAAATTTTTTTCTAGTGTCAGGCCTATTATGACCAAATTTTACAATATCTAATGAAGAGGGTTTGTTTTGCACAATATTTACAACAACTTTTTCTTTGACGTCAAAAAAATCCAAGCTATCATTGAAGCTAAAGAGCGTTTCAAAGTAATGTACTTTTTTTCAAAAAAATGACAAAAAACTTCAGTTTGCCAAGCTTTGAAAAGTCATAAAAAATTCAGATTCCATGATATTGCGCCCAAATTTTGGATTTAGACACTTGAATGTTATAGCAGTAAAGGAAAAATATTATAAAACAGCTGACGAAAAAAAATTTTTTTGGCTGATGGCCAGCGATTCCCCACTGTGGATTGGTCAAGGCTACCAAGGCGCGAAAGATGTGCTTCGCGTGTGTTCAGATCGATCGGTGGAACCCCTGATTTGCGCCCGATTTTTAAAGTTTCCATACGATTTTATATGAGAAAATCTACTTTTTCAAAACTTATCCTCTAGAAATTTCCAGTTGGCTCCTAAAAATATACCAATACATGATATTTGTAGGAAATTTTCCTGGAAATAATTCTTCTGAAGACTGTAAGGCGCTACAAAATTTGTAGAAAAAGTTATTCACCTTAAACTGATCGAATGTCTGACGAACGGCTCAACATTGAATTTTTCCAGCAACACTGCTGCAGCATGCTGCTGTTGCAAACTCAACAACGTGATGAGAAACAGTTTCGCTATGTATCTACCAAACTCCTTTCTGAAAGACACCAGGGTATGATCTATTGAATTGGCACTAGAACCCAAGTTGTCACACGACGTGGGTGTTTAGTAAGTTTACTTCCCTCTTTTAGGGGGAGTAATCAATCCACATTAAAACTTAATAATTAATATTTTAAGCAAGCTCTCCGATAATGAAGATAACGTGAGCAAATTATCATACCTTCAAGCTTAATCCCACACGAAAATGTTTTCCACTACGTAGGGGTGTTTAGAAAGCTGATTTCTCACTTTTAGGGGTATGAATCACACAACGAATACTATCAAAATATAGGGATTGATATTCTAAGCATTTTCTCCGAAGATACTATGAGCGAAAAATCACGCTTTCAAGCTTAATTCTACGCGAAACTGTTTCTCATCACGTTGTTGAGTTTGCAACAGCAGCATGCTGCAGCAGTGTTGCTGGAAAAATATATATAATATATATATATATATATATATATATATATATATATATATATATATATATATATATATATATATATATATATATATATATATATATATATATATATATATATATATATATATATATATATATATATATATATATATATATATATATATATATATATATATATATATATATATATATATATATATATATATATATATATATATATATATATCCCTAAAAACATTTACCTACCAAATTGGGTTCCAGTTATTTGGTTAGTTCTCGAGATGTGCAAAAATTTGTATTTCATCTGTATGGGACCCCTCCCTTATAGAATAGGGAAGGATGTCAAACCATTATGGATATGGTTGTTAGCCCCAAAAACATCCACATTAGCATGTGCTTGCAATTTGCTTCCATTCACTTGGTTAGTTCCCGAGATATGGAGAAATTTGTGTTTCATTTGTATCGGACTCCTCCCCTCCAAAAGAGGGAGGGGTCTCTAACTATCTTAATCACCTTTCTCGGCCTCTAAAACTCCTATATACAAAATTTCACGCCGATTGGTTCAGTAGTTTCCAAGCCTATATGGATCAGACAGACAGACAGAGCTGCATTTTTATACGTTGAGAATAAATTGGTTCTAATTAAAAAAAAATCACAAGAAGGTTGTATGCAGAGCCACGACCGCAAGGTTGAAGTAGAATACTTTTACAAGAAAGATAATCCGGCTGCTTGCGTGTCAGTCATTTTTTCTAGTAAATAAACGTTGACCGTTCATTGGCAGTATTGTAATTTCTTTTTGTCTGATATTTTGAATGAAGTTCATTGAATATTTTTAAATTTTGTGCAAATGGGACGTTGAAGTGCTGCCGAATTGTAATATGCATATTTAATACGACATCATTAAACGGGAACGGAACAAAGGCTACGGTTATGCAGAACGCGAATGCCGGCGCGATGCGATTCGCCTTACCGTGGTGAAATGTACAGCTCTTTTTAAGGCGAAGTTGAGCTATACATTTCAACAGATTTCGTCTTGCCGAATCGCATCGCGCCGTTATTTGCGTTCTGCATGACCGTAGCCAAACACTAAGCGACGCAAACACGTAATAATAATCAGAGTATGCATGTAGATGAAGATAATTAACTTTGGATTATAGCGCAAAACGAGAAAATATTAACTCTTCAAATAATCATTTGTGTTCTTCAAATTTCAGTTGTTCAATTCAATATCCGATGAAATGTTTGCTTATTATCTGATGAAGCTCTTATATAGGCCAAATGATGCATTTCCAATTTACTAGGTCCATAACTCTGCCGACCGTGCTTGGGAAAGCGCGGTATAACGATCAATCAGAGGTCGAATTTTGTGTTTTGACAAGGCTTAAGAGTTTTCAAAAGTACAATAGTTCGAATGATAAAATTGCAATTTCATGCATTTGGTAGGAATCTTAGAAGATTTTCTAATCTATTGCTGCGAAAACGAAGGAAATCCATCGAAAACTAACCGATTTATTAGCATTTGCAATTTTTCTCACTTTTTCAGTTTTAGATTTTCATTTCATATCCCTATGTAGCCGAACTTCCTGAGAGAAGTATTCTAATTCAAAATTAAATCTTCATTAATTCATTTGTTGTCCTTATAAGGACAATTGTTCAATTTATTATAGGATGTAGTGTTTATCTTACATCTCTGTGTTACCTTGATAGTAAGGACTCAGGCGCACGGTCAACACAATGAGAAAGGTGTTTTCACATTGAAAACTAGACACGGCTTTACTGGAGGAAGTGTTGGCAAATGCATCTACCGCTAATACCACCGCTATCATACGAAAGCGCGTCGTTTCATGTGGGGAATATCAACAACGAAAAATGACGCGCGTCTAAGCATAACCCGAACTGTTTCGCCGTGCTGCTCCCATTTACTTTTACATCGGCCTCAGGGAAGTACCGGCTGCATCTGCATCTACTGCTGAGGCTGTCACTATATTGCTATTGGTACCAAAAGTTATTAACTCTTCAAATAAGTGTTTTATTTGTTCTCAAAAGAACAATTGTTCAATTCAAAATCGGATTTACGCAATCGCATCTCTGTAATATTACCGACAATAATATTCTTCTGAACAAAATGATACAACTTTCCCATTAGGCCTCTGCCATAATAGACGCGAAAAGCGACGCGAACCGATTCGCTCGGCTGTAGGTTAATGTACAGCCATCAGTAGAGCTGTACATTAACCTACGGCCGAGCGAATCGGTTCGCGCCGCTTTTCGCGTCTACTATGGCAGAGGCCTTAGAGAAAGTTGCTGGCTGATGTATTCACTTCATGCAAGCCTGCTGCTGATGCTTCCCGCTACCACACTGAAACAGCATTTTAGTGAAGGGAGTGTCGTTGCATCAGCTGACCCTGCTACTAGCGATGCTGATATACCCGCTGCAACAGCTACACAGTAAAAAGAATTCGTGTAAATTTACGTTTGTTTACATGCACATAAAGGGAGCATCGAAAACCATGTAATATTATGTGTTGCATTATAATCACATGTAATGTAAAATAATATATTGTAAATTTATATGAACATTTATTTTTACAGCGCGATTTCAAATACATCATAAATATAAATTTCATGTACATATAATTTTACACGAAACATCGTAAAATTGCTTACATTTTCCAATTTCTACGAAACGTTGCCTCATTTTAATCTATAGGTAACGGCCGGAGTTCAGATATTTATATTCAAACAAATAATGCAGATGCAGATATGTTTTTGTAATCGAAAATTCATTCACTTATTCAAATTGCAAATAAATGCCTTTTTCTTTTGCTTAGATACAGATTAGATTTGGTTAACATGTAACAACCTTAAATTAGGTTATTCAACTACATGATTTGAAATTGCTTTGATTATTTTGTTAACAATGCGTTGTTGTCGCCCAATTCTGATTCTGACAGCTTGAGACTTTGATCCTTCGAATGATATTATTTTACAAAAATATTGTTGAATAAATTCCAAAAACTTCGAAATTGTTTTTTTATACATAAAATTATGCACGTAGTAAACGGCCAGTAGATCCATTAAGGCACATTTGGTTGCGCTGTTCCTTCTGAAAAACGCGTTACTTCTGCATATACGTAATACATACTTGCATTGCCCATATCTGAAAAAGTTAAGTTTACATTAACCACTGATTACTCAAAAACATTCAAGTTATCCAATATTATGAGGGAAATACTTTACACACAAATAGGCAATAATAAACACACATACACAGTTAAACATACCCTAATATATGTATATATACAACTACCACAAGCGTGAAAAGTGTATTTAAATATTGCACTATGTGAATATGTATAAGTATGCTACTTGCAGATCAATGTAACAGAACAATAGTTACCTATTTAAACCAACATAGGGCTTGGTGAATAAGTCACGATGCCTTCCAAGCCTGTTCCTAACTGCATACAAACTAAAATTAATATCAATAAATTTTTATTATTCATTATATTACCTCTTTGACACACAGGAGCTCACTCCATTCATCCCCAACAAGACTGCATAAAAATTGAAAGATTTGGATGTCCGTACACGCCTCTCTGAGGTGTAACTTTTTTGGTCGCTTTTTAGAAAAATTGATAATTTTTTGTCTCTTCATTAGAAAGTAGTTTTCTAGTGGTTTTGCTTCTATTCCAGTGCATTGTTCAAAATGGTAGTAAACCAGTTTACAACGACGTCAAACAGGAAAATCCATTATAAGAGTCGACATTTTTTTATTTTCATCTATGCGATTGCGAATGTAGGCTTGTGTTTCAATTATGAAACTTGGGGTGAGTAAGTCCGGTTCATTTCGCAGTAGTTTTGATAAAACATCCGAAGCACAATCTTTCGTCGATTTTTCCCAATACTCCTTTATAGTGCCTGCTCTAATGTTACTTCTTCTTCTTGTTTGACAAGATGAAACGTGCGGAATATTAGGGTCTTTGAACCTGTTAAGATAGGTGTTACGGTTAATCATTTTATATTTTAAAGCGATATGACCGTTTCCTCCACCAAAACCATCATCGTCCTCAAAATCGAGACACGGGAATCTAGTGAAAATCATTTTTGCTACGGATTCCATTGTTTTGGCTGCAATCTGAGTGTCAATCATTCTCAAATGATCAACAACAACATTCACGAGATCGTTCAAGTCCGTTTTCGAGAATCGAATACTACATGGCACGGCCACGTTGGGATTATTATCCTTGAACGCTTGCAGATTGCTCAGGCGTTGAATAACTTTATCACTCACTTTATCCCAATTGATTACAAAACATCTAAACTTCATTTCTATTGAAGCATGCTTCTTGTGACTTTTTTAAAACAATTTCATTCGTTGGTTCATCTGGATTTATATTCGGCGAAATGTTCTCCTCATTTAGACCTACTGCAAAAATCGTTTCATCATATATTTCTGTTACACTAACATCATTTACATTTTCATTTTCAGATATAACATCTAGTGCCGTATCAGTAGAAATTTCGCAATCAGAATGAGTTAAAGCTGTCGGGATTTCGACTCGCTTCGCATTTCTCGTTGTCTCCAGATATAAACTTGTTTGATTCTCGTCGCAAAATTTTTCAAGTTGAACAGTCTCATTTTGCGTCATAGCTGAAAATGAAAAGAAGCTGTTTAAGAACCATAAATTCATATAACAGGTATAAAAACGGCGATTAATACTCTTAGTATTAAAAACAACGACAAAAGTAGTACATCAAAATTCTATAACAAATTTGTAAAATGACCCAATTCAAAGAAAACAAATCACTGTCATTATAAATTTAATACGTTTACATCGGAAGATTTATTAATTTTGTTGGATACCTTGAGACGCCCTTATTCCGTGCGGTTCCTTATTCCGTGTACTACGTATCAAAATGTAAAATATTCAAATACCGGAAAATTTCAAAATGTATGTTTGATGATGACTTTCTGTATTGAGTAAAATATTTTTTCGAAATTTATACATAGGGTTTTTTTCACATTGTGATACGAAATGCACGGGATAAGAAACCGCACGGAATTATGGCGCCTCATAATTTGTAAATATTTGAAGTTTTGCATAAACTGAAAATAAATAATAATGGAAACATTGAGCGATAAAAGACCATATGCTGGTGCAGTAAAATGGTATTCTTTAACTGGCACCAATGGGCTAGCATGAAACAAAATAATTTCACCCGAATCACATTTGCATAGATGCTTTTGAACAGTTTTATGTTTCACAAACACATGCATTTTGCTAGGTAAAAAATAAACAAACTTTTTTTTCAAGAAATGCGATTGATTGTTAAAACCGCATAGTCTGTAATTGTAAAACGGCAGTAGTCCTAATTTCACTTTAACACGGCTTTGGTTCTAGTTTTCTCAGCAATATGAAGATAAAATATGTATGATTTTTTTTCTAAATTGTTTGTCAACTGATTTTGTGGTTAAACAATAAACGCTACGACTAGCAAGCTGGTTTTGTTCAGATTCGAAGGCGCAGAGCAAAACAGCTTGATATTAGTTCTTATGATTTTTCATTGTTAGCTTTAGTTCAATGTAATCAACTTGTGCTTATAAACAAGCTCACTATTGACTATGGTATTGGAAACGTCGTCGTGAACAGGGATGCCAGGTTATTTTTTCCAATAACTTCACTTCTCTTCCAACCCAAGATGGCTCGTTAAAACCAGAGTCTATGTGTGTATAGAGTCCCGCAAAGAGAAAAGCTATCGTTTCGGCAACACAGTTTTTGTGCCGTCTGTTGCCAAGAACTATACAGTTCTGTTTTTCACCATGCATAAGCGAATATCATTTTTTTTAATTATTCACAAGGTACACAGTTTTGAAAGATTACACCGGTGATGTTTTGTTAAATTTAAGTGAACCAGTGTACAGGTTCAATGTTGGATTAAAATGTGTAAGCAAAACTTCGGAAAAAACACATATTCTTCATTACGCTCAATTACAACACTTTTCATCCACTCCTAACATTATCACCTTGTTTATTTACATTGCTCGATTGGTGCCCTCGTTTGACACTGATTTGGTTCCTTTGGTTTCATCTTTGTGGGACTCTTATTATAAACATAGACTCTGCTCAGAGAGAGAGAAAGAGATAAGCGATGGAAAAAACCGCTAATTTGGCAACTAGGTTTAACATGTCAGAGGTGCCGGATTTCTTCTCAAAGCGCAATGTTGACTAACTTTTCGACTCGTATAACTGATTGTGACGGTGGAAGTCCTGAGGTGATGCTGCGCATTTCGTTTCGAGTAACTCGAACAAAACTAAATGATCGCTGGGGGCGTTAAGTTTCGTTTTTCTTGTTTTTTTTTTCGACTTTGAGGGTTAGACGAGCCGAAGGATAAATGACAATGACAGCTCCTTTTGAGCTTAAAGCAAAACTGGCAGTATGTGACGTACTCGAAAATAGTGAAAATCGCTCGAATCGAGCTGCGCAATGCCAACCCTGGGGAATAATAAAGTGCATCACAAATACCGTGAAAGTGTTAAATTTTATGTTTATGTTTAATTTTATATACTTTCAACATATTTGATTTTTGTTTTGTTAACCAAACAAAAGGTTTGTGAGCCACCAGTTAAAAATCACTGTGATAAAGCGATTTTGGAGCATTCCCAATTCATTGCTTAGCGAAAACGTGTAAAAATGAATATATCGTTTATTGTTCCTGATTGCAATACCTTTCAATGTGTAACCTTTCTTGTTCGTTTGGCTCGGATTTTGACATGTTCGTTTGGCTCACGATATTCTCTTCGCATATCTCTTCCGCTAAGTATTGCTAGTTTTCCCTGTCCCGTTAAATTATGCGTCACTTAAAAATTTGTTTCCATCTGCTGGTTTCTGAAGATCTACGACGTGACTCAAAATCACGTATTGTTCAAATATTTTTCCTTACAAGCACGGACATATTTCAAACACTATACTGTTCATAAGACATATACAACTACAACAACATACAGTATACACAACAACATATACGAGGGATGCGTTTGAAATTTGCATGGAATCGTGTAAAAAGACTATTTTAAATTGCAAATTTAACGAAGAAAACCGTCTTCAGATGTTTGAACCTCGTTTCAATATGATTTTGGTCAATCTAAAGACCAAAATTCAACCTTGTAAATTTTCAGTTTACAACAAAAATTGTTTTTTTTTTGGAAACAGATTTATGATTACCTTTGGTCTTAAACGGAAAACGTGATTGAAATGAATTCGAACTCGTACTGTTTTTGTTTCGGAGTAATTAAGAAAAGCGACCCGCGTAGAAAAAAGTGTAAAAAAAACTTTACTATAGTTGCAAACATTGTTTAAAATAAATGGCATCTCTGCTCACTACAATTCAGTCCGCAGGTCTATACATATAGTGTCTATAATAGAAAACTGTCATTCTGAGACCTGAGTAGAAACCAAAAAGCAATAATATTATCAATAACTTTTGTGTCAAAGTCAGGTAATGTTCGTTATCAATATTAGTTTGGTTGGCGGATTCCTCCTAAAAGTAAAATATCATGATATTCACATACAGCATTGTAAAATACGTGAATTGATTGAACTAATCCTAAACCTTCATTTTAACGCAAAACTAGAAGACAACACAACACTCGAAACAATAAGGAAACCTGTGACCGATATATGAACATACCTTTTGGAGATATACAGCTCGGATTTGGCTGTTTTTCGGACAGAAAGCTTGGAGTCCAGATTTCATCCCTTGAGAGTAGCATTAACATAGTGTTTTGGAATACAAGTAACGCTAATTCAGTTGTAAATTAAATCGACTTTTTTCCGAAAGCAATTGTTCCTGGGAAAAATAACAATATTTAGAAAATTAATTTCCATTAATGGGACGGTATTCACATAGCGCTTTTATACAAATATCCAGTTGTAAACTGAGTATCTTCCATTGCACGTCAATGGAGTTAATTAATTTTACGATACAGTATTTGTGTACGAGCGCTGCATTAGTACCGCTAAAGTTTCTATAACTTAGCTTGCTCAAGTAAACTTAAAACATCTGGTAATGCTGGAATAGCCAATCGTACATTGCGTGATGAACCGCATATTTTAAAAATTGTGTATTCCATGATGATTCTAACCATAAGCAATAACTGTTTCCTTAAACTATAGGTAATGCGTGTTTTATAAAAAGATATTGTTCGTTTTCGCGGAAAACCGTAATAGGCGTGCTATCTATAAAATCATCAATGTTTCTAATAATTGTTTCATAGTGACAATTATCCAAAATGTTCACAATATAACATGTTAACACTAGTATTTCAATTTTTTTCCGTTACCGATTGAACTATTACTTCCACCTTTGAACGACCTACACAGAATGAGCTCACTAGCACACGATTTTCAGCAAGCTATTTCGTCTCTTCCTTGATTTAAATTTGCACTGTCGATGTGAATTCACATGAATGAACACAACATATTCGTACATGCGTGTGCCATGGTTCATCTAGACGATGAACTTTACAGATGCTTTGTAAGTTTACATCACTTACCGTGTAAAGTTACATGTTTCGAAATGATCCTGTAATGTGCATCAATTACGATGTAAAATTGTGTATGTAATTCACTTTATATGCTTGATTCCTTTGTATGTTTCCAATTAATGTCAGTTTTAAATTTCATTTTTTGGAACTGTGTACGCTATGCATAGCCATGCCACAGTTGTGGCCGCTATACGCTGGCCCAACTGCTGAGCAACTGCAACGCTATCCGTAGCCATGCCACAGTTGTGGCCGCCATTGGTTGTAGCCCTGCTGCTATTGATGGTGAGATCCGCTGAAACTGCTACGCTTATCCGCAGCCATGCCACAGTTGTGGCCGCTATCCGCTATCGATGGTACCCACTGCTCGCTCTCGCTGCTGCTGAGGGAGGACTGCTGTCGTCGCTGTTCAGAACTATTATGAGCGGCTTCGACTAAAACTGGCTCTTATATAGGGATGAAAATAGGAATGAATTATTTTACGTACGTGGTGGAATGATATAACTTGAAAAATATGTGTGACTTCATTCCGGCTCAGAGCGATCATTTGATAAGCTCCACCTCTTTTTTCAGTTTCTAAAGTTTTTCCTCAGTTTCGTAGCACGTTTGTACAAAAATGATTTCTTGTGGATATTCTGTCGAGCCGGACCGATAGCACTTTCATTGAAGCAACAAAATAACATGTTTTGTGTCGTGTTGTGCAGCTTGGTTGAAGAAAATGTTCCCGTCCCCGTGTCGCATGTAAGCAGATTATTGCGTTCAGTAGACAGTAGATAGTGTATCCAGCGAATAAACACCGATGGTGCTCTCACAAACGCAACGGTTTTAAGGGCTATTCCCACTGCTTCCGTTCCGGGACCGGGCCGGGACCGGGCCGTGGCTGATCCGTGTGTCGTCCGGGCTTGTTTGAGATTGATTGCATGCGTTCTTATGAACGCATTCACACCGACGCGCCGTGCCCAGACCGGGGCAGCGCTGAGTTGCCGTCGTGCTGCCGCCGTGCGAGAGAAAAACTATCGTTGCCGACGATACTTTGTGTTGGCCGGAGAGTGCACGGAAGGCACTCGGGTGGATGCGTGTATGTTGTAGTGACATATTTCGCGCGGAGTGAACTGCGGTATAAAAAAAAGAGGAAGACGTTCTTTCACATACACACATCAACTTTTCGTAGCCAGAGCGCAGCGCAGGCACGGTTTAAGCACGGCGCAGTGTGAATGCATGGAATGTCCCGGACACGGCCCGGTCCCGTCCCGGTCCCGGAACGGAAGCAGTGGGAATAGCCCTTTAACCCGTATCTTATTGCGGTTTGTAACATCAAGTGATTTCGTTTGCTCGCTGTTGCGTGTTGCATCATGTTGCAACTTGGCAGCTGGGAGACGACGAAATTCTGTTTATGCTGATTGATTGAATCGACTTCATATTAGCTCTGCATAGTCGAACTAACTGCTTTTGTGAATGCGTACTAACAGGGCAGTTAATTATTCAATGTCGGTTATGCTGATCGCAGCCTTTGCGCTGCCCCTACAGTGGGGGGTTTACTAAATAAAGTGAAAGTAAAAATTAGACAACTACAACAGAATTTGATTGCATCCCGCACAGAATGGCTGCTTGTGTTGATGCCAGAAAATTATTAACCTTCAATTATTTTTTTATTTGCCTTGAAAAAAGCATGCTGCGGTTCAAAATCGGTTGCTAATTACAACCTTTGAGCTGCCCTAACATTGGTGGAATTAAGATACACGGACAACATGCACTGTGGAAGCTATTTCACATTCAGTAAATTAGACGGGTGCGACAAATTTGAATTGCTAGGATGCAACACAGAATGCTTGCTTGCGTTGACAAAAATTATTAACTTTCAATGACTTGTTTATTTGCCTTAAAAAAGGCATTTTGATTTCCGAAACTGGATTCCCTGATGGCAATCATCATGCTGCCCCAACACGGGGGAATAATGGCTGTCTGGCGACACACGCTGAGAAAAGCCGCGCTGCTCCTGAGACGTGGTAACCAACCACAGGGCTAGTGCTGCTGCTAAGGAAGGACGACTGCTGTTGTCGCTGTCTAGAACTATTATGAGCGGCTCCGGCTGAAACAGGCTCTTATATAGGCCAAATAGCATGTTTTCAATTGCAAGGTATATGATCCTGTCGACCGTGCCTGGGAAGCAAGCATATAACGACAAATCAGAAGTCGAATTTTTCGTTCTGACAAGGCTTGTCTATTTTCAATAGTACAATAGTGTGAATAATAAAATTACAATTATCTTATTTTAGGAAGAATCTAAGAAGATTTTCCAATCTATTGCTGCAAGAACGAAGGAAATCCATCGAATACTAACCGGTTTATTAGCATTTGAAATTGGACATATTTTTCACTTTTTTTGGTTTAAGATTTTCATTTCACATCCCTATGTAGCCGAACTTCCTGAGAGAAGTATTCTACTTCAAAAACCCTCTTTTGTTAAAAAAAACCCTTTCTCTTTTTATTTAAAATTGCAACAAATCGCACGACTAGAAAAATGATTTTCTATAGATCAAAACTTTATCAATCCTCAATCAATAGCTTGCTTTTATTGGAACAAAATTTATTGGCCAAAACAAGTGCACAACACGTCCTGCGTACCGTTCCGCAGTACCAAAATCCCCATCATCGAAGTAAATTGTGGTTCAAAACTGGCAACTACCAAAACTGCATCAACTTTTCCAACCATTCGTGTGTCAAAAGTTTTAATTTATTCATCAAGCCACTCTCGGTCTACCGGTACTGCGTTTCCGGTACGGAAAATGATTCCGAACAGGAACAGCAACTTCCACACAACGATGTGAGCTAAACTCAAGTCCGATCAATTGAAAGTTGGACCGTAGTAGCAGGGAGGAAAGCAAAAATTGGATTGGAACAATCGATAAGCGTATTTGATTTGTCAAGACCATGGGAAGGGAACTCATTCCCCCTCAGTGTCGATTTATTCTGATCGGCGATCAGTTGATTCGAGTTTTTCTGTTAGAATGAGAGCACAAGAAACAGATACATTCAATTTTCTGCGCTATAAGTTTTGTTTACTGAGCTGAATGTCCGATTTGTTTCGAGAGTCGGTCTGTAAAGATGGTATGAATGTTTTTGCATTTGATTTTTCAGCAGTGAAAAATATCGGTTTCTCGCAATGCTCACTGCAGTGCCCGATGGAGCAGAGGTATCATTTTACGAAACTTACTGCTCTTTGTGATTTTCACCTGAAGCACTGTTTCCTAGAACAGTCTCGGTGCTTTCTGACCTACATTCCGCCTCTGAGTTTGTTCTATGGTCAGTTTGCCACTGAAGAAGTATAACTTTGTTGGGAAGTGAACTCGAGGTGTCTTCTGAAAACATGACAGTCGAAAAAGCAAAACTATTAGCATTATTTCCCGCCGGAGAGCAACGCCGACAACAGTAAAGCTTTCCACTTCTGTGGTTCTGTTTTGTTTGAGAGGTTATGCATTGCAACAGAAGCACGGAGATGCTACGAAACGAAGCAAATGCAAAAAGCGCCACTCGACTCTATTGTAATATTCAAGTAGGGGAGGATTGTACAAAACGCACCAGTTAAGCATTTTCGCGATTTACAGCGCTTCAAATCATTTCAAAGCGACATTGAACGTGTAGGATGATTGTAGACTCTATTTATTGTATGTTTATGACGAAGTTTATTATAAAATACTCGATTTCAATGTCTTTTTTGGTAAAAATTACCATTGCCGCCAAACAAGCCCGTGACCAAAACGCACCACAACAAAGGTCAGTATGCTCCAAAGGAGGTGGCTAATGTGCCACTAGCAGAAATCAGCACGCGAAGTGAGAAGCGCTTGAAGTCTCGAAAGTAAAATCAAAAATAATGGAACATGCTTTAAGTTGTCAAGCAATCTTCTGCAAGCTCTCCATAGTGCATTCTGCCCCAATTTCAATTTTGATTGTTTTAAGGTAAAAGTTGACGAAACTTAGTGAAATAATTGAAAATACTCATAGTATTATAAACTCCAAAAGTGTAAAGGTTAGGGGAACCACAGTTTTTTGTATTATTTACAAGTCAGTTAATCATAAAAGCTTAAATAAATTTCATGAATAATTACATGTTAGAAAGAGCCACAGCCAATTGCACAGTTTTTTAAGTATTTTAGTCATTATGGCATACTTTTTTATATGAGAACTGTAGAGAAGCTTGGTTTTTATGAGAAAAGCGAAGAATTTCGTTATAAAAAGCCACATGTGTAAGAATTTTGGGGAATTAATAGCATGGGCCATCTTACCCAACTGGTGCGTCTTGTACGGTTCTCCCCTACTTTTCCTAGCCAGTACCTACCCCGGCCAGACCAGTGTAGACTTCCAAACACATTGAATGAAACAATTACACACTTTGCCCTCTCATCAGAAAACAGCAAGCAGCCCGTCAGGGAATACAGATAACCCGAAGCTTCCGCTGCTGTTACTGTTACTGCTACTGCTCGAGTGCAAAAGTTAACATCTGAATAAACAGAATAATTACAACAGCCTGGAACTCTTTGCCGCTGCAAAATTGTGGAACGAAGTGCAAAACCAGTAGGAGCAGAATCGTCCATCCTCTTGCAAGACTGCTCGGCAAACGGAAAAGATACACAACGTGATAAGTGCGCAGAAAAGTACTTGCATTTGTAATTGGGGAAAGCTTTTCTGCATCGTTTCGAGTGGGGCACATGGAAAAAAGTCTATTCTTCTTGTTCATCTACAAGGCAATTACCTCGGCAAGGGCAAATTTTTCACACCATCAGCAACGTTTCTTTGCCGTCTCGAACAGTAACGGTAGCACCGAGGAACCAACCTGCGAACGATTTTTTCAAGTAATCGTTCTTATATTTTCACCCTTCAGTAGGTGTACTTCCTTTTTGGAAATCAGGAAACCAGGACAGTCCGAACGATTTAAAATTTAATTTCACTCAATGTTGAAAACCAGTAGCCCGCATTCAGTGCAGAAATGTAAATTGAAATCAGATGAAAAATGTAAGTATACAACTAGCGGAAAAAGAAAATAAAAGTCAAGTTACAAAATCAAAATACCAAATACCATCACCAGAATAAAGAATAAATTGCTTTGTAGTCTACCATTAAGAAAAATAATATAATCAGAAACAAAACTTCACAACTAACTCGTTGACTATGACGATTATAAAAGAATGAAAACGAAGCAAAAGCATTGTCAGATTTGGGCAGTTTGCGATTCCATTCCAATATACAATGTAAAAAAAATCAAAACTTTTCCAAATCTGCGAAAAAAGACCCGCTGATTTCTTATGCCACCTTCGCGCTGACGCGAAACAAAATCAAAAATTCATTCCAGTGTCGAAAGAAACGGAATATTTTATTCACGGTCGCGTACAGCTGCGGGGCTGGATGCAGTGAACGGGCCAGAGGGCGAGTCACTGGCAGCAGAAGCAGCTGCGAGAAACTTTTTCCCCCGAATAGAACATATTGACATCTCAGAACAGATGACGAATATAGGGTCGCACTGTGGTTGTTGTTTTGTATTCGCGTTTGTTGGAAGTCACTGCTTTTTGCTATTCAATGGTTGGCAAGTTGACTGAAGAAAGTGAAGAAAAATCCGTGGTTTCATGTTGCCAACGAATGCACAATGATGCTGTCTGTTGGCGGAAGCTCACGTGTCTCGAGTAGAGCTTACGCTATACAGTAGATACATATTTTGACTGTTAGGTGGCACATGGAATTTTGACGCGTCTAATAATCTGGATAGCATGTGCTCCCGCATTAATATTTATGACAAGTAAAAAATCTGCGAGTTTTGAAATATGACTTTTTGAAGAATATTTGGTCGTAAATGCTCCAAGCAACTCAGAAACTTAGGAGTAAGAAAACAAGGACGGATTTTATATTTGATTGAGGAATTATAAGGATGAGTAAAGTTTAGCTAGAATAACGATTGTTGAACAAATGTTTGCTTCTAAAGTAGTTTTCACGATTTAGAGCTCTGCTTCAATTCCAATCTTTATTTATTTTCAGTACCAATAACAAACTAAATCTTAAACTCAATCATTCGCAATCGCAAACCCAACTGTAATCTTTATTGTAACCGCAATTCAATCTTAATTTAAATACTAATCTCAATCCTAACCCGAAACCCAACTCTACTCAAAATTCCAATCACATTTGAAATCCCAGACCCAATTTCAATCCCAATCTAAATCCTTGTCTCAGCCAAAATACCAATCTCAGTCTCAATTACTATTCCAATCTCAAGCCCAGTCTCAATCCCAATCTTAATCTAATTCTTAAACACAGTCAAACTTACTTCTAATCCCAATCACAAACCCCATTTTAAACCGAAATGTAATTCTAATCTAAATTCCAAAACCAATATCATTCTCAATCCCAATCTCAATCACAATTTCAGGTTTGATCACAATCACAATCTGAATCTTAATCTCAATCCAAATCAAGCACAATTCCATTCTAAATCTTCATTTCGACTCTAAAATCAATATCAATATCAATCTTAGCTTCTATCCAAATGCAATCTCATCTCGATTCCTATCGCTATCTCAATCCATTTCTTAATCCCAATTCTAATTTACTTCCCAATCCCTAAACCAATCTCTGTTCCAATCCCAATCTAATTCTTTATCCCAAGTTTTTTTTTTCTTGTAAGGACTCATCACTAGAAACCTTTAATCTATCGTGATTTTACCCAGTTGTTTGCTGTAGTCCGTGCTTCATATTATCGGCAGTATAACTAATGCAAATGAGTGAAATGCTCATCATTTCTATACTTGTGTGTTAGTTTCTACCCTCTCATTTCAAGCTCATTGCTTTATTATACCCAGCATTTCTCATTCGCTCCTACCAATATCACCAATTACAATTCCCTGGAGAGATCCCAACTCTCTAGCCATGTTTATTGTAAGAGAGACTCATTTTCTTTCTAGAAAGGACTCCACGCCATGATAACAGTTCTCTGAAGAAGAATGCTAAAGTCCTTCAACAACCAAGCGACAAATAATAATAATAATAAGGTTCGAACTCTTGACCACCCGCTTGTCAAAGTGGACTCTGTAACACCGCGGCTACGAAGCTCCACTGGCTCCAATCCTAATCTTAATTTCCTTTCCAATCCCAATTATCAATCCCACTCCAATTTCCAATCCCAATCATAATTTGAATCCCTATACTAATCCCAATCCTCATCCTAATGTCGATCCCAGTCATGATGGTAAGCCTATCCCCTCGGATAGAAATCAATGTTTTTCTCGAAAAATTATCTTCAAAAACTTATTACTCATCAACGACATGCCCAACTGGCACAACCTGTATTTTATATGAAATTTAGATGTGTTCTCTGACTGTATTTAACAGATTCATCGTTCAAAACTTAAACTATAATTATTGTCGAGTTGTCAAGTGAATGGGAAATGAGTTAATACTATTCCCTATCCCGATTCCAATACCAGCCCCAAAGCCACTGGCTATCGCAATCTTGTTTCATTCCTTGTTTCTCTGTATGCCTGAAGGGTAGGGGTGTGCGAAACTGGCTTTTCTGGTGTCGAAACGAAACGAAACGAAATTAACCCTTAATTTCGATTTCGCCAAATTAGTCGAAACGAAATCAAGGTGGATTTCGAGTTCTCGAGACGAAACGAAATTGGTCTCTAAATTTCGCGAAATTTCGAAAAATAAAATAAATGTTTCTGAAACATAGCATTACAATGATTTGTAACGTTGGAGCGTACGCTAACGAAGTACCCTTCAACAGCTGATCGCAAGGTGCTTACCTGGTCGACGAAGAGTAACGTAGGTATTCAGTTATCGATAAACCGACAATGACGAGAAAATCAAAAATGTTAAAAACTAAAATCTTGATGCATTCATTTATACAGATTATATTGCAGGTAATAGTAGCGCGATAGATACAAATGATATAAAGGTCAAACTCGAAATGTCTTTGTAAATAATAATTTAATGAACTTCTGAACTGATTCTTTTGGTTTGAATGCAACTATGTTTAAAATAGTAATCCTTCTTTCATAGCACTTTCATCATTCAAAATCCAAGTTTTGTCCTAGAGCTCGAACTGGAAAAAATGAGAGATGGTAGGTAGGTTTTCAACCATTCCTGTGAGTTTTGGTGTCCCTAGCAAAGATAACTTTTCCAAAGAGTTGTTCCCTATGCAAACGTAAAAGCGACGAATCCGATAAGCAATTCCTCGGCGGCCTTCTGATGCATTTCTGCATTCTCTAAAAGCAGCAAAATTCACAGGAATGGTTGAAAAGCTGTAAAACCTTTGGAGGGCAACTTTTTTTTCGCTTTTGTCGACCAGTGTTATTGAATTTTTTTTAACACCGTTTAGTCAGACTAGACTAAGTGACATTTTTATCAAATCGAGGAAAATAAAATTTAAGTTAACTATTCTGTAAACTTTGAAGTTTTCAATATTTTTGCACATATTTTAATATAACTTAAAATTACTTTTTGACTGAGCAGTTCCACAAAAAATGTCTCAGTTTCAATATTTTTTGTCATTTTAGATTTGGCCTAAACTTTGCATAAACGTTTCTATAGGCTGAGAAGCTAGTTAAAATGCTATTTTGGGAGGGTTATTGTGATTATAAATATTTTCAGAGCCAAAAGTTTTTTGATCAGTGTGACGTCTCTGGAAAAGTTTTAGACAGTAATTTTATCTTTCCGATAAAAAAAACTCTGAAAAATTGATTTTTTTAATGTAAAAGAAACATTAAAATTAACATAAAAAAGCTTATTTTTCAAAAATCTTTTTTTGTGTAAAAATTACAAAAAAAAATACCGAAGCGATAAAGAAATCAAAGAAAAATTAAATTTAAGAAAAATTTACAACATGTTTATTTTTGGAAGGACAATATTATTATCTATAACTTTGCCAAAGGCACTGTGCCAATCAAACCAACTGTTTCGATTATAAAAATATTTTAATTACCCACAGAGTGTCCAATTGGAGATTAAAATTATTTTTTCAGCTAAATCGGTTTGTTTGACTGGCATAACTAGTGTCTCTGGTAAGGTTGTAGAAAATAATTTTGTCCTAAAAAAATATGCCCTGTGAGTTTCTGCGACACCCAAAATAATAAAATGCATTCGGGACCATTCCTAAACTACGTGGTCATATTTTGATCCCTTTCATACCCCCCTTCTCCTCCGTGGTCTTTCGTGGTCTTTTGTTTTGTGATCTTATTCTGCAAATATATGTACAATAAAGTATGAAAAATTTATGAAAAAAATGAAGGTTCAAGAAAACTGATTATTAGATATTGCGCAAATTGTAAATAGAATTTTCAGTAATATCATTTTCTCAAAACCAAAATAACAAACAGATAATGGTTGTTTAATTATTGATAATATTTCATTGTCTTTAACAAATATAATAATTTCCTTACCTGAAAGTAATTTAAAATACGCTTTTCTGTTGAGTATATTCAAAATGATTTTTAATTTGTTGTTGAGTATCAAAATAAATAAAATTTGTTTAAGCAAATTGATCATCTACGATAAATTTCTCGCTTATAGTTATGGTAAATTGTATACTCATCTAGAAATCATCTAGAAAAATATTTAGTTGATAATAAGTGAAACCTTTTAATTTAATTTTAATTTAATTTATTTTCGATATATTTTTTACACTTGAATCGCTAGAACAAGTTTGCACTTCCAGTGAGCATCTGCTCTTTTAAGGAAGTGTGATACGATGTTGTTAACTATAAGTTGAAGCTGGTGATGATACTTGTCGACAATTGTGGGGTGGTGCTGGTGGTTCGCGCGTTGATGGCGTTGCTCTGGTTACGGCGTACGGCAGAGGCATTGGTGAGTAGTGTTTTGTGGTATTCGGGTGTAATCCAGAATTGGGCTAGATACTGTGGTATTTTCGTTTTCATGATAGCTCGCAAACGACGCTTGAAGATATATGTTGTTTGGGCATTTTTACATGATGGGGGGAGGTCGTTAAACAGTTTGCTACCAATGTACGACATTTTTTGCGACCGTATTCCGTGTTGAATCGTGGCAAATACAGGTGACCAGTTTGTCTGCTTGAGCGGTTTTCGTGCATTCTTCTTGTGACAAGGACGGTTGAATTGATGTTATTTCGCAAGTGGATCAACATTTGATACTCCTGGGGTACACGGATTGGTAGGGTTGAGTCCCTGGGATCTTCGTATAGTAGATGAGTGGGATACAGATGAGGTTTCCGGAACACGGCTTTCAAGCTTCTGTTTTGTATCACCTGTAGCTCTCTCAAAGAAGATTTGCAAGCCAGTCCCCACGTTGCAACTAGGTACTGGAGCCGAGAATGGATTAGTGAGAAGTATAGTGTTTTCATAGTCGCCAAAGGCAAAAATGATGAAACCTTCCTTAATATACCACAGAGTGATGTTAGCTTTCGCTTGAGAGACTCAAGATTGGCCTTCCAGTTCATTCTATTGTCTAGCGTTAGGCCGAGAAATGGGTATTCAAATACTTCTTCGATGACACGATTGGCGATTTCAATTGGCTCGCGAGCCGGGAGTTTTCTGCGGAACGAGTGAATGAGCATATACTTGGTTTTCGATAGATTCATTGACATCAAATTAGTTTGAAGCTGGATAGCAGTGCATTCTGTTTCTTGATAGAAGACTGACGTGTCGTCAGCAAAGAGACGTAACTTTCCATGCAGCTCTAACTTGGCCAGGTCATTAATAAACAGCAGAAAAAGAATTGGCCCCAAGTTACTACCTTGGGGCACACCAGTCGACACGGCCCCATAGTGATCAACGGGTAATCATCTTTTAGGCACCTGACGATAGCATTACTTAAACCTGGGACGTAGGGAAGTGATGCGATAAAAAGCCCGAGAAAAAGAAATTGAATCCACCAACGCATCGTGCTTTGTGATGTGGTAAAAGTTTGTAGGTAATCTCTAAACTGCCGCTCATAGCAAGTCCGTCCCATTTGCGTTTTGGTGCTGACGAGAAAACAGCAATTGAAAATCGTAACGCTTTAGGTGAAATTTTGCACTCAAATGCTTTTTCAATCAATACCATCAACAGAATTTAGTACTGCAATGACAATCTAACACTTTTGCATCATAAAACTTGCATGAACACCGAAATTTGATTAAAATTTGTTGAAAATCATAAGCTGGGACTCACATGCGATTACTTTTACGGTACGTAGCCAGAATGATAGCAAGTCAGTCCCATAGCCAGCTACGACCGGTGATGAAAAACAAACTACTGCAAATCGATGGCGGTGCTATACCGTGCGTTTGGAATGAATCTATCGCTGGTCAATTCATAAATGACCTTCTTTCGTGCTTTATTAAACAAGTTTTTTGTGAGAAGCATAACACAATATACCTACCAACTGCGCCGCTCAAAATAAAATTAGATTTTGTTTTTACATACTGATAAATTCAAAGTCAGTTTAGGTGTAGGAACTTGTTCTAAATTTTCCTGAGAGCGGACACACGTTCGTGACGGCGGACAGCTTTCACGTAGCAGTGGAAACAAATATGAAAGAATACCTATAGCTTAGGAAAATGTTTGCTCCGTTAAAAAACAGCTAAGTAGCGTACCGAAGTTTTTAATATGACTGACAAATTCTTCAAAACGAAATTCACGACAATAATTGAACAATTCTTAAGCACGTCGTTACATAAAATACGGATAAAATACGAAGAGTAGTATTTACTCAAGAATGCTTCAACTAACAATACAGTGACACACCTAAAGCGTTCACTGTCAACAAACAACAGCTGAAAGAAGCTACTGGTGGAAACTTTGTCTTGAAGAAAACATTGTACTATCAGCTAGAGCCACACGATGTAGAACGCGTAAAATTTAATCAAACCTCCTATCGAATATCACTTGGTACATCCAATTCTAAACCTGAAGACCATTAGTTTTGGTAAATATCACATTTTTCATAATCATTATTGGCTGTGGGGTTAAATTGCGAAGATTTTTTCAATGGGACCGACTAGCGATCACTTTTGCTATGGGACAAACCAACTTGCTATTTTTTTCATAGTTCCTCAGAACAAAGTATTCAAAAATATTTGTTTTATCGAAAGTAGATATAAAAAGGAATTGATTCCATAAATAAACTCAAAATTGATAAAAATGCAATTGGGACGGACTTGCCATGAGCGGCAGTAAAGCTCAAACTAACTCTAACGTTTCAATATAGGAACTTTGAAAGAGATCCTATAGACAGCTATGACAACCTATCGTAAAGCTTTGTACGAAAAACGGTACAACTATATGTAAGTTTTTTGAAAAAAACAATGTCAGAGTTTTTGAAGAAAAAAAAAATGTACTATTTTTATAAAATGTTTTTAATAAACTTGTAGATCCCCTTAGGAAGGCCAAGTTCAAAGGCCGAAACGTCGGACATAAAACCTAGTAGCGTTTTGATACACCCCTAAGACTGAAAAAGCCGTATTTCCCTTGAAATAAATTACAAAGTTTTTGAATGTCGAACAAAACATAAACATCTTTCTTTCTTCCTTCAGTTCACGAACATCCAGGTCTTATATATTGTTTTTAAGACCAAAACGTTGATTTTTTTACCGGTCGTTGAGTATTGAAATATACTTTCAGGAAAAATAACATAAATCCCGACGCATTGCAAAATAGAACTATTATTCTAAAGAAGTAAATGACATATAAGGCAAAGCCTGTTTAAAACAAAAAAAAATTTTCTTCGTTCGGATAAATTTGAAATATGTTTCAAAAATTTGATTACAGTTAATTGCTGACAACTCTCAAACTTTCCGTGACACTTATTAATTAGTCGTGTCAAATAAATATATTAATTAAAAAATTGCGAAAGCTTCGACTTGACTTAGTGGCAATAATAAATTATAAGTCAGAAAAAAGACTACGTGGTCTATTCGTTAACCCGCACGCGGGGGGATTTTTCGTGGTCTTTTGATAAGCCACCCCCCGTCTCCCTATATATGACTACGTGTTTGGGAACGGCCCCTTTGAAACAAACCAAAAATTATTTTTCTTTCAACCAATCAACAGTTAGAATGGAATGTTGTAATGCAAAAACAAATAGTTTTCTCTTTACTCAATCAAGTTATTCGAAATCATCCTCGTTCTCTTATTTCTCGTTCTTTCTAACCTTTCTTTTCTTCTACCTTGTATATACGTCAAGTGCAAAGTCAGAATCACTTCTATGCCATAATCTGAACTTGTTTTTGACATTGTAAAATTGTGTGTCCCCTAAACAAGAGTAACATTTCTCAATTATGTGTTCAACAATAGCGAACCATTTACTTTTTATTCATTCATTGATCAAGTATACTCTTTTGATAACACGTTTAAAATATTTTTGATAAGGTACCTGGCAATTTTGAAACTTATGCTGACTTTGAAGTCAGAGTGTTTTGAAACAATACTAAAAATTCAGGCAATTACAACTTTTTCTGCTTAACACATCGATCACTCTGTCTGCACACTATAAGGCATGATATCTGGTCAGCCTAGTGATAGCAATGAACTATCTGATAAAACACATTTAAATACACTACGGTGTGCGAAGAGGAGTCCTCTAACACAGAGAAATCCGAAAAAACGCTTGAAAATTTTTACAAGTCGAGTAGCATAGAACATTTGGCCTGTAAGATAGAGCTTCAGAGCTTTAGTTTTGACAGAAATTGCTATGCCCTCCTAAACGAAAGACAAAAAGTGACCTCTTTAACCTTGTGGGCTGCAAATATAACCACATTTTGATGTACGTAAAAGATGCGTAAAATTTATTCCTACAAACAAATTACTAGATACCTTGTAGCGCATTTGGACGGCTTCATATTCCTCGAATTTGACTTCAGTGATGACATGAATTTTATGCTCTGCGTGAATAAAAAATACCTCCCGCATGATGTTACGGTTTTGTCTTTAAAAACAAAAATTACCGGCTGAGAGTTTATTCTTCTATAACTGACTTAGTATACCAGATATCTGTTGAGATATATTCAATTTAATTTATAGTCGCAATGAGCACAAACCAAAATAATGTAATAATGTGCATCGGAAATTTGGTCCGAAATTTCGCGAAATTTCGTAATCGTCGAAATTGGAACTTTAATTTCGCGAAATTTTAGGCGGAATTTAGCGAAATTCAACGAAATTTTTCGGCAATTTCGCGAAACCGAAATTTCGCGAAATTTCGGGAAATTTCGAGTTTTGCGAAATTATACGAAATCATTCGAAATCTCGCACAGCCTTACTGAAGGGTACTGGGTACTGAACTGCCACTGCGACATTCTTGCTGATTATCTTTTGTGGCGGGCCCCGATTGCTGTGCACAGGTTACGGATTACTCGTACTCATTGATGCTGCATGGTAAAATTTCAGCTACGAAGATGCATCGTAACAGCAACTAGGGCGCAATAGAAACTTCGTGGCGTTGTGGTAAGGTTGTAAAACGGCAAATGATCAGAATGGAAGGGATCGTCTGTATAGCAATTTATCTTTGATTATTTCCAGAAATTTGAGGATTCAACTCCAGTTATCCTGGCTTCTTCGTACGAGAGACCGGAGCGAAGATTTTTGCTCAGTCGCTGCCTTTGTGCGTCAAAAAGTCGCTGGATAATGGGTGCCGATGATTCGGGTTTCCCTTCGTCATCGGGCCTTGTCTTGGACCGGGAAGTAAGTCCATTTGACTTTCGTCATTCCCTTGTGAAGAACGTAGGATTAGGGATGAATTAGAGGGTCCTTCCAGCGATTGTCCAGCGATTCGCTGTCGAGGTTTAAGTCGTCCTCATGCTCCATCTCCTCCGTTCCGCCCGGTGCGTTTGTTTTTATAGGACTGCGCTCCGACAAAGAAAGGCTGCCGGTGGCCGAATTTTCTGAATTGAAGTCGTTCATAAAATTCCCACGAGTCGCTGGGTAAAGGAGAGTCCGCTGCATCAGTGACCCGCGTGATGCAGTAAGGGCTAATTACTGTGAAGGGTGCCCTGGTACTCCACAGGCTCCGTTAAAGGCTGGGTATTTATTAAATATATTCCTGTTCTAATCTTAATGACAATAGCAGTCCAAATCTTAAGGCGAATCCTGATTGCGCAGTCCTAGACCCAATCTTAACCCAAGCCCCAAATCTTAATCTTAGCCAACCAGAACTCAACTATTATTTCAACTCCAATCCAAAATACTAAACCGTACCAATTCTAATTCCAATCCAATTTCAATTGCACCATGCATCAATAAATGAGTATCCCATTATGTAGTACAACAGTGCAGTAGTAACCAATAATTTTCTTTTTTTTTACAATTGTAGAGTATTATCCAATTAATGTGCAAAATGATACCTCTCAATGGTAAATTGAACCATTTGATTCAGTTTATAAACAGCATCGGCTCAACCTTCGACTCAAATCAACTGTAGACCATTCGTGGTTTCTGAGCTTACTGGCTTCGAAATGTTTATTACTCGAGTGTGGATTTTACTACTTTGCTACCCGCTAGTGTTTTTCCCAACCAACGCGGCATCCACTGAACTGCTTAGCGATTTAATGTTGTTTCTTAAAGTGCCAGTGAAGTTAGCTCTTTTCGTGTGCTGGGACGAAGGTTATATTACAATATGTCATATGTTAGATCAAACGGATTTTGGTAATATTGTAAGCTTACAGATAAAAGCTTCAAATTTCTCCGAAAAATGCTTCAAGCGTCCCAAGTTCACTTCGTTCAACTGAAGAGTGTCGCGGTGGAAAATATTGCGATTTTAGACACACCAGAGCCGCATCAACATCTGGCCGTTATCGATATAAGCTGCCCGGGAAGTGACAAGTTTTTGGCCGAAGCACAGTATAGAATTTATAACAAAATTAGGTGGGTCCTTTGGAACGAAAATGGCTACGAGAAAAAAACCAACGGAGGGGATGAGCAAGAGGATGTCATATTCCGATCAGTAGCAGGATTGCCGGTGACAGGACTTAGTGAAGTGTATTATTTTTCTGTGGAAAGGGGGGAAACAGTCATAAAAGATGGTAATTTAATAAGTGATTGGTAATTCATTTTGATAGAAAAATTCGTCTGCAGTCTACAGAAGATCGGTCATGATGAACTTGAATAGCAGCGTGGTTGGAGTTTGGCGAAACGGAATAATCGAGGACAAACGTTGGACGCAGTCAGTTGTAATGAGAAGGCGAAATCTGCAAATGTTACCCATAAAAACCAGTCTCGTTTACACAACTAACTATACGTTAAGTCATTTTGGAGACTTTGAGTAAGTCATTTCTATTCTCAATGAGTTTTTATGCAAAACTTTTATTGCTTTTACCAGGAACAACGAAGTCGATTCAATACCTAGAACAGCATATTTATTACTTGACACTTTATTCACTTACTATCTGAATGCAACAATGGAAAAACGATTTGTAACAACTTGGGGTTACCCGGATCACACTACCGGTGTATGGAATGGAATGTCCGGTGATTTGATCTATCGTCATTCCGAAGCCGCAGGGTCAATGATGCTCATCACGCAGAATCGCCTGTTGAAGATTGACTATTTGAAAATGCCAATTCCATTGAGAATAAAATTTATCTTCAAGGCACCTAACCTTTCGGAAACGAGTAACATCTTTCAGATGCCATTCGATTTCAGTGTTTGGATGTGTACGCTAGCGCTGGTTGCTATAACAGCGACAGTCTTTGCTGTGGTTCATGGAGTACTTATGCTTAGAAGAAAAAACTCGATCAGAAATCGATACTTAGAAATGCTGAATGCAGCGTACGACATAATCCCAGTAGCAACGCAACAGGGTTCTCTACTAGAGCCCAAATCTTCAGCCCAAAAAATAATGATTTTTGTTAGTCTGGCAGGACTGATGTTTATTGAAGTTAGCTTCTCGGCAAAGATAATTTCCCTAATTCAGGCACCATCCGAGCGAATCAATTCATTACGGGATCTTGTGGAATCACGCCTCGAGCTTGGAACAGATGGACAGCCCTACAACCGGTTCTACTTTTCAGTTAATAAATTCAGTAGACATGCAAAAGCCAGTATCGGATCAATGACTTTTTTCGTTTCAGAAAGCCACCGACCCTGTCGGAATAAAACTATACAAACGGATCACAAACCAAAATGCTGATACCCTGAATGCGTACGACACAGAACAGGGCGTTCGAAAGTTACAAACAGTTACCAATCCTGTAGCAGAAGCTTGTAACCGTCTGTTAAGCGTTGTTCATTTCCTTATTTGCAGGAATTATTCGCATATCATGGCTTTACCTCAACATTGTACCAACAGATCAGCAGAACATTCAACGATGTGGAAAAGTGCTACCTGAGAGAGCTGACATTTTTCGACAGCGGCATCGGCTATTTTTCCGTACAGCAAAACTTCACGCTACGTGAACATTTCCACATTGGCCTGATGAAAATGCTGGAAGCAGGTGTAGCTACCAGGCTGGTAAGGAGGATGCTAAACGAGAAACCAGGTTGCACCAAGGGAGTAATGTTTCGGCCACTCGATTTGGTTGATACACGATTTGCGATGGAAATTGCCGCCTTCGGAATTCTGGGGGCCGTCTGTTTGCTGCTTGCTGAAATTGTGCTCAGTAAGTATACGCTTTGGAAAACACCTGTGCAAAACTATACGGAGTAGGTTGTGATAAGAATTATCAACTTACTGTAGATAACAATAAAACTAGAAGAGATAATCTTGTACTTTAGAAAAATACCAAACATAGAGCAAATCGAAAACTCAGCTAATAAATAACTACGATAAATAAACGTTTAGCTTATCCTCAGAGTTTTCTCAATAAATTGATGCTAATCAGATTCTAGAAAAAAAAACAATCAAATTTATTTTTACTACGATTCCTTTATGGTTGCGTTTAGACTGTTCTTTTGTTAAATTAAAACGCAGTTTGGTAAACCTTAACAATCACATGCGTAAAATTTTATTCAAATTGGAGCCACTCAAAATAAATGTTTTGACCTGGAAACTCTGAAAGAGTAGTCTTTTGACGCATGCATTAGGCCACCCCACTTCTAATTTTTGTAAACAAACAGTAAGAATTTTATTCACTATGCTAGTACAAAACTTTTCACAGTTTTCACGGATTTTCAGTTTGATCACTTACTCTCGCTATCTTTGGAATAAAGAATTTTTTGGTATTTTAGCTCATAAAACAACGTCAGATTCGATGTAATCTACTCAATGTCCTTTTGAGAACTGAACAAACCTAAAAATATCTGCAGCTTCAACTATGAACTTTTAAACCAACGGCTTTCAAAAAACTGTGTGCGATAGGCAACATCTCAAGAATATTTTAAGCTTGCTAGGGGGCCAGCATTTGCAGGTACGGTTGAAAACGTATAATCTTCCATTTTTTTCAGTTTTAGCTCTAGGGCAAATTTCTTCTGCTCTTGTAGTGCATTGTTGTCCACAAAAATGAATAAATAAAAAAGAAAAGGGATATTAGAATTGAAATTAAACAGAGCTGTAGACGCGAGGTGAGATAAAATGATAAAACACAAAGAAAAACAGAAATAGAAAATCGGCAAAAGATTTCAATGAGAAATGCAAAAGTAAAATGAGGATGTGGTATGAGGAAACGAAATGAAAAGGAAACATTCACATAGAAACAGCATAAGCAAGTAAACAAGAGTTGGGAAACGAAAACGGAGAAGGTAACAAAGAAGGGGAAAAGAGAAAGAAGAAAAAAAGAACACGGGAAACAGGAAGCAAAAAAAATGGAAACAGCAAAGTAGGAAACAAAATATAAAAATGATATGGAAAACGCAAATTAAAGTGAGAAATAGAGAAAAAACGAAATTGGTAAAAATAAATAGAAAAGATACGAGAGTGAAATACGGAATATAACAAGAAACTTGCATATTTATTTGAATAAAATTTGATAAGTGACCAAACGAGAGAGGTGAGACGTGAGAGGCATATGAAAATAACACACAAAAAAACTGGAAAGGATAGTTGGTAAAAGATTCCTGAAAAAAATACAAAAGGAGTGTGAGAAACGAGGAAAGGAGAGATAGTTGAAAAATGGAAACCAAAAATAAGATAGTGGTAAAGAGAATAAAAAACAACTAGAAGTGTAAACGGGAAGCAAAAGTCGAGAAAAAAAGGAAATGGAAAAGGAAATGTCGAAAAGATGTAGATGATATATAGGAAAGGAAAGTAGAAGAGGGAATATGTTTCTCATTTACTAAAAGAAAATAAAAAGAACATTGAAAAGCATAATGGAAAAGAGAACATGGAGAGAGAAATTAGAGGGTAAACAAAACTAATACTAAAAAAGAGAAACGGGATAAAGAAATGGAAAAACTAAAACGGGAAATATAAATAAAAAACCGCGAAATGAAAATGAGAAAAGGATGATTCCCTTGTGGGAAAAAAAATGTCCAAGTTTTAATAATTTTTTTAAATTGTCATTTTTGATTTAGCTGAAACTTTGCATAGACGTTTCTATAGGCAAAAGATGTCATTTTGTACTTTTGAATTATTTTTTTGGAACTCGACTCATTTTTGGGAAGCTATTGTAAAATGCTATTTTGGGAAGGTATTGATGATTACAAATATTTTTAGGGCCAGAACGGTTTGTTTGATCACTATGACGTCTTCGGCAAAGTTGTAGATAGCGATTTTTTCTTCCCGAAAAAAATATACATTCTAAAAAAAATTTTTTTTTGTGGAAATAAGTTTTTTTATCATAGGACATTGTGTTTTATTTGTTTATTTTTTATTTATTTTTTTTTAAGATTAGTGTAGATATTTGAGCTGGAGTCCGCTCATGTTTGCGTTGACTAAATTTTGACCATAAGTTTATAAATTTTGTCAATCGTTTTAAAATATCTATATTGAGAGCATTGATGTTTGCCAAATTTTTATTCAATAGGTGTATTTTCTTGCGTTGATGTCGCGTCAGAAAATTACAAGTTTTTATTGCAAGTTAAGTTGCAATAAAAATTAGAAACTAATTATATGAAAAAGCTAATTTTTCCAAAAACAAGCTCATTTTTAAAATAACGTTTATTTTTAAACTACACAAGATTACATAAACAATGATGGTCCGATTATCGAGAAATTTTTTTTTTCACAGGGTATATTTTTTATAGAAGGACAAAATTATTATCAACAACTTTGTCAGAGACACTATGCCAATCAAAAAATCCTTTCGACTGTAAAAATATCATTTATTTCCCTTAAAGTACTCTATGCGAAATTAAAACTATTTCTACAGCCAAAACGGTTTGTTTGAATGACATAGTGTCTTCGGCAAAATTGTAGTCATTCCAAAAAATATGCCCCTCGACAAATAAAATTGAAAATATTTTTTTCCAAAATATCATAACTTTTTTTTCTTGATTTCTCTATGATCAGACCGGTTTCATTGTTTAGGTGATCTTTTGTAGTTTTTATAAAAAAATAATAAAATTTTTAAAGTATGAGCTTTTCTAGATAATAAATTTTAAATTATTATTTTGACTTTTTTTCACAAAAAAAATTTTTTTTCCTTAGAGTGTATATATTTTTTAGAAAGACAAAATTATTATCTACAACTTTACCGAAGATGTCATACCGATCAAACAACCTGTTTTGGCCCTAGAAATATTTGTAATTATCAAGACCTTCCCAAAACAGCATTTTCCAAAAGCTTCCCATATATGAATCGTGTTCCAAAAAATCCAACCAATAGCACTAAATAGCAAATGTTGCTTATAGAAACGTCTGCGCTAAGTTTCAGCAAGAAACAATGGGAAAGTGAACTATGAGAATCCGAAACAGAAGAGGCAATTTTCAAACAGGAACATAAAAGACAAATAGGGAAGAGGTTGGGAAAAGAAAACAACTAAAGGAAAAGGAACAGAAAAAGGGAAGAGAGAACGGGAAACAGGGAACAAAAAAACAAAAATTGAAAATAGGACAGTTTACAGCAAAATGTGAAAATGAAAATAGAATGAAAGAACGAACTATAACACAAAAGAATACAAAACTTAACAAGAAACTTGCATATTAATTTGTTAAACCTTTATGACCGTCCAGATGTGAGTATAAAACGTGATAGGCGAAAAAAAAAACAAATAGAAAATGGAAATGGTACTAAGTAAGAGGTTTCGAACGAAAAGTTAAAAAGTGATTTAGGAAAACAGAAGAAAAAGTGGCAAATGGAAACAAAAAAGCAAGAAATGCTAATGAAAACAAGAAAACAAAGAAATCCAGAAACGAGAAGGGTAACTGTTACAACGAGCAATCGAAGTCCCCTCGAACGACCGTTACTGATAGCAACTGATAGTAACGTGAGATGGCAGAGCGAAGCGGGAAGATAGAAGGACGTCACCTATTGTTACTCTTACTGAAGTGTCTTTAGATTGAAGAGGAGTCATCAGGTTAGGAAATTAAAAGCGTTCACCCGATTGAAAAAACTTTAGAAGACAAACTTTGATCGTAGTTGATATTATATATTAAATATTAAGGTAATTCTCTCGCAATACTCTCATGTGAATTTATATAAAATAATTAAGCTTTGGATTATTATGCAGTATAGTTTATATTGATTTGTCGGTTGTTACACGTGCGGAGAACATTGAAGGTAAGCTCATAGGTCGGAGATCAGCATTATCGATTGTGATCGAACACCAAGATTGTGAGTAACTAAATAGAATAGCATCCATTCAAGTTTAATATTAAATTAATTGCAGCTTATAGCAATTTATGAATAAAGATTTGCTAAAGATTTGGTTACCCGAACATAACCTTTAAGAATCTTGACTTTGTCAAGATGGGTTAGGATGGAATCTCCGATCAAAATTGCCGTTCGTGTGACCGACCGGACACGGCAGATGCCATGGTGACCTGTGATGCGTGCAACTGCTGGTATCATTTCGGGTGCGTAGGCGTAGATTCGAGTGTAGAAAACCGCCACTGGATTTGTCACCGATGCCAAGCAAAGGGTTTGCTGTCCGTGGTAACAATAAAAACACCCAATAAGGTAACAACCAGCAGATCTTCGTCCATAAAAAAGGGAAAGACTGGCGGAAAACCCCTTCAGTCGCAGCGGGAAGTGCTCAATCTAACGCTCGCTCCGCGGTACTTGAAGAACAAATAGCATTGTTGAAAGAGCAGGAACTTTTGCTGGAAGAGGAGCTGAAACAAAAGGAAGAGGTAGAACGCCTCGAGTTCGAGGAAAGGCAGCGGCAGATTAACGAACGTCGACGACGGCAGGAAGAGGAGGCAAAGCTAAGAGAAGAGCAGTTGGCTAAACAAAAGGCGTTGCGAGAAGAGAGGTTAAGGTTAAAAAAGGAGTCGATGGATAAACGTACAGAGCTTATTAGGCAGCAGGCCCAGATGAGCGATGGAGGGTCAACGATCTCAGCCTCGGGAATTTCCCAAATTTTCAACGGAAGCAGGGTGCAAAAATGGTTGAAGGAAAATGAAAATTCCACGGATGTCGGTAGTAAGGACCCCTCGGGAAAAGGGACAATTAATTCGTCACAACAACCATCTTCATCATCAGCTTCTTTAGTCAGCGGGAATTCATTGCAAGGACATTCACTGTCTGTAACACCAGCTCCAGAAGATCCACTCACTCAACTCGCCCAACGAATCCGAGAAATTTCTTTAAAACAAGGAAATTTCCGGTCGCAGCCTAACCACCCATCAGTAAACCCTGCATATATGCAAATTGCAGCCCGCCAGGTTACGGGCAAGGATCTTCCAGCTTTCAGCGGAAACCCGGAAGACTGGCCGAGGTTTATTCGGATCTTTGAAGAGACTACGAATGCGTGTGGATTTTCCAATGTGGAAAATCAAGTACGGCTTCAGAAATGCCTACGGGGTGATGCTTTGGAAACCGTTCGCAGCCGGCTCCTGATGCCGGAAGGCGTGCCACATGTGATTAAGACACTGGAAATGCGTTTTGGTCGTCCAGAATTGATTATTCGTTCGATGCTAGAACGTATTCATCGTCTACCCTCCCCTAAGCCAGATAGGTTGGAGACACTGATTGATTTTGGATTGGCTGTCCAGAATTTAGTCGCTCATTTACAGGCGGCCAAACAGGAGAGTCATCTTAACAATCCAACTTTGCTACAAGAGCTCGTGGCGAAGCTGCCAGTGCAATTAAAGCTTGATTGGGCTAAATATAAATTACTGAACTCGACACCCACTCTTGCTACTTTCGGATGTTTCATGGAGCAATTGATCCAAGCGGCTAGCGAAGTCTGCTTCGATGTTCCGCTCAACCAAAACGCCAAGTTTGAAAGACCGAGAAACAAAGAAAAAAATGTGGCTCATTCATACTCGCACGAAAACAAATTTGACCGACATTCCCTTTCACACTCGAAACGCAACGAATTGACAAAGAAACATGTTAAACTTTGTCAATTTTGTAAAGAATCGGGACATAGAGTTTCAGGTTGCAAGGAATTTGCAAAAAGAAACCTAAAGGATCGTTTAAATTTCGTACGGCAGAATAATCTTTGCAGAACTTGTTTGAATTTTCACCAGAAATGGCCCTGTAAGACTTGGCAAGGTTGTAATGTGGAAGGATGTCGGGAAAAGCATCACTATCTCTTGCATCCACCGATTTCTAGCGGTCCAGTACATCTATCGAGCAGCCATTCGTCTGTCAACCTCGACGGGCAAAATATGTTACCATATTTCCGTATACTCCCAGTAGTTCTGCATAAAAACGGGAAAAGGCAGCTGATATTTGCGTTTATTGACGAAGGATCTTCGTCGACACTATTAGACCGCTCTGTAGCAGATTTACTAGAAATAGAAGGTCCAGTTGAGCCACTGACACTGCAATGGACTGGTAACGTTACACGGAATGAAAATACATCGCGGCGGGTGCATGTCTCTGTCTCTGGAAAGGGTAAATTGCAGAAGCACCAAATCACTAATGCACGCACGGTCGATCATCTTATGTTGCCAAAACAGTCGCTATTGTATCGAGTGCTGAGTGAAAAATATTCTCAGAGGGTTACCCATAGACGACTATCAGATGGTGGAACCGAAACTACTCATCGGGTTGGACAACCTGAGGCTTGGGATACCGCTGAAAATTAGAGAAGAGGGAGTAAACGAACCTATAGCAGCGAAATGCAGGCTAGGGTAGACTATTTATGGCAGTGGGGTGGGACATACACCAACAGTTTCGATAAACTTGCATGTCCCGGCATGTACGGATTCCGATCGAGAGTTGAATCAACAACTGAGCGACTACTTTACGCTGGAACAAGCCGGAGCGAAATTTCCATTCGACATTCCTGAATCAAAAATGGACCAAAGAGCGCGCCAATTGCTGGATGGAACGACTCGCCGAGTGGGTAACCGATTTGAAACCGGATTGCTGTGGAAGTCGGACAACGTGGAATTTCCGGATAGTTTCCCCATGGCTGTTCGGAGGCTTGAAGCGTTGGAGCGAAAACTTGCAAAGGATCCCGTTTTAAAACTGCGAGTACACGAGCAACTAGATGAATATGTGACAGAAGGGTTACTGTCACCGCGCAAAGTCGGACGAGTTAGCAACTGCCGATAACAAGCACGTCTGGTACCTACCTCTTGGAATTGTCGTCAACCCAAGGAAACCAAATAAGGTGAGGTTAGTGTGGGACGCTGCAGCCCAAGTAAATGGCGTTTCATTTAACTCGGCATTATTGAAGGGACCAGATTTGCCTACACCCCTCATTGCTGTTCTGAGTCATTTTCGCGAACACAGAATCGCGATCACCGGAGATATAAAAGAAATGTTCTTGCGTATGCTAATATGCGCCGGAGATCGTCAATCACAACGATTTCAATGGCGGAGAAAATCCGACGATCCCCCCCAGATTTATATTATCGATGTGGCTACGTTCGGGTCTACTTGTTCCCCGAGCTCAGCTCAATTTGTAAAAAATAGGAACGCAATGGACTATATGGAAGAGTTCCCCAGAGCAGCAACAGCAATCATAAAATATCACTACGTTGATGACTATCTCGATAGTTCCGCAACGGTAGAAGAAGCTATCGAAGTAGCGAAGCAGGTGAAGCACATTCATGAAAAAGGGGGCTTTGAGATTCGTAACTTCCTGTCTAATTCTGGTCAGGTACTTTCCGCAATCGAAGATACGTCGCGGGACGAGTCGAAAGAACTCAGCATCGTAAGAGTAGAAAAAAACAGAATCCGTGCTGGGAATGCGATGGAATCCGCTCGCAGACGTTTTCTCATACGCACTGTCGCCTAAAGTGGAGGTTATAAAGGTAATGGAACCCACACACATACCAACTAAACTTGAGATGTTAAAGCTCGTGATGAGCTTGTTCGATCCACTTGGATTTGTAACTTTCTTTCTCGTCCACGGACGAATCTTAATACAGGATGTGTGGGCAGCTGGACTTGACTGGGACTCCCCAATAAATGATCGATTACTCAAAAAATGGCGTCTATGGCTCAGTCAATTTCCCTCAATAATCAACCTTCGGATCCCACGTAATTACTTCAGAAATAAAATGAACAAGTCCAAAAATCTTCACGTATTCGTTGATGCAAGTAGAGAGGCATACGCTAGTGTGGCATACATCACAGCAACAGGACCAGAAGGGATCGAAGTCGCACTTGTTTTAGCTAAAAGCAAAGTTGCTCCGATCAAGGTACTTTCAGTTCCACGTCTCGAGCTTAAAGCTGCGGTTTTAGGAACACGTGTAGCTGAATCAGTAATCTCGTCGCATTCGTTTAAAATAGATCAACGATTTTTTTGGACTGATTTGAAGACAGTCCTCGCTTGGATCAATTCAGATCACCGAAGGTATCATCAGTTTGTGGGTGTTAAAATCGGTGAAATATTATCGTCAAATCGAATGAGCGAGTGGAAGTACGTTCGATCAGGGCAGAACCCTGCTGATCGTGCCACTAAGTGGGGAACAGGGCCGAAGTTCGACCTAGAGAGCTTGTGGTTCCGTGGTCCTCCCTTCCTGTATTGTCCTGAAGATGAATGGCCGGAAAATCGTCGCTTTACGACCTCCACAGAATTGACTAATGTACAACATGTGCACTGGGAAGCTCCGCAGCCCCTCATCGATGTAACTCGCTTCAGTAAGTGGGAAAGACTTCAACGAACACAAGCATATGTGATACGATTCATTGAGAATTGGTGAACTATCGCAAGAAGAGTTACAACGAGCCGAAAAATTGCTGTGGAAACAGGCTCAAGCAGAAGTCTTTGCGTCGGAGAGGAGAATTTTATTGGACACTCCAGGGGACCCTCACGCGCGTCACAATGTGGTGCCAAAGACCAGCTCTACACATAAATTATGGCCGTACCTAGATGAGGATGGATTAATTCGAATGCGGGGTAGAATTGGTGCTGCGTGGTACGCAGCACGAAGCTAAGTACCCCGTGATTTTGCCAGCTACCCACTTAATATCTTCTTTTTTTTTTTTTCTTCTTAAGTATTTATGATAAATATTAGTAAATAGTGAGTATGTGTGTCCAATCACAAATGGTGACTTCTCAACACTGTTAGAAATTTGTAATTTTAATTGTTAGGATTTGTTTGCTTTCGCAATTAGGACTTATCATTCGTAGGGATTTAAACCTACTTGTCAGAAAAGGGGAAGTAAACTTACAACTAACTTAATTGCTAACTTATTGGCTATAAAGAGAGCTTATCGTAGCAATTGAGGATTGCAACGATTTTTGTCGAAAATTGTTAATAATTTTATTTGACATAGCTTCTAATGGTTCAACACCAGTAAGTCTATGTAATTCGAGTGTACCAAACCAAGGAGGACGCTTCAAAATCATTTTCAGAATTTTATTCTGAATCCTTTGGAGCGTTTTCTTCCTTGTTGAACAGCAACTTGACCAGATCGGTACAGCATAAAGCATTGCTGGTCTAAAAATTTGTTTGTAAATCAAAAGTTTGTTCTTTAAACAGCAGCTCCAGTGGAATAACCTTCAGATTTGTTAGCTCGTATCATATTAGTAACTCTGAGCAATTGATGAGTTGTGGAATGCCCATGGCGAAATCAAAACTGTTCATTTGCAAAAATTGAATTTTCGTTTATGTGTGACATCATTCTGTTAAGAATAATTCTCTCAAACAGTTTACTTATTGAAGAAAGCAAACTGATTGGTCGATAACTTGAAACTTCAGCTGGGTTCTTATTCGGTTTTAAAATGGGAGTAATTTTTGCATTTTTCCATAATTTGGGAAAATATGCAATTTTGAAGCAGCAATTGAAAATTTTCACTAAAAAAATCCATTGTGCTCTCAGGGAGATGTTTGATTAGTATATTAAAGATTCCATCGTCACCAGGTGCTTTCATATTTTTGAAATTTTTAATAATTGATTTAATCTCATTCAAGTTAGTTTCAATTATTTCTGCAGGTAAAAAATTCTGGGAAGAAATTAAATCAAATTGACGTGTGACTTCATTTTCATTTGGACTCACAAAATTCAAATTTGAGTTATGAACACTCTCAAACTGCTGAGCAAGTCTTTGAGCCTTTTGTTCATTGGATACAAGAAAACGTTCACCATCTTTTAAAACTGGAATAGGCTTTGAAGGTTTCTTAAGAATCTTCGACAGCTTCCAAAATGGTTTTGAATATGGTTTCAATTTTTCAACTTTAGTCTCAAAATTTTGATTTCTCAGAAGAGTAAATCTATGTTTAATCTCTTTCTGTAAATCTTTATAAATAGTTTTAAAAACAGGGTCACGAGAACGTTGATATTGACGTCTGCGGACATTTTTCAAACGAATTAGAAGTTGAAGATTTTTGTCAATTATTGGTGAATCAAATTTCACTTGAGCCTTTGGAACAGAATAATTCCTGGCATCAACAATTGCACATTTCAATGCTTCCAAAGCGGAATCAATATTCACTTCGTTTTGCAAATCAAGATCATTATTGAAATTTCTCTCAATATAATTTTTGTATCTTTCCCAATTAGCCTTGTTATAATTAAAAACAGAGCTCATAGGGTTTAAAACTGATTCATGTGATAAAGAAAAAGTTATTGGAAGATGGTCAGAATCAAAGTCAGCATGTGTGATCAAATCACTACATACATGACTTTGATCTGTAAGCACCAAATCAATTGTTGAAGGGTTTCTTACAGAAGAAAAGCATGTAGGACTATTCGGAGACAAAATAGAATAGTATCCTGAAGAACAATCATTGAATAAAATTTTGCCATTGGAATTACTTTGAGAATTATTCCATGAACGATGTTTAGCGTTAAAATCGCCGATTATGAAAAATTTCGAACGATTTCTGGTGAGTTTTTGTAAATCACCTTTAAAATAATTTTTGAGCTCGCGTGTGCATTGAAATGGTAAATATGCTGCGGCAATAAATAAAATCCCAAGTTCAGTTTGAACTTCAATTCCCAAAGTTTCAATAACTTTCGTCTCAAGATGGGGAAGAGCACGATGTTTGATTCGGCGATGAATAACAATTGCAACTCCACCGCCGGAACCCTGAATCCTATCATATCTATGAACCACGTAATTGGGATCATATTTTAATTTTATGTTTTTTTTTTTTTTTTTTTATTCTCGCTTATTTACCGTCGGTCTAGTTCCGCCACTGTTGTTGTGCCAACCACCGACGCCCGGGGAGGCGACTCCACCCAGGACCCTAACTCACGACCCGTTGATTAACGGACCGGCGCCAACGGCTTTACTTCCTCATGCGATGGAAGGCGTGATCCCAAAGTTTTTTCGCCTCAGAAAATCTCCCGGTGTCGGCTAGAATTGAATCTAGACCAGTTGGGTTGGTTGTGAGTGGATCACGCCACCTCACAACCATCGACACCTATGTCGGCGGTGGGATTCGAACCCAGGCGTCGAGCGTGGTTGGCGGAGACGTTACCAACTACGCTAGGCCCCCGCTCATAATTTTATGTTAGGTTTCAAAAATGTTTCAGTAATAATTGCAATATGCACATTATTTACTGTTAAAAAATTAAAAAGCTCATTCTCATTGGCCTTCAATGAGCGAGCATTCCAATTTAATATTTTAATTGTTTTATTTAAAATCATTGCTAAATTTTAAATTAGAAACAATTTAAATAGTAAAATTTGTGCCTGTTTGAATGGCTTCAAACATTGATTTTGCCTGCAACATGGCGTTCATAAGATCGAACATTGCCTGTTGCAAAAAAGAAAGTTTACCTGCCGTAATAGGCCCCAGGCAGTTGACATTAGAAAAAATATTTTCGGTAGCAATTTTAGCTGGTGTACAATTATTTTCTAGCGTGTTTTGCTTACCCATATTAACGGTCATTTTCGAACTACCAACACTAGGCGGTATAATGTTCGAACTACCTGTAACCTGTGCATAAGTTAAACGGGTATGCAAAGGAGTAGGTAAACTATGCGTCACTGGTACGCTTGGAGAATTTTGTTTTGAAGTTGGTTTTAATTGAGAAATTGAATTTTGTTTACCTTGCCTTGCCTTAACAATTGCTAAACGGACTGGGCATTGATAAAAATTTGACATATGGTTGCCGTTACAATTCGCACAGCGAAAATTTTTACTCTCTTTCACAGGACATGTATCCTTTTTGTGAGAAAAGTCTCCACAATTAAGACATTTTTGGTCCATGTTACAGAATTTGGAACCATGGCCATAACGTTGGCAAGTACGGCATTGGGTGATATGCTTTTCACCTCCGCCATACTTCCTATAAGTTTCCCACTTTACACGCACATTATACAAAGCATGTGCTTTTTCAAAAAATTTTAAGTTGTTAACCTCATTGCGGTTAAAATGAATTAAATAATTAACAAGGGAAATTCCAGTTCTCTGACTGTTTTCGCCTCGTGATTTTTGTTTCATTAGAATTACTTGGGTAGGGGCTATGCCAAGTAATTCTGTTAAAGTAAGTTTGATCTCATCAACGGTTTGATCGTTGGTGAGACCTTTCAAGACAACCTTGAACGGCTTGGCGTTCTTGGTGTCATATGTAAAAAATTTGTACATCTTGTCAGTTAAATACTGAACAAGACGATCACGACCCTTTACTGAGTCGGCTAATAAGCGGCATTCACCTCTACGGCCAATTTGATAGGTAACTTTAACGTCAGAAACAAACGTTGAAAGTTCCTTTTTGAATATATTAAATTCAGAAGAAATAGTTACCACAATAGGTGGAACTTTCTCCTTTTTTAAAGATTTTATATTTTGTATAGTTTCATTATTGGTAACTTCCATTTCACCAGCTTCTTGCTCAGGCAAAATATCAAAAGGATTGTCACTACAGACACTCGATGTGTCAGAAAGAGATGCCTCTCTTTTCCTCCCCGCAGCGATGCGAGGTTTCTTTTCCGTCCAGCCATTTCAGGTGATACGAAAAAAGTTAAAATAAATGTTAAATTCAAAAGTAGGTAGTCTTGAGAAAGACTGATGGGAAATAACTTTCAGGTAGTCTTTAAAAGACACACTGACAAAACACAAACTTTGAAGCTATAGGCAGTCAAAGACCAGTCCACAAGCAACCGAAAAAACGTCTGATCTGTAGGACAGTTCAAGACGCACTGGACTTAATATCTTCTCTCCTTACAGACTGGTTCCACCGTCGCTACTGTCACGCCCACCATGAAACCGTCGTGAATGAAATGAGGCAACGTTATGAGATACCAAAACTAAGAGCGTTGCTCAAACGAACAGTCAAAGGCTGTTTCACCTGTCGATTAGAAAATCCACCCCTCTACTACCACCTATGGCACCGTTGCCGGAACAACGACTGTCTCCGTACATGAGACCGTTTACCTACGTCGGGGTAGATTATTTTGGACCCCTGTACGTGAAAGTAGGTCGCGCGGAAGTAAAACGCTGGGTTGCACTCTTCACACGTATGACAGTGAGGGCAATACATCTCGAAGTGGTACACAGTTTGTCGAGCGAGTTATGCATAATGGCAGTCAGGCGGGGCGCTCCCGTCGAATTTTTCAACGACAACGGAACCTGTTTCGTTGGAGCAAACAAACAGCTACAGCATGAGATACAGTCCAGAAACGAAGCATTGGCAACGACATTCACAAACACGAATACGCGTTGGAAATTTAACACCCCAGAAGCACCCCACATGGGAGGGGTCTGGGAGCGCTTGGTACGCTCGGTTAAGCAAGCTATTGGCACGATTATCGATGCACCCCGTAAACCGAACGATGAAACGCTTATGACAATTCTTTCAGATGCTGAGTCGATGATAAACTCGAGACCCCTGACTTACGTGCCCTTGGAAACCGCCGATGAGGAATCGCTGACTCCAAACCACTTCTTGCTTGGGAGTTCGTCAGGCGTGAAACAACCACCATCGCAACTAGTATACTATCGCCCTACTCTTAGAAATAGCTGGACTCTTGCTCAACACATCACGGACACGTTTTGGAAAAGGTGGATTAAAGAGTACTTGCCGGTCATAAGGAGACGAGGTAAATGGTTTGAAGAAGTTCGCGAGATCCAAAAGGGCGACTTGGTGTTGATGGTAAGCGGCGCGGTGCGAAATCAGTACGTAAGAGCGAGAGTTGAAAAGGTATTCCTGGGACGAGATGGACGAGTTCGCCAGGCACAGGTGCGCACAGCAACAGGCGTATATAAACGGTCGGTGAATAAGCTGGCATTGCTCGACGTTTTACCGGATTGTGAAGCCGCTGAGGACTCATCAGGAGGTGCAGATCATCACCAGTCTTCACGGGTGGGGGATTGTTACAACGAGCAATCGAAGTCCCCTCGAACGACCGTTACTGATAGCAACTGATAGTAACGTGAGATGGCAGAGCGAAGCGGGAAGATAGAAGGACGTCACCTATTGTTACTCTCACTGAAGTGTCTTTAGATTGAAGAGGAGTCATCAAGTTAGGAAATTGAAAGCGTTCACCCGATTGAAAAAACTTTAGAAGACAAACTTTGATCGTAGTTGATATTATATATTAAATATTAAGATAATTCTCTCGCAATACTCTCATGTGAATTTATATAAAAAAATTAAGCTTTGGAATATTATGCAATATAGTTTATATTAATTTGTCGGTTGTTACACGTGCGGAGAACATTGAAGGTAAGCTCATAGGTCGGAGATCAGCATTATCGATTGTGATCGAACACCAAGATTGTGAGTAACTAAATAGAATAGCATCCGTTTAAGTTTAATATTAAATTAATTGCAGCTTAAAGCAATTTATGAATAAAGATTTGCTAAAGATTTGGTTACCCGAACAGGTAACAGAAGTCAATTTCCATGAAAGTGGAAAAGAAAATGTCGAAAGGATATTCATTTTATATTGAAAAGAAAAACGGAAGAAGAAATTGGTTCACACATAAGACTATGAGAAGAGAAAATGAAAAAGAAATGAGTGAAGTGAAAACAAAATTGAAATTTGAAAATAGGCAACTGGATTAATAAATGGGAACTATTAAAAATGGGAATAAGATGAAAAACAGCGACAGGAAAATGAGAGAGGAGGAATTGCCAAATTGTAAGAGATTTGAAAAAATAATCAAAATGGCAAATTAAAATCTAGATCTAAAGAAATGGGGCGGATTGATAGAAGATTCGATAAGAAAACAGAGATAAGAAAAGAAATCGATAAATAGAAACGTGAGAGGCAAATGAAAAAAAAAAACACTACAAACTGGAAATGGTAGTCAATAAAAGAATCGGTAAGTGATAAAAGAGTGGTATGAAGAACAGAAAAAGGAGAGAAATTTGCAAAATAGAAACAAAAAAGAAGGAAATGGTAAAGATAAATGAGAAAGAAAAACCTAAATAAATCAGAGCTAGCCTTTCTCATTCAATCCTATTATTTGTTTAAATAGAACACTTTAATTTCAGAAAAAATACACCTTGATAATACTTGCTGGATTTATTTATCATTTGGTCATTTTCGGCTGTTTGCCACACACCGGAAGTCGCCAACTTTGAATTCAAAATGGTGTCTGTGATCGATTTTCAGCTTCTATGCATCTATCTGGTTCCGGAGATATTCATATTGGATGGAAAGCGGCCGTTTTTGGCTGTTTCCCAGAGACCGGAACTTGCCATATTACAATTTAAAATGTTGTTTGAGGTCGATTTGAGGCTTCAGTGCATCATCACGATTTCGAAAATACTCATATTGGGTGGTATTTGGTGACTTTCCGCTGTTTTTCAGAAACCGGAAGTCGCCATCTTGGATTTCAACATGGTATTCGGAGAAAAATTCTGGCGTATGGGCGTCATTCTGGTTCTGGAAACACACATATTAGAAACCGGAAGTTTCCTTTTTCAATTTCAAAATGGCATCTGGAGGCGTATATAAAGTGTTGGTGTTGGTTCCTGTGCATCGACCCGACCCTGTGCATCGACCCGACCAAACCTGGTTGAAATATCTGTTTATTTCGTATGGGACACCTCCCCCCCTTCCAGAGTACGAAGGAGCGTCAAACCACCCTTCCAGACGAGGAAGGGGTGTCGAAACATAATGGACCTATTTGTTACTCCTAAAAACATTCGCCGGCCAAATTTGTTTCCATTCAGTTGATTAGCTCTCGATATGTGCACAAAATTGTGTTTCATTTGTATGGAACCCCTCCCTTCCAGAAGAGGGAGGGGTGTCAAACTATTATTATCATATTTTTTACCCCTAAAACCATTCACCTACCAAATTTGATTGTATTTGCTTGATTTGTAAACTCCCAGTTGGTCTCAAGGTACGATGCTGGCCTAACAAGCCAGTCGGCGTAGGTTCGAGTCTCGGCTCAGGAGAGACTGTTAGTGTCAGTAGGATCGTAGCGTTCGCCCCGCAATGTACACTTAACAGTTGGCTGCCATCAAACCCTAAAAACAATCACCTGCCATTATCGAAATGGGCAGAATTTTTTTTTTCATTTGTATAGAACCGCTCCCTTCCAGAAGAGGAAGGGGTATCGAACCATTATGGACATATTTGCTACCCCTAAGAATATCCACATGCCAAAGTCGGTTCCATTTACTTAGTTTGTTTTCAAAATGTGTAAAAATTTGTGTTTCATTTGTATGGGACCCCTCCCATTTAGAAGAGGGAGGGGTCTCGAACTATCTTAGTCACCTTACTCGGCCCTTAATATCCCTATACACAAAATTTCACGCCGATTGTTTCAGTAGTTTCCAAGCCTATATGGATCAGACAAAAATACAGACAGACAGAGCTGCATTTTTATATGTTCAGATTATAATTTTCCTGTAAATAGTTTACAATTGAACATAATAGTTTTAATTAGCTTCTAAGTTGTGGATCGTTATTGTCTGTAGTTATAAGTGCATACCATAGTTGCAGTTGCATGACTTAGTAATAATTAGTGTAGGATTCGTACATTCAGAAAATGAAGCATGGTACTTACGTTTAATCGATTTCGATTAATTATAAGAGCATGAATCGATCGTATAGTTGGTAATTGCATGAGGTAATTTTAGGTTAGCTTATAAGCTGTTGCGGTAGCAGCATTCTGGAATAACGATTTTATTTATTTAACTATAGGTTTAAATTCACCTTCACCTAATCATAGCTATACTTAATATCGAAATACGTATCTTGTTACCGATGTTAAAAATAAAATATAATATCATAAAAAGGATAGTGGAAATTTAAAGAGAAGTGTATTATGTTCAATCTGTAGCTAAGTGATAGTTATTCAATCACATTCCGAATCTCAATTCCAATCTTTGTTGCAATATCAATGCTAATTCCGATCCCATTCACAATGGCAAATTCTAGTACTGTTTGCGCAGTCCCGAACCCAATCTCATTCCAAGCTCCAAATCCTAATCTAAGCCAACCAGAATTCAACTATACTTTCAACTCCAATCCAAAATACTAATCTGTACTAATTCAAATTCCAATCCAATTTCAATTGCACCAACTATCAATAAATAAGTATCCGACTATGTAGTACGACGGTGCAGTAGCAACCAATAATTTCCTTTTTTAAAATTGTGGAGTATTATCCAATTAATGTGCAAAATGATACCTCTCAATGGTAGATTGAACCATTTGATTCAGTTTATAAACAGCATCAACTTAACCTTCGACTCAAATCGACTGTAGGCAATTCGAGGTTTCCAAGCTTACTGGTTTCGAAATGTTTATTACTCGAGTGTGGATTTTACTACTTTGCTACTCGCTAGTGTTTTTCCCAACCAACTCGGCGTCCACTGAACTGCTTAGCGATTTAATGTTGTTTCTTAAAAAGCAAGTGAAGTTAGCTCTTTTCGTGTGCTGGGACGAAGGTTATATTACAATATGTCATATGTTAGATCAAACGGATTTTTGTAATATTGTAAGCTTACAGATAAAAGCTTCAAATTTCTCCGAAAAATGCTTCAAGCGCCCCAAGTTCACTTCGTTCAACTGAAGAGTGTCGCGGTGGAAAATATTGCGATTTTAGACACACCAGAGCCGCATCAACATCTGGCCGTTATCGATATAAGCTGCCCGGGAAGTGGCAAGTTTTTGGCCGAAGCGCAGTATAGAATTTATAACAAAATTAGGTGGGTCCTTTGGAACGAAAATGGCTACGAGAAAAAAACCAACGGAGGGGATGAGCAAGAGGATGTCATATTCCGATCAGTAGCAGGATTGCCGGTGACAGGACTTAGTGAAGTGTATTATTTTTCTGTGGAAAGGGGGGAAACAGTCATAAAAGATGGTAATTTAATAAGTGAAGGGTAATTAATTTTGATAGAAAAATTCGTCTGCAGTCTACAGAAGATCTGTCATGATGGACCTGGATAGCAGCGTGGTTGGAGTTTGGCGAAACGGAACAATCGAAGACAAACGTTGGACGCAGTCAGTTGTAATGAGAAGGCGAAATCTTCAAAAGTTACCCATAAAAACCAGTCTCGTTTACACAATTAACTATACGTTAAGTCATTTTGGAGACTTTGAGTGAGTCATTTTTATTCTAAATGAGTTTTCATGCAAAACTTTCATTGCCTTTTACCAGGAACACCGGAGTCGATTCAATACCTAGAACATCATATTTATTACTTGACACTTTATTCACATACTATCTGAATGCAACAATGGAAAAACGATTTGTAACAACTTGGGGTTACCCGGATCACACTACCGGTATATGGAATGGAATGTCCGGTGAATTGATCTATCACCATTCCGAAGCCGCAGGGACAATGCTGCGCATCACGCAGAATCGCCTGTTGAAAATGGAATATGCGAAAATGCCAATTCCATTGAGAATAAAATTTATCTTCAAGGCACCTAACCTTTCGGAAACGAGTAACATCTTTCAGATGCCATTCGATTTCAGTGTTTGGATGTGTACGCTAGCGCTAGTTGCTATAACAGCGACAGTCTTTGCTGTGGTTCATGGAGTACTAATGCTTAGAAGAAAAAACTCGATTAGAAATCGATACATAGAAATGCTAAATGCAGCGTACGACATAATCCCAGTAGCAACGCAACAGGGTTCTCTACTGAAGCCCAAATCTTTAGCCCAAAAAATAATGATTTTTGTTAGTCTGGCGGGACTGATGTTTATTGAAGTTAGCTTCTCTGCAAAGATAATTTCCCTAATTCAGGCACCATCTAAGAAAATCAATTCAATACGGAACCTTGTGGAATCACGCCTCGAGCTTGGAACAGATGGACAGCCCTACAACTTCTACTTTTCAGTTAATAAATTAAGTAGACATGCAAAAGCCAGTATCGGATCAATGACTTTTTTCGTTACAGAAAGCCTCCGACCCTGTCGGAATCGAACTATACAAACGGATCACAAACCGGAATGCTGATACCCTGAATGCGTACGACACAGAACAGGGCGTTCGAAAATTACAAACAGTTACCAATCCTGTAGCAGAAGCTTGTAACCGTCTGTTAAGCGTTGTTCATTTCCTTATTTGCAGGAATTATTCGCATATCATGGCTTTACCTCAACATTGTACCAACAGATCAGCAGAACATTCAACGATGTGGAAAAGTGCTACCTGAGAGAGCTGACATTTTTCGACAGCATCGGTTATTTTTCCGTACAGCTAAACTTCACGCTACGTGAACATTTCCACATTGGCCTGATGAAAATGCTGGAAGCAGGTGTAGCTACCAGGCTGGTAAGCAGGATGCTAAACGAGAAGCCAGGTTGCACCAAGGGAGTAATGTTTCGGCCACTCGATTTGGTTGATACACGATTTGCGATGGAAATTGCCGCCTTCGGAATTCTGGAGGCCGTCTGTTTGCTGCTTGCTGAAATTGTGCTGAGTAAGTATACGCTTTTAAAACACCTGTGCAGGACTATGTGGAATAGGTTGCCATAAGGGCTATCAACTTGACTGTAGATAACAATAAAACTAGAAGAAACAACCTTGTGAGAACATTTAACTGTAGAAAGATAACAAACATAGAACAAATCAACCACCCAACTAATAAATAAATGAACTTTCAACACCCTTAAAGTAAGAATTACCTAAACAAATTGATGATAAACAGCTCATAGAGAAAAATTAATCACATTTCCTTACTACCACGATTCTTTCATGATTGGGATTGGACATTTTTTTGATCAAAATGCAGTTTGCTTTGCAGTTTTCACGGATTTTCAGTTTGAGCACTTACTCACGCTATCTCCGGAATAAATCTTTTTTTCTGGTATTTCAACTTATAAAACAACGTCAGATTCGATGTTACCTACTCAATGTCCTGAACAAACCTAAAAATATCTGCAGCTTCAAATTTGAACTTTAGCTTTTGAGAAAAACTAAGCGATAAAAGTTTTGTGCGATAGGTAACATCGCAAGAATGTTTTATTCACAATAGTCCAACAATTTCGTTATTCAAGAGAAAGAAAAACCGAAACATAGAATGATAAATATGAATACACGAAAAATTGACAATGGAATCATAAATCAGAACAGTTGTAAGCAAAGCAACGACCGCGAGGTTGACGTATTGTGGCATACGAGAATGATAGCAAGTCATGAGTTTGAAGCAAACTCCTCCTTTCGAATAATTCTTCGAATGATCTATCATTGAGATGAGCAGAGCTGACATTATTTAATTTCTTCTTATTTTTTTTTAACTATCGATTTGTTCCAGAAACCGGAAGTCGCCGTTTTGAAACTCAAAATGGCATCTGGGGTCAATTTTTCTGCTCGCATTCAGCTTCGATGGGTAGAAATCTGTTTTCAAAACATGGCTCGAGCTATTTCAATAATACACGTCATACAATTACAATTCTGATGCAAATTAATAGACGCGTAACTAATTTTCGGGCTGACTAACCGAGTTATTCTGTTTGAAATTGAACAAAAGTTATTACATGTTCGATTTGAAATTCCTCTCTTTTAGAAGTCTGCGAAAAAAAAGTAGTTTTACGTAAAAAATAAATGGAACTTTCGAACAAATTTGTTGTTTCGGAGAGTTGAGTGAAATAAAGAAAAGTGAACTGCGAAAATCTTACGCTGGTCAACACAGATTTTGCCCCAGAGCTCATACTGGAAAATAATGAAAGTTTATATCTCTTTCACCATTCCTAAGATTGTTGGTGCCACTAGCAAGCTTGGAAGTGCGTCAAAAGGCGACAGAGTAACTACACGACGCGTTCACCGCTTCTACGTTTGCATACAGCAACACTTCATTCAAATCTCTGAAGACTTTATGCACATTCGGCTTTGGTGGAAGCATAAAAATGTACGGGAATAGTTCAAAAGTTTTCTTGTTTTTTCCAGTTTGAGCTCTAAGGCAAGCGAGAAAAAAAAATGCGCTAGAACTTAAACTGGAAAAATAGAAAGATCATAGCTTCTTAACCGCTCCTGTGATTTTGGGTGCTCCTAGCCAAGTCGAAAGTACGTAAAGTCTTCAGAAACTGTAATAAAGTAGAAGCAACGAACACGACGAGTAATTCCTCTGCACCCCTCTGACGCACTTTCAAGCTTGCTAGAAGCACCAACATTCACAGGTCCGGTTGAAAAACTATAATCTTCCATTTTTACCAGTTTGAGCTCTAGGGCAAATTTCTATTACTCTTGTCGTGTTATTGAGAAAAAAAAAGAAAAAACACCAGGGAAATAAAAAAAATCAAACAGAGCCGTAGACGCCGGGTGAGAAAAAATGGTAGAACATAAAGAAAAACAGGAATAGTAAATTAGGGAAATGTTTCAGTGAGAATTGGAAAAGTAAAATAGGAATGTGGAATGAGAAAACGAAATGAAAAGGAAATATTCATACAGAAACACATAAGCAAGTGAAACAAAGGTTGGGACGAAAAAGCAAAAGGTAACGTGGAAGAGGAAAAGAGAAAGAAGAAAGTAAAAGAAAACAGGAAACGAAAAAAATTTAAAACAGCATAGTAGGAAACAAAATATAAAAATGATATGGAAAACGCAAATTAATGTGAGAAATGCAAATAAGAATAAGGATACGAAATAGCTAAAATAAATAGAGAAGATACGAGAGTGAAATACTGAACATAACAAGAAACTTGCTCATTTATTTGAATAAAACTTGATAGGTGACCAAATGAGAGACGTGACGTGAGACGAGAGGCATATGATGATAAAACAAAAAGAAACAGGAAAGGATAGCTGGTAAAAGATTCCTGAAAGAAAAATAAAAAAAAGGTGTGAGAAATTAGAAAAGGCGAGATAGTTGAAAAATGGAAACAAGGAATGAGTAAGTGATAAAGTGAAATAAAAATGAAAACTAGAAGAGTAAACGCGAAGCAAAAGTCGAGAAAAAAATTGGAAATAGAGAAGAAAATTTCGAAATGATATAGTTGATATATAGGAAAAGCAAGGATATAGAAAAAAATGAAAAGCAAAATGAAGAAGAAAACATGAAGAGAGAGAGAGAGAGAGATGAATAAAGGTTGAACACAGCTAAAAATAAAAAAAGGGAATCGTTTCCGATAAATAAATGCAAAAATTAAAAAGGGATATATAAATGAAAACAGAGAAATGAAAGAGGGAAAGAGAAGATTGTGGAATGGGCAAAGAATTGAAAATGTGAAAATTGGAAAATAGAAATAAAGAACGAAATATAACACAAAAGAATACAAATATTAATAAGAAACTTGAATATTATTTTGTCAAAAATGTCATAACAGTCCAGATGTGAGTGTGAGACGTAAGAGGCAAAAGCAAATAAAAACAAACAGAAACTGAAAATGGTAGTAAGTAGAAGGTTTCGAAAAGAAAATTTGAAAAGTGATATAAGGAACGAAAAAAGGAGAAGAAGTTGCAAAATGGAAACAAAAAAGAAGTTAATACTAAAACAAAGAATAAATAGGAATCCAGAAACGAGAAGTGAATTGAAAGTGGAAAAGAAAAGGTCAAAAAAATATTTATTGTGGAAAGGAAAACGAAAAAAGAAATTGGTTCACAAATAAGACTATGGGATATATGAAATAAAACAAAAATATAAAAAGAAAATTGAAAAGAAAAAATAAAAAGGAAAATAGAAAGGGAAAAAGGGAAAAAAATGAGTAAAGAGAAAACAAAATTGAATATTAAAAAGAGAAACTGGATGAATAAAAGGGAACAATAAAAAAATGGAATAAGATGGCCAACAGGGACATGAAAATGAGAAAGGAGAAATTGCTAATTGGAAAGAGATATGAAAAAGAAATTAAAAAGGCAAATTAAAATCTAGATCCGAGAAATTGATGAATGATTAGATTGAAAGATTGATAACAGATTAGATAAGTTAATAGAGATAAGAAAAAAAAATCGATAAACAGTGAGAGGCAAATGAAAGAAGAAAAAATACAAATAGAAACTGGAAATAGTAGTCAGTAAAAGATTCGTAAAAAAGTAAACGAGCAATATGAGGAACAGAAAATGTAGAGAAAGTTGCAAAAAAGAAACAAAAAAGAAGGAAATGATGAAGAAATGAGAAAGAAAAAAAGGACAGCAGAATTAGGAACAATAGACCTGAGAATAGAAAACGTAAAAGGAATGGATAAGAATTTTATATTGGAAAATGGAAGAGAAAAACTGTTTCTCATACATTAGAATGTACAGATGAAACAAGGAAAGTGAAAACAAAACTCAAAATTTTCTAACGAGATAAAGATATGCGAAAACAAAGCAACGATTTAAGAAAAACAGGAGAATAAAAATGAGAAAAAGAAAATTGTTACATAGGAAAGATAAATAAAAAAGCAAATTAAGTGTGAAGAAACAAAAAAACGAGAGGATCTTATCCTTATGATTGAAAAAAAAATCGGGAAGTTAGAACTGAGAAGAATAGTAAGGGCAAAATTAACAACCTGAAATGCATATGGTGAAATGAAAATAAAATGAGATATGTGAAAATTGAATCGGAGATGAAAAAGTGAGGACAAGTAACATGAGAAAAGAAAAGTTGGAAGAGAAATCAAGCATGGGGAATGGAAAAGATAAATTTTAAAGAAAACTAGAAGGAAAAATAAAGAGAAAAATGGCAAAAAGAAAAAATATTGAGGATAAATATAGAAAATTTAAAAAAGCACAGAATTTGTGCAAAGAAAAACAATATTGAAAATGAGGTAGAAAAAAAGAGAAAATTAGAAAAATAGAAAAAAGAACAAAAAAGAGAAAAAATATTTAAAAAAAAAAACAGAAAATTGTAAAACGGGAAAAAAATGCAAATAAAAATCAAATATAGGCAGAAGAGCTCTAAGACGGAAATAAACAAGAATCAAGAGAAATAAGGTGAAAGATGCCGGAAGTAAAATAAGAGAACAGAAATAGCAATTAGTAACTAGAAAGAAATAAGGCAGAAAAATGAAACAGGCTATCAGAGAAAGTGAATGAGAAATAGAAATGTGAAAATAAGCTTCAGAAAAGTAAATAAGGAGAAAAGGAAAAATGAGAAGGCAAAATGAAAGAAAAGTTTAAAAGGCAAATTATGAAAATCAATGGAATAAGTGGGAAGAGTAGATGCAAGCCGTAAACATAAAAACTGAGAAGAAAGGAGATTGGTTAAGGATAACAGGGAAAGTAAAAATAAGAAAACATAGATAGGAAAAGAAATTGGTAAATTGTATCTGAAATGAGAAATGATAGAGAAGAACGATTAGGAAAAGTAAATGAGAAATGGAAAGCAAAATAGAAAACCTGGAAGAAAAACGTGATGAGAAAATTAAAAAAAAATATATAGGAATGAACACTGGAAAATGGCAATGAGAAAGGAAAATTAAAAAAAAAAGGACAATTCAAAAATTTTAAAAGCAAATTGGCAATAGAACAGATGGGAATAGTAGATGTGAAGAAAATAGAGAGAAATCAAAAGAAATAGAGCTGATTGGTAAAAGACTTCAGCGAAGGTAAAATAAGAAAACAGGGATAAAAAAAATCGGAATATAGCAACTGAGAAGAGACATAATAAATAAAACCGGGAAAGATTACCAGAAAAAGTAATTGGAAAAGGGAACTAGAAATGGAAAAACCCAATGAAGAAGGGAAATGAAGAAAAGTTTAAAAAAGGAAGAAGGAGAGAAAAGAAACGGAAAGTGGACAGGGTAATATTAAAGAAGAAGTGATAAATTAGAAACGCAATAGTAAGGACACAGCTGATAAACTGAAAAAGTGGTAAGGTAAATGCATACAGTGGAACGGATAAGGAATGTAAATGTAAAAATCAAATCGAAGTAGAAAATAATGAAGATAGTAATTATGAGAAAAGAAAATTGAGATATGGGAAGAATAAAGCAAACTGAATGAAAAAATAGGGAAACGGCATAGAAAAATTTGAAATTGAGAAATTATTAAGCATTAACAAGTCACATGAAAAAATAATGCGGAGAGCTTGTACTCAGATAAGTAAATGGAAAACAACATTAAAAATGGGAAATGAAAAAAAAATTAAAAATGAAAAGTTAAAAAAGGGACAAGGGAAAGTGAATTGAGAGAATAATTGAAACGGCTGTTAAAATGTAAAAGGTAAATAGAATGTGAAATGTGGAGAGGAGAAAGTGAGATAAGAAACCAAAAATAAGAAACGAAATCAGCAAATACGTACTGAAAAAATATAAAATGTTGATGGGAAAGGGGAAGGGAAATGACAAAATGGAAAGAAAAAAGGGAAAATAAGAAATAACAGACAGTGAATAGAAGAGAAGAAAAGACAAATAGAAAAGTGGATAGGATGATGTGAAAAGGATATGATGAATGCTAATTGAAAATCGGAAAAGAGAGAATAGATAGAAATAGAACGGAAACATAAAAAAGATAGAAAACATTAAGCATGGAATATACGAAGAAAACATTTATGAGAAAGCTGAGAGGGAAAACAAAAAAAAAAGAATAGAAAAAAAGAGGAAATTTGGTCAAGATACACAAGCCAAATACGACAACAGGGGGCAGAGTTTATTCAAAAATTGGTAAAAAAAAACAACATTGAAGAAGGGGAAAATAAAAATGACACGGGGGGAAAAAACAGGGAAATGAATAGAGAAAATTAATAAATGGCAAAGAGGAATGCGAGAAAAAAATGAAAAGGCTGAGGAGATGTAAAAGGAGATAAAAGATTTTGAAAGTGAAACAAAGAAAACAAAAATAAGAAACAAAATCAGCCAATCGTAACTTAAGAAATGAAGAGATGATGGAATGGATTTTTAAAAAAACGTGAATGGAAAAATTGAATGGAAACCATAAATGAGAAAGAAAAAAGGAGAAATAAGTAAGGGAAAAGAAATAAATAAAATAAATAAGATGAGGAATAAGAAAGTGGATAGGATGATGTGTAAAGGATACAATAAATGTAATTTGGAAGTCAAAAAAGAAATGGGAAACACAAATTCAAAACCGGGAATACTATAAGCAAAATGCATATGAATAAATGGAAGGCATATGTGAGAATCACAGTGAAGAATAAAATAGGTGAGAAAAAAATAGAAGAAAAAATAAGCAAGGGAAGTGGGACGTTGAAATTCAAAAGAAAATGGAAATCTGAGAAATAAGAAAATAAAGGAAAACGGGATATGAGTATGTATTGGAGAAGAAAAAATTGGTTTAATAAAACAATGCAGATAAGAAATTGAATTTACACTAGCATTTCTTTGAAAATTGGTATAAACTACGAATAGATCTTTTTTAAAAGTTGAATTCAAATTTCCATGTTACACTTCTTCACGAAAGTCAGAGTAATTTTGCAATTGAAACAATGGAAGGTTATTGAAAAGTGTAATATTTTAGTAAAATTCGAAATTAATAACATACACAAAAAAACAAAGCAGAGATGATTGGAAAATCAAATTTTGAAAAGGAGAAGGTAAATGATTTGTGAAAATAGGACTCGAACAAAAAGAGGATAAAAAAATGAAAATATCACTGGTTGATAGGAAAGTAAAATACAACATTAAGGCCAATGGAAAGAAATAAAAGGGGAAATAGCGAAGAAAAATATGATTTAGTACAAGGATTATTAAAGATAGAGGGATATTGTAAAATAAACTGTGAAATGAAAATGGAATAAAGAAAAAAATTTAAGTTGAGTACTAGACATGTGAAAAGAAAAAGGAAAAGATAAAAAAGCGAGCAAATGGAAGAGATAAATGCTAAAGAAAAATGGTAAAGTGAAGAGAAAGGGAAATAGATAACAAAAAATTGAAAAAGACATAACAAACTAAGTGAGAAATAAAAGGAAACATGAAAGTACAACCGTTTAAATAGAAACATTCATCGAAACGAGAAAATATATTAGACAACATCCAGTGTAACAGTGTGAAAAAGTAACATTTTCTAAAAAAGGTCAATAGTGAAATTAAATTGAAGTCACAAAGGCAAAACAAGGACAAGAGACCGCAAATAGAGAGCTCATTATGTTTAATTGAGAAACGAAACATCAATACAAAATTATATGAGAAATGAAAATTTAGGCTTAGATTGGACTTGAAGATAAATTGACGATAAAAAATATTAATAAACCAAACAGAAAATAAATGTGCCAATGTGGAATTCACGCGGTTTTCTCTACTTCATCTAAATTTCCCTACGGTGTGATTACATACTTAATCGCTTATCGGACTAGGTCAATTTACTAATGGAGTTGACCTACTTTCTGTCCAGCTGCACTGTGTTGACGTCGTAAATAAACAATCACCATCGAGTGGACAGCGGAGCTTTCGTTTCCATTTACTTTATTTTATTTTAGTGGCATGATTGCTTCCAGCTGCGTTTCGCAAATCCTCCCGAAAATTGTTCGTTTAATTTGTGTCACAATTTCACAGCATGACTATTAATCCCAACGAACGCAACGCAGTGATCAGTGCCACTGGGGGTAAAAGTGCACTATGGCAAATGCGCTGACTAACGGGTCATGAAAAGCCAAGAAGCGAGCTCTCGTTTCTGACAGTACAGTATGACGTCTTGTGTCTCTCTCCCTCCCTTTTTCTATTGCCATTACCACGATGTCCGGCGACGATTGAATCTGGGCCAGCATTAGCCCCTCGAGGGCTAGATTTTGCCAGTAGTTCCCATTTCAGTTCGGTTCATTATTTTCTTGCTGCGCCAGATTTAGGACACGTTGAATTGCTAAATCGTTATCCTAGCTCAAAATTCCACCATCGTGCATCTAAAACACGAGAGAATGAAGAAATCATTTAAAGATTGGCGAATCCTTCTAGCAGCAGCAGTAGTAGCAGTCAGCAATTTAAGGACCACGCCAAGCCAACTCGCACAGTGCAGATGGACGGGACAACCAGGAGCAGCAGCCCCAGCAACGCAGAGCCATAAATCGTGTTGCTGCTACATTTATGTGCTTTTATGAAATTACAAACCGTAAAAATAACAATAACAATAGCGAGAGATAATACTGAATCGAGCTTATCCTGGCAGTTTCAAGCTGTTTTTGCCTCCAATGCTGATACTTTTTGGGTTTTTGGAGTATAACGAACGCTACTTGAATACAGCAGACAAACGCAGCAACACTATATTCGGTTGTGTTGTGGTGTACGGCCTTCTGTCCTGCTCATGGGGGAAACGCTAGGAAATCACGACAAATGTTGACTGTTTGTGATGATTTTTTTTTTCCAATTAAGCAAATATGGTGCAAATAGTAACTCAGATTATGCTGCACCTTTTTTTTTTTTTGTAGCATTTTTTTCAGTTTTCAGATCATTTGGAACTGTTTTTTTTGTGTGACGCATGGTAATAGGAATTGCACTCCTAGTGGGATTGGTACTAGTTTTTCGTTTGTATAAATGCAGGATCGTACATATGAAGAACGGTAAAAATGAGAAACTGCCGCCTGGTGACCACGTGCTATGACCACAAATTTCACGGTTGACTGCATAATCTTTGATGCATTGGCACTAAAATGGAATTATCTCCAATAACAGAAACCAGTAAAGGCTAGAGTATAATTTCAAGAGATGCTGAAAGTTATCGTTTCTAGTTTTTTGCAATGTGATCTGTTTTATTTTCTCCATGGCTCTAAATTTTCACTTCCAATTAATTTAAAACATTATGATGTAACAAAGACGGATTACTTTTCAAACAAATATCTCGTTAACCAGTAACCTTGAAATAAACTAGAAGATCTGTAACCAGCTGTTATTTGCATATTCATGGAATTTAGTAATTATGCTTCCTAGATCAATCTAGATACCAATCTTACTAGATATCTCACTTACCCTATAACTTTAGTCAATTTTCTAGGGATACAACCTCTATATCGACTAGCGTTTGCTTTTACCAACAAAAATATGCAAAAATATAGCCGCCCCACGCATTGAAAACCACCGCTCTGAAAACAAGTAGAGAAATTTGCATTTACATCCCAATGCCGTGCCTGTGGTGAAGAATATTTTTAACTACGAGTACATTCGCATACACACGTTTAGCACCTTTAGTCGAGTGAAAGTATGAATAATTTATGAAATATTTTTTACTTCTACGAACAAGTATGCAAGAGACCATACTTCGTCACTCTATTTACTACCACTGAGCTTTATTGGTACTGGTCAAGAGACTCGCAAGGCACATGCTCGCCCCCTTCGCATTATCGAACAAAACTCAATCGAATAAATTTAATTTGTTTGCGACAAGTTACGTCGATTTCATCCGTAAAGATATCCATGCTTGAACTACTTGTCCATCGGCAGTACCTAGCAATGGAACAGACAAGCATAACTTACATCCGCGACCGATGAAAATCCTTTGTCGTCACAGAACAAACGTCGATGGGAACAGTTTCGAGTGTAATATTTCAGAGACTTAGTAGCATTTTTCTTCCCATATCTCAATTCGATCGAGCGGAGTAGCAAAGAAATATGCAGTGTCACCGAAGAAGTGAGCACACAGTCACGTTTTCGAATTTTGCATGCACTCGGTACGGAGAAATATGATTGATACGGTTGCGTTGGATTTGTCGGTTGTTCGGTCGCCTATCTTGCGCTTTACATGCACACACAGTGAAAAAAAGCTTCCTGTACTTTCTGAATGGAGTATGTTCATTGCACTCCAACCGGATGATGTTGTCCTACATATATGCGCGCAAAAGTATGTGGATAGGAATGTAGAAAAAAAACATAAAGAAAGATTGATGGCACATCGTTTGGATGCGATTCAGCGGAGTAAAAAATATGGAACCGTGATGTGTGCCGTGGAAGCTAGAAATGGAGCCAAGCTGGAAAATGAAGTTATAAAATGTGCAGGAAATAATAGTTTTGTGCGTTGGTTTTGTGGTAACGAGTCGTCACTGTATGAACCGCAAAGACAAAAACCACATTCACGCCACCACTGCTGCGACGGGAATATTTCGCATAACTGAAACTCTTTTGAATGGACCGTTATTTTGATCCACGAAAATAAATTTCATGGTACGTCTGTTTGTCTGTGTGTACATGATCATTATTATATTGTTAAAAAAATTCGTTACCATAACGCGGAGGAAACGACATCAGGAAATTTTATTTCAAAAAATCGTCATTCATATTTTATCAACTTAAATCATGTATACAGTAGGTTTCCGTTTTTGGCAACAAAATTTTAAATTTCAGTTGCCAAAACTGGAACCGTGCCATAAAAGGAAACCTTTTTTGTCATCAATATATTCGATTTGAGACTTAAAAATTATTATGAAAATTTATTGTTTATATGATTTAATGGGTTTTTAACAAAATTCGTCTAATATAACGTACAGTAATAACAAATTTCAAATTTGTCGTCACTTTTATTCTCTCGCAGCGCTTGTACAACAGCGTATGTGACGTCAAACTCTCTGTTCCATTTATAAGCAAATGAGTGTAAAAGACAGCTGGTTTTAGATTGCCAAACCTGTTACATACGACAGTGCGTTGTTTACAGTTGGAGTCAAATACACGTTAAATTAAAGTTACCCATTAATGAGAGGGATTTCACCCATTTTTGTCAAAATTGCACGATTTTTATTGAGTAAATTTTTTACCCATTTGATGAGTAACAACTACCAATTAGTCTTTTGATAAATTTTTAATTGATTTTCAAAATTTGGATTTTGCGCTTTGTGAAATATCATTCTAGGGGAACTGCATTTAATCACGCTTGCTTTATTTGAAATACATTATGAAAAACATATACTTTGCGTGTAAACAAACGGGAAAAAGAAGACAAAAGACCTCGCGGAGGAATCCCACCGTTTCAAAATCATTGACAGAACAGTCCCTACATAACTAAGCATAGGAGTAAATATGCTTCAAACCAGATCAAAAGTGAAAAACTCAAAGTAAGCCAACTTTGTTGTGTAGTGTTTCATTTTGAAGTGTAATGTTTGCTTGATCATTTAACAGCTTGTCAGCATCCAAAAGTTATGTTTACGGTCGTAACGAGAGGTTTGAAATGACCCCAATTGAACAGTTTTCTGTGAAAGATAGTGACGTTTTGATACCGTGAACTGAAATATAACGTTTCGAAGATAAGCAAGCGATTTCTAAATAAAACAACGATGGAGATTGTTAAAAAATGTCAATCGAACAGAAATGGGTTCTTAGCGCGTAAGGTAAACTCTCCAAATACTTTAATGTTTGTCCAAATCAATATTATAAAATCAAAAATATTTGTTTTTACAAGTTAACTTAAAATGGAATATCCGGTTGAACGGCTTATATTACGTAAAAGTGCCAATATTTTGGGTTATATTGATGAAAAAAAAAACCATTCGGATGATTCCGGTTTCGCTCTGTAAAAATAATCAAGAAATATTTTTTTTCGCCTTTGGGATAGTTGTAGCCATGGTTTCAAAAATGAAACTTTGTCAAACGATGGAAAAGTGTACCGAAAAGTCATTTAATGATAAGTTCAAGTATATGGATTAATTTTGAGCCGAACATGACTGAATTTAGATGCAAAAATATACCCAGATCCACTCATAAGTTTTTGTTATCACTATGATCAGGTTTGATGTTCTAAGTGTTTCACTGTGCGGCATATCAATAGTGTTGGTAATTGAGCTCGTTAGAAACCATTAGACGTAAGATGTCTTCAGTTTCAGTTCAGAACGGGCGTCAAGATCAGCTCAGTTTGTTGTGTAAATCATTGTATACTATGTACTAGAAAATGTTGCCAAAAACGGAACCCTTTTGTTGCCAAAATCGGAGTTTGCCAAAAACGGAGCATGCCAAAAACGGAACATGCCAAAAACGGAAACCTACTGTATAATATCACATTGATATATTCCGATAAGGGTACTACAGTCATATAAGGCAACCTCCATATAAGGCAACCTCGATATAACGTAAGTCGATACAACGTAACTTTTACCTCGATATAACGTAACATATTAAAATGTATTGAAATTGATGATAAAAATGATACAGCAACTGTTTTTGGGGTATAAATTGCTTCAAAAAAATGTTTGTAGTAAGTTTTAAAATTAATGAAACTAATGCGAAAATTGTCCTAAATGGGCATAAGAAAGGTTTAAAAATACTAATAGGTGATGGAAAATAGGTTTTCACGCATCCTTCAGTAACAATTCACAGTTTTGCATCAACTAGAAAAAAAAAACTTTTTTTTTGTTTGTTGAAATTTTCTCTAAATAGAGGTTAAAAAATACTGATAGGTGATGGGAAACAGGTTTTCGCGCATCTTTGAGTAACTTTCAACAGTCTTGTATCAATTAAAAAATTTTTTTTTTGCTTGTAGAAAATTGTCCTAAATGGGCAAAAGAATGGTTTAAAATTACTGATAGGAGATGAAAAATAGGATTTCACGCAACTTTGAGTAACCTGTGTATCAATTGAAAAAAAAAAATTTTTTGCTACTGAAAATATTTCTAAATGGGCATAAGGAAGGTTTGAAAATACTGATAGGTGATGGAAAATGGGTTTTCGCGCATATTTGAGTAACCATTAACAGTCTTGCATAAATAAAAAAAAAATTTTATTTGCTTCGATATAACGTAACTCGATATAACGTAACGAAAATAAAAATAAAGTTGCCTTATATCGAGGTATGACTGTATATTATTATGTTCTTATATTATTATAACATATATTCTTATAAAATATATTTTTATATTGTTATAATGTATTGTACAATATTACAAAGTTTATTTCATATATTAAATTAATGGGTTGGGTGGGTGCACCAGGGTGTTTGAAGGCTGGAGGACGGACGTGGTGTGACAGCCTGAATCACCTGGGGGAAACTGTTTTCTCCCTAGAGACCTGAAAAATGTTTAATGCTCCCTTCTAACAAACAAACCATCAGGCAAGTTCATTTTGTACGGCGAAATTGTTAATTTAGTAACTGGATGTGTATGTTGGAAGGGATATCTCGATTAACCGTGGAAAGCGTGTAAGCGTCTCTGCTTACGGGTCCACCCAACCCCATTTGGCCCTTCTTAACAACATATACGTGAAAGTTGCTCAGTTAACAAATTCTATTCTACAGTCAATCTCCTTGCATCCATAGGCAAAGCCTTGAACTGATGGTGGCTACAAACTACATACATACATACATACAAGTCGTCACTGTATGAACCAAGTTACTCTATGAAAATTGTAATGATGTTTCAAGAGTTAGAAAATAACTCATAAATGAACCTCATCTGATCAATTATGTATTTCGGAATCTACAGGAGAAGCATAAATTGGGTTTTTTCTCTGTTGGGTATTTTCGTCACTGCGACCAATTTCGACAGATTCTCATGGCACTCTTCTCGGTTTCTAATTGCATAAACTGCAGTGGAAGTATAAAAGCTAAAAACTTTCGCTGCTCTGGTAGGTGTGCTTCTCATTGTACCCGTAATTGAGAGAACGGCTAGCCGTTGGAGTTTATCCAACTTATCTTAAGCACCTTTTTCCTATGTTTTTGGTTACCAGGCCAATGAAGCATGGGTATTCTGGATCTCATGATAACCAAAAAATTTCAATTGTTCACATATCGTCAGAGTGTTTGTAGCTTTATTGATTGCCTGCTCTAGATCTTTATTCCAATATATAATGATATTTGTTGGAGAGTACTCCGAAATATTTGATGTTTTCTGAGAGTTTCAAGAGGTCAGCTTTTAATCTTATAAGATAGTAGTTTTCGAAAAATTTACATACAGGGTAGAGCACTGGTTTTGGCCATAGTATGTTACGTATGATAGATATTTGTCTTTCTTCCTTCGAAAAACATGTAATTGAATCAGTGTAACGGGGAAATCGGATGAACTCGCCTATATTGCACTAACACTGAGTTTAAATAATTAAATTATGTTATATAGTTTTAAAATTTTCTAACCAAGAAACTTCTCTAGGCTCCTATTTCGGCCAAAGCATTTCTAAATTGGCCACTTCTGTTCAGGCCAAACCGCGAAAAAGTTGAAGTCACACGAATTTATTTTGTAATTTGACTTTACCATCTAGCTATATTTTATCAGTAGAAAATTCTCGTTAGTGAACTAACTAAAAGGTCAGTATATCTATTAATCAAACTGGAAAACAATATTATATTCACATATGATATATCAAGAAAGAACGAAAGTGAAATTTCTCTCGCTGCAAAAGATTTCGTTAGTTTTGTACCAATAGTATGTAGTGCTGGTTGGTAAATGGCTGGACACATGATACTTAAAACCCCAATACGGTCAAGCAACTCTTATCACAGCCTCCACGAGGTGTCAACCGAGCTACGAATGACTTTAGCGGAGATAAGGTAGCCTACCTCGGGTGGAAACTTTGGTCGTATGCTGACTGGGAAGGGGGGTCGTACGCGGCTTTGTCGTAACTCCATGCTAGGGGTGGCGTACAACAGCGTTTGACCCGTAGGTATCGCGACCCTGGTAAGTTAGTATACCGAAATCTCTACTAACCATGAACAACGAAATTGGAAATCCGGAGCGAAAAACTGATGGAGAACGACTTGAAGTGATTGATGAATTCGTTTATCCTGGTACTCTTGTGGTATGTGGCAACGATATTTCTATGGAATAGGTAACCAGCTAAGGTCCCGTAGTTTGCAAACTCGTACAAATCTAACAGTTATTAGGACACTGATCCCCCGGTGGCCCCTTACGGACATGATACATGGACGTTGAAGAAAGCTGGTCGACGAGTATCCAGATTTTCTAAGCGTGAAATTTTGGGATCGATACTTAGCGGGAGATTAGAAAATCGAGTGTGGCGCAAGCGCATGAATCACGAGTTGTTTCAGCTTAACTTCGCTTAGTTCTGACTGTACATATCAATGGTTGCTACTCCTTGATTGGTCCGAGCCACTCAAGATGCACAATGAATTAACTGAAAGAAAGACTGAGAGTGGTAATTCCTTCTCACTGTGCATCATTCAATGACCCGATATTTTATAGACCAACAACGGCGCCGGCCACGTCCTTACAGTCAGGTGGGGATATCGTCGGTTTCGTACAACACGGCATAACTCAATATTTTTCATTTTGCAATCAAATGATCACAAATATGATTAAATTTTATTCCACAAAGACTTGTTTAAAAATTTACAAAAAAAAAATGAGTTATGAGCTGATGCGTCTTTGGATATCAATTCAAAAACATGCTCCAAAGATAGTAAAAATAGATTTGAACTTGCTCATGGGTAATTTTAAACTCCAACTTTTCAATCCCGTTTCTCTTGGAGCTAGGAATTTCGAGTTGTGCCAGTGACGCACGAAACCTACATAATGAAGATATGATAGAATGTAGTCTTTGCTTTGTTAGATACCGAGTATACCTCTGCATCCCTACAAAGACCACGGAAAGGAATTTTCGTTAGTGGGGTGGGTTTTTGATCAGGAATCACTTTGATAAGTGATATGACCATAATTTAATTGGATTCAAATATTAATATAGATCATATAGGGTATCGAACGTCTTCGTCAGTGGTTTTCTTCGGCCCCCTTTTGCATAAGATTGCTGCAGAAAAACTGCCGAAGAAAACCACTGACGCATACGTTCGATATATATATATACAATGTGAGATTAATACAGATGAATTCTTAAATGCAATAAGAAGTACTATGGCATGTAAAAAAGATCACGGATGGCTGCCTTCAATAGCTGAAATATTTGAATAGTTAACGCAGAAAACACAAAATATATATTAAAAATAGATTCGAAAAACATATGGTAATTATCCGTCATGTTGTTCTAAAATAGAATAGATGAACATATATTAGACATTTCAATAGTAGTTATTGTGCTGCTCTCGGAGGCTGAAAACAATGGTTCAAATAAGTTATTACAACGAAATTGCAGTGCAACCATTGATAAAGTCATCCAAACACTGTAAATATAATAATGTTTTATGTGAGATTCATTAAAATGAATTATAAAACACAATAAGAGGTATGTGATGAAGATCTCGGTTACTCGGTTATCTTTCATAGTTGAAACTTCCAAATTTTTAACGTGGAAAACCGCAAAAAAATAATGAAAACGAATTCGAAAAACATGAAAAGTGTCCGTTATATTGTGTTCCCAAAAGAATTGTTGAACTTTTTCTAGACTAATTCATGACATATCAATGGTTGTTGTTGTGTTCCTTTCAGTGGCTGAAAACATGCATTGAAATAGGTTATTACGTGTCGCACTTTTCTACTATTCATCGCATAAAGTCATCTAAACAGATCATTCACACACTCACGCATCTATACCACAACCACGAACGTTATGGACAAAAAGTGGAAAAATCGGAGCACCGTGATGCGACGATTCACAGGTTGAGCGAATCAGAAACCATTTTACTAGACGTTTCAGATTTAAATTCATGAACAATAATTTCACAGAAAATATAAAATAGCAAATACCGTGTATCCAACCTTAGCAGTTCGTAAAATGATAAAATGGGATTGCCTAACGCGCCTGCAATAATATGAGTGAAAAATATAAGCAGAATATGAGTGAATTATATGCGCAATTTTTTATGCACCCCTCTATGGTCTCGATTTTCTATCCGCCAACAGACAGCGCTGCGAGCGTACTTTATTCGTCGGTGTTTTTTGTGCGTCTCGATTAACCGACTCCAAAACAAACAACAAATTTCGAGAATAAAATGTTACTTAGCTTGCTCAAAATGTCCTAGTCACTCCTTTTTCCACTGTTCCAGTAAACAGCAACTATGTAATTTTGAAACTCACTAAATATATACTAATTTTATTTGTGGGAAAACGATATAAATTAGTCAAACTCCATATTATTGAACAATCCAAAGTCCTGTTCCTCTACTATTCAAAACGGCCAAAATATGAAGAATCTCTTGAAAAATCGGCGAGCTAAAAATAAAAATGTGAGATAAAGTCCCAAAACGAGGTTTTCATTATAACTTCCATTGTAGAAGTATTCGAGAAACTTCAAGTATGAAAACAAGTAACACTAGGTAAACCTTTTTTTTATTTTTGATACCGTTCTGGATGGGTCTCCTATGAAAGGCATAAAATCAAAAGGCAGAATCACGAAAGGCAGAATCACGAAAAGCAGAATTACGAAAGGCAGAATATTTCATAAGGCAGAATAACGAATGGCAGAATCAAAAAAAGCACGAATGGCAGAATCAAAAAATGGTCTATTTTCTTTTCAACAACACACACTCGCGGCCTTTGGCCGACTCTATTGTCCAAGTGTATGCTGTCCTTACTCGCTACCGCTCGTTCGGACTTAACTAAGGGAAAGAAAACCTGTTTGAATAATCCTAGAAAACCAGTAGATCAGTTGTTTGTATGCGAGAGGCCGCCGCTTTCGACGGCGGGTCGGCGGCCGGCTCGGACCGCGGAAACCACGGCGGCTTTGTGCCGCCTCGGTTCCTTGCCCTCGATGATGCGTCTTCGCCGCATGAGTTGTTTATGTTAATTATAATCAACAAGCCGTTGAGACTAGTGTAAGTTATACCTACCATCGAAAAATTTCTCTCCGCGATGCCGTGAGACGCTTTAGGACCTGAGCCAAACCAGTTTGCGCGTTTCGGATCTAATAATTAGGCTTGATTTGCACCTCACATCAAAACTGGTCATTGCTTGTGACCAGTTATTATGTCTGGTTACCAAATAATATTAAATAATGAAGGTAGAGTAGGAGCTTTGATACCGTGACCAGAATTCGCATCAATTTGTCATCACGCACTTGTCTATCGTGAGTCAGGTTTTGCTACCTGGGATTCTGCCTTTCGTGCCCTTTGAAATTCTGCCTTTTGAAATATTCTGCCTTGTGTGTACGGTCATAGAGTTCTGCCTTTCATGATTCTGCCTTTCGTGCTTCTGCCTTTCGTGATTCTGCCTTCTGTGGCGAACCCTGCTGGATCGAAACCCGTACAGTATCGAAATCCGTACACCGTTATGTTTTTCTTCAGTTTTAAGCATTATAAAAATGAAAATTCATATGATGATTACATGTACAATGAACATGTAACTATCATATGAATTTTCATTATAATGCTTGAAACTGAAGAAAAACATCAAGGTGTACGGATTTCGATACTGTACGGGTTTCGATCCAGCACGGTACCATGAAATAAACAGTCCTTATTTAATTGTTGTATGCCGGTTTTATTAAAAAAATATAACTTTGATAAATATCAGTCGATTTCCTACAAACAATATTACACGTTGAGAGAATTCGTTATCGATATTGTTTTTGGCACATTTTGCATGTTGTAGGATAAGTACAACGATACACCGTGCCCCAGTGTTGAGTCGAGAAAATTTCCAGCTCTTATAGGATCATCATCAAGTCGAACCCGACATCACAACCGTGTGTGGGAGTGCTAGCCGATCGACATTGCTTAACCACAGAACCACGAGGACCACATCCTCAAAACAAATTTTATATTATTTGTCGTTAAATAAAGTTTCAAAATGTACATGTAGATGTAGATATTTATTTGTTTTTTTCGCCTAGCAAATGTAGACCCTACATACAATATTTCATCACAGTTGTTATTTATACTGATAACAATGTTTTGCTTACGTGCTTAGCATTATTTATAGTGTATTTCAGACAGGTTTAAATTTCTTTTTCTGTTATTGTTTTTTTTTGCACTGTTGTTCGAAAAAATTTTATTCTTAGATGCCGTGAGGGTGAATGAAAGTTGGGTTGCGATAGCTAAGTCTACACGGTTTGAAATAATGTCATCGACGAAAAATAGCAATGCAAATTCGCGGCACTGTGGGAGTGTTTGCAGATTGATTATCATGCAACGTGCTTTATACGATGACAGAGAAAATGTAGTCCTATTCAAGTTGCGAAGCCACATCAAAGCAATTGTTTTTAGACTGATTCTACTCGCAACACAACTTATTTGTGTGCTTTACCATGTGCATAGCATAGCCTGCTATGATGGTACAGAAACTAGGCGGGTTAAGGTAAAACTTACTGTTGAAAAACAGTTTTTTGAGATGAGTGCGCGGAAAATGTGCTTCGCGGAATTACCCTAAATGGTACTTGAGAGTTTGTTTTGAAAGCGTATTATTTGTTTGCGATTTATTAGATATTACTAGAGGTTGGCAATCCGTTCATGAACTGATCTAAAGGACTGGTTCTTCAAAGTGAGCGAATGATCTACCGCTTTTTTAAAAGAGCGGTTTTTTTGTAAGATTTGGACCACTGCGACCATTGTGTTGATCTTTTGTGGTAAGGATAAAAGAGCGGTTACTCACCCCTTACTTCAAGCAAGAAGCTGATAGCTGCTTATGTTGATTAGACACCGTAAGCGAGAGTCATGTGAAAGTTGTACACCCCTCTAACCAAACACAAAGCCGCGTGAAACTGCAATAGAATTCCAAGCAACCAGCTGCCACCGTCTGTCTACTCTACTATGCATAACCCATTCACTAGCCGCTAGAGCAAGCAAAAAATTAACTTGCCACAGTTCACACACAGGCACAGGGATTGGCTAATGCCGAGAGCGCACACGAATGGACATGGAACGAAAAGAGCGAAAAAACTGTTTCACTCATCTTCTGAATCTATATAACGTACTGCATCAAATTTTGAACACATAAGTTATGATAAAACTTCTTGCACAAAAAAATCAACATAAAATGAACTTTTCCATCGAACTTAAAGTTCAGCATGTTGGTTATTCTATTTCGTTACAATTAAGTGCTACTCAGCTGGATTAGGACAAGTTTTTTTGTGAAATAAACGAAAATTCAGAACTCGGTCTTGATCCAAATTCCGAACACTTCAACGTAATCGCTAAGAGATAGATAAGCTAACCGTCTGAATACTTACTGTCACTTTTTCCAATGCCTGCTGATTCCCTGGAAGTTGCCCTACTATAAAGAGGTATACATCACAAGGTGCAGGACATTCCACAGAACGAAATGGTATAAGGGAACTGCTCCACTATTCATCTCAGCCCATATATAACATGAAAACACAATTGAAAACAGGAAAAAAAACACATATTTTCTAACTAAACCAATCTGCTAATCCATGGAATGGATCCTTCTTAGTTCACTTTAGATTCCTCATAAAGTATAATCCTCAAAAACTCACTTTAAAGCTCTAAATTTGATATTATAGTCAGGCATCTGCACTCGAAAACTCATTTAATTCAATCACCTACCTCAGAAAACAAAACCCGCGCATTGTTCTATACGGTAACAACGGGACTCGTTCAGCAGCCAACCAAAGTTTTTTCATCACTAGCGGACCACGTTTTATTTTAATCACTAACCAAATTAACTCACTACACTAAGAATACTTTAATCTTTGAAATGTTCACCTCAAATTTCCAAAAACAAGCTTGAATTAGCAGAAATATATGAGATTAATTTCTACAATTCCTAAATTTCAACTGTATGTATTTTCATCTGTTTTCACTGCGTCGAAGAAAATCAAAAGTTGCCAAATCAGCTTCTGTTAATACAAAAAATTCATACTGATAATGTTGAATTATTCCGACATAATTGACATAGATCGAAAGCACTGTAGTGGTTACCTAGGTTACCAATTTTGCACGTAAACAACTACAGCGGATATTTAGGTAACCTACTACGACGGTTTTGGGCTACGTTCATTCATGAAAATGTGATTCATTCATGATTAACAGTGTGATGAATATGGGGGCGTCATTAGATGAATAATTTAGCAGTGATTTAAGTTTTGAGGTGGATATGGAAGCGATGTGAAAAATGGTTTGTTTTACAAAATTCAAGATAAATCTAGCTAAGTTTACTAAATATAAAACTCTGAAAGATTACATAAGAGCACGTAAGCGTATTTTATTTATTTGTTCAGTGGTTTCGTGAAAATTTGGTGTTGAATCCGTGCATTCTTCGTGAATATCGGCTTAATGAGATGAACAATGGAGCAGTTCCCCTATAATAATTACACTTTTCACTACACTAGCCGCAATAATTCAATTTTTATTGTAAAGTGTTCGAAGTTTAAGACTGTTCGAAGTTTGAATCAAACATTTTGCTTGCTTCTGCAATCCGCTGATCAGCTCGCGATCAGAAGAGTCAGTTCTCTAAAAGAACGAAATCTTTTGATAGCGATCGGATTGCCTGCGAGCTGATCAAAAGAGCCAGTTATCGGAAGAACTAGAGGTGATTAGATGCAGAATATGTTAAAAGAATATCTAAAAACATTTTCCATATCATCATTGGAAGCGCAGTACTAAGCGCTCAACGCAATAGGCTGAGGACAATGAAGATGAATCGTAAACCAAATGAAATTTCCTGACTATCTGAAGTTATTCTAGAAACAACATAATAATTAATCCTGAGGTTTTTTGTTGTCCGAAGAGCGGTTTCCAGAATGCTCAACGTCGAATGGATACGCAGATAAAGGTTCTAGAAGAAAACTATTAGCCCAATTGTCAGGCGATAAGAGAGATTAAAACGAGCAAGAATAGAAAATTAAACTAATTTTAAATGAATAATAATAATTAACCCTGCGGCCATAGATTATCAACTAACTAGACTCTAAGCTCCTTCAAACGCGACTAAGAACAATCGAATTGGTTCAGCCGATGCTGAGCAAATTGAGATATATTAGTCGTAAAAAAGAAATAAGCACACATACACATACTTATGCACACGTATATACCTTATTCGAATTTCAAAACAAGATTGTTTGGTACCTCCAGATATGTGAGCAAACATTGAAAAAGAAATATTTTTGGGGCGAACTTAGGTTGTTTCTTATCCAAAATAAATTGAAAAGTTGTATGTATGGAAACCTACACAATAGAGTGAACAACGTCAGCTTTAAATATCTCATCAACTAAAAATATTGAATGTATTTTGTTTTAAATTGATGGTTTAGAAATGGTCAAGAACTATCGTTTAAATCGATCGAGAAGTTTTCGAAAAACCTAAATTAATCCACCTAGCGGTCAGACTCAGCCTTTCTCATTCAAACTTATTATTTGTAAAAATGGATTTACATGCTTAAATCCAATAAAGGGGTATATTCACTCTTTGGGTTCTAAAATATTGATGTTTTAATTAAAGTATAAAATATGAAATTTGAAGTAATGTTAATGTTTAAGAAACAGCGAAATAAAAGAAATGACTTTTAATTTCGAACAATTTAATCACGACCGATACCGGGAACGTTCAAATAGTACGATACCACATTTAAATCACGTTGAGGCCATATATATTGATCAAAGCAGTTTCAAATAGTTCTTGATTTTTTTTCTTTCCAAAACTTTTGAACCACATATCAAATTGTTATGAAATTTGTTATTTGTAAGTTTGAGAGATGACTCGTTCGTATGACACTAGTTATGTTCAAATAAGTCGTGTAATACTTGAGATAACAGACTTTCATTGTTATGTATTAAATTGTTAATACATAACGGTTGCTTAGGTTCGATTATAATCATATGAAAAGGGAACGTATAGGGCAGTCAAGCTTTGAAACCACGTGTTAAATCATAATTCATCAGTTAACCTTTAACTAGCCCGTTCATCTGATATCAATATTGTTCAAATCGGTTGTGTAGTTTCCAAGATAATGAAGTTTCGTGATTTTCACATTTCGATACATTACAGACGAAGTTACAGTCCGATTACAGTAAATTCAATAGGGTATTATGAGGCAGCTAGACCTTTCATTTGACACTCATTATGTGGAAATCGGCTCAACAATCTCTGAGATAAGTGAGTGAGTTTAAGTAGTCTTCGGAATATGTTTCTTTTCATAGTTGGATTTCATATTTTTGAACATAACAGGCAAAGTAATAATCTGTTTGCAAAAAAAAATCAATAGGGTCTTATGGGGCAACTAGACCTTCCATATGACACTGATTTTATGAAAATCGGTCCAGCCACCTCTGAGAAACATGAGTGAGATTAAATAGTCTCTAGAAAACTTTTCTTTCCATAACTTTTGAACCACAAGCTCAATCTTCATAAAATTCACAAATTAAGGGCTTTTAAGGATAGCCCGTTCATTTGAAATTAATTTTGTTCATACCGGTTTTGTAGTTTCTGAGATATTGATGTTTCGTGATTGCTATATTTTGACACATAACCTCTAAACTAGGATTCCAATTACAATAAAATTCAATAGGTTCTTATGGGGCAACTAGACCTTTCATTTGCAATTAATTTCACGGAAGTCGGTCCAGCCATCTCTGAGAAAATCGAGTGAGATTGGAAGAGCGTTACACACACATACAGAAAATGCTCAGCTCGTCGAACTGAGTCGAGTGATATACGACATTCGGCTTTTTTGAGCACTTTTATACCTTAAGTTTTTGCAGTGATTGCTATACCTTTCTAGGAGAAAGGCAAAAAATTAATTAGTTAGGAGTAACATATTTGTGCTGAAGAAATAGCAAAATAGAGGAATGACTCTGAATTTCATATACTTCAATCACGAGCAATACTTGATATGAGATAAAAAAAATCACGAGCAATACCGGGAACGTACAAATGGCACAATACCATATTTAAATTTTGTTGGGGCCACATGTTTTGATCAAAGCAGTTACAGTTTTAAATAGTCTTTGAATTCCGTTTCTTTTCATAACTTTTGAACCACATATCAAATTGCTATGACATTTCTTACTTGTGAGTTTGAGAGACAACCCGTTCGTATGACACTAGTTATGTTTAAATAAGTCGTGTAGTCTTTGAGATAATAGACTTTCGTTGTTTTTATAAAACGAGTGAATTTGAAAAGTCATCGGAACATGTTTCTTTTCACAACTTTTGTACCACGTGTCTAATCATTATGAAATTCATTAATTAACCTTTAACTAGCCCGTTCATTTGATATAAATATTGTTCAAATCGGTTGGGTAGTTTCTGAGATAATGGAATTTCGGATTTTCACATTTTGATACATAACAGACAAAGTTACGGATCGATTACAGTGAAATTCGATAGGGTGTTATTAGGCAGCTATACCTTTCATTTGACACTAATTTTGTGGAAATCGTTTCAGCCATCTCTTAGAAAAGCGAGTGAACTTAAGTAGTCTTCGGAATATGTTTCTTTTCATAGCTGGTCTTCACATTTTTAAACATAACAGGCAAAGTAAAAGTCCGATTGCAAAAAAAATCAATAGGATCTTATGGGGCAACTAGACCTTCCATATTACACTGATTTTGTGGAAATCGGTCCAGCCATCTCTGAGAAACATGAGTGACATTAAACACTCTCCAGAACACGTTTCTGTAAATAACTTTTGAACCATATGTCTTATCTTTATGAAACTCGAAATTTAAGGGTTTCTTAGGTAGCCCGTTCATTTAAAACCAATTTTGTTGAAATCAGTTGAGTAGTTTCTGAGATAATGATGTTTCGTTATTTTCACATTTTTAAACATAACCTCTGAACTAAAAATCCGATTACAATAAAATTCAATAGGGTCTTATGGGGCAGCTAGACCTTTCATTTGCAATCAATTTCATGAAAATTGGTCCAGCCGTCTTCGAGAAAATCGAGTGAGATTGGGAGAGTGTTACACACACACATACACACACACATACACACACATACACACACACATACACACACACACACGCACACACATACAGAAAATGCTCAGCTCGTCGAACTGAGTCGAGCGATATACGACATTCAACCCTTTTGAGCACTTTTATACCTTTAGTTTTTGCAGTGATTGCTATACCTTTCTAGAAGAAAGGCAACTAGGAGAAAGGCAAAACGAAATTAATTTTTGTGTGGTTTTCCTCACAAGGGTATGATTAAGGTTAACTTTTCATAACTTTTTCATTAAAATAATAAGCTTAAGAGTAGTATAAAGTATGTTAAATGAATATGTTGAATATGAATGTTAAATAATATCACGAAATTCGACTGCTTACTAAGGTAAGATGGCAATTTCTAACACAACAACCGCTTAGACTGAAGACAACCATTAAGTTTTGGAAAAATGGAAGCAAAATTTTCTTCAAATATTCATTCTGGTACACATTTTGAACGATACATGGGATTGGACCATGATTTTGACAAGAAGAACGAAGTCCTCTTTCGCTCAATGTTCATTGACCATTTCGATTTAGTGTTGATGTTTGCCGGATAGTATGCATATTCGACTTTTTAGCATTTTAGTTAGAACTGTAGAATGCGTTTGCAAAGCTTCTTATTTCGATGCCTCTTCGAATAGAACTCAGCATGCATAAACAAAACAAAAAATACTGGCATAAAGAAAAAGAGAAAGTTTACATAAACATATTCTCATTTTGCTCTGAGCGTGACTTTTGTGGAGTAGGAAAACGTCAAAAAATCGTTATGGCACAATGAATTCATTACGAGTTTATGTTCATTTTGTCAAGCTCCTGACAGCTTAGCAATGGGCTTATACATATTTTCTAGCTAACTTAATATTTTTTTATAGGTTTTAAAGCAGCATTCAATCAAGTTATATGGAATAAGGCGAATTGTACAATTATGTTTGAGCTAGGTGTTGCAGTAAAACTGACTAACTGACATACTGGAACCTTAAAGTACGATGCTGGTCTAACACGTCAGTTGTCATATGTTCGTATCCTGGTAAAATAATAGCTAGACTCAATATGATCGAAACGCTAGTCTCACCTCTGTGTTCAACAGACAGGCCAAGTTCCGGTTGCGAAATGTAGCACCTAGAAGGTGCTTTCGACATACTCAACCATAACCAGCAAATTCAGTTGATATTATTTCACTTATTTTTAAAGCACATTTTTTCCACCAATTCACCAAAGTCGACATTCTGTTTGCCAAATTCCGATGAAAAAAGCTCCGTATAAATATCAATCTGTCTGGCGAATGTGGTTGAGCGAAATTCAGCCTTCACAGTCTTCCTCGATAATGGTCGTCCTGTAGATTTGTATTCACTCGAACATTCTTTTCATGTTTGGCTTACTGCCGCCTCTGTTACCGTTATTAAAATTGGGCAAAAAATGCAAATCTCAAAATTTATACGATGAAGCCAATTTTCCGTGAAAGTTGCGCTCCTGTGTGCTCCGTCTTTCGACTTGTCTTCAAACAGGATGCACGAACGAATAGATGGATTCTGAGTTGCTGTCGGTGTACGATGGGGATAGGGATTTGGCGATGGGCGCTCGGTGGGTTGCTTCGGTTTTTCCTTTGTGGTGCCACATTCTGTGCAATGCAGGCCAAATGATTTGCCGAGGCAAAATATGGAAATTGATAATCATATTTCGAAATATGTATGTATAATGGTTGCCATATTAACCGAACTCATTTGCATCTGTAACAATGATGGCGCGGAATCTGGAATACAAGGAACCACAAGAGTGTTAACAAAATGTAAATTAGGAAACTTGAGCGGCACAATTTTCAATACTTGATAAACGCCAACGTCTTAGTGGGGAAAATGCAGTAAAAAACGATTACGTCTATCTGATATTTACGAATTTCGTTCGACCCAATTAAACCACAAGTCGTTCCAATCGGCTTTAACGCGATTCCGTCATATTAAACATGTCGCCGTTCTGGCTGAAAAGATCGCCTTTTTATATTGTGGAATGGCAATTTTATGACCCAAAACGCCCCCCGCCAGTGACGACTATTTTGGCGGCTTGTCAGCTCGTAGTCAGCACTTTTGATGCCACCCTGCGTCCATCCAGTTATCACCTAGTACTTATCGCCGCCGTCGCCGCCTGGACTGTGCAAGTACAACACTCTATGCCGTGGTGATTTGGCATGCTGCGAGGACGCTCACAAAAAGGACTTTATTCGATTGTTTGCCCAAATATCTGTGGCGCGACTGGAATGCTCTGCAGGCCAGTGGAAATTTTATCACCGTCATATCCGCGCTCACTGTCCAAACAGCTTCATCGGATGAATGGAAAGAAATATATAATACTCATCAACACTCGTCCGCTTTTATGTGCAAGATGTGTGCTGTTAGAGGCACTGTTGAATTTTCGGCTAATGATGTCAGCATAACTGAGTTTTGGCTGGTATTTTTATTACGGAATCATGATTTTTTTATTTTGGAACCATTATTTTATTATTAAAACAAAACAGCGTTTTCATACCAATTTACCTAACCTCGCAGACTTCAGTGAATTTTTTGAGTTTGAGTTTGACAACTCGTCTGTAGACGAATTTGGGTAAAATCCCTCATAAGTATTTATTTTGCTCGAAAAAGATAACGGAGGTTCTAAGTCAGTGACTATACTAATTAATCCCTTCCAACAAACTCTTTTACCAAGTAAAAGGAGAGAGAGACGCAGATTAAAATAATAAAGCGATTTCACGTGTACCGCTTTCAAATAAGCACAATCTTGAATGTACGCAAATTAAGCCAAACGAAACCATCAGTGCCCGTGACTGCTAAATAAAAGTTTATTTATTTGCTTCGTTTTATCACCCACAGCACGCCTGAAAAATACCTGGAAAATCGCTCTACGTTTTTGGATCTCTTGTAAACACCAGTGGATTACATGAAGCTAAATGGAAAGAATCGTTGTCCCCTTCTCACTACCCACCTTCCCCCCTACCACCACCGTCAGCGGGACAATCGAGTCGATCAGTAAGCAGTAAGTGACGTTGTCTGTAAATTGCATTACATTTTCAAGCAAGCACAGTCAGATTTTATCCACTCGTTCCCAATTCAAATTGTGCCAAATTAGATTTGGCTTGCGAACGTGCCGGCAGAGTAAGAAAACGGAATCGTCGGTGGCTGAGTGCAGTAGAATATATGGTCTTGCTTGAAATTTTAGGCCCCAAACGGGGACCCACGTTCGGGTGTACGGCGAATATCGTGAGCAGCATCCACGGCACGCGGCAACAGAAAATACAAGCTAGCGGTTCACCGCTTGCTCGCAGTAAATGATAAAACATCGATTGAGCTTACGCTAGCTGCGTCTATCTTATCCGAAGTCGATTTCTCAGCTGGCACACATGCGAGGGAAAAGTTTCACAAATGAGAAAACAATGCATGGCACAGTCTTCAAAATGTCTTATGTTGGAGCCAACGACGATGATAAACTTTGAGTCACGGAAAAAAGCAAGGAGGTCAATTGATCATTAGATGAGGATATGTTGCACCAGGATTTAAATCATGTTTGTTTTGTATAATAGTGAAAATAATTTCAGGAATCTTATTATTATTAATATTCACAATTCAATGTGCAAGGATATAACATCAAGCCATTGAGCGGATTATTCTTCAAACTTCTTCACGGTCTGACAAATCACCGAAAAGCAAGGCGAAAGTGCCGTGCCCTTTTTCATGTTAAAGTCCTAATTATAGCCTTTTAGAAAGCTTTCTCTTCTTCTATAAAAATTCCTACCAGGGACTAATGCTGCAATATAGATACAAAAAAAATGCATAGTGCAACTTCCATAATCCCAGATTCAAAGCTTTTTCATTCACAGTTTCCACCCTCGTCATTAGTTAGCTTTCAGGTTTAAAGCGGCAGCAGCAGCTGTATCTTTGCAGTGTGGATATTACGGATGATTGTTATATAAAACGACAACTAAAAATTAAGAAATTTGACGTAGGTTACTAGATTACACTTTGTGAAATTGAAAATGAAACTGGCAAATGTTGCGTTAGATTTCAAACGATTATAGCAAGCGAACGACTTAATGCCTCTTAGTCATTTATATGTCGGTGGATAGATAAAATGTGTTACATTTTTTTTGATATTATGTTAAACATTGTTGCTCTACTGCTTAATGGTGGAAAAAGGTGAAAAGTTCCAAGGTCAAGCTTTCCCATACATTTCCCTCGTTATTGGCTTGCTTCCCGAGCACAGACAACAATGACATGGACGAAATAAATTCCACTGCTTACATATTTTGACTCAACAAAGTGTTTTGGTTTGTTTGTCTTTGTCTAAGCTGCGTGGCCACGCCCTAATGGCAAAAATCTACTCTGAACTCGATACAAAAGACTACGTGTAGAAAATTCAGCTTCAGTTTAGTTTGTTACACAATAGCGAGTGCAGTGCAGCTGTTAAAGGTACGCGACATTGAGAAACGAGAGCTGCATACGAGTCAACTTCCAGGCAGTGCGGAGCCTATTACCCTTATTTTTCATACGGCAGCAACAGTTATCATCGTACGCTGCAGGATATTTAGCTGGCACAGCTACTGGAGGGCACAGCGGAGAGCAAATTTTATGCGCGGCCAACAAAATATTCAATACTACCAGTGGTGGTGCGATCAGCAGCGTTCTATAGCACACATTTCGAGCTGAAGATTATCGAATCGGTTCTTTTTAGAACTATAAATGCTTGAAGATAAGAGTTATTAGAATTTTCACAGCTACTCCTAGTGTGAAATATTCATCTATTTCTCAATAATCATTTTTACAATAACGACCAGGGCGCACCAAAGATAAACGGTAGTGTTGCCTATGAATAGTTTAACACAACAAGACATAACCCTCATTTCAAGAATTTTCACTGCTAAATTGAGTGATTTTCCGGTTTAATTGTATGTTTGTGCCCACTCCAACACCGTTATCAGTCAAATATTAGAAACGAAAATTGGTTAATCTAAGAACCAGAGTGATTTTCGCATTGGGAAAGCAAAAACTTTCTTTTGATGCTTATGAAAATCACTCAGTCGTATCGAAGGTGTTTTGGTTTGTTCCTCTTTCTCCAAGCTACGTAGCCACGCCTTAATTGCAAAAATCTACTCTAAACTCGATACAAAAGACTGCGTGTAGAAAATTCAGCTTCAGTTTAGTTTGTTACACGATAGCGAGTGCAGTGCAGCTGATAAAGGTACGCTACATTGAGAAACGAGAGCTGCATACGAGTCAACTTCCAGGCACTGCGGAACATGTTACACCTTTATTTTGCATACGGCAGCAACAGTTACCATCGTACGTTGCAGAATATTTAGCTGGCACAGCTACTGGAGGACACAGCGGAGAGCAAACTTTATTATGCGCGGTCAAGCAAAATATTCATGGTGCGATTATCAGCGTTCTGAGGCACGGATTTCTAACTGAATATTATGGAATCGGTTCTTTTCAGAACTATAGATGCTTAAAGATAAGAGTTATGAGAATTTTCACAACTACTACTAGTGTAAAATTTTCATGTATTCATGCATCGTTAGTTCTAAAATAACGATTATCAAAAATAAACGGTAGTGTTGCCTATGAACAGTTTAGCGCAGCATATAATATCATCAGTTGAACTCAACACTGGCACAACTCAAAATTCATAGTTTCGAGAAAAACGCATTTGAAAATTTGCACCGAAAATTTCTTTTTTCATTTTCGTGAAAAATTCCAATTTTAAGATTTCCTATTTTAATTGAACTTGTTCGGGTCTATCATGTGCATGTAATAAGCAAATGCTAAGAGTTGAAACCTCATTTTTCCGTCTTTTAGCTTTGTGCAATAAAAGCACATCTACTTATATTTCTAGAAATATTGTGAATTTTGAAACGGGTCTTTGTGAGATGAAACTTTATAGTATTTGGAATCGTTTGCCATCAATAACTCATAACTGCAATATTTTGAGTTGTGCCAGTATTGAATTCAACTGACGATTTATATTTAGTCTAACGTCACCATTTCATACAATCCCTAGGGCTGTATACCTTGTAGTATTTTTCTTATACTGTCAAAAAAAAATTGGATGTACTAGAACAAACACTATTTTAGTGCACTCCATGCTGGCGGATGATTGTTGAGGTTTGCAGGAAATTATACACAGTAGAAACCGGAAGATTTGTGCCTTTAAAATGGTTCAACTCGAACTATTTGCCGAAATTGTTATACAGTTCGGAGCAAATTGTACAATACGCTTGCGGAATGCTTCTTGTTTCGACGCCATTTCGACCAGCACTGTGCATGCATAAACAACACAAAAAAAACTGGCATGAAGAGGAGAGAGAGTTTTCATATAAATTCTCATTTTTCTCTGAGCGTATTTGTTTTTGAACATGAGCACCTCAAAAAAATTCCAAATTTTTAGTTGTCATCCGTTACAAAAGCATTTTGCTAAAAACTTTGTTATGTTAGAAACTTCCTAGTCGTTTTTCCGCTGGAAAGTTTAACGATTGTTACACTTTCAGGTATCAATAAATAAATATCATACCCATGTATTCAATTTTGTTCAAATAGAACCTGAAACCTTCTTATAGTGTAATTAAAAAACTAATTTTGAAAAAAATTTTTTTTCAAATGTTCTATCCAAGACTAATCTGACTGATAAAAGTGCAAATTGATAAAAAATAACATTTAATTATTCTTGTCTAAATTTTTAATTTCTTGTTTAATATTTGAAATAAAAAACAAGATTTTTTAGAGGAAATTTTATAACTTTTTTGTGAGCCCAAGATATAATATTTTGACCAAAATTAATAAACTCTATGCAGCGCCATGAAAGAAGGTCTCCTCATAAGTGGCTTAAAAAATGGTCGTATTTCTGAATCATGCTTTTTTTTGAGACAAAAAAGCGACACAATAAAATTATTTCATGAACCAATTAAATTTTTTGTCTCATATCTCAGGGACCGTAAGAGCTGTAGACAATATTAGACACAGGTTTTAAAGGTTTTCAAATTTCCAATCGAACCTTTGAAGCCAGGTTCGATTCGTTCTAATCCATTCCGGAAATCCGTGGAATACATTAGGCAACATGTCAAGCTAACGCTACCGTTTTTATAAAGACACTCTTGTTTCGCCCTGAAACAAGACATTTTATTCATTTTAGAGCAAATCGAAGAGGGTCGTTGCACTTGCTCGATCACTCGGTATGGAATGACACATACATTGCCTACTTTACAATTTAAAATATAAGTCATAAGACCAAAATTAAAATGTTTCATGAACGGAGCTCTCCCGTTAGATGCGTAGTCTATATATTAGTCGATATAAGTCTTAGGGGAAACTATCTCCTAGTAGTTTGATTGGCCAAAACACCATGCCGGAGACATTAGAACATCCTCGAAAAAATTACATTACATTGCCTACTTTACAACTAACAATAAAGTTATGTTATGCGCTTACATTCGGTGAGCTCGAATACATTTACGACAAAATAGTGTTTCTCTTTTTCAATTTTTGATCAGAACTGCAGAAATACTATTAATCGGACGACGCAATGTCAGAGCATATGACAGGTGAGGTAGATCTTCCCGTTTGAGCTTTCCCATGTACGTTTTTACAAGTTTTGCCGTGCTTTCTCATGTTTTAACGAGTTACCGTGCGTTGTCATGCAGTAGAATTACTTTTTGTATTTTTGAGAAAACCCTGCCTTCATTAGCGAAAACACGACACTCATCATCCCTTAACATCGAATCGTATGGAACTCAATTTCCTCGTTTTTAAAACATTCTCAAAGCATGTAATCGCTTGGAAATGTCTAGATGGATTACTTTTAATATCAAAGCAAGCTGTTCCTGCGTTTGGCACGGATCCTCAAATTCAACGTCTTCGGAGGTTTTTGGCCTTCCTCCACGATGACAGTGATCAATATCTACAATAAACGACCGTCTTTGAAGCAACAGAACCAACCACAGCACGTTGTTACACTCAAGCAAAATTTCCATATTTTTTAACTCTCGATGCGCTTCAGGACCCGTTATCTTCAAATAAAAAAGATGATTAACGCTTCCAGCAAATTACGATTGTTTGGCACGAAATCAGAGATTTTCAAACTACTAAAAGTATATGACACCACTTTTGAATTACTAATGTGCCGAAGCGCATGGTTCATCACGTTTTTTATTTTAAATATTCTAAAACCGACCAACACTTACTGTTAGCGTCATCAGTTTGCTGCGCTTAATCACACTATTTTTTGTGAAATTTCGATGATTCATAATTTCTCACTTGACTGAATAATTTTGCCCACCTGCATGTAATACAAAAATTCTTCATGACCAAATGATATACGACGTCTGAACTATCATTATATAACACAGCACGCCGGTTATGTAGGAGACCCGCTCGTTTTCGAAACCAAAATCAAAATGTAGAAACTCCAATCCTTATATGAAATGGATCAATGGAAACACAACATCGCTCTTGAAGGTGCAGTACGAAGAGCAAACGTGGAAAAAAAACGATACGATAATCACGAAATCTCACATGCTTCTTGGTTTTGCGGACGACATCGACATCATTGGTATCAACCGTAAGGCCGTGGAGGGGACCCTCGTACCTTTTAAGAGGGAAGCAGCGAGATTGGGACTTGTCATGAACTCTGCCAAAACGAAGTACATGGTAGCTGGCAGAGAGCGTTGAAGTCTCCGTAAAGTTGATGATGAGGTTGAGATAGATAGGGAACGATTTGAAGTGGTTGATGGATTCGTTTATCTTGGTACGCTTGCGACATGTGACAACGATATGAGCCGTGAAATAAAACGACGAGTTGCAACTGCAAACAAGGCCTTCTACGGATTGCGTAACCAGCTCAGGTCCCGTAGTTTGCAAACTCGCACAAAACTAGCGCTGTATAGGACACTGATACTTTCGGTGGCCCTTTACGGACATGAAGCATGGACGTTGAAGGTAGCTGATCACCGAATGCTCGGAGTTTTTGAGCGTAAAGTTCTGCGGTCGATACTTGGCGGTAAATTGTAAGATGGAGTGAGGCGCAGACGCATGAATCACGAGTTGTACCAGGTATACAAACATGCTGATATAGTGGAGGTAATACAGCGGGGCAGGCTTCAGTGGGCTTAACTTGTAGTCAGAATGCCTGACGAGAGAGCCGCCAAAACTATCTTCAAGAGGCCGTTTACTCCGTGGTAGGCCTCGCACGCGGCGGATGTGCGCGGTGGAAGAAGATGCACGATCTGCTGGTGCACGAGGAGACTGACGAACGGCTGCCCAAGACAAAAGACGCTGGACATCTCTAATTCGTTCGGCCCTAGACCGGTGAACGGTCCATTAACCAACGAAGTAAAGTAAAGCCAGTAAACAGAAACACCAAACTCATGTTGTGTTGATAAACGTGGGGTGCTGACAGTCAGAACGGAGCCCCCGCATCTGCTCTATCGGAAAGTCTTTCTCCAAACGATTAATTAGTAGGACAAAGATGAATAAAATTTCTCCATCAAATTCTAGTCAAAAAATAACCATCTCGAACGAACAGCAATGTCAACATAATGTAAAAACATTTCCAATACAAACATTGCTGAAATTTGAATTGAAATTTAAATTTTTAAATTTATGCCGAAAAAAGGACTTTTTTTTAAGGTTTTTCCGTCACAAACAAAAAAGTACATATGTCATACACGTGCAACCTCCAATATTAACGTTTATTTTTATATGTTCAAAATTACATCAACTTAATGTCTTAATGATAAAGTAAATCTAGTAAGCACACATAATAAAAATCAATTTTGGAGAATATTTAGGCTTGTAGACTACAGAGAACTTGCCCAAACATATTTACCGACATGTTGAAGTCAAATGAGGCTGCAGTGCACTATGGGATATTTTTATAAAGCAAGCGGACAAAAATATTTTTTTAATTTATCCAACACTTTTCGTATTTTTTCATGTATGTCAAGTTTGGTGAATATCGGTCAAGGTGTTCCGGAGATGAGGTAGAAAATGTATACATAGTAATTAGAAAACCAAAGAAAAATTTAGGGGCTTAAATTATGGGGCTCAATATTGAAAAGATTGGTCACCTGCCAAAAAAATTGTTCTTTTTTTCTTATTTGCCTATTGGGGTGACCAATCTTAAAAATAGGGTTACAATATTTTTGTTTTTATGTATTTCCTAGAGGGACCCAAAAATTTCACTACGTTCCAAATCGCTTGGCTACAGGTGATCGCAGGAAAACTCTTTACAACTTGTTATTAGATACTTGAACCTTTAAAATAAACAAGAAGCCCCTAGGAGTAGAAGATACCGTCCAGCAAAGGTGAAAATAATGATTTATTTTATTTTCTTCTTTTTTTATACTTTATTTTCTTTTTTCTACCCATATTATCACATAACCAAACGTTTCATATTTTTTAAGAAAACATTTCATGCATTTTATTTCTCACTGCTATGCGTTTTTAGAAAACAACCTGTGAGTTAAAATGGTCCTAATACCTCTGGAGGAGTCAAGTGTCCTTCAAAGCGAATTATTTACCTTTTTTGTGCACAAATGCACAGATACTGTTTTTTTTTTCAACTATTTACAATACCAAAAACGAAACGGAATAGTTCCCACTAATAGTAGAACTAAAGTGGCAACTGAAGAATATTTGTTTTAAAAGTTCCAGCTCTGTACTTTTCTTAATGAACATAGAAAAACTTAACAATCAGCAGTTGCTGCTGAATATTGACTTGACCAGGTTAGGGCGCCCAAATTCAAACGTAAGAATTGCTTAGATATGAATTGGATTGTGAAATAATATTCTTGTGTCAAACCGGTTTATAGATCCGTAAAAATAGGATCTCCGATAGTAAATTTCAGGGAACCGTGGTTTGTCGTTTACGTATTCGACAAAGAACTCTTGCAGAGAATAAAGTAACCATGTGTTCGCTTATTGTTTTCAAACGATGGAGGCGCCCTATCTTCTACAGCGTATTACATTTCAACGAGTTTTTATGAATGCCTGCAACTGTTGACAAACAAAACAGCACAAATAATTCCCTGCTGCAATTTTTTTTTTTTTTTTTTGAGAACTACACAATATGAAGCTTATTTAAAAATCGTAATCCTTCATTTTCACGCTTTGATTCTAAACCAAACTGTCAATTCCATATTCACTGAAAAAGTGGAATCAGCGCAATGCGCCGCATTTCGGGCACGTATAATCAATGCATTCTAATCAAATCTGTCTCAAATTGGAATTCCTCCTCATGCTGGTCAACAACCAAACAGTTGCTGAAAAATCGTTGCAAAGATCCGGATCCGATTTTGAATTATATTTCTCGGCTAGTCGGTTCACCTAACACACAAATATATCGACCAATTTATTCAAATTCACGCTGGCTCGAAGGTGACGATGCAATGATGCAATTGAAAATACCGCGCCGGTGGCTCGGGAAAACGTTTAATTTCCCACGCGAATTAGTTTGGTGCAACAAATTTATATAGAGCGTGGTTTGTTGGTATTGCGAGCGGTGTTTTGGATGGCGACAGGACGGTACAGCATTTGGTTATGCAAGCCAGTCAGAGTGCATAGGTTATATATTGTGGTGGGTTCCAAACTTGCTGGTTGGTGCTATTTGTTGTTATCTTTTACAGTCGCACCGTTTTCATCTTTGTTTTTCTTCGGCGAGAAATCTGTATGCAAATTTATTTATTTTTCCAAGCGCCTGGATTTGCATGCCAAATTTTACCTCCATCGAGGGTAAAGCCATGCAGTGGCCTCAGGTTGTCGTAAGATAAAAGAACTAACTAAATTTATTCTAATCAAGCTGGAACAGGTGGAATTATACAACCGAAACTGATTCAAATATTGACATTTCGAAGTAGCAAACATTGTTCCCGATCGGTTGCGTAATTTGAATACCGGTCCGGTAGCGTGGCGGCTGAAATTCTGCAATCGATACAGGGGTTTAGGGTCAACATCAAATTGATCACCATACCAGTAAAGTGAAAAGTGAAGCAGTTGCACGATTTTCAACACCTGGTAGTTACTTTGAATGAGCTTTTTCTCATGGCAACACAAATCCATTTCTATCTGCAGGTAACCAGGGACCACCAATACCGTTCGCAAGCTTTGGTTTACGTGATGACACTGTAAAACAACGTAATCTTCAGGGATTATACTGTTTCTCCTAGCAGTTCGAAAATCCGAAGATAATCTCCAACTTAAAGTGACCACCGGAGACCAGCGTCGCCCATAAACCGGCTATTCTGTCTTTTGTTTCGCAAGATTCGTCAGGAAAAAAAAACCAACAAGATAATCCTGTTCAGAAGACATTTCGCTTAACGAAGAGGCTTCGCTTGACCGAACCATTCCTTCGCATTGACATGCTTTAGTGAATCAGCAATAAGCTTAGAAAATGATGGCATTGTTGTGTTGGCTGTATGCCTGAATTCTTGTACAGTCTGCCAACAAAATACCAATACGCAGCCACCGAAGAATTGATTCGTATTTGTGGTCGTTAGTCATTCTGCTCTATGCCAATACGATGATTTTGGGTGGAAAATAAGTACCACAGATTCGTTCGTTGGCACTTTTATGCATATTACAGGGGTAATGCTGATACGGAAAATGAATTTTTCTTCAAATACTTGCCATTGTGTAAGATTTTATAATAGCAAAAGATATCTCAATTCGTCGCCTCGTTTATTTTTTGAAATGTACTCAATATAAAGTATTAGAATTGATATTTAATAAAGTGTATTATTTGATGAAACGAATCAGAAAATTAAGTAAGGATTCTAAAAAATCATTACAATGGTCTATTAGGCCAAGAGAGTCCATAAATGTAAGAACGACTACGGTTTGGCACTATTGCAACGTAATCGAGTGGATTTTTTTAAGACATTTTCCATGATTGACACGTTGATCCAATACTCAGCGTCTGGAAGGATGATCGAAGCGACCGGATTTCGGCCTCCGTTCGACTTTTTTTGTGTCTGCGTTTAGTTATTCTCGATCTTAAAACTTTTCTCAGTATTCAACACGTAGTAAGCAATTTATGATTAATTAGCTGTGTGAAGGCGTTTATCTGCACTTGTTTTCTTCAATTGCGAAGAGAATATCACACCAACCCAGTGTTGTAATTACAAACAACCCTAGAGCTTGATCAATAACTTCAAAGCACCTGTAAAACAATCAATAAATATTATCATTAAACGACGTTTATGTTCTACGCCGTCAATAGATATAGCACAACTATTTGCGCTTATCTGGCAAATCTTCCTTTGTAATATTACAGATTCATTCATATCCACGCTATGATTGAGCCTCATTCGGTGCGCTTTGACCATCAGCCATCCGGCCTTACGATGTATCTTGTGCTCAATGAGTATAATTAATGGACCTAATCGCAACCGCTTAAATCGTCACTTCAGAGCACGCCGGCGAATGCGTCCTTTCATGTAAAGCAATTATGGGCAAAATATCCTGCAGGGCAGATTTCAGTACCCATAAATGTTGTTAACACTTACTCTACTAGACTCAGCTGTTTGTGTCGGTTTGCTCTATGAGTAGGTCACAAACAGGACTATAATACCACCCTATACCCTGCTCATAGCATAGTATCTTTACGATTTCCAACTCATCAGCGTGCGTGCTTTGTTGGATGCCTTAGAACGTTCAGAAGAACGCCATAAATCGTAACATTACATCGTACGTCCCAATCGGAGAAGGGCTTTCAGCGCGAGAGTATTGTAAACTATATAATGAACACGACACTATCACCCAGTTTCAAGTGCTACATCAGCAACTACGACACTGCTGCCACAGCCTGCATCCAACATTGTCGCATCGGGAACGAATCTGGCAAATTTAGATATTTTATCACAATTTCGTCACGCTCTGAATAGTCGCTCGAACATTCTGCGGCTGCTGGCTGGCCTCGAAAGAGGATTCCTGCTGTGCCAGCGGTATCTTGCGGGGACTCTGCCCCCAAAACCGAACCGGCAACTGACAAACGTCTATGCAAACTTATTTTACGACAGCATCTTTTGTTCCAACATGGGGCTGGTACTGTCGATCTTTGGGCTAACGGAGCAGTTCTAACCGCAATCGATATAAACGGATACAGCCGGCGCCCGTTTGCTCTGAAATTTGCTCTTTGTAGATAATTACTTTACTATTAAACGAAACGATTCCAGTGTTCTTTGGGAAATATTTGCACTTGTCGTTGTTCGATACAAAATGATATTTTGCTTCAAGTGGACGCTCGGTTCTTGGATATGACCGCGTCAAACGTGATAAAAATTATGAGTATTAGACATTCCTGTTGATGCTGTAGTAGAAAAGTTGCTTTTTCGATTAAGTTTCGAGAAAATTTTAGGGAGTATTATGAAAACGGTTGCTTGGTAAGTATTTGCTTTTCTAAAATTTAATTTTTCAGTAACCAACACCACAATTATACCGAACATTTAAAACATACCATTCACACACATTTGAACATACATTAACACATACACATGCAAATAACATGAAATTAATATGTTTCAAATATATGATACGAAATTTCTTCTGATCGCGATATAATGGAAACGTCACTGTACTCATATATAGATCGGACTCGATTATGTATTATTTTAGATTCCTCTATTTACAGCAGATTTTTTTTTATTTCAAATATGATTTCTTTGAGATTGAACTGTCATTGGGAAACGTCTATAAAATACGCGTGAGGAGAAGAGAAGAAGGGCTATCTGGTTAACTAAATTCTGAGGATCTATACAGAAAAAGAGGGTTTCGAAAATATTTATTTTTGTTCTGCGTAATCAATAGTCGTTCCATCATTATTATTTTTTCAAAAAAAATAAAGGAAAATAAAATGAAAAAAGATAAAAAAATAAATATAATAAATATAATAAATATAATAAATAAGAATATATGGAAAAATAGATAAGAAAAATTTAAAATTTTATCGCAATTTTTTTCAAAATTGAGTTCGTGCACCATTAAGGGGTTATATACCTTTTTGGTCCAGAAAAAAGAGGGGAGTTTGAATTTATTTTTAAGTGCATAGCACCATTTTTATTGCATCAAAGTGATATTTTTCTGAAAGTACAGTTTTTCAACAACAAAAAAATACGTTTGATTTTGAAATATACCAATTATTGCTAGAGTAACGGCCGTTTCCCCGAAACGCTTTATTTTGCAGAGGCTTGCGGTGATCCTGATAGAGACTCAGCGGGTCAACTGAAACCAAAAAACTCATATTATTTCATTAGTTTAGAAGTGTGTCGTGTCCTTGAACGATCGTTTTTATGAGTATTTTGTTTTCAGTGCAAACAGGAACGTTTTTCGCAAAAAAATTCACGTTTTGAGCGCCGTAAAAATTGCATTAAAATTTTTTTTGCGGCAAAATGTAACTGTATGCTTCCAAAAGCGATCGTTCAAGGACCGACGACATTAATTACGAAAATTTAAAAAAAAACCTAGATTAATCCACCTAGCGGTCAAACCCAGCCTTTCTCATTCAAACTTTTATTTGTAAAAATAGATTTACAAGAACGCTTCAATCCAATAAATGTATATTCACTGTCATTAAAATGTCCCATACAAATGAAACCTAAATTTCTGCGCAACTCAAGAACAAACCAAGCAAATGAAACCGAATTTGGCATGTGGATGTTTTAAGGGGTAACAAATAAGTCCATAATAGTTGGACGCCCCTCCCTTTTCTGGAAGGGAGGGGTTCCATACAAATGAAACACAAATTTCTGCACATCTCGAAAACTAATTAACTAGGGTAACCGCTCCCATATTCATCTCAGTACCTATATTCATCTCATCACGCCTTTTTGATCAATTTATCGTCAAATTTTATCATATTTTCAACGTAAAACTTTCAGCCACTAGAGAAAATCGAGAAGCAAATAGATATACTTTCAAAAATTTGTAGAAATTTGACGGTAAATTGGTCAAATGAGATGAAATAAGATGAATATAGATGCACCAAGCTGTTGAGATGAATAATGGAGCGATTACCCTAAATGGAACCGAATTTGGCAGGTAAATGTTTTTAATGGTAACAAATATGTCCATTATGTTTTAACACCCCTCCTTCTTTTGGTGTTTTTGCCTGCCTATGCTCCATTCTATAACCCGATTGCCATACAAACGAAACACATATTTTTTGCACATCTCGAGAACTAACCGAGTAAATGGAACCAAATTTGGCAGGTGAATGTTTTTAGTGGTAACAAATATGTTCCATAATCGACCTCAAGCAACATTTTAAATTGTAATATGGCAACTTCCGGTTTCTGGAAAACAGCCAAAAAGGGCCGATTTCCACCCAATATAATAATATCCGGATCCAGAACGATACACAGGAGCTAAAATCGACCACAGATACCATTTTGAATTCTAAGATGGCGACTTTCGGTTTCGGAAAAATAGCGGCAAACGACCAAATACCACCCATTATGGGTATTTTCGGAATTGTAATGATGCACTGGAGCCACAAATCGACTTCAGACAACATTTTGAATTGGAAGATGGCAACTTCCGGTGTCTGTAAAATAGCCTAAAATGGACGATTCCCATTAAATATGTGTATCTCCGGAACCAAAAAGATGCACAGAAGCTAAAAAATGATCACAGACACAATCTTGAATTTTAAGATGGTGACTTCCGGTGTCTAGAATACAGCCGGAAATGACCAAATAGCATTCATTATGAGTGTTTTCGGAACCAGAATTACGCCCAGATGACAGAAATTGATTTCACAGGCAATTTTAAAGTCCAAAATGACAACTTTCGGTTTCTGAAAAACAGCTCAAAGTGACCAAATACCACCCAATATGAGTATCTTCTGAGTCAGAATGTTGCAAGAAGCTGAAAATTTACCTTAGACACCATTCTGGATTGTAGGATGGCAACTTATGGTTTCTGGAAAACAGCCAAAAATGGCCGATTTACGTCTAACATGAGTATCTCCGGATCTAGAATAATACACAGTAGCTGAAATCGACCACAGACCCCATTTTGGATTCTAGGTTGGCGACTTCCGGTTCCTGGGATACAGCCGAAAATGATCGAATAACACCCAATATGGGTGTTTCTTCAACCAGAATGACGCTCAGAGGCCAGAAATTATCTTAAATACCATTTTGAAATCCAAGATGGCGACTTCCGGTTTGTGAAAAACATCCTAAAATAACCAAATGCCATCCAATATGAGTATCTCTGGAACCAGAATGATGCAAGGAGCTAACAATTGACCTCAGACACCATTTTGAATTGCTAAATGGCAACTTCTAGGAAACAGTCGAAAATGACCGAATGATACTCAATATGGATATTTCCGTAATTGAGATGATGCATACAAACTAAACATTGACCCTGGACACCATTTTCAATTTGAAGACGACCACTTTTAGTTTCTGGAAAACAACCAAAATAACTAAATACCTCCCAATATGTAAAATTGAGTATATCGGCTTTCCAGTCATCTGCTTATCAAAACGAAAATTTATTTTCTATTTCCGACGTTTCGATTTAATATAAAATCTTTTTCAAGGATTAGAAAGGATATCGTTTTTTGTCTAATAGCTTTATGTTTTGAGCATCAACGGTCAAAGATTTAATTGTGGCTAGCATTACGTTATACGCAGTGAGAAGTGCTACTACGAATTCAGCTTAGAGTGATATATTTTTTTAGTTTTTTTAGTTCAAGTTTATTTTATTTCAAATGCAAGAACGTAAACGAATGCTAGCCACAATTAAATCTTTGACCGTTGATGCTCAAAACATAAAGCTATTAGACAGAAAACGATATCCTTTCTAATCCTTGAAAAAGATTTTATATTAAATCGAAACGTCGGAAATAGAAAATAAATTTTCGTTTTGATAAGCAGATGACTGGAAAGCCGATATACTCAATTTTACTCAAGCAATTATCAGTCGTAAGTTGTTGAACCTCCCAATATGGGTATTTCCGGTGTCAGATTGATGCCAGAGAATCTGCTGAAAATGACCGAATACCACTCAATATGAATATATTCAGAATTGAGGCGATTTACAGAAGACGAAAGTCGAGGATGTTGTTATTTCGATAAAACCAATCATTCCAAACGATTTGTCTTTTGATTTTGATCATATCCTATGGCCGATTCGTCGTGCATTTGCAACGAATCAATGAATTAGGAACGTTCAAATAGTACGATACCACATTTAGATTATGTTGAGGCCACATATATCAATCAAAGCAGGAATAGTTTTTAATAGTCTTTGAATGTCTTTTCTTTCCATAACTTTTGAGCCACATATCAAATTGTTATGAAATTTGTTATTTGTAAGTTTGAGAGATGACTCGTTCGTATGACACTAGTTATGTTTAAATAAGTCATGTAATCTTTGAGATAATAGACTTTCGTTGTTTTATTAACAATTTAATACATAACGTTAAGTTCGATTATAATCAAATGATATGGGAACGTATAGGGCAGCCAAACTTTGAAACCACGAGTTCAATCAGATTTCATCAGTTAACCCTTAACTAGCCCACTCATTTAATAATAATATTGATCAAATCGGTTGTGTAGTTTCTGAGATAATGAAGTTTCGTGATTTTCACATTTCGGTACATTACAAACAAAGTTACAGTTCGATTACAGTAAAATTCACTAGGGTGTTATGAGGCAGCTAGACCTTTCATATGACACTAGTTTTGTGGAAATTGGGTCAGCCATCTCTGAGAAAAGTGAGTGAGTCCAAGTAGTCTTCGGAATATGTTCCTTTTCATAGCTGGATTTCACATTTTCAAACATAACAGGCAAAGTAATAATCCGATTACAAAACAAATCAATAGGGGGGGCAACTAGACCTTCCATTTGACACTGATTTTATGAAAATCGGTACAGCCATCTCTGAGAAACATGAGTGAGATTAAGTAGTCTTGAAAACACGCTGGTTGTCATATCTTTTGAACGACTAGTTCAATCTTTATTAAATTCGAAACTTAAAAGTATTTTAGGTAGCCCGTTCATTTGAAATCAATTGTGTACAAATCGGTTGTGTAGTTTCCAAGATAATGATGTTTCATGATTTTTACATTTTGACACATAACCTAAAAACTAAAAATCCGATTACAATGAAATTTGATAGGGTCTTATGGGACAACAAGACCTTTCATTTGCAATTAATTTCAGAAAAATCGGTCAAGCCATCACTGAGAAAAGTGAGTGAGAATAAAAATCTGCACATACACACACACACACACACACACACACACACACACACACACACAGAAAATGCTCAGCTCGTCGAGCTAAGTCGAGTGATATATGCCATTCGGCCCTTTGGAGCACTTTCATACTTTCGGTTTTGCAAGTGATTGCTATACCTTTCTAGGAGAAAGGCAAAAAGATGAAGGAAATCGGTTCAGTAGTTTTCCCGCAATCAGGATCACGGCAAAGTCATTTTTCGGAAAACACTATTTCGAGATAATCGCGTGTAAAGTTTCAAGTTTTGCTTATGCGGCCGTGGCGAGGCGCGTTGCAAACCTGTTTCTGAACACCCATGTGTGTGTATGTGTGTGTGTGTGTATGTGCTTCTTTTCAATCTCACTCGATTTTCTCAGAGATGGCTGGACTGATTTTCGTAAAATTATTCTCAAATGAAAGGTCTAGTTACCCCATAGAACCTAATTAAATTTAATTGTAATTGGATTTTTAGTTTGTATGTTATTTATCAAAATGTCAAAATCACGGAAGTTCATTATATCAGAAACTACCCAACCGATTTTAACAAAATTGGTTTTTAATGGACGAGCTATCCTTTGAATTTTATAAAGATTGGACACGTGGTTCAAAAGTTATGGAAAGAAACGTGTTCTGGAGACTATTTAATCTCACTCATGTTTCTCAGAGATGGCTTTACCGATTTTCATTAAATCAGTGTCATATGGAAGCTCTATTTGCCCCTTAAAATAAAATAAATCCTATTGATATTCTTTGCATTCGCACTTTCACTTTGCCGGTTATGTTTAAAAATGTGAAATCCAGCTATTAAAAGAAACATATTGCGAAGACTACTTAAACTCACTCTCTGTTCTCAGAGATGGCTGAACCGATTTTCACGAAATTATTGTCAAATGCAAGGTCTAGCTGCCTCATAAAACCCTATTGAATTTTATTGTAATCGGACTTCGTTTGTGATGTATCAAAATATGAAAATCACGAAACTTCATTATCTCAGAAACTACACAACCGATTTGAACAGTACTGATATCAGATTAAAGAGCTAGTTGAGGGTTAACTGATGAATTATCATAATTGAACACGTGGTTCAAAAGTTGTGAGAAGAAAGTCATATTTGATATAGAAAATAAATCCTACTATAAATAATCCAATCTAAAATGATATTTTATCGAATGATATAATCGAGTCCAACCTAATTATAAGTACAGTGACGTTTCGATTATACCACGATCGAAAACATATTTTGCGTCATATATTTGAAACATAGTTTATTTCATGTTTTTTGCATGTGTTGGTGTATGTTCAATGTTCATGTGTGTTTGAATGTTATGTTTTAAATGTTCGGTATACTTTCACTGTTAGTTACCAAAAACTTGTTATTCAGACTGAAAAATAAATCCAGCAAATACTATCAAGGGCAATTTTTTTTCTAAAAATTGAAGTGTTCGTGTAAATTTATTTAACCCTCTAGTGCCCAATGCCACCATTTGCGGGCTTCAGTCAAACCTCTAAAAAGCTTCAATAAATACTTAAAAAGTGTTTTCAATGCTTCATAGTGATTTTACCAAAGCCCGTCTAAAAATTAACTTGGGCAAAAGAGGGTTGAACAAATAATAAATTTGAATGAGAAAAGCTGGGTCTCACCGCTAGGTGAATTATTTTGGTGTTTTTTTTGGTTTATCTAGCTTTAGAAACGTTTCGCAACCATTCAATGTCGAATTCGGATTTTTTTTATATTCTTTAAAGCTTTTAGAAATATTCACAGATATTTTAAGCTACATTTACGAGAGTTTCCATGCATTTTGAATTATATTTTTTATAGTTTTTTCTTGAGTATGATATTTTTCTAGTTTATAATTGTTTTTCTTCAGTAATTATGAACTAGAAAAATACCAAACTCAAGAAAAAAAATCTAATTTGGTTGGCAAATGGTTGGACATGTGTAACTTTAGACCCTAATGCAGTCATTCACCTTTGTCCAGCAACTCCTATCCCAACCTCCACGAGGTGCCGACCGGGATACGAGTAACCTTAGCGGAGACCGGGTAACCAACTCCCGGTGGAAACTATGGTCGTATGCTGACTGGGCAGGGTGTCGTGCACGGCTGTGTCCCCATTTTAAGGGCGGCGTACAACAGCGTCTGACCCGGAGCAGGCGGCTGAATTATGGAATGCTGTATCCCGCCAGCTACACCTAAGATGGCAGCCCCATCAGCAGGATGTAGGTATCGCGACCCTGATAAGCCACAACCACGAACCACGAACAACGAAATTAGAAATACGGCACGGATCAATCGGCAAAGATCTAGGCTACGAACACGGAAAAAGATTGAGGTTAACGATTGGAAATTGGGTATTTGGAACGTCCGATCTCTCAATGAACCGGTGCGAGGTGGCTTGCTTGCTCGAGAACTGGGCAAATTCCAGAGAAAGGCACTCCGTGCAGTTGACCCTATTGCACACACTTTTTTCAAGAACCACATTCACTACAGTGGCGGCAAAACAGCGGAACGGGGAGTCGGTTTCGTAGTGCTTGGAAATCAGAAAACAAGAGTCATCCGGTGAAAGCCCGTAGATGACCGTATATGCGTGTTGAGGATTAAGGGCAAATTCTTTAACTACAGTTTAATCAACACCTACGCACCGACAAACGACAAATCCGATGAAGTCAAAGATGAGTTCTATGACAAGCTTGTGCGAATCTATGACGAGTGCCCAAAACAAGACGTGAAAGTCGTCATCGGAGATGCAAACGCACAGGTTGGGAGGGAGGAAATCTTTTGTCCGGTCATTTGAAGACATAGCCTCCACTCGTCAACCAATGAAAACGGCCTGAAGTTGATAAACTTTGCCGTGGCCAGAGGAATGGCTATATGTAGCTTCTATTTTCCACGTTTGAATAATCGGAAACACACCTGTAGGCATCCAGATGGAGAAGCCAGCTCCCAGATCGATCACTGATTGACGGTTGGCACTTTTCGAGTGTTACTGGTTTTAGATCTTTTTGGGGACCATACATTGACTCTGATCATTATCTCGTCGTCTGTTAGGTCCGCGCACGGTTGTCGAACGTGCTGAAACCTCGCACTGAGAGGACGACGCGTTTCAACATTCAGCGGTTGAAAGCTGATGGCGTGGCAGCAGAATACGCCAGAGAGCTGGATGAACGGATCGCAAAACAGCAGGATGAACTAGCGGAAGATATAAATGGGCTGTGGAGCAGTATCCACCGTGCCATCGAACCGACTGTGAGAGAGGTAATATGCACTACGCGTGGAAGACAGTGTAATGGCTGGTTTGATGTCGAATGCCAGAGAGCGACAGAAGAGGAGAACCATGCCAGGAGCCGCATACTCACTGCGGCTACGCGTCAGATCAGAGAGAGATACAGGGAGGCAAGATCTGCCGAAAGTAGAGTTCACCGTCGGAAGAAGTGCGAGTACGAGGAGCAGGTATTCGCCAGCGCAGAGGACTGCTATGATAGAAACGACGTGCGGAGCTTCTATAGAACAGTCAACAGAGTCAGAAGCAGGGATTCCCCTGTGCCGGTCATGTTTAATGACAAGGATGGCAAGCTGCTTACTGATAAACCGACGGTTGCAGCCAGGTGTTAGGAGCATTTTCAGGCGCTATTCAACGGTGAGGAGCTAGATGAGTAGAGCAGGAACAGGATGACAATTATGAGTGACAAACAAGCTGTGGAGCCACCAACACAGGAGAAGGTCAAAAAGGCGATTAGAGAGCTGAAAAACAGCAAGGCCGCTGGGAAGGACGGTTTCCCGGCCGAACTTCTAAAAGCGGAAAGCGAGCGGCTGTACTATGCGATCCACCAGATAATACAAAGCATCTGGGTGGATGAACAAATATCGAACGACTAGTTGGAAGGCCTCATATGCCCTATCTATAAGAAGGGTCATCGATTGGATTGTTGCTACTATCGAGGCATTACGTTACTCAACTCTGCATATAAAAAGCTCTTCCGTATCCTGTTCTTCAGATTGAGACCGTTAACAGAATCCTTCGTTGGCGAATACCAGGTTGGTTTTCGACAGAGGCGTTCCACGACGGATCAAATTTTCACCCTGCTCAGATCCTCGATAAGTTCCGGGATTATAACGTGCAGACGCACCATCTGTTTGTGGACTTCAAGCCGGCATACGACTCAGTGAAAAGAAACGAGCTGTGGCAGATCATGCTGGAACACGGTTTCCCTACGAAACTAATTAAGCTGAGTCGTATGACGCTGAAGGGATCAAAATCGTGCGTGCGGATAGCTGGCGAAACATCAGCCGCGTTCGTAACGTTGGAAGGACTGAAGCAAGGGGGATGCGCTCTCCAACTAACTGTTCAACATCGCTCTTGAGGCCGCAGTACGAAGAGTAAACGTGGAAAGAAACGGTACGATCATCACGAAATCTCACATGCTACTTGGTTTGGCGGACGACATCGATATCATCGGTATCAACCGTAAGGCCGTGGAGGAGGCCTTTGTACCTTTTAAGAGGGAAGCTGTGAGATTGGGACTTGTCATTGACCCTACCAAAACCAAGTACATGGTAGCTGATAGGGAGCGTGGGAGTTCCCGTGGTGTTGATGCTGAGGTGGATATAGATGGGGGACGATTTGAAGTGGTTGATGATTTCGTTTATCTTGGTACGCTTGTGACATGTGACAACGATATGAGCCGTGAAGTGAAACGACAAGTTGCAGCTGCGAACAGGGCCTTCTACTGATTACGTAACCAGCTCAGGTCCCGTAGTTTGCAAACTCGCACAAAACTAGCGCTGTATAGGACGCTGATACTCCCAGTGGCCCTTTACGGACATGAAGCATGGACGCTTAAGGAAGCTGATCGCCGCATGCTCAGAGTTTTTAAGCGTAAAGTTCTGCGGTTGATACTTGGCGGTAAATTGGAAGATGGAGTGTGGCGCAGACGCATGAATCACGAGTTGTACCAGGTATACAACCATGCTGATATAGTGAAGATAATAAAGCGGGGCAGGCTTCAGTGGGCAGGAGATGTAGCAAGAATTCCTGACGAGAGAGCCGCCAAAACTAATTTCAGTAGAGAACCAGGAAGAGGTCATCGACTCCGTGGTAGGCCTCGCACGCGGTGGATGTGAGCGGTGAAAGAAGATGCACGATCTGCTGGTGCACGAGGAGATTGGAGAACGGCTGCCCAAGACAAAAGACCCTGGACATCTCTACTTCGTTCGGCCCTAGACTGGTGAACGGTCCGTTAGCCGACAAAGTAAAGTAAGTAATTGCTTTTCTTTTAGTTGTTTTCTTCTGGTTTTAGAGATGTTTCTCTGCAATTTCTCTTTGATTTCTGTTTTGGCCGTTTCGCTGATTTACGTTTTTCAGGAATTTTAACTGTACTTTGGCCATGAAGTTTCTGGTGGTTTGAGATTATTGTATTCTCATGCTTTTCGTCAAGTTTGCGACGCGTACACTTCGTATATTTTGGTGCAATTATTTTTGCGAAATAGTTGGTGTTAATTGCGTATTTCGTGCCGGAAAACCGTTATTTAGTTTCTGCTTCCATCTATCTCGGTTACATGTGTGGATTAACAAGTTTCAACCGTGTATTTCGATTCATTTTCGCTTATTGTGCGGCGTTTGTGATTTGCGAATCATTACCTATTCGATCATCATCTGCAGCAGAGCCAGCTTTCGTTAAGTTGCTATCTTGCTTGTATTGGTTACCTGTATACGGTTGATCGTGTGTGAAGCGAAATGAAGGAAAAACAATGCATTGAATGCAGGAATGATATCAACGATATCGAACCGATGCGCTGCGGCTTCTGTGATTCCTACATGCATATTAACCAAGCTTGCTGCGGTATTAATTCCCGTGGTTTGAAGGAACAATTCGCGCAGGGGAAACTTTTACTGTTGTGCACAGCTTGCAAAAACGAAATGAACGGTCGTAGTATTCGAGTGTATATCGCTGATACTCAACTAGTGCCACCAATACAACCAAACTCAACTGACTTACCAGCTGAAGTCCAGCAGCTTTCCGACGTAGTTGAAGCGCTGAACAAAAAAATTTATCAATTATCAATCAAGCAGCAGCTAGATTGGCCTGTACCCACGCCAAAAACGCCTGTTTGGTCTAACCGCACTATGAAACGTAGGGGCATTGATGAAAATGTGATCGCAGAAATCCAGTCCGATTGTGGCACAAACGCTATTGATTTGGGTGATCTCTCTGTTCTCTCGATTGCTCCCAACATCAACAAATTTTGGCTTTATCTTTCACGCTTGAATCCGCTACTAACAGACAGTGACGTACAGAAAATTGTGTCCCGCTGTTTGAATATTACTGATCCAGTGGATGTGATACGACTCGTCCCCAAAGGGAAAGCATCTCCAACATGTCATTTGTGTCCTATAAAATCCATTTAGATCCAAACTTGAAACCGAATGCATTAAATCCATCGTCTTGGCCTGTCGGTATGTTATTCCGTGAATTTGTTGATCGTCCAAAAACCCGAATCGCTTGCTTGTTACGGCCCCGCCGGTGATGACGGACGTACTTTAACCTTCCCTCCTGTTGATTATGTGCATGGTGAGGGTAATGGTAATGAGATTTCCTGCTACTACCAGAATGTAAGAGGCCTACGGACTAAAATTGACGATATTTACTTGACGAAGTCTGAATGCGACTACGATATTATTATCTTGACAGAGACTTGACGACCGCATCAACTCAATGCAACTGTTTGGATCTTCATATAACGTTTTCCGTTGTGATCGCAATATTTTTAATAGTGATGAAAAAAGCTTTGGTGGTGTTTTGATTGCTGTTGCGGATGAACACAGCAGTTCAATTGCTGAAACAATGAATGGGCGTTGCTTGGAGCAAGTGTGCGTGCGTGTCTCAATTCGTGGTTTAAAACTCTTAATATGTGGTGTGTATATCCCTCCCGACAAAAGCCAGCTGGTTAATGTGATCGATTCGCATATTGCCTCAATAGTGGAGCTATGTAGTAAAAGCCCAGTGAACGATGAAGTAGTTCTGATTTGCGGTGATTATAACCAGCCACGCATAGTTTGGGACAACAGTGACGACTGTATGATGTATACCAGTTCATCTCAACTTTCTGCTGCTGCTTCAGCGTTAGTCGATGGTATGAACTATTTGAATCTCCGCCAAGCAAATAATGAGCGTAACCATCTGAGCCGTATATTGGACTTAGCCTTTTGTTCCCCCGATCGAGAATTTGTTGGTGATGTTTGCGTCGCCCTTCTTGTTTTGCCACTAGATCCCCATCACCCGGCATTAACAATTTCGTTGCCCACTAAATGCAGTATTAACTCTCGTCCTGCTGCGCGCCGCACATTACCTGAATCTAGAGCGCTAAATTACCGTAAACTAGACTTTACTGCTTTCACTGATAACCTGAAGAGCCTAAATTGGACCATTCTACACGAGCAAGATAACGTTGACGATATGGCTGAGATATTTTGCGATACTGTACCAGTGGTTAAGTTCGAATTTGCCGCTTGTGAAGGCACCCGCTTCCCCTCCCTGGTCCACCCATCATTTACGTGCGCTTAAACGTGAACGAAATTGTTGGCAGCGTAAATATCGTCGTTGGAAAACCTGTGAAACGAAACGCAAGTTTAAATTATCGAGTGATGAATATCGCCGAATGACTGCCGCTTTGTACAAATGCTACATCATGCGAGTGCAAACTGATCTTCGACGGAAACCAAAAAACTTTTGGAATTTCATCAACTCGAAGTGAAAACGTTCTTCAATCCCCAAAGATGTTTACTACGGCGGAACTGAGTCAAAATCAAACTCAGACTGAATTGTTTGCGAATTATTTTGCTTCTGTTTTTGCTGGTGATACTGCATCTGCACTTGAGGCTGTTGAAGCTGCAGTACCAGTTCCGGCCAACTTAGTGGATTTGAGTACGTTTGACATCACTGCCGAAATGGTTTTGGCTGCTGCAAAGAAACTGAAACGTTCATTCTCTGCTGGACCTGATGGTATCCTGGCGGTAATATTTGGTCGTTGCGCACCTGTTTTGGCTGAACCTTTGTCTATTATTTTCAACAAATCTTTCGAACAAGGTCAATTTCCCGAAGTTTGGAAACAATCCTTCATGATTCCGGTATTCAAAAGTGGAGATCGTCGAAACGTGAGGAACTATCGAGGAATAACTAGCCTTTCGGCCGCTTCTAAACTGTTTGGAATAATCGTGAGTACGTTTGTTTTATCTCGTGTTAAAAACTACATTTCTTCTGACCAGCATGGATATATGCCCGGCCGGTCCGTTAACACCAATATTTTTGAATTCACATCGACATGCATCTCCAACATAGAACGAAAAGCTCAAGTTGATGCCATTTACACGGACCTGAAAGCTGCGTGTGACAAAATTGATCATGGTATACTGCTTGAGAAAATTTCGCGACTCGGTGCTTCTCAGAAATTTATTTCATGGTTGAGCTCCTATCTTCGCGGTAGAGTACTGCGCTTAAAAATTGAAACTAGCTGTTCATTTTCATTTACGAATAACTCAGGTGTCCCACAGGGAAGCAATATGGGCCCCTACTATTTACATTGTTTTTTAATGATGTGACCTTGCTGTTAGGTGCTGGTGTAAAACTGATATTACTGACGACCTGAAATTATACCTCGAAGTACGTACCGTTGATGATTGTTGTCGTTTGCAAAAGCTCTTGGATTTATGTGTAGGCTGGTGCCGTAAAAAATGGTTATTTCTCAGTGTCTCCAAATGCCGCATTATAACTTTTCATCGCAAGCTGAATCCAATAGTTTTCGACTATCACATCAACGACCAGAAACTTGAGAGAGTGGATCACATTAACGACCTTGGAGTTTTATTGGACTCGAAACTCTCTTTTAATTTGCATTGCTCGAACATCATTGCTAAAGCCACACGCCAGCTTGGCTTCATCTCCAAAATAGCTCGTGATTTCAACGACCCTTACTGCTTAAAAGCATTGTATTGCTTATTGGTACGGCCCATACTCGAATACGCGAGCATGGTTTGGTGCCCTAACCAACTGGTATGGACTATTCGTATTAAACGTGTGCAGAAGAGGTGCATCCGTTTTGCATTGAGAAACTTGCCTTGGCGGGATCCGATTAACCTGACTCCTTATCCTGATCGCTGTCGTCTGCTTGGAGTCGACACTCTTGATCAACGCAGGAGAATTGAGCAAGCGCTTTTTGTTGCTAAAATTATTAATGGTGAAATTGACTCCCCGAAACTTTTGTCACTGTTAAACTTTCGTGTTTCGCAACGCAGCCTACAATCCACTGGTTTGCTACAACCTAGTTTGGATACAACGAGCCTCTAGCCTCCTGCATTCGTACATTCCTTAAGGTGGAAGACCCTCGCGAGTTTGGTGTGCCGTCATATAAGTTAAGGCAACAACTTGTTAAGTGTAGATTATTTTAAACTATTGTGACCATCATTCATGTAAACCTAGGTTAGCTGAATTATATGCAAATACAAATAATACAAATAATTTTCAAGCAGCGTTAGGATTTTTCGATTCCTTTTCCTAAGCTTTCAGTTATTTGTTCTGTGCTTTGTTTTCCGTTCTTCTGGATGCGTTTTGGATGCACTCTCAACGAGTCTTTAGTTCCTTTAAGATATGTTTCAGATCATTTTCTGTTGGACTTCTTCTGGATTTCAGCATAAGCTTTTGTATGCTCTTTTTCTACCTTTAAGAAACTTTTTGAGGTTAATTCGTTGATTAAATTTTTGATAGTAGCTTTCTGTCTTTCTCTGATGCTCAATTGTATGTATTTTCCTGTTTCCTAAACACGTTTTCACGGACTTCGAATGAAATTTTGTGTTTTTGTTTTCTTAAATAATTTTCAATATGTAGACAAGTTTTTATATTTTCAGTTTTTACAGCAACTTTCAGCCATAATGAGCGAACTGTTGAATCCTTTTTGCATTTGGTCCCTCTTTTAATTTCTTCTAGCGGTTTGTAACTTTATTTGAAATCAATTTTCGTTGTGGTCGTTTCATGCTTTTAGTTCGGCCTCAAGTTTCATTTTGCTGGAAGTCATTCTAAAGTAGATTTTGGAGTGTTTTTAATAATTCAAAGCATAATTTGTGATCATATTCTTCTGGCGTTAAACAGCGTTTGCAAGTTAATAGATTTATTTGCTGGATTGAAGAATAGTTATAATTTTTTTGAAGTAATCAATATGAGATCAACATACAAGCTCTTTTGTTAATAATTTTTCCATTTTGTTGTTATTTTTTGTTTAGGTCGAAACTATTCACAGCAATATTTAGAATTAATTTGTGAATTTCTCTTTCCTGAAATTTTGATGCGTTTCCTCGTTTCTCCCAAAGTTGAATTTATTAATTAGTGTTATTGTTCTACTACCATTTTCAAATGTTTTATCAGTAAATAAATCACAGAGCAAACCCTTTTTTTTGTGAAAGAATGCCCCCGTAAACAAGGGGGGGGGGGGAAGATGGTTTTATCAATGTCCACTGTTTTCCTCGAGAGGGACGCAGGGGGATCTAAAATAACGGCCGCTAATTCCCTTTCAAAAATTAATCCTGATGAAAAGGAGTGTACGTTCAGCCAGAACGACAATTCAAAAAAAAAAAATTGGGACATATTTTGTGGAATTGATCAGGCAGGGAATTCAAAGGATACATAACAGGTGAAAAACTTAAGTAATCTTTGTGGTTCTAATGGAAAAATCATTTTCTTCAAAAATAAGCTTTTTAAGATGATCGGTTTTTTTTTTTAACTCTTTTTCAAAAAATTAATACCTTTTGTTAAAGTGTATATTTTTTCAGAAAAACAAATTTACTATCTACAACTTTGCCCAAGACGTCACACCGATCAAACAAACCTTTCAGGCTCTGAAAAAAATTGTAGTCATTGATACCCTCCCAAAATAGCATTTTCAAATAGATTTTCAAAAATGAATCGTGTTCCATAAAATTAAACCACTCTTTTGCCCACTAAACCGTCTACGCAAAGTTTATGCCAAATCAAAAACGGCAATCGAAACAAAAAATATTAAAACTGGGACATTTCTTGTGGAACTGCTGTATAAAAGAGGCTATTTTAAATTTATTATTGACGAAACTCATTGACATTTGACTTGTGAGTGTTGTGGAGGCCAGTTTAAACAAACTTTCGCCTCTGAATCACTCTGCAAATAAAATGTAATAATATGATTTTAACAATCAATGTGATTATAACACATCCATTTAATAACAATTTAAACATACACAGAGTCAAATCACAATTATGTGACCTTTGCAGGGTACATGGATAATTTAGTATTTCCCGATAAAACTGTCGCAATTTAAATTGATTATCACTGATGCAGATCGACAAAGGTCCCAATGGCATCGTAATGAAACTCACACTTCGGTATTGAAAACTATATTTATTGAGCATCAATGCAGGTTTGCTTCACCGGGAGGCTAACATGATTTGTACCTCCCCGAGCGACTTACCCTTCGTTTCCGGCACGACGAGAACCACAAACACCACTTCCAGGAAGCAGAAGCCAGCAAAAATGATGAATGTCGGTCCACCACCGATGCTGTCCCACGCCAGTGGAAACAACCTGGACAGGACGAAGGAAAGCCCGAAGCTTGTCATGTTTGCCAGGGCACTAGCCGGTCCCTTCACGTCCGAGGCAAATATTTCCCCCAGCATCAGCCAGGGCACCGGACCTAAACCAACGGAGAACAGTGTCACATACATACAGAGGGCAGCAACCGGAATCCAACCCAGCTTCGCCACCTGAAAGGCCACATCTCCGTCGGAGGCCAACAGCAGTAGATAGATGCCGAACGCTAACGCACTGACCATCATGGCGCCGCCGGACACCATGAGCAATGATCTGCGACCAGCACGGTCCACGATGACCGTCGAAACCAACGTCCCGAGCACTTGCATTCCGCCAATGATGATTGTTGCCAGTTCCGGGTCGATGACTACGTTCGCCGACTGGATATAGGAAGGGGAAAAGGGAAAATCGAATGTTTCATTTATTAACATTCCCTACGCAATGCAACGGTGCGGGATGGTCGGCTATTATACATGTCTGTAGTTCTAGTGTTCAAATTTGTAGGACAAATTTTTTCAACATTTGAAGAGTGCCAACTATAACAATATGTCTACACCAGCTTCGAAGAGCAATTTTAAAAAGCAGTCAGTTACTCAATGTTATATACAGTCATACAGCGATAATGTGTGCAGCAAATATATCTTCCTTATTGCCACAAACACCGACCAGTTCAACCGTGCTCACGTTCGCGTGCCGCCTGTAGGATGAAATACGTACCTGAAATATGGACGTCGTGTAGAACAGCACCGTATTAACACCTGACATCTGCAGGAAAAACATAAGACCCAACATCGTGACCAGCGCTCGAACCGTTGCCGGCTGCCGAAAGGATTGCCACACAGACTGCGTCTTCTGGTCCGCCTTCCCCGCCAGTTGACTTTGGCTACGTATTTCGTCGACTTCCGCGGCGGCATCGAAATGCGATCCACGGAGCCACTTGATAGAGCTAACGGCTTGCGAGTCATTATTACGCAATACCTGTCCGGAAAACAGTTGAATGTAATAAGTTCGGATGAGTTATGCGTCAGAGGATTTGCAGTTCGGGAGGAGCCGTTGGGTGCATCCAGAGTTATCTGTTCTAACGAATAACGGGGCAATAATCAGTTTTAAGTTTGTTTGCTGACTAAGTTTTACTGATGAGTAGAGGAATAATGTGGATTTGTGAAACTGGTTATTATGCTATGGAATATCAGATCGACTTGAACTGGTACTTGAAGTACGGTCACATTTTACCAACAGCTCGAGGCTAAGTCTTAGACTACCGAGAGATATTGAAATTTTGTTTTTCGCTTTCAACAGGCAATCTTTCTAAAAGACTACCTGTTGAAAGGCAAAGTAATAAATTTGTTTTTAAAGTTAACGAGTGTTTAGTGAATAAATTTGGTTTGAGATATTTCTAATTAAATTCTATAGTGAAGTGAAAGTGTAGTGAAGTTTTCCAGTTATGTCTGGAAAAAATAAAAAAGCTCGCTTTGATGCGGCTTCAAGGAAACGTGAGGCATCTCCTCCAAGTGACACTGAAATTTCGACTGACAGGTATGATATTCTTTCTTCTGTTGGGGATCTAGAATTCCAAACATCTCATACTGAGCATAAAGCCGTTATGAAGAAGGTTAAAGTTCCACCTATTGTGGTATTTGTAGCAAACTTTAAAGCATTTCGATCAGAACTTTCATCATTTCTATCGAATGTGAAAGTTAATTTTCAAATTGGTCGCCAAGGCGAAATTCGTATTTTGGCCGAATCTTTTGATGACCATAAACATCTTTTACAGTATTTGATTGAAAAGATGTATAAATTTGTTTAAGGCTGTGTTGAAAGGTCTCTCAAATGATCAAAGTATTGATGAAATCGAAAATTGTTTGTCAGAATCACTTGGTTTTGCCCCCAACCAAGTAATTTTGATGAAACGAAAGGCAAATGCCAAAATTAATCAAACTTGAATACACCAGGAAAATTACTTAGTACATTTTGATCGTACCAAAGTACATAATTTAAAATGTTTAGAAAAAGCACGTGTTTTATTCAACGTGCGAATAAAGTGGGAAAATTTCAAGAGACATGGAGGAATCCATAATCTTACGCAATGTCGGAATTGTCAAGCCTATGGTCATGGAACTCGAAACTGCCATATGGCTGCAAAATGTATGATTTGTGGTGACACTAGTCACACGAAAGATATCTGCCCCGTGAAAGAGATCACTAATAGTTTCAAATGTGTAAATTGTGGGGGAAATCACAAATCTAATTTCTTTAATTGTCCTGTAAAGTCAAAAATTATTGCTTCTAGACAACGTAGGAATTCTTAACAACCTGTTGTCAATGTGGGTAATCAAAAGACTTTCAGTACTGTTCAGGCATCACCAGCACTTTCATTAGCAGGTGTGTCTGTAGGTAATAATTTGAATTCAGATAACAAATTTCAGAAAAATTATCCTGTTCTGGCAACACCAGGCTGTTCATATGCCAGTGTCCTTTCAGGTGATATTTCAAATTCAAACAGTAACAAACCATTCGTGTTTGGTGCTGAAAAATCAGCCAGTATTGATTTAGGTAATCCAACTCCCGAAAAGATTGAATACCTGCAACAATCCATGCTGCAGCTAATGTCCGTTTTGTTGAACTGTAACTCGATGTACGAGGCTGTTCAAGAAGGTATAAAATTTACAACTAAAATTGTTATGAAATTGAAATTCAGCAATGATTTTAAATAATGCTGTAAATTTTCTAAATTGGAATGCTCGCTCTTTAAAAGCGAAAGAGAATGAATTTTTTAAATTTTTAACAGTCCACGATGTGCATATTGCAGTTGTGACTGAAACGCTTTTAAAGCCAAATATTAAACTAAAAAAGAACCCAAATTTTATAGTTCATAGGTTTGATAGAATTGATGTTGCCGGTGGTGGAGTTGCAATAGTTATCCACCGTCGAATGAAACATCGTGTTTTACCCCATCTTGAAACCAAAGTTATCGAGAGTTTGGGAATTGAAATTGAAACAAGTATTGGCATTTTATTTATAGCCGCAGTGTATTTGCCTTTTCAATGCACTGGTGAGCGAAAAAATTATTTCAAGGGAGATTTGCAAAAACTCACAAGAAAAAAATCTAAATTTTTAATCATCGGTGATTTTAATGCGAAACATCGATCTTGGAATAATGCTCAAAGCAATGGAAAAATATTGTTTAATGATTGCTCGGCTAGATTTTATTCAGTTTTATTTCCGAATGGTCCTACATGTTATTCTTCTATCAGGAATCCATCTACATTTGATTTGGTACAAACAAATCAAAGTTATTCATGCAGTGATTTATTAACTCATGCTGACTTTGATTCTGATCATCTTCCCATAACGAGGAAAATTTGAATGATGATATTATTTTACAAAATAGTGCTGACATTGACAGAGCATTAGAAAATTTTAGCAGCTTAATACTCAATGCCCGGAATCTATCAGTTCCTAAGGCAAGAGTGAAATTAAATGCACCAATTATTGACAGTGAACTTCAACTTCTTATACGTTTGAAGAACATACGGAGACGTCAATACCAAAGATCTCGTGATCCTGATTTGAAAATAATTTTTCAAGAATTACAAAAGGAAATTAAACATAGATTTACTCTCTTGCGAAATGAGAATTTCATGAGAGAAGTTGAACAACTAAAACCTTATTCAAAACCTTTCTGGAAGCTTTCGAAGGTTCTTAAGAAACCCTCGAAGCCCATTCCAGTCCTTGAAGATGGTGATTGCATTTTTCTAACGAATGAACAAAAATCTCAAAAACTTGCTCAGCAGTTTGAGAGTGTTCATAACTCCAATTTGAACGTAGTAAGTCCTATTGAAAATGAAGTAAACCAAAAGTATGTTCAGATCACCCAAGAATTTCTTTCCGAAGAGGTATTGGAGACAAACTTGAATGAGGTGCGAACCAATCTCAAAAAATTCAAAAACATGAAAGCACCAGGAGATGATGGGATTTTCTATATCCTCATCAAAAGACTTCCCGAAAACTCTTTAAATTTCTTGGTAAAAATTTGTAACACATGCTTTGCACTAGCACATTTTCCTACGAAATGGAAAAATGCCAAAGTCACTCCAATTTTAAAACCCGAGAAGAATCCAGCTGAGGCATCAAGTTATCGACCAATCACTTTCCTCCATTAGCAAACTTTTTGAATGAATAATTCTAAATAGAATGATAACACATATTAATGAGAACTCAATTTTTGCAAATGAGCAGTTTGGTTTTCGCCATGGGCATTCCACTACTCATCAGTTACTTAGAGTAACAAATATGATTCGAACTAATAAATCTGAAGGCTATTCGACTGGAGCTGCTCTTCTAGATATAGAAAAGGCATTCGACAGTGTTTGGCATAAAGGTTTAATAGCTAAAATGTCAAATTTCAGTTTTCCGCTTTACCTCACAAAAATGATACAAAGTTATTTAACTGACCGCACTCTCCAGGTTAACTATCTAAATGGTAAATCTATAGATTGCCTGTTAGAGCTGGTGTGCCTCAGGGGAGTATCTTGGGCCCAATCTTATATAACATTTTTACTTCTGATCTTCCTGATTTACCACCAGGTTGTGAGAAATCTCTGTTTTGTGACGATACAAGCATTTCCGCAAAAGGAAAAAGCCTTCGTGTTATATGCAGTCGGCTACAAAAAAGTTTAGATATATTTTCTTCATATTTGCAGAAATGGGAGATTTCCCCTTATGCTTCTAAAACACAGTTAATTATTTTTCCTCATAAGCCAAGAGTTTCATTTCTCAAACCCACCCATAACCATGTTATTAAGATGAACGGTGTGGTCTTAAATTGGTCTGATCAAGTTAAATACTTAGGGCTAATTTATGATAAGAATCTTACTTTCAAGGAGCACATTGAAAATATCCAGTCAAAGTGCAATAAGTATATCAAATGTTTATATCCTCTTATCAACAGGAATTCTAGACTTTGTCTCAAGAATGAACTGTTAATTTACAAACAAATTTTTAGGCCAGCAATGTTATATGCAGTTCCCATCTGGACAAGTTGTTGTGCAACCAGGAAGAAGACACTTCAAAGGATTCAAAATAAACTTTTGAAAATGGTTTTGAAGCGTCCTCCCTGGTTTACCACGAACGAGCTACATAGGCTCACTAATGTAGAAACATTAGAAAATATGTCAAGCCAAATTATCAACAAATTCCGACAAAAATCGTTGCAATCCTCAATTGCAACGATTAGCTCACTTTATAGACAGTAAGATAGTTTTAAGTTTCGTTTTAAGTTTCGTTTTATTCCCTTTATTCCTTTTTTTTCTTGACAAGTAGGTTTAATAATTTTCCTACAATTACATTATCTTAACTGCGAAAGCTAATAATATTCAATAATAATAAAAAGCGTACAAATATATATAATAGTGTTGAAATGTCACCATTTGTGGCAGAACACACAATACTAATTCTGAATAGATATTTTAGTACATAAATAAATCATTATAAACTCCCCCCCCCCCTATAAAAAAAAATGCTATGGAATAGAAAGGCGGTCAAGGATAAACTAGTTCGTTACGTTTATAACCATAAATTACAACTTGCACCAAGCTTATCGTAATCATCCAAAAATAAATGCAATGTAGGCTGATCATCAACAAGCATAAGCTTCTGGTCTCGTCTGGTGCTATCATCTCGAATAATGAAAATTGTGCGGTTACATTTTAATCTACGATAATCTTTTTGTTTGTGCCTTCCGGGCAATCTAAAGGTGGAAAAATATTGCAGCCACTGCTGCCATACTCACCAGAAAGGTGGGTGTTTCCGGCATGAAGAAAAACAGTGCACCGTAAACGATCGGCACGATGCCGCACAAGATGCTGAGAGTAAACACCTCCGACACCATTCCGATGAAGTACGCATAAAGTATGCCGAGGTTAATCATCTGCTGAAAAAGCGACCCCGCAGTACCACGAATCTCCGGCGAAGCCGTTTCGCCTATGTAGATCGGTACTATCATGCAGAATGCACCCGCTCCGAATCCGGTAAAAAGTCGTCCGACCAGCAGCATTGCGGCATTTCTGTACCAGACGATGAGGATCCAACCTATGCGAAAATAAATCGTTTTTGTTTTTTTTTTTTTTTGGGAAAATTTTGCAATAGCACATCAATCGTCCATTTGTTTGGAATTACCTTACCAACTGTAGTAGGAGTAACAAACAACAATAACGTTTTCCGGGCCCCCAACCGCTTTACAATCAATCCGGCTGGAATGCTTATTATCGCCCCGCCGAGACCCATTAAAGCCACCGCCCACGCAAAGTCCTCCCGCTCGATGTTGTAATCGGTTTCGCCATTATTCAAAATTTTTGGCTCCGCCTGGGAGCTCCAACCGAAAATGGTACCAATCGAGAATGCACCGAGTGTCGCTGTACAGAATAAATATTAAACCGCTGGTATTGAATTAACATATTTTATTCAACATATAAATTACCTACCAATCACTGCAGCTATATATTGTTTTGTGTAAAAAGGTTTCTTTACGTCAGTGGTATCCATTGGTAATCTTTTAGGCACTGAAGAGTTCAACTATCGAGACCAATAACGAAACTACTATCTCACACAACACAACAGCATAATTGACTATTCTAGACGGTGATAAACTTTGAATGGCCGAGTTCAATAAAGCTTCGAAGCAGGGGTGTATTTATAGAAAAAATTGCAGTCGCGATTAAAGCTGCAATTAATTATCACTGTAGAAAAAAAAACTATCTGACTTCCACCATGTACTCCGCTGATAACAACATAATAACAGAACAGAATTACTGCCAGTCGTTATCAATCATCATGGTGTTCATTTGAACGATTGACGCAGCCGATTCAGCTAATCAAGTTGTTCAATAATTGTACGGACAGCACTGATTATTGCACCCGAAGTTCACCAAATAGTACAATCATCTTCACACTAGGGCATGGGATGATAGCTTCTGTATTGGGCTCTTGCATCATTTTGTTTATTTAAACTTTATTCTTTTTGAAAGTAAATTTCAATCATTATTACAAATTCACCGTTTCGTTTTGCTGTTTAACAATACATAACACCAGCAATAAGAGCTGGTCAATTTTGGTATATCTGAAATATGATGAACCAACCTGAGACATATGGTAAACAAACCGCTTTGACAGTTTAGTGATGCAGCGTCATATCCCAAGTAACAATCGAAATGCTTCGAAGACATTGGATTGCTTTGTTTCTCGTTTTTTGTTAACTTACATTAAAGTCTTTGATTTTATTTTGTTTTTTTTTTTTTAAGCCATAAAATATGATCCGCAATTTTTTTACAGCCATCCTGTGCCAACCGTCATATACATAAAGTTGTTTGATAGTCCCTCTGATGACCAAATAAAACTTACAACCTGCAGAGTATAATTGTTGCTAAAATAAAACTAGATGATCGTAACTTAGGCAGATGAATACCGTGATAGACTTGTTTGGTTTTATATATGCCATGTTCTGATTGAATTAAGAGAATCAGTTATGATGAAGGATTTTGTATGCGTTCGAGGGTTTATTTGAAAACAACATGGCTCCTTGAGTGAAAAAATGCAAAACTATGAAATTCAATCTTAAATCAGTATTTTATTTTACAAAATTACCAATACCACAGAGTAGTTTTTAAATTAGAATAATAGATAAAGTCATAGATTTAAGATGAAACTGGACAGTGTTTTTATTTTCATATAGTTTTGAGGTTAGGTTTCTTTTCACTGGATAATTTTGAGCTTTTAATTAATGAACAGCGCTTAAATTGCTACTTTATGCTTGCGTCAGTGGTGCAAACAATCGTTTAATGTTTCAAACACGTAATTTCAATAATTTTTAAGAAAGTCGTCTTGCAAAGTTCTGGCAGAATTCAAGCACGAATTTTTACCTTAATAAAATACGACAAATCATGCCATTTTTTCAATCATCACCTCAGTTCAAAGGAAATTAATTTTGATTGAATATCCATTTACTACTGGATTACGGCAGCGCGCAATAATTAAGATTAAAATCGTGGCCGGTTTCACCATGAATATTTCACGGCATGTGTTTTTACATGCACAAAAACGATTTAAATGACAATAATAATCAATCATTATAGAAAGAAAATTCACACATTTCTGTTTTCACGACATTGTCGAAATATAACGTTGTTAAAAAATATTAAAATGGAGCCAAAATAAAATATATTGCTTTGCACTTGATTTGGAAATTATATCTCAGTTAAAATTTCAAGGCTATACCATGGCAAGGAAATCGGCTTTTTTTATTCTCGCTTATTTTCCATCCGTCTATTTCCGCCACTGTGCCAATCACCGACGCCCGGGAGGCGACTCCACCCAGGACCCTAACTTACGGCCCGTTGATTAACGGACCGGCGCCAACGGCTTTACTTCCTCATGCGATAGAAGGCGTGATCCCAGAGATTTTTTGCCTCAGACAATCTCCCGATGTCGGCTAGAATTGAATCTAGACCAGTTGGGTTGGTTGTGAGTGGATCACGCCACCTCACAACCATCGACACCTATGTCGGCGGGGGGATTCGAACCCAGGCGGAGACGTTACCAACCACGCTAGGCCTTCGCCGTGAGAAAACCGGCTTTTTGAACTACAATAGACCTGGGTCAACTAGCCAAGACACATGTATAAAGCTATTGTTAATAGGTTGATATAGCCCAGTGGTTGGCATTGAAAATTTAATGTTTTGGTTGTATCTAACACCAAAAAAGTTAGATATAAACTGTTCTGTTACCTAGGATACTTTTAGTTGTGTAAAATTGTCTGATTTTGTGCTAAATAATCGTCATTTGTGACAAATGTCGCTTTTCCCATTTCATGCGATGCGGACACTATCTACCACGGATTCCACAAGACATTGAGGTCTGGCAAACTTCGCCCTCATACCAAGTGCACTGTATACAAGACGATCATAAGGCCGGTAGTCATCTACGAGTACGAGAAATGAACAATACTCGAGGAGGACTTGCAAGCAGTAGCCGTTTTTCAACGCGTGTGCTTAAAATGTATGTGAGGATGGCGTATGGAGGGGAAGAAAGAACCATGAGCTGGCTCAACTCTACGGCGAGCCCAGTATCCACATGTTGTAAGAATGCCAGACAATAATTCCGCAAAACTGGTGTACGCCTCGAATCCGACCGGTACAAGACGGAGAGGTGCGCAACAAGCTAGGTAATTGGACCAAGTGGAACAAGATCTTGGAAGTGTAGAATGCTCAAAAAACTGAAGGCAAGCTGCTAAGGACGTAGTTTGTTGGCGTAACATTGTGACGCAGCTGAAATCCTATGGATCGTTTCACCAAGGGAGTTTTTTTTACTTGAAAGTAAGTATGGGTATTTGGATAAAAGTTTGTTATGGTTGGGTATTCAGTATGTAACTACAAGGTATACAGCCCTAAAGGTTGTATCAAATGGTGACGTGGGACTAAACACGGTAATTAGAGTGATTTTTAGTCACAAAAGTTACAGAGTCTGGAGACAGATTCAATTCGTTTGATCAGTGACTTACGTATTTTTATTCTCAGCCTCCGCCTAAAATCTCCTTTCAGAAATATATTTAACAACACTAGAAAGAATTTCGTTTACACAGGGTAATATTGTGCATGAAGTGTTTTTTGTTGTTATCGTAATGATTGGTTACAGCTATTAGAAAAAGTTTATTATATTCATCTTACTCTGAAAATAATTTCGAAGCCGCTACATAAGTTCACTAATTGGGATATAATAGAAGATATACCAGTTCTATTTCCAACTAGCTGACCCGGCAAACTTCGTACTGCCGCCTTGAGTTTTATTGACTGTTGTATTGCAAAAACTGAAATATCTAACTGCTGCTAAAAAAACATAGCCAAGATATGTTTTAGCTCTGATTTGTTTTTAGTTTTTTTTTTTTTCAATCCAGCGCTCGTAAAGTTCTGAGTTTTTATTTGATTGAACATTATGAAGCACCTTTCAATCATAATCAAATTATTCCAATACATTTCTGAAAATAAACAGTCATTCTTTTAAATATTCTGAAGGAAATTATTACGTTATTTATTCAATTATTCAAAAGCTTGGCTTAATGCAAATATAGTAATACCCTTCTGTCTGGACAATCTCACTCGAACAGATTTTATAAAAAGCTTCAGAATTCTAAATAATTCAAGCTTAATAAACGAAACATGTGAAAGTGGTCAAGGAATTCGGAATAAACGAAACATGTGAAAGTGGTCAAGGCGATCCTAGCCACTAAATTCTATATATTTCACAATGTCGGGGTCCGGGTCACCTGAACATGCGACATAGAGCTGTCCATGTGGGAAGCATGAATACTCGGAGTTTATGCCACAAATTTTCAGTGACTGTCCTTGGATTTTATCAATAGTCATCGCGATTGCTCGACGCACGGGAAATTGCAGACGTTTGAAATTAAACGGTAATTTAACCGGTAAGGGTAATCGGGACACGCGAGATTATTACGACTTCTCCTTTGTAGTTTCCTGTCAGAATTGTCGCTTCAAGGACATTTGCCATCGGGTAGTGGCAGCAATGCATCTGTTCTGTGGTAAATTTGACTTTGAATCTATAAAGTAGTAGTATTTGAAAATATTTGAATAGCATTTTTCTCTCAATTGAGTGTTTAAGTTACACTGGGGTCGCTTTTTACGCGGTTGGTTGTACCGCATTTAAAAGATTAGATTAAACATATTTATACTAAACTTACTTGATACCGCGTACAAACAATCTTCCGAATCGAGTAGAAATAATCCGCGTTATTGTGAAAATATCACGTTCAAAAAAAACGCATAAAAACAACCCGCGTAAAAAGCGACCCCAGTGTACTATACTTTATTTTTCTTTTGTTCAAGACTCGTTTAAAGACTATGAAAACTAAATGTGTAACTCACGATTCTGAGATACATGGGGTGTCGAACGTCGGCGCATTTCGAGCTCGTCTTGTTCTTAAACAATCAACTTCCCTTCGGGACTCGTATATTTTTTTGCTTTCTAATATTCTTTCTTCAGTGTTGCGAAGCCTGACACTTTTATTGACCTGCTACTACTCGTGTCTTAACTCGCAAAACTGGAACAAAAACAACGAATTTAATTTTAATTCAACGGCATGTTAAGTGTTTGAACATTTCACTTACAACAACTTCATCTGAACAAAAAAACACTTCGATTACAGCAGAAATTTGTCAAAGTCAACTGGAAGATATGCAAGAATCAGTTTGTTCATGTAGATTAGGAAACATTTCTTTTATAACATACCCTTAGCGGCACCTTCGTTAGGAAGCATTTCCACTACATGTGGAAGAAAATTAATCGAAACCAACTGAAACCTTGAATGAACTTATGTTTATTACGTACCGAAAGTGTCTTCTTCTTTCTTGCAAAACAGTCACAGCACAAATTAACAGAATTCGACGTTGAATTTAAGTGGAATCAACAAAAACCAATACAAAAATCGCTAGAACTATTCCATAAAATATTTAAAAAAACTAAAGGCTATCGTGTAAGTACGCCCCGGTGGTGAAAACTTGTTTCGAAAGGCAACAAAAAATCGTTACTCACTAAAACTCACAGAAAACCTCTCAGAATCTTAAATTTGTTGACTACCTCGCGTAACCCAGTTTCACAGCAACCTTGCAATTCTTGCAACGAAAAGCGGGAAACATCAAGGGTTGGTTTTTAACCTTTAATAACTTTTCCAGCTGATTTTCGTTATATGCCATGGCAATAACAATGGCATAGTGACGATTTGGTTTTCTCCAGAAAACAAAAATTGTCGCAAAACCTAATGGCCAACCATTTTTCGGGTATCTTTTTTTAAACATACACGATACCAATTGTTTTTAACGTGATCATGTGACATAATGCATGTTTGAGGTTTAATGCCACCAGTTATCAGGGCTTCTGGCATTATCGTATATCACGCAACTGCGGAGCGCGAAGGTACATACAGACGTTTGAAACTAAATGGTAAATTGGTAGGTAACATCTGGATACACGGAGCTTCGAAATTTTCGCTTCAATGACATTAATATTTCATCTGTTTTTTGAGGCAGATCTGCTGCCTAAGCACAATTGACACTTCGCAACATTGTAGTTTTCAATTCAACATTCAACAATTAATTGTAAATGCAGAGATTTGTAGGAATGCAATAGTGCCTATTTAACAAAACATGAACAGAAATCAATGCTTTTTGAGAAGCAAAAACTACACGTTTATTTTACCGGTTAACAGAATCATTGCAGCATGAGCAAATATTAATGATCTAAGTCAGTGTGCATTTTAGAGAAAATTGAACAGATTGATTAGATCCGAGCAATGAAAAATTATATCATCGCATATGTAGTGTTATTCTTCTTTTCATTTAACAGATAAATAAAACGATAATTTGCAACTTTTCTCAAATAAGCCAGAAATTAGATTTACATTATCAAGCATATGCTCTTGAATTAAATCGAAGCCACGTTGAGAGTATTCACATGCTTGTCGCGTTTGTTGCTACCACGCTATAGCTCTTTTGCATAGAAAAGGTGTAGTAGGCAGCGAAAACGAATATCACTTAATATGTGAATCAATAACAGGTGCTTGTTTACTCAACAACGACGCCTCAATAACGACGCTACAACAACTTGTCTACCGATCATAGCCTGCAATCATAGTAATCTAATGACGTTGTTCTTGGAGTAAAAGGCGGGAAAAGCCGAAAATATATTTCAATTTTTTTCTAACTTTATCAGTTGATTATTGTTATTTTTATGGCCTATTAACCCGTCGGAGATGAAGACAAAACAAACACAAAAAGAATCATTCAAATCCGTTGATTCTACTTTGAGTGAAACGCCGTTATACAGACACCAACTTATTTTTATTTAATAGAAGGTTCTACAGAATGTACCCCAGTATGAAAAGCAAAGACGCAGTCCCACGTCAAAAGGTGTGTTACCCTAAAAAGATAAAATTTTCTTAACTTAGATTTTAAGTATTTATTAATACAACGGATGCATTTAGTTTGTTGAATTTAGAATTGAGTGTTTATTTTTTATCTTTTTTTAATTTTTTAGAAAGAATTACTAGTTTCTTATGACTTGTTCTCAGACTGTATTTCAATACATCTGTAGGTTTCAGAGTTACAATTTTTTAAACCAAGGCCAGAACACTTCTGTATTGTTTATCGAATATTTTTGTTCTCAAGAAGTTAATAGTGCATCATCTACAGGGTGTCACCGTGAAAGTTTTTCACTTTATTTGTATCTACAATTTAAATAGATGGATACTTTTTCTCTAGTGCTTTTTTATTATCATGGTAGAGGAGTAAAGTTACAGTTGAATTACCTTATTCAAATCTTCGCATTTATTTATGGCTGGCAAACGCTTCTCAAAATTACACAGTGCAAAAAAATTTTTTCTTGGCTTCTATGTATGATTTTTTGATGAAGTTTGATGCGAAAATAAATTTCCCCGAGATGGAACATATTTCAACTTAAGGGGCAACAATGGCGCCATTTGGAATTTTTTTAGAAATCGCTGATGTTTTTTGACGCCATTTTGTTGTAAGACAAAATATCAAAATTCTACGAGTTTGTCCATATGTTATCATTTTCTTACCTATCTTTTAAGAAAAGATCTTAAATCGGACAAAAGCTAAGCTCAAAACGGTGATTCTACGAAACCGGTTTTGGCATGGTTTTAGTATATGTTACAAAGCAAAATAATATCGAGTATGTCTGAGCATTAATGGTAATGCGCGTAATATCTCGTAATATCGCGTCTTCGATAAAGTTAAATGCAACTCCCTCCCCACAAAAGGGGGAGGGTCATGTGAAGACAAATTGTTATTGTATCTTTGAGTATCGCTTACACCCTTGATATTAAATTAAACAGATTTCAAATAAGTTAATCTAACGTCAAGAAGAATCTATTTTAGTATTGTAGGGGAATTGGGGCAAAATCGACATGTTGCTGACACTTTACGTAGATCAGACACCTACCAATCAATTTCTGAGACTTTTTTACTCAAGATAAGATATAATAAAATAAGATATAAGATATAATTTGACAACCACTTTTAGATACTAACGCATTACCATCAATGCTCAGACTTACACGATTCATATCATGCTTTGTGAAATATACTAAAACCATGCCAAACCCGGTTTCGTAGAATCTCCGTTTTGAGCTCAATTTTTGTCCGATTTGAGATCTGTTTTTTTAAAGATGGGTAAGAAGATGCTAATATGTGGACAAACTCTTAGAATTTTAAAATTTTGTCTCAAAACAAAACGGCGTCGAAAAAACATAGAAACATAGAAAATTTCCGATTCCTGAAAAATTTAAAATGGCGCCATTGTTACCCCTTAAGTTGAAATATGTTTAAGCTCGGAGAAATTTGGTTTTGCATCAAAATACACAATTATATACCTATTGAATCCAAGGCAGAAAAAAGTCATTTTTTTTGCACTGTGTTATCACAAGCCGCACGCACGGCTTCGATCGCCCTTTCATCCCTAATTTTCACTAAACGGATCATTAAAGTAACATATATTATTATTATTTCTGTGAGATAATCCGAGAATATTTTGTTTCTTGAAAGCTCAGTATCCAAGGTCGTTTTTGATTATTTTGTGCATAGTGTCATGACTCATATTCATTTCACCAGCCATGTTTCTTGCAAACCGGGCTGAATTTCGCCAGATACGTTCTTTAACCGCTTTGATCACTGCTGCAGTCACAGTGCAGGCTTTGATCACTTCGTTTTTACCGGGTTTCTGCTTGGGGACAACCGTGCCAGTTCTATCGAACCCTTTAATGGTTCTGTACTCGAATAATCAATCCGAATTCAGATGTGACAGCTTCCTTCTGATCTGTATGTTGCTCATTCCAGCAAGAAATTGATTGTTGTTCATTCCAGCTTGATTTGTTCTCTACTTGAATCCATTGCTATTTTCAGAGGAAAAAAGTGAAACACTGCCTCTATCGCTTACAAGCAAATGTTTATTTTCCAAAATAATTCAAATTTTCTAAATTAAATTTCCAATACAACAAGGTCGCTGTTATGTGCTTTTTGAATTTTTTTTCACGTGGATTCCGGAGTTTAGCCGATTTTGCTACGAAAAATGGGCAAATGCCAGGTACTAGTATTTCTGTAACCGCTCTTAACATAATTGTAAACTTTCAAAATGACCAAATACCATTCAAAATTAAAATATTTGGAACCAGGATGATGCCAAAAACCGAAAGTCGATCTTTAAAGCCATTTTTTGATCTCAAATGTCTGGAGCTCTGTGGCTTCTTTTTTCTTTGTTCCAAAAATACTGATATAAGACGGTGTTTAATACTTCTATTGAACGGAAGTTGCCATCTTGAAATTCAAAAAGTGGATTTCTGGTCTGTGAACACCGTGCCGTTTCCCAAATACCCATATTAGATGGTATTTGATCATTCTAATCCAGTGAGCTGGACGTTGGCATCGTGGAATTAAAAATTTCGTCGGTGGTCGATTTCTATCTTCTCGTTTCCCGAAACATTCATATTGAATGATGTGTGGTCATTTTAATCCATTTTCCAGAAACCGGAGGTCGCCATTTTGCAAATAAAAATGCCCTCAGGGATTGATTTCCGTAGTAAAAGGATCAGCCCGGCTCAGTAAATATTCTTATTGGGAGATATTTACCCGATACAGAAACAGAAAATGTAAGGCGGCATCCATAAATTACGTAACGCTCATAGGGAGGTTATCCTTGAGCGTTATGATTTGTTACATAGGGGAAGGGGGGAGGTAAGATCAGCGTTACGAAACAGAAAATCTCTGGAGAGACTCTCCAAAAACGAGAATTAAGCAAATACTTCTACAGCGTAACGTAATTATAGGTAGGTGTTGGCGTTACGTTTCGTTACACATGGGGGGTGGGGGTCCGAAAATTGGCTTTTTCGCATTACGTAATTTATGGATGTCGCCTAACTCATTAGCTTGGATTTAAAAATGGCGTTTTTTTCGATTTCTATCCTATTAACGTGTGAGGAAAAAAATCCGAACAACTTTTAAATTGGTCTACGATTTCAAAGTGCTGCACGTATCGAAAAATCCTTCTCCACAAAATGAAGATCCACTTTTATATAACTGGTAACACGACTAGTCGATTCTGTCAAGTGACTGGGAAAAAGGCGTGGTCGAAAGAAGATCGTCGTAAATTGATTTGCAATTTTTGTGAGCAAAATGAAGAAAAATCTATAAGTGAAGTATTCCACTATTCTCAAGATCTTGGATATAGAAAAAAAAAACATTTATATACATTATTGACAAACTCTTCCAGAATGGAAATTCCTTCAAAAAAAATCTGGTACCGGACGAAAATGCACTTTGCAAGAAAGCAAAGTTCGAACGAAATTAAGGGTGGAAACGCCTGGTCGGTCGGCGTATTCATATCGTGAGCTGGTCAGTGCGTCTTGAACTGTCCTACAGATCAGACGTTTTTTCGGTTGCTTGTGGACTGGTCTTTGACTGCCTATAGCTTCAAAGTTTGTGTTTTCTCAGAGTGTCTTTTAAAGACTACCTGAAAGTTATTTCCCATCAGTCTTTCTCAAGACTACCTACATTTGAATTTAACATTTGTTTTAACTTTTTTCGTATCACCTGAAATGGCTGGACGGAAAAAGAAACCTCGCATCGCTGCGGGGAGGAAAAGAGAGGCATCTCTTTCTGACACATCGAGTGTCTGTAGTGACAATCCTTTTGATATTTTGCCTGAGCAAGAAGCTGGTGAAATGGAAGTTACCAATAATGAAACTTTACAAAATATAAAATCTTTAAAAAAGGAGAAAGTTCCACCTATTGTGGTAACTATTTCTTCTGAATTTAATATATTCAAAAAGGAACTTTCAACGTTTGTTTCTGACGTTAAAGTTACCTATCAAATTGGCCGTAGAGGTGAATGCCGCTTATTAGCCGACTCAGTAAAGGGTCGTGATCGTCTTGTTCAGTATTTAACTGACAAGATGTACAAATTTTTTACATATGACACCAAGAACGCCAAGCCGTTCAAGGTTGTCTTGAAAGGTCTCACCAACGATCAAACCGTTGATGAGATCAAACTTACTTTAACAGAATTACTTGGCATAGCCCCTACCCAAGTAATTCTAATGAAACAAAAATCACGAGGCGAAAACAGTCAGAGAACTGGAATTTCCCTTGTTAATTATTTAATTCATTTTAACCGCAATGAGGTTAACAACTTAAAATTTTTTGAAAAAGCACATGCTTTGTATAATGTGCGTGTAAAGTGGGAAACTTATAGGAAGTATGGCGGAGGTGAAAAGCATATCACCCAATGCCGTACTTGCCAACGTTATGGCCATGGTTCCAAATTCTGTAACATGGACCAAAAATGTCTTAATTGTGGAGACTCTTCTCACAAAAAGGACACATGTCCTGTGAAAGAGAGTAAAAATTTTCGCTGTGCGAATTGTAACGGCAACCATATGTCAAATTTTTATCAATGCCCAGTCCGTTTAGCAATTGTTAAGGCAAGGCAAGGTAAACAAAATTCAATTTCTCAATTAAAACCAACTTCAAAACAAAATTCTCCAAGCGTACCAGTGACGCATAGTTTACCTACTCCTTTGCATACCCGTTAAACTTATGCACAGGTTACAGGTAGTTCGAACATTATACCGCCTAGTGTTGGTAGTTCGAAAATGACCGTTAATATGGGTAAGCAAAACACGCTAGAAAATAATTGTACACCTATTACTCCAGCTAATATTGCTGCCGAAAATATTTTTTCTAATGTCAACTGCCTGGGGCCTATTACGGCAGGTAAACTTTCTTTTTTGCAACAGGCAATGTTCGATCTTATGAACGCCATGTTGCAGGCAAAATCAATGTTTGAAGCCATTCAAATAGGCACAAATTTTATTATTAAAATTGTTTCTAATTTAAAATTTAGCAATGATTTTAAATAAAACAATTAAAATATTAAATTGGAATGCTCGCTCATTGAAGGCCAATGAGAATGAGCTTTTTAATTTTTTAACAGTAAATAATGTGCATATTGCAATTATTACTGAAACATTTTTGAAACCTAACATAAAATTAAAATATGATCCCAATTACGTGGTTCATAGATATGATAGGATTCAGGGTTCCGGCGGTGGAGTTGCAATTGTTATTCATCGCCGAATCAAACATCGTGCTCTTCCCCATCTTGAGACGAAAGTTATTGAAACTTTGGGAATTGAAGTTCAAACTGAACTTGGGATTTTATTTATTGCCGCAGCATATTTACCATTTCAATGCACACGCGAGCTCAAAAATTATTTTAAAGGTGATTTACAAAAACTCACCAGATATCGTTCGAAATTTTTCATAATCGGCGATTTTAACGCTAAACATCGTTCATGGAATAATTCTCAAAGTAATTCCAATGGCAAAATTTTATTCAATGATTGTTCTTCAGGATACTATTCTATTTTGTCTCCGAATAGTCCTACATGCTTTTCTTCTGTAAGAAACCCTTCAACAATTGATTTGGTGCTGACAGATCAAAGTCATGTATGTAGTGATTTGATCACACATGCTGACTTTGATTCTGACCATCTTCCAATAACTTTTTCTTTATCACATGAATCAGTTTTAAACCCTATGAGCTCTGTTTTTAATTATAACAAAGCTAATTGGGAAAGATACAAAACTCATATTGAGAGAAATTTCAATAATGAGCTTGATTTGCAAAACGAAGTGAATATTGATTCCGCTTTGGAAGCATTAAAATGTGCAATTGTTGATGCCAGGAATTATTCTGTTCCAAAGGCTCAAGTGAAATTTGATTCACCAATAATTGACGAAATTCGTTTGAAAAATGTCCGCAGACGTCAATATCAACGTTCTCGTGACCCTGTTTTTAAAACTATTTATAAAGATTTACAGAAAGAGATTAAACATAGATTTACTCTTCTGAGAAATCAAAATTTTGAGACTGAAGTTGAAAAATTGAAACCATATTCAAAACCATTTTGGAAGCTGTCGAAGATTCTTAAGAAACCTTCAAAGCCTATTCCAGTTTTAAAAGATGGTGAACGTTTTCTTGTATCCAATGAACAAAAGGCTCAAAGACTTGCTCAGCAGTTTGAGAGTGTTCATAACTCAAATTTGAATTTTGTGAGTCCAATTGAAAATGAAGTCACACGTCAATTTGATTTAATTTCTTCCCAGAATTTTTTACCTGCAGAAATAATTGAAACTAACTTGAATGAGATTAAATCAATTATTAAAAATTTCAAAAATATGAAAGCACCTGGTGACGATGGAATCTTTAATATACTAATCAAACATCTCCCTGAGAGCACAATGGATTTTTTAGTGAAAATTTTCAATTGCTGCTTCAAAATTGCATATTTTCCCAAATTATGGAAAAATGCAAAAAATACTCCCATTTTAAAACCGGATAAGAACCCAGCTGAAGTTTCAAGTTATCGACCAATCAGTTTGCTTTCTTCAATAAGTAAACTGTTTGAGAGAGTTATTCTTAACAGAATGATGTCACACATCAACGAAAATTCAATTTTTGCAAATGAACAGTTTGGATTTCGCCATGGGCATTCCACAACTCATCAATTGCTCAGAGTTACTAATATGATACGAGCTAACAAATCTGAAGGTTATTCCACTGGAGCTGCTCTTTTAGACATAGAAAAAGCATTCGACAGTGTTTGGCATAAAGGTTTGATTGCGAAATTGCAAACTTTTAATTTTCCAATTTTCCTAATCAAAATTTTAAAAAATTATCTTACTGATCGAACTCTGCAGGTTGTCTATCAGAATTCAAAATCTGATAGATTTCCTGTCAGAGCAGGTGTGCCTCAAGGTTCAGTCTTGGGTCCAGTCCTGTACAACATATTCACTTCAGATCTTCCTGATTTGCCTCCAGGATGCACAAAGTCATTGTTCTGCGATGACACAAGCATTTCCGTAAAAGGAAAAAGTCTTCGTGTCATATGCAGTCGATTGCAGAAAAGTTTAGATATTTTTTCTTCCTACTTGCAAAAGTGGAAAATCTCTCCCAATGCTTCTAAAACTCAAATGATAATTTTTCCGCATAAGCCTAGGGCTTCTTTCCTCAAGCCAAACAATAATCACGTTGTCAAGATGAATGGGGTTATTTTAAGTTGGTCCGACAAGGTTAAGTACTTGGGACTAATTTATGATAAAAAACTTATTTTCAAAGAGCACATTGAGAGTATACAAGCCAAGTGCATCAAATATACGAGATGTTTATATCCTCTCATTAACAGGAATTCTAAACTTTGTTTAAGAACAAACTTTTGATTTACAAACAAATTTTTAGAGCAGCAATGCTTTATGCTGTACCGATCTGGTCAAGTTGCTGTTCAACAAGGAAGAAAACGCTCCAAAGGATTCAGAATAAAATTCTGAAAATGATTTTGAAGCGTCCTCCTTGGTTTGGTACACTCGAATTACATAGACTTACTGGTGTTGAACCATTAGAAGCTATGTCAAATAAAATTATTAACAATTTTCGACAAAAATCGTTGCAATCCTCAATTGCTACGATAAGCTCTCTTTATAGCCAATAAGTTAGCAATTAAGTTAGTTGTAAGTTTACTTCCCCTTTTCTGACAAGTAGGTTTAAATCCCTACGAATGATAAGTCCTAATTGCGAAAGCAAACAAATCCTAACAATTAAAATTACAAATTTCTAACAGTGTTGAGAAGTCACCATTTGTGATTGGACACACATACTCATTATTTACTAATATTTATCATAAATACTTAAGCTACTAACAAATCCCCCCTTAAAAAAAAAAATATCGTGAGCTGGGCAATAAATATCCGATTGATTGAAAAACTATGAACTAGTTTCTGCATAAAATGGGTTTAAAACTATAAATATAAGCACCATAAAAATGACAAAGTAGTGTATTGGCCAGACCTTGCATTGTCAAACTATGCTAATGCAACTTTAGCGGATTTTCGGCAAGGCAACATCGGGTTTATTCCGAAAGAAAACAATCCACAAAATGTGCCACTGCTGCAATCTATTGAAATTTTCCGAGCAAATTTGCAGCGAACGGTCCACCATAAAGGTTAGGGCATCTTCAGCGGTGGTTCAAATCGTTGTTTTGTTCTATTTTTGCCTTTCTCCTAGAAAGGTATAGCAATCACTGGAAAAACCAAAGGTATAAAAGTGGTCCCAATGGCCGAATGTCATATACCACTCGACCTCTTTCGACGAACTGAGCATTTTCTGTATGAATGTGTGTATGTGTGTATGTGTGTATATGTGTGTGTGTGTGTGTGTGTGTGTGTGTGTGTGTGTGTGTGTGTGTATGTGCAACTTTTTTTTCTCACTCACTTTTCTCAGAGATGGCTGGACCGATTTTCATAAAATTAATTGCAAATGAAAGGACTAGTTGCGCCATAGGTTGCTATTGAATTTCATTGTAATCGGATTTCTAGTTTAGAGGTTATGTATAAAAATGTAAAAATCGCGAAACATCAATATCTCAGAAACCACACAACCGATTTCAATAAAACTGGTTTCAAATGATTGGGCTGTCTCCAAAACCCTGAACTTTCAATTTTCGTTATGATTGAACTTACGGTTCAAAAGTTATGTAAAGAAAAGTTATCCTGAGGTTGTTTAAACTCACTCATTTTTCTCAGAGAAGGCTGAACCGATTTTTACGAAATTAGTGTCAAATGAAAGGTCTAGTTGCCCCATAGGTTGCTATTGAATTTCAATGCAATCGGATTGTAACTTTGTCCGTTGTTCATAAAAATGTGAAATCACATAATGAAAGTAAACAAATGACTTTCTCCTAACGATCACTGGCTAATTAAAAGGTAGAAAGGTGATCCAAATGCACAGTGGTCCAATAAGGCAAAAAGTGGAACTTAATTCCATAGCGCCTTTCAACTTCATCCTAGCTTAATAGTGTCTTCAGAGCAATTGTTTGTATGAATGACCCGCATAATTGCAAATTAACAAAAAATATGGAAAGTTTACTATACTAAATATTGATAAATTAACTTTTTTGTGTTAAGAGATAGAAAAATAGTTTATTCAGCAAAGTTGTAGAAAATTTAAATATATGAAACTTTGTTGAACAAATGAAAATCCTATCTCTTTTCGGTACAAAGTTATAAAGTACACCACATGGAACTTATTTAAAAGTTAGTTTTTTGTACTTAACTTTTGTTAGTTGCATTCTACACGAAAGTATTGTTCGGAGGAATTGTTACGACACATAAAACTCACATTTTTGCCGAAGACCATATATCTTCAGGACTTTTCCTGACAAAGTTATATCATATTTTAGCTTATTTTTTCGATAACTTCAAGAACGTATAGGTTAAAAAGGGGCAAGTGGAATCATGATGTCATTACTTTTCCATGAAGTTAATCTGAAGTACTATAAACTTCTTTAGGTTCCATTTGTCCTAATCCACCCATTTTAAAGTACGGCGAGCATATGTTACAGTAGGTTTTCATATATTAAATATACTAACTTTTTTGTGTTAAGAGATAGAGGAATGGTTTATTCGGCAAATTTTTAGAACATACAAAAATATGAAACTTTGTTGAACAAACAAAATTTCTATCTTCATTGGGAACAGAGTTACAGAGTATTTCATGTAAAAGTTACTTAAAAGTTAGTTTTTTGTATTTAACTTTCGTTAGTTACATTTTACAAGAAAACGTTGTTCTAAAGAAGCATTTGAGCATACAAAACACACGTTTTCGTTGAAGGCCACACATCTCCAGGACTTTTCCTTACAAAGTTATAGCGCATTCCAGCATATTTTTTCGATAACTTCAACAACGTATAGAATAAAGATTAGATGGATTGGGACGGATGTAACTCATAGTAGTTTTGAGCATTTGAGCTAAACTTTGAGAAAAAGAATTGACATCATGATTCCACTTGCCCCTTTTTCCTTTATACGTTCTTAAAGTTATCGAAAAAATATGCTGAAATGTACTATATCTTTGTAAGGATAAGTCCTGGAGATGTGTGACCTTCAACAAAAACGTGTGTTTTGTATGCCCAAATGCTTCTTTAGAACAACGTTTTCTTGTAAAATGTAACTAACAAAAGTTAAATACAAAAAACTAACTTTTAAGTAACTTTCACATGAAATACTCTGTAACTCTGTTCCCAATGAAGATAGAAATTTTGTTTGTTCAACAAAGTTTCATATTTTTGTATGTTCTAAAAATTTGCCGAATAAACCATTCCTCTATCTCTTAACACAAAAAAGTTAGTATATTTAATATATGAAAACCTACTGTAACATATGCTCGCCGTACTCTAAAATGAGTGGATTGGGACGAATGGAACCTAAAGAAGTTTATAGTACTTCAGATTAACTGCAAGGAAAAACATTGACATCATGATTCCACTTGCCCCTTTTTAACCTATACGTTCTTGAAGTTATCGAAAAAATAAGCTAAAATATGATGTAACTTTGTAAGGAAAAGTCCTGGAGATATATGGTCTTGGGCAAAAATGTGTGTTTTGTGTGTCCTAATAATTCCTCCGAACTACACTTTCGTGTAAAATGCAACTAACAAAAGTTAAGTACAAAAAACTAACTTTTAAATAAGTACCATGTAGTGTACTTTATAACTTTGTACCGAAAAGAGATAGGATTTTTATTTGCTCAACAAAGTTTCATATTTTTGAATTTTCTACAACTTTGCTGAATAAACTATTCTTCTATCTCTTAACACAAAAAAGTTAATTTTTTTAGTTTTAGTATAGTAAACTTTTCATATTTTTTGACAATTTGCAATTATGCGGGTCATTCATACAAACAATTGCTCTGAAGATACTATTAAGCTAGGATGAAGTTGAAAGGCGCTATGGAATTAAGTTCCACTTTTTGCCTCATTGGACCACTGTGAAATGGCCGAATTCATATACTACTCGACTCAGTTCGACGAATCGAGCATTTTCTGCATGTATGCATGTATAGGTGTATATGTGTGTGTGAGTGTGGTTGTGTACGTGTGTATGTGCACCTTTTTTTCGCACTCATGTGAAAATCGCTCTTATATCTCAGAAGCAATGAACATAGTTGAATTCAAATTAATGGGCTTTAAAACCCTTAAACAATGAATTTCATAATTTTTTACCATGTGGTTTGAAAGTTATAGAAAGAAACGTAACCCGCAGACTGTTTAAAACTACAGCTACGATCAAAATATGTGGCCTCAACATCATTTAAATTTGATATTGTACTATTTCAATGTTTGCGGCCTTGCTCGGGCTTGAAGTTGAAATTAAAAGCCATTTCTATCATTTCACTTTTTGCCTTTCTCCTAGAAAGATATAGCAATCACTGCAAAAACTAAAGGTATAAAAGTGCTCAAAAGGGCCGAATGTCGTATATCACTCGATTCAGTTCGACGAGCTGAGCATTTTCTGTATGTGTGTGTGTATGTGTGTGAGTGTAACGCTCTCCCGATTTCACTCGATTTTCTCAGAAATGGCTGGACCGATTTCAATGAAATTAATTGCAAATAAAAGGTGTAGTTGCCCTATAAGACCCTATTGAATTTTATTGTAATCTGATTTCTAGTTTAGAGAATATGTATCAAAATGTAGAAATCACGAAACATCAATATCTCAGAAACTACACAACCGATTTGAATTGGTTTCAAATGAACGAGCTACCTAAAAACCCTTAACTTTTGAATTTTAAAAAGATTGAACATGTGGTTCAGAAGTTATGGGAAGAAACGTGTTCTGGAGACTATTTAATCTCACTCATGTTTCTCAAACATGGCTGGACCGATTTTCATAAAATCAGTGTCATATGGAAGGTCTAGTTACCCGATTAGACCCTATTGATTTTTTTTTGCAAACGGATTATTACTTTGCCTGTTATATTTAAAAATGTGAAATCCAGCTATGAAAAGAAACATATTCCGAAGACTACTTGGACTCACACACTTTTCCAGAGATGGCTGTCCCGATTTCCACAAAATTAGTGTAAAATTAAAAGTCTAGCTGCCTCATAACACCCTATTGAATTTTGCTGCAATCGGACTGTAACTTCGTCTGTGATGTATCGAAATGTGAAAATCACGAAACTTCATTATCTTAGAAACTACACAACCGATTTGATCAATATTGATATCAGATGAACGGGCTAGTTAAGGGTTTACTGAAGAATTATGATTGAACACGTGGTTTCAAAGTTTGGCTGTCCCATACGTTCCCTTTTCATTTGATTGTAATCAAACTTAAGCAACCGTTATGTATTAAATTGTTAAAACAACGAAAGTCTATTTTCTCAAGTATTACACGATTTATTTGAACATTACTAGTGTCATACAAACGAGTCATCTCTCAAACTCACAAATAACAAACTTCATAACAATTTGAAATGCTGTTCAAAAGTTTTGGAAAGAAAAGAAATTCAAAGACTATTCAATACTATACCTGCTTTGATAAATATATATGGCCTCAACATGATTTAAATGTGGTATCGTACTATTTGAACGTTCCCGGTATCGCTCGTGATTAAATTGTTCGAAATTAAGAGTCATTTCTTTTATTTCGCAATTTCTTAAGCACTAACATTACGTCAAATTTCATATTTTATACTTCAATTACAACATCGATATTTTAGAACCCAAAAAGTGAATATACCTTTATTGGATTTAAGCAATCATGTAAATCTATTTTTACAAATAAGTTTGGATGAGAAAGGCTGAGTCTGACCGCTAGGTGGATTAATTTAGGTTTTTTGAAACTAACTCAAATTCATTGCTGCACCGGTGGTGTAAATTTTGTTTTATACCAGATCTAAATTGAAAAAAATTGAAACTGGTATACGTTTTGATCTATTTTTGTCAATTTTTGGAACAAGAAATAGATCGTTCTAAAACGCTTTGTACGCTACCAATAGGTGGGTAAAATGTCATATTTTAATTGAATACCTCATTTTTAGCTATTTACATATAAGCATTTTGCCTGAGTTGGGGATAAATAAAACAAAGATTTTTCATGATTATTCACAATTAATTTTTGTGGTTTTTCTGAAGAAGAAAATGAACATGTTTGTCGTTCTTGACTTCAAGGAAATTGACTAGCAAAAGGGAGAATTCTGGAAGACCATAACCGTAGGTTCAACTACTTGGTTTGCAACTACAGCCACCAGGAAGCCAAATATGTTGGCTATTAGTTAATCGCCCTAATTGTAGTGGGACTAGAGGAGGCCTCAAGAGGCAAGAAAAATGTTCTTCGAAGACACTGAACTGAAAACGTTCAGAATGCATGCATGAATGAAATGCTTGTTTCAATATCCTCAACACCGAACCCAAGTTTAAAGAACTGCAAGATTCTGAAAGATTGATGACATCCGGAGTGTTTCGTGATTAGGGCGCAACTAACAAAATGTAAACAAATGGTTTTATTACACTATTGGTTTCGAAAAGACTTACAAAGTTCATGGCAAGAATCCTTTCTTTTGTATAAATCGATAACATTATTTAAATCAAGCTTTTAGTGGAGGGCGATAAAACAGTTTACCTAAAACAAAAGATACTTTGGCACTAGGCCCTTTACATTGTTTTGAAGCAACGGGCTTGTTTGTGAAATATTTCGTGAACAGGCGACAGTAAAGGGCGGATCAACTTTTGTTTTCAAAATTAAGCCATAAACGCACAAATTTGATGTAGTATTGTTAGGAAACTATAATCCAGGTTTATTTTACGTCGATTTCGGGTATTGATGTTAATGTTAGTCACTTCCTTCAAAATTACGATTTGAAAATGTTCTTGCAAATTTTCAAACTGATATTCCCCAATGTTTATCTTTTGCCAGTTGCGCCCTTATCGCAAATCACTCCGGACATGAAAACGGAAGATGAACATCTACGCGATCAAACATTTTTCGCTATCCTCCGAAGCCCTATTTGTAGCAGAAATTTTTAGATCATACCAATCCATCCTGAAAAATGTTACTGACGCTCGGGTCAAACCGTCAAATCCACAGTCTTGTGGATTTAAAGTGTCTTGCCAAAGTAATCGTTAAATGTGCATGAAACTTATCGAATTTCCGTTTGTTTATTAAATATTATTAAATGCTTTTTATTATAACAAGTCTCATAAACTGACACCGGTGCGGAGAACGAAAAGTTGGTCTATATTAGCTGGTTCTATTCAGGTTTCGCTGGTGTAAATCTAGTATAAAGTTGCTTCAAAAATAGACCACCGCTGAAGATGCCCTTACAGAGCAAAAAACGTCGATTGTTTGAGAGAAAAATCAAGAAGGAGCTCAAAACAATTGAAACATCTGGAATTCAGGAAGCAGTAAAGCAAGTACCCCAAAGGATCAGGAAATCAGCGCGCTGTGGAGCTAAGTTTTTCCTATGAGGTTTGTAAATGAGTTACATTACTTGAATAAACGAACAAGTATAGAAAAATAAGTTGCGCAAGATATTAATTTGGAATTGAAAGTTTGTTCGGATTTTTTTCCTCATACGTTAGCATCGTTTCGAATTCTAGAATGGCCATATCCAGAAACCGGAATCGCCATATTGTATTTAAAATTGACGTCTGGAGTCAATTCCTGGCCTCTGGGCACCGGGTTTTCACTTGTATTTCGAAATTTCTACGTACGTACGTATATTTTTTACGTATTATCTGAATTAACATGCATTGTTCCAGAATTTGTGCTGATTCTTCCGGGGGTTCGTTTTTCGAAAAAGAATGTTTAATAGACTACGAGTTGGAATTCAATTTATTATTCAGTATGACTGACCACGGTATACGAAATGCGAGATTTGATAATTGCAAAATGTATGTACAATGTTTTATCCCAGAGTATTTAATTGCGACTGACTTTATACTCTACTCCTATAGCTTACTTTTACTCCCTAGCTGCTGAACGTTGCTATTGATCCCGTTAAAGAGACTGCTAACGAGAGCGATAACGACGAATGTTTCCTGTTCAGCCTTAGACTAATCATTTTCTGACAGGAAGATTCTGGTATTAACATAGTGTAATGCATTCAAATTTTGTACGAGTATAAACTTAAATCTAGTGCCGTAACATGCATAAAAGCGACTTCAGTTGGAAATAACTTTCAAAATCATTCAACATCATTGAAATACTGTGCCGCGTCAAATAAATTTCGTGTAACCGAAAAAAATCATTGAAATACATTTTTTTCAAAACTGTTGAAATTGAAAAAAAAACTAAAACTTTACCTTTGAAAAATCTTGAAACTTCCTGCCAAATGAGTTGTTATAATTTCATGTTTTTACAGATCCTTTCAAATCGGAAAATTACAGCAACGAATAGAAACAAAAGTCATGGAGACCGCCCGGCTATTGAATCCGGAAGGAACCATCGGAATCAATTTCAATTGATGCGATTGAGCCGAACACTGTGTGAAAAACGGTCACAATACGAGCAGAGGCACGAAATAGTAATTTTACTGAATGACAACGCTTGACCACATTCTGCCAAATTCGTAAAACTTACAAAGAAACGCTCAAATGGAGATATTCTCCAGATATTACAAAGTCAGAATATTACTTTTTCTTCTGGCCTGGCTGATCAGTAGTTTTGCTTATATGAAGACTTCGAAAAATGACTCGTGGATAGCCTTAAAAGACGAACACTTTAATCGCAACGGTATTCGAGCTTTATCATAAAAATGAGACAAAGTAGCATATGATTATATGACTTGTTTGAAATTCTCAGGCGCAACAAAAAACACTTTCACGGAAAAATGAAACTCTCGCCCACCGCTTTATGCCAGTATTTTTTGTTATTTTTATGCAGTCCAAGTTCTGTTTGAACTGCGTAAGCGTACAGTACAATGGTAATTTAATTGACGCAAACCATTTTAAGAGCAAAAATCTTTTGGTTTCGACTATACGTAATCTGCAAACCTCAAAAATAGTTCGCAAGGAAGGTAGTGGAAGATTGGCCAAAGTAATTGACAAATGAAGACTTCGTTTTACTTTTACTGTATATATTTTGTCGTCATTCCACTCACACACATTTCGTAAACAAGAAATTCGTAGATTGTACAGCACTTTTGTTGATTGTATAGAACATTCGCATTGCAAGTTTTCGAATAGAATTGCAACATTACAATTTGTACAATTCACGAATGTACTTTCGTACGAACGTGGATAAAAGAGAGTAATTACTTGAATAAAATTTATGTGTTATTTTTGATATCGTATAATGTATATTTTATTGCGTAAACTTACTAATTTTTCGTACTATTTGTATTATGCCCACTGTACGATTGATTTGCGTTCATTTGTAAAACCTTTCGTTATGTATACGAATAGAAATGTGTAACAGTTCTAAAGAAACTAACTTCATATTTATTCACCCAACGCAAAAGGGGAACATTTTATTACTTTAGGGCAATTTTTTATTACTTATTGTGTCTTATGACTGCGCATTATACACAAGGAGTAACAAACAAAAAGTAATAAAAATTATGACGGCCACACGCTTGTATGTGTTTCTTGAGGAGAACATAACGCCAAGCACCGCAATGCATGTGTTAGCAAGACTTCACTCGCTGCATTTGTATTGATGCAACGATCAGGTTCATTTTTGTCCCCTTCATCCACACATAATCAGAATCTCAACCGTAAAACTCAAATTTCTAATTAGAAACACTTTCGTTTCGTCTCCCAGTGTTTACTTGAAATGGAAATATGTAATACTGTTCGACCAGAGTTGCCGAAGTTGCTAATATTGTCTGGATAGGCACGAGTATCGTATTTTCAAACAGGTGCAAAGGAGTTTCCATGAACGAATGAGTATGTGTTTTAGATATCATGCATGAAAGCGAATGTTTTTGTTTTTCTCTAACGCAGTTCACAGATCGTGATGTCATTTCAAGACGCATTTCAAGTCTTTAAAATTATCAACGTTTGCATACTCTATAACGGGGAAAATGCTGCTTGGCAGCTCTTGTCATATTTTTTCTCTACTCCGTATGCGGACTAATACACGCACACCGGATGAATTGGAGATTGAAGAAACTTGTAACATGTGCAACATATGCGACGGTGTGTGATTTTTTGTTTTGCTTGAGATGGAAAGGGAGCAGTTTTCGACAGAAAAAATCTTACATGTGGTTGAAACGACCATTATTAGATAGTCGTACTCCCGTAACACGTGCTAAATATATGGCAGTATGTGTTGTTACTTGACTGGGGAAGAATTTTATTGCCTTTCAAGTAATAAGTTTGCTACCCCAAAAGCAATTTTTCGCTTTTGCTTCTAAAGTAATAAGGAAATGTTCTGCGTGTACTCATTAGTTTCGTTGCAGAAAACAACAATAAGTTTAGTATGTAAATGTTTTCGTGGGTTAAACTAAAATATATTTTCAGTGTATCTAATACCAAGCGCAAGCCAAACCCAAGTTTTACTATCAATTAACGAATGTGTGTAGAAATTTTTGCTTGTATGTGGTATGTGTTTACACCAAAAAAAACAAAACCATTCCTGAATAATCACTCGCCCGATCAAGATTCCTGTTGAGATTTTCCTTAGTGTACACAAATAACTAGAGAGCAACAAACTACAAACAGCTGCTAGTAGAATCACGAGATGCATTCGGAAACACCACTTTCCATCAGGTATCAAACGTTTTCTATCATTGCAAGTTTCGATTTATTCCTAATTCTATCCAAATTTATTCAAATTTATTTTTTGTATTTTTTCCAAAGTCATACATTTAAACAACATTTTACAGCTTGAGGGTAGAAATTTTGGTTGATTTACGACACTTAAATGATCTCGGCAAACATTTAAAATAATCGGTGGTAACTCGCAATCTTGCAAAAGAATAATTTTATTAACTTGATGCTTATTATAACTAACATTTTCACATTAATAAACAAACGTTACAAACAACAACATATGCTCATGGGCAGCAATTTCAAGCGAAAATAAACAATTTGGTTTTTCTGACGTAGGTACTTACATTCGAGTGTTACGCTACACATTCGAGTATAACGTTCCTGTTACCGCCATCGAGTGCTGGTTAAAGTACTGACGAAATATTTATTCAAGCAATTAAATTCACATCCATGTCTCGCGGATACGCGAAGAGTAAATCCACCGAAACAGCGGAAGAACACAGGAGAAAAAAAAACAAAAAATCACATTCACACATACAGACGTAGGATGGGGGAACATTCACCACAATCTCCACTGGATAGTGGCAAACTCCTACCACTCCACCCACCAACCGAAAAAATGCAAGTGATGTACACAGTTCTCTCGTGGAAAATGGCGACTAGCAATACAAAGACGGAAAGCGCGATACCAGATGTTGGTTGAATGTTCTTTACAAGTTAAAGTTCCTCGAATGAATAACGTTAGATCGTACAGAAATCAGCTCGGAAAATGATAGCTCCCCTCACAGACATATTCCATTTCGATGCACGTTGTCTTCTTTGGCCTAGTTTCATCGCAACGCTCTGGTAGAATGATTCGACTAGTTTTTGGTTGAATAAAAAATGGTGGGGGGAAACAAGAAAATGTACACATAAGAGCTGTGAAAATAAAATCAAACGATGCTTGAAATGTACACCATTTGGTCATTAAAACATATATCTTTGCGGGGGGATGCATTTATCTGTCGGGTGCATTCCCCTTCAAGAGATCTAATTTGAAGCAGTGCCAATTTAACAAGGATTTCATACTAGTTTTTTCTCTTGCCATTGAATGAATTGATCAATTTCGAATCACTTTGGAATAATGCTATTTTATCAAACAAATAAATAAACCCAAGAGCACCCCTGGCAAGTGCGGATAGTTTTAAGGCAATGTTCATCGTAAACGATTTCCTAGCAAAACTATGCACATACATAAAAGCGTTCCACACATCCTAAAACGAAAGAATAATAAAACCTAGCTTTCCCAGATGATTCTCGTTACTGTGATAGTAAAGAAACCATACATGCCATACCATGTCCGGATTTGTCGTCACACAAGCGAACTACAGCCAGCGGCGACTGTGGCAGAGCGGTGGGGTGGCATCAGACATATAATGCTGGCAGGCAATATCCTCTCTGAGCTCCGTTGGGATGTTCTTTTATTAGACACTGGTGGGTTGATGCTGCCGGCAAGCCAAGCGCGGTTCAGTTAGTGCAATACTTTCGTTCATCACTTAGTTTCCCGTACAGAATGCGTTAAAGCCAAGTGCATGGTGTTCATACAAAGCATGCAAACTGCTGCACTTGTCAACAGAATATATGCATTGTCGAATGTTGATTCACATTCCTCCTGGTAGGTTGACAGTTTGCGGCTTCTCAGAGCACACACACATCGTACGGTCCCCTATTATTTTGGGTACGACAAAAGATGTCGGTAAATTCTATGGACATAAATGAACGTTGGTTTTTCATTTGTTTTCGGTTTGTAATTTAAACCACAATATTTGTGTAGTGTAATGGCCAATTGATGGCTAACAGCAATAAATTCTTAGTGGATATTTCGCAGTAGTTACCGATAAGAATGCTTTTGATAATTGATATGCAGGCTAGTTGATTCTAATTTAGTTCGACTCTGTGACTGGGAGCAGTATAATAATGATGAATAATTATTTTTTATTATTTTTTGATAATCCTCAGAGGCAATTTTATTTGCAGTTGAGTAAACACATATATTAAAACAGGAAATACGCTTCACTTTTTCCTCCGGACACTCAATATCAACTTCATTGCATTATGAAATTTTCCAGATTATGAAATTTTGTCACCCACAATCAATCAACAGATGACATATAAATTTCTGCCCCTTTCATATCAACAAACGACCCATAAAAATGCGCACCATATACTTGCCCATGTCGTATGTACTTTTCCGGGTCCAGAAGCACCGGTGCAGACATTATTATTACTGCACATCATGAGCGAAACTTCAAAACCATCCGGTAGAAATAATAATTGAGATAAATTCTTAATATTACTGCGAATCCCAATGACCATCGATGGTAGGCTGCAGCTGTCATCGATGGACTGCAAATAAAAAAACTCATCTACGTAAACCTCACCAGGAATACTGGGAAAATTTCCAACGCCTCACCCGCTGTTCCAAAGCCAGAGAACTCTTTTTGTGGAAATGGTGCGGAATTTTATAAATCGGACGCGCAAATTGTTGAGTGTCCATGGGCCAGAAAATTAAATTATTCATCTATGATTAATTGATATTGGATGCATTCAATTACAGACTTTGGCACGGGTTATTGACTTTGGCAGTGTTAAATTCAATGTTGCATGTAGAATTGAGATTGGTTTAAGTTTTTATTATTTTGTCAAAAAGGATGAAAGCGTCCGTTAAACGTGGATTATGATATTACCATATATTACAATTTTTCAATTAACCTCCATTTCAGTGATGAAGAGTTATGATGCAAATATTTTACGCTACCATACGTCAGATCAGTTAGTTTTCTGTGTTGTCCTACATCATATTCCGGTTTCATAAAAACTTCTGCTCCCGACAACACACCTTGTGGACGCGTGATGACGCAAGCCAAGTAAATAATTTTTCATTTGTCCTCTACTAAACACAGTCATGCATATGTATCAACCTGCTCACACCTTAGCACACAAAGAAAAATGGAGACGAGAGGATTTAACAGTTGATTCCGCATAAAATATATTGACCCATTTGCTGACTCATTGCTACGGAGAGGACCTTTCGCTTTACAGCCCGCATGGTTCCTTGACCTTTTTCCTTAACTTTCGACTTTGGGCTGTGGCCCTTTGCTAGATGCTGAAGGAGCTTCCACGCTGCAGGTAATAAATCGTTGGACCAACAGAAGATCAGCTCCTTTCGACCGGATTGAAAAGGCCGTCCGGTGGTTGTAAGCTGTAACAATCAGGATGATAAGTCGGCCTACTATAAACCCCCTATGTGGCTTAATTTTGCTCTAAATATTATGATCCAGGTGGTGCTTCGGCATTGCAGAATGTATTAAACATTGCAAACTTCTTATCTTCTTTTTCAAAATATGTGCTGCCTTGAAAATGAAGAACGAAAAGTTTTACACCATCCTTTTACCGCGGTGAAATGGAAATCGCCAACAACAACAACCGGAAAAAGTGTTGAATAAAAGTCTGTAATTGGATAATAACTTTAAAACAGACTATCCACATGGTTGTGACTAGAAAATTCGAGCGATACTAACGAGGAGAGGAGGGAATACACAGATACTAAAACGCTGTGCTCTTTTCGATAGGATAAATTTTACCCACAGCTGCTTAATTTCCGTGTGAAAAAGTCAGAGTAGAACTTGTTTTTGCAACGTCACACGACAACTTTCGATATACGAAACTATGTGTTTCCAATCCTGACGAGCAGATTCCGGTTGTTGGGAGCAAATAGTTGGACAGACGAAACGCTGAATTACCCTTGAAAAAAATTTCGGTTGAAATTTTGTTAGCTGGGAAGCTTTAGCTAGCATATGTCAGAAAAGTTATGAGCGATTTAATTTTAAACTGTTGAAAAGTGGACGCATAGCTATGTACAATTTTGGTCTCTAATCTCTAATCTAAACTCTCTCTAAAATGATTCGAGTAGCTTCGAAGCGAAGTGTGAACGAAGCGAGATGGAAATTGATATTCACTTACAAAATCAGTTAAAATCTCGGAATTTCACCAGGCTATCATTCATGAGAAGAAAACCCAAAAATTTACCCTCCAAGCGAAATGAAAATTGGCCGAGACTAACAGAATACAAACGAGCAGAGAAGTCTAATGTTCACAGGGCACATAAGACGGTATCCATATAAAGGAGTGGCCAAAATTATCAAAATGCGAACTTCATATTTAGAAAATTTTGACCACGTGATTTTGTAGTTTTTTATCTATATTTTCATAATTTCTCAATTAAATCTTGATATATAACACGCTCCATGTTGAAAGTCGCTTCCAATGTTACCGCTCTTAAAAATGAAGGAAAATAGTTTTTCTGAACATTTTGTAAAATATAAAATCCTACTAATGCTGTTATGGTATGTTAACATACAATTAGGAGCTTATCAATTATTAAGAACTCCAGAGTCTACCGCAGGCCACGTTGAAAATATTAGAAAATTTCCTAATTTTTACCTTCAAAAACATCAAATGTAAGCACATGTAAGCACAGCTCCTGATAGTGTGCCTGATAGCTAACTAACATGAAACTAACAATTTGACAACAGAAAAATAATTTTGAACGCAAATCTTAATTTTCCGACCATTGTGCAGGGTAAGCGCTCCCATAATGGATGTAGTAGTAGTACCCATAGTGGTTGTACTGTTATAAAAGTCACATTTTATAAGGTCGAACGACTATAAGAGCAAAGGAACCGACTAAAGCATATTCACTAGGTATTTACGATGAATCTGAGATGAAAATGTCATCATTATATGGTAAAGTTACTCAAAGAACCTGCTTTTAAAAATAATTGCGAAAGTTTCTCGAATTTCTTTTGATTTTTAAGCAAACCCCAGTTCCCTATAATCGTTTCACAAGTAGTTGAAAAAAATGTCTCATGATTTTAATGTTTCCCATGATGAAAGTTACCTTTTCCAAGATATAGTGAGTATTTGAAAATAATTAAATTTATTTTTTTCCTGATTTTTCCTCTGTATCATGATAGGTACATATAAATATAAACACGATTGTTCCTATGGTGGAACATCCCGTTGCACAAGCAAAGCCTTGGGTGCTTCGGAAATCGACCTTCTGTTTCTTATACACAGACTTCGCAGCCAACTGTTTAGTGTACAGGACAATTGTGAGGCTGGCGCTATGATCCTACTGGCACTAACAGTACCTCCTGAGCCAACACTCGAGCCCACGACAACTGGCTTGTTAGACCAGCATCGTACCTCGAGACCAACTGAGAGGTCCCGATGCACAATGGTGGAGGGGAAAATTTGGGTTTAGGTCTATTGCGATATTAATGAGAAAAACTTTCTTCTACAAAGTTGTTACATATGATACAGGGCCTTTTGAAAAATTATCAAGAATTAGGATGACCCAAATTGTCGATTAAATCAAGTATCTAACTTGTTTATGCTTAGATAGAAGAAAATAAAAAAAAAGATGTTGTACAATATTATAGCTCCGTTGAAAAAAAAGTATTTTTCTGTCTTTAAAACTAAGCGATTTTTATTGAAAAAACACATTTTTCGCTTTAATTTTTTCGTTTCAATTTTCACCTTCAAACTGTCTTTGAACGACTTTTAGAGTTTTTTAAGAGAAACAATTCACAATGCTGACATCGTGGATTACTCGATTCTTAAAGTTTTTCACCAAAATGTATGCGTTTTTCATTCGTTTGTCATTCTTTTTGGGGCAACCGTAAAAGTATTTCTGGGCACATCCGACTCTTTATATGCATAAATTGTTAAAAATATGTTTTTTTTTTATGTTTGAGTAAATTCAATTTGAAAACATGACAAAAAATACAATTATTTTATGTATTATGCATGTAAAGCACACAGGTTTTTTTTTCTCTACAAACTGGGAATAATTACCTCTAATATGATCCAAAGAAATCGGGAATCGATCAACTGTTTCAGAAATTATGAATTCTGAAAATAAAATAAGTCGAAAAGAGTCTTTTTAATGGTCACCTTATTTCGGAATTTTAAACGCAAAGGGCTTCAACTGTGCTCAAAATTCCAGGGATGGATCTTCGTTGAGAATAATCAAACCCGTATTTTTTCGCTGGGTCGTTGGGCGACTAGCTCCGAATTAGGGTGACCACTGATTATAAAAAACGGGCTTATTAATTTACTTTCAATAATTCATTTGTTCCGAATCAGTTGATCAATTTTAGATCTTCATGGATCAAATTAAAGATAATCACTTCTAGTTTCAAGCAAAATTTAAAAAAAAATAATCTGTGTGTGCTTTGACATGCATAATAAATAAAATTATTGAATATTTTGTCATGTTTCAAAATTGAATTTGGGGGCCATTCACATACCACGTGGACAGCTTTGTGGGGGGGGGGCTCTATGTAATGTTCACAGTCCATACAAAATTTTTAGAATTCATATGGGCAACTGCCTAGTCCACGGGGGGGGGGGGGTTCAAAATCGTTAAAAATCTGTTCACGTGGTATGTGGATGGCCCCTTACACAAATATAAGAAATAACATATTTCTGTAAATTCCTCTATATATTGAGTCAAATATGCCTTACAAATTGAGACCAAAAGATATTTTTTGATGTTTGCCTCAAAAGGTATGACAAAGAAATAAAAAACGCAAGAAATTTTGGTGAAAAACATCAATAACTATGAGTAGAATTGAGATAACTATTCATGATGTCTGCATTGCAAATTGTTTCTCTTAAAAGCTCTAAAAATCGTTCAAAGGTGAATATTGGAATGAAATAAAATAGGGTGTACAGCCCTAGGGTTGAATGAAATAATGACGTGGGACTAAACACTGTAATTATTCTCCTGTATTAATTTCTCGGGCGCCCCCTATTTTTTTTTTTTTAAATATATTCAACAACAATCGGAAGAATATCGTTTACACTTGGCGATATTGTGCCGGAAGTGCTTTTTTGTGCAAACACCATTTATTTGATAAGGCACAAACGTATCGTTATTGTTGAAGAAGTACCAAGAATTTCTCGTAATTAGACGCATCGCATAAATCAGAACTATCTCTATTTCCTCAAAAAAACAAGTCCAATAATACGTTATTATATTGAATGGTTTTGTCTTGTTTAACTCTGTTTGAATCAAATTTATTAAATAAATCTTACTCTGAAAATAATATCGAAGCCGGAATAGGCAAACATATAAAGCTATGTTAAACAAAACTATCAACAAGTTCCAGCAAAAACTCGTAGCAATCAACAATTCCAAAAAAGTTAAATTCGCTGTGCTACGAAGACAGCTCATACTACTACCTATATTATTTTTTGAGTCAAAAATAGAAAAAAAAATCATCTTAGTAAATAAACCTTAGTAGATTGACCAAAAACTCACAAGCATTCGCCGGCTTCTACTTATTTTTTACTCGGGGCGGAAAATCTGGGTGTCACCAACACCATGTTATCAAAAATTGTGAGAGTTAGCACGCTAGTTTTCAATTGCACTCAATTTACCTATTTTTGAAAAATTGGTTGTAACTTTACTCTTAGGAGCAAATTTATATGATTTTCGGGGGCTTAATTTTCGAGGGACATCCGCCTAATTGATATTTAATCTCACGGATGTCACCTATTTGAAGCAATACGTATGAACATTTCCCTCATGGGTGTCTCCCCCTAGATGGTGACATCCGGTGCGGACCGCCCTCCCATACTGTGCCAGTGTATGCCGGTCACAATTGTTTAGTGAATATCGAAGATGAAATGAAATAAAAATGACTTATTACTTATAACCGTTGCAAAAACGTTCAATTCTTGATGAGTAATTTATGGTACCGTAAACTGGGGTGACTTTGATCACTTTTTTGAATAGATCTTAAATATTTTGAGAATGTACTGAGTACCAAATTGTTTGACATTTTTAAAATGAGTACTGGCACGCATTGAGCAAGATCCAGTCACTACCTAAAACGTTTAGCAACAGTTCTGCTGTTTTTAAACGTGCTCTAAAATTTTCACATCGATCATCATCCCGGGGTGACTTTGATCACTTCATTGTTTTGATGAATTTGAGGTGAAACTTTACTGCTTTGCCAAATTTGAACAATTTAAAACAACTTAAATGAGTTTATTAATATGATAAAGCAATTCAGGGACTATTCACATTCCACGTCAACAGTCTATTAGGAGAATGACCAAGATTTATACGAAATTTTAGGATATACATGAACGACTGTTCACGGAGAGAAAAGGGGGTCTAAAATCACCAAAAACTAGTCCACGTGGAATATGGCTTACCCAATAGTCCAAAAATGCATGTTACGTGACGTCTTGGGTTGTCGTGAGAAAAAAACATATAATATACTGTTGAGATTATTAGGACTAAACATTACCTTTGAGGAAAAAATTAGAAAAATAATAATGAAAATCGTAGTATTTATATTTTTTAGCTTAAGAACTAGTCTGGGCACAAAATAAACTAACTTTACGTATCGCAGCTTGTTGTTTTGTATTTGCTTGAACCGATTGTTTGTAAGCAATAAAAATCGCTCAAAATCCACTTTATTTTAAAATTAATATTCTAGCATGAAAAACACTTTTTTAATAGCTGGAAATGCATGGATAGTAACAATGTAGACATATCTAAACATAATTAGTGAAGATTACGACAAATATCAAGCACTTCGAGCGCTTTTTATCACAAATTCAAAAAAGGGGTAGAGTGATCAAAGTCACCCCGATGATCAAAGTCACCCCAGTTTACGGTACTAATATTCATGGGATAAACTTTTAATCACCATCAGCAACAGCATTGCAGTTTTTCTTCGATTGCACACGAATAGAAATGAAGTATAGAAGTGTACCGCTGCAGTACGAATAGAAGTGTACCGGTGAAATAGAGAGACCTGTACACTGTACGGTACTGTTACTTTTACCATGTTGCATGTTTTCTTTCAAGACATCAGTTTTTATTACGCTATAACAGCAGCTTTAGAAGTTGTTCAAGACGAAGGTTTTTTTTGAACTTTTCGAAAAGTCTTTACCTTCGAGACATCAGATTAGCCTAAGTTCATTAGAAGCAAACATAAAATGACCTATGGGGACGGGGAAACTCTGACAATTTTTGTTTATATTGATACAGAAAATATCACGAAATGGTTGTTGTCCATTTACGTCGTCTGTGCTAGGAAACTTTTTATCATTTTTTTCTGCATAGCAATGTTATAATTACATTATAAGCATTTAAAAAAAATGTTGAACATTTTATCTATCCAACAACATATTGGTTTTTGTTATCCATCATGTGCTGCATTATGCTGTTAATATCGTTTGAAATCTGACGCAACATTTGCTAGTTATATTTCCAATTTTACAAAATGCATTCCAGTAGAGAAAACAAAGACGTAGTTCCATGTCAAAAGATTAGAGCGAAAAATGTGTTTTTCAATAAAAATCGTTTATTTTCAAAGATAAAGTTATTTTCAAAGATAAAAGAAACATTGTAGAACAACTTTTTCCTCTATCTACAAACATAAAAAAGTTAGATACTCGATCTCATCGAAAATTTAGGTCACCCTGATTGTTGATAATTTTTCAATAAGCGCTTTATCATATGTAACAACTTTGTAGTAGTAAGTTTTTCTTTAAAATATTGCTATTGAGTTCTAGACCGAAATTTCCCTCTGAATCATTTCTGAACCATTGTGCAATGTGTTCCAATGGCAGTAGAATATTCGGTCGTAAACAAATTTGCCATAAATTTTCGGTATTATTACGGTGAAAAAACACTTATGAAAATGCATATGGTGACTTTTAAATTCAACACAGGTCGGGTTTACCAGTGAAGACCGTGCGGAGAAAGGAAAATTTTATAAGTATTTTGTTATTTATTTTATTAATTGACAGAAATTGGCTGAAATTAAATTTGTATAAAACATAATGTTTCTGTGTGGCTTTTTTCACCTTGAAAATACTGCAAAATGCCTTTTTGATTGCAAGTAAATCTGTGTCCTTCAGTTCACTAGTGCAGGCAAGAGGACTAGAGCGTAAAACCCTCCAAAACCACTATTATCTCTTTCACTCGAAAAAAAACGAAATACATTATCTTAAACTGCTATCCACTGAAGGCAAAAATTTGGGAATCATACTGAACCAGAAACTAAACTGGAACACTCGAATCGAACAAACAATTACCAAAGCCACAAACGGGTGTGCAGCGGAGAATTTCAAACCCAACATAGTGTATTGGATATTTACAACAATATTTAGACCGTAAATTCCCTATGTTAAGCTTGGTGAAGTCCAAAGGTTGGTCCACGCATCGATTTGTAAAATATGAGAACACTCCATCAAAAGCCTTAGATGCAATACTTCACCTTCTTCCACTTCATCAGGGTGTTGAACTACAAGCGGAAAAAGCGCTCTCAGGCTGAATCACCAAGTTGAGCTAAGAGAAAAAGATCTAACCGGCACGTGAGAATACTGAAGGAATTCCGTTTTTTTTTCTTTTTTTTTATTAAAAGCAGCGGGGATTGGATGGAAATACTACTTTACGGGAGCGGGATTCACAGGTCCAGGAATTAATAAATTTCAAACAGTATTCCAGGCGGAAATATCCGCTGTAATAGAATGCGCGAATACATTTATGGGATGAAAATACCGACACGCAAATATTTGCATTCTCTGCGTTAGTCGGCAGCACTCAGCCTCGAATTCTCCTTTCTGCCACTCTGAAATAGTGTGGAAATGCATCCTAATGCTCCGACCGCTGGCTAAGAAAAATCAGATTGAATTATACTGGGTCCCTGGTCACTGTGGAATCGATAAAAATGAGAAACTTGGTTCCAAAATTCGTTGCCCAATTCTTTGTTCGTTCACAAAAATAGTTTCGTTATAAACATTTGCCTTATCACAGAAAATTTGAAATAATTTGAAAATGGTTGATTAGTCTTTATCTTTTGAAAAGTTTCGAGTTTCTCAAAACATATTTGAAAGAAAAATGGTTGCGATTTTCACTACTAACAATCTCTGCTTCTAATTTTGAATACTCTGGAATGAAAACTTGAATGTGCCACGTATCTTTTTTTTGTCCAAAATTCTGTTTTCAGCAAGCATCTGATTGCCTGCATACTGATTCAAATACATATACAAATCAGCATTACGACGGTGAAAATTGTGATAAATGTGCACTCCTCGTATGATTCAGCTCCACGTTGGAAACACCTTACATACGGTTGGAAAAAGCTTACAACGGCTCAGCTCCGCCATGTTCCGTTAGGCGACCGATACGAGCAGCACAATAGGACAACCAGATTCTAGTCTTCAAGGATGACGTTCATAGTGATTGGTGGGAAATTTGACGACGACACAGTTCATTTCACCCAAGTTGAAAGCATTTTAAATTTAATTTCATTGTGCTTAGAGCAGTGTGGTGTATACAAAATACAAAAAAAAATATTGTAAGCTAAAATTTAACCCCGTTGTAATACTCACACACATTCATTTCTTATGAGCCTAATGAGCCGTGAAACCCTTACAAACTCACGACCTACAGCAACCATAAATAACTACCCATTATTCAACTGCATAATAATTAAAATTAAACATTGAACCACAATAGCAAAAAAAGCATAACAATCAGTGTTGATATCGCAATAAATTCTCCCACCTCGGTAAATTGTTTACTTGCTGCCTACAAAAACTCGGTCATTTGGCATCGGAAAACAGTATAAAAAAGCATCCCGTACCGTTGCGGTACAGCTTCGCTGGATGTATTTGTCTCTTTCCCCAAAAATACGTGTGGCTCTCTTATCGGTACCCGACCATAATTTCCAAGGGACGCGTTGACAGGTGCGGGGAACGCAACCGGCTTATGCACTGCGAGCGCTACGGTGCAACCTAATGAGGCCGAAAGAGTTCACAAATCGGCGTGTTACTTGTCCCCACCCCCCATGCCCCCCACTGCGAGTTAAACTCTGCTACACAGTGAGCGAGAGAGAGAGAGAGAGAGAGAGAGAGAACGAGAGAGACATGGACAGAACTATCGGTTACGGTGTGATAATTTATGACCCGGAACAAATTTACATCGATAAGCGATTTAATGTTGTGAACAAAATTGGACACTTCAGTGCGGGAGTCTGCACACAGCGAGTAGGTCAAAGATTCGTCTGATTCACTGCTTGCACAGGTGCTGAGTTCGAGTTGATCATATGTTAAAACGAAGATTTATTACATCGTTAGTACTGGTATCAAATAATCGAATTATCACAGCACAAATGTTGATCTAATACGTACACCAGATAAGGCTACGCCACCGTAATGATTTATGCCGCATGTAATGCCAAAAAACCGGTTCAGTATCATAAGCTAATGAACAGAGGTTTTAAGCTCGTGTCACAGAAATAATTTAAGGGATCGAGATACCGTTGAAACTTTTGAGTTTGTTTTACCCCGGAAGGACAAAGAGGCAAACATTTAAAACTCGAACGAAACCAATCAAGTGCAATTGATTCGCCACCGGTGCGGAAAATGATGTTTTGTGTGACGCGGTTACGAAAATGAATATCATCAATTCATGTATTGATGACCAAACCAACCAATGTTCGGAACCTGATGGATTCACACAAGTATCAATCATCGAATGAATGAGCTGTCAGTGAACTTTACCTTCGCGGGATGCTGAGCCCTTAGTCCTCCAATTTGGTGCCTGATGGTGGCAGCTGCCTTTGTGAAAAGGGTGGACTGCACCACGCTGTCAGCAGCTGCTGTACGCGATAGTGATTGCTCGTTTGTTGCATGTGATATTACAGCGTAATTGAATGGAAACAGACCCTTTTATTTGCGTTATCGCTTTTTTTTATTTTTTTTTTTTTTTGCAAACACTATGAAAAATGACAACTCAATTTTTATTCGTTGAATGCAATGAATGTATTCTTTATTCTCAGCAGCATCGATACGCGCTATTTTGAGTGCCCGATATGATTAGTGAATACACCTGCTCTACTCGGTAATGATTAACCGATGTAATATTTAGATGTTCAAGTGTATCTCATTCTACTGGTAATTGCTGTTTTCTCATCGACCTACAATGCAATTTTCCAGAAACAAGACAGCAAAGAACATCATCTCCAATCCTACAATCTAACAGACTTGTTATCGCACCTACACGAGCTGCAGCCTCGGGATATACAACTAAATTATGTAGTCACTCTTGTTCGGATCACACTAATTGGTTTTCTGAGCACATTTTCTGCTCCTTTAACTGAAATTAGTTACCGTACTTCACCCCACCACCCGTCAGTGCCAGTCGGAAAATTTGTTTCCATAGTCATACAACCATACTATTTGTGTAGCATATGCGTCGCTCTGGTCTAACCTGGCATCGAATCAATGAAGTCAAGAGCCAAGATGCTACCGGTATCTCCTAAGCAGGTAGCAATGGAAGGCGTTTTCTCAAATGCCATATTTATCGATTGCATTTTCCCATTCATGCACAAGGAAACAACATCATCATTGCGTTGGTCACCAACCACTAACGTTTGCCACTTTGCTAAATATTTGTTCAAGCCTATCTAGCCTGACAGCTCTTAAGTATCACGAGCATACGGGGTATAACGAGTATTCATTCGCCGAAGGTCAACTCAACTTTGGGATCAAACACAAATGCTTTCACAATTAATTGTTTTGATTGTTTTAAAAGTGTGTTCCAACTGTTTTTAAAGTGTGTCTTATCGTTTGTAAATATTATTTAGCATTTAGGTAGTAATCTATATTATCATGAAGACCACCAATGTGTCAGATGATTTAACAACAATAATAAACAGTAAAATATCAAAATATAATCGTATAAGAAATATTTAGCACATTTGGGAAATATAAATAACTTTGAAGACTTGTTGGTATTGGTTATCTCAAAAAGGATACTTTTCCAATTGAAATACCAATTATTTGATAGTAAAAATTATTTAAAAATAAAAATTATGCTGAAATTAATACCAACATTTTAGAACAATCTAACACTCCAGCATGCCCCTTTCTCTACATCTACTCCAACAGCATCTGATATATGACATATTAATCAAGTAGATAGAGGCTGCCGAGTTAATACTGGTGCTTGCGGGTATATGCGCGGCTGCTTGCGGGTAAATATTTTAAAATGCATAAATTATTCTGAGAAACTGGAATCGCTGAGTTGTTGAATACTGCAACTTTATTAGTAGATAGGTTCTCGAGATAAATTCAGTTCATAACTAAACGAACCCTAGCGCCACACAGTGCTAATATTTTTACAACCAAACTTTCCATAAACCTTGACCTCCTGTACAACTTTGCTGAAGACCGTAACGTTCTGAGCGGTTGAATTCACGAGATAAAGCATCACGTTTTTTCAAAATTCTTAATTTGATTCGACCCTCTAAACAATTTTCCTGAAGATAACAACTTTCTAAGTGGTTAGATTTACGCATTGTTTAACATACTCATAACGAAGTATATTATCACTTGTGTACCAAATGAAGGCCCCTAAATGACTTTGCTTAAGACCACAACTCTCTGGGTTGTTGCAATCACGAGATAGAGCTGAATAATTCTGCCCATTTTAAGGGTGCTGCAATATTCAATGAAGCGATTCTAAACCCATGGCAGGTAGTGTATACTCAAGACACGTAATAACCTTCACAAGGTCTATTAACAGGGCACAGGAATTGACTATTGATAACATGGGTGTTTTCCTTAGCAGTTTGCTCCTCTGCCATGGGCAATTTCACGTTGCACTTTTTCGCAATCGCGTCAAAACAATAATTAAAAAAACCCGAGAGACAAGACTACAACGATAATGAGGAATGCTTCCGGAGAAACTAGGGTTTGCAATCCCGGGAACGATTTCCCGGGAATTACCCCGGATCCCCGGATTAGAAATATTGATTCCCGGGATCCCGGGATTCCCGAGTTCCTCGAAAAGTTTCGTAAGATTTGATATAATTACCCATAAAATGTTGCAAAAATAAACTTAATACCGTATCAAAACGCGAAACTTACGTCGTCAAAGTGTATCAATATATGTCAAGGTGTAAATATTTGCTAGAAATTTGCTTGTCGTGTAATATCAAATTAATTACTTAAATTTTTTGTTAAAAATATTTGCTGTCTTATTCAGTAAACTAAAAATTAAGCAAATTTTTACTTCGTCTAATGTCTTTTTTGCTAGTTAGTTCACTATTAAGCGAATAGTTGCCTGATTTTTTTTTCTTTTTTCATTGATAAAAATGTTTGAAACCTGTGAATTGATAAAAAAATATCAAAACCTGTAAATCAATGGGACCAGCAATAATTAAATTAATAAAGTGTATAGTGTTATCTGGCTCGTGCCCGCGATTTCACATAAAAAATCATTTTTGCAGGTTAATTACGTAGGCATTCAAACGCTCTAAGACCTGCCTGCCTCTGTACTCCGCTTTATCTTCAGCAAACTGAAAGTAGTGGACACTCCAGTATCTTCACCAGCGGTGATTCAGCGAACTTAACCTTCATTGCATCCTAAAAAAACTTACGTTGTTTACCCTGGTGTGTGGTTTTCCACACATACAACATTTGAATTTGTTTTGGACAAGAAACAACTTAATTTTGCCCCAAACTTATTTTTTTCATTGAGTGCATACATGCCTGAAGCTATAGGTACCAAACAATCCTGTTTCGAAAATCGAATGAGGTATGTATGTGTGCGGAAGTATGTGTATGTGTGTATATTTTTATTCTTACGACCATTATATCTCAATTTTCTCAGCATCGGCTGAACCGATTCGATTGTTCTTAGTCGCGTTTGAAAGAGCTAAAAGTCTAGTTGTTTGACGAAAAATATCGTTTTGATTCGAAGGTTCATTCAGAAATGACGTAACGAAATGTGGTCAGCTTATATAGGAACTGATAAACTAACCGATTTTTTCTTTCAGCGGTTCGACTGATTTGAGTCCTTTTGGTGCTAGATGCGTTTGTTAGGATTTGGAGGGTAGATTTATATTCAAAAATATTCTTAAAATTAAATTATAATTTCCAAAGGTACGTTGAAAAAAAGCAAAAGAAAACTTGTGGAAACGCCTAGTACATTGCAGTAGTTCGGAGGTAACCTATTGAATGATATTATGCGTGGTGTACAAAAACAATCTTGAAAAATACATTTGGATTAACTCAGCAATGGATGTATTGATTTGATTTTTTTGGCTGCAATTGGAAGACCATTAGGTCATAATCGGACATTTGATTGATCCGATGGTCCATACAAAAGTTACAAAACAAAACGTGTTTACATGATATTAGACCAATTAAACATGCTATGATAACAATTGAACAAAAAAAAATCCTAACATCGGTTTGACCAAATGAAGCAATTCGGTGCAAGGAATGTTCGTAAGAATAGTCTGGAATCTATGCTAAGGAAAGTAAGCAAAGCCTTGGTGCTACATTCCGATTCGTTCAGTATACACAGACTTCGCAGTCAAATGTTTAGTGTAAAGGACAATTGCGGGGCTAGCGATACGATCCTACTAACACTAACAGTTTCTCCCGAGCCGAGACTCGAACCCACGACGACTGGCTTGTTAGACCATCTCGGGAGATCCATTGTAATTTTATTTCAATATACCTAAAAGTGCGAGTATACTTGTCTTGCAGTAGACATAAAACTGTGTAAATGTTGAACACTGCTCAACCAGGCTGTGCAAACACTAAATAGGTACTTTTAGCATTAGCGTATTCGTAACCCATATGTGTGAAAATTCTCACACTGGGATGAAACAAATAAACAGATACTTTTACACATGTCCCACGTAGCCTTATGATTGATTTGATTTTGATGCGAGTTACAAGAATGCACCTTTATACATTTCTAAAATCAGTCAAACCGTTGAAAAAAAATCAATTAGTTTATCAGTTCCCATGTAAATTGATCACCTTTTGTTACGTCATTTTTGAATGAACCTTCGGATCAAAACGATATTTTCCATCAACTAACTAGACTCTAAGCTCTTTCAAACGCGACTAAGAACAATCGAATCGGTTAAGCCGTTGCTGAGAAAATTGAGATATATTGGTCGTAAGAATGAAAATTAACACACATACACATACTTCCGCACGCATACACACCTTATTCGATTTTTGAAACAGGATTAATTGGTACCTATAGCTTCAGGTATGTATGCACTCAATGAAAAAAATATGTTTGGGGCAAAATTAAGTTGTTTCTTGTCCAAAATAAATTCGAATGTTGTATGTGTGGAAATCCACACACCAGGGTAAACAACGTAAGTTTTTAAATATCTCATCAACCAAAAATATTTTTCCCTTGGAGAAAATATATTCTGTGTAAGATTGATGGTTTAGAAATTGTCAAGAAGTTTCATCAAAATCGATCGAGAAATTCGAAAAAAAATCAAAACAAAATTCATTTGTGTGGTTTTCCACACAAGGGTTCAATGAAGGTTAAGCAAAGTTTTACAGAAGGGAATTACATTATTTAGGCCTAACGGAAAATTGTCAGCGGATCTGAAGCGATTGTTCGACGACATAAAAAACCCTGAAACCTACTCTTCTGCTAACATTTAGTACAAAAATCGATCATGAATTTCTAGAGTGAACTTGAATAAGTTTTGTTTTTCAACTCGTTTTCCATTCGAATTAATAATGAAAATGGGAACGATTATTTGATACCTTTTATTAATAAAATTCATTCAAAATCTCAATTTTTGCTTAGGTTTTCTTTCCATTCCCGGTTCCCGGGATTTCCCGGGAAATGAGATTTTTTATTCCCGTTTCCCGGGAAATCAAATCTTTGGAATATTGCAAACCCTAGGAGAAACCACGAGGTTATCAAATTTGATAACGCTTGTTTTTATTTATTCCCGTAGTTTAACTTTGACGAAACTTCATTATCTCAGAAACTACACAATCAATATAATCAATATCAATATAAAAATCAGATGAACTGGCTAGTTAAGGGTTAACTGATGAATGATTGAGCTCGTGGTTTCAGAGTTGGGCTGCCTTATACGTTCCCATTTCATTTGATTATAATCGAACTTAAGCAACCGTTATGTAATAAATTGTTAATAAAACAACGAAAGTCTACTATCTCAAAGATTATACGACTTATTTGAACATTACTAGTGTCATACGAACGAGTCATCTCTTGAACTTACAACTAACAAACTTCATAACAATTTGATATGCGGCCCAAAAGTTATGGAAAGAAAAGAAATCATCAAATCAAAAGAAGTCATTTCGTAATTTCTTAAGGGGTAATATCTACCAAAAAAATTTTTTTTTCGCCATTTTTTTATTGGCCCAAATCATGCTAAAACTATCCAAGAATCAATATCTACATCGCTCAAGTACAAATCTGAACTCAAAGTTCGTTTAAATCAATTTTTACCGAACAACTTTTATACTCCAAAATCACATTTTTCGTTTATTTTGGCGATGCTCGTTTTTTTTATTTCGGGGCTTTGCAAACTAGCAGAAGTTACCTATGATCGTTATCTTGTTACAAACTTGAAGTATAGAGGTCGCTGCATCAAGTTTCGACCGTTATAGCGTCCTAACAGCACGTGTTTACTCACAATTTCCCGTTGTTTAGTCGATCAGCCGTTCTCATTGTGTACGTTCTTTGTTTGAGTTTTTCTATACTTTTTATCTGTGTATCTGTGTATCTGTCAAAAGTACTTAAATATGAGTGACAAGTTTGAGTTTTGCATGGTATCGGATGCCAACCGCGTCAAAGTCGCTGAGCATCGCATGTATGATATAGCGAAAGAGGCGAGGCGCAGCCATACATCAGACGACAAAAAGAAAGAAGTGGAAAATAAAACCCAGAAAGGACAATTTCACGGCGCATGGATAGCTGACTGAAGGTAAAATTATTATTAGGGGCTTTGTTATCACGATTCTTAAGATTCATAGCAATTTGAAACTTTAAACGCGTTTTTCTCAAAACCAAGTTTTCAAAATCGGCGAGCAGTAGAACTGAAAAAGTTTACATCCGATTGACTTGAAATTTTAACTGTAGCTTCTTCATTAGATTATCTAGTGAAGTACACACGATTTTAGCGATTGATTACCAACAACTAAAGTTATAAACAATCAAAGTCGATTTTTTTTTGTCGAAACAGAACTTTTTTTTTTCAAACCGTAGCCATTAGCGACACTTATGTAGATAATGAATTCACTAGCGACACTTGTGACGAGTTGACGAGTTCTCAATGCCGGGTTCCTTTTAACGTGGTCATATCGCCATTCCCCAAGTCAACCGTAAACAGCGTTACTGAAACGATTCAATGAAACTCTAACGCTGGATCGCGCTGATCACAGCAACCGCAGAAGTGGAACGATTGACAAGCAGCTACGATTGAAAGTCTGCAGAGCAGTTTGGACGAACCCTGGGATCACCCTGCGCGATTTGGCTAACTAAGTTCTCGGCACCGTACAGCACTGTTCGACGAATCTGTCGACGTTAAGGCCTGCGGTCGTTTCACGGCAGCAAGCACCCCTTAAGTAGAATTTCGTCACAAAACACCGCGCTCACAAAATTCGTCAGCTGCATTTCAATGGACGATGGAACATATGTAAAAATGGATTTCGCGCAGCTCCCAGGATAAAAATTCTAAATGTCCAAGCGCAAGGGTGATGTCGCCAAGCGGTTTAAATTCGTGTTTGCTGACAAGTTCGCTCGAAAACTTATGGTGTGGTAGGGGATCTACAGCTGTGGCAAAATAAAACATGGTTCTCATCACCGGATCGACCATGAATGGCTAGGTATACACGGAACAGGGCCTCCAGAAGCGGATTTTGCCGTTCATCCAATCACATGACGGTTCAGTGATGTTCTTGCCTTCTTGTTCTTGCCACTACAGTCGGGAAGTCATGGATTGGTACAAGGAGAATGGAATTGATATCATCGAAGAAGCTGTCAACATACCAAATAACCCAGATTTCCAACTGTTGGGCGATAATCAAAAGTAAGTTGAAGAAAAATGGCAAAATTAACGTGAACAAAAAAATTAAAAATTAATTGAAAACAGCGTAAAATTAATGAAAACAGCGGATCGAGTTGACAATTCCACTGTACAGAAAATGATGAGCGGTATAATAATTTTTTGTGTATTTTTCCTCTGAAGGTCAATAAATTTGATGCAAAATGATATCTCCAGATTTTTTCTACGTGTTTTTTCACGAAGATATGTCCCATTTCATGCGACCAAATATTAAATTGATCAAGCTTTACAGTCGGAAACTGTCTTTTGCTGCACATTGCAAATAAAATTTAACGCTTTTTTCTCTCGATTAAAATGTTGGTGGGGGAACATAGTCTCATGATTCTGTCAACCATGTTATGGAAAACCGCCAAATCAACGTTTCAACAATTGACAATTTTCAATAGTACAATTTCCTTCATGTGGGCAGATGTATAGATGGTTTTCCAATCGATAGTTGCAAGAACGAAGATAACCCGTAGAAAACTACCCGGCTTTCAAACATTTGAAATTACACATTTCTCCCCTGATCCGTTTCATCTTTTTACTTTTACCTTCTTTTTACGCTCCTAGGTGGCGGAACTATTTGTGAGACGTACACTGAAAACCTGGTTTTCGAATGGTTGGACACGTGTCACTTGAGATCCTATTGTGGTCATTCACCTCTGTCCAGCAACTCATATCCCAACCTCCACGTGGTGCCGACCGGGATACGAGTAACCTTAGCGGAGATCGGGTAACCAACCCCGGTGGAAACTTTGGTCGTATGCTGACTGAGAAGGGGGAACGTACGCGGCTGTTTCCCCATGTTAGGGGCGGCGTACAACAGCGTCTGATCCGGAGCGGGCGGCTAAATCATGAAACGCGGTGTCTCGACAGCTATATCAAAGACGGTAGCCCCGTCGCGAGACTAGGTATCGCAGCCCTAGTGAGGCAGCATACTGAATATTAAATACTACGAACAATCCAGATATAAATACGGAACGGAACAATCGGCATGGACCTAGGCGAACGAAAAAGGACAACGATTATTGGAAACTCGGTACTTGGAATGTAAGGACTCTACTCGAACCGGCACGCGCAAGTATCCTGGCTAGAGAGCTGCGGAAGGTGAATGTGGAGGTTGCAGCTATCCAAGAGGTGCGGTGGCCGAAATCGGGAGAACGCGAATTCCGAGCAGTAGATCCTATTGCGGACACTTCATTTAAGTATCACATCTACTATAGCGGCGGCGTGAAAGCAGAAAGAGAAGTCGGTTTCGTGCTAATTGGAAAACAGATGAAGCGTGTCATTAGATGGAGGCCGATCAGTGACCGTATATGCGTGTTGAGAATTAAGGGCAAATTCTTCAACTACAGCCTAATAAATGTGTACGCACCGACCAACGAGAAACCCGATGACGAAAAGGAGGAGTTCTATGAGCTCCTGGAAAAGACATACAATGAGTGCCCAGGACACGATATAAAGATTGTCATCGGAGATGCAAATGCACAGATCGGGCAGAAAGACTTCTTCCGCCCCGTAACTGGTAGGGAAAACTTCCACTCTACTACGAACGACAATGGCCTGAGGCTTGTTAATTTCGCTGCAGCTAGGGGGATGGCTATCTGTAGCACTTGTTTTGCACGCCGGAACATACGTAAGCACACCTGGATGCACCCGAATGGTGAGCTTTGCTCTCAAATTGACCACGTTCTGATTGATGGACGGCACTTTTCAGACGTTACAGACGTTAGGTCGTTCAGAGGACCGAACGTTGACTCGGATCACTATCTCGTAGTAGCCAAAATCCGCGACCGGCTGTCCAACGTGCTGAAATCCAAGGCAACGAGAAGGATGCAGTTGAACATCCAGCGGCTATCAACTGAAGGAGTGGCTGCAGAGTACTCGCAGAAAGTTGATGAACGGATTGAGGAAAGAGTTGAAGGGAACCTGAATGAACAGTGGAGGCACATCCACAGTTCGATCAGCAGTACAGCGCGAGGAGTGTTGGGTACAACGGCGGCAGCTGCGCCCAATGAGTGGTTTGACGCTGAGTGCCAGCGAGTGACGGAGGAGAAGAACCGCGCCAGGGGTCACATGTTGGCCACGGCTGTGACTCGTCAGAGCATGGGTAGATATCGAGATGCAAGAGCCACTGAAAAGAGACTCCATCGCCGGAAGAAACGACAGCATTGGGAGCGTATTCTTGCGGAGGCGGAAAATTGCTTCTCGAGGCACGATGCGAGGAGCTTCTACAAGAAGGTCAACGGAATCAGGAATCGAAACGTGTCAGCCCCTGTCATGTGCAACGATAGGGAGGGGAACCTGATAACCGATAAAACAGAGGTGGCCAGGCGTTGGAAGGAACACTTCAGTGTGCTGTTGAACGGTGAGGGAAACAGTGGAGTCGAAAGGAGCAGGATGACTATTGAGAATGATGGTCAAGCTGTGGATCCACCATCCATGGACGAGGTGAAGAAAGCAGTGAAAGAGCTGAGAAACTGCAAGGCAGCCGGGAAGGAAGGCATTCCCGCCGAACTCTTCAAAGTCGGGAGCGAACAGCTATATCGTGCCATTCATCGGATCATGCTGAGAGTGTGGTCTGATGAAGAATTGCCCTCGGACTGGTTGGAGGGTCTCATATGCCCGATCTACAAAAAAGGCCATCGCCTGGACTGTAGCAATTATCGGGACATAACTCTTCTCAATACCGTGTACAAAATTCTCTCCCGCATCCTGTTCCACAGACTGAGGTCGTTGCAGGAGACCTTTGTTGGCGAGTACCAATGCGGTTTTCGAGGGGGACGCTCCACGACGGACCAAATGTTTACCTTGCGACAAATCCTCGATAAATTTCGAGAATACAACTTGCAGACGCACCATCTGTTCATAGACTTCAGGGCAGCGTACGATTCAGTCAAGAGAAATGAGTTATGGCAGATTATGATTGAACATGGCTTCCCAACAAAGCTGATTAGGCTGATACGTGCCACCCTTGAAGGTTCTACATCAAGCGTCAGGATAGCCGGTGAGATATCCGACTCGTTCGTGACGTTATATGGTTTGAAGCAGGGTGACGGGCTGTCGAACTAATTGTTCAACATCGCATTGGAAGGTTCTATACGGAGGGCTGGTGTGCAAAGAAGCGGCACCATCATTACGAAGTCGCACATGCTTCTCGGTTTTGCGGACGATATCGACATCATTGGTATCAACCGTAGAGCTGTGGAAGAGGCCTTCGGACTTCTCAGGAGGGAAGCTGCGAGATTAGGGCTTGTCATAAACTCTGCCAAAACGAAATACATGGTGGCTGGCAGAGTGCGTGGTAGTCCGTCGGAGGTTGGTGCTGCGGTGGTGCTAGATGGGGAAACATTTGAAGTAGTCGACGAATTTATTTACCTGGGAACATTAGTGACATGTGACAACGAGGTTAGCCGTGAGATAAAGAGGCAGATAGCAGCCGCAAACAGGGTCTTTTACGGACTACGTAACCAGCTAAGGTCCCGCAGTCTGCAAATCCGTACTAAACTTGCACTCTATAAAACATTGATTCTTCCGGTGGCTCTCTACGGCCATGAATCATGAACGCTGAAAGAGGCTGATCGGCGAGCTCTTGGTGTTTTTGAGCGCAGGATTTTGCGTTCAATCCTTGGCGGCAAACTAGAAAATGGTGTTTGGCGCAGACGCATGAACCATGAAGTGTACCAGGCATACAAATCGGCGGATATAGTCAAGCAGATAAAACACGGCAGGCTACAATGGGCTGGGCATGTAGCGAGAATGCCGGATGAGCGTCAAGCGAAGGCTATATTTAGCAGGAATCCCGATAGAGGTCGTCGACTTCGGGGTAGACCCCGCACTCGTTGGATGTGTGCTGTCGACGAGGATGCACGCGAAATAGGTGTTAGGGGCGATTGTAGGATAGCAGCCCAAAACCGAGGGACATGGCGACGTATTCTGGATTCGGCACTGGATCGATAATCGGTCTGTCGCCTTAAAAGTAAGTAAGTAAGTAAAAGTACACTGAAAACCTACCAAATTTTGTAAGCATTTGACAAAAGCAGAGCTTTTTTTTGTTTCCTCGCTCAAAACAATCTGTTAGCCTAAAACATTTTTTATTGTTTCAAGTAAAAATTGTTATCCTTTCGCCATCGACAAAAGCTATAACCTATGGACACAACAGTCTGACTTTCACTCAAACAATGCTTAAAATTTCATAGAGAGTTATTTAAAAACTTAAAAATCCTAGTATATAATCAGATTGAATAAATCTCCATCGGTAGAAGTACGTCCGCAAATGCAATTTAACCGAATGTTCCCCATACCATGAATTAAATCAATGCATTACTCGGATATGTGCTTGATGTTCGCTTCCAATACACAAAACCATCCAGCAAAGTTTTATTGGCCGCAATTCAAGCTAGATGATGTGTGGATTATGACTACGTTAACAACGGCTTTGGACACCGGTTAGGTCGGCAGTAATTGCTATCAGGACGCCTATTATATGTGCTGCCTTGCTTTGATGAAATTCGCAGCTCGTATCCTTCCCTGTGTAGATTTTAGGGTGGCCACTTGCCGGAATGATTCCGAGCTGAAGTTTGTGAGCTAATACTGCCAACCCTAGTAAGCACGGCATTCAAAATTTATATTACGTACTTAACAGCTGCAGTACTGAATTTCATGGATTTATTTAATCTAATTTGATCGCACTGTATGAGAAAAATCCGCGTTTCAACTGCATTGAAATTCATAAGTAAAATATTGAGAGATGAAAACAGGACTAGAAAATTTTCTGGAAATTTCAAGTACTGCATCATTTCATAAGCTCGTAAAAGCACTACGATTTGCATTAGGTATACAAATTTTAAAACCCTGCTTTATTTTTCATTTCTTGATTTCAGCAGAAAGGATAATCTACTCTAAGTTCTTTGCCGTTATATTTGCAAGAAAAATTTCGAAAGTCTTTGTTCTCCTTCGACTCAGGATTTACATATTTTAGCACCGTCATCATCGTCATCAGCAGTAGCATCATCAACAACAAAAACACTGGGGTAGGGTTTCCACTGCATATACTTCCCCACAATAGAGAGTACAAAAGGAACAGAGATCGAGAAACTCAACCCCCAATAATGCCAGCAATGCGTAGCGGTCTGCTCCCACGCCAAGCCATGGGCTTCAGGATGAGAAACGAGTTAGTCGGCAATTATCACTGCACAGCCACAGCGAGTAAAATAAGGGCGAAATGACAAAACGACAAACGAAGCTCGGCTCTCCGAATTGGGTGGTATGGAGGGAGTGATGACAAAATAAATGCCACCGAGCCGGCAGCCCGGAACAGGCAAGTATGGCTTCGGTACCCGGCAAAATCACATAATGAGTAAAGTTTATGATAATGCATTCAAAGAAATTGAAATCCGATGAGTGTTTTGAGCCGAAACCCCACAGGAAAAACACCTAGCGAGGGCGAAGAAAAACGGCCAAGTTTAGTCAGGAAATATATAAGTCTCCGCGTTCTGTGCCGGAGCTACAGCCATTTGAACGCTCGATTGAGACTAATCGGATTAAAATATTGAAATTTCAAGATTGAAGATAGAGTGATAAAAAATATAATTCCGGAATGAATGGCAGCGAGGAGTTTAGCCAACTTTTTGAAGCGGCACAATTGGGTGAGTTAAGCTTAATAACAAGAAAAGAGCTTTTCTATTATACTCCATTCCATTACCGAACGCTAGATTACTGGAAGTCCTAATCAGTCAACATTCTAACGTAATTACAGCCGCTACAGGAAAGGTATTATAAGCTATTTTAAAAATAATCTAGTATTCACACTCGGAGTCTCGAGTATAATCTTGGTTTTTCTTTACTTTTTTTGCATTATTGAACAAACAATGTGTCGTAAAATATGTTGCCGGGACACTCGTTTGTGAGCTATTTAGAAAATTACATGCCATTAACCACCAAAAGATGTCTAAGGCGTGGTCACAACAGTAAATTTCTGAAGTGGGTACCACTGGTCAGGAGGTAGGGTGAGCAAGCCAGTTTTAGCAGTAATAAAATTTGACCCTTTTTCCGCTACAACTCGCACTCATCAATCTAATTGATTAAAATCTCAGTGAAATGTAGGCTTGGTGCGCTACGGATGTTTTGGTATTCTGAAACATGCATATTGATATTTTACAAATTAGAAGTTATTTTAAAATCTGAACTTGTTAAATTCAAACATTCTCTGCGGCATAAATTATGGCAACAGCATCACATTCGACGCCTCTACCCTGACAGACGCTGTTCATTATTACGTTTGATCCTCGGTCGGCCTAGCGGAAAGCACATCTTCGGCCAGCTAAAAAAACGAGAAACACCAGCAGGAAAAATTCTCCGTTGTTCACCAGTTCCGAGATAACATCCGAGATCACCGCAAAGAACAAAGAAGCTGGCTGAGTAGCAGCAGCCCACATTTCATTCGTTCGCTCGCCGGGCGTAGTTCAAGTGTCTCGCTCGGGCCGGATGAGATATGCTTTCCTAAATTAAAGCCATAAAGTTCTACGAGAGTGTGGCAGTCATATTTTCGGGGTTTTATAACCTCAAGATAGTTTCGACGTACAATCGTTGTCACAGCGGCTCTTGTTGAGTTGAGTTGAGCCCCGCAAAAGAGTGGTACCATCCATTTACGAACTTTGCCCATTTCCTCCGTTATGTTTCGGAATGGATATGAGTGTTGCTAGAGTTACCAGAGAGAAGAATTAGATGGATTTTCGCCTAATCCTGGGTTGGTTTTGTTCAAACATAGAGATGCATTGATTCGAATTGCATTCGTGGTTGTGGGCTGTTCCGATTTAATGTCTGGTTTGAACCAAAGTGTGTTGTAGCAATGTATAAATCTATCCTACTCAAAATATACTTACAGTTGCAGAAAATAAAAATTTAGAGAACAGTTTCAATGGAAAGATACTCAATAAAAGCATAAAATGTCACCAATGTTACCTCACTTAAAAAAAAATCTTACTTTACATTACGACCATTTTATTTCACTTATAGATATGAGTTTATTCAATTACTTAAAAAACTTCCCATGCAAACAAGGGATTGAATCTCCACCAAATTATCACATCTTGCTTTGTTTAGGTTAGCCGAATCACATCTAAATGGGTTTAAACGAAAAAACTAGAAAATAAATCAATACAATTTATCCTAATGCCAACCCACAAAAGAGAGTAATTCAACGATAAATTACCGATCGACAAATTTCGGGTGATTCTGATTTAAAAAAAAATCCCACGCGTTGAAAACTTGGCATTTTCTACGAGTAAATATTTTGTGATCTAAAAAGTAATAGGCAAAAAAGAAAATAGTCCCTAATTGAGCTCAGAATCGCCGTAAAGTGGGAATTAAAATCCAAAATAAAAATACTCCCAAATCAAGCTCATAATCGTCGAAAAGTGCTTCTAAAGGTCACAAAAGGCAGAAAAGAAAACTTGGTATGCATTTTATCATAAATCAAATATTCCCCGGTTTTCAAATAACTTGGAAACAGTATGTTTCTGTATGTTCAATACTTAACACAAATCACATAAATTTCAATGAAAATTCCAGCGAGGTGTTTAAAAGTTTCGTGTTTAGAAATCCGTGTTTCAGAATTCAATAAATTTTCAGCATTTAGTAATAGTAGCTTTGAAAAAATCCGAGGTCTATTTCGACTGTTGCGATTTCGAATTCATGGTGTTTCGGCTTGCAATCTTCTCGTAAAAATCAAAACAAAGTTTGCCTACTGTCCAACGTCTCGGTTGACTGCAAGCCGAAACACCATAAATTTGAAAAGATCTTGGACAACCTTGCGGTTTCGACTTGCACACAACCCTTTTGTTATTTTGTTAAGTGAGACTACGTCTTACATTAGTAGGGTGATGCAGTACAAACTGTAATGAAAATGCATGTTATGTTATTATCCCTGAAAGGATTTTGAACGCCAAAGTCTTTATAAACAGGTGAAGGTAGCCCCAAATTTGTGGTATAATTGGTTTGTTTTGTCAATACTAATTCAATGAAAAGTTGAGTTGAAAATCAATCGTTTTCGTTTAGTTGCGCAACATTTAACCAATCACCAGCTCTCTTTCAAAGCTGAGTACAGCATAGTATAGTGTAGAAGTGTACTTGCCACAGTGACGTAGCCAAGAGAGGCGGATTTCAACCCACCCCAGAGCCTTTGATCTTTTTTTTTTCAATAGGGAGTGCAAAAAGTTCGTTCAAAAATCTCAAAAGCGCCGTCTTCCAGAAAGTAGTCTCCTTGCAAAATTCCCAAACTTCGGAATGAGGAACCTTGAAGGAACCTTGATTCCCAAACCTCGGGATGAGGAACTTTGAAGCGACCATGGTTTCACTTTTCTGATCGATGAAAAAATGAACAGAAATTTTCTTTAAAGAAGTTCTATTGTTTCTCTTGAATTGATCGAAATCGACGAAATCGAATTTTTTAAACCAAATGTCTTAGAAATGCATAAACTTCAAGATCTGGTGTAATCTCAAAAAAAATTTTTTTTGTGAAAAATCAACTTAATGGGAGAGCTTTCCAGCTCAAAAACTATCTGACTTTCATGAAAGTCGATCTTTGAAACATTTCTTTAGATCTAAGTTCCTAGTTCGGAAATTGGAAATTTCATGCTATTTTTCATCGGTGAAAAAAGTGAAACTTTAACCGCTTAAAGGCACGACTTCCGCAAGTCCGATTGCAGAGAATTATTATTGCCAGGCACTTGTAATACTTAGGTCTCCGCTCGTGCGGAGAAAACAACGACCAACCGGAATCAAGTCTATTGTTTTATTAAACAAATTCTACTAAAACGTACGATTCCATACCGGAGAGAATCTTCCCAAGGTTTTTATTTCTCGGTCTTGTCCATGTCACCTTTAGATAACAAGAAGGTCCTTATTCGCTACTTTTTTGTCGTAGACTGTTTATTTCCGTGCTACGCGGGCGTCGTTGTTACTCTCACGGCAAACAAAGTGTCTAATATCACCACTTCATTCCGGTGAAGAAATGTCAGGAAAATATACTATTTCACTGTCTGTGGGAATGTAAATTCATGTCTATACTTGGTTGTGGAAAAGTAGATGCTGCCCGATTGAGCTGGAGTTTCGCATGGGGACTCAAAGAACGAAATTTTTGAAACGAAATTTGAAAAGTCGATATCTATTGGCAAGCTTCTATTTTTGTTTTGCGATAAACAACTATACTCGTGTTGTTCTTCAATTGACCATTGACTGGACTACGCAATGATTTTTTTAAATAGCACCTGCGTTGCGCGGTAAGCGCAATCGCAAATGGGAGCGGGAAAACACTTCATCTTTAACGTTGTTTCCTTCTATTCAATCGCTACAATATTCTTCCGCATCCATATCTTTACTACAATGCAACTCGGATTCAAAGTGAGTCAAGTTATGTGCGTCAAAGCACTATTTCTTTAATCTCGTTATGTCATTGATTCAGATTACTCTATATTTTCAAATTTTATATTTTTTTTTCGATACGTAAAACAAGTCGGCCCGACGTTCAAAAACTCCGAGTGCTCGCAAGTTCTCCTCGAGCATTGTCCACGTCTCATGCCCGTAGAGAACGACCAGTCTTATTAGCGTTTTGTACGCTTGGTGCAAAGACTCAGATTTTGCGACCGTAGTTTTTTATGGAGCCCATAGAAGGCACGACTTCCACTGAAAATACGTTTCCTTATCTCCCGGCTGGTATCGTTATTCTCAGTTACCAGAGAGCCGAGGTACACAAACTCGTCGACCACCTCGAACTCATCCCCGTCGATTGTTACCGTATTGCCTAGGCGTGCCCTGTCGTGCTCGGACCCACCTGCAAGCTTATACTTAGTTTTTGACGTATTAATCTTCAGTCCGATCCTATCTGCTTCACGTTTCAGTCGGGTATACTGGTCTGCCACCGTCCCAAATTTTCTGCCGACAATATCCACGTCATCCGCAAAGCAAATAAATTGACCTGATCTGTTGAAGATCGTGCCCCGCATGTCAAACCCCGCTCGTCTCATAACACCCTCTAGCGCGACGTAAAACAATAAGCAGGAGAGACCATCACCTTGTCGGAGCCCCCTGTGAGACTCGAATGGGTTCGACGTTCCACCCGAAATTCTCACACAACACTTCACATCCTCCATCGTAGCCTTAATCAGTCTTGTCAGCTTCCCCGGGAAGCCGTTTTCGTCGAGAATTTTCCATAGCTCTTGTCGGTTTATTGTATTGTATGCGGCTTTATTCGGTAGTGAACCGAATCGATGTTAGCGCCTCGATGTGATCTGACATCGATAATGTCCGAGAAGTGCCCATCTGTCAAAACGTGGTCGATTTGTGTTTCTGTTCTATTCGGTGATTTCCAGGTGAGTCTATGGTGGAGGATATGCTGGAAGAAGGTGCTACGTATGGCCATGTTCTTGGAAGTGGCAACGTCGATTAGTCTGAGGCCATCACCGGTCTGTACTCCTCCTCCTGGCCAACCTGTGCGTTGTAATCCCCGATGTTGATCTTGACATCATGTTTTGGGCAGCGGTCATATTCACTCTCCAACTGCGCGTAGAATTCGTCCTTGTCGTCATCGGTACTTCCGAGGTGTGGGCTATGCACGTTGATAATACTAATGTTGAAGTAACGGCCTTTGATCCTCAACCTGCACATTCTAGGGCTGATTGGCCACCACCCGATCACCCGCTTCTGCATCTTTCCGATCACTATAAAAGCTGTTCGTCCCCTTCCAGCATACCTCCTGCAGCGCTACGATGTTGAACTTGCGGGTCGCCAATTCCTCGGAAAGCACGCGGGTACTTCCTAGGAGGTTGAGAGATCGGCAGTTCCATGTTCCGAGAATCCAATCGTTAGTCCGTTTTCGTTGCCTAGGTCCTAGCCGATTGTTCTGGTCCGTACTTAACGTTATTGCGTTCGTTGCTGTCGTTTTTCAATGGTGCGGGCTTGCAAGGCCTGCGACCAACCCCACTATGTCGCAGGAGGGCCATCGTAGTACCATTGTTTAGAGTCCCGGGCACTACCAGGACTTGAGAAGGAGACTGCGTTACTTAGAACGCTTCTGTTGGTGTCGATCCCAGGAAATTCCCTTCCGAGTAAGGAAGCCCCGCCCCCTGTCAGCATGCGACCAGCAGTCCCACCAGGGTTGGTTACCCGATCTTTCCACTGGTTACTCGCACATCAGTTGGTACCACGAGAAGGTAGGGGTACGGTAGCTGGAAGACTGAGGTTCACTAGTGGGAACTGTTATGCGCCTTTGGTCCAGTCATTTAAAGTTGTTAAATAATTTTGTAATAATTTTGTCTGACTGAAAAACTACATACACTCTAAGAAAAACTTCTATTTTTTCGAGACAAAATAAGTTGAAAAAGTGTAGAAATTAATTATCTAAAATATCTAAAATTTTCTAGAAAAACGAAAAAAAGAATTTAAGTCCGAACGTTTGATTTGATTGATATAACGTCTTCAGCAAAGATATAGGCAGTAATTTTGTCCTTCCAATGAATATCGTGTGACATTAAAAAAATACTAACTCGGCGCGGTAGATAATATCAAAACTTGATGTCCCGGATTTTTTGTCGACGTATAACAAATGTTGGGACTATTTCCTGCAACAAATAACTACTGAAAATAAAATCATTTTTAGTATCTAAACGGTTTGTTCTATCGATATAGTGTTCTTGGCAAAACTGTAGATAGTAATTTTGTCCTTCCAAAAAATGTACACTGTAAGAAGTACACTGTAAGTTTTTTGCCACTTTTGTTTTTATATTTTTATTTCTCCAATTTAGTAAATTATTTTTGGTAAGCTTATAATGTGTTGTTCTCGCAAAAAATATTAGATTCTGGAGAAGTAAATCTTTTGAGATATCAATTTTTTAATTTTATATTTTTGTTTTATTTTTCACCAAAAAAATCTTTTTGTCCCGCGGTGTATATTTTTTCTGGAATAACAAATGAATTAGCTAATCTTGTGCAGATTTTTTTGAATTAGCTTTTAAAAATATGAGCTCTTTTTAGGTACCGTAAACTGGGGTGACTTTGATCACTTTTTTGATTGTATCTTAAATATTTTCAGAATATACTGAAAACAATATTGTTTGATATTTTTAGAATAAGTACTGGCATGCATTGAGAAAGATTCAGTCACTACTTCAAAAGATTAGTAACAATTTTGCTGTTTTAAAATATGCTTTAAAAATTTTACACCAATCATCATTCCGGGGTGACTTTGATCACTCCATTATTTTGATGAATTTGGAGTAACGCTTTGCTACTTCCACTAAATTAAACAGCCTAAAACGACTTGAACGAGTTCATAAATATGAAAAGCTATTTGGGGGCCATTCACATTCTACGTGAACAGTTTATGTTGGCGAATGTCCAAGATTCATACAAAATTTTTAGAATATATATGAATTCTTATCCACTGAGAGGGAAGGTGGTCTAAAATCATCAAAAACCAGTTCACGTGAAATATGACTTATGCAATTGTCCAAATTTGCATGTTACTTCACGTCTTGGGTGTTTGTTAAGAAGAAATATGTAATACGCTGTGGAAATTATTGCGACTCAACATTGCCTTCGAGGAAAAACTTGCAAAAATAACAATGAAATGCATTGTTATAATATTTGTTCATCAACAACAGTATGCAACAAAAATCGTCAAAAATACACTTTATTTTTAATTAATATTTTAGCATGAAACACACTGTTCAAATAGCAGGAAATTCATGAAAAGTAGCAGTGCAGACATAAATCCACACAATCAGTGAAGATTACGACAAATCCCAAGCACTAAGAGCGCATTTTCGCCACATTTTCGGAAAAGAGGTACAGTGATCAAAGTCACCCCGGTGATCAAAGTCACCCCAGTTTACGGTAATTGGTTTTTAGCTTTTAAATTTTTTTCTCAAAAAAAATTCTTTAATAGTGTAAGAAACAAAATTATTTTCTGCAATTTGCCGAAGACATCACACCAAATAAAAAAGCTGTTTTGGCTCTAAATACATTTTTCTAATAAATAATACCTTTTTCACATATCATTTTTACATAGCTTTCAAAAAACGAGTCGTGATTATAAATTTAAAATAAATAGTCATTATCTTTTGGCCATAGAATCATCTATGCAAAGTTTCAACCAAAGCAAAAATGGTCGATTGGTGCCTATTTCTTGTGTGTTTGCTTCATTAATTATTATTCTATTGAGAAATGTCGAGCCTTGATTTAAATGCCCAACCCATCGGAACTAAAAACAAGGTCAAATACCATCCAATATGGGTAATTTCGGAGCCGGGTAATATATATATACAGAAAACCGATCCCAGCTGCCATTTTGTTATTCAGGATAATGACTTCCGGTGTCTATAAAAAACCAAAAGTGACCGAACACCATTCTCCTCCATTAAACCAGCCAAGGTAACAACTTCTAATTTTCGGAAAACAGCCTGAAATAACAAAAGGCGTAACTACAAAAATAGGTTCATGTTTACCTTTTTATGATTTATGAATTATAAAGTCACTCCAAATTGGTTGTTTTGAAAAATAGAAAAAACTGTTTTATTTTTAATTGCTAGAAATTAACGGAACAGCAACATTGTAGAACAATCTTCTATTCTATTTACAAAGATACGGGAGTAACATCAGATGTAAATAAAATAGTCATAGATTGTAACTAGAACAGTCATAGAAAATTTCGGTCATTTTAATTTGTGAGAACATAAAAATGACCGCCCCATAATATGTAACAACTTTGTAGCAGAAAGTTTTTCTCTAGAATATTACTATCGAGCTATAGGTACAAATTTTCCTCTAACTCGTTTCCTAGAACGTTGTGCAATCGTTAATTGGCGTCTCCATCGGTTCTATTTTAAAGGAAGGCGCACGGTTAACGTAAGCGTTAAAGTATGTGGGAGCCTTCGACGCGCTTTGGCTAGGGGCACCAAAATTTACAGGAATGGCTGAATAGTTATAATATTTCTTTTTTTTTTCAGTTTGAGCCTCACTGTGGTTCTCCTATAGGTCATAAAGCCAAAAATCAAATTTCATCATTTTGGTATTGCTTCACCTCTCAGCGTCCTTCGTAGTCTAGAGCTAACAATGGCATCAATTATTGTATTGTATCACGAAGAAATGTGGGGCTTGTGAGTGCGCATAGTGTTCACTTTCAAACAGCTGTAAAAAGCATGTTATTAGGTTAAGTACAATTTCACCTCTTCTTAGTGAATTTAAGTATTCCAAAGTGTTTTTGTGATATGGAGGTTCAAAAACAAGTAATGTTAAGCTTTTTCAAGGGGTTTTAAAAATATTGTATTGTGTTGTTAACGACTGAGTCAATGGTAAAATAGTTGCTTTTTGATATAAATAGATATCAGCAATGTATTTTCATTTGTCAATTCAACAATGTTCTTAAGCGAATTTACATAAGTGCAATGTATCGTTTATCTGTCCAAAACACAATTTGGCTGCCGAGACCTGCCGACTAGTTTGTGAGGTGTGATTACAAATTGGTAATTTTTGGGACATCTTCTTCGTTTTTTTTTCTTCTTGAGTGTTTTCTTATGCTGTAATATTTTGCAACCCCTTTTCGACGAATACCGTCTTTAAACTTTGAGCTGGGAAATCTGGTAGGTATCATGAGAAGACACAAAATATTTCAAAATCTAGAATCTCATCACTATGGGATTATTATAACTTGAAGCTAGACCCAAGTAACAAAACTGGTTTTATCAAAGTTTTATAGCGCTGTTTTGGATGTATTAAGCGCTTTAAAACTTTGATAAAACCAATTTTGTCACTAGGGGATGAATAGCTCCAATACATTACATTTGCACTCGATTAGCAGTTCGCTGGAAATAATCTAAGCGAACAAAGAGCAGTTGCATAAAAAGACATGTCGCATGGTTGAATGGAGTAGAGCAGATCGATTCTTTCATCATCGAACTATGATAACACCACCAAGAAGAGAACAGTTTCCTTTCGTAGTCAGCTCAAGAAAAACACAAAAAGATTTTTATTTCATCACTTTTTATGACATTTTGTGAATTATATTATTTTGTTTATTGTAATTTACTTAATATGTATTGTGCCATATCCAATAAATGTTGTGAACAAAAGATTTCCTTAATTTTCAAATACACATCGAGAAACACATTTCTTTTGCATGTATACACTCATGAAATTTCTGGCAACGAACAATTCAAGTTGGAGAAATTGCATGATTAAGAAAACGTAGTAAAGACAAAGTTGGTAAAATATACCTGTACATTTAGATGACACTTGACTACGAACCTATAAAAAACACTTCGAAATAGATGTGATTTTTGAATTCAGCATTAAAAAATAGACTTAGATTGACCTTAAGACATAGAAAAACAATGTTTATGACCGCCCTTCTTAGAAAACGGAACCACTGTGCACATGTAGTTTCCTTCCTGTGATTTAATAAACTAGCTCTAAATCGGTTATTTCGCAAAACAAAAAACTTTCTTCTCAAAAATTGCGCAAAATTGACGGACTACAACACAGTAGAACATCGTTTACGTCTATCTGCAATAATGAAAAAGTTAGATGCTGGATTTCATCGAACCTCTTGGCAACTCTAATTTGTGTTTGCAGAATTCGTCATACTGTACAATTTTGTAGAAGAAAGTATTTCTCTAGAATATTGCTATCGAGCTCTAGATCCAAATTTCCCTTCAAACTCGTTTCTTCGAACGCTGTGCAATCTTTATTAGACGTCTCCATCGATTTAACAGTGAAAGGAGGCGCACGGTTAATGGTCGCGTTGGAGCGGGTGGGTGCTTGTAATGCGTTTTGGAATGGCTAGGGGCACCAAAATTCACAGGAATGGTTAATTAGCTATAATCTTTCTTCTTTCCAGTTTGAGCTAAAGGGCCGCACCTGTCTTAACCAGTGTTATCAGACTCTATTTTTTCTGAGAAATGAGGTTTGTGTACTAATATATTTCAACAAATAATATATTTTAAATGAAAAAAGCAGATCACTCCGTTAGGGGATCGTTTTTTCTTCACCAGAAACAAAATAAGAAGTATCTCTACTAGTATAGAAAATGTTTCCGATTTGCTCTAAAAGTTTTATACTTTATTATCAAACAAACAAAATATAATTTAGGGGATCTCCGCAGCTGCAAGGTTACAGAGTGCGCTTTGACTATGGTCAAGGGTTCAGTGGAATCAAACCATTTGGTTGTCAAAGAGTTTTAACATGGGTTTTTTCCCAGGTTCCTTATCACATGGACAAACTGTACTGCATATTGAAAAACGACTAGCTCTCGAACCGTATTGAATAGTTTCATCGTTCCTAATTTTTTTTGTATAGTTGGTAGACTGTACAATAAGTTTAGATATCAGATGATCACCCGCATGGAATGGGTTAAAATACATCACTAGTAGCTGCGCTATACTAGCAAATAGGAGTTTAAAGGAAAAATTTGGTGCCATCAGTAGAAAGCTGGCAAAGGAACAATTTGCGGTAACTTCTGTTTCCAATCGAAAAAAAACCTGAATTAATCGTGGTGCAGAAACCTTTGTTATACTAACTACCTATTATTTTATACTTATTAGACCAGTAAACCTCAAATCGTATACCAACGTAAGTCCAATTCCAATAATGAATAAAACGAATTTAAAAGACAGTTTTCAGAAGGTGAACCAAATACGATCATTGAATTAAAGCTTGACGTGGTTTTCACAAATATTGTGAATGTCATCACTGGAGTCTGCGTTATATTTTTTCGACCCCAAACCATTTTTTAAGCTATCTAGGATAGAAACAATTTATAAATTTTTGACATAATCGAACGCCCAGAAACAATAAAGATAACAATGATGCGGAATTTATTCTAGAACATCAAATATGTTTGTCATTGCAATACTATTGATATTATTCCTCATAATCCAAGCTTAAATACCACAATGGCTTCGTTTTCAAAAATCACAAAATCAAGAAAAAGAACATAGTGATTGTAGATTATGGATTAGCATCGAATATTTCCTACGAAATGCAGCAAAGTTCCACAAACTTGCTCTTAATAAATTATAGTTCAGAATTATACAGGCACGCGTTAAATGCTTTGTTACCGTATGAAGGTTACTTGAATCATATGTGATTATTTCAAGAAATCAACAAAAATCTTGATAAAATCTGTGAAGATCAAATGCTAAGAGATTTCATTTGAATTCATATAACTACTTTTGAAAGTTGTCAGTTTAATTCTGTTCTACATGTATGATTTGAAAACGAGGGTTTCGCAAGACTTAAGGATTCTGGCTTTCTAGAGTGTATTCGAAAATGTTACTCTTTTACAAGGCCTAGGCTGTATGGTAAAATCCAAAACAATTTCAGAACTTTATAAAACTTGCTGCAACAACGAGAAGTGGGATAACATGGATACTCTGTTCGCACTGACTTTTATATTAGAAAGCAATATTTATATTTATTCTGTATTCCACTGTGTGCGGGCAAAACTGCCGAGGAATAATAAAACGTCATCGCCATTGAGGATGTAAGTAAGAAAGAGATACTAAAGAATTGTTTACGAACTCAGCACGTGCGGTGGTGGGTTGAAGCTGACAAATTTTACAGTGCGCTTCGGGCAGCACGGCAGCTCAAAACTGGATCAAAATGGAGCGAATAAAGAAAGGTTTTGACAGCAGTTAGTGCGCTTCCAGGTCAAAACGCATATAAGATCATCAAAATCCGATATTGCGTTCTATAAGAAACGTGCGCTAGTATTTTGCGGCACATACATACAGACAACACACATACACACACATACACACGTACACACACATACACACGAACAGACATTGCTCAGTTCGTCGAGCTGAGTTGAATGGTATAGACGGTTCGGCCCTTCGGGTCTTGGATCTACTTTGCGTTTTTCGACCGATTTTATAACCTTTGTTTAGTATAACGAAGGTAAAACTAAAACAAACAAAACGAATCGCGCTTTAGACAAAAATCCAAACAGTTCAGTGTTCATCAGACACAACAGCCTACGACTGATTTTAGCTTTTACGAAATCGAATTTTTAGCTTTTCAATCATCCGCGAGGACGAAAATTTGTTTTCTATTCACAACAAATTACGTAGATAAAATAAATACAACACAAATTGCGATTTTAATTAGAGGATGACTAAAGAGCCAAAAATCCAATTTTACCACAAACGTCATGGATACCGAGCAATACGAGTAAACAGCCTTACGGTAGCTTCCGAGACTTCAGATTACCATAAGTTTATTGTCCTCTAAGGTGTGAAGAAGTAGAAGATGTCAAAACATGCAACAAAACTTTATTCGGGGCAGTTCTCCCGCAAGTATACCTAAAAAATAACTCCAGACGCATCTTCACCACATCAATTTCCACTCTCTGATCGGAGTTTCCCTCGCGCGATCACTCGAACGATGCTTTGATTATTTCTTACTCTGACATCTTAATCCGCCAAACGCACCAAAACTGCGGCCAATTACAAAATACTGAAACACTATGAAGCAGGAAACATCGGGGAAAGCAACACCGAAAGAAAATATTAACAAAAACAGATTTCCACAAAATCTAAACATTGCAAAACATTTGGATAAAGTGATAAAGAAATTTCCTTCCAGTTAGGCTTGAGGATACGGGCCTAACAAGACAGTCGTCGTAGGTTAGAGTCCCGGCTCGGGAGAGACTGTTGGTGACAGTTGGCGCTAGCCCCGCAATTATCCTGTACATTAAACAATCGGCTGCGAAGTCTGTGTTGAATAAACAGAAGGCCGAGCTTCGAAGCGGAATATAGCACCAAGGCTTTGCTTTCGGTAATAAAATTGATTAAAATATGGTAATGAAATTAAATAATATAAACGTTGAAAAAGGTAAAAAAAAATTCAAAAGTTTGTTCAACTTCACGAAATAAAGTTGCTGTTGGTGAAATGTTGGAAAGTTTATTTGTTGATCAATTATACATAAATTAAATATGATTTAAATTATGTAGTAAAATATGAGAACTGAAAATAAACGAAATAGGAAATCCGCGAACATTGCGGATCTTATTCGAAAAATTAATTTTAAAACATATGATAACACTTTTTATTAGGTACTCTCAAGTGAATACCACTCACGAAACAAAACAATTACAATGCTGACCCGCCAGAAATTTAATGCAAGGCATGTAAAAAAGTAATGAAATATACTTAACAAACTCAACACCGTTACCCCTTGGACGTTAAAACTTTGGCGAAAAATTTAAGTTTCTAACTTTACCGTTGTACTTATCCCAGTATAAAAAGGTGAAACAATCCGCAACGAGCTGTTTAATTAAAGCGCTTTGCATAATTAATTTTAAAGTTTGCAGCCAAAACACCGCTTCCCGGTTGGCATCAGTACGCCCGGCAGTACCATCAAACTCCGAGCCCTTCGCCAGCCGGAAATGCACTTGATAACAAAGGAAACTTTTGCCGTGACAATGAAAGTTGGAAAGAAAAACAAACATCAAAGTCGCAATAACCGTGCTCAACGATTCGGGATTGGGACACTTCATTGTGTGCACTTAAACGCTTTTACGTCCAATTTAATCCTTTTTCGCAGCCATCCGTTTTTGTAACAAATCTTTCTCGGCTGTTGTTGGCGGAGCAGTAAACAATGCGGTCTGTTACTTTCCACTGCCGTAAAGGCAGCACAGCGAGTGGTTGTGCATCAGTGAGCCTTGGGGTGTTTTTCGCATTCGAAATGAGTTCTGCTAGTGTAACTCGAGTAGCAGAAAAAAATAATCATCGCGTCAGCGCTTGAGTTTGTGCTCAGCATTTAGCCACATGTGTAGTTATGTCCAAATGCGGTCTTGTGTTGACCGCATTCGGACATGGCTACTCGTGTGCCTGCTCCGGTGGTTATGAGTCTCAGAAAGTTAGCTACGAGGCACTTCTCAGACAGTCACGAGGACGCTTACTAAAAGGTCAGTTTTTTTTTTTTGTTCATCTATTTTGTTATTTGACACGGCACAAATACAATTTAATGTTTAACGGCGCCAATTATATCTGGTAGCTTACTTTCTAAAGTATCTCAATAACTAAAAGCAAATTTTTTATCCTCGCTGCCGACTACCAGCTGAAACTGAATGTAACTTAAGGCTATAATATTTTGCATTAAAAGCACTGGTTTACTGTATGATGGTTTTCATTGCCATAGGTAAGCACATGTTCCGCTGCTGGGCCAAGATATTACGGACTGGCATATTGGGTTGTCTCCCTCGGGACCTGAGAGTATCGTGCGGGTCTAGTTGCTGTTTCCGGATCCGGGGTCTTAACGTGTTCTTGTCGTTTGGTTGGATGTAGGCGGAAGGGAATAGGATTAAACTGGGGCGTGGATGGATTTCAGGAAAACGTATATAAGGGACATGTAGGATAGGTCACGGCTCGCCAAGACATCACGAACAGGAACAGCCGGCTGCCTACTTTCGGCCATTACCAAATAACGTGCTCTATGTCGTGATAACCTTCACCACAGGCACAGATACCACTTTCCCCGAGCCCAACACGACGGAGATGCGCGTCAAATCTATAGTGATTGGACATAAGCCGGGACATCACGCAAATGAAATCCCGACCTACATCCAACCCCTTGAACCACGGGTTCGTCGACACCTTGGGGATTATGGAATGTAACCACCTTCCCAGTTCCCCTCTGGTCCAAGCATTTTGCCAACTGATGATCGTATTCTGACGTACAAATGAGAAAAACTCATTAAAGGCAATTGGTCTTTCATAAATTCCACCGTTTGTTGCGTCCACCTTAGCCAAAGAGTCCGCTTTCTCATTGCCCGGTATCGAGCAGTGAGAAGGGACCCACGCTAAGGTAATCTGAGTAGATTTTTCGGATGAAGCACTCAGATGTTCCCGTATTTTCCCCAGGAAATACGGAGAGTGCTTAACATCTTTCATCGATCGGAGAGCCTCAATGAAACTGAGACTGTCCGTAAAGATGAAATAATGGTCCGTGGGCATTTTTTCGATAATCCCTAGGGTGTACTGAATTGCAGCCAATTCTGCGACGTAAACAGAAGCAGGATTATCGAGCTTATGGGAGACGGTTAAATTGTTATTGAAGATACCGAAGCCAGTGGACCCATCAAGAAGTGATTCGTCAGTGTAGAACATATTGTCGCAGTTGATGTTTCGATATTTATTGGAAAAATTTTTGGGGATCTGCTGCACGCGTAAATGATCCGGGATTCCACGAGTTTCTTCTATCATGGATGTATCGAAAAACACAGTAGAATCAGAAGTATTTGATAAGTCGACACGATTTGGAATATTCGAAGAAGGGTTAATATTATGGGACATGTGATTGAAATACAATGTCATAAAACGGGTTTGAGAATTAAGTTCGATTAACCTTTCAAAATTTTCAATCACAGGACGGTTCAAGACCTCACATTTGATAAGAATGCGAGGAGACAGGCTCCAGAAGCGGTTTTTCAATGGTAGTACTCCAGCTAAGACCTCCAAACTCATCGTATGGGTCGACTGCATGCAACCCAAGGCGATACGCAAACAACGATATTGTATTCGCTCCAGTTTGATCAAATGTGTGTTTGCTGCGGAGCGGAAGCAGAAACACCCGTACTCAATGACAGACAATATCGTTGTTTGGTAAAGCCTTATAAGGTCTCCTGGGTGGGCTCCCCACCATTGTCCGGTTATTGTACGAAGAAAATTCACTCTTTGTTGACATTTTTTCATCAGATACCTCACGTGACAACCCCAGGTGCCTTTAGAGTCGAACCAGACACCAAGATATTTGTGTACCAAAACCTGAGAAATCGTTTTACCCATTAATTGTGTTTGAAGCTGAGCAGGTTCATGCTTCCTAGAAAAAACTACTATCTCAGTCTTCTCCGGAGAGAATTCGATACCTAGCTGTAAAGCCCAAGCAGACAAATTGTCCAAGGTATCTTGCAATGGTCCTTGCAAATCGGCAGCTTTGGCTCCTGTAACAGAGATTACACTGTCGTCTGCAAGTTGTCTTATCGTGCATGAATTTGCCAGACATTCGTCGATGTCATTTACATAAAAGTTGTAAAGAAGGGGGCTTAAACATGAGCCCTGGGGAAGACCCATGTAGCTAATGCGAAAAGTTGCCAAATCGCCGTGCGTAAAATGCATGTGCTTTTCGGACAGCAAATTGTGCAAAAAATTGTTCAAAATTGGAAAAAATCCTTGTCGGTGAAGTTTACCCGAAAGAATGTCAATAGAAACGGAACCAAAAGCCCCCTTAATGTCCAAGAACGCAGACGCCATTTGTTCTTTGCGAGCATACGCCAGCTGAATTTCTGTTGAAAGCAACGCAAGACAATCATTCGTCCCTTTGGCACGGCGGAAGCCAAATTGAGTATCTGATAGTAGACCATTTGATTCGACCCAATGGTCTAAGCGACGGAGTATCATTTTTTCCATCAATTTCCGGATACAGGATAGCATTGCAAACGGCCTATAAGAGTTGTGATCAGAAGCTGGTTTCCCTGGTTTTTGGATGGCGATCACCTTTACTTGCCTCCAATCCTGCGGTACAATGTTTTGCTCCAGGAACTTATTGAACACTAGCTGAACGTTCCCAGCGATGCTCGGGATCAAAAGTTTCAAAATTAGAAATCATTTTTTATGATTCATTGCATTATTAGCACAGCTCACTTCAAAAATATACCACATCTTATACGTCCATCATCTTTTTAAATATTTTAACATTCTGAGAACGCACAGAACGGAAATACGGATTTGGGGATGTTTTACAGAAACGGTAAGTCGCCGTTTCGGGTTTCAAAATGACATATGTAGTTTGGAAGTTTCGGAAGTATTGAACTGGTTGGCCAAATACCACTTTAGATTATTTTCCTGAAACCAGAAGTCATTATTTTGGAAAATGTTGTGTGGGGTCATCACAGTTCCGAATATACCACACTCGGGTGATAACCGGATATTCGTCAATCGTTCACAGTAAAACCTCTTTTTATGTAACTTTCAGAAGAAAGAAATCAAAGTAAGAAGAATTTAGCGTAACCATTCATGCTTAGTTCTCCTCTATAATCATATCTAAAGAAATAACATTTGAATTCTTGTAGCGAAAATATTTGTTGGTGTCCAAGGAACACGTCTGAGAAAAAGTTAACGTTTTAATCCACATAACTACGTAGAAATTAAAAAAAAAAGATTAAACCAATGAAATGGGGCGTTTCTTCCAGCCAAATGTCCCAAAATCTAGTTTTAGAAAAAGCAAAAAAGTATTTCGAATCCCGTAATGTGATACTATTCACAAAACTACGAAAACATCAGAAATTGTAATTGTGTAAATTAAAACATAAATTCTTCTGCAAGAAAATATTTGCAGATGTTGAAGGAACGACGAACATTTTATTGAAAAAAAAAAACACAGGCGAACTAAGCTCATGCTAAAAAGTCAAAATTTTGCATGTATTATTTGTATAATATTTATAAATTTCAAAAAGAGTAATTCAATGTGTTTTTCTGTATGCAGAAAATCATCTTCAAACATATATAGTTTTTAAAGTAATATCTTAACTTTTAGCAATAAGATATCTATTATTTTTCCTCAAATGTCTTTCCTGAACATTAACAAACATTTCAATGAAGAACAATTACATATTATAGCTTTGAATTTCGATTTAGAGGCAAATTGAGTTCAAATATTCATGAATTTGCTCATTCAACGTAGTGTTGTGAATAATATCTCAATTTTCAGTAATCAAAAATCTGTTATTTTTACTCAAAAGTCTTTCCTGAACAAAAACAAACATTTTAAAGGAACAAAATCATATATCTTAGCTTTGAATTTGGATTTAAAGACAAATTGAGCCAAATATTCATGATATTGCATGTTTTACTTAGTTTTGTGAATAATATCTCTATTTTCGGTTATCAGGTAACTATTATTTCTTCTCGAATGTCATTCCTGAATATCAACGAACATTTTATTGAAAAAGATCACATGTCATCACCTTGAATTCTGATTTAGAGACAAATTGAGCCTAAAAAATTATGGTTTTGCATTTTTCATGTGGTTTTGTGGAAAATATTTAAATTTCAAATAATCAGACAAATAATCAGATACCCATTATTTTTCCCTAAAATATGTTTTCTTAACACAATGAACATTTTATTATAGTAAAAATCACAGATTACTGTTTCGATTGATTTAGAGGCAAATTCAGCATAAAAGTCATGATTTTGCATGTTTCACGTAGTTTTGTGAAGTATATCTCGAGTTTGATTACCAGACAGATACCTGTTATTTTATCTCAAATGTCTTTCATAAACATCAACGAACACTTTAATGAAAAAAGAATCACATATCATCGCATTGAATTTTGATTTGGAGACGAATTAAGTAAAAAAACATAATTTCGCATGTTTTACGTAGTTTTGTGCATAATATCGCAAGTTTTAGTGATCAGATACTTGTTATTTTTCCTCAAATGGCTCTCCTGAACATTAACAAACATTTAAGTGGAAAAAGAATCATATGTCATCGCTTTGAATTTTGGTTTAGAGGCAAATTTAGCTCATAAAGTCATAATTTTGTATGTTTTACGTAGTTTTGTGAATAATATCTCAAGTTTTAGTAATTAGATACCTATTATTTTTTCTCAAATGTCTTTTCTGAACATCAATCGCACAATCGCTTATTATTTTTGATTTTTTTTTCTTCATCTATAGTTTATTTGACACGGCACAAATACAATTCAATGTTTAACGGCGCCAATTATATCTGGTAGCTTACTTTCTAAAGTATCTTAATAACTAAAAGCAAATTTTTTATCCTCGCTGCCGACTACGAGCTGAAACTAAATCTAACTTAAAGCTAGAATATTTTGCATTAAAAGCACAGGTTTGCTGTTTGATGATTTTCATTGCCATAGGTAAGCAGCATATTAAATTTGTTCCGCTGCTGGGCCAAGATATTACGGACTGGCATATTGGGTTGTTTCCATCGGGCCTTGAGAGTATCGTGCGGGTCTAGTTGCTGTTTCCGGATCCGGGGTCTTAACGTGTTCTTGTCGTTTGGTTGGATGTAGGCGGAAGGGGATAGGACTAAACTGAGGCGTGGATGGATTTCAGGAAAACGTATATAAGGGACATGTAGGATAGGTCACGGCTCGCCAAGACATCACGAACAGGAACAGCCGGCTGCCTACCTTCGGCCTGCAGGGAAGCTATTAATCTAGACCTGGCGTCACGGGTACAGGGCATGACCAAACAACGTGCTCTATGTCGTGATAACCTTCACCACAGGCACAGATACCACTCTCCCCGAGCCCAACACGACGGAGATGCGCGTCAAATCTATAGTGATTGGACATAAGCCGGGACATCACGCAAATGAAATCCCGACCTACATCCAACCCCTTGAACCACGGGTTCGTCGACACCTTGGGGATTATGGAATGTAACCACCTTCCCAGTTCCCCTCTGGTCCAAGCATTTTGCCAACTGATGATCGTATTCTGACGTACAAATGAGAAAAACTCATTAAAGGCAATTGGTCTTTCATAAATTCCACCGCTTGTTGCGCCCACCTTAGCCAAAGAGCCCGCTTTCTCATTGCCCGGTATCGAGCAGTGAGAAGGGACCCACGCTAAGGTAATCTGAGTAGATTTTTCGGATGAAGCACTCAGATGTTCCCGTATTTTCCCCAGGAAATACGGAGAGTGCTTAACATCTTTCATCGATCGGAGAGCCTCAATGAAACTGAGACTGTCCGTAAAGATGAAATAATGGTCCGTGGGCATTTTTTCGATAATCCCTAGGGTGTACTGAATTGCAGCCAATTCTGCGACGTAAACAGAAGCAGGATTATCGAGCTTATGGGAGACGGTTAAATTGTTATTGAAGATACCGAAGCCAGTGGACCCATCAAGAAGTGATCCGTCAGTGTAGTACATATTGTCGCAGTTGATGTTTCGATATTTATTGGAAAAAATTTTAGGGATCTGCTGCACGCGTAGATGATCCGGGATTCCACGAGTTTCTTCTATCATGGATGTATCGAAAAACACAGTAGAATCAGAAGTATTTGATAAGTCGACACGATTTGGAATATTCGAAGAAGGGTTAATATTTTGGGACATGTGATTGAAATACAATGTCATAAAACGGGTTTGAGAATTAAGTTCGATTAACCTTTCAAAATTTTCAATCACGGGACGGTTCAAGACCTCACATTTGATTAGAATACGAGAAGACAGGCTCCAGAAGCGGTTTTTCAATGGTAGTACTCCAGCTAAGACCTCCAAACTCATCGTATGGGTCGATTGCATGCAACCCAAGGCGATACGCAAACAACGATATTGTATTCGTTCCAGTTTGATCAAATGTGTGTTTGCTGCGGAGCGGAAGCCGTACTCAATGACAGACAATATCGTTGTTTGGTAAAGCCTTATAAGGTCTCCTGGGTGGGCTCCCCACCATTGTCCGGTTATTGTACGAAGAAAATTCACTCTTTGTTGACATTTTTTCATCAGATACCTCACGTGACAACCCCAGGTGCCTTTAGAGTCGAACCAGACACCAAGATATTTGTGTACCAAAACCTGAGAAATCGTTTTACCCATTAATTGTGTTTGAAGCTGAGCAGGTTCATGCTTCCTAGAAAAAACTACTATCTCAGTCTTCTCCGGAGAGAATTCGATACCTAGCTGTAAAGCCCAAGCAGACAAATTGTCCAAGGTATCTTGCAATGGTCCTTGCAAATCGGCAGCTTTGGCTCCTGTAACAGAGATTACACTGTCGTCTGCAAGTTGTCTTATCGTGCATGAATTTGCCAGACATTCGTCGATGTCATTTACATAAAAGTTGTAAAGAAGGGGGCTTAAACATGAGCCCTGGGGAAGACCCATGTAGCTAATGCGAAAAGTTGCCAAATCGCCGTGCGTAAAATGCATGTGCTTTTCGCACAACAAATTGTTTATTTGTTTATTTGTTTATTTGTTTATTTGTTTAATAATTTCATCCAACACAATGGTTTACATGAAATGTGGGTGATGGGGAAAAGCCAACAATTAGGCATAAAAACCCCATATCTTTTAAAATAAATGTATAAACTTAGGTCTAACACAGAACAAATATAAGTAACAATAAAAAGTGACATATCCTTAGTTCTAAGCAGAAAGTTATGTAACATAGTCAAGATTGTAAAATAAAAATAAACATATTAAGAATAATAGGAACGGTACTTTCGATGAACATCCATTTTCAAATCGTCTCTTGAAGCAGTTTCCGCCGGAACAATTTAGCTCTCTCTCCAAATTCGAATAGATGAAAATATTCATTAAAAATTGCACTCATCGAGTGTAGCGGTGAGTTTAGGAGATAATCCGTTCTGACTAATGGGCGACGGAGGAAGCCGGCTCTGGATCTCAGACGCCTGGAATGCGCACTGACGTTAAGCTGTTCCAACAGTGAGCTGCAATCAGTCTCAGTTGAAAGCAGTTTGGCAGCAAAAACAGCTTTCGAGACTTTTCGTCTTTTCTCCAACGTGGTAATGCCCAGCAATTTACAACGGGCTGCATATGGAGGCAGGTCGAACGGGTTGAGCCACCTTAGATTCCTGAGGGCGTACCATACGAACTTCCGTTGAATGCTTTCAATTCTTCGTATCCAAGTTGCGTGATACGGTGACCAAATGACGGCGGAAGACTCCAAGTGAGACCGTACAAACGCAAAATAGAGTGATCGAAGGCATAGCGGGTCATCGAACTCCTGGGCGATTTTGAATAAAAAGCCAAGCTGTCGGTTAGCTTTGTCAATCACAAATTGCTGATGCTGTCGAAATGATAGATCTGAATCTAGAAACACACCAAGATCTTTTACGGTTTCAACACGCTCCAACGAGTGTCCAGCGATCGTGTAGTTATAATAGTAGGCTTCGCGGCTAACTTTGTGATGAAATGAGATGGTCACACACTTTTCGACGCTAAGGGTCATTCGATTTAAAATACACCACGTAGCAAATTGCTCCAGACGAGACTGTAGAGTGACGCAATCAGCCAAACTTTTTACTTCGGCATACATTTTAAAGTCATCAGCATACACAAGCTTGTAACTTCCTGTGAATAGGTTCGTGGCATCGTTAAAGAACAAAATAAACATAATTGGCCCGAGATTGCTGCCTTGAGGCACGCCGGAGTAGTTAGTGAATTCCTGGGAGAGAGTTGTGCCAATTTTGACCTGTAATTTCCTCTGTTTCAGGTAAGATTCCAGCCAGCTGCAAAGGCGAGTGGAAAACCCAAGTTTTTTAAACTTTTTTAGAGCTATGTCATGGTCGATACGATCAAAGGCGGCCTTCAAATCGGTATAAATTGCATCGACTTGGTTACCTCGGGAAAATACATCAAAGCACAGAGAGGTAAACTCCATGAGATTCGTGTCAACTGATCGACCAGGCATGAATCCATGTTGCTGCGTAGAAATGTGACTGTGACAGTTGAACATTATATAGTCGCTAACTACTAGCTCAAGAACTTTAGAACCAGCACAAAGGGACGTTATGCCTCGATAGTTTTCAACAAACTGTTTTTTACCTTTCTTGAACACCGGAAACATAATCGATTTTTTCCATTCTGAAGGAAACCGAGCTTGCTGCATCGAAAGATTTAGAATTTTCATAAGAGGGGTTTTAATATCCTGCGAGCACTTCTTCATGAAAACAGTTGGAACACCATCCGGCCCAGGCGTGAATGAAGATTTCAGTTTGCGTAAGGCTTTTAACAGCATGTCTTCGGAAATATGGAAAGTATCCAAATCGACTACATCTAAAGGCACGTTTTCGAGGCATTGAGGATCAATCTCTGCATGGTTACGAGGACTAAATACGGTAGCAAAATGCTCGGCGAAAAGTTCACATTTTTCGGCGTTGGTAGAAGCCACCACATTTCCCTTATTTATTGTCGCAGGTAACCCATTCTCTTTGTGCTTTGATCGCACAAACGACCAGAACTTGGCTGGATACTGACGTAGCCGCTCTTGAAGCCCTCGCACATATTCAGCATATCGTAGGCGATTATATCGTCTGTAGTTGCCACTAGCTCTGTTGAACATAGCTTTCGTAGTAGGATTTCGATTTCGGGTAAACTTTCTAAGAGCTGCTGCACGAATTCTTTTCAAGGAACGAAGTTGAGCATTAGACCAAATAGGTTTGCGTGGAGGTTTGAAAAGTGGAGTGAATCTCACTAAAGCGGCTTGAACAATCAAGTTGAATCGGAGTAAAGCTTCATCTACATCGTTACAACTAGTGACTGGCTCCCAGCCGACAGTTTGAAGGTAATCACTAAGTGCTGAGTAATCAGTTCTCTTGAAGTTCAATGCCGTCGTGTCTATATCTTCAACTAGCGGTAGGTGAGAGTGTACTATGACATCAAACATCAGAGCAGGATGATATGAGTCCAAACGTGCTAAAGGATCGTCAGCGCTAACCGGAATTGTGTAGTTCGCTCCGTCATTAAGAAACAGCAGGTCCAAGTATCGTCCGTTAAAATTACTGACTGGATTCACTTGCAGTAAATTGCACCTAGCGGTACCGTCAAGAAGTATTTCTTGAACCGATGCTTCGTTCCGACCACGACGTCTGGAGGTAGTGTTCGAAACATCAACAAACATGTAACCGTGGCGTGAACGCTTCCATGCGATTTTGGGTTGATTGTAGTCACCAGCTATGATAATGATGTCGTTCAAACTTGCAGCATCGCAGATCTTCTCAATGCAGCCGATATGGAGTTTCATAAGCTCAGGATCTTTATTTTTCTCGGGTGGTAAGTAAAAACATCCAACAAAGAGTTTCAAACCATTCAATTGAATTGTAATGAATAGTTGTTCGAGAGCAGCACAAAATCCAATATCGCAGGAACAGGAATCGAGAGCTTTTTTAACGGCAATAATGACACCACCGCCTACACCGCGAAGACTATTCAAACGGTTCCTATCGATTCTGTACACTTCGTACTGGTTACCGAACAGTTGAACAGAGTTAATTCTGCTGTCGAGCCAAGTCTCAACTAGCATGATTACATCATAGTCTTGATCGATGCATGAAAGGTAGAAGTCAGCTATTTTAGTCTTCAACCCTCTTACGTTTTGGAAGTAGAATTTCAATGAATTAATGACGTCATTAGCCAACTGTTGATTTTGATGCACACTGGGACGGTTACCATCAGTAGACAAAGCATTGAATGATGAACTATGCGAAGAAATTGCGCTGTGAACGAGACTAGGCTCAGGATTTGTAAAAGCTCTACTTGTCATGTACTTGCCCGCATAAGCAGGTTGGGAGACCCCTTCGCATGAACCCAACGCAGGGACGGAACGACTTGGAAGGCAGGAACACACAGCAGCAGCACATGAATGGTGATACACGGCTGCATTGGGTTGCTCAGGGGTTCCCATATTGCTTTGTAACATGCGTTCCGTTGACGGCGTAGGAGTAAGTGGTGCGGTAGTGGAAACTGGGTGTACTTCAGTGGGTGAACTGTAAAGCGATTGTGTGCTGGGAACGAAATCAGATTCAGGATGCGAAGATACTCTAATATGTTTGTACTTGCCTGAGAGAGCAAGTTGGGAAACCCCCTCGCTTAGACTAGACACAGGAACGAAACGACTTGGATGGCCGGAACCGGAACGAACAGAAGCTGAAGCGCTGAATTGTGCAAAAAACTGTTCAAAATTGGAGAAAATCCTTGTCGGTGAAGTTTACCCGAAAGAATGTCAATAGAAACGGAATCAAAAGCCCCCTTAATGTCCAAGAACGCAGACGCCATTTGTTCTTTGCGAGCATACGCCAGCTGAATATCTGTTGAAAGCAACGCAAGACAATCATTCGTCCCTTTGGCACGGCGGAAGCCAAATTGAGTTTCTGATAGTAGACCATTTGATTCGACCCAGTGGTCTAAACGACGGAGTATCATTTTTTCCATCAATTTCCGGATACAGGATAGCATTGCAATCGGCCTATAAGAGTTGTGATTAGAAGCTGGTTTCCCTGGTTTTTGGATGGCGATCACCTTCACTTGCCTCCAATCCTGCGGTACAATGTTTTGCTCCAGGAACTTATTGAACAAGTTCAACAAGCGCCTCTTGGCATTGCCGGGTAGATTCTTCAACAAGTTGAATTTGATTCTATCTAACCCAGGCGCGTTATTGTTACAGGACAGGAGGGCAACTGAAAATTCTGCCATCGTAAAAATCAAATATCCACCGACTTGAAGACTCCTCGCTTTCGTTGACCGTTACGCGATTCCGCATTCTTCGGGCTGTGTTCCAAAGAGTGCTCATCGATGGCTCCCTCGACGTCTCGTTCATGAACCGACGCCAATATCCGCGTTTCTTTGCTTTAGCCAAACTTTTAAGCTTGGTATTAAACTCCGAAGGTATTAAGCTCCGCCGGGATATTTCTTCGTTTGGGCTTGCAACGCGGCGTCGAGAATCAAGCCCGCGAGGAGGTTGTATTCTTCAAGTGGTGGATGATGTTGAATCGACTCGACCGCTTTTGAAATCATTTCCTCGTATAACTTCCAATCGACATTCCGTGTGAGGTCATACGGAATGTCAATTGGTCGCATGCGAGTCGACCCGTTATTAATTGAAATAAGAATAGGCAAATGGTCGCTACCGTGAGGATCAAGGATTACCTTCCATGTGCAATCCAACCGTAGCGACGTCGAACATAAGGATAGATCCAAAGCGCTTGGGCGCGCTGGAGGTTTCGGGATACGTGTCATTTCACCGTTGTTTAAAATAGTCATGTCGAAGTCATCGCAAAGGTTATAGATTAAAGAGGAGCGGTTATCATTGTATGGGGAACCCTAAGCCACGCCATGAGAGTTGAAGTCTCCCAAAATCAAACGTGGCGAGGGAAGAAGTTCTATTCAAAGAGCAGCCGTTGCCCAACCTGTGCTCTGGGAGGAATATATATTGAGGCAATACAAAGCTCTTTACCTTGTATTGTCATTTGACATGCGACAACTTCGATGCCTGGAATCGAGGGGAGGTTAATACGATAGAAAGAATAGCACTTTTTAATCCCTAAAAGTACTCCTCCATATGGGGTGTCTCGATCAAGGCGAATAATATTAAAATCATGGAAGTTGAGATCAATATTTGAAGTAAGCCAAGTTTCACAAAGGAAAAATGCATCGCATTTGTTTTTATTTATCAAAACTTTAAACGAATCAATTTTTGGTAAAATACTTCTACAATTCCACTGTAAGACAGAGATAGAATCCTTCGTATACGCAGATGAATTAGGCATCGAAGGATACAATCGCTGCAAGGAGGGGCCATTGGGCAGTCAACTGCTTCAAAAATGATCTAACTGTTGGGAGGAATGCTGTAAGAAAAATTTTAATTGGATCGGGTATATTGAAATTTTCAAAAATCCAGTCCACAATGTCAGAAAATTTCACTAATCCAGAGTTTGTTTCATCAACTGGATGTGCAAAAGGAACAACTGGGGTTTTAGATGTTCCTGGCAGTGCTGGGAACTCCTTCTGGGACTTTAAATTTGCAAGCCCAGGAGGAGTTTGCTTCGGTTTTTCCGCAGCACTGTTTGGTTTGTTCGTACTTTTCATTACACTTTGGGAAATCTTAGGACCTTTACGGGGAAGTTTAGGAGAAGAAACATTTTTCCTCTTCCTAGACTCCCCAGGATTGGCATAAGATGGTCCCGCTGATGAATCGTCAGAATCGGTTTCATCGGAGGGCAACAGATCAAAGGGGTTCGATGTTATGGTAGAAGTGGTCACGGTCTTCTTCAGCATCTCAGCGTAAGAACGCTTTGAACGCTCCTTAAGTGACCGCTTGATTTTATCTCTGCGCTGCATGTACACCGGGCATGTGGTGAGCTCATGCTGGTTTTCCCCACAGTGAATACATTTTTCAGCATTTACACTGCAAGAATCTTCCGCATGAGTCTCCCCACACTTGCTACATCGTGCCTTATTGCAGCAGTAGGCGGCTGTGTGGCCTAACTGCTTGCAATTGGTGCAATTCATAACACGGGGTACATACAATCGCACAGGCAGACGAACCCGGTCGATCGAGACGTGGCTTGGGAGTGCAGATCCGGCAAACGTAACGCGAAACGAGTCTGACGGAGTGTAAACTTTTTTACCGCCGACGAGAGACATGGACCGCAATTGCTTACAATCCAAAATCTTCGCCTGTGTTTCGGTATTTTTGAAGCAACCGGTTGCGCTTTTTAGGATACACTCGACAGACAGACTCGAATCGGTTATGACACCGTCGATCTCCACGTCTCGTGCGGGTATGTAAACGCGATACTCGCGTGTGAAGAGCTCAGAGCAAGCGATAGCATTGGCCTGTGCCAGATCACTGACCACGACACGGAGCTTGTTAGGTCGGACCTTGGAAACGGTCACGGCCTTGTACCCCTTCGTCAGGTCTTTTGAAATTTGCAGTATGTTTAATCGCTTTGAATTCACTCCTGCCTTTGGACGAAAATAAACAGTATAGCTGCCCTAACAGAAGGGTCAGGGTCAGGGGGGCTCGGGGATGGTGGCACGGGAGGCGAGGGATCTATATCCATCGCGCTAAATGTAGCGCACTAGCGAACTAGCGCCGACAAGAACACGTACCTCTTTACTTCTTCCTTCCAGCAGTGGTTGTCCGATCGTTCGAAGCTGCACCCAAAGCAGCCAGCAGCACCAGTCTTGGCATTGCCGGGTAGATTCTTCAACAAGTTGAATTTGATTCTATCTAACCCAGGCGCGTTATTGTTACAGGACAGGAGGGCAACTGAAAATTCTGCCTTCGTAAAAGGTGATTCTATCGCGTCGTGGCCCGGAGACGCATCGCGAACAATGTTTTGCTCAGGAACAGAGTCCGGACATACTTTCCTGGCAAAATCAAATATCCACCGACTTGAAGACTCCTCGCTTTCGTTGACCGTTACGCGATTCCGCATTCTTCGGGCTGTGTTCCAAAGAGTGCTCATCGATGTCTCCCTCGACGTCTCGTTCACGAACCGACGCCAATATCCGCGTTTCTTTGCTTTAGCCAGGCTTTTAAGCTTGGTATTAAGCTCCGAATACCGTATATAGTCGTCGGGTATACCTCCCTTCTGGAAGGCCAAAACGCGTCGGATCTTTGCGTTTAGACATCGGAGCAATCTTTGTCCCACCACGGAGTTGGAGGCCGCTCTTTGATCGTTACGCCGGGATATTTCTTCGTTTGGGCTTGCAACGCGGCGTCGAGGATTAAGCCCGCAAGGAGGTTGTATTCTTCAAGTGGTGGGTGATGTTGAATCGACTCGACCGCTTTTGAAATCATATCCTCGTATAACTTCCAATCGACATTCCGTGTGAGGTCATACGGAATGTCAATTGGTCGCATGCGAGTTGAACCGTTAGTAATTGAAATAAGAATAGGCAGATGGTCGCTACCGTGAGGATCGAGGATTACCTTCCATGTGCAATCCAACCGTAGCGACGTCGAACATAAGGATAGATCCAAAGCGCTTGGGCGCGCTGGAGGTTTCGGAATACGTGTCATTTCACCGTTGTTTAAAATAGTCATGTCGAAGTCATCGCAAAGGTTATAGATTAAAGAGGAGCGGTTATCATTGTAAGGGGAACCCCAAGCCACACCATGAGAGTTGAAGTCTTCCAAAATCAAACGTGGCGAGGGAAGAAGTTCTATTCAAAGAGCAGCCGTTGCCCAACCTGTGCTCTGGGAGGAATATATATTGAGGCAATACAAAGCTCTTTACCTTGTATTGTCATTTGACATGCGACAACTTCGATGCCTGGAATCGAGGGGAGGTTAATACGATAGAAAGAATAGCACTTTTTAATCCCTAGAAGTACTCCTCCATATGGGGTGTCTCGATCAAGGCGAATAATATTAAAATCATGGAAGTTGAGATCAATATTTGAAGTAAGCCAAGTTTCACAAAGGGAAAATGCATCGCATTTGTTTTTATTTATCAAAACTTTAAACGAATCAATTTTTGGTAAAATACTTCTACAATTCCACTGTAAGACAGAGATAGAATCCTTCGTATACGCAGATGAATTAGGCATCGAAGGATACAATCGCTGCAAGGAGGGGCCATTGGGCAGTCAACTGCTTCAAAAATGATCTAACTGTTGGGAGGAATGCCGAAAGAAAAACTTAAATTGGATCGGGTATATTGAAATTTTCAAAGATCCAGTCCACAATGTCAGAGAATTTCACAAATCCAGAGTTTGTTTCATCAACTGGGTGTGCAAAAGGAACAACTGGGGTTTTAGATGTTCCTGGCAGTGCTGGGAACTCCTTCTGGGACTTTAAATTTGCAAGCCCAGGAGGAGTTTGCTTCGGTTTTTCCGCAGCACTGTTTGGTTTGTTTGTAACTTTCATTTCACTTTGGGAAATCTTAGGACCTTTTCGGGGAAGTTTAGGAGAGGAAATATTTTTCCTCTTTCTAGACTCCCCAGGATTGGCATAAGATGTCCCCGCTGGTGAATCGTCAGAATCGGTTTCATCAGAGGACAACAGATCAAAGGGGTTCGATGTAATGGTAGAAGTGGTCACGGTCTTCTTCAGCATCTCAGCGTAAGATCGCTTTGAACGCTCCTTAAGTGACCGCTTGATTTTATCTCTGCGCTGCATGTACACCGGGCATGTGGAGAGCTCATGCTGATTTTCCCCGCAGTGAATACATTTTTCAGCATTTACACTGCAAGAATCGTCCGCATGAATTTCTCCACATTTGCTACATCGTGCCTTATTGCAGCAGTAGGCGGCTGTGTGGCCTAGCTGCTTGCAATTGGTGCAATTCATAACACGGGGTACATACAATCGCACAGGCAGACGAACCCGATCGATCGAGACTAGGCTAGGGAGAGCAGATCCGGCAAACGTAACACGAAACGAGTCTGACGAAGTGTACACTTTTGTGCCGTTGACAAGAGACACAGACCGCAATTGCTTGCAATCTATGATCTTTACTTTTACGTCGTGACACAAAGCATTTTTGAAGCAGCCAAAACTGCTTGCCAAGATACACTCGACCGACAGACTCGAATCGGTTATGACACCGTCGATCTCCACATCTCGTGCGGGTATATAAACGCGATACTCGCGTGTGAAAAGCTCGGAGCGAGCAATGGCGTTGGCCTGTTCCAGGTCGCTGACCACGACACGGAGCTTGTTGGGTCTGACCTTGGAGATTTCGGTCACGGCCTTGTACCCCTCCGTCAGGTCTTTCGAAATCTGCAGGATGTTTAACGGTTTCGATTTCGGTCCTGCTTTTGGCCGAAAGAAAACAGTAAAGCTGCCCTGAGATCCGTCCGAGTAAAGCCTGGGGCGAGGGGGGACTGGAGAGTTAACAGAGGAAGGGTTGGCAGGAGGGACAGGGTCGGAGGGGTTCGGGGATGGTGGCACGGGAGGCGAGGGATCTACATCCATCGCGCTAAATCTAGCGCACTAGCGCCGACAGAACACGTACCTCTTTACTTCTCCTTTCAGCAGGGTTGGTTGTCCGTACGGTCGAAGCTGCAGCCGTTACAGCCAGCAGCACCAATACAGCAGCTCCAAACAGCCACCAGCAGCGAGCCGGGTGTGTGATCACTCAGCACAGCGACACAACTCGCTGTCAACTGTTGGCTTCTTCTTTTTCCTCCTTTGTGTTGAGATTCTCGTCCACTGCTGTAGCACAAATCCCTTAGCAGCCAAATCGGCTTACGCACCAGCAAACAGCCACGATGCGAAACAGTTGCACAAAGGCGGGCGACCTTGAATCTTCACTCGACCAGGCAAACAATGCCAACACTTGCTCGCGCGTCTTTTGTTTTATATTCTATCGGAGCGATCACTAAACACGTCCTATACTGATGTGTGTTCGGCACAGAATGAAAAAAGTCAGTTTTATGGAGTACATTTTATGACTTAGCACTCGTTGTCTGAAACTTGAAAAATTCATTTGAACGTTAAAACAGTGGAAATTTAAACAATTTATCTAGCCGACAGGAACATGGAATATAAAAATCTAACCTTGAACAAAATCTGTGATTTGAATAATTAGTTTTTCAATTTAAATAAAAATGAAAATTTATGCAAATATTCGAAAAAATCATCATAGTATTGAATTTTAAACAGAAATAGTGAAACGCTAAGTGATACGCTTTAAAAAAATACGGCCTTAGCTCATTTCAAATTATTCAAAAACTTGCTAGAAATGTAATCAAATGAATGCCTGTTTTTTTTTTTTGGTTCAGTCAAATCAACTTTTAGGGCCATAGGTAGTGCATTTTTTCACTATCCTTGTATAGCATCTAATACATTTACGGAATCCTTGGGAAATTCCGTCTTGTAGTTCACTCCAATTCACTTGCAGTGCTAATTCAGCATGTAATACCACCTGAAACAACGTCAATTTCGAATGATTGTACTGTTCTGACGGCTACAAAGCTACTTTTTGTACTAGCGGATGCAAACCTTTGACTTTGGCATCCCAATCAAGCAACATTGCACCATCCGGTACCAGGTCTTGTCAGCCTTTGAGCATTTTCCTGTCTGTCGAGCACATAAAAATTAAACCCATCTCAATACAACCCTTTCTATCTGATGATTATTTGAACATTGAAAACTTTACGAATCATGATGAAATCACATTTATGTGCATAAAATTTCAGTGTTGATCTTCCCCACTTATGTAGCAATTTCAATCGCAAAACTTTTGGGTGCACATAGCGAGGATGCTGGTTTCCCCCAAAAGGTGGCATTTTTTAATCTACTCTCCTAGCCATACAAAGGAGGAAGCTTCACAAGTCAGCTCAGCGCAACGAAGATTAAAGCGTACGTGTCGAACCAGAAGCTGATAGTACAGAACTGTGACGGGGTTTTGTGATGTAGTCTGATGGAGGGCAACAAAAACCGGATGGAAAATGGATTTTAGACAACATCTGGAGCGTACACATAGACTTAAGTGAACCACAGGAAACGCGATATCAACCAGTTGACTGCGTACGCGAGCAGCCTGAGCATGTCCAGCGCTTAATTGAGAAGAGCAGCGACACTTGCCAGTCTAATCAATCATGTGTTCGCCACTGGTTCAAACGAAGGAGTTATTGTTATGTGATGGAAGAACGATTGAAACATCGTTGATCATGCTAGATTATTTCATGTCACACCATCCACTAAATCGTTTAAAACCTTTTCAACAAAGCACTCGGCGATCGCCACTATCAATTAGCCTTAATGGACAGCAATCCCCAATAGGGCAAGTCAAACGTTTTCTATCCACAAATCCCAAAGCGATATTCGATTCCGATGAAGTACGTAAAATTTTCAGTTGGGAAAACCAGTTTCATCGAACATAAATTAGACTAACCTGATTTAAATCGCTTTGATGTTAAATATTCATCGTTAATAAAGCCCACAGTAAGGGTTATCTTGGCAGAAACTTGGGCGATAGTCCCTGCCGCCGCTGCATCCATTCGTCCTAAGCTTGTTAACTTCCTGTGGCGCGACCGGCCCTGGCAGCGGTTCCTGCCGGCAATCTGTTTCGAAAGGTTGCGAATGGCTCGGTTTTGGTGCGATTATTCTTCCCCGCAGCTGCCGGTTGCCTTTCGGGTACTCGCAAAAGTCCGATAGCGCTTTTGTGCACCGAATGGACGCATTTTATCATTTCAAATTACTTGTATCAGGCGCCATTATATATTTTTTATTGGACAGAAGCTAACATAAAACCCCTTTATCATAAAACGGCAAAGTTGTGATTTTCTCATCCTTTTCTCGTCCCACAGACTTTGTGAGGCACGATTTTTTGCATAAATAATGACGTGATGACCGGTAGCAATGAAACCTTATTTACTGTGTCAAGTACGTGGCACAGTAGCATTATACAGAACAGGCTCGGTTGTAAGTCGGGCGACAGCTGAAACTATATTCGAAATAGAAGGAAATCATTTCCAGCAGAATGATCTTAGCTCCTACACCTACCTGCACACCAGCAGGGGTGAGCTCCATTCACAAAGCAGCAAAGTACCGAAATGAAAATGAAACTCTGAAAATACGAAAGTGCCACGTTGGCAGTGGCGAAGCTAGAAAATTACCCCCCGGACCAAAAGCTGATGGCATTGCCAAAGTTGCTGTAATATCACCAGTCTGACGTTAAATCATACACGCAGCAAGACGAGACTTGAAACGAATGAAAATTCCGGGATTTAAAAATTTCAAATTATAGGAGTGTTTAGGTTACAGAGACTGCCCAAAGGGCCAGGTCCCAGCCTAGCTTCGCCAATGTCCGTATGAACCAGCAGCCACGATCCGTATCTAATAAATGCAATTTGCGCGCGCGCTAATTAAACGTCTCCCTACTCGTGCCGCTGCATTTTGATGGAGCCTTTATGTGTGGAAGCACTTCAAATTAAATTTTCGCTACTGGCAGGAGAGTTAAGCGTTTCTGCTTCGCTCTGCTGCTGCATGCCCACACTGCATATCTACGAGCAGCCAATGCAGGATCGGTATTGTGGTGCTCTGTAGTGCTGCTGTGCGATAAAATATGCCTTCCCACTGGGCACACTGGAATCGGCGAAGGCCCCGAAAGGATCCAGCCATCGTTTGTCTTAATGTTGAAATCGACTCAGAAATGGGTTTATAAATCTGAAACGGGCAGATGAAAAGAAATTTTGAAATATCAATTTTGTGTATTTCATTGCGGTGGTGTTTTTCTCTTAACTCACGCTGTTAAACAAAATTTTAGGTACCAAGTTTTGCAAATAGACTGAAAATTTACTGCTGCCCAATACAGGAAAATTTCGATGGATTTTTCCCCTAACGCAGATATGCAACGATAGACGAAATGATTCCACGCGTCAAGTCATTAACTAACAATGCCGGCCAATTGACATCGCCTACACCACCCGACATAAACGACGTGAAAGAAAGCAGAGTTGCTACCACATGATTGGTTCTTCCTCCAATTGCTTCCATTCTACGTGACACTTTTCTTTTCGTGTAGGAAGCGGAAACATCGAGCACCTTTGAGTGCCTTTCAGATCTCACCAAAACAACAAGTTTGCACAGTTACCGATAGAAATGGAAACCGAGAGCCCATCGCTAAGAAAGAGTCTCCGCGCTGTCTCCCTCCTTACGGGACCTGCTAAAGCTTCAAGGGGAACCTTCAAAGTTATCGCTGGGATCGACAATACATGTAGCAAGGGTACCAAAATGCAGTGCTCTAAAATAGAGGTGCCCTACTACGCATACGACAACCCATCAACGAAGACACTAAAAGTGATACTGCGTGGTTTACCAGCTTTCACGTCGAAAGTGAAAGCCGAGCATGAAAAGCTTAGTCTCAAGCCGGCAGCAGTGTTTCCGATGAATCGTCGATCCCAAAACATCAAGGACGACCCATACCGAGATGAGCTATCCTTGGTACATTTTACTAAGAGTACTACGACTATCGGTGCGCCGCGAAACACTAAGCACCTGTTCCATCATCCAGTAAAACCCGGATTGTCCTCAACACCGTGACATCACCCAGTGTACCATCTGTTTGTAGTTCGGCCATGGTACACATAACTGCAAAATGATACCGCGCTCGACAGTGTGCTGGGGAGCGTCACTCATTGAGTTGCACTCAAACTCATCAAACCTGCCCGAAGCGAAGTTTATTTACATTCGCAAGGCCGCGTCAACAGCAAATCAAAACGGACGTCACCGAAAGCAACCCCCGGTTAATACACCAGATCAGTTTCCACCGATCCGGACCCTGTGTCGAAACCACTTCCGCTCCTGATTAGCAACCATCCAAATCGTAGCACCCTTGCTGGGACTTTTGTTGGTTCTGGTGAAGACGACCCTCCACTATTTACGGAGGAACTAGTCAAAATCGTCTCCGCTGCATCAACATCCAGCGTAAGTACAAAACCCGAAGCTAGCAGTTTGCTGCAATCTTCAACCCAATCTCCAGAACGTATTGTGCTCCACAATTTGCTTGCTTGATACCGGAAGTTAACGTCTTCCTTCCGGGCTTCCAGCTGGACTACCGGAGCCATCGGAGTTGAAGTCAAAACCTCGTCGGCCCAATCATCATCATCGCAGCGTCCTGTCCCAAGCAAACCACCCCCCGAGACAGTACCATCTGGTTAATCTGGCCAAACTGACTCGTTCCGGGCTTCACTTCGTCCAGGACATATTCCTGACCAAATTGGCCATCTGCGAGATTCCAGCCGTGTTGAGGAGCTATCATCGGACCACTACCGTGTTGTGCTGAGCTTTGTTGCCACTGCTCAGATGGTGACCAGACATCCTGGACGACTGAACATGTCATTTTCCGGAGAAGATCGATGAGGCATTGGAAACCCTCCAGCGTGCGATTGCCGTAGCCCGTGACGCGGTAGATATTCCCGTACTGCAAACTCAGGTGAGTATCGTCCTCCATATTGACAGCACCACCAAGAACATCATTAGGTTGCGTAACATACATCGGTGTCAGTACCAACTAACTGGTGACTGATCAAGAAAGACCATAACCAATTAACTCTCCGTGTTTATGTAAAGAAGGTAAATGCGCTGGGGTAGCAGTTCGTGTCGTCCCACAATTTGGGGCGAAACATCGTCAACCCTCACGAGGCTGTTTCTGAAAGAGTTGTGATTGTCTACCATTTAAACAGTTAAGACCCGGAGGAAGCAACTTTAATAACACACTAAACCTCGAGCTAAAGCAGTTGAGCCACGGCTCATTTGCTTTTGTAGCACGTGTTTTCAACCGATTCTGGGAGCTTGACTACTTCCCTACAATGTAGTAGTTAGCTATAGTCATCCCAGTACTCAAACCGGGGAACGATCCTTCTATTCCTAAGAACTACCGCTTCATCAGGTCACTGTTTGAAAAGACAATTCAAAGCCATCTTTTTTCATTCATCGATGCGAATGGTCATCCGAAATCTGACAGGAAAGCTGCAGGGAAACCTGAATGCTCTGAATGAGTTCTATACCAGTTGGAAAATTGTGATCAATGCGGCTAAGACACAGGTCATTCTGTTCCCACATTCGAGATCGCCCAGACTTGTTCCTGCTTACTACTACAGGATACGGTTCGGCGGCTTCCTCGTAGAGTGGTAGTATATCTTGGACTCACCCTGAACCCCCGATTTGCAAAACCTCCAAGATATGCCTGGAAAATCGGATGGCTGTCTACAAACAGCTTGTGCTTGAACGACCGCGCATTGCGTAGTTGCTTCTCCATGATGGATCTCAACTAGTGAAGTTGCATAAAGAACCACAAAACAACAATATTGCACGCTTAGCCTTGGGGCTAATAGCGGTCTCGATCAACTAGATTAGTTGAGAGAATTCGTTATCGATATCGTTTTTGGCACATTTTGCATGTGTAGGATAAGTACAACGATACACCGTGCCCCAGTGCTGAGTCGAGAAAATTTCCAGCTCGAAAAGATCCTCGACTCGATCGGGAATCGAACCGGATATCACAACCGTTTGGGAGAGCTAGCCGACCGACATCGCTAACCACAGAACCACGGGGACCAGGGACCATAAAGAACCACATATAGATGGCTATTTTGGATTAATTTAACATCTTCAATGTACAACAATTCAGTAGCTTCCGCTTTGTTAAGATCGATTACGGTGCCGGCTACATCCTTACGGTAGTTAGGGAAGGAAAGAACGAAATATTGCAACCGTTGTTGCCAAAGACCAAGTTTACTTTGGCATCTCTAACGATTATGACGGGGAAGGAAGGTTCTTTTCATCACCGTGGTCAGTGACGGGATTTTATTCTTTCACCTTTGCTTTTGCACGACTATTTTTATAGACTCTACTACTCTTCTTTATCGCTCTGCTTTCCAGGATGCGAAAGGATTATCTACGACGAGCTACATCCACGTAACTTCGATGTCGTAGCGCTGTCGGAACTTGGTTGAACAGCACAGAAGGTATGGAAAAGCGGGCACCGGGCGGCTACTTTCTACCAGGGGTGTGGCCCTACCGGCGAGCTAGGAACCGACTTTATAGTAATGGGCAAGATGCGTCGACACGTGATGAGGTGGCAGCCGATCGACGCAAGAAAGTGCAAGTTGAGGATGATGCATCATCAACGTGCACTGCCCGCATGAAGGAAGACCCGACGACGAGAAGGAAGCGTTCTACGCGCAACTAGAGCAGGTCTACGATAGCTGCCCGCGACCGATACCGACAGGCATGGAACAGCCGAAACTCAGCCGATGGAAGAAGCGCCAGCTAGAGGACCGAGATCGCGTAGCGATGGAAGAGCTGAACCTTTCTAACGACACTCGGAAGTTCTACGAGAAGCTGAACAGCTCCCGTAAAGGCTTCGTGCCGCAAGCCGATATGTGCAGGAGCTTGGACGGCAACCTCCTTACAGACGAGTGTCAGGTGATCGAAAGGTGGAAGCAGCACTTCGACGAGCATCTAAACGACGATACAGTATAGCGCGAGGACGTTATGGCAACTGATCCTAGTGAACGAGCAGAAGACATCACGATTCCAGCCCCCGATCTCTTAGAGGTGGAGGAGGAGATTGGCCGGCTGCTGGAGTGGACCATCTTCTCAGCGAGCTATTGAAACACGGTGGAGAAACACTGGCTAGAGCCGTGCATTGGGTCATTGTCAAGGTTTGGGAGGAAGAACGAGTACCGGAGGAGTAAATGGAGGGTATTGTGTGTCCCATCTATAAAAAGGGCGACCAGCTGGAGTGCTGCAATTAACGGCCAAGCACTCTGCTGAACGCCGCCTACAAGGTACTCTCCCAAATACTCTGCCGTCGACTATCACCATTTGCGAAGCAGTTCGTGGGGCACTACCAGGCGGGAGTTTTCGCGGTTCGGCAGGTTATGCAGAAATGCCGCGAATACAACGTGCCTCCACATCATTTGTTTATCGAATTCAAATCGGCGTACGGCACAATCGATCGAGACCAGCTGTCAATAAGGTATATACTGAAATTATATATAATATACCTCATTGACCAGCTATGGCAAATTATGCACGACTACGAATTTCCGGACAAACTAACGCGGTTGGTCAAAGCAACGACAGATCGAGTGATATGTGTAGTTCGAGTATCGGGGGCACTCTCGAGCCCCTGCGAAACCCGAAACCCCCCCCAGTCCACATAAGCACTGAGGAAGACTGTACGTCACAGTCGAAATATATATTTGCGGACTGAATTTCAATATTTATTTCCAAAAAATTTAGTAGAGTATAACGGAAACCGATAACTATTTCTTTGATTGATCTGAAACCCGAAGAGTTTTAAGGCACGGGGATGGTCTCTCGTGCCTCCTGTTTAACATCGCCCTGAAAGGTGTCATTAGAAGAGCAGGGATTAACACGAGTGGCACGATAAAAAGTCGGTTCAAATGTTTAGACAAATGTTCGTCAACGATATCAACATTGTGGCTTGGACCTTCGTGAAGATGGCGGATACGTACATCGGACTTAGGGCCGGAGCTCAACGTATTGAACTAGTCATCAATGCATCGAAGACGAAGCACATGAAAGGAAGGGGTTCAAGAGAAGACAATGCTAACCTCCCACCTCAAGTTCAAGTTGGTGGTGATGAAATCGAGGTGTTCGATGAGTTCGTGTATCTGGGCTCGCTGGTAACTGCCGAAAACGATAGCAGCAGAGAAATCCGACGGCGCATTATAGCAGAAAGTCGTGTATACTTTGGTCTCCGCTCCGATCGAGTGGAATTCGTCGCTGCACTTTGGAACGCTCCGATCGAGTGGAATTTGTCGCTGCACCAAGTTAACCATCTCACAGACGCTGATCAGATCGATAGATCTCTACGGGCATGAGGCATGGACCAACGCGCCCTTGCGGTCTTCGAACGAAAGGTGTTGCGTACCATCTTCGGTGAACTGCAGATGGAGAACGGAACGTGAAAAAGGCGAATGAACCACGAACTGCAGGAGCTGCTTGGGAGGCCATCTATCGTCCACACCGTTAAGATTGGCAGGTTGCGGTGGGCTGGGCATGTCGTAAGGATGCCGGACGACAGCCCGGGAAAGATGGTTCTTGAGACTAATCCGGCAGGGACAAGACAGAGAGATGCACAGCGGGCAGGGTGGATCGATCAGGTGGAAGACGACCTACGGACCCTACGCAGACTGGACCGAGTAGAATGGAAACGACTCTTACGCACAGCAAAGGCCACACCACGGTTTGGTAAGCTAAGATACTTTTCTTAACCGAGTCTCGCCTAGTTATCCTGCAAAGTAACGGCCATTACAACTGCTTGGAGAGATTTCATTCAACTCTGTTCGAGTTTTTTTTGCTGGAATTTAGCGTGAGGGGAGGGTCAAGTAGGGAGATGGGAAGGAGCCTGAGGATAAACCCTTGCGTAAAAGTCCCTCTGACACTAAACGGTCGGATTCTAATAAAACTCGAACTCATGACCATTCACTTCTGTAACCTTAAGGCTACGAGTTCCCCTGAATCGGATGGCTGTCTACAAACAGATCATTTACCCCACGTCCCAGTGTGGAAGTGCTGTACCTAGACGCAGATTGACGCTCACGCAAAACAAAATTTCAAAGTAACTGCTGATATCGACTGAAATTGATGTTTGCTACAAGGGATTGATATTTCAGCTTGCAGTATAATAAATTGCGTTGCTTTCTATCTGCTCCGACGTTTCGGTGCTTTTATGGGACCATCATCAGGGCCTACTAAATATGTTTGACATTTTTAGTCAAATTACACTATAAGACAATGGAAAACTGCTCTCTTGATACGGTCATCAACAAACTCAAATATTTTTGCAAACGAAAAACAGTCGACTCGTTAAGGTTTTATGCCGTACCTCCGAAACGAAGATGAAAATTAGTTCGTTTTCTTGGGGGGTTCACACTGGTTGAGTTTGGTGTAAAACTGAACAAGCGACACACTTCGCCACCATCACACAATATGTTCCGGCTCCAACTGCCTAATTCTAACCAAACACAAATTCTGACAAAAGGAAAAAATAAACTGTGTAGACGAGTCTAAGTGCTTTAATTTGTGTTAGAATCATCTGCTTCAGTCTGGTCCAGTAACTCAACTTTGTGCATTTATCAACACACTGCACGGTGTCGTGTCAAATATACGTTTTGATAAAAAAAAAACACACTACACGTGTAAACAGATAGCTATATGTAGCGCTGATGCCATCAGTGTCCGTACGTCGATTGAATTCCTGTATCATATAATGCGATAATTAAAGAAAAGAAGAGTTGTGAGTTCAACAAAGACAGGCTTATTATTGATTAAATGTACTTGGTCCACTCTGACTGAACCGAGGAAGATTCGTTAATGACTTGGTCCATTATGACTTAACAATTTCAAAAATAATTTCAGTTCATTGATAGTCGAATAGCCACAAAGTTTTTTCCACGACAACAAAAACCATTGAGAACTATTTTGATAAACTTTAAATTGTATTCATTCCAACAAATAAATGATTGGAACGAAATGCCGTCCTAGGCTTTACTAGTATTTAATAGTATCGCATTAGCCGTTCGCTGGTTTGGCTTTAGAGCTCAAATTGAAAGATTAACAATTCCTGTGGATTTTGGTACCCCTAGAACAGAAAACTTTTCCAGAGACTTCAATGAGTTTTCTCGTGAACATAACGTTCAGGCGACGAACCCGGTGAACAATAGCTACGCGACACTTTGACGCACTTTTGCATACGCAATTCACTGTGAATTATTCACACAAGTAATTAAAAAGCTTCAATCTTTCTAGGGCAACTATTTTGAGCTTTAGAGCCACATATTTTTTATCTTTTGTCGACCAATGTAGTATTTAAGAAAAATATTATCAATTGTGGTGTCGATTGACCTTTATAATCGTTATTATACCTATGAACCACTTTTTTATATGAACCACTTTTTGAAATAAAACTTTTGTTCTGTATTGACATTGATTAGAGATCATTTTCTTATTGGCACTTCGTTTTAGTTTTCAAACAGCCTTCATGCTATTTTGTGCTCCATCAATTGTTTTATTCTGATTAACCAGACTTAAGAAATGTTGTTTTGATAAATTTTAGCTCAATTAGTTCATTCATATTCCACCTAAGAAAAAATTAGAGTTATTTGATGATTATTCCAAATGGGGGAAAATTTTACCCAACCAGATCACCACTGTGCCACCCGTGCGATGGGGACCAACGAAAAACGTAAGCCTCATTCCGGGAAAGTTACGAAAGGAAAAAAGATGATGGGAATTCCCATTACCGAAGTTCCTGTTGAAATTTTCGCCGGTGATAATATTGATATAAGCTTGCTTAAATGTGCAACTGCACAGTTCAAAGGTTCGGGTAGTAGGAAAAGAAACGACAGCCAGGAAGAGAGAGAGAGAAAAAGTGGTGGCAAACAATGTTTTCATTTCATTAACAGCGCAAAATGTTTTAAGTGCAGATAAGGGTATTTACTTTGTTGGAGTGGATCAGATATTGGTTTGTTCTGACTGTTTGTTTCGCTTTGAAACACGGTGTTCAAACAGTAAACCATGATCCTACTTGTTTAATTAAAAACTCAAATCACTTTTTCGACTAGGTTTTAGCAGCAAAGGACATCTTTTTATCGTTAGAGTACATTTTTTACAACTAGCCCAGTACGACATTTAATCCTTGAAACAGCAATAAACTTCATTTGCTTAAACACATCTTTGTCTGCAGCTTGAGATTCACAGATGGTGCAAACAAGCTCTTGTGTTGTCATTTGCAATTGCCAGTCTGTCTCACGCTCATAACAGCAAATTCTTATATCCTTGTACAAGATTCGCTTTTGATTTCATAGCATGTAGTTTCATAACAGTTTCCATACCGAATATATTCCTCTTAAAACCACTGCCGCGGAGCCAAGCACCCCTTTTGCGAGTAATATTACCGACAGCACCAGCAGAGCGTGAATGAGTGACTGCACTTTACATTTTCCTTTGACACAGCTCTTACTCTTAGTAAGTGGACCCTGTGTTTGACTGGCAAGTCATGTTCACCGTTTATAGTGTGCAATGAGATCGTAAAACCTTCACTCCACTCACATCCTCGAACGAAAGCCGTACCCACCAAGTGAAAAATGCTGATGAAATGTGGTGTAGCACAGCGTGTGCTGCGCCGGCCAGTTAATTCATCACAAAAGAAGTAATTTTTTTCTTATTCAACATATTTTCGCCTCGTGACCCACAAACACCAGGCACACAAATATCCAATCGATCCTGATTTGACAGTGATGGTGTCGCAGGATGCTGTGACTTGGTTACAATGGCTTATTTTTATCCGTTTTACGAGAAATGTGCGATTCATGTGGTGTAAACAAAGCTTTTACGATGGCATTAAACTATGGACAGTTCAGTAAACTTCACTCTCGCATTAAATTGATGAAAATCATTTGAGGGGTGACTCACCAATCCAAATTCATTTTCTGGGTTGGTTGGAATTAGGATAATCCATGACTTATTGAAGGACTTTTGTGACATTGTTGATTCCTTTACGATGAAATTGAAAATTTATTTTATTTTATTCGCATTATGTATTCCTAGAATATAGAACCAAAAGGAATTTTCCATCATCTATTCCTACGCCGAAAACTTTATTCGAGTTTATTATTTTTATTACCTGGTTTATGCAGGAACGTATCAATATTATTTTCGTGTTCAATTTAAGAATTGATTTGAGTATCTCTATAAATAGCTTTACCTAGATTTGAATGGATTATTGGGATAATAAATTAATCAAAATAAAATAAAATTGCCAATCAATCTGGTAAAGGTAGCATATTACAGACTAAATGAAATTATAATCTAATAAGTTTTAATCTACTTTTAACAACTATGAAGGTGGTCATTGATCTCGATAGTTTGAATGGTAGTATAGTTTCAAAGTTTACAATTATAGTAAAAGTTCCATAGCAAAAAAATTGAGTGGTTGTTTCACTCAGTTTTAGCAGGTAGTAAAACTGCTCGAGAAAAAAAACTTAAATTTTAGTTGTAAAAACACATGTAAAGCACATTAGAGTGCTAAAGGAGTGTATGGTGGAAAATTGTAGTTTGAATTCCAAAAAGTGGTAGTGAAAAACAAAAAAAAGTTGCAAGTAGTCAAATCTTGGGTTTTTGACTTTTGACAAAAGCAAATTTTCATACCAAATATTTTGATACATGGAACGTCGAGATTTGGTATTAGCTCAAAAAAAATTTTTTTTTTGAGCTGATATAATAGTTTGGATTTTAAATGAAATATTCGAGAGCAATTTTTGAGATATTCATGACAATAGCATTGAAACATATTCTATATCATCATAGGCCACTGCTGGTATATTTTTAGAGATCAGTAGTGCGACTCATTTATTTTTCTTTGGGGTGGTTCATTCGTAAATTCAAAATTAAAAATTTGAATGGGATATAGAAAACAGCATTGAAACACTTTTGTTACACTGGTAAACACAAGTTATGCCTTAGAACTCAAACTGAAAAAATGAGAGTACTTAGTTTTTTAACCATTCCTATGAATTTTGGTGCCCCTGGCAAAGATAACTTATTCAGAGATTGTGATGAACCCAGCGAGCAATCACTCTTCGGCCTTTTGATGCACATCTGCATACACTAGGGGTACCAGAACATAGAACCAAAAGGAATTTTCCATCATCTATTCCTACGCCGAAAACTTTATTCGAGTTTATTATTTTTATTACCTGGTTTATGCAGGAACGTATCAATATTATTTTCGTGTTCAATTTGAGAATTGATTTGAGTACCGTTATAAATAGCTTTACCTAGATTTGAATGGATTATTGGGATAATAAATTAATCAAAATAAAATAAAATTGCCAATCAATCTGGTAAAGGTAGCATATTACAGACTAAATGAAATTATAATCTAATAAGTTTTAATCTACTTTTAACAACTATGAAGGTGGTCATTGATCTCGATAGTTTGAATGGTAGTATAGTTTCAAAGTTTACAATTATAGTAACAGTTCCATAGCAAAAAAATTGAGTGGTTGTTTCACTCAGTTTTAGCAGGTAGTAAAACTGCTCGAGAAAAAAAACTTAAATTTTAGTTGTAAAAACACATGTAAAGCACATTAGAGTGCTAAAGGAGTGTATGGTGGAAAATTGTAGTTTGAATTCCAAAAAGTGGTAGTGAAAAACAAAAAAAAGTTGCAAGTAGTCAAATCTTGGGTTTTTGACTTCTGACAAAAGCAAATTTTCATACCAAATATTTTGATACATAGAACGTCGAGATTTGGTATTAGCTCAAAAAAAATTTTTTTTTGAGCTGATATAATAGTTTGGATTTTAAATGAAATATTCGAGAGCAATTTTTGAGATATTCATGACAATAGCATTGAAACATATTCAATATCATCATAGGCCACTGCTGGTATATTTTTAGAGATCAGTAGTGCGACTCATTCCTATGAATTTTGGTGCCCCTGGCAAAGATAACTTATTCAGAGATTTGAAAGAGTTTTATCTCAATCCAACGTAGAAGTGATGAACCCAGCGAGCAATCACTCTTCGGCCTTTTGATGCACATCTGCATACACTAGGGGTACCAAAATTCACAGTAATGGCTAAAAAGAGCTATAATCATTTTAGGACAACTATTTTGAGCTTTATAACAACATTTTTCCCGTTTCTGTCAACCATTGTTATCATCCTAAGCCTTTTTCAACATTTCTGGCTTACTTCTTACCATTGGGGCGGTTTATCTTGGCGAAAAATTTCGAGAATAATGAAAAAAAAATGGGAAATTGAATAGAGTAATAGGAGAAATATCATTGAAAGATCCCATTTATTATTGTAGGTTATGTTAACATTTGGTTTGTGATATGTCATTGGGAAGGTTTACTGGTTTGTCCTTCAGGTAAAAAATTGAAAAAGAAACGTACATTTTGTACATTTGAATTTGTTCCAGAAGGGCTCATTTATTCTGGTAATCCTTCACTGTCCATTATCGCATAATTGTAACATTTGCAAAATTGGTTGCTCGAGCAAGCGACACTTTTATATTACGACCTTAAATGCATTGTTCCCAATATGTTCTTGCAAATAGACACTTGAATTAAACTTAGTATCATGAATAAAGCACTTCTTTACACTATGGATACATTAAACATTACTTTTGAAGTTAAATTGGTTGATTTTTTTGCAATGATACTTTGATGCCGTCACTTTCAAGCTACTTTTTGAATATATCACTGTGGAAATGAAGTTTTTCTTGTATTCAACGTGCATGAGCTGAACATCAGAAACGAATCACCGGTGGTTGGTTACCGGACCAGAACAACTTCCAAGTTCCGAAGGATGCAGATGTGGATTTGAATGGATGGTTTTTCGACAAAAAAGTTGAAAAAGTTCAGTAGTGTGACATTTATGCGGTTAATCAAGCAATGTGACAAAAAACTTGGTTTTTTACGACTTGTTTTTTTCAAACAAAAAAATATGCATATTTTTTCAGGTGTAAAAAATACAAACTATTTTTAGCATTTCCCAATAAACGAATGTTTGAATTAGAACTCAAACATTTTTTGCGGTAGATATGGAAGCACTGTTCGCTCTGCGCAAATATTTCGATCCATTTTGTTCTCACACAGAAAACGACAGCATGTATCATACGCTCGACAATCGTTTATATAAAGGCACATATTCCACACATACAGAGATGGCATCACTAGCATCAATTCTCTTTGGAGCACGTGGAACTGATGCCGTCAGCTTTCCACTAATACTTTAAACGAAAATCTAATGAAGTACGTTTACTTGTAATACGTTGCAGATACCAGTATAGCCCAAACAAACAGACGTGGTTCTTCGAAGAACAATCCTGAAAAATCTTCGTCCTTGTTGGACTACACTTATGCGCCAACATTTGACCTTACTTAGCTTAGCTTGACAGACTGACACTGACACTGACTGACTGATACACTGACACACATCAATGGTTGCTATTCCGTGTTCGATCGGAATCAGTAAAATTTCACAATGAATCAACTGAACGGGGCTGGAAGTAACCGACCACTCTCGTTGTACAAGTATTTGTTAGTTACTCAATACTTTCCAAAAGATCAATAACGGCGCCGGCCGCGTCCTTTCAATCAAGTTGAAAGAGAGATGGGATGCTAGTGTAACCTTTGCTGTTTGGAGACTGCGTTAATCTCTGCATCTCCACAAAGATCATAGACAGAAGATTTTTGTTAGTAGGGAAGGGTTTATCGTATCAGGATTCACCTCGATAATTTGATGCGATCATAAATATATTTTATATCCGTCTCTTTTCAGCTATTTTCGGTTTATATCCTGTTCGAAGGGCTGATTATAGATTCACAATCAGCTTATTTATATTTGGAACCGAATTAGACCAACAGACAGTAAGAATGTAGTTGGGGTCGCGCACAAGCGTGTGCAGTTCTTTTCAATAAAATACAAGATTATTTAACTTTTTGATTTAAGATTGATTGATAACATGTATCAAGTTAACAGAGTGTCATTCTGATTCGGACTATAATTTCAACAAGTATGATTTTTTTGGAATTTTCAAGCTCGGATTTTTAAGAGGAAGGAATTTTACTTAACTACACTTTTGATAACCATGAAACTATTTTTAATTAGGTATTTCTAGCTACACTATGCGATAAAATAATGGAAACTAACACGAATTCATAGCATTGTTTTGTCAATATTACACGTGCCGTTCACACGATTAACGATAAAACAATTTCCACAAAACTTCTGAAGATATTACATCTCTTTTACGTGGGTTGTTAGAATATATATCCGATATTTTTTTGCGTAGATTATTTACGTACTAGCTTCTGCGGTTACTTCTCATGCGCCAACATGTGAGCTCACTGCTTACTAACTAATTTTAGTAAAATAAGTTTTGGTCGTTGTTAGTAACGACACCGGCGGTTTTAATGCGTACTAAACAAAATTTCAAAATATTCGTTATTTTTCTGGACGATGATATCTTCATCGAATTTGTGAGTATAGTTTCACAAGCTATATTTCTCTCTTCGCTACTGACGGTGACTGGCCCAGAAAGCAAATGGGTTGGTCAAAAAGGAACTGTTAAAGTTAATTTGTAAATTAAATTTAAAGCTCTGTTGAACTTTTCGAAGCTTTAAATGAAGTATATAATTCTTGCGAATGAAAAGGATATGGTACTTCAAATGAATTATTTTCAGTTTATAGTGGAAATTGAAGCAGAAAAGCGAATTAATTAGAAGATTCCCGAAAAAACAGTAGCAGATAAAGTTTTGGGTACACCCGTACAGATAAGAGATCACGTTACGCAAGGGTTTAGAAGGAGACAGGACTACAGGAGGTTTCAAAAGTTCTTCGCGATTACGATTCGACATAGCATTTGAAAATTTAAAAAAAATGAAACAAAAAATTAAGAAAAAAATTAAGTCAGTTGCAGGCTCGTCCCGGTAGAGCTGTAATAATCGTCCTTTTCGATTCTGATTTTGGCAAGGCCACAAATATATCAAACGAGTACTTACCAGCAAAACGTTTTTCCTGAACGTATTTTGATATTTTTTTTTTTTTTTCAAATAAGAATTACACAGTTCAACATTTTTTTGCCTTGGCTTCTATATATGGTTTTTTATGTATTTTGTTGAAAGTATGGACCCAGTATAGACAAATTTCGCCTTAAGCCGAATTAACGACAAACGAATAACAGTGTGTATCTCTTAGATGCGCGAATGTCATTTTACTATCTGTTCTTTGTGCGAGAGCCGACAGTCGTTCTAAATTTACGAGTGACAGTCTACTGCGACGCACACTAACGAAACAATTTCAAATAACAGTGTTGACCGTTCTCAAACCTGTCCAGTTTAAATACAATTCACTGAGATTCCAACAGTTTAACCTTGAGCAAACAGCGAATTCTTTGAACAATTATGTGTCTTACTTTATCTCTTTTCGCTTATATTTAATTTAACATGATATGCACTGATTTGTGTGAACTCGTTTTGTAAGTTATGGATTCTGATTTTGACGTAGAACCACGTCTCTCAGGAAGTACGGCTGCATAAAAACGGAATAAGGAAGAATATGTCTAATTCCAAATGCTTATAAGTCGATTAGTTTTCAATGGATTTCCTTCGTTCGTGTAGCAATCGATTGAAAAATCATCTATGCATCTGACCAAATGCAGAAAATTATAATTTGATTATTCGAAATATTGTACTATTGTAAATTTTCAAACCTTGTGGAAAGCAGATTTCAACACCTGATTGATCGCTCAATTATTGCTTTCCCTAGCACGGGCGACAAAATTACAACCTAGTAAATTTTAAATTCACTCATTGGGCTATATAAGAGCGTAGTGGCTTATTACTACAAGCTTTTCGATGTTTTTCAAACTACATCTACCAGAGTTTTCTTCATGCATTCTCAATTAAATTTGATATATTTTTTCTTAAGTTTGGTATTTTTTCTGCTTTTTTAATTTATTTTAATCTTAGTTCAATTTTCAGATGCTTATTTTTGGTTTAACAATTTCTCTGTTGCTTCGAACGTGTTATATTAATTTGTAACTAGAGTAATCACCCGATTATATCACTCCCCGATTTTGTCTGCCTCCGATTTCACCCGATTATATCAAAATGTCAGGATGAACTGATTTTCTATTTATTTTCAATATTTAAGTACTTTTGCACAACTCTGTGTAGAATAACATCATTCTGGATGAAGTTTACATTGAAAACTCAACCATTGCACAGTGTTTTATTTTGGCGTTTTCGTTCGATTAAACAAATAGTGATTCAAATTTTAACTATAGCCATAACGTATATTCACAGAATTTTTAAGATTTTAAACAACGCATCTTTTGATATAGGAAAATGGGTGATCAATTCACCTAAAATTTAGATAGAAATTCCTCTTTTTATTAGATTGAGATAGACGCATAGTGTCTTCAGCAAAGTTTCATGTGATCTCAAAGCAAGATACTATGCTGGAGAATTCATGTTTCTATCTCTTTCATATTACAAGCCATATTATTCGATTTATACCCTATATAGAGCTGTATGTTACGGAAGCGTTTCGACTCGACGAAGAAAGCATCTTTACTTACCGGCTGCTATTCCGATGGATGAATAAGTCAACGGAATCTGCTTCTTCTTTTTCTGCACTTTGAAAATCGATCAGCGGTAAGATGACTCGATGAATGAAACGAGCAATGAGAGTGTGCATGCTAACGACCGGAGGCTAACTAAAATTCCAATTTTCGTCCTAACCTAATCTCACATTTTCCTAATTTTTAAAGCTTCTGCAAAGTTATCAGCAATCCAGAAATGCATGTTTTTGCAAAAAATATTGAGTTTTATTTAAAAGAACCAAGCTATTTGTCATATTTCAAGATTTTAAAAGTCTGCAGACAGCATCCTCGATTAAATTTATTTTAGTTATCTATCTACGATAACTAAAATCATAAGTGTTGTTTCAACTATGTCACCGATTTTTTACTTCTGTTTACTGCTTGCGGGTAACTTGATAATGCTAGAATAATGAAGGAAAATGTGAAAAAGTCTCAATTTTTATGTATTTTGAAATGAATTGAGGAGATATTTTGGGAAAGGGATATACGTGAACCAAGTATACACATTAGGGTCATTTCTGGTCCCTCTTCCGTTACATTAGAAAATAGCTGAAACCACGAAAAATTTCTTTAAGCTGCTTGAAAAATGTATGACGTCAACAGCACAACTTCATAGCTTTATGCAAACTCTAGTACCTAACCCACGAACTAGTAGTGAAATTTGTGTTTCATTTATATAAGAGCCATCCCTTCCAGAGGAGAGTGGAGTGTTCATAATTTGCATATTTTTGGCTCCCAAAAATCTCACCATGTCAAATTTGGTTCCATTTGCTTAATGAGTTTTCAGGTTACACAGAAGTTGGTGATATATTTGTATGGGAGCTTTCCTATTAAATAGAGGATACTCCCTTTCACGCCGATTGATACAGTAGTCTCCACGCCTATAAGGATCAGGGGAGACAGACAGACAGATAAAACTCCTTTTTCATATGATTAGATTGTTTGTAGTCATTTAAATCGCAGATTTTACGTATTAAATTATTGGTTTATCATCTTTCATAACAAAATTTCAATAAAAAAAATTCACGATTTTTTCACCATTCCTATTTTATTGCCCCAAACGTCATCAAGGGGGCTGAAGTGATTACTGTACTTTCTGTTGTGGGCTTTTTCTGTTTTTTTTTTATTTTCGTTAGCTTTTGAAGTTATTTTAGAGTGCAAATTATTTTGCTCCTGAGTTTTCTAGCTTTTTGAAGCGCTTCAGTTAAATTAAAATTGTTCTATTCTTTTGAACGCTTTTGGTTATTTTCACGAAAATTAGAATCTTTATTTGTTGTAAACACTTCAAAGTGGTTCAAATTGAATTTTGTGTTATTCTGGTTCCTAGAGCTGAAAATTTTGGTAATGACAATCGGCTTCAATTTGTGAATGATGTGTAAATTTTATCGCTCTGTTTTAGTATCATTTTTAATCTCCATTTTTTTTTTTGAAGAATTTATATTTTTAGACTGGATTTTTTTTTCTTGATTAAAAAAAGGTTCGAACCGTCCAGTTATCATTAACCTGGACTTTTAGTTTAGTTTCACTGCTGATTGTCACTCATTATTTGTATGCTCTTTCTAATGATAACCAATAGTCCGCAGTCCTCAATTACAGGTTACACAGAAGTTGGTGACCTTTTCCACATATTGCTGTTTCCACAAACAATTCTACGCTCCAATGGTAACCAAAAAATACACGTCTTCGAAATCAGAGAGCAACATTACAAAGCAAACAGTTTCCGTACAATTTTCCCTCAAGAAAAGCCAATTTTTTTCGTCATCTCACCAACAGGAAAGCACGATTCTAATTCACCATCGAACTCGTCGTCATCCTGGATCAAATCGGCGATCCCCTCGCACCAACTTCAACCGTTTATCGGATAAGCCTCCGGTCGTTAGCATGCACACTCTCATTGCTCGTTTCATTCATCGAGTCATCTTACCGCTGATCGAAACCATTTTCAAAGTGCAGAAAAAGAAGAAGCAGATTCCGTTGATTTATTCATCCATCGGAATAGCAGCCGGTAAGTAAAGATGCTTTCTTCGTCGAGTCGAAACGCTTCCGTAACATACAGCTCTATATAGGGTATAAATCGAATGAAGGAGCGAACTGTCGAACAGCTTAGTCAGGTTCTTTCATACTGCATATACATGTGGTGAAAAGCGAAACACAAGGTACGCTCTCCGGACGTGGATTTTGGTCTATCCTCGGTTGGTCGTCAGTTAGGACCTGCCCAACTAGCAGGTGTTGATGTTTTGCTTTTGTCTTTATGAGTCTTCGGAACGTGCACATTGAGTGGGTTCAAATGAACAATTTTTCCACAGAATCATGCCTTTATCGTGTAGCGAAAGACAAGTTAATTTTAAGGTTTGCTCTGCAGCAAAAACCGGTTCTGTGAAAAAGTACCACCCTACTCTGAGCGGATCGCCCCGTCACGTCCGAGGGGTGGTATTGACTTTACCCAGTGAAACTACACATGATGACTCCGGCGGCATGAGTTAGCACTTTCCCGTCGTAGCTTTGCCGTCGTAAGTACCTAACAACAACAATGGTGGTCTTCTTGATAGGATGAAGAAGGATCATAAAATAGTCATTGCCACACTCGAGAGTAACATCGCGTAAATAAAGTACAATCGAGAGAATGAATAGCACAATGATGCATCTATGATGAAGCCGGGCTCTGGGGCACATAAAACTTTGTTCGGAGTTTTGCTGCCATTACAATCTAGCAATATGACAGTAATCAAACAAGTCCTGGCGAACGAAAGATGAAACGCAAACGAAACCGGAGCGTCAAATTGTGCAAAACATTAAGCAGCGTCTAGCTTTATTCTAGCGCTTTGAAATATTAACTACAGATCCTTTAGCTACGCTTAAGCCCATTAACGGTGATTATAGCACAGTAGATAGGAAAAATAATTTCAAACTGGAATACCATCAATTTCACGCTACAAACCGAAACAACTCCAGCTGATACTGAACCAGAATGACTAATTTCATCGCCAGAGCAGCAGCAAACAGCCGGCAAACGATGATAATTTGCGAGTAATTTATGGGATTAATTAAATTTACAAGTCATTCTTTCAGCGCCTCGTCCCCGGGCACACCACCACCCCCAAACGGCATGGCAATTGTAGTTTATGCTCTACTTTGTCAAAACAGACCCTGCAGTAAAGCTACGGGTTGAATTTGTGCGTACTGTGAACGGAACCATTCGCATTCAGTTGTCATCAGCGTTGGCCGTTCTTCCGAACTAGAAGAAATGTTGTTCAAGACTTTCTTGAATTTTCCCGCGTGGCATCTTGAATCAGATTTTTGAACCTTAGGACAATAAGATAACAGATCCTAAACTAAAAGAAACAATTAGATGGTGTATCTAATTGAACAGCGTTGCCTCCGATTTCACTTTTCCAATTCTAATCTCCATAAACTCTCGACTTAAGCTTTTAACAATAGTTTTTCTTTTGTATTCCGCCCATGCAAAACCGAAATAGGTTCACTTATGCCCGATTACACTGATCGATAGATTTGATCTCTAAATTGCCTGCGCGTCATAGCGATAAAATATAAATATCCAATCTACTGAATAGAAAATAAATTAGAATTGAAACACTTCCTAGAGATAACAACCCATCTTTCTCACAGCTTTTTCACATCACATCAACTGCACACTGCGTACAGTGATAAACTGTGCACCAAAAACCGTCTGACGTATTTTAAGATCAGAAAAAATCGTAAAACTGTCAATCAACCGAGTTTGTCTTTTTTTTTGCTCTGCAGCTTTGTAGCTGCAGCCTTCCTAGGGGGACAAATAGAGCGCTGCAGCTTCGTGTACCAAGAAAATGACTGTTGACCAGCCGGCAAGTCCTTTAGCGCATTGCAGCAGCCTTCTCGGCACTTCCATCAATATATAGAACCGAAAAAAATAACATTTTTACGTTCTAGAAAACCTACGCGGATTTTTCCAAATATTTGGAAGTGTCGCAAGTTACAGTATTCAGTCATGGCGAACCGAAGTAAAACCAACATTACTAAGGGGCCATCCACATACCACGTGGACAGCTTTGGGGGGGGGGGGGTTGCTAATGTCCACGGTCCATAATTTTTTTATAAAATTTATATGGACAGTTGTCCACGGAGAGGGATGAGGGAGTCAAAATCGTTAAAAATCTGTCCACGTGGTATGTGGATGCCCCCTCACGCAGATTTGTCGAAAAAACCATCTGTTTTCACAGCGAGGTCCACTATTCGATTCCATCTTGCTCTAAGCCGACAGTTTACTCTTGGTATCAATTCACTTTGAATGAACGGAAAAGCTTCTCTCAATTTCCTAACAATCTCCCAGATGATTTGTTAGGTTCCACTAAATTGGTTTGCTCTATCATTTCACCTCTCGGGTCATTTTTTCTCTCTGACACACATAAAATAGAAATTTTTACTATCAAAATATATAATTGAAAAACAACCGTAACCCCATTCATATTTCTACACACTTCTACACACCCATTCAGCAGATTACACACTGATTGTATTATATGGCTATGAAGTGATAATGAGATGTCTAATTTATGGGATTAATATAAAATCCGCTTTCCCCCGGTTCGGCAAGCAGAGTCAGGCGAGTGCAGGCACCACAGGCGAGAACGTGGTACCGCGTTTGGTGGAGCGCTATCGGGAGCCATTACAACAGACGTTTGCCATCATTTAGAGGGCATGACAAGGCAGAAAAAAGTGCAAAAAAAGTGCAACTGCACAGAAGCTCTAGACTGGGGGCGGTCATTCAGGGGAGATAATTTTTTATCTGCCTGAATGGAGTACATCAGCCTCGATATGACGATGCGCTTTAAATGAATTGCGAATTACTGAACTATAAAGAGTGCGTGTGGGACTGCGGAAGATGAATGGACGATATGAATTCAAAAAGGCAATCGGCACATTTGAACGATTTAAATGAAGGAATTATGAAGCTGATGAAAAAATGTGAACTTTGAGAAATTGAAAACAGGGGCAGGTTGCTTTATCTCAACCTAAATCAATGCTAACATGTATCAAAACGGAATTACGCAGAAACAGTGGTTCGACACACTTATGTCCCTCACTCACGGGATATGAGTGCTAGAATATTGAGGAGAGAGAATAACGTAAAGGATTTAGTGTTTTCCTGCTATAATTGACAATACCGCTTACCGTGCAGCGCACGTGTTGTTTAAACAAACCGTTGCGTAGTTAAGTCAATGGTCAATTTGAGAACATAATTCGAATTGTTGCTTATCGCATGACATAAACAGTAGGGTGCCAATGAAAATCAACTTTTCGAGCTTCATTTAGCGGTAGTGCTTACAATTTTCGTCTTCTTGAAAAAAGTCCCCATGCAATATCCTAGCTCAAACGCGCAGCAGTCTCTTTCCCAGAACTTGATATAGTCACTAAAGTCCATTCCCAAAAACAGACATGTATTCGCTGCAACCTTTCGTTGCATTTTGCCAATTTTTTATCTTCACTCCGGAAGTTCGATCGCGCTGAAATGTTGCATTGGCATTTTAATCAGATTTCGAAATTACGCTCGTTGTGTGTGGAGATTTTCGAAATTACTTATATCATTGATCTTGAAATAATATTAGAGAGCTAGCCGACCAAAATCGCTAACCACAGAACCACGGGGACCACGGAAAGAAATCGAATGAAGTAGACAGAAATAAACTAAAATAACATCGCCAAACGAATGGCCTCGTGCATCTCTTCGAGGTGCGAGTGTTAATTGACCATCTGTTCTTTGTGCGAGAAGCGACGGTCGTTCTACATTCAGGAGCGAGAACCTACCGCGACGCACTTTACCAAACCGAAATCAAATGGTGAAAGTGTTAACCGTTTACCAGTAAACCAGCGATACAGAACACTAATATTGCAAAAAAAAAACTCAAATTGATCCACCTAGCGGTCAGACCCAGCCTTTCTCATTCAAACTAATTATTTGTTAAAAAAGATTTACATAAACACTTCAATCTAATAAAGGTATATTTGGGTTTCAAAATTTTGATGTTTTTTCTGAAGTAATATTTGAAGTATAAAATATGAAATTTTACATGATAAGAAATAGCTTAAGAAATAGCGAAATAAAAAAAGGGGTCTTAATTTTGAACACTTTAATCATGAGCAATACCGGGAACGTTCAAATAGTACAATACCAAATTTAAATTTGGTTGAGGCCACATGTTTCGATCAAAGCAGGTATAGTTTTAAATAGTCTCTGAATTTCTTTTCTTTCCATAACTTTGAACCACATATAAAATTGTTATGAATTTTGTTACTTGTAATTTTGAGAGATAACTCGTTTGTATGACCCTATTTATGTTCAAAGAAGTCGTGTAATCTTTGAGATAATAGACTTACGTTGTTCTTATAATTTAATACATAACGGCTGAAATAAAAGTCCGATTATAATCGAATGAAATGGGAACCTATGGGGCAGCTGAACCTTTTATTTGTCATTAAGATTGTTGAAATTAGTTCAGCCATCTTTGGAGTAACGAGTAAATTTGAGAAGTCATCGGAACACTTTTCTTTTCACAACTTTTGAACCACGTGTTCAATCATTATAAAATTTATCAGTTAACCAAATCGATGATACATTACCTCTAAACTAGAAATCCGATTACAATAAAATTCAATAGGGTCTTATGGGGCAACTAGCCCTTTCATTTGCAATTACTTTCATTGAAATCGGTCCAGCCATCTCTGAGAAAATCGAGTCAGATTGGAAGAGCGTTACACACACACACATACAGAAAATGCTCAGCTCGTCGAACTGAGTCGAGTGATATTCGGCCCTTTTGAGCACTTTCATACCTTTAGGTTTTTCAGTGTTTGCTATATCTTTCTAGGAGAAAGGCAAAAAGATTATAAGCTTGAATTTTAAAATTTGATTTTCGGCCTCTTCATTATCTCAATACCTATACTTAGTATAGCTATACTAAGTAAAATTTGGTCATTATTTTCCAAGAACCTGAAGTGCCAATCATGGATTTCAAAATAGCGTCCGGAGTCAATTTTATGTCTCAGGACATCATTCCGATTCCGGAAGTACTGATATTAAACATTAATCATTTTTGACCTTTTTTCAGACACTGGAAGTCACATCTTGGCGTATGAAATTTATTTCCGGTTTCTGACCATCATACGGTGTCCAAATTTCGATTATTATCGAATTTTCATGAACCTCTAATTTTTTTTCGCAGAAATGTTGCCAACTGGATAAGAATCAAAGATCGGAAAGTTTAAAAAATATTTCATCGGCAAATTATTTGAAAAATTGAATTTGTTTGAAACATTTTTTTCCACTGCTCGCCTATTCTCTCCGTAGATTTGGTTTTTATGAAGCACAAGGCGCAAACCAAATTTAACACTTCTCGTGGTCAAGCTTCATGGTTTACTCGTAAAATTTTTGAAATGAAGTGACATTGCACTATCCTCAAATGCATTGGTTGCTGTGATTTCCTATGGTTAAATTACAGACAAACAGAGGTACCTATTAGATCAATGATCTAATTAAACAGCCAGTATAGGCTTTTACTTAGTAGAAATCGGGTCTTCTTCAATCAGTCATTTTAAACTATCTTTAGGTTTAATCTTCTTAATTGTCTCCGTGCGTTCTCGTTCACGGCTCAAATCAGAAAGAACTTATATTCAGTCTTTTCATGCTATCATCTATCGAGAGCGAGAAGTCTCTCGCATCGATAAGTTTTAGTACAATATGTTATTTTTACATGCTTAATTTAAATAACTAAACTATCAGTATATAACAATTCTTCACTTTTTCAGAGAATTCATACATGAATTAACACAAATATTTTATCTTTTCGAATGCTATTAATTTATATAGCAACTAGTCGAACGCTCCCGGCGATGCTCGGGATCAAAGGTTTCGAAGCCAAGACTTTTTTTATACTTCATTGCTGCATTAGCTCAAATCTCTTATAAAATATTTCACATCTTATATGTCCATCATCACTTTTAGTACTTCAATATTCCGAGAACGCACAGAACGGAGATTTCTTTATTGGATTGCATTTTGTGATTTAAGGCTGATTTACAGAAACTGGAAGTCGCCATTTTGGATTTCAAAAAGACGTAAGGAGTTCTACTTTTGGAAGTATTGAAATTGTTGGCCAAATAGCTCTTTAGATTATTTTGTTTAAACCGGAAGTCGCCATTTTTTATTTCTATTTTTATTGGCAGTAGTATTCTTTATAACTCACTTGTAGCCTTATTTATACGATTGAAATGATTAAATTCTGAAAATGTCACTGAAAAAAATAATTCTGCTCCGTGCATTAAGTAGAGTGACATATAATTGTAGAAATGCTACATTTTCCGGTGTTTTTCTTACTTTTGCATGATAATCCATCACGACTTAATGAAATGATCAAGCTTTTACAACATTATCAAGCTTTTACAACAATGAAATAACTTTTTAGATAACTTTTTTTGATGATTTTATAGCAAAATGATCTTGAATGCCAAAAGCGACCCATAATTGTGTCTTTTGCTATGCAAATGATATTTTTCTTCTTAACCGATTTACACATCAGCTGCAATAAAACTAATTGTCGATCGAAGGTATACATTAGAACACAGAAATAGATTGTAAAGCATTCGTGGTTGATAATTTTTCCAATTTTATATTCATTTTTGAACATTCAGGCAAAACGTTGACTGACCCATAATTGTAGAGGGACTGTATAATACGTATAAATTTCAAAAAAAGTATTTTGATGTGTTTTTCTGTATTCTGTATTCCCCGTGACTCTGTGGTTAGCGATGTCGATTGGCTCTCACACGGTTGTGATATCGCGTTCGATCCCCGATAAGGTCGAAAATCAACAACATGCAAAATGTGCTAAAATCAATATAGATAACGAATTCTCCCAACTAATGTGGTTGATCAAGAACGCTATTAGAAGGCTAGCGTGCGATATTGTTGTGCTGTATACATAAATCATCTTTAAACATACGTAGTTTTATGAATTATATCTCATTTTTTAGCATTAAGATACCTTTTATTTTTCCTCAAATGTCTTCCTGAACGTTAACGAACATTTTAATGAAAGAGTAATCACATGTCATCGCATTGAATTTTGAATTAGAGGCATTGAATTTAGATTTTGCATGTCTTACGTAGTGTCTAATGTCTATCCTGAACGTAAAAAAACTTTTTAATAAAAAAATAATCACATGTCATCGCTTTGAATTTTGATTTAGAGACAAATTCAGTAAAAAAAAGTCATAATTTTGCATGTTTTACGTAGTTTTGTGATTAATATCTCAAGTTTTAGTAATCAGATACTTTTTATTTTTCCTCAAATGTCTTTCCCGAACGTTAGCAAACATTTTAATTGAAAAATAACCACATGTCATCGCTTTGAATTTTGATTTAGAGACAAATTCAGTGAAAAAGTCATAATTTTGCATGTTTTACTTAGTTTTGTGATTAATATCTCAAGTTTTAGTAATCAGATACTTTTTATTTTTCCTCAAATGTCTCTCTTGAACGTTAACAAATTTTTTAATTAAAAAATAATCACATGTCATCTTTTTGAATTTTGATTTAAAGGCAAATTCAGCATAAAAAGTCATAATTTTGCATGTTTGAAGTAGTTTTGTGAATAATATCTTAAATTTTAGTAATCAGATACTTTTTATTTTTCCTCAAATGTCTTTTTTGATCGTTAACAAACATTTAAATGGAAAAATAATCACATGTCATCGCTTTGAATTTTGATTTAGAGGCAAATTCAGCATAAAAAGTCATAATTTTGCATGTTTTACGTAGTTTTGTGAATAACATCTCAAGTTTTAGTAATCAGATACTTTTTATTTTTCCTCGAATGTCTATCCTGAACGTAAAAAAACTTTTTAATAAAAAAATAATCACATGTCATCGCTTTGAATTTTGATTCAGAGACAAATTCAGCAAAAAAGTCGTAATTTTGAATGTTTTACGTACGTAGTTTTGTGAATAATATCTCAAGTTTTAGTAATCAGATACTTTTTATTTTTCCTCAAATGTCTTTCCTGAACGTTAGCAAACATTTTAATTGAAAAATAACCACATGTCATCGCTTTGAATTTTAATTTAGAGACAAATTCAGCATAAAAAGTCATAATTTTGCATGTTTTACGTAGTTTTGTGAATAACATATCATGTTTTAGTAATCAGATACTTTTTATTTTTCCTCAAATGTCTTTCCTGAACGTTAGCAAACATTTTAATGGAAAAATAACCACATGTCATCGCCTTGAATTTTGATTTAGGGGCAAATTCTGCATAAAAAGTCATAATTTTGCATGTTTTACGTTGTTTTGTGAATAACATCTCAAGTTTCAGTAATCAGATACTTTTTATTTTTCCTCAAATGTCTTTTCTAAACATCAACAAACATTGTAATGTAAAAAAAAACCACATGTCATCACTTATTTTTTTGATTTAGAACGATTTAAAATGATAGTGGTGACTGTACACCTCAGAGACGGAGGGAATAACATCAGTAAGATCAAGCGTTACGGAATTCCATTTTTATATAGTAGATAATAGAGAATGTAATAATCATCTTTGTTATTCTTGTTCCAATGAAGATAATTTGAGTCGTTTTGGTGAACAGCTTCGATGGATTTGTGAATCCTTAGAACGTGTAGCTATCGGGCTTCTTGTTATTGCATGCTGCCTTTTTCTTGGTTGTCTTCTTTTTATTGGTTCTTGTGGATTATCCGGTGATTTTTTCAGCACGCCTTTTTCGCCCTTAGAATTTCGTTTGTCGTCTACAACTTCCGCAGCTATCATCACCGATGATTGTCCCTTGGGTTTATGTAACAACTTTAACTGGTGTATATGAGCCATCATGATGTGGTTTCCTAAGGCTATCATTCGTATTTCCTGGTTTTTCTTCAAGACCGCTATAACAGGAGATGCCCATTCGCTGACATCAATAGGGGTTATAACATCTTATTTTTCCAGCATGTCTAAATGTTCTATAAATTTGTCCTTAATTTTGTACGGTACCTGATAAGCACGTTTGAAAATTGGCTGCTCTGATTTGAAAATTTAATCCGCTTCAAAACCTATTGACTCTTTCAAAAAACTGTCCGTATTTAAGTTTGTAATCGTATTTATATTCATGAATTGGGTTTTCCAATCTGGGTAAAGGAATTCCATCCAATCCCTACCCAATAGAGGCGTAAAATCCTTTTCACTTTTTAAAATAATTAAACTACCTGTGGTCACAATTACATTCAATGACACTTGCACTTGTGATTGACCAACTATGCTTAATCTGGCCCCATCTACAACTGCAAGCTTTTTGCTGCATCTTACAATTTACAAGAAACGGAACATCTTGTGAAATAGTATCTCACTTATCACCGTCACAGCGGATCCAGTTTCGATTTCCATAACAACTTTCCGATTTTCTATCAGTACATCCATCATGCAAGGTTCGTTTATATTTTTGATACTGGATATTTTCATGCAACTTAAATCCGATTCAACACTAGATTCACGTAATTTCAATCTATCAAATTTGTCGATTGATACAGTTTTCATGTCCATCTCTCCGTCTACAAATTTTACTGTGTTTCTATTCAAGAAACGGCATTTTTTTTATATGCCCTCTTCGCCTACAATAGTTACAAACCGCACTGCTGTGATCATTCCAGTCCTTTTTATCTCGCTTATTACCGTATTCCCAACTTCGACTTCGTGTTCTATACCTGCGTGCCTCCCCATCTCTTTTAAAAAAATCCTTACTTTCACTGTGAATATTATCATCCCTTCTAATGTACAATTCATCTTTTCTACCCAGTCTATGCTTGATTGATAAAATTTGTGCTCCCTCACTATGCTCACTAATTATTCGGGCTCTCTGGCCTGCTAGTTCGTCGTTTATTATCATTTTTTCTACGGCTTCAAGCTTTATATCGTCCTCCATCAACAATTTATGTTGTAAGATTTTATCTCTCAAACCTATAATCAACTTATCTCGTATAGCTTCGTCTTTGAATTCCCGAAAATTGCGTGTCTCTGCTAATTTTTTTTTTCTTCACAAATATGTTTCTGCTAATAATTTAATTGCCAAAACGAAGTTTTCCGCAGATTCGCTCTGCCCCTGAGAACGATTGTAAAATTTATATCTGTGCATCAGTGCTGGCTCTGTCTTGTCAAAACGGAGCTTTAGCTTATTTTTAATATTTTCGTAGGATAGCGTACTAACCTCTTGGTTGGGGAATAGTAGCTGAATTTCATCAAAAACTTCATCACCGCTAAGTGATATAAACCAAGATTTTTTTGTTTCAGCTGTAACATTATTCAACCCACACGATATATCAAAGCACTCGATATAATTTGTAAAAGATCTCCCTGCATGAAAATGATCAATAGTTCCAACCATTCCAGGAGTTGCCATTGTAAGGGTAGTTGCACAGTAGTAGTATTCAGCAGTTCTATTAGGTAACCACAGTTTGCTGCAACTGTGAGAAGCTGTCTCAGCGTCGAAGCTTCTTTCCTCACATTCACTTTGATCAATTTCACGTCTCAGTAGCTTATCAAAATTTGTTCTCTTATCTCTTATCCTGTAACAAAGATTTGTCCTCTCAGAGCGATCCGAGGAACAAAGACAGGGCGGGCTCACACTGGAAATATTTTTCCGTTTAAGCTACGTTTAATATCTTTAGGTTTAATCTTCTTAATTGTCTCCGTGCGTTCTCGTTCACGGCTCAAATCAGAATGAACTTATATTCAGTCTTTTCATGCTATCATCTATCGAGAGCGAGAAGTCTCTCGCATCGATAAGTTTTAGTACAATATGTTTTTTTTTACATGCTTAATTTAAATAACTAAACTATCAGTATATAACAGTACCTTGAAATTTATACTCATGGATCAAAATAACAGTCAATTCAAATGAGTTTCAATTACGCGGAATATTCCCACCGCAGCAGAGGTGCACATCAGCCCTTTTACCTTTGAACTCAGTAGACAGTCGCGTGCCGTGCTGCCAGCAACAGCAGAAAGGCTGAAAGTTTATCATTCGTGGAATATCTCCAGTAAGTGTCGCACAAATAATCGCAACCACATTTTTTTAGAATTTTGTATGGAGTGGTACGTCTGTTTGTCTGTGGTAAAATGACTGACTAATAATTGTTAAATTTTTGAAATTAAATGACACTGCACTACCCTCACATGCACTGGTTGCTGCCTATGTTAATATGACTGACATTAGTGAAGTTAGAGGGATTTTTTTTCTGCGAAAAAAAATCAGAGGTACATGAAAATTCGATAATAATCGAAATTTTGACACCGTACATCATTTTGGCTCTGAAAATATTCGTATTGGGTGATATTCGGCCATTTTAGCCCATTTTCCAGAAACAAAGCTTTACATTTTCAATAGTTTGATAGTTAGCTTCATAAAATCATATCTAGTTTTTTAATACATTGCCACAAGAATAAAGAATACCCGTTCAAAAACGTCTCAGTTATTAGCATTTAAAATTGGACAGTTTTCGTGACGCTCTCGATTTTTTTTAATAAGGGGGGGTTGTTAGTAGTTTAAGTATTTATGATAAATATTATATAAATAATGAGTATGTGTGTCCAATCACAAATGTTGACTTCTCAACACTGTTAGAAAAAATGTTAATTTAATTGTTAGGATTTGTTTGCTTTCGCAATTAGGACTCAAAATTCGTAGGAATTTACTACTTACTTGTCAAAAAAGGGGAAGTAAACTTACAACTAACTTAATTGCTAACTTATTGGCTATAAAGAGAGCTTATCGTAGCAGTTGAGGATTGCAACGATTTTTGTTGAAAACTGTTAATAATTTTATTTGACATAGCTTCTAATGTAATTTGAGTGTACCAAACCAAGCAGGACGCTTTAAAATCATTTTCAGATTTCTATTCTGAATCCTTTGAAGCGTTTCCTTCCTTGTTAAACAACAACTTGACCAGATTGGTACAGCATAAAGCATTGCTGGTCTAAAAATTTGTTTGTAAATCAAAAGTTTATTCTTCAAACAAAGTTTGGAATTTCTATTAATGAGTGGATATGAACATCTTGTTACATTTTGCTTGTATACTTTCAATGTGCTCTTTGAAAATAAGTTATGTGCCGTCCTATTACTACTTATTCCGGTCAAAATAATATATATATATATATATATATATATATATATATATATATATATATATATATATATATATATATATATATATATATATATATATATATATATATATATATATATATATATATATATATATATATATATATATATATATATATATAGTGTCAAAAGGGCCATTTAAAAGTGTAGTCATATTGAGTGTTAAAGAATACTGTCAGGTCAAATGCACTGCCAGCTTCAATGGTTTCTTTTCGTTGACTTGCTGAAACAATAGTTGGTGCCAATCAGTGCTGATAAAAGTCATTTTCCTCAGCAAAATTCTTCGAAAATTACAGCCAATCATTTTCAATTTTCACTTCCAATGATCGCAGCGCTCTTTCAGATACACTAGATTTTCGTCCTAGTAACGTGCTGTTATACTCATATGAAATAGATCGCGCACATCGTTCACGGTTACGGAATAAAATTTGACGACAAATCCAACCAAATGATCTTCACCACAAAGCTAAAAAAAAACAAACAGTCCACTCAACCAAAATGAACCTCACTGAAACACTTTTTCACTGACACTGACCGATGCCTTGACAATCTTCGTTAACCGATAAACTGATTTTGTTGTCTTGCTTTCGTCACATGAAATATGATGAGGTGTTTTGACAGTTCACTTCCATGCAAAAAGCGGGAAGGGAGAACTCTGAAAGGATTGTAAAAAAATAACGTTTATGGATGCTTTTTTTGACTTTCACTCAAGAGTGTCAACAAATATCAACCCTGGTGCCAATATCATTTCCTTTTAAATTGTAACACTGTTATTTGTTACAAAACAATTGAATTTTTTAACTTTTTTAACCTATTTAAAGACAATCAAACCACAATAAATTTAAAAAAAATATCAAAATAAAAACATGATAATTATCACTGTCACCAACGGTAAAAAAATGTACGCAAATCTGTATCAAACTGTTTGCACTCACGATCATCTCTGAGCTGAGAGTTAAACTTTACTTTGGACTTTGGACCATGATTTATCATTATATATCATCATGCTGAAAAGCAAAATAACTCCAATGTAAACAAAGGAATAACAGGTAATGAAATAGAGTAGTATGCGTACGAATAAATCATGCTGTTGATAAAAGGAAACCAAAACAAACTTTGCTGTGTGTGAATATTCACTGAAGTGACAACCGGTAACCATTTTCAACCGTTCAAGGAATGCTGAATCTATTGAGAAACATTCCGCAATTATCAAATGAACTGTATTCCCTGTTTTAATGATTAACCTTACGAGCGAATCGATTCGAATCAAGCATAACTGACCATAGCCAAAAAAGATCAATGTTCACTTAAAGCACCTTCGAATGAACACATCACACATTTACGTTAGTAAACCCCGCTATCATGTAACTGTGTGCGGAATAAAATTGCACCAATGCAAGCGCGTTCACAGACGAGAGAGATCAAACTGATCTCAACTCGACCGTTAAACTCACTTTTTCCGCATGTCATCACACTTATCGAGGGTAACTCAACAAGTTGATAAGGTGCATTCAGTCAGTGCGCTCTCGGAGATCGCCGCGAGTGGAGAAAAGTGCTGCGTGCTGCCAGCTGCTGCCGGCGAAACTATGTCCGAACTCAACACTATACTGTACGGCATACTGACGTTTCTGGTCTTTGCCCCCTTTCTACAATGGTTAATCAAACGGGTCCAGCTAGCGCAAATAATCGACAAAATACCGGGTCCGAAGGCTTATCCACTGATCGGAACGACGCATATATTTTTTGGGAGGAAACGAGATGGTAAGTAGCTGTATAGCCTGTTATCCTCCTATTGTAACTACAACAAGATCACAGACCGTGTAACAATTAAAAAGCGATTAACTAAAGCTCCCGTCGTTAGTGGCGAGATGATGTAATGTAAGATACCTTTTATGCGTAGCGTCAAACCTTGTGATGTGCAAAAATAGAACTGCCATGAGTCCCCGAATAGTTTTATCCCGCGTATGAAACTATTTGCGTTTGCGTGCTGCCTAACACTAACCTTTACCAGCAGTAATTTCATTCCAAAACAGAAAGCGAACTTGATCGAATTTTTCCTATTCTGATGTAGCGTTGCATAGTACTTTTCTGTAGGTTGATTTATTAATTATAAGAAATGAAAAACTATGTGATAAATATCATAAGAATAATTGCGCTTTGAAGGTCTCGAAAATTGGACATTATTTTGTTTCTAGCTCTCTAATGTTATTGAAGTATTATGAAGTTTCGAGGTATTCAGCTAAATTAAAGCACACACCTATGGCTAACGATTTCCTAAATTTTGGATTTGTTAGCCAATTCCACAGTTTCATTTCCCTCAGTGACGGATCCTGTTTCTCTGTATGTACTTGAAACTGTAGACCTTTCCCTAGGCAAACATTTAAAGTAATTAATCGAACGGGGTTAAGTACTGCAAAAAGGAACGGTAAATGGGGCAACCATATCAGAGCCGACTGTTCATGTACTCCGCCGGCTATACACGAGCCCCTTTGAATAGGACCGGGCTCAATCTTGTTGCAAACCAATATTCTAGTCAATGTCGTACTTAGTTTTAATCTATGCTAGCATGTGGAACTTCGAAAGGCTGCCGGGATAATGGGCTCGCAGTTGATTGCATCATCAGCATTGATGAAAATTGGAAACATCTTCAACTTATCACTTTAAACAGCATCGCAACGACAAGGCAAGAGGTAAACTTTAACTGTATGTTCTCTGGTTTCCTATTTTAAACGTTCTAAAGAACAACAAGCAATGCTTTTCTAATTTTGAACCTGTATAGCATGATATTACCATTGAACATTCCTTTTCAGTAATGATTAGGTATTAACCTCAGCACTAGCGAACCAAAAACAAAAAGGAGAACTCCAGTGCAACAGATAATACAGAAACACAGTTTCAATCCCATTTTAATTAGCTATCTTTGTCGAACAAAAGGAATTAAAAAGTTTACTATGAAACCCCGCAACCGAAGGATAATGGACTTCTTAGATATTTCACTGGCGCCAGACATAATCTGATTAAAATAAAATCAAGTAAAGGGTCGATAGGAAAAAATCTGCAATGTTTACTACCACTATCCTACCGCAACCACTAAAGTTGTTTACATTTTCAAAAAATCAGCATCTTCAAGTTCCTACAAAAACGCATTTCAAATGAAGCTCACAAATGCTCAAAGATGGCCTGAGAATAAAATATGAAAATTTTTACAAATTAAAGTCAGAACTCCCGAAAGAAAGTAAAATAGTTGCCCTAGAAAAAAATAATTCCAAATTATGCTCAGAACCTTCATTACAAGTTTCCAAAGGACAACAAATTTGAGGCTCCGAATTTAGTCTAGGGTCGCTAAAAACCCTCTTAGAAGGCCAAAATTTGTATTAGGTGCGCAACTGAGATCTAGCTTGAATTTTTTTCAATAAAAGGAAACTTTATTTTTAAAAAAATATTTACCTCTCAATTATCAAAGTTTTATCCGTCGTTAGCTACCACTTAGTTAAATCTTTCTGGCAGAGCTATTTAAGAATCAAGCTATTTTTCGACGTCTTCATATGAGCAGAACTGCTGATCAGCCAAACCATGAGCCATCGGAAGGCGCGATATCTGGGGAATATGGCGAATGAAGTAGGACTTCCCAATTGAGCATTTCTATGTATTTTTCAACTACTTTGGCAAGATGAAGTCGAGCGTTGTCATGCAGTAGAATCACTTCTTCGTACCTCTACTCGCATCATGGTCGTTTTTCGCGCACTGCTCAGCTTAATCGCATTAATTAAAGTCGATATCGTTCCCCAGGGATAGTTTCGTTCATAATAAGCTCATAATAGCTAACGCCGAACTGGCCCCATCAAATACACAGCATTCTTATTCACCTTGACCTGATGAGATTCCAGCCGTTTGATAGCTTATTCGAACAGCGTAAATTCCCGAAAATCTAGAAACATTCATTTTTGGTTTCGGTGTTCAAAAGTGGAGACAAAATTAATATCCTTTACTACCGTGGAATTACAAATCTCTCGGCTGCATTGGCAATTCTTGTCAATATAAGTCTTCTAGCTGGAATGAAGTATTATATTTCTACAAACCAGCATGGCTTTATGATAGGACGTTCGGTTACCACGTATATGTTGCAACTTCCGATACTTGTTTTACACAGCTGGAAGCAAAATGCCAAGTGGACGTGGTTTATACGGATTTGAAAGCAGCATTTGACAGAATTGACCATCGTATACTATTGCGCCGAATTAACCTGCTTGGTGCCTCTGACAGCTTAGTTGCATGGCTTAGTTCATACCTGTGTGATCGATCACTTCGGGTGAAATTGGGAGCGTGCGTCTCAACTCCGTTCGTTAACTTGTGTAGCTCAAGGAAGTAACTTGGGTCCTCTGCTTTTTAAAATATTTTTAAGAAATGTCAGCATTTAGCTTAGTGATTGATGTGAACTTATATACGACCTAAAACTATATTTCGTCGTCGAGTGCATAGAAGATTTTCACCATTTGCAGCAGTTACTGGATATGTTTGTCGAATGATGCTATCGTAATAAACTGATTGTCAACATCCCTAAATACTCTGTAATGACAGTTCAACAGATCTCGCAGCCTATAATGTTTAACTACCACATTGATGAAGTCGTGCTCAACAGGGTTGAAGAGATGAATAACTTGAGTGTGATGATGGATAAAAAACTTCCCTTCGCCAGTCATGCTAAAGCTAATTGTCAGTTAGAGTTTACAACCAAAATAGCCAAAGATTCCTATGATCCGTATTACATGGAAGCTCTGTTTTGCTTTTTAGTGCGACTTGCTTAACTAGTTTAGCTTCCAATTTAATTGATCTGGAGGCTATGAATCGAAAGAGTTCGCTAAACTTCAGAACAATGAAGTTGACTGTTCCAGACTGCTGTCATTACTTGATATTCGTTCGCGTGCTCTAAGAAGATCCATTTCTACTCTTCTCGCACAGCGTTCGGATTTAATGAGCCAATGTGTTCTATGATACGTGCATTTACTTCTGCTGGAGATTTATTCGAATTTGTTGAGCGTTCCAGTTGTTTCTCCAGTAGAATAGCAAGATCTGCTTGTTTTACATTTTTTTGTTCATCAAAACTATATTTTACATGGATAAACTAATAACTAATAACATTCGCAGCGTGTATATTCGGCCGTGCCAATGACGTAGAAGCATGAGTCCCCATGACTTTTTTTTCTTTGGGTTGCTATGATTAACTTTTTTTTTCACTCGTTACGATGCGATTAAGAAAACCCTTCCTTTTTTGCTACTGAAACGGCTGTTCATATCATATGGCACCCATCTTTCTTGTATATAAATCATTCCTAAAGTTTGTAATCGCTTGGAAAAGTTTATCCTTCAATTCAGTGTCTTCAAAGGTTTTTGCCCTTCCTTAACGCGGACTTTTTTAACTCTCGATGCGCTTAAGCCGCTTGAATGCAATGAGAAAAGTAGTGAAAAATTGCCATTTTAGACTCCCCCATTCTCCTCCGTGGAGAACTGTGCACATTGGCACAAACCTCTCCCTTCTTTTTTGTTCACGTGGACATTTTTTACAAAAAAAAATTCAAAAACGTTCTGTGGTTTATTTAGTGATTTTATATAAAGAATGTCAGAAAAAAATTAACGATGACAATTTCAGATTTATCTCAACACCACTTAAACCACAAAAATCACAAATGACAAGAACTCCGTCAAAATTCACCCCAAAACGGCTGAGGAACGCAAAAAGATTAGATCAGCAAAGGGCAAAGCAGAAATTGATTACAAATTTTTCTGTAATTTGTTTCGAAGTGAGAAGAGATTAAAAACAAAAACATTTTCGAACGCTGCAGGAAATATTCGTTGATTGAGTGCCAGGAAACGGCTAAAATCTACTGCCAAAAATATATCCCAAATTACTCACAAAAAATTCTATCAAGGGAAAAAAACTAAAAATCTAAAAACGTATCTGAGGTGAGAAAATATTGAAAATGAAAAGAAGTTATAAAATTTCCTTGGAACGATTCGAACCAAAATAAAGTATTAATTTTAGTCTAAAAAATGAAAATTTCTTTTGAAGGAGAGACCAAACACGAAAATAAAATCAGAGCAATACAATTTACATATCATTCACAAACAAAAGCCGATTGTCGTTTCTAAAATTTTCATACATATTATCAAGCGCATTTTAAACTTTAACTTTAACCGGAATAAGCTGGAACCATTTGCTTAAAATATGGGTGCGTGATTTCAAGTTTTGCTGAAAATAACCACAAACGTTTTTTTTTTATCCTCGCTTATTTTCCGTCGGTCTGGTTCCGCCACTGTTCCGCCTTTGTGGCCAATCACCGACGCCCAGGGAGGCGACTCCACACCCAGGACCCTAACTCACGACCCGTTTAATAACGGACCGGCGCCAACGGCTTTACTTCCTCATGCGATGGAAGGCATGATCCCAGAGATTTTTCGCCTCAGAAAATCTCCCGGTGTCGGCTAGGATTGAATCTAGACCAGTTGTCTATGTCGGCGGTGGGATTCGAACCCAGGCGTCGAGCGTGGTTGGCGGAGACGTTACCAACCACACAAGGCCCCCGCTCAACCACAAACGTTCAAAAGAACAAAAAAAAATTATTTTAACTGAAACATTCTTGAAATCTAGGAAAACCGGGAGCAAAATAAATTAAAACGTTTGAATTAGACAGAGAAAGTCAAAATAAAATATGATCAAAACTTAGACAAAAAGAGCTGAAACATGCTTCAAAACGCAAACAATAGAAAAAAATAAAAAATCGTCCTAAAATACATAAAAAAAATCTCTGAAAAAACGGATGAAGCAAACTAGGTATTCCGAGTTAACTAAAAATTCTTAAAAACGCTGCTATTATCCTGGAAAAAATTAAGAAAATGATCTTAAATTTGGTTTAAATTAACTGAGTAATTCTTATTAGAGGAAGAAGCCAAAAAGAAAATGTTTAAAATTCAAAACAAAATCTATTTCAAATTTAGCTAAAAGTGGAAAAAGGAATGTATCTGATTGTTGTGACCAATTGGAGGGGTAGCGGCTTTACCGAAAACCAAGAGTAAACGAAGAGGTCATGAATGAAACCTTTCAGAATTTATCTAAAACAAAAATGACTGACAATGACTCTATAACCAGTGGATAAACGTGGACAATTGCGTCCCCCTAGATCAAAGAGTACAAGTAAAGGACCAATTAAGTGTATTTTCGGCTGAGCAGTCACAAAAAAGGAGAACCCTGAGGATGCCACGGTAACGAAACGTCGGACAGTAAAAAAACGTCGTTTTACTTTTTTGAGACTGCTCAGCCGAATATACACCCAGTGTACTATTATGAAAAACGTACATTGTAAGAATGACTCCAAATTGAACTCGGAAAAGGGGAGCTGCATAGCCGCACGGTTACAGAGTGCGAAGCATGGGTTTATTCTCAGGCTTCCCCGCCACTTCCTTTGGCTAGAAACCCCCAGTACCTTGGTGTGACTTTCTTTTAACAGTATAATTCCTTCTCATAATAAAACAGGCCAGAAGGACGCCCAATGAAATTGTTGACGATACTAGGCAGGAGAAACGTGGCTCGATATAGTAGAGCTGCAGTAAGCGTGTAAATAGAAGGGAAAAATCATGTCACACACAAGCCCAGATTATATAATAATAAGCATGCCACTTCTCAATATTGGTATTGCTAATAATATGAGTGCGGGTTGCAGCAGACACCCGGGCATATCTCACAATATATTAACGAATCTGGCCACAATGAGGAAGTCAATACAGAGAAAAAAGAATCGGAATTCTTAAGTCGAAAAACCGCGAAATATTTTTGTCTGCAATTTTATCAAATATCATAAAAATCACAGAAAATGTATCATGATTAAACTTAACATCATGTAACAGCCTTTTGAAAGAACGAAAAATGCAGAATGATCCCAAATCGAACTCAAAAAAATGTATTTTATTTGTGTTTGTTATGTATCTGGGTCATTCCATACGAAGTGACCACGAAAAAGCACAAATTTGGACACGACCATCGCAGATTTTGCTCAAAGTTGGGAGAACTATTCATCTACTGTCACTTTGGAAAAATCCCAAATTTAGTGTCGATTGAAATACCCCCCGCTCTGTAGGACCCCCCTGTTTATTGCAAAGTCACGCATTTTTTGTTCATAAACTCTGTTTTCTTTTTCTTACAATTCATAGACGTAAGATGTCCGAAAAATACTGCTAGATATTTTTGAAGAAAATAAACCAAGGAATCCAGAAAAAATATAAGTTTTGACCGGAAGTGTTGCCAGATAATTTTTTTTTGTATTTAAAAACTAAATTTATTTTTTTCGGCATATGCAGCCAATTTTATTTTAAATTCGATAATTTCATCGTTTTCCTTGGAAAATTTCACATAAGAAACAACTATCATTCCGAGGTAATATGAGCCAATATCGAGATATAACATTTTTACGAAAAAAATTGTAAACTTCGTAAATATTTTATTTCATAATTCATAGACGTAAGACACCCGAAAAATAATGATAGGTGAATTTTGAATAAAATAAACCGAAAAATCCAGAAAAAATATTATTTTTGACCGGAAGTGTTTCCAGATAGACTATTTTTGTATTTTAAAACTAAATTTGCATTTTTCGGCAAATGCAGCTAATTTTATTTTAAATTTGATGGTTTCATCATATTTTTTGGAAAATTTTACGTAAGAAACACTTATCATTCCATGGTAATATGAGCCAATCTCGAGATATAGAGTTTTTACGGAAATAGTTCTGAATTTTGTAAATAATTTTTCGTAAAAATGTTATATTTCAAGATTGGCTCTAATTACCATGACGTGGTAAGTGCTTCTTACGTAAAATTTTCTGAGAAACACGATGAAACCATCAAATTTAAAATAAAATTAGCTGCATTGGCCGAAAAATGCCAATTCAATTCTATAATACAAAAATATTTTGTCTGGAAACACTTCCGGGCAAAAACAATATTTTTTCTGGATTCCTTGGTTTATTTTCTTCAAAATTCACCTATCACTATTTTTCGGGTGTCTTACGTCTATAAAATATAAAATAAAATAACTACGAAGTTTACAACTTTTTTCGTAAAAATGTTATATCTCGAGATTGGTTCATATTACCTCGGGATGATAGTTGTTTCTTATGTGAAATTTTCCAAGGAACACGATGAAATTATCAAATTTAAAATGAAAATGGCTGCATTTGCCGAAAAATGTAAATTTAGTTTTCAAATACAAAAATAATTTATCTGGCAACACTTCCGGTCAAAACTAATATTTTTTTCTGGATTCCTTGATTTATTTTCTTCAAAAATCATCTATCAGTGTTTTTCGGACATCTTACCTCTATGAATTGTAAGAAAAAGAAAAAAGAGATTTTTGACAAAAGTTGCGCGACTTTGCAATAATGAGGGGGGTCCTAGAGAGCGGGGGGTATTCCAATCGACACCAAAATTGGGATTTTTTCAAAGAGATAGTAGATGAACAATTCCCCCAACTTCGAACAAAATCTGTGATGGTCGTGTCCAAGTGGCATGTACACTTCGTATGGAATGACCCATCTATAATTTTATTCTAACTTAAATTAACATGGAACACAGACGCTGACGAAAAGCAACAGTTGGCATATTAAAGTCAAGCAAATCTTGTGCTCATAGCGTTGATGGGAACATTTGATCCATATCTCGTATTCCTGGTTGTAGCTTAAATAAGTTGCCTAGGCTGAAGAACACGTGTGGGTGTATAAAGTCGCATATTCCAGGATTAGCCTCACTGAAGAACAAAATAAAGCTCGCAAACATGTGGAATCGTTGAATTCTTTGACAATCTTCGTAATAAATCCCAACTGCTGATTAACTTTGTCAATTATTACCGAGTAGTGGGACTTAAAAGAGCGCTGGTAATCCAACAAAACACCTAAATCCTTGATTTTTTCCACTCGGTTCAGCAATTATACCTTGGATCGTATAATTGAATCTATTTGGTTGTTTATGTCTTCGAAAAGTTATCACGGAACATCTTGCAACACTCAATTTTAAAAACTTTATAGTGCACCAATGTTCAAACAATCTATTACGCTCTGCAATTCTTTACAATCAGTTTCACTTCGTACCACAAGAAACATCATCGGCTAGGATGAATATACCACCATTTTTTAGAAAAATCACTTCGTCGTTGAAGAAGAGTGTAAACGACAGCGGTCCTAAGTTGCTTCCTTGGGGCACACCAGAACATGGCGAAAAAGGAGCTGATTTCTTTCGACCAATTTTCAGGCATAGAAATCTATCGCTAAGATATAAACGAAACCAGTTGGACTTCTTATTAGAAACTCCTAGTCGAGACAGTTATTAACCAAAATATAAACCAGAGAAAAGCTTTATTCAAATTCCACTCAGAATTGTGAATTGTGTTTCAAAATGAATAAATGAAACGAAAAAAACCTAAACCATGTTCCGAATTGCATATTTAGCTCAGTATTGAAACACTCCTAAGCTCGGCAAACCATGCTTGGTTTCGCTCTTTTGCTCTTTGTATGCTCATTAGGCTATATTTTGTCAAGGGAAGAATTTATCATATATCAAGGGGGCAGAAAATCATATATGAAACACTTGTAGAGACACTCTATCTTTACAATTTGTCTGAACATTATAATGTTAAAATTTCTATAGTCCCATAGCCAGAGTTGTTTTGTTTTTGTAGGTACCAGAAAAGCAGCTCTTCTGGTTTTACAAGCTTGGCCTGACTTTTACGGTGTACCTATGGCAATTTCAACAATATAATGTTTAGACAAATTGTAGAGATAGGGTATCTCTACAAGTGCTTCATATATGACTTATTTAAAGGCTGCCTCCTTGCGGCAAACCTCAAACAAATCATCGCGAAAAAAATGGATTAAAAATGTTTCGAAAATACGGAAAATGCATGGAAAGAAAATGATCTTATCGAGTCCAGAGTCACCATAGAAATGCTTAATAAGTTTGATAATACTCCAAATTATCAAAAACCACTTCTATAGACCTAACCTCAACTATTTCGAATCAGTTTGAATAACCAAACACAGCAAAAAAGTAAAGGGGAAAATAGTCTTAAGTCAAGCTCAGAATTGACAAAAATCGCCTGCTAAGGACAAAAATTGATTCTGAATTCAGCTTCACTACTGAGAACCTGAGAATGGTCAGAACGACAATTTTCGTCTCTAAAAACCAGAAATGTATGCATAAAGAACTATATAATTATTTCTTTAAGAAGTTTGCGGTTTTCTATTTATTTTCTAATTTCATAAATCAAAGAAATCCGCCTTCAGTTTCAGAACCAGCTTGATTTGCTTTGAAAGCTTAAAGCGATCAATTTAATCATCTTTGATATTTATTTATCATACAAAATCATTTTTCGGGAAATATCCGATCATGTTTAACCCGTAAAGATCCGGGACGGAACTTGTTTTTTGAAAATGCTCGTTCTCAGCACTGGAACGGCCGATTTGGGAAAACTTGGACTTTTATTCAAGGGGAATAGTTGCTCTAAATTTTGGTAAAGGTGCTACCCCTCTGGACCCCTCCCCGTTTTTGTGAGACGCAAATATGTCTGTGTTTTTTTCTAATTTTTTAAACAGATTGAGCAAACACTGGGAATTTTCATACGTATCAATTGCTCCATGTATCAAATCATGTCAGGTGGATGAAATATGGTATGTAAGAGTGAATTTTGGAGTTTTTAAATTATTTCAGTACAAAATCACAAAACTACGTATATTTATAAAAATTCAAACAACAAAACCGTTCTTCGAATTTCAAGCTCTACATTTTTGCGGTAAGCTCTCCTGAGTCCATACGTGATGAAATATTTATTTTAGCATGCAAACATTTTGAGAAAAACCAGTTTAAATTCACCAATGTACGTATTTCCATGAAAACCTTATTTTCTCAGTCTCCCACGGCAGGTTTCAACTTAGCTTCTCAATTTTCAAGCTCCATATTATTAGAGTTTCGTCTTCTGAATCCATAGATGCTGAAAGATTAATTCTAGCATGCACAGATTTGGAGAAAATCAAATTTTCATAAGAACTCGTACTTTAGTGAATTCGAAATCGTTTTTTTCTAAATCTACGCATGCTAGAATAAATCTTTCAGCATCTATGGATTCAGAAGATGTTACTCTAGAAATAAAGAGCTTAAAAATTGAAGATCCAAGTTGAAATCAACTGTGGGAGACTGAGAAAATCAGGTTTCCATGAAGATACGTACTTCAGTGAATTTGAACTCGTTTTTCTCAAAATATTTGCATGCTTAAATAAATATTTCATCGCGTATTGATTCAAAAGACCTTATTTCAAAAATGTAGAGCTTAAAATTTGAAGAACGATTTTAGTTTTGTGATTTTGTACTGAAATAATTTGGAAACTCCGAAATGCAATCTTATTTTAGATACCATATTTCATCCACCTGACATGATTTGATACATGGAGCAATTGATACGTGTGAAAATTTGCAGTGTTTGCTCAATCTGTTTGAAAAATAAGAAAAAAAACACAGACATATTTGCGTCTCACAAAAACGGGGAGGGGTCAAGAGGGGTAGCACCTTTACCAAAACTTAGAGCAACTATTCCCCTTGAATAAAAGTCCAAGTTTTCCCAAATCGGCCGTTCCAGTGCTGAGAACGAGCATTTTCAAAAAACAAGTTCCGTCCGGGGTCTTTACGGGTTAAGGAAATAAATGGTATTTATTTTCGGTTGAAACAAAGAGATATATCAGATAAACAATTTACCGTCTCTCGCACAAGGGTATGTTGATGACTCCCAACCTTTCCCCAATGCGTGACTGTTATTTTCTCGTAGATAAAATTTAAATCTACTGTATATAATCTCTATCGTAATACGTTTACTCACGGTACTCTGCTACCATGAGAGAACTAATTTCCCTAGTAATTGATAGTGGCTCGACAACTTTTTCTTTAATCCAAACCCCATTAACTTCACGCAGAAATTTTCTACATCATCGATGAGCGTACGAAGCGCTACCCAAACATCCACCGCATCTGGACCGGAATGCAGCCGGAGGTGCGAATTACCAAAGCGGAATACGTCGAGGCGATAATCGGTTCCAGCAAGCACATCGAGAAGTCCAACGGATATCGGTTCCTGATGGATTGGCTTGGCGAAGGATTGCTAACGTCGAAAGGTAATTTTCGTTTGAGCCATTGCTATCTGAGAAAGATAAGAAAAGAAATTGTCTAAATCGTGTCTCAATTTAAGAGTAACTTATTTTACAAGAATCTTCGCTGATTATTTTGTATTGTTTTAAAGATAAGATTTGTTTGCTTTAGACCAGCAGATATACTCTACCACTATCAGCGGTCAGAGAGATAGACACAAGTCCAGAGCTCACGCTGTTTAGGTGAAACGGAATAATCCAAACCAGTTTTTTTCGACTCGTTATCAACCCGTAATCGCCCAATAATTGTTTTATGGCGCCACACAGTTACAAACCGATGACGGTTGACATTAAAGTTGCTAAACAGCCAATAAGCACCGACATTAAAAGTTTCAATAAAATTTCCTGATTATTGCCGAATCATTAATGAGCGAGCCCATTTCCACTCAACAGGTGAACGTTGGTTCAAGCACCGTAAGCTCATAACACCCACCTTTCATTTTCACATCCTGGACGGATTCTGCGATGTGTTTGCCGAGCACGGGTCCATACTGGCAGAACGCCTGGCATCGTATGCCGACACAGGAAAACCGGTCGATGTGTTCCCATTCATCACCAAGGCGGCATTGGACATCATATGCGGTAAGCTCCGGTGGGAGTGGGTGGGTGTCTGAATAGGGCTGATGAATAGTGGGTAATTTGGCGGTCGGTTTCAATAAACCACCCCATCACAGGTGATGATGTACACCCACACACACATACACAGCAATATAACGGTGAAGTCACGTCTGTACTGCAGATGGGATTTATGAAAATCGGAATGTTATTTTCCGGATCAACTAAGTCAGCCTCAAGCTAATGGGATATTTTTGTTATTCCTACTCTGTAAACAGAAACGGCCATGGGGGTGAAGGTCAACGCGCAGACGGAGGGCGAAAACGAATACATTCAGGCAATCTATGGGTAAGTGTATGAGGGCTTGCAAGTCATCCTGATCGTTATTGTTGCAACTATAGCATCCAAGCTTGCACTGTTGTTTCCTTTGTTTTTAAGCCAAGGGTTTTGTGTATTTTGGATCGTTGAAAAGCCGCCCTAAAATGTTCATTCAATTTTACACAAAATTTCGTTTCGTAGAACTGATACCGAAAGGGTATGAAATGATTACGATGAATTTAATTAGTTACATTTCTTTACAGCGTGAGCGAACTGTTCCTTTATCGTCTGATTCGACCATGGCTTTACCCAAAGTTTATTTTCGAAATGACAAAGCATGGGAAAAAAAACAAGGAAGTACTGAATACCATTCACACGTATACGAAGAAGGTAAGAAGAAAAATATCGACATTCAACAAACCAATAAGTCGAATTTGAATGATTTGGTTAAATAATTTGCCTCCAATTTTCACTATGTTTTATAACTTATTGTTGCACGTAGTAAGATATGACTAACTAGTTATTTTATAATTTCATGACTCTGATTCCAGTCATAACGAACAGTCTGCATAATTTCATAAAAAGCGGAATAATTTCGTCCCACCTTAGCGTTTTCTCAAAACATCAACACTTCAAAAGCTTCAATTTGCATGAAACTCAAAATTTGCTGCATAGGAAAATGGGATTTATCGCTAATAAAAAAACTTTTTCCAGAGTCTCAGCTTTTGCAATAAAACAGAGCAGCAACAGCAACCGCACGTTTCGATCGTAACCTTTTTTTGCTCAGAGAAATTGTTCGTGAATAGTCAGGCAGTTTGATATAATCTCCGAATGGTGCCAGCAAACGGGTTGGATGGCATCGAAATGCTCCCCGGGAGGACAAACCAGCCAACTCAACAGATAGCATCGGTTCAGTGTAGTTCGCAGAGCACGAAATCCGTTTAACTTCGTCTGCAAATCGAAATCGACTGAACCGTGTCATTACTTTTCCGATAAGCCAAGCCAGGTTTGGCGCATGGCGACGTGACACGGGAGTGGCACGGAGGTGTCTCTCCGCTTTTCTCTCAAAAAGAAAGTCTTTGATTCCTCCTTGAACATGAACGTGTTATGTCTGCGAATAAACCCTCTATTTTAGCATAAAAACACTCGATTTTCAGCTGAACTAGTTTCTGTTTCGAAAACTCAAACTTTGTTTAAACTTATTTTGCAAACAAGCTAGATTGGCATGTGAAAAAAATCATCCCTTCACTACTAGCTGGATTAAAGTTGGGCCGTTTTTTACTTTGCACTCAACCATTTTTGTGTTATTTCTCTCCTTTGTCGTTATCGCTCCATGATTGCCGCCCGGGACGGAACGAACCAGGTCATACAGGACAGAAAGGAAGCCATGCGACGGAAAGGGAGCGCAGCAGGAAACGGAACCGCACCGACAGAAAATACCGACGACAACTTGGGTGTGAAGAAGCGGCTGGCTTTCCTCGATCTGCTGCTGCAGGGAAATGAAAACAATAATCAACTAACGGACGACGACGTACGCGAAGAGGTCGACACCTTTATGTTTGAGGTAAGTGAGAACTGATGCACCGCGTTACTGCTATTAGCCAACGTTGACAGAGAGTGGGGTGCATTACTTGGGGCTCAGTTGCGAAGTGAAGGTTAACGTTAATCAAAGTCTGTATAACAGATGAGTTACCAAACCGAATGTGACATTCTAGTCGTTTGAATATTTGCTAGCTTAGTTGGGTGTAACACTTAAATAAATTTGAAAAGAAAACAGATTTAAACATTAGCTTATAGCTAGTGCTGCTGTTCAATTTTCTCAAATCATGAAGCAATCATAAAATTTGTGTGACCCCCAGCAGAGCAGATGCTTGTGAGATCTTCCCAGCTTTCAATTTGCAAAAAAGCTATCCCCGATTATTCACACCCTACATAACCTGTTTGCAACAAACTCATCCCGAATACCAAAGCGGAGCCCCGCTTTATCTCGATTGTGTAGATGCTCCCCAAATACACCGCAAGTTGTTTGCCAGAAGATCTGAACGCATCGAATCGAATCAAACAGAGATTTGTCGATGTGGAATCCTAACTCATAGCATTTTTCCCGGCTCGGACACGCTCTATATCAACAACTTTCCTGCAGGGCCACGACACCACAACTGCCGGCATGAGCTGGGCGCTGTTTCTTCTCGGGTTGCATCCGGACGTGCAGGATAAAGTGCACCAGGAAATTGATTCGATTTTCTCCGGCTCGGACCGGCCAGCCACCATGCAAGACCTAAACGAGATGAAACTGCTGGAGCGCTGCTTGAAGGAAACGCTTCGACTCTATCCGTCCGTATCGTTTTTCGGGCGCACGCTAAGCGAGGACGTTACGCTGGCCGGCTACCACATCCCAGCCCGGACACTGATCGGAATCCAAGCATATCACGTACATCGTGATGAAAGGTGAGCTATGTGCGTGTTCACAATAGAAGCAATGTTGCATCACAATCTGGTGCCGTTTCAATCCCTCCGAGTTGCCATCCTGTTGATTGAGAAAAAAACGCCACTGGAAAATCTATTATAATCCCCTCTAGGCGATATTTAACAGCGACAATCATTGCTCGTAAACTGCTTTCGGTTTCGACTAAGTTTTTCCTCTCTCGCACAGGTTCTTCCCGGATCCGGAGAAATTTGATCCTGATCGCTTTCTACCGGAAAACTCGGAAAATCGTCACCCGTTCGCGTACATCCCATTCAGTGCCGGTCCACGCAACTGCATCGGCCAAAAATTCGCCCTACTAGAGGAGAAGAGTGTCATCTCCTCGATACTCCGCAAGTTCCAGGTGCGGTCGGCAAAAACTCGAGAAGAGCAAAGAATCAATCACGAGCTCATCACCCGACCGAAAGACGGCATCCAGTTGTATCTGGAGAAGCGCTAGTACTAAAAGCAGTGGCAGTACGTTTGTTCAAATTTTCTATTCACTGCCTAATTATTTTCCATTCATTTTAGCTTCGGATGGCCCAAATTAATACTAAAATAATGTTATATTCTTCTACAGTAATTTCCGCTGATCGTAAGTTGCTACTAATCATACTAAATTTTAAAAACCACGGAGTTTTGGTGCTAAGTCTAAATTTAAGAATATACTGCGTATGCAAATTTTATTTTAAAATTCTATGAATAAAAAACTTAACTTTTCTTAAGACTGAAAGTGAAATTAACCCGAGTGTAGCATAGAATTCCTCCTAATCACTGAAAAATCATTAGAATAATGGTTCAAGTCAAACAAAAATGTCCGCGAAAGACCAGAAGAGATAAGACAAAAAGACAAGCTTTGCTCAAGGGGTATATCTTTTTAGTCTTCAAAAAACCTAATAAAAGTTTATTGCATTATCTTCAAATACAACATCTTGAAAACATTTTCACAAATTTTCATAAAGATCTGAGCAATAGAAAGAAAGTTAGAGCGATTTGCAGCGCGCCTCGCCTGCAGCTAAACTTGAAACTTTACACGCGATTATTTCGGAATAGTGTTTTCCGCAAAATGACTTTGCCGTGATCCTGATTGCGGGAAAACTACTGAACCAATTTTTTTCTTCTTTTTTTTTTAATTTTCGTATTTAAATTCACCGGTCCTTGAACGATCGCTTTTTGAAACATACAGTTACATTTTGCCGCAGAAAAAATTTTAATGTAATTTTTAGTGCTCAAAACGTGCATTTTTTGGGCAAAAACGTTCCCGTTTGCACTGAAAACAGTACTTTGTACTTTCAGAAAAATACCACTTTGATGCAATGAAAATGGTGCTATGCACTTGAAAATAAATTCAAACTTCCCTCATTTTTCTCTACCAAAAAGGTACATAACCCCTTTAAAGCGAAAATTGAAACTAATTACAATTAAAGCTTCGAAGTGCTGGAAATGTTTCCGAATGCAGAAAGTGATCCGAAATCAGACACAAGGTAGCATGAAACGCTTTATAGTACAAAAAAAATTCCTGATGCATGGAAAAAATCGATAATGGTCTTAAGGAGTTATATACCTTTTTAGTTTTCGAAAAATCTAAAAAAAAAATTTATTGCATTATCTCAAAGTACAACATCTTGCGACCATTTTCACAAGTTTTCATTAAGACCTGAGCAATGGGGAGAAAGTAAGAGCGATTTGAGCGCCCCTCGCCACGGCTGCATAAGCTAAACTTGAAACTTTATACACGTTTATCTTGGAATGATGTTTTTCAAAAATGACTTTGCCGTGTTGACGATTGCGGTGAAACTACTGAACCGATTCTCTTCATCTTTTTTTTTTAAATGTTCGTTATCAAATTCCTCGGTCGTTGAACGATCGATTTTTTATACACGAACAAAAAAATTTTATGCAATTTTCAGCGACGCACTAAAAATTAAATACTTTGCACTAAAAATTGAATACTTTTAAAAACGGTCGTCAAGACACCCGGAACACTTCTAAACTAACGGAATAATATGAGTTTTCTGATTTCAGTTCATCTGCTGCGTAAACACCACCGCATCGTAAACACCCCAAACCTCTGCCAAAAAAAGCGTTTCGGGGAAACGGCCATTGCTCCCCAAATAAATGGTATTTCTTATAAACAAACGTGTGTTGTTGTTGTTGAATAACTAACTTTCCAGAAAACTACTACTCTTATGCAATGAAAAAGGTGCTACTCGCTTAAAATAAATTCAAAACTCTGCACATTTTTCTCAAGCAAAAAGGTATATAACTCCCTAATTTAAATAAAAACAAAAACTCACAAAAAAACCTTTCATGGAAGAAAAAGACGGAAAATAATATGACAAAAAATCAGATGTAAATTTGATGGAAAGGCTTCGGAAGACTAAGAAAACCAACTTAGGAAATAAGTATAAACAAGAAGGAGCCTTATAAACCCAAAACTTTTAAATTGCAAGTGATTCCAAATTAGAAATTAACTCGATGCATTCTAAAGGCCACAAACTGATGAAATTGGATCAATAAAAAACTGATAACCAGGTAACCAGAGCAGAGAACAAAATCAAGTAGAACTGAAACACGTTTCTGTTGGCCTTTAAGATTCAAATTTAAAATTCCTAAGCTGAAAACTAAAAAAAAATTTAAGAGCTATAAAAAGAGAAAAGTTCCTGAATAGGACTATAATATGCACCCAAAAGAGATGTAAAATGTGAAACTGTAAACTGTACTACACTTTAAATCTCTGAAACGATGTTATGCAGAAAGCGATAAAACAAAATTGTCACCTGAAAACCTGCCAAACCAAATAGCAGAAGAGTAGAACTGAATGAGGTTGTTTGCTACATTAGTTGTATTGAATGTTTTTAAAATGTAGTACAAAAGTGGGTTTAAGGTGTACCGAATTTCAATTTGCACATGGAATGGAACAAACACTAGACGGCGCGAACAAGTTTAAACAGCCAGAGTTCATGCAGGTTATTTTAAACTTTGATATTTCACTTTTAATTCAAGCAAAAAACGAGAAACAATTAAATCTTTAATTCATTTGTGTGGTCGTCCTCAAAAGGACAGTTTGCTGTTCGATTTCAAATCGGATTGAATGTTGGATGAAATCGGACTGCACCTCTGTGCTACCCCGGCAGCGAGAGATATGGTGAATTTGCGTATGACGAAGACATCAAATCATCTGTTTAATAGGATGGGAGAAAGCAAAATATTTCAAAATCTTGTAAACATTTGATTAAAAAAATATTATCAAATCGCAATGAGGCACTCTGATAACAATGTGGAAGACTGTTTTCACATTTGCCAGAATACGGCAGAGATTTACACTGGAGTAAGTACCGCTGGTGCTGCCACTACCATACAAAGGCTGCTGTTTACTAGAGGAAGAGCCCCTGCACCTATCACTGCCGCTGCTACTTAGTTAGAACCATCCTACCCAAGTAACACACGTTGTTATAGAATAGATGACGTTACCTATTCCATGACATTTCTATCACCAGAAAAGCGCAAAAATTTAAGGCTACTAGAAGTAGTACCGATACTATATGAAGTATTACATACTGCATGAAAGCAAGCTAAATGAAGTGGCAAAATACATCTCGAGTACTAATACGGCAATGCACAAATCTGTTGCTATGACAACTGTTAACCAGCGCATGCACAAATATGTTGTTATGCGCAGTGCAACTAAATCGTCAATCGTTTTTATCAGTCGCAGTTTCAATTGATTGTAAATTGATGATAAAAAAAAATATTCAACCTTTAGAACTAAGTTGTTTCTTTCGCTTGAATATTATAAATTGTTTTCGCATAGTTCAACGTTATCTCATAGTATCAACATTTTACAAAACTAGAAAACGTTGATAGATATACGATAACAAAAGTTGGAATGATAGTTATTGGATACATTGCAAGCGGTTTGTTTAACTTCTGATGGCTCATTTTGACCCGCTTCGAATAAATATAGAAATAATTGAAATAATTAAAATATTAACTTGATCAAATAATTTTACGTTGGCTGTTGAATGCTACGACCCTTGTACTAAGGAAAAACACTTTACAGGTACGTAGTGTTGTTATTAGATGGTTTAATGCCTTACGAAAAGACATAGTGAGGATACTGTTATTGTTGAACTCATGCTATTGAAAACATCTCCAAAACCAGAAAAAAGGGGCTTGTTTTAGAAATTCTGTTGTATTTCTGATGTAAAGCAACTTCGAACACAATCTAATAACACAAGTTTTCAATTGGGTTGATTAGCTATATCAGTTTTTCACATCACCTGAAAGATCTGCATTTCCTAGATAAAACGTGATTTTCAAAAATTTTATAGCGTTGTCCTTCGGTTTTTAAATCACAAATTAAAACTACTTGAAATCCGCTCGAAATCGCTACAATGACAGTTCGCCCAAGAACCAACTATCATTCAAACGATTTAAAGCGATTTTTATTCTTCATTTAAAAATCTGAAGACAATAATATGAAATTTTTAAAAATACGTTTTACTCAGAAAATTACACTCTTTCAGTTGATATATTAAAATCAGAAATCCGTGAATAGCTAAACAACCCGATTGTGCTTGTAGTACACCTATATGACTACTTTCGAGATTACTTATATTCAAACATGTTTTGTGTGTTACTTGGGTAGTGGCCATCCACTAGTAAAATGATTGGTTTGAGCAGAAGCAGTTTCTAATATAGCCCAAGCACATTCCCGATCAACTAGGTAGATAATACTTACCGAAATCAAGAAAAAAGTTTTAAGGTACCGAAATCATGAAAAACCAATATACACCACAACTATTTTTAAAGTCTATTAATGTTGAAACAGAAAATAATCCCAAAAATAAAATCAATTATGAAGTAAAAATAAATGTAGGAGAGTGGCGAGTGGGGAGTGTGACGTCACATGAAATATGTTTAGAAATTTAACAAAAATTAATTGGAAAAACTTTACTTCTTGTTCGTATCCCTTTTATTTAAAACTTTCCTGTGGGAGAGATTATTGCCAACGCCAATACTAGTTCCTGATTAATTGATGCGGTGCAAAATTCAATTAACCCGCTGGAGGAAAGGAAAGAGTCATAATTTGCGTCAGCCTCACCGGTAATTGAAACAGTCATCAGTTTCATTTTAAATGAACTAATCAACACCAACAGACGGGAAAGAATCTTGTAATCAACGATACCAGATATTTTCAAAAATTGTCTGTAGCTTGTCAACTGTCAAAGCTCTGTCAAAATCTGCATATCTAGTATCCCTGCTTTTAATCAAACCCGCAGAAATATTCATCGTGAGTTCATGACAGTAACCGAAACGAATCAAATAAAAATGAAACTGTTAGAATCAAAATGACTGCGCGAAATAATAAGTTTGTGCTTTAAAAATGTGGAGCCCTAGTTAGAAGAATAAAAAAAAACTCTATATTAACCAACACGAGTCGTTGAAAAGCATCATTACATCTGCGTGTCTGAATTCTTTGGAGCCGAAAAAACTGAAAATGCGATATATCAAACTTTAGGGTTTTACAAAACAACACTAATGGCTATTGGCAATATTAAAATCTTCTTACCCATCTTTTAAAAAACAGATCTCAAATCGGACAAAAACTGAGCTTGAAACGGTGGTTCTACGAAACCGGTTTTGGCATGGTTTTAGTATATTTTACAAAGCAAAATAATATCAAGTATGTCTGAGCATTAATGGTAATGCACCAATATCTAAAAGTGGTAGTCAAATTATATCTTATATTAAGTAAAAAATCTCAGGAATCGATTGGTAGGTGTCTGATCCACGTAAAATGTCAGCAACATAACAATTTTACCCCGATTCTCCTACAATACTAAAATAGGTTCTTCTCGATGTTAAATTAACTCATTGGTTTGGTTTCGGAATTTTTGGAAAACAAATAAAAGGTAAAACTTTTTGATATCATTTTCAATGATTTCATTATCCAATTATCAAATTTTTATCTCCAGTTGTCTGCACTAAATCGTGATGTAGATTGTTATCGTTGGTTTCAATAACTTTTCAGCATATAATAACTAGTAACTTGCAATCGTCGCTGTTCACTCGTACAGCTCTGAAGCATTCACTAATTAAATCGCTACTGAATTATCACGCTACCGAACATTTTCATGTCATTCCACGAAGCCACTCAACGTGCCGTTGTCAGTTTCTGCAACAGGTTGTGCCAACCTGTCAGTTTCTGCAACGATATGAGATTAGTTTTGACGAAAGTAATGACCTTACTTTTCCATACGTAGTTAGCCAATTATAAATTTAACAGAGAAATAATCAGCTCTCGAAGGCAACACAAACGCGACACGTTGACAATAGTTTTGCTATCTGCCGGAAGAGGCTTCTTCCTTGCTAATGAGTGACTGGAGCAGTTCTTGGTATTGAGTAACCTACGTGACAACTAGGAATTATTCCAACCCTCACGCTCATGATAGAATAGGACCTACAAGCCTATGAAGCTTAGACAGAGTAACAAGTTTCTGGAAGAAAGCAATCCATCTCTTCATTGATTGCCAATTTTGCAAGTTTGGTCACATAAAATAATTCGGGGGTTTTATCTAGTAAATATGGTGCGTGAGGAAGTAATTGGAACTCAAATACATTGATTTTGACCGGAGCATGGCACAGCTCTCTATTTTTCGAAAATGTGTTTTTTTTATTCCATCACTCAAACGTTTTCCTTTGTGAAAAAAAAAATTGATGAAAATTATTCCAAGTTCACAGTGAACTTTGTATTTTTTGCAATGTTGGATTCTATGTTATAGTAAATGCTCACCTATGACTATCGTTGATATGTGGTCAAATGGCTAAACGAGGTGTTGATGTTCTGGATTTTATGCACGTGAGCAGCTCGGTACAAATTTTATTATAATTTATTAGAGCTCGAATGGATTTCCGAAGCAAACAGACAAGTTTTCAAACACTATTCATGCTTCGTTTTGTTAGTCTGCTGTTTCCATCATCATACTGAAGCTCCCCTATCAGGAAGATTGGCGTTTCTCCATTCACGAACTTTTAATTGCTCCGCCTAAATGGATTTTCACTTGCACCGTCTCGTACACAATATGAATTATTCAAAGGTCAATCTCCCCGCACAAACAACGACAACGCGCATAAAGCCGATAAAATAAACTTCCGCGTAAAACCAGTTGCAACAACGCCGCGTGGGCATAAACTTGTTGCAAGTTTTCACTCCGTACGTCATAAACAAATGCATTCTGCAAAGGCGGAAACATCATAACCGCTTTTATTAGTATGTTTCGGAAACTTTCGACAAGCAAAAACGACAGCCGTGTCGATGTTAGCGGTTTCGCTACTCTCTGTCCTAGCTACTGATACGAAACAGTTGCCTGCTTGATACGAATGGCATCCGTTTCCTTCACCCCTCCAAACCCCTACCAAAGTAACGACACAAAACAAGAAATGTTGCTTATTTGTATGCGAAGATATTGTCAACTTTCCATAACGGCACTACAGTTCTTAAAACTGTTACTGTGTTCCCAGAAGGGTCTTGTTTCTTTGCCAACAGCAAAGGTTGGACGGGAAAGGAATGCTTCGAGTTCTAACATAAATTTCATCCGACATGACCGGGATAATGTGCTTCGAAAGAAAAGCATTGTTAGCTGATTTGTGGCTAGGATTGGTATTGGAAAACGACAAGTCATTCGAACGGGAAATTGAATCGAGAAGGTTGAGAAAACTTGAATAACTTTCCCATGAGATTTGGTGATGAAATCAAGAGTGTGTGTGTGTCAATGGGAGCAAGCTTGAAAAATCAATTATTTATGTTCTGCAGGTGCCACCTTTCCCATGGAGCTATTCCAACTTCCGGTGCTGCAATATCCCAACGTAAGGTTTATATGCTAGTATAAAACCCCTTAGTAGATGTGTTGGTCAATTTTGTTCGATTTTTCACTTCATTTTGTTCTGTATTGTAAACATTTTTTTTCATTTTTTTTTTTTTTGACGTAGGACTACGTCTAACCGCAGCATATCGAGATACGTTCTGCGGAAACTAAAACCAAGGTGTAACGTTGGAATGAAAGATTTCAAACGGTTATACTGATGTAACCACATGATGGATTTCAATTATCAATATGTCGTTGGATTGATAAAATGATCGCCAATTTTGTGATTCTTCAGTTATCATTATCATTTCATTTTCAAACAGTGGAAATTTCATAAAAGTTTCAAGGTCGAATTTTCACGAACAATGTACCAATCACATGCGAGCACGCCTGGCACAAACTTCATGAGTAGACACCAACTGCCTGCTGTGATATCCTGTATAACAGTGGCAAAAAAAAATTGACAGATCTCCCCTCCCCAATAGGTTAACTAACGTTTACTTCTATGAGCCTAGACTATATCGATGTCTTGAAGGTAAAACTTTTTCGGAAAGTTCGTAACCACCTCCACTATCAGACTAGGGATGGGAAAACTATCAGTAACTACTGATAGTTATCAGTAAGAAAAAAAAGTGATTTTTGCCCAAATTTATATTTTATCCTTACGGATTGAGTACGATATCATAAATTTTCATTAATGGGGTATCATGGTTATGATTAAAATTAATCCTGGATGAAATTTCAACTTCGAAAATAAAAACTAAAAAAATCTGCTGTCGCTTTTTTCACTAAAGTGACAATTTGCGCAGTTTTGCGCTACAGCGGACAATATGCATTTGAAAGCTTATGTTTTTACCTAAATTTTGAATGTAGTCACAACCGTGGCAAACTGCGGCAACTAAACTTTTAAGCTACTTTTCTACAAAAAATCACGTTTTTTCAAATTTTTTCAGTGTCAGGCCTACTATAATCAAATTTAACAATATCTAATGGAAAGGGTTTGTTTTGCACTATATGTCAAAAAAATCCAAGCTATCATTGAAACTACAGAGCGTTTCAAAATAATGTACTTTTTTTCAAAAAAATACAAAAAACGTCAGTTCGCCAAGCTTTGAAAAGTCATAAAAAATTAAAATTTCATGATATTGCGCCCAAATTTTGGATTTAGACACTTGAATGTTATAGCAATAAAGGAAAAATATTATGAAACAGCTAACGAAAAAAAAAATTTTTGGCTGATGGCCAGCAATTCCCCACTGTGCACCGGGGACAACAAAATTCGGTAGAGGCAGATAGCAGGGTATATAAATTAGGTTCATCGTACAGATAAAATACGTTGTTTATTTTTGAACTCCACACTCTGTTTTTCTCATGTCCATTTTAAATTTTTTGTGAATATACATTTTTGTTAAAAAACTGTAATTCTTTATCGTTATTTTTTCCACGAACTTGTGACTGCAGGAAAATATTATTATGTGACATCTTTGCCGCTTGGTGATCGGAGAGTGAACCATCTTTCACAAGACAAATAAATATTGTTTAATATCTACTAAATCGTACTCAATTTAGAATTTATAGGAACTCGCCTTTTCGCGTATTGAAGAAAATTGACTGTATTAGAATGAAAGGTATTCATCAATGTTAAAGAGAATATTTTTTCTTCTAAAATAGAGTGCTGCAAATAAATAATCAAAATACAGACCGCGTTTGATTTTGCCAAACACGGCACGGCATAATTTTCCTGTTACCAAGATTGAACCATACCAAATATGAACGGTTCTCTTTTCATGAATTTTTTTCATAGATATTTCCATCAATGAACTAGTTTTAGTCCCAAGTCGTTTGAGGTGTCGCTTGATGAATTGAGGCTGACGATCTAGATACTTGATATTACTACCCGAGTAATTAGAGGCTTAGTACTGCTTAGACCATGATAATTATATTACCGGCACATGTTCTCGTCATATTCCAAAAACCGTTTTACCGATTCAAGTCATCCGCTTCGGCAACATAAAGAACCAAAATACCCTTCCTTTGGAGGATGTTGAGCTTAAATTGGTTGAAATAATCAAGAAAACTAAGAAATGTGATTAGACATAATCGCTCGTTTTTGGCACATGTGTGCCCAAATCGAACCGTGCCAAAAGTAAAAAGAGCTCAAATCAACCAGAGCTTCAAAGGGAAATATAAAACTACTGTAGCCCTACGTCAACTATGCGGTCGTGTCCTACTTTTTTCTGTAAAAATATAATTCTTATAATTCTTCCCGTGTCGAATGGAAGCCGATACCAGAAGGTGACGTACCCTCAGCCACGCAACAGGTAGTTATGCTGTTGCGTGTTGCGTATCGCAGTTGTTCGGCTAGGGTACAACAAAACTCTGTTCGTGCTGACGTTGACAGTTGACAGACATGAGAATGTACTTTGAAACGCTGGTTTAAAGTCCTATGAGTTTCGTATATGCCGGTATTTTTGCACAGTATAATTAAATTGTGGTGAAAATCAAGCTACTCCGGTGCCGAGATTTCTACCACAGTTGCAATTTGATCACTAGCGTCTTCCAAATATTTGTACATAACATTGAAAAAGGTCGCTTAATGCAATTGCAAATTTCATTCAGGTGACGCATAAATACGTTATTACCGCGTACGATATCCACACTGACATAACATCATGTTTTGTCTAGTCTTTACTTCAGATGAATTTTAATTATGATATTATCTCACTTCACGATGTTTATAATGGATCTATGTTTTGAGTGGCTTCACTTTCTGTCCAAGCTACGTTATTTCCTCAATTACGTAGGGTGTAGAGATTTTATTCCGTATGAAATACGAACATACGAAACATGAATATTATTTCGTGTTGGCGAATTATGTAACTGGACAGATGGAGCTCTCAGCCACGTATTAAATTAACACGTTGCATCGTGTGGCGGCTCGGAGAGAAGACAATCAAATGCTTCCCCTTTCCAATGAAAGCAGAAAGCAAAAGGTACGAGAACTCAAAATCACTGCACAGTGCACAGTGAACGTTTTTCATTTATCCTTTAAACACTGGCTTTATTGACATACTATCTTTAGAAGACATTTAGCATACAAAAAACCTTAGAAAAAACAACAAGTTTTAGTTCGGAACAACGTCGTTAGTTGCTTTGCGAAATCAAACTTTTTTGTCTTACACCTTAGAGAAATAATGATAATGATAAAAACACTTCTCTTCTAAAAGGTGTTACGGCCAAAAATTACTTCAACTTCAATAAACTTCAATTTACCGTATTATTTTTGTCGTGTATCAAAAAAAAAGCTGAACACCTCTCATTTCGAGGTGTGATATTTGCTATTGTGAAAAAGGCGTCTAAGCAACGCATCAAAATTTTGCCCGCGCATCGCAAAAATCCGAACATGCCAAGTTGGAAAAATGATTGAATGTGGCCAAATCAACAGTCGCCAACTTTTTAAAAGAATTTGGAGAACGTTTGTCTACAAAGTTGTTTAAGAAAGTACGAATTTTCATGCAAAACATTTTTTTCATTAAAACAATTTAAAAGACCTGATTAGACGAATGATTTTATAATATTTTGGAAGTAGAACAATTGTTCTTTCAAAATATCAATAAGTTTTTAGCGAACTTTTACGTAACAATGCGCAATTTAAAGTTTATCATCCCTTAAAAAACCGACAATAGTTGACTAACTTTTTTATTTTAGACTGTATCGAGGTTGAATGCTTGGTAATAATACATATTTCTGTATGGCTATTAACTTTGTTGAAGATATAAAATATGTAAGGCTGGTAAACGGCCTGATAATACGTACCATCGGTACCAAGTGCACATACAGAAATAAAATAGACCCCATACGTGGTCCTTAGCCTCGCATTCAGCCACTTCTATATTCTAGACCTCCACGCGGTGCCAACTGGGATACGAGCGTCCAAGTGAAGATCGGGTAACCAACCCCGTTGGAACAAGGGCTCTTTTGAGTTTCTGAGCGTCTCCAGTAGGGTGTCCCAAAATAACCGTTTTTTCAAATATTCTGGGGGCTCAACCGGGAAATGATTGGTTATGGTGTAACAAAAAACTTTCGTAACTTTCGACAGCTCTGGAAAATGTTTAGTCGACGTGCTAATTTGAGTTTTGTGAAAAAATTAAATTTTTCAATTTTTTTTCAATTTCAAATTTTTTTATCAATTACAAATCCCGTGAATCCTAACCAATTATATTTTTTGCGCATTCTTCGAAGTCCAAACTAAGAAAAAATATTACGGTTTGTTGTGGCTCAAATTTTATTGTTACAATTTTTTTAGCTCTTCTGAAAATTCTTCATTTTGATGTTTTCTGAAATTAAACCTTAAAAAAGCGAACCAAACTTTACGCTAGCAACTATCCTAAAGAGAGATGAGGAATTTTATGAGGAAAATCTTTCTATAAGACATCAAAATCCTATCTAGAAATATTGAAAAATGTGATAATCATCAATGTGTGCAACATCGATTCAACCATTCTCGACTACGGCATTTGGTTTGTTTGTTTGAATCTGTATCAATATACATAGTAGGCGTTGCAGTTTAACCATAAATACTAGTTAAACTTTAAAATACTGGTTCCTTGAAGCCTTGAAAAAAACGTGAAAAATTGAATTTTTTCACAAAACTCAAACTAGCACGTCGACTAAACATTGTTTAGAGTTGTCGCCATACAAAAGTTTTTTGTCACACTATAACCAATCATTTTTTTCATCAATCAGAACGTGGTCGATCTGTATTTCTGTCTAATTTGGTGACTTCCAGGTGTACTTATGTAGGAGGTTGTGCGTAGCAGGTACTACGCACTGACATGTTCTTGGAGGCGACCAAGTCGATAAGTTTTAAGCCCATTTCGTTGGTCAGCTGGTATGCGCTGAACCTTTCAATCACCGCACACTGGAAAAAAATAAACCCAAATTCCCACTTATTATAAGCCGCTGCACAGTGGTTCGCCCATAGGCCAAAAATAGAAAAAAATTTTTTTTTGTTTTCAGGTTATTATTGGTTTAATGGATCGGTTATAAACCTGAGAATGCAGAAAAGTTGTTTTTGTTGGCCTATTTTATGAACAGTCTACTTTTGAGCACGAGATAAGGGAAAGTGTTTGACACTTGCAAAATCAACTTAAACAGACGTGTTTTGCCTTTCTCCTAGAAAGGTATAGCAATCACTGAAAAAACCAAAGGTATAAAAGTACTCAAAAGGCTCGAATCTCGTATATCAATCGACTTAGTTCGACGAGCTGAACATTTTCTGTATGTGTGTATGTGTGTCTGTGTGTGTGTATGTATGTAACGGTCTCGCAGTCTCGTTGCCCCATAAGATTGAATTTTATTGCAATCGGATTTTCAGTTTCGAGGTTATGTATCAAAATGTGAAAATCACAAACTTTATTATCTCAGAAACTACACAACCGATTTGAACAAAATTGGTATCAAAAGAACGGGCTTGTTTTTTGAACCATTTTTAAAATAATTTTATAAGGATCGGACCTGTGGTTCAGAAGTTATGTAAAGAAACGTGTTTCAAAGACTGTTTAAGCTCACTCACTTTTCTCAGAGATGGCTGGACCGATTTTTACAAAATTAGTGTCATATGGAAAGTCTTGTTGCCCCATCCCAAGTAACAAAACTAGTTTTATCAAAGTTTTAAAGCGCTGTTTTGGCTGTATTAAGCGCTATAAAACTTTGATAAAACCGAAATTGTTACTAGGCATAAGACCTTATTGAATTTTATTGTTATTGGACTTTAACTTTGTCCGTTATGTATAATAATGTGAAATCAGGCTATGAAAAGAAACATTGTCCTGAGACTAATTGAACTCACCCACTTTTCTCAGAGATGGCTGGACCGATTTTTATGAAATGAGTTGCAAATGAAAGGTCTAGTTGTCTCATAATACCTTACTAAATTTTATTATAATCGGTCTGTAACGTCTTTTATGTAACGAAATGTAAAAATCACGAAACTTCATCATCTCAGATTACACAACCGATTGGAACAAAACAGGTATCAAAGGAACATGCCCATGTCTTCAAAACCATCGATGATTTTTACAATGAATAAACATGTGGTCCAGAAGTTATAATTATAAACGTTTTCCGATGAGTTTAAATCATTTACTAATTCTTGCCTTTCTTCAAGGGAGGTATAACTATCACTGGCAAAACCGAAGGTATAAAAGTGCTCCAAACGGTCTAATGGCATATATCATCCAACTCTATCAATAAAAAAAAATCAATCATCCAACTCAACTCCATGAGCTGAGCATTTTCTGTATGTGTGTGTATGTGTGTGTATGTGTGTGTATGTGCAAATTTTCAACCTCACTCGATTTTCTCAGAGATGATGCACCGATTTTCAAAAAAATATTTTCAAATGAAAGGTCTAGTTGCCCCATGAAACCCTATTAAATTATATTGCAATCAAATTTTTAGTTTATATGTTATGTAATAAAATGTGTAAATAACGAATGTTCATTATCTCAGTAACTACACAACCGATTTTAACAAAATGGGTTCTAAATTAACGGGCTACCTAAAAAAACCTTTTACCATTCGAATTTTATAAAGATTGGACATATGGTTTAAAAGTTATGGGAAGAAATGTGTTCTGGAGACTGTTTGATCTTACTCATATTTCTCAGAGATGGCTGAACCAATTTTCATAAAATCAGTATCATATGGAAGGTCTAGTTGCGCTATAAGACTCTGTTGATTTTTGCCTTTCTCCTAGAAAGGTTTAGCAATCACTGCGATAACCAAAGGTATAAAAGTGTTCCAAAGGGTCGAATGTCGTATACCAATCGACTTAGTTCGACGAGCTGAGCATTTTATGTATGTGTGTGTGTGTGTTTATATGTGCGTGTATGTATGTATGTACGCTCTCCCAATCTCACTCGGTTTGCTCAGACATGGCTAGACCGATTTTCATAAAACTAATAATGCAAATGAAAGTTCTAGTTGCCTCATAAGACCCTATTGAGTTTTATTATAATGTTATCTGTTATGTATCAAAATGTAAAAATTATGAATCTTCATTATCTCAGAAACTACACAACCGATTTGAACAAAATTGGTTTTAAGTAAACGGGGACTTGTAGTTCAAAAGCTGTGGACAGAAGCGTGTTCTGGAGACCATTGAATCTCACTCATGTTTCTCAGAGATGGCTGGACCGATTTTCACAAAATTAGTGTCATATAGAAGGTCCAGTTGCCCCATGATACCCTATTGATTTTTTCTGCAATCGGACTATTACTTTGCCTGTTGTGTTTAAAAATGTGAAATCCAGCTATGAAAGAAAAAATTCCCGAAGACTACTCAAACTCACTCACTTTTCTCAGAGAATGTTGAACCGATTTTCACAAAATTTGTGTCGAATGAAAGGTCTAGCTGCCTCATTAAACCCTATTAAATTTTACGGTAGTCGGACTTTAACTTAGTCTGTAAAGAATCAAAATGTGAAATTCACGAAACTTTATTATCTGAGAAACTACACAACTGACGAGTTTTTTAATGATTGTACACGTGGTTCAACAGTTGTGAAAAGCAAGTCATATTCGATATAGAAAAAAAAATCTTACTATAAACGATCGAATCAAAATTTCGGTTAAAGTCACTATAATTAAATAATTGAATAATATAAATAATCGAATCAAAAATTATATTTTAACGAATGATATATCGGGTCTACATATAATCGAGCCCAACCTATATATGAGTACAGTGACGTTTCGATTATACCACGATCAAAAAAAAAATTTTGCTTCATATATTTGAAACATATTTATTTCATGTTATTCGCATGTGTTAATGCATGTTCATATATGTTTGAAGATTATGTTTTTAATGTTCGGTATGGTTTAACTGCTACCAATGATTTGTTATTTTAGAGTGATTAATAAATCCAGCAAATATTATCAAGGGGTATTTTTTCTAGAATTAAGTGTTCATGTGAATCTATTTTAACAAATAATAAGTACGAATGAGAAAGGCTTGGTCTGACCGCTAGGTGGATTAATTTAGTTTTTGTTTACATTATGTACATATCCGCTGTAGGAGAAATTCAATTGCTTCATCTGTTTATTTTCATCATGAGCCTTCAGAAAACAGGTTTGTTTTACTATTGCGGTGTTGTTTGGATAGGTATGTGCTAAACTGTAATCGTTATTAGTCGTAAGAGGGAACGCAGTAATAAAGTCAGAGAGCACCACTCAAAAACTTTTTAATATGTTCCGCGCGAGATACTGTAACCAAATTACCACCAAACGAAAGATTTAGGACCTAAAGAAGATTTGTTGAAGGTTCCAGCTGCATATATTTGCATCTTAGTCGATGACGAGCGGCTAAAGATGGTTACTTTTTCGTTTGAATTTCATACTTTTTACATAGTTTCTTAAAAGGGTTGTGGTACATTCAGCCAAAATTTACAAATTTGTTCATAGACATTTGTCTTCATTCGAATATTTGATGTTTAAATACGGGTGGTTCCTGAGAAAATATCAAATCTGTTTGAAGTTATTCCAGGAAAATAACGTAAATAAAGAAAAATCAAACTCTAATCGCTTTGAGGGTTTACTTAACGAAACCAGATTGTGCTTGAACTTTGTATAAGGACTTTTTTCGAGAAAGCAAAACTTTTAAAAGCTTCATTTTGAAATTCAATGGTCAAACTTTTCTCTATATTCGATTGGCACCCTACTATGCATGTATAATAAGAACAAACCCATATGGCATCACCCGCCGAGAATGAGTTGAGTATATATCTAATGAGTGGAGCATCTAGGAAAGGAAGTAGATCACGTTGCTTACTTTGCATTTCGAAACTGAAAAACGTTTGCTCTTCTCAGTAATGCGCACCGCGATGTACTGCTGTGTATTCTCACTCTTGTTTTGCTCAGCTAAGGTGTAAGCAGTAAGTGCATTATTTTTCTGCGAGCAGCAGAAACACAGCACCAAGTAGAAGAAAAAAATGTGCAAAAAAGTGCAAAAAATTGCTTCACACAGCGTTCTTTCTGGGTAAGAAGTGAGCGATGAATATTCGCTCTGCTCTTTTCATACATTAAGGAGAATAACAAGCCTGGCTCTACTTAATTTTAAACAATTCAATTCAATGTTTTCATATGACTGTTGGGAAAATCGTGTACCAGTCTCTTTTAAATGGTATATTTATTGCAGTTAGGAATATTGCCATACCCAAGTAACATTACTTTAGCTACTTGGTCTTGGTCTTGGTGAATTAAGATGAGTACGTTCAGCTTACTGCTATCAATTTGATGATATTGTTGCTTGTATAGGCCATCTTCTGTTTGATATTGCAAAGGAATTTGTTGCTGCAACCGTCATCAAGTTTTTTCGCAATACCCATGCTCGCATTATAAATGAAGCAATCGATACTGCTTGATAGAAATCATGTCCCTCTAACTTAAAACTCTAACTCTAACTTTAACTCCAAATGATTTTAAGGTGGTTTTATTGCTATTTTTATAATTGCTTCAAAAACCTTGGCAAGGGTGGACCACCTTGCTGTGAAGCGGATTTATAGCGGTTAGTAGGAAATTCTCTTGGTATTTTCAGTTTTGATAGCAGTTTAGCGAAATAGATTACGAAAACGGCTAAAAGACTGCAATACGATTTAAATTGTTACTTGGGTAGATAAAATGTAAATAAGATATATTTACTTTTCATCTACCCTCAATTGCGAGGGCTAAATCGTTTCGAAAAATCATCAAATACCTTTTGTTGTGAACAGGAATCACAACCTTAACTCAGAAAATTTTTGTTTCCATCCCTAACGCACAATTTGTATGGTTTTGTGTACCGACGTGATTAATAATCTATGTTCTATCTCATCATATTAGAACACACAATCCTTTAAGCGGTTTTTGCTTAAAACAAGAAGATCTGTAATATGTACCTTAATACGACAAAGACCGGAAAGAAAACTTATTCGGCCATGCCGAAGGTAAATGTTTGCATCTATTTGAAGAGTAATTTCTTCCGTACAGTCGTTATCATTCACGCCACCCCGACCGAGCCGTGCAGTAAAGCTCAAAAGGACAACCATCTAATAGCAAAACACGGTGACCTATTTCCTAGATGGCCATATGTTTTACATCGTGCTCTATTTATGCACTCCGAACCGAGCAGAACGGATGAAATGTCGCTTAGGGTGGTGTGAAAATTGTTTCCGACGAACTTTCCCAAATCTTTTTCATTCTTGTTATAACCCTATTAGAGCTAACTACACGTACATCGCAGTTTTCTCCAAAACCAATATAATTCCGTTTGGCGCTTGTGCTTTGTTTCGGCTCCGGTGTTTGCCAGTTTCACAGAGTCTACCGCTGCCTTTTTGTGTAAGTTCCGTGAATACCAAACGGAAAAAATTGCAACTTTCGTGCAATAGCATCTGGTCGCCGCTAGGACGGAAGCATGAAAGACTGTTTAAATGCGAAGTGACAAGAGAAATTTACGTAGTAGATTTATTACCCTTTAACTAGATTCGATTTGAGGTGCTAACGAATGTACGAAAATGCAATAATACAAGCAACCGAGGGTAGTAACATTCTTGCTTGTAGTTCATTTATGCGTTTTAGTGCCATGTATCTCTTTTATTACAACGGTGAAATTCGCCTACATTTTCACAAAGATGATCGATACTAAACTTCAAAACTTCGTGGTCCAAATCTTACAAAAAAAAAATTGCTCGATTTAATAGTCATGTTATGTTGTTACTAACAATGGTAAAACTTGTTCACTTTGACTGGTTACAAAAAACACATTTCCACAGCTACACAACAAAGCTATTTCCATTCCACCCCGTACCATAACCTCATAAAGTTAGTTCACTCTGTGACTATTAGAATGCCTTTCATCGCAATCCACAGCATGCAGCTTCACGTGTATTTTAAAGCTCTTCCACATACACGACTTGAGGGAACTTTACCGAATGCATTCGACCACATTTAAAGCAAATGAAGCGAGCGAAATTTTCGACCTTAAATCATATATTGTTTTTCCCAGCATCCTCCCCAGCCCAGCAGAGCGAAGTCTTGATTGCCTGTGAGGGACTTTGCTTCCGGCATTCGAAAGCATCGTTCGCTGCAACAATATAAAAAACACGGTGCTGCGGGGTAAGTTGAAGGGGAGTTTGGAAAGTTGAATTAATAAACTTTCTATACAAACTGAACAATGTTGGGTAAAACTAAAAGTTCCTGCATGAACATTATTTTTTCTTCCCATGAAGAATGATTCTGATGTGCCGGCGTCGGTGAATAGCGAATATTACCTGACATTCGCTAGGCGGGCATGCTTGAACGAGCAACGAAGTACAAAATGGAAATGAAAATCCGAAGAACACGAATTTACCCTCTGTCTGTTCAATAGAGAAAGTGCATATTTCTCGCATTAACGTGACAGAAGTGATTTAGTAAATTCAAGCAGCTAGTCACTATAAACTAAATGAAGAGTGGCCAGCTTATAACTTCGGTTTGCTTTATCTGTCATTACTGGAATTTGACAGCACGAATGTGTACGAATATATTACGGGGTTCAACAGTAAAATAAAAAATAAAATCTATTAGGAGAAATGGAGGAGCCCAGAAGAACAAAAGTCTATCCAAAACGCGTTTGCCCCGCTGTACCGCAAATCGACAGCACGTGGATATTAATGCCACATATTGAGGCAGCCTTACAAAGCCAAACACGTTTTCTCTGTCTGAGAAGCTGAAGCATTTTCGATCCCATGCGGGACATGCAATAACACTGCGGAAAAGCGGGACCGCGGGACCGCGGGATCGGGCGACGAAAATCGATCATAAATTTTCATCGTTATCGGCCGTTTGTGCTCCGGTTGCTTGACGGACGGCGGAACGGGGACTGGTGCTTACTGACTCTTCCAACCGTGGTTGGCAATGTAACCAATGTAATGGCCTTTTACGCTGCCAGGAGCGCTCCTCTTGTGTGCATCCCGATGGAGGCCACGGCAGCAGAGCGTTACGAGTAGTTTCCAGGATTCTTCACACAGCGTGTTGGGCACAATAAATAGTGCAGTGATATGTGCCACGCAGTTGTGTGAGGTTGAAAGTACCGGAAGCAAAATTCCGAACATTTATTGATCACGAAAGATTTATCAGATTTATGGACCGATTCGGCGAAATGTGCGATTTTACGACTTGCGCTGATATCTGTATCGCGAGTAAAATATACACCCCTCGAATGGGACTTATTTTACGTCCATTTAATCTTTATTCTAACGCCTGATAGTCACATTTCATTCCCGTTTATTTGGTAAATAAAAATGATCAAATAGATTAAGGAAGTAAACATTCATATTTTATTAGCTTGTAAAAAACGTTATGTTACCAAGGGCGATCTTTTATTTCTGATTCATCATGCTTTTGCTAACAAGGATCGATAATATGTTTACCTCATATATTTACGGGTCTCCTACGAAAGGCAGAAAATCGAAAGGCAGAATCACGAAAGGCAGAATATTTCATAAGGCAGAATAACGAATGGCAGAATCACAAAGAGCACGAATGGCAGAATCAAAATTTGGTCTATTTTTTTTTTAACAACACACACTCGCGGCCTTTGGCCGCTCTATTGTCCAAATGTATGCTGTCCTTACTCGCTACCGCTCGTTCGGACTTAACTAAGGGAAAGAAAACCTGTTTGAATAATCCTAGAAAACCAGTAGATCAGTTGTTTGTATGCGAGAGGCCGCCGCTTCCGACGGCTGGTCGGCGGCCGGCTCGGACCGCGGAAACTACGGCGGCTTTTTGCCGCCTCGGTTCCTTGCCCTCGATGATGCGTCTTCGCCGCATGATTTTTTTTATGTTAATTATAATCAACAAGCCGTTGAGACTAGTGTAAGTTATACCTACCATCGAAAAATTACTTCCCGCGATGCCGTGAGACTCTTCAGGATCTGAGCCAAACCAGTTTGCGCGTCTCGGATCTAATAATTAGGCTTTATCTGCACCTCTCATTAAAACTGGTCATCGCTGTGTGACCAGTTATTATGTCTGGTTACCAAATAATATTAAATAATAAATGTAGAGTAGCAGCTTTGATACCGTGACCAGCATTCGCACCAATTTACCATCACGCACTTGGCTATCGTAAGTCAGGTTCTGCTACCAGTGATTCTGCCTTTCGTGCCCTTCGAAATTCTGCCTTTTGAAATATTCTGCCTTGTGTGTACGGTCATAGAGTTCTGCCTTTCATGATTCTGCCTTTCGTGCTTCTGCCTTTCGTGCTTCTGCCTTTCGTGATTCTGCCTTCTGTGGCGAACCCTATATTTACTACCTACAATAGAAACAGGCTAAAATGAAACCATGCTCACCTGAAACCGATATCATCGCATTAAAATATTCCTCTCACTCTTTACTCTCTTAAGCTCGTGTTCTTTCCAAATACGAAGCACGTAATCAGTTCCGTTGGAGGTTTTATTTTATCCTCCCGGTTCCCCAGCTAAATAAACGTGTAAATACGAGTGAAGAATTTACGATGTGAATGAATACCATTAATAAGCTTCGTTTCGGTTTTTAGTAAAGGTTTTGTTCTTACTACTTTTAATAAAAATAGCATTTAATGTTTTATCTTAATGTTTCACTCGACTTCTTTGCAGATAAGAGTCTTTGTAGACAACAACATGTGGCTAACAGAAAAACTGAAACATCAAATTCATTGATTTTTTAAGCACAAAGATTATAAAGCCAAATTGAAGAATTAACATCAAGGTGTAAGGGTGAAAGGGTGGAGAAAGAACCCGTAAAACACATTTTTTTAACCAAACCTTCATAAAACATAAAAATAACGTTTATATTTGTGATGATTTCCGCTTCTTACCTACCGGACAGCGGTGCTCTACATATCGTTCCCACACAATCCTAAAACAATAAAAATTAAGCAAACAATCCCCGCAGAACGAGCGTCAAACACATAAACGAAAATTTATTCATTCATTCTTCCCTGTTGCTGCCCACCACCCCATGAGCAGCTCCCCATACCACCCTCCTTACGCTTGATGACGGAAGTGGAGCGAAAAGAGGAAACCAAAAACCACTTGATGCCAGAACAGCCACCTTAAAAAGCTTGAATAAATAATCAGCCCCGATGCGGACGTTAGTTACTTAGTTGGCCACGTGTAGCGTTGTTGGGACCGAAAGTGTGTCACTTCATGGAGAACGGAACATTCGTTCCCGACCCGGCGAAACTGAACCGTGGTTGTCATTCAGTCAGCTGACGGGAAACCCAAAAGCAAACAAATCGCGTTACCTTCGTCGGTCAGAGACGGTTAGGAGAATAGAGGGCACACAAATTGCAGCACCATAAAAGTGTGATTTGTACTCGGAGAGCTAACATGTGCCTTTGGCTCTCGAGTCAAAGCGGATGAATCTCCAGTGAATGCAAACAGTGCGCATGTCAGGGAGGGATTGCAAGAGAAAAAACGATGTTACCTAAATGACTATTGCATCTATCACCATCTGTTGGTTGCTAGCAGAAGTTTCATCTTAATGGGTACAGTGGTTGACAAGTTTTTGGATTTTATTTTGATTTAATATATTTAACTAATGGTAGCAGTCAGAGGCTCCTGTAAAAACACTATCTATAGATATATGTACCAACTTTTAAAACATAATTGCTGGCTTCTGTAGACTACCTACAAAACAGGAAGTCGCCATCTTAGTATTCAAAATGGTGTCCAAAATCGATTCTTGGCTTCTATGTACATATCATCCCGATTACTCATATTGAATGGTATTCGATAACTTTCGGCTGTTTTACAGAAACCAGAAGTCGCCATTTCGAATTTCGAAATGGTATGTGGAGTCAATTTCTGGTCTCTATGCATCATCCCTTCCAAAGGAGGGAGGGGTATCAAACTACCACAGCAATATTTTTTGCTCTCTTGCTTCCAAATTTGATTCCATTTGTTTGATTAATTCTCAAGTTATGCAATAATTTATGTTTCATTGTATGAGCCCCTCTCTTTCAGAATAAGGAGGGGTGCCAATCTATAACAGAAATAATTTTTGCTCCTAAAAACACTCACATGCTAAATTTGGTTTCATTTGCTTGATTAGTTCTCGAGTTGTGCAGAAATTTGTATTTCATTTGTATGGGACCCCTCCCTTCTAAAGGATGGAGGGGTCTCAAATCATCATAGAAAACTTTCACGACCCCAAAAACTCCTACATACAAATTTTCACGTCAATCGGTTCAGTAGTTTCCAAGTGTATATTTGGGTGGGGAATCGTTATATGGAAAAAACGAAACTTGATAGCAGAAAGCCTGAACCAAGTTTTTTTTGTTCTATTTGGGGCCCCAAACAACCCTGATTTTATTGGAAGTCGATTGGTTTTGTCTCCGCTTGGCGCATTGCATTTTAAATTAATTGGAGATTTGTATGGAAGAACCAACTTTTTTGCATTTTCCATTCTAAAGAGCTCAAAATGGCTCAAACCTGGGAGGGAGAAACGAATACTACACTCAAAACAGAGAACACGCACATGCGTCGTTTTCTGATAGCGTGTAACTAACTTTTGTAACGCATGCATGACTCAAACGAAGGAATACTGAATGTGCAAATATTACAGACTAATTTTTCGAGTCTGTGTTTCCTTCAATTTGCCATTGTATAAAAGTTTTTTCAAAGTTTCGAGTTTGACCGTGATGAAGTGTGTTCGAAATTGTAACCAAAGCCTTAAATCATGAGAAGCGCAAGTTTGATAATCGAAGTACGCTAGCATGATTATTACTTAAAGCTTATGAAATTTATTATTTTACGTAAAAACAAACCAATTTTTTTTGTAAAACGACAATGAATACAAAAATTGTTTGCGATGAATATATTTTCGAGCAACGCGATACCTTTCAGTTATAACAATTCTCATCGCAAAAAAATGCTGATTTTTCCTTGGTACAAATTGACAGTCAATGACAGCTCATTCTGGTTCATTTTGACACTCACACATCTTCGTACCCGCTTCTCCCTCCCAGGCTCAAACCATAGGTTTCATGACTTCACATGACAGGTTTTTTGATGCCTAACAACTTGTCCGAAGACACTAAAGAGCTAGGATGTGCCAAAAAAATACTAGAGCTGTTCAAAGTTGAGTATGTTGAAATTTATGCTGCAAATCATTTTCTCTGCCAACACTGCCAGTGTACCGGCGTCACACAGTGGAGCACTTAGAACACCAAACCTGATCAAAATTATTTTAAAGGATTTTTAGACTCGAAACGTATCATGGATCGTAAATATAGTAGAAAAAATAGTTGTGACTGAAAATTTTCATAGAATGACCCACCTTTCAGTGATTTGTTACTTTTCTGATTATGTAGTTCGGATTCAATGGTAGTTTTTACAATAAATGTCTGAGTCTTTATAAATGAAACATAACTATTTTTATAGATCAGTGAGGTCTGGGGTTGACACTGTTTTGCTTATTAATCAATCTGAGCACTCAGAAGAATCTGAATAGTCTCTATCATCAGTGTCCGTGTACGAACATTTCACTTACAACATTTGCATCAACCGTTATTCCTGGATTTTGGCCTAGAGTACGTAATCCAAAGACCCGAATTCAATAGCAACCTGTTGAGAAAGGCGCTGTTACAGGCTATCCTAGGAAATTTGCGTGGAATATTTGATCGGTAAAGAAGAAAATGTTTATTTCCCTCCTCTGCAGAAAGAAGTTCAATAGAATCAAGAGTGTTCTCATTTACAATGGCTTCATGAATTAGTACTTTATGTAAAATAGGAGTCATTGGATGCCAAGGATAAAGCCGAATGTAGAGGTGAGCAGTTTCAAGAGCGTTATCTGCGAACTTTGATGTATCTCTGTCTTGGAACTAAAGCAATAACACTGCCGTAAGCTGAAAAATTGATATTTTTCGATGATTTTCACAATGGTGTAACTCATGAGTTCGGATTGGTTCGGATGATCTAATACCACCAGTTTGACCAGAAACATGCCAGCTTTCATTTGCAATTGACTGTTTACATTGAAACTCATTGATACTTAACTTACTTCATATAATATGACATTAAAAAAACCTCATTTACAGCATTTTTGTGCTTATTAAAGTGTTCCCTGGCAATATAGAGACTATTTATAAGACTTCTAAGTTTACAGATTGATTAAACTAATCTTCTTCGACAATATCCATAGTTGGTTTGATGAGAAATCGCTACGTTGCACTTGATTGTTCTGAAAAACAGTGAACGGTACGGAGCATCGAATGGAACAACAGAAAGGTGAAATTTTATCAATTTCAACCAGCTGTAACAAAAGTGAACAATACTTCCGGATGCTCATGAGCTGTCAAAAGATTCACTAGGTGTCACACTTCAAAACGAGACTATGCAGAACATGGTGAATAAATTTTTGCTTTTTTGACTTTTGATCAAGTTTTCACTTGATTTACTCCTACACCCAACGCAAACGGGGAACATTTTATTACTTTAGGGCAATTTTTTATTACTTATTGTGTCTTATGACCAGTGCTTTTCAAAGGATCGCAAGTTGACTGTTAAAACACGAATGCGAACGCCTTCCGCAGTCAACTTGACTGCTCGATATAGTCAAGCGATCGCCCAGAGAAAAAGCAGTCAAAGTAAAGTTGATCGTTTTTTTAGTTTCTAGGTGGCGGTCATTCGCTATGGCAGCGCTCGTTTATTACGTTCACTCTTCGATTATGTGTACGTGCAAGACACGAAGTGAATGAGGGCGGTTGGTATCATTCTTACTGTTTCGTTTTGCTTTTGTTTTCGTATTTGTTTTTGTATGTCGGATTGGATTGGAATAGAACTTTGAAATTTGTGTAACATATGACTAATGCATAAATCGGTACTTAGGGAAGAGCGGGAAAAGTTGGTCATTTTTGGTAAAAATGTTCCAATACTTTATACCGGTAATACAGTCATACCTCGATATAAGGCAACTTTATTTTCATTTCCGCTACGTTATATCGAGTTACCTTATATCGAAGCAAAAATTTTTTTTTTAAATTCATGCAAGAATGTTAATGATTACTCAAAGATGCGCGAAAACCTATTTTCCATCACCTATCAGTAATTTTTAACCATTCTTAAGCCCATTCAGGACAATTTTTCAACAAGCAAAATAAAAAGTTTTTTAATTGATGCAAGACTGTTGAAATGCAAAAATGCGCGGAAACCTATTTCCCATCACCTACCAGTAATTTGAAACCTTTCTCAAGCTTTTCTTTAGAGAATTTCAACGAACAAACAAAAATAGTTGATGCAAGACTGTGAATTGTTACTGAAGGATGCGTGGAAACCTAATCCCATCACCCATTAGTATTTCAAAACCTTTCTTATGCCCATTCGGGACAACTTTCGCATTGGTTTCATTGGTTTCAAAACTTACTACATATTTTCGAAGCAATTTATACCCCAAAAACAGTTGCTATATCATTTACATTCAATATCAATACATCTTAAAAAAATAAGTTATATCGAGGTAAAAGTTACGTTATATCGAGTTACGTTATATCGAGTTACGTTAAATCGAGGTTGCCTTCTACCGAGGTATGGCTGTATTATGCGAAAATATGAACTACATTAAACAGCTCGCAATTTTGCGGATACACTAAAGTTTTTTTTTTACGAGGAGACACGTAGCGCGGAAAAAATCCGCGTGAAAAACGCGTAAGTTCCAAAATCCGGGTAAAAAATGGTGTTTATTGTAAGATCTGCGTAAAACTTCACGTGAATTCCGAAGTCAGAGTAAATAAAGTGGTGATTTCCAAAATTCGCGTAAAAAACCGCGTAAATTCCGAAATCCGAGTAAAAAACCGCGTGGAATAATATCGAAATTCGGGTAAAAAACCGTGCAAACTCTGAAATCGTGAATTGAGGTAAAAAAAATGTGTAAATTCCGAAATCCGCGTATTATATATATTTGTATTTTATTTATTATTTATTAGGGTCATTTTTATTCCTTCCTTGTCTTTTCTTGTTAATTATGGACTCAACGTATGTTTTGGATAATGAAATTTGCAAAAAAAAATTATGGGGGGGGGGAGGCGGGTAGTTATAAAGCTACGTAATTATCTAGAGGGGGTCCCGACTTTGTGACGAAATGCTACGATGGGGGAAGAGGGGGTCAAAAAAACCTAAAAAAAGCTACGTCATTTATGGATGTTCCCTTAGACGTTAGCAAAAGCTACTCATTATTGGATGAAAACATGTTACTCTTCCTTGCTTGACGAAAAGTTCACTAAGGTCGCCTTTTTTTACAGTTTTTTACGCAGGTTTTTTATGTGGTCATTTTTACGCGGATTCCGGGTATTACGCGTTTTTTTACGCAAATTCCGGAATTAACGCGGTGTTTTTTTCTTACGCGGATCCCGTATTTTTTCATTTTGGAATCCGGAATTTACGCGTTTGTTCACATAGATTCAGGAATTTACGCGATTATTTTTTAAGCGGTTTCCTTTTACGCGGCACGTATCCCCCGCGTAAAAAGCGACTTTGGTGTATACGTTGAAATTACATTGATGGTTTGAATGGACACTTGATCAAAGAAAACACGTGTTAAATTGAAAACTCGAAACGAATTCCGCAATCCTAAAGTTTTTATGGTTTTCTGATTGTTATAGATCACCTGAAAGAGAGTAATTTTCTGAGCAAAATGTGGTTTTTGAGAAATTTTTATCGTTGTCCTTCACAATTTGCACAACTGCACTTTGTTTTGTCATTTAGTTTCTTTGCTTATCTGATTATATCACCCATATAACATAATTTTTTTTTATATAAATGATATGTGAAAAAAAAACCGTAACCCACTAGCCCTGTTCTACCCTATCTTCTTTCCCGCCGATGTTGTGAGAAAAACTATCTTACTCATAAAGCCATTACCACGTGGCTTGAATGATGACTATATTGAATATCAGTCACAAACTCTACAGCTAGCCAATATTCGACGCAGATGATTGAAGTAAGCGTTGGTTAATTCATTACGAATGAGGTCCCGGGTAGTAAATATTGGCACTGTAGGTGCAACAGCATACCACCAGCACATGAGCCTCAAACGTAAGAATGCTTCAAACTGATTGACTGTTTTTTCGGTCGATCATGAACGCAAACGAAAAATGGTACGTGACTGCCGACAGAAGATTGTACGGCGTACTTGAACGCCGAAGCGGCGGTCTTTTTGCGGAAAGCAACGTTGCACGCAGCTCGTTTCTTATTCGCTCTGCTTTAAACCGTTCGTTGAAATTGAACGTGCTGCAGGTACAAGTTGAAATTGAGCGAAGGATCGCACAAAAAGGAAAGCTTGTAACTGACCGAGAAAACGTTCAAGCGTCTTTATAGAAAAGGATTTCTCAAAGCCCTGCTTATGACTGCGCATTATACACAAAGAGTAAAAAACAAAAAGTAATAAAAATTATGACGGCCACACGCTTGTATGTGTTTCTGGAGGAGAACATACAGCCAAGCACCGCAATGCATGTGTTAGCAAGACTTCACTCGCTGCATTTGTATTGATGCAACGATCAGGTTCATTTTTGTCCCCTTCATCCACACATAATCAGAATATCAACCGTCAACCTCAAATGTCTAATTGGAAACACTTTCGTTTCGTCCCCCAGTGTTTACTTGAAATGGAAATATGTAATACTGTCTGACCAGAGTTGCCGAAGTTGCGAATATTGTCTGGTTAGGCACGAGTATTTTATTCCAAACAGGTGCAAATGAGTTTCCATGAACCAATGAGTATGTGTTTTAGATATCTTGCAGGAAAGCGAATGTTTTTGTTTTTCTCTAACGCAGTTTACAGATCGTGATGTCATTTCAAGACGCATTTCAAGTCTTTGAAATCTTCAACGTTTGCATACTCTATGACGGGGAAAATGCGGCTTGGCAGCTCTTGTCATATTTTTTCTCTACTCCGTATGCGAACTAATACACGCACACCGGATGAATTGGAGATTGAAGAAACTTGTAACATGTGCAACATATGCGACAGGTGTGTGATTTTTTTTTTTGCTTGAGATGGAAAGGGAGCAGTTTTCGACAGAAAAAATCTTGCATGTGGTTGAAACGACCATTATTAGATAGTCGTACTCCCGTAACACGTGCTAAATATATGGCAGTATGTGTTGTAACTTGACTGGGGAAGAATTTTATTGCCCTTAAAGTAATAGGTTTGTTACCCAAAAGGCAATTTTGCGCTATTGCTTCTAAAGTAATAAGGAAAAGTTTTGCGTGTATGTGCGTCAGTCAGATTTCCATCAGAAGTAACCTCTGAAACACGTTGTAGATTTTATTTACGCCAAGAATATTGACCTAAATTTATTGGCTTGGTCCAGGTGAGTGTATAAACTCCTTACGACAGGTTACTTCGGATGGGAATCCTACTGACGCCGGTACATTGGTAATGTTGGCAGAAAACAAGATTTTCTGCGTTTAAATCGACATACTCAACTTTGAACAGCTATAGCTCTTCTTAGGGACATTCTAGCTCCTCAGTGTCTTCTGCAAAGTTGTTAGGCATCTAAAATACTATACTTTAACATAATGTTGTGCATTATTAGGGCATTATTGAGCTCTCTAGAAAGATAAATGCAAAAAAGTAGGTTTTCCCATATGAAGCGGTGACAAAACCAATCGACTTGAGGTAAGTTTATGGTTGTTTGGGACCCCAAAAGGAACCAAAAAAACTTGGTTCTGGAAAATCGATCACTTTTCCCCACCCTAGTGTATATGGACCAGACAGACAAACAAGACAGCATTTTTATATGTTTAGATAACACTGGTCAACACAGGTGCCCTCTAAAAGCTTAAACCAGAAAAAATTAAAGATGAAAGCGTTTTAATTTTGGTTAGGGGGACCAAAATTCATATGAATGGTTGAATAGCGGTTTGAGCTTTCGGAATGCACTTTTTTCATTTTGTCGACCAGTTGTGTCGACCAGTCAAGAAAGGAGGTGTAATAGTCATTGCTGTCGAAGACCGAGTTTATCTCTGCATCTCCACGACTGCGACGGAAGACGGTTTGTGTTATTATTTCACCATGGTAAGTGATTAAATCGTACAATATTGCGTGCGAAGTTATCTCATTATGATTAATTATGGAAACACGGTCATTTATGCGAGCGACGCGCGTGGAATCTATCCATTACCAGAAGCGTCCAAGTGTTTAGACATTTGTCTATTACCAACTTCGAGTATCCTCGAGAAAGTGAACACACTTCACCGTAACCAGTCCTGTGAAAGAAATGCATCGCATTGTTATTAGAATAAGCACGGTATTTACCGACCGTGCCTACGCCGGTGTCACGCATTTCCACAAAAGCAACGCGCGCGCAGTCCTCGGCTGAACGGCCACCGTGAGACATGAATAAATACAGTGGCATGCGTTCGTTTAGACGCACCATGTTTTTCACAGGTATTTCTTTCAAAACTAATTGGATTTTGAATGTCTTCACTTATTTTTGTTTGTTATCATAAACTAAAACAAAAAGCATCATTTCTTAAAAAAAAGTGCACTTGATAGAGAAAAAAATGCGAAAAATTTAAAATAGGCTGATGCATTCGTTTAGACGCACCTCAATTCAACGTAGTAAAAGCTCAAATTTTCTGAGTCAATCAGTTGGCTAATACTTTGTAGCTCCTCCCTTACTCATAATAACTGCAAATACTCTTCTGGGCATTGAATTGACAAGTTTATGGAGAGTATTTACAGAGATTTGTTGCCAGCATGAACGTATGCATGATTAAGGGTCGTTTACTGTGTTGAACTGGCATCCATTGGCGTAAACTCTCGCAGCTTAGATACTCCAGTGGTTCCTGATCGGGTTGCAATCCGGACTACATGCTGGTCCATCAAATACGGTGATGTCTTTTATAGAAAACCAGGCCTTGGTTTATCGGGAAAAATAAACAGTATCGTTGTCTTGCTGAAATACAACAGGTTCATCCATAAAATCCTCCAAGTAGGGAACTAAGCTCGCAGTAGCTGCTGGAATTCATTTTAGTGGTGATCCAGCAGGTAGGAAGCTTTTCGTCATAAGAAAATCTTTCCAATACCATAACCTTTCCTCCACCAAAATTTCGCTTAGATCGAGAGACATTTAATTTCGCCAATTCGATCCAGTAGTGACTGTCACAGGCCATTTCTCATCAGGAAAAAGATAACCTCGATGGTCCTGACTATTACAGTCAATACTGGCACGATTTAACGGAATTAAATGTCACTTGACCCAAGTGAAATTTTGGAGGAGGAAGAAATTATGGTATGAGGAGGATTTTCATATGACGAGAAGCTTCCTACCTGCTGGATCACCACCAAAATCAATTCAAGCAGCTACTGTAAGCTTCTGGAAGACGTTCTGGTTCTATACTTGGTGGCTAATATGGATGAACCGGTTGTATTTCAGCTAGACAATGCTTTTATTCATGTTTCCCAACGAACCAAGGCCAGGTTTTCTGAAAATGACATCGCCATACTTGATTGACCAGCATGTAGTCCGGATTACAACCCGATCAGGAACCTCTGGGGTATCTTGGCTGCAAGAGCTTAGGCAAATGAACACCTGTTCAACATAGTAAACGACCTTAAATCCTGCATACGTTCATGCTGGCAACAAATCTCTGTAAATACTCTCCATAACCTTGTCAATTTAATGCCCAGAATATATAGAATATAGTTATTATGAGTAAAAAAAGTAGGAGGGTGGTATTCAAGACACGACCGCATGACGTTGGACTACGGTATTCTTATATTCCATTAAAACAAATAATAGAGAGAATTGCAACTCTAGTATTTGCTGCAATTTTATCTAACAGTGCATTTCTGAATGCTGTCATTTCATACATATTCGAATCAACCCTTTGTTTACTGCACTACCAAGACAATCATTTAATTGAGCGAATTGGTAAAATTTTCCTATCTAAGCAAAAAGCAAACTTTACGAAACTATCTGAAATTGGAGCCCAGAACGATTCAACCGAAAATTTTAAATTTGAAAATTGTTTGACATTTAATCGATAAAACTCATGCTAGGTTAGTTCCAGCCCAGCATATAACTTCATGTATTTGAAAAAAAAAAACGTTTGGTTCAATAACTCAATATAGCAAGAGCTCAATCACACGTTTTTCGGTAGTTGTTATCAAGGTTTGGGCGAGTGACAGGAAAATATCTTAACTTCTTCAGTTGTGATTTAGAGCATTTCTAATTGTTTTGTTATTTTTCACGATAGCGACAAATTTGTTTCTTTCTCTGTGTGCGAGAAACAAAATCAAAACCGCGCACCGAGAAACAAAAACGAAAATTTAATGAATGCTCATTGAGAAAACTTGCAACTCTTTTTACCAATAATTTATGATACTCAAAAGAACCCGTTTTGATCTAAATCAAATTTGTAGTAAATAAGTGTTGATCATTCATAGGTAGTAATTTTTCCTCGATGAATAAAGACTGGCTGAAGAAGTTAAAATCGCTGCTGTAAAATCAAATTCACAACTGTGTTCGTTAAGACGTTTTAATATTTTCAATGACAATAATAATCTTCGATAAACACCCGCTATAGTTATTCACACACATGCTATAACTATCTAAACACGCGTTAAAACTATTCATACACACGCTGTAGCTATAGCTATCCATACACACGCTATTCCTTTCCATACATCCGATACAACTATCTATACACACGCATAAGCTATCCAACCATGTGCTATTACTATCCATACATACGCTATAACTAATCATTACACACGCAGCAGCTATCCACACACAAGCTATAACTATCCGTACACACGCTGAAGATATACACGCAATAGCCATAATATGCTACACATGCTAGTGTCTTACACACGCTATAGCTAGCCATACACACGCAACAGCGCCATCCCTATCATCGCAAATGTCATAGCAATACAGATGCACATACGCTATATGTGCACACTGCACACACACTAAATGGCGGTAGCTTTCCTAGTGGCGGTGCTGGCTCGCGCAGTTTCTGGCTGTTTTCACCCAACGATATCTGAATTGGATTACCGCTGGTGGGGTCCAACTCAGATCGAAGGAGAACCGAACTGAATGAAGAAATGCAGCTTCCCACTACCTCCGCCGCTGCTGCCTGATACCACCGCTCTGGTTCTGCTGCAGCTCAGTTTGGCCGCTGGAATCAGCCACCGCTGCTGATTATACAAGACCGGCCTGGTGGCTTTTCACTTGTTAACTGATGACTGCTATGAGACGACACAGGCTATTATATAGCCCAAAGCAAAAATCCATCCGCGAGCAAACAAGAAGCGAGCTTGTGATTGGTTGAATGTGCACGACTTTTAACACAACTTTTAACTAGTTTAGTATCGAAAACATATTTAAATTATTATATGACAATCTTGCGCAATATTTCCCCTATCAATCAAGCCATTGGTGTTTAGAATCTGTTCAGTGGTAATGATAAAAGAAGCATTTTAAAACGGTGTTGAAACACCTGTTGCAGCTACCGAAAGCTCGTTATTGGTTGAAAGCTGTGAGACTGTTTACAAAGTCAGATCGGTTGTATTCGTTAGTGTCGACTGTGCTTGTGAAGAGAGGTGGTGATTGGTTGCTCGGTATGATTTAGACAATCGATGTGATTTATCAATTTTTCAATAGTGTATCTCGAACAATAGGTTATTTTTGTTACATAAATTCAACCGTAAAAGAATTTCTTATCGGTTGATGCCAAAACCTCGAAATTCTGAAAAGAAATGACTGATATATAAGCGCTCAAAACCTGACCACTTTTCCCTGGTTTTCCCCGGTTGAATTACTAGATTTTCAAATTCAGGTGCCTAACTTCGATATAGACGTTAGTCCAACGTCAAAAGGAGCTACAAAGTATTAGCCAACTGATTGACTCAGAAAATTTGAGCTTTTACTACGTTGAATTGAGGTGCGTCTAAACGAATGCATCAGCTTATTTTTCGCATTTTTCATTCTATCAAGTGCACATTTTTAGAAGAAACGATGCTTTTTGTTTTAGTTTATGATAACAAACAAAAATAAGTGATGACATTCAAAATTCAATTAGTTTTGAAAGAAATACCTATGAAACACATGGTGCGTCTAAACGAACGTATGTCACTATATTTGAACACTACGTTGCAAAGTCACTGCATCCACTACCAAAACCTTTAGATCAGCGGTTCTCAACCTTTCTTTTTTCGCGTACCCCTTGGCGATATTTTGCATATCGATTGTACCCCCTGGCTTGGAATTTTTTCGCAGAGTGAGAGAGAGATAGTGGCAGATCATGTTGTGGTAGTCTAGGTCAGGTTTCAAATTGAACTATGGTTTGTTTGATTGCTACAGTCATGTTTTAGGAGCAAGATTGAACAGAAAATGAAGTATTATAAAGAAAAATTACTTTGTCCGCCATTACTGATTTTTCTTTCGCGTACCCCCTGAAGGCTTTCGAGTACCCCAGGGGTACGCGTACCCCAGGTTGAGAACCGCTGCTTTAGATGAACAAAAATCACCCGGGCCGACGACGCGACCACCTCTAAACATTACACTTAAAATAATTTTTACTTCAAAATTACGTGACTAATCATGTAGGAGTCGTTTTCTGCGACAAGTTATATGCAAATGCCCCTTAAAATTTATATGTTCTTCATATACAATTTATGTGCTGTCGATAAATTTCCGGTGTGTATTCACAAAACTTTTTTCGGATGGGGATAAAAACTAAGACAGAGAACTGAATTTGTCGAACTTCCATGGGAGGTAATTATATTAGCTTACTTGTAAAAAAGCGAGCGGCTTTACGGCACTCAGCTGAAATATTTGCCATTTACCATGTTTTTGAGTTCTTACTTCGTTTTAGTTATCAATTTCTCGAACGATCGCTTCGAGTAGTAAGCCGGCGCCAGATCCAGCCAAAACTCCGCGTTTTCGCCCTTATGTATATCTTGATTAACGACATAACTTCCTGTAGGCACCTCCTTCCATAAATTCCCCCGTTCCCCCGTGGGAATTTGGTGTATGTAATTAACTTCATCTCGGAGCTCACTTTCTTGAGGATGTGAAATACGAAGCGCCCTGGCAGGGGGGTGATAGGTCTCGTCGTTCATCAACACCGACACGTCGCGATTCGCCCGGAAAATCGACTTGATCATCTTATTCAGCCTATGCCGCTGCGTCCTTGCCTGCAGCTTCGACACCAGAGGACGAGACTGCCGCTTCCTGACATGTATGTCCATGTTCACTAGGTACTTTCTAACTGTTTGGTCGGTTGCATCGGCCATTCGCACGCTGCGATGTAGTCATTTTGCCCTCGGTTTTCCTCTTCAGCATCCTTTGGAGGTTTTTAGTGCCAAGCGGTTGTAGGTGCCGGAACGGGCATATTTGATGTCCACAGAGTGCCGCATGATGTCAGTCTCCGACGCGGTGGGCTATCGTTCTTTGAACGCGCACAGTTCTGAACGGAGTAGCTTCACCGTTTTTGTTATCACGGTTAGAGGCAGCTGCTAATTTTTTTCTGCTGACTCATGGGTTTCTATGATTGATGCTGCATGGGTAGTGTTGAAAAAGTGGTCTTAAGCTGCGTTCATTGTGATCAGGCTTGTAAACGGTCAACACTTTCTTTTGATTTTGCTTTGTTAGTGTGCGTCGCAGTAAGCTTTCGCTCGTTAATGTAGAACGACCGTCGGCTCTCATACAAAGGGGTTGCAAAAGAGTCCGCCTCCTCGTGGTGCAACTTGGGTAACGCTAAATGGACTCAACAATCGCTTGTTTGATGCGAATCCTGTCTAATCCCCTAATTTCCTTCTATTCCGTAGTACTTATGGGAGTGTCACTGAGGCGGTGGCCTTCTATTAAATAAGTACCGCATCATCAGTATCCTTTCTAATATCCCCAAGCTACGGCAAAGATGGGTGTGGCCAACAATGATGACTGTCAGGCCTACTTCCGCTTAGATTGGTTCAAATGTTACTCCCAAACATTGTTCCTCAAGCAATCTGAGTGGAAGTGATGGTCATCAGTCTGCAATCTACGAAATATATCGTGCTTACGCTACGCTACGACCGTCGGCTCTTATACAAAGAACAGATAGTCAATTGACATTCGCACATCGAAGAGATTCTCACTGTTATTCATTTGGTGATGTTATTTTGTTTTATTTCTGTCTTCTCGATCCTATTTCGGTTGAAAAATATTATGACAAGATATGATGATATAATCAATTGCCAAAATCTTCACACACAACGTGCGTAATTCTCATTTCTAGAAAAAATGTCACAATACGTTTAGGGAAAAAGCGTCGTGACGGCGAGTACTCGTTTGACATGAATGTATTTGGACAGTGAGCCTCGCTATCGTCAGAAGCGAAAAACTTATTTACAATCTACCTCCATTACATTCAACATTAGAGTTATATGGAAATAGAAACCATCAATTTATAGCTTTCTAAGATACTATTACGCGGATTTTAGCTGAATTACAGCTTAATAAACTGTTTCACAATAACATTGTTTGCTTGGGTTCTTGGTCAAAGCTTACTACGCTCATAACGTGTGATTCAAGAGTTATGTTTTTTTTTCGAAATTCCTTTTTCCTATTATACACGATTTTAATCAGAAGCCAATTACCCACTTTTTAGATTTAATTCAATGAATAATGAAAAATTAGCAAATTTACTTTAATTGCACTCATGAATTTCACAGAAGAAAACTGAAACCTAATGAACTATTGATTCTCGATTACTTGACACAAATGCTGAAGCGCTTGCTCAGCTACAATCCAGTATATATACAGCCAATGTAAAACTGTTTATGAAATATTATTTGAGGTTTTTGTCACCGTATAACTTTATTCTCTTTGGATGGTTGATCTTTCTCGGTGAAAGATCAACCATCCAAAGAGAATGTTTATGAAATACACACCAAAATTTCTCTTTATGGTTCAGCAAAGTACATTGCTGAAAGTGTATCAGCAAACCACTTGTTTACTGAATCACAGCAGTTTTTTCAAAAGTTTACTGCTATTCAGCTCTACAATTTACTGAATTTCGTTCAGTAATTTTATTTTTGCTGTAAACCAGTATTTCATTGATAAATTTACTGAAAACCAGTAATCGATTCAGTGATCCGCGAAAATCAGCAAAACTATTTGCTGAACAGAAAACAGTAAATGAATGTTTGCTGGAATCCAGCGAAAGAATTGATATTTCAAAAAATTTTATGTCTAGCTGTCATTAGTAAAACGCGCCAAATCGCTGTGCAGCTGGTACGCGATCATCACTAAGCTCCTGATAGCGGATATGGGACTATAGCTAAGTCACTGTTAGGCTAGATGAACCTAAAAGTTGAAATGATAATCATACATCTCTAGTTCAACAATAATTTGGCTATGATCCGATGGGCGGATGGAAGCTGGTGCCTGAGGGAAACATGGTTCCCTTGAACTAACTGGTTGACCAGCAAATTGATTTATGCTTTGCTGAATGTACAGCAAATTGTCATAGCTGACAACCAGCAAGTTGTATTTTGTTTTACTGAATATGCAGCAAACGATCTGTCACTTTTATGCAATTGAGCATTACTGACTAATCAGAAAATTTCATTTTGCTGAACAGATTGCTGGAAACACAGCACACCAAAAATCAGCAAAATTTTGCTGGTTTCCAGCAATGAAAATTTGGTGTGAGACTTGAAATAGATATACGCGTTTAATCGATATGTATTCATGTGTCAAGATAGACGAATCGGCAACGCGTTCTACCAGCAACCTCATGAGCATGAGTTCGAGAATCGAGACTGGCAGTCAAGTAATTGGATACTAAAAAAGTAATTTTCATTAACATAAATAATAATAATTCATTAACATTATTATCAATAAAAATAAACGACGGAAAATAACACAATAAAACTAAACAACAAAAAATGTTCAATTATAACAAATATATATTTTGAATTATACTTATCGTACCTGTAATAAAGCTGAAAATGCATTTTAGCCATGGAATTGTGATATAGACGCTTATTGAGACAATAAGTCAGTTACTGTTGGCTGTAAAAGAGTTTTTCTACAAGCTGTACGAAGTATGAATAATCGCTTCTACAGAATTGATCAGTATGTATAAAAGATGTTCAAATGGCTGATTTGTTTCTTATTAAGCTCTTGTTCGGCTGCTTAGGAAGCCGAATGTAACAAGTAGCTGATTTAGTTGTCCAAAACCGACTGATTAAAAGCTAATTAAACACTTAGAAATACATTATTCGACCTATGTTCAGCCGTCAGCTGAATAAGATTATTTATAAAAGCGCTTATTTAGTCGGAAAATGTTTCTTGGGTAATTTTAGTTGTTAGTTTTTCACAATTGATTTCTCTGGAAGGGTTTTTAAAAATTGGCCCAATAAAAAAATTACAAAGCTACTTTATTAAATATTAAATTTGGTTTTTTGGCGTTCAAACAAAAATATTATGCCACCAAAATTTGGTAATGACGGAAACTAAAAAAAATGAGACAATCAAGACATTTTAGGCATCATTTCTGTTATATTTTTTTTAATTGTGTCAAAATTGCCTGGTTTATTGTTAAGAAGAAATACCATGATATATTATTGTAGGTAAGAACTGCATTTTTGCTATTCATAACATTGTCAATCATACTATATCATTCAAACAGACCACTTTTTCTATATATTGATATAATATTTCATCACTATTGCCTTTTTTTTTCTTCATCTATCAGCACTAGTACCTTGTTTGATTCGGCAAAAAGGTGACCCTTTGAACCTAACCTTTTTTCAAGGCGGTCAAAAAACGCACACAACGATAGTACAGGTCGGACTCGATTATCGGAAGACTCGATTATCCGGGGGCTCGATTAACCGGAGCTCGATTATCCGGAGATAATGGTTCGATTATCCGGAGTATTTTTTGTTTCTGTATTTCTATAACGTACTTTTGTCTTCCGGGTTATTGGAGGGTAATTGTAGCGGTACAAGCCTCGTTCCGCTTAGGCAGTTCATTTTTGGCAGCTTTCTCGTCGTTCCTTCAACCAATTCTTACTCAATAATCTCCAAAATCAAGGTATTATGGTTTTTGTTGCCAATAAGGACAACCGCTATTGGTAAACCGGTTTCGGAATTATGGAAGGAACATATTCCTGTAATATAATGGCCATGATCATTGCAGTACTTAGAACCACAAGCAGGCCTGTCCCGGTTCTGTTCCGGATACTCTCGGATAATTGAACAAAAACTCATCAAGCGAAATTAATAACGACTTGAAATCCGCAAAGTACCTAGTCCATATCGAGCGTCTAGGTCGTTATAGGTCACTCAAGAAATAGAAAAATTAACATGAGTAGTAACAACCAGTCCACATAAGCACTGAGGAAGACTGTACGTCACAGTCGAAATATATATTTGCGGACTGAATTTCAATATTTATTTCCAAAAAATTTAGTAGAGTATAACGGAAACCGATAACTTTTTCTTTGATTGATCTCAATCACTCTGCTAAGACGCTCGTTATAGATTTTCTAGAGTCTAGACAATTTTTAATTTTTTTCGTCGGCACATGCATAGAGCTTTCTACGCCAGATCTCGCCAATACAGGCTTAGTCGTGTATCCTTATAAAATTGATTTGTTTTCATCCAAAAAATCAGCTGATATTCAATTTCGAAAAATACTTCACTTATGAATCCTAATTCATTAATGTTTCCTGTTTTAATATACTTTGTTTTAGTGGAAAAATATATGAAATAAAACTAAAAATCGGCTTACAACTTGAATAAAAGTTCGGGGCAGGAAAAATTTTTTTGTTACCACCAGCGTGTAGATTATTTGCAACCAAAAAGAAAACTTGTATTAGTAAAATTGACCACCAATACTAGCGCAGATAGGATGGTCTATTGTATACAATTTATTGTAATGAAAAACTCACTGTTCTAGATGACAGATATTTAAAATTTAAATAAAAAAAATGGCTCGATTATCCGGAAGGTTCGATTAACCGGAGCGAAATGTTTTTCAAAACTCCGGATAATCGAGTCCAACCTGTACTTAATCACAAAGATTGCACTGCAATTAAATGCCACGATTACTTCGAGTGTTTTTGTACTTGATTCGATTGTCACGTCACACTGAAGTGATTTAGTGTTGATTTCACAATTATTAACACTTTTCAATGAAATGATCTTGCGTTGAAAACTGTTCAATGGAAATCACCACCATATTATAATGAATATCTCTTGTATTTGCAGCACTGTTCAAATCAATTGATTTACAGCTGCAATTCCAATTGATAAACGTATAAACCTAAAACGAAACAAAAATAGTGACGGTGGCGAACGGCGCAAGCAGCACATTTTTCCCAGAGATCAAGTTTTATTGAAGTTTTGTTGAACCTTTGATTTTAAAATAATAATAAAACAACTCTTTTACAGATCCTGAAATCGAATGCACCGACACAGCGACAGTGGTAATTTTTTAATCAAATTCAAAACCTAGAATAAAATAAAATTGAAAAAAAATAAAATAAACAGAAACTGAATTTATTGTGATTAGCTGGTCATATCCAAATGACCAACATTCCGTATCTCAAACATAAGCATATCAAAAAAGATGAACATAACAACAGAAAATCAAGTAATTAGCTGTTGATTTCATCGTTCTTTGCATAAACATGTTTCGAAGGATTTTCTTTTCACTTTGAAATGTTCGACAATTAGTGCGAACTCAACAGCAAATCACTTCACTTCGGCGTGAAATTTTTTTTACAGTGTGGACAAGCTTCAGCTGAACATAGAGCAGCACCCTCAAGCGGATTATTATAGCAATATTCAAAGTAGCTTTGCAGCCCTCTACCAAGAAATCGTATAAGCTTTTCATCGGTGGCAGCGTGGCCGACTTTTTTTATACGCCTAGATTTGCTAGGGTGACCAGACATTTGTTTCACGAGTACTGGCTTTCAACTGGGTTGTTTAGCTACTCACAGATTTTTGATTCTTATATATCAGGTAAGAGAGTGTAATTTTCTGAGCAAAACCCGACTTTTTAAAATTTAATATCATTGTCTTTCGATTTTTAAATGAAAAATAAAAAACACTCCAAATCGCAACTATGACAGTTGGTTATGGGCGAACTGTCATTGTAAGGATTTCGAGCAGTTTTAATTCGTGATTTAAAAATTGAATGACAACGATAGATATTTTTTGAAAATCACTTAGAAAACGCCACTTTTTCAGGTGAAAATGAAAACTGGTATAGCTACACAACCCAATTACGTTTACTTATTACTTGTGGGATGCAAGTACCCATGAGGTTTTATCAATGAAGTTCAGGTTGTGTCTCATATGTATGGTTGAAAATTTCGTGCTTCACGTTCCAAAATAGGTTATATCGTCAGTCAAACCCGGTACTAATTCAAACTTTACCGTTTTTCAAAATTCAAATGCAAATGCTAAATACTATTTAAGTTCATCTCACAAAGACCCATTTGAAAATTTTAAAAAATCTAGAATTATAGGCAAAAGTGCCACATATTTCAGCATATTTTGAAAAAAAAAATGAAAAAATATGGTTTCAACTCGTACAACTTGCTCATATTCACACATAATAGATTCTAACAGGTACAATGAGAGCGAAAAATCTCAAAATTTTATGGAAATGAAAGAAGAATATTTTGACGCTAATTTTCAAACACGTTTTTGCTCAACATTAACGATGTGCACGTCTTGAATTCAACTGACGATATGTCCCAAAATGCGATATATATCTGCAAAATGGCAACAGATCCATTCATCTGGCATGCCTGCAGCAGAGTGCTTTTGTGTTGCTGTAGCGTACGCATATTTATAATCTTAGATTATTGAAACATAGATATCCAACTCAACCAACAATACGGGCAACAAAAATGTGGCGCCCCTCCGAATATGATGGCGGTTGGGTGAACTACATTTAATGAGCACACACAGAAAAATATTAAGGTAATTGCTATCTTTTTAGGCTTGGTCAGATTTGTGCGGTGTTTTTAACAAACTAATCTATATGGTCTAGATAATAATAATAATTTATTAGAACAGGAGAAAAATAAATGTCAATGTCTGAGATAACCATGATATGAATTATTTATTTTGATGATAGTATGACTAATCGTTCATAGTCGTTTCAACAATATGTTTTAAAGCATAACCAAAGATGACCAGTACACAATACGTCACTCTTGCAGTATGCAGCGGACACGAGTTTTGCTGCGCGTGAACGAAATTTGAACTAATTTGTATACTGTTAATTTGGTGATGACGACAAGGTGGTGAAAGGTGAAGCATATTTTTCAATATCATTATATGGTCCTGTCATCTAATTTTCAATATCCTCATACAGTATTGCCATCTTGTTTTCGTTTTCATCTAGCGGATTGAGCATGATAAATCGATTTTGCTAATCATCACAGTTTTAAGGTTATCAGATGGCACCGTTATAAAGGTGTTGCGAGCAAAATGTATGAAGTCAGGTATCTTGCTCTAATCATCATTAGCATAACTCATTTGTTGTTTGTACCAATTTTAATAGTCGATTGCGAACCACTATACAGCTTTAATCCCTTTGCGGAACTGGTTGGGTTAATAATTCTGTCTCAGCCGTCAAATAATGCCGTAGAATGTTGTCCTATTCGGTTTGTAGCTTCCGTTGCAGATTATCGTTTGTGATCTCATTCATTATCAATTTCACTATTCCTTGGTTGAATGTTTAAATCGGTTTATTAATATTTGCAAAGGACGGAGAAAATCAAATTTGTGAATTTTCACTCATCCTTTTAAATTCTATTTAAAAACGATGCAATATTTATTTTGGTGAATACCGCTAAACGCTATTTTTAACTAAGGTTTTACATTACTGTGTGAAATCGTTGTTATATACGTCTCTCAATATCCTCTTAATTCACTTACAAGGAGTAGCAAAGCCTAGCATAATTTATTTCGTCAAAATTCACCAACGTTAACACCAACATAAACAACGTTAAAATAATTTAAGTGAATAGCGAAGCTTTTTTTTTCTTTTCGTCACCTTTGACAATTCGATGAGAGTATCTATGAGATGTTTACATTGTGACTCATGCTAATTTGTAAAATTACGCGAGGTTTCATTGCAGTTTCATTGCATTGTAATAAATTGAAATTGCAAAACATCAAGAATATATTGTAAAGTCGATTGAAAACCGCCGTACAAATCTGATTGAAAGTAACATGATATTTTTCTGGGTGTGAGAATCTGGTCAAACTCACCACTGAAATGATAAGAAGTGCGATGATATTTTTCCGAGTGGATATGCTTTAGTTCACCCAACGGCCTACAGATGGCAAGTTCATAGTGTTGCCTTGAGATTATATGCAGCGAAGCCCAACTTGGATATCTATGTCTCTTTAGTCTATGTTATTCGGTTTATTCGCGTTGAAAGAGATTTCGAAGGCTGTTCGCACCTACGGGAACTCTCGTATGTAATTGTCAAAATGTGCGTGATGACAAAAGCAAAAATATTTCCTTCTTTCTTTTTCGCACGCAGAAACCAAACAAATATCAGCAACACCGTCAACGCCAATTATGCACGCCTTGCGTTAAGCTAGTGTGTATCAGAGTCTATGGTATATAGAGTCGCGCGAAGAGAAAATCTATCGTTTCGGCAACACAGTTTTTGTGCCGTTTGTTGACAAGAACTATACAGTTCTGTTTTTCACCATGCATAAGCGAATATCATTTTTTGAAATTCTTCACAAGGTACACAGTTTTGAAAGATTACACCGGTGATGTTTTGTTAAATTTAAGTGAACCAGTGTACAGGTTTAATGTTGGATTAAAATGTGTAAGTAAAACTTCGGAAAAACACATATTCTTTATGACGCTCAATTACAACACTTTTCATCCACTCCTAAAATTCTCACCTTGTTTATTTACAGTGCTCGATTGGTACCAGGGTTGCCAATGTTCCAGTTTAAACTGAATTCCTCCAGATTTTTTCAAGTGATCCAGTCAAACAGTTTATTCCCAAAATTTTCCAGTTTTTTCAGATATTTGCCAGTTTTATCCAGTTTTTTATTCACTCAAGCTCCGATTGGTTTCCGGAAGTATTTTTAAAACGTAAATTTTGTAGATTGATAAATTATTTTGACAATTTCTAACAGCTTTTTCAGTATTCTATCTTCTCGCACGAAACACGATCTAATTAAAGACTGCATAACATGGTTGAGATAAAACCAAACAAATTTATCACACCGTGAAAAAAATCTTCTATTTATTTTCTGTGGCGTAGCAGTTAAAAAATTGTTAGAAGAATTAAGTACCAAAAGATAGCGAAGTCAGAAATAATTGAAATTTAAACTCACTGATGTTACGGAAGAAAATGCTGCGTCAATACTTTTGTTGAAGATAAAAGTAAATGAAAAAGCTCTATTTTCTTAATTTTGAGGTAGATTGATTGCGTAATTTTAAATTTTGCTGCTGTTAGAGGAAATTTTCCAGTCCATAATTTAAAAAAATGTAAGCCCGAAACAAAACAGTTCTGTTTAGAAAGAGTAATTTTGTGCGAAGAGATATTTCGTTAGTTGCTGTATTCGAAAATGACACTGGATTTAGTCTCCATAACAAAAAAGCTCTCTCAAAATCATTTTATTGCTTTTTTACAAATTTATTTGGAATCCAGTTTTTTCCAGTTTTTTCTTCAGCCTTTTTCCAGTTAAATTGAAAATTTTATTGGCAACTCTGATTGGTACCCTTGGTACCCCCGTTTGACACTGATTTGGTTTCTTTGGTTTCATCTTTGCGGGACTCTTAAACATAGACTCTGGTGTGTATTAGTGCCATCGGGCGTCGCGACGGTCTGTTAGCTTTTGGCTGGCTGTCAAAATTTATTGAAAATTTTCCACTGCTATCGAGTTTTAAGCAAAAATTGCATCGCAGTCGTTTACGCTCGCACGAACAATCGACGGATGGGTTCTGTGGCGGTTTTTGGTGTTCTTTCGGTCGTTGTCTGTAATTGTTATTCCTGCTCCTAAACGAGCATTGTGGTAAGCTCGAAATACTAGCGAATAGTTTAGTGCAACCGGACCGACATCCGGATCGTCTGCGGTCGAACGAAAGTTGAATGTACTGCCATCAGCCAGAATTGTGATAGCGAATCAGGATAAATGTGTTCTTTTGTTAAGATGTGAAGTGTTTTGAGGATGAGCTGTCTGCTGCTATGCAGTGCACTAAATATATATTTTACCTGGCCTTATCTTGTGTACAGCACCTGCGAGATCATTTATCTTAGCAACAAACGCACTAAGGTTGAACTGCGGATATAATTTGAGAAGTGTAGTACAACGGTGTGATGCGGTACCTGTGAGTGATAAGAACATGCCCTCCTCCTTGGGATCCACACATTCTTGTTTTTCGTACCTGTGCCATTCAAGAAGACGATAAAACTCGTGAAAACCTTCCGCTTGTTTGACCGGATTATTCCGGATTGGAGAAGTCATCCGTCACTGTACGCAGCGATTGGTATGTTTGCTAGGTCTCAAAACGCTTCGTCGACAACGCAGATGTCAGTCTTCGTTCGTTTGCCCATGAGCGATGAGTGAATCGAGATTCGTGTCGTGACATACAGTGCGGAAAGTCAACAAAATAAAAAAAACACTGCCAGAACTTCCGTCGTCAGGTGGGATAAATCTGGGATCGATACTGGGTAGGGAAACCGTGTGTTTAGCTGAATTTGTGTGAATGTTTCGAGCAAGTGATTAATTTTAAGCTGTCAGTGACTAGGTAGTGCAAAGATTGTCCGTAGTCCGTGGTACATTTTTACGTAGACATGTGATGCAACTACTACATCATTAATCGTGATTGTTGATGACTAATCGAAAGAAACTCCACCGTGTACACTACATACTAGCCGGGAACTGGGAATAACGCAAAAGAAGTGCATAATTGTTCGCCATTTTAAGTTCTTCAGTGTATTTCTGCTCTCCCTCTCAATACGGAGCAAACTGCTGTTCTGTCATATATCGCTCACATTGTTTTATTGACGCTCCTCCGCCCTGTGAAGGAGGATCTGTCTGTGACCGATAGCAAATGTGACCGATAGACGACAGCACAGCTGAGTGCTGCGTTCTTAGGTGGCCAGCTCAGCGGGAATTTTGGGATTGATCGAAATCAAAATAGCACTTGAATTGTTGTACTGAATGGGTAACCTATTTATTTTCGCGACAAGGTCGGTCAAATTTAATGGAACATCATGACCAGCCTGATTGCTGAATATCTCCTATCAGCTAAAAGCAAACAAATCGATACTGATATTTCAAGATATTATTTGATAAGGTATATACTAGAACACTATGATGATAATTTCATGTGAAGGCTTAAATATCATTCTTCTCTTTGTAATATTGAGTTTTATTATAATTTTGTATTAACAACGGCTTGATCTATTGGAGCATACACGAAACATCTTTAATTTTTTCATATTCTAGAAAAATAAGGATAAAATTGGAGTCTGCGTGATTTTTTGCCATAAATAACACGATTCTTCAATTTTTTAGTTGATTAGTTTAACTTATAGTTATTTGTTCACGAAATTATTTATTTTTTGCACTCTTGATGTTATTTAGAACGCGGTTCAAAATCTGTTTTTTCACTGGGATATATTTCTAAATCCTTTAACCGCAGTCAGAGGCGGATTCAGCTGCTGGGGGCCCGGGGCAGATTTTTTTGTGCGACCATCTTTTCTTCGAAAAATTCGAGGTAAGAGAATTTTAACTTGGAACGATTTAATGCTGGGAGGTGACGAGCAAAAAAAGGTATCCACTCTTGACACGTCTGGCCCATGACTAGGGGAAAGGCCCGAGCTATTTGCCCGGGTTTTCGATGGAGTATGAAAAAACGATTTCTCTTGTTCATTACGCAAAGTCAAACACAGTATTCCGATGGCTTAGTCTAGGTGTGCGTAAAGCGATCACGGTGATTACATTGGAAACATCTCGCTGTGTCTTAAAATGCTCATGCTCAAGCGAAAAATAATAAAAAAAATGTTAATTTTATGGATCGTCATATTTAATAAACAATAGATCTACCTAAAATTTATTTTTATTATGAAATCGATTATTGAATTTTGTTCGACAACTCACATTATATTTTCATCGTAAAACCCAGACTTTCTTCTATAGTTTTCTTGATAATAATTCGAACATTGAACCGATTTGTTATTTGAATTGCCAAGTTGAAAGTGTAATATATATGCAACATTTCGTGGGTAAAAGAAACCAAATTGAACTATTTTCTGTCAAGATATGGACATTACAAATCTTGGTGCTCTAGAGTCACCATGAGCGGGAAAAAATTAAAATGCTTATCATGTTACTAGCCCTGAACGGATTTCAAACGCCATTATCTTAATCGAAAGGAAAATGTAGTCCGAAACTTGTGATATACTAGCATATCTTTCCAATTGTAAATTGATGAGAAGTTGAGCTGAAAATCAATCATTTGAGCTTAGTTTCGCAGCATTCAATCACCAGCTCGCTTTTAGAGCCGAAAAAAGGATGATTCAGTGTAGAATTTTATGTTCCGTTTTGAATGCATGCAATATTACTTTTACTGTCCAGATCTTGCACATAAATGTCTTAATCGATTGGTGAACTGTTCCCTATGCTTTTAATATAATAATTTGTATACCTTTCCAATTATAAACCAGTGAAAAAAAAATAACTAAAAATCAACTGAAAAGCACCGGCTATCCAATCACAAGCCCGCATTCTGTTTCTGCTGCATATTTTATAGCTATCTTCTAACTTGCGCTATATTTATTTCAAGTTCTCACAGTTAGTCTCCGTTTCGCAATGTTCGAAAAATGGCCTTTCGTTTTGGCAACCGTTGCGTGTTGCATACTGTCGATATGCGACTGGGAAAAATTCTGTTTGCCCTGACGTTGACTGGTGGCTGGTTAAGCACAATATTATCGAATTATGGTGAGCATCACACTACTGTGCATCTGTAGCGGCTTCCAGTTACAGTTTGTAAAATTCATTCATTCATTATATAACTGTAGAGTTTGATAAACAATAATTTACGTAGTCCCACGTTTACTGTGCGGTCATGTCTTGGATACCACCCTCTGACAATAACAATATCGCACGCTAGCCTGGGGGCTAAGGCGGCCTCGATCAATTAGATTAGTTGAGAGAATTCGTTATCGATATTGTTTTCGGCACATTTTGCATGTTGTAGGATAAGTACAACGATACACCGTGCCCCAGTGCTGAGTCGAGAAAATTTCCAGCTCGAAAAGATCCTCGACCTGATCGGGAATCGAACCCGATATCACAACCATGTGGGAGAGCTAACCGATCGACATCGCTAACCACAGAACCACGGGGACCACTTTTACAATTTCTAAATAAATTTTGAATTTTTAAATGAAAGACGAATGTGAGAGGTGTTGTGGGGGCTTGAACAACCTCTTCCATTAAAAGGAGCTTGAAAAACATAAGTCATGACTACTTTATTGACGAAGGCCTACACAAATTGTTACTCATCAAACTGTTCATTCACCTAGAAAAACTTTCAACGAGCTCGCTTTTGTAATGTTTATTGAAAAACTCAATCGTGCTTGGAGCCATTAAAGCGGGATGACATCAGCAAGTTGCCGAAATTCAGTCAGAGAAAGCGAACAAGAAATGGTTTAATTAGCTCAATTTGATTGAAATGCAACTCAACTTTTGGCTAGTTTACTGTTGAAAATATATGCCAACCAAGTCACAAATTCGATTAAACTTTCAATCTATCAAGATATTGGTACTTGAAATTCGGTCAATAAAATGATAGTTATGTGCATTGAACACTGGACATTTTTCACAGCATACAATTCTGCTAATTCTCGATGTAGTCCTTCATCAAAGCTAAACTTTTGAAAATATAGGGTATCGAACGTCTTCGTCTGTGGCTTTCTTCGGCCCCCTTTTGCATAAGATTGCTGCAGAAAAACTGCCGAAATAAACCACTGACGAAGACGTTCCCTATATAAAAAAAACAATTCGTGTGATAATAGGCATCAAATCAATTTTATGAGATAATTAATGTAATTGGTAGAGTGTCCCCGAATGCGTCAAAATGGAGTAACTAACAGTAGTAAAATTCATCAAAGCGTTATTACTTTTAAAAAGAAGAAGGAGTTATCTATATTTTTATCACCTCGAGCTCCGAATATGATTATTGCTCAATGTGATTATAAATACAGTTGATTAATATGCCCTTCTCATTCTCTTTTGAATATATATACGGCAATCTATCCAAACTCCCCAACGTTTTGACCGTTTTTAGCGTCCTTTTTCAGCTTTATTAAGTTGTGAAATACGATATAACCAAAGTGGGTGACTATTGCATGACTTTGTAATGTACTATGTATGTTTGGGGGCAACATGTTCACTATTGAATACAGCTTCTCTTGAACTTTTCTATCGTGGACTTTTCCATCATGGACGTTTTATTCCACGCAATGTTTTTGAACCACTTATTGAAATGAATAGTCACGAATGAAGTGTCAAAGAACTTAATAGAAGTGTAGAGGCCTATTTTATCCCATTAACACTTACAAGAAATTACCTGACATGTGACGTGAAATAATTTTTTTATTCGATAGACACCCACGCGTTCAAACATTTTTTCTGTTCGTTCTTTTAGTCGCTGATTTCCACAAAAGCAACAAATCATGCAAAAAACAAGCTGCTGCGGATGAAGCCCAGCAGCTTGCCGAGAAAAATATGGCCTCTGGTCTATTTTTTTAGCAATTGTGCTGATAAGTAATTTTCCTGCTGAGTTTTCAACATTTTTTAACACTAGATTCTAAGCACTTTTTGGATACTATTTAGTCACACAATAAAATTATAAAATTCACTACAATGCCAATCTAACATTCAATCCGTACTTCAAGTGCTGACACCTAGCTGTCATTAACAGACACTACCAAAACCGGATTTCTTTATATTCTTTATATTTTTTCACCGAAAAGCAACTTTTTTCATATGAATTTAATAATTTCAATGCATCACGTATATTTCAATGTACAACTTTATCCCAATATAAAAACAATAATTTTTACTAAGCTTCTAATAATAAAATTTCGGAATATATCGATTTCCCAAATGAGATTTCAAAAAAACAAATTGCTGGCACCCATTTTCCAGCGCAGAAAATCCACACAAACAAGCTCAAAGTACTGCTGAACAATATTGCTCTCCGTCTCTCCCGTCGTTTCACTCGTGCACATGACTGCTGGGAAGCATCACTAAGCGTACGAGCAGAGCATAGCTTTTCCATTTTCCGAGAATTTAGATTTCTCCTCATCGCGCGAGTAAAACTATTTTCTTGTCAAACAGCACACTCGCCTGTTTTCTCTCTCTCTCTCTCTCTCTCTCTCTCTCTCTCGGACTTTGTGTGCACACTTACACTGGCACACGTCGTAAGGAAAAGGGGGGACAGGGGGCACTAATGGGTGCCCTTTGAAAAAAGAACACACGACCACGCTCAACCGGGGGTGTGTAAACCGAGGTAAAACAGGCCCGAGAGTGTCACCATCAGCAGCCGTCAGCAGGGAACCGATCGAACTTTTCTCAGTCCGCGAGTGGATTTTCTAACGTTTAGTCTGGTTCCGCTTTTACCCTTCTAATCAATGGATAGCAACTTGAAGGGAAAATTTAATTAGTCACAGCTTCAGGATATTAGCGAGTGTTGCTTGTGGTGTTGGAATGGATGGCTCCAAGTGAAGGAGCCGTGTGATATTTGTCCTGTGCGTGCACGAATGATGGACTGTGAAAAGCAAGAGCTGATTTAAATCTTTGATGACTGACAAAGGAACAGCGGCAGTGCAAGTGACACAGCACAGGAGGGGGTGGAAGGTGAATGGCAAAAGTGTACTATCGAGAAGAGTGTCGTTTTTCGAATATTAATAACCTCTCATTCTTCATTTTTCTTCTCTAAACGGTATCATCATTACGGCGCGGGAAAACAGAAGAAAGTCTAGCGCGAGAGCTGTGTTTTCCTCGGTTCGGTTATTTCTGTAAATATAAGCATTAATTTTAAACATCGTGTGTGAGAAGGTTCGCTTGATCCGTGTAAGGAATAAGGAATAAATTAAGCCATTAAAATTATCAACAGTGAAAATCAGTGTCCCAACGTACAGAAAACGGCGAAAGCAAGAGTGAGATCGCAAGGCGTTATAGGAAAAGCTTGTATGTCGAAAACGGCAAGCGAGTGAGTGAACAGGATAATCAAACAGCGACACAGCACAGAGAATAGGCAGCGCGGAAAAGTGGAGCAGCAAAGTGGATCATTCCTAGACCGTCGTGTGGAGCAGTGCCAGCAGTAGAGTCCAGAATCACCAGCGTCAGCCAAAGCTGGTCCCTGGTTTCGTACACCAGCAGCGAGTGATTTAATTGCTCCTGAATTCAGACGTCAGACGACGGACCGTTCATCTTTTTTTTATGAAATCGGGTCGATAATCGCCAGGATGGAGTGCAAATTGATTTCGCGATATTCGCCACTACTCGTGCTATTCTTGGCATCACTAGTAAATGCACAAACAGGTACATTCTTTACCCTTTTTTTCTATATGTACAGACCCACATTTTTCTCAAGTTTTATTACAGCTGCTACTGGCCTTCGGTCTATAGAAAAAAAGCCGCGATTGAATATGCATTAACGATTAATTTCTACAGCTCAAATCCAACGGGTTGCAATGTAGTACGTCCACACCTCGACAGATGTCGCGATGAAACAATTACCCAAGTTAACTTGACATTTCATTGCTAGAGAACTGACGAAAATCATTTCAGTAGTTGCTGTAAGGCTAATCACTTCAAACACTACCTGCCAAGTAACGCCACCCACATTCATCCCATCATTGCAGGTCATAACCATTCAACAACCACCGTACTCAAATTTGCACCTTTCCTAATCAATTACTTTCAACGCAGAGAAATTAGAAGCTAGAAGTTTAATGGCACTAAGTTTTTCTGCTTTCGAATTTCGAAAAAAGTTGGTTTATTTAGTCCGGTTGTCCAAGCTATCCATCAGGACTCTAATGATGAACTATTCACAATCATATAAAAAGTGGCTTAATAGTCAACCTGACTGAAAGCTGGTTGCTGGCAGGTGAGACAAATCGTTCGACGTTATGCGACGTTATGTTAAAATGCGCTAATGCTTCGATGGAGCAAATCAGCATACGATCGTTGGTTTATTTTCGTATCAAGGGTAATTAGGAGAAATTGATTGGAATATACAATCGATCAACTCGGAATCGGTAACGACTCACGGTGCCCGCTGCGGACGTGCGAATAGCACCGCAATGAATAATAACAGAGGGGAGTCTCGGGTTGCACGGTTGATAAAAGCAAAACTATATCTCCAATCGATAAGCTGTTCTGGTTTCTGCTAGTGGTGACGCTTGATTGCAAGACTAATAAGTATGCGCTATTCTTCACTGCGATTCTGAACTGGTCAGCCTCGCTCGTTGGAATGAGACCAGTTTTTATTTGTTTCGTCGAACTTGTCTGTTGAACAAGATTTTCTTTATCTTCACGAGATTCTAAACAATCGCTAATCGACAGGGTTATTACGCTTTCTCTCAGTGTAAGTCCTTCTAATGTTCGTCTGCTGTGAATCTGGCACCAAACATTTGAGTTGTTCTATTCCGAAATAACAGAAGCATTCCAAAGGTGTGATCTCCGCGCTACCCAAACAAGCATTGATTATCACCTTTTTCTCGTTTTCTCTCGTATCGTGTCGAATATTTAGAAGTTTTGATTCACCACGAAGTTTATCATATATTTATTATTTACGCTCTTGTTTCTAAGGAGCCGTTACTAAACTCCGTGGTCATATTTTGATTAATTATTAGACCCCTACTATTTTAATCAACCCTGGTCATTCGTGGTTTTTTGGTCAAAGCCAACGTTCGCTTCACAATATCGAAAAAAGACCATTTTTCAACACATCAGATACAAAAATTATAAAATAGAATATATTGTACGTTTCACATTTCGAAAAAAAAATCAGTTCAAATTTGTCATTCCGATTACTTATCAATCATAATGCGTACATGTTTGACAAGAATAAAGTTCTTGAAAAATTTTTCCAATCAGATTCCAGTAAAGTTGATAAATTGTGACTAATCCGATGCTAGTAGAACTTTGTTGGTCAGGGAAACTCCGTAGCCGCAAGGTTACAGAGACCACTTTGGTAAACGGGTGGTTATGGGTTCAAATCTTAGTAGGCTTGTCAAAAGACCTTAACATGGGATATTGGTGGAACGAGTTTTTCTTACGACTCCTTCCTCTTGACAAAATGGGTTATTATATTACAACTGACAAAAGTAATATTATCTTTTAGGAAATTGTAATTGTGTCGCAATGCAATATTGACGAGAGGAACGAGATTTCGATATGATTTTTTCCTTTTGGCCTTTTCAAGTTCTTCTTATAATAAAACTGCCATGGGAATATTAGTCTTCTTTCAAACAAGCAATTACGTATTTGTATTGTTTTGAAAACAATATTTTTTTTACAAATATAAGAATTTCCAGGTATAAAGTTTGTAGCAATTGAGAGTGGTTGCAACTATGAGATAATGTTTTTACATGCTGTTTTGCTGAGAATACTGCGTAAATTGAACTCTATTCATCAGTTATCTTAATAAATATGAACAAGTGTAGAAACCTTCACGTGATAGTCATTTTAATTTTACTTATAGTTATGAAAAATGCTCATCTAATTTTTTTTAAGAAATCAAAAGCAGAATGTATAAAATAATTTTGTTCTCAAAGTTTTGATTGAAATTTGTTTTGGCATCATTTTGAACGGATTTGTATCATTCGAGTTACTTTTTTTTAAAAAAAAATCGAGTCAAAAAGAACTTTGAATCTGCGTTTTAAATTAAAAATGCTTGTAAAAAAACCTCGTCAAACTTTCAAAAAACCTCCCGTCCCTCTCGTATGGATTCGCTGACATTTTTTTTTTTGGATTGATGTCTAACGTTAGTTCACACATTCGTGTTCGAGTGAATCCAAATAAAAGTAGATGAAAAGATATGCGCGCGAGAGTAAAGCAGCTGCCACTTCGACAATTTCGTTACCGTGTGGGTATAACAATAATAATACACGCTACCGGCACACTCACTGCTAATAGTAGTGGCAAGAAAGGCTGAAAAGGAACGCGACACGATAAATCCGGACAAAATTAGTAACATGTCCGGGCATGTTTTGCGATGCTTTATAGTGCTGCGGACCGCAGGTTGGTTCGTGTAGAACGCTGCGATCGAATAAGTCGCTTGCTCAGCCTTGCTGCGCTGGAATTAGCTGCTGCTCTGCTGGTTCAAAAAGGCTTCACATTTTTCAATAGTAAGCATCACAAACCACAATTTTTTGCATATTGATGAACGTATAGCTATTTTTCCAAGGGATTGCTGTAAGAATAAAGAAAATCCTTTGGAAACTGACTGAGTTTCACGCATTCGAAAGCGGACAGTTTTCGTGACGCTTTCTTTGTTTTCGTTTTTTTTTGGTTTTTTTTTCAATTTGTACCCCTATATATGTTGCCGTAAGACGTAATCCTACGTCAAGAGCAGAAGAACGAAATTCAATTCAAACTCTTTTCTTTGACAAATTATGTTACTTGAAAGTACCTGTGTTTTGAGCTGAAAGAATTTTTCAGCAATATTGATTGTCCACCGGCAGCGGTGTTGATCGTCCATTGGAAGTACTGTAATATTTCCACGTTAGCACAGAATTAGATTTGGTGCTCCGTTGCACTGAAATATAACTAAAGATAAGCTTTTTGGTTCGAAGTCTCGTACTTCTACCGGCACCAGTGCACGAATATTGTTTTCCCTCAGCTGAAGCCGCAGGATGCAACATGCAACAGCGTAAATACGCTTGCGGGACTGAGAATGTTGCGCATCTGCAATCTGCTGCCATCCTGCACGAGAGTTTTGATAGTACTTCTTCCAAGCAACAACACGATACAATTTATGATTTTTTTTCCAACACGACATGGATTAAATTTTCGTACAATGAAACGTAGAATCTCTTTTATTTTAAGAATCTGGTAGAATAAGCTAACATAAAAAGAGTGGACCATGAGCTCGCATTCAGTTCGTGATGATTTATGAGACTACACCTTTTTATGTTAGCTCATTATATCTTATTCTTAAAACTGAAAGAGATTTTACATTTCATTGTACTCATATTACACATTGCATCGTGTTGCTGCTTGAAAAAAGTTCCATCAAATTCTCAGATGATTTTTCAATCGATTGCGGTAAAAATGAAGGAAATCGCTTGAAAACCGACCGAGTTTTGAACACTGAAGTTGTTTGAAGAGTTTTGAACCCATGTATAAGTTGCCGTAAGGCGTAATTGTACGTTAAAATAAACTTCTGGCGAAATTATGGGCCAAAAGGAAATAATCATATATTGTTTTATTTTTTACATATAAAAATCAATTTCCCAAAAAACTGAGTTGTTAAAGCACAAAAAATATGTTAAAAAATTGTTTCGTTAAACACAACAAAATACGAATTTTGAGAATACTGATGAAAGAGGCAGGTTGATAGAAACTAACCTAAATCAACGGCTATTGTGTAGCAAAATGGGATTAGAAAACAGTGATTTAGCGCGCTTACGTTACTCGCTCTCAATACGGGTTGCGTTGCAGTAGGGATATGAGTGCGAGAGATTATTGAAAAGAGATAACAGGAGAGAACAACGTAGAAGATAAAATGTTTTCCTGCTATCTTTAGTGATAACGCTTACCGTGAAACCCACGTGTAGTTTAGGTAAACCGTTGCACAGTGGTACGGGAGCTCAATAGTGTGATCTTTTTTCATCTACTCTCCAAATACTGGATTCATTGACGTACTATCTTCAATAGATTTTAATATTTAAAAAACTTCAGAAAATAACAAGTTTTAGCTCGGAACTCCGCCGCCATGACGCTGCAATATCTAGCACTTTACACTTTAGAGAAATGGTATCCTCGTCAAAGTTGTAGATAATGCTGTCACAAAAAACTTTGCTGGAGGTTTTTTTCTTCTGAATTACCTTGTTTTCGAGATACACCGCACACTGTTTCCAAAGCTGCAAAAAGGTTATCGAAATTATTTTGAACCAAAAAAATGATTTAAGAGCCGTAGTGTCTTCAGCAAAGTTGTTTCCTTAATTATTCTCTGTGTTATAGAAGTTGCAATTTTGTGATTAATCCACATAAATGTAAGAGACGGAGGTTACTTTTCTCATTTTTGCATATCAAAATTCGTTTTGTTCGGCTTAGTTGTATCACAGTTTTATAAGAAACTGCAACGGTTCCCTGCGCGGTTCCAATAGGGTCCTATCGCTTTGGATGATGCATAAGGATCCAGAAAGACGCCGGTCGGTTGCCGGATTCTTTCCATTATTCCCAAGATAAACTTCAACTAGCACATGGCTTTAGACAACGAACTCGCTTACATCGGAAGTCAAAGCCCTACGCTTTGACTTTAGTGATACTTAAACCACAGGTAAGCGATAAGCGAAAATAACCGCAAGTGTATTAAACGACAAAAAAAACACCCCCAAAGTCAAAGCACTGCGCTAGGAACACACAAAAAAACGCCATGAATGGTGAGCCGCGTAACTTGCCGGTGAGTTAGCGGTTTGTTTATGAACAAAGCAAAGTAATGGAGCGTAAGAACCGCCGCTCGGAGTTCAGGATAAGTTGGACGAATACGTTATTGTACTAAAGCAGAGACAGGCCGATGAAGGCCAGTAAGATAAAGGAGATAGGTAGTGAATTCGCGAGGGGAGATTGTCTCTCGCGGATAGACTCTGGGGCTAGCATTAAGTTCTTATGTGAAATATAATTGAATCGTAAAAGGTAATTCCGGTTGTTCCTTCTGACCGAACGTACGAGAAACTTTCTGTTCTACTTTTCTTACCGGAAACATCTCAAGTTCTCGGTAGGGGTCCGGAGCGCCCCCTACATTCTGGTGACAGCGGTGGGATTCGAACCCACGCCATTTCTGACTGGTACCTAAAACCAGCTCATCTTTGTCAAAATCTGCAAATACGTGCAGACAAAATCATCTCTATTATAAATCATAAGTCAAACATCATTCAATCCAGATATAGGCATTTGTCTCTCGCTGTCTCTTGCATTATCTCTATGTAGATATCTGTAAGCTACTTAGTGCATTATTGTAATAAAAATCTTGAATAACTAAACATATTTAGGAAAGCAAAACTTTCTCCGGTGAACTTATGGGTTTTTTTATAGTAAACAACATTGTGGAACATATAAAAAAAATTCAAATCACTATAAAAAATTATATGTAAAAAACTTTTTTAGGAGGCATTCTATAGAAAAACTCCATATTAGTAAATTTAAATTGGCAAATAAAAGCATAGTGGTCTCGACAAAGTTGTTTCACAAAACTCCACAAACTTCTATAAAATGAAGATTAATTAATGAAACAACTCTGCTACAAACACTGCGGCTCCAAATCAATATTTTTTTTGAGAATTTTTGTATGCAAAAACGAAAAAAGGAAATTTTGTTCCTCACGTTTAGGTAGATTAATCACAAAACTGTAACATGGAGAATAATGAATGGAACAACTTTACTGAAGACACTAAGGCCTTTTCGAACAATTATCTTGAAAAATATTCGTCCTTATTAGAAACGTTACACTCATACGCCACCATGTGAGCTTATTGCCTACTAACTTATTTTCGTAAAACGGTTTTTGCCTTTGTTATGGGTGTGCACGCTTACTTAAATTAACACAAGCGGCATTACTGATGGTTTTTGTCTTTGATAATGAATGTGTACGCTGCTTATAGCGACATTAGCGGCAAAATTATCGTTATTTTTCTGGTCGATGAAATCTGCATCGAGGGGCACGTCTGTTTGTCTGTGATTTTTTTTTTGTAGGTCAAAATAATTTCGATCTCGTTTTTGTAGCTTCGGAAATAGTGAGCACTGTTTTATATCAGACTAGTCCATAAAATTCGATTTTTTGAATATCTGTAGCTGCAGTGGGTCTTTATAGAAGCTATTTTTTTGGTCTTCTACATAGTTGTGTGTTTCGATCATGTGAAAATATATGCTGACTATTGTTGCCTTGTTGTTTAGATATTTTAAAAAGCGAATTTAAGGGACTGGTCTGATACGAAACGGTGTATTTCCAGAACTAGAATAGTTGGAAGAATACAGTTTTAAGCAAAACCTTTTTAGTGCAGAACTATCTACAGCTTTGCTGGAGGCACAATTTTCTTAAGTGCAATATAAAAAACAATATCGCACGCTGAGCCTTGGGGCTAATAGCGGTCTCGATCAACTAGATTATTTAAGAGAATTCGTTATCGATATTGTTTTTGGCACATTTTGCATGTGTAGGATAAGTACAACGATACACCGTGCCCCAGTGCTGAGTCGAGAAAATTTCCAGATCCTCGACTCGATCGGGAATCGAACCCGATATCACAACCTTGTGGGAGAGCTAGCCGATCGACATCGCTAACCACAAAACCACGGGGACCAATACATACTAAAAAGTTAGATCTGGAAGCGTCCCTAGAGGCGGATTTCCAAATTAAAACTTATTGCCATTCTTTGAGGCTTTTCTGGTACCACTGTGCGGTATGACACAAACAGCAGAGTGCAAATTCTAACTCAATCACTACTTTCTCAGAACCAGATATAGCCACCAAATTTCATTCCCACAGACAGACATTCATTGTAACCTTCCGTTGCATAGCCTGAAATAGTCAATTTTCCCGACTCTTCTTCGCCAGAATAAAGTGCTGACACTAGACACCTTGTTTCCCATGGGAAACGAAGGCGGATTCATGGCAGCGAAACAAGAAGGCAACATAAAAGTAACGTAATGCTTTCCTTTCTTGGTACTATACTTGATAGGGACAAAGCCAAGAAATTAAAAACAAAAAAAAAGTAGAACAATCGGAAAAGAGAATTGTTTCTCTCCGGTTTTTCAATAGGTTGGGGTTAAGCAGAATTTGTTTAAAAAGTATCACTCTTTGAACGATAGAATAAAAAACAACACGGCGTTTCATGCATTTCTAAGGCATTCTGAACTCTGGGTGATCTTTTGTTAAAAAAAAAGTACATGTACATTGGGTGGCGAAACCTGGAAATTAGGGAATGTCAGGGAATTCCATTTTCGATCAGAAAAATCGGGGAATATCAAGAAAAACTGAAAAACAATCAGGGAAAATTTTCCTACCAAAACGCGATTCTTTTTTTAACGGCTTTCCAACGTTTATTCACGTTGCATTTTTTTGTTCTGAAAACTGAAAAATATCAGCGAAATTAAGGATATATTTCAGGAAAACTCAGGGAATTTAATTTTGAAAACTTTTTCGACACCCTGATTTTTCAAAAATAATGATTTTTCGAAAATATATGATGTTCGGCATCCGATCAACCGGACGTTTATGGAGCTGCTGTTTATACTTACATACTAAGTCCTGTAAATGACGCATTTCCTCCCATCAGCAAAACTACATGAATATTTAGTGCCCTACACCTGAGCTAGTTTCAATATTAGGAGTTACCCGCCAAACCATTCTTAAACAATTGCAGGCTTTGAAAAAGATCCAAAAGCAAAGCAAAGCTTGGTTTGCTAAAGATTTGAAACCAAGAGACGCTGGGTGCCTTTTTCGTCAATTGTTTGAGAAGGGTGATGAAAAATAGATTAATAAAAACGACTCAAAAAGAAGGAAGCATGTATTGTTCAGTGTATTTGTTGTGATCACGTCAGTGTTGTTTAATATAATCGAATGATGAACCATTGATTTGTAACAATTTTTCATGATACACTAACAGTGTTATTAAAATAATCGCGAGAACATAGTTGAGCACGTAACAGTATATTTTAATTTCTATGCTCATTTCCCAATTGGACTAGGTTTGTTGACGACTAACGAATTTCATAATAGTTGAAAGAAGTGTCCAATCTTACTATATCATAGTCCGACCATGATTTAAACGTGGCATAATGTGACTAATCTGCGATTTAGTAACAACATTTTAACCTGCCAAACAAATGACCCCGCCTTCATATGCCGGTAGGCCTCATTTTCCAATCCACCAGCCGGTTCACGTCGGAATGAATCGGTAATTCGCCAAACCGCACGTTGCGCGCTTCGAGCACAAAACGGAAAAAATGGGTGAAAACGGAAAAAATATCTCCACCGCCCCGGTTAATACCGGATTGGGCCTGGTTCGGGCGGTGGCTTTGGCAATAACCTTAAAGCTCTCCAACCCGTAAGATGCCATTGATATGTGCATGCTTTATTGAACGTTATCGACGTTTTTACTCGTGGGCTTACCGTGTATTCTCTTCATTTTTTTGCGACTCACATAGCTAACTATCTAGTCGCCTCGCTAGTCGTTGCTACCTTCCCGCCCAAGGACAGTGATTGGCATGTCGGGAAGTGCAGCCGATTTTCAGAGCGAGAGTCCAATCAGTATCGACCGGAGGGATTTGTGCCCACTTGGGATGGATAGGAACGCCAGAGGCAGCCAGAGCCTCGAACACGGAGCGGGTGATTATTTTTATAACCTGAAAGCTGCAAATAAAACGATTAATATTTCCACAGTATTTGATTGTACAGCGGAAAGTGATCACTGAATGTGTTTTTGTAATGGTGTTCAGTATTTAGAATAACCTTGAGCAATGAACCGAATGGTCGTAGTTTTAAACGACAACCGAATGTTGTACAATAAACTCAGATAAACAGAGGTCACTCTGAAGCACTTTGTTTATTCAAGCGAGAAATAAACTTGACACTGTGTTTACAGTGGTTAAGAATTGGTTCGGATGCACTTGCGATAGCATTGCAAGAGTAAATGACGTGAGGGTGGACTAATGCACGCTAAAGGTCACTAGGAAAACTTTTCGGTCTGATGTCTGAATACTCAATTTCTCTTGAAGACACTTGATGTGACGCCTCGCATTCTGTTTAGAAAGTTCGCTTGTTGTGGTTATTTCACTGTCGAGTAAAATACTTAGTAAAATTTTATCCACAAGTTAACTTAACAATCCACAACAAATTTATATAAAACAGAAACGCAATTGGGTAGTTTTTTGAGGCAATTGTTAGTCTATCAAAAATGCTGCCACTATTTAGCTTGATGAATTACTGTATCTGGTAACTGAATGACTGTTTCATCAGTTCTTTGACTTGTGTTTCAATTTTATTACTCCAAAAAAGTGGCTCATAACTTGTTTACAAACCGTAAATGAAAAATTTTACAAATATTTTCAAACTCGAACCTACTGTCAGCTGTTTTTAAACTACGACTTTTCCCATCAATCATTAGTTCGCTATAAGTTAGTCCCAGCTGTCACTCACTTCTACGGTCCCGAAAATGCTGAAAAAGTCGTAATTTTGACATGCGCAAAATGAAAAACTTCTTAAAAATGTGATATGTGGCTTAAAAAAATTTACTTCAGGATCCTTTTATCAGTCGGGATCGTTTATTTAATTCGATGCCGGAAAATGCAAATCATGCATTTTAGAATCTCTAACCATAGAAACCTGGGCAACGGGAGCATTTTCCGCACCCGCCATCTGTAGAGATCTAATGTCGAATGCACTTACTTTCTACCGAGTGTGATTGCATTCCGGGGTTTCCTTCCGGATTAAATAGCTTCCGTTTTGGGATCTGCTATTTTTAAACCCAAAGCGGATTTGAGTCCGGCTTTGTGCAATTTTATCCCTTTCAGCTCTCCGGAGTGCCTCATTTGGCAACAGGACAGGGTTCACATTTGCACCGGGGGAAAATTCTACACATCGCTGGTTGGCAGACAGAGAAGCATGGAGAGAACCAAAGTGCAGAGTGCAAGAGCTGTTTACAAAAGCACACCGACTACCGTGGATGGTATTGTATCACCCACCCCAGACCAACACTATTGCACCTGCTAGGACTATCTTACGCAACAGTTTTGACCTGTAAAGTCTTTCACCGATGATGGTACGTGAAACTTGCGAGCGCTAGGATGGATGACTGGGAAAATATAGTACACTTTTCCGTTCGGCAGTCGTTGCGCCTCATTTACCCGTTTTAAAGGAAGTTCATTCGGTTGTACCGTTCGATAACAAGTTTATGCGTTGAACCTGTGGATTGAATCTGATTAGGCGCCGAGGCTTGATGCGACGAAGTAACGACTTCGGAAACAGTTCGAACGTCGTAAATAGGCACACAGGATGTGCTGATAGAAAAATGCACTCTATTTCCGTTGACAGCGTATAGTAATAATTTTACCTGGAAACTTCAGAAACCTATCGTCGTCTCTCAGGTAAAAGGGAACAGTTCATGGACAGGTTGATCTGTTCCTATGTGCAGATGACGGCCCACTTCCACCCAAAAGACACCGTTGTCAGCCATCGGGTGAATGACTGAATGGTGCTGGCTGTATAAAAGAGAGAATATTTTTAGAACAAATGTCGGTTGAGAAACGGGCCACCGTCGGCTAGTGCGCGTACGGATTGTTCGCTGTGTCATTTATTTTCGACTCCGATGTCTACTGGCATTCTTCGATGTACTGTTTTTATTTTTCTATCGAAATTAAGAAAAGCACTTCGTTATAGAAAATGAATAACAATTAGCTGGCTATTGTTGAATGCGTGGGATTTGACATTATTGTCGATTTTTTTAAATTGACCGCTTATGAACGACTGATAACATTATCAATTTACGGTATTTTGCAACGTATACTTTCGAACTTGATACATACATACTGTTAATTCACTAGAGTAGATAGCAGTATCATTACGGCTAATAGAAGTAGATAATGATTCAATTATTAGGTCTTTTATGACCGAAAAACCATTACACCTATTTTTTAATTGATTAGAGAAGAACCAAAAATTGGAAGTTTGAATTTATTCTGCCTATATACGAAATGAATTATGTTTCTGGAACGGGTGTAGAATAAAACTCATTCATATTTTTTATATTCAATTTATATCACTGAGCCAAGCAGATGGGTTTTTTTTTTTTTTTTTTTTTTATTCTCGCTTATTTTCCGTCGGTCTAGTTCCGCCACTGTTGTGGCCAATCACCGACGCCCAGGGAGGCGACTCCACACCCAGGACCCTAACTCACGACCCGTTTATTAACGGACCGGCGCCAACGGCTTTACTTCCTCATGCGATGGAAGGCGTGATCCCAGAGATTTTTCGCCTCAGAAAATCTCCCGGTGTCGGCTAGGATTGAATCTAGACCAGTTGGGTTGGTTGTGAGTGGATCACGCCACCTCACAACCATCGACACCTATGTCGGCGGTGGGATTCGAACCCAGGCGTCGAGCGTGGTTGGCGGAGACGTTACCAACCACACTAGGCCCCCGCTAAGCAGATGGGTTGGAGAAATTAAATTACCATAACTCTAGTGATTGGGCTGTTACTCTCGTCGCATTGCGCACTCCTATACATTGTTCAACGAGTGCAATTTACGTTCCAAGATAAGATACGCTTACTAGCGAGCGACGGTAGTAGCCTCGCCGGTACACGCTTGTTTGCTGTTCTCATCTTGAGTGCCGAAAGCTCAAGCAAGAGGAGCACCTCTGTTCAGACACATCAACAAAGCTTGCGCAAATTATTTCTACTCTAGTTCAGGGACCAGTAGATCACGTACGGTTAGTGATATTAGCACAAATTATCATAGGAAATTAGTGTAGATTCGTTACTATGTTTTTAAACAAGGTTATCGGTTTAAGATTCTGTTGTTATCTTATAAACGGATGTTACCACATGGTTAGAGTTTTTGCATAATGGTTGCAATCTTAATTTTCGTAAAAAGCTGCCAAAACGATGTACAGAAAGTGCTAATATAAATCTTCTAATTAACAGTAGAATGTGAAAAATTGGTCACGTTTGATTCGCGTATATCTGTTATTGTTCATCAGGATCACGAGATCGATGAGAAAATTTATTCTCAATATTTAATTATTTAAAGTTTTTATTCAATATTACTGAAAAAGAAAGAAAAAACATTGTATTTTTCAAGCAAAAAAATAAGTTTATGATTATTTGATGAACTATATCTGACGGATATGATCTCCTTCTTTACACATATTTCGAACACTAAAAGTGCGTGAAGCGAAGTCACGTATTGATTTAAGCTGTCATATGATATGCCAACTTCGAAGTGTATTAAAAATGCAACATTCTGTAGAAAAAAGTAGTCAAAACCAACTATTCTGTCTAGATATGGTCATTACAAGACGGTGACATAAGGATGCAAACTAAACCCGAAAACATCGAGAGCGTCACAAAATTGTCCACTTTCAAATGTTTAAAACTCAGTCAATTTCCAACGGACTTTTTTCAATTCTTACAACAAACGATTGGAAAAGAAGCCGTGCATCTAACAAAATGCGGCATGTGGTAATATTTTAGTGGTCACGTAAAAAAGCTAGCATACATAAATTTAGTCTTCATTGTCTATCTATAGACCGTTCCGATAATTATAAATACACTTACGATCAACCGTCATTTCAAATAACGTGCAGTATTCAACCAAACGTTGGCTGCGTCCTGTTGTTTACAACCAAAAAAAAAAACAGATGCTGTCATTTTTTCTAACATTTAGTGCGAAATTTTGAAAATGCGTGGCCTTTCTCCAGAGCAAAGAAAGCGAATTGTGCACAAATGGGGCACCGTGAGTGGTCTTTCTATAAGAAAATTAGCCAGAGAAGAAGGTATAAGTGTCGGAGCAGTTCAAACCGCATTGCGGAAGTATTGTGAAGAGTGCACATTTACTGATGCCCCAAGACGTGGTAGAAAACCCGGGCCTGTTGATCCCACAATGGGCAAAAAGGTTAAGGAATACTACAAACGGCATCCTTCAGTATCAGTACGAGATGTGGCGAGAAAGTTTGGAACCTCGGCGAGTAACGTTATGCGTGCCAAGGGAAGAATGGGTCTGCAGACCCGTCGGAAGCAGAAGCAGCCAAAACGAAATCCAAAACAAGCTGAATCTGTGAAACCGAGAGCTCGGTAGCTTTATGACAAACTTCTGACCAAAAAAATGGGGTGTGTTATCATGGATGACGAAACCTACATAAAACTGGACTATAAGACTCTGCCAGGACCGCAATTTTATACATCACCGAAGGGAAAGGATGTCCTTGGACCAGTGAAAGCCATTTGCACCGAAAAATTCGGCAAGAAGGTAATGGTTTGGCAAGCCATTTGTGAATGTGGGAAAATATCTCGTCCATTCATTACGAATGACACAATGAATGGTAAAATTTACGTGAAAGAGTATTTGCAGAAAAGGTTGTTACCCATGGTTAAGCAGCATAACAATCCTCCAATCTTTTTGCCCGATCTTGCTTCCTGCCATTACTCTAAGGATGCACTAGGGTGGTATAAAACAAATAATGTCACATGTGTCCCAAAGGCGATGAATCCTCCAAACTGCCCTGAAATTTGCCCTATTGAAACTTTTTGGGCTTTGACCAAGGCAAAGCTGAGGAAATATGTCAAACCAGCGGACAATGTTGAAAAATTTAAAAAAGATTGGCTTAAAGTGGTAAAAATGGTCGGAGAACACACTCCAAATAATCCCAACTTGAATTGAAACTGGAAAGAAAACACTTATTATCTATGTTTCAGAATAAAATGATCCGAAAAATCCTGTATTATTTGTTTTATTCAAGAAAGAAGATGTATTTATAATTTTCGGAACAGTCTATAATCACGGTTGCAAGAGGATGATTCTACTAATGAACCAGCAACAAGTAGATCAATCCGCTCAATTGCAAAAGGACCAGCAGAAGCAACCGGCGGATCGCACTGGTGTTTAGAGATCACCTTCCACAGCGCTATAATTTGGATTTCTCGTCTATGTGGGAAACACCAGGCATATTCTGCTGAACATGTCCGGATATGTTAGTGATTCTGTTCGTATCTGGCGCGTTCTCTTTCAGCCATTTGGGCACTGCATGTGTTCAATTGTAATTTGTGTTGTTTGCATGTTTGCAGTGTGTAATGAAATAGTAAAAAATAATACAGGGTAGTAACGTGAAAGTGATACACTTTATTTATGTCATAAAACTCAAACCAGTTTTTATTTCTCTTCGAAATCGACTTCAAAAATATCAATAAGTAGTAAAATTACAATGTACTCAGTTGGGTTCGAGTCTTTCCTTTCCCTTTAGACGCTCTTTCGAAGTCATTGTAAGCCGCACGCACAACTTCGTTCGACATTTCGTCCCAAATCTTCACCAAATGTTTTTTAGATGTGTTCAAAGGCAAATTCTGCTCACAACATTTTTGAACTATCAATGCCTTATGCGCTGGTGCTGAATTCTGTTGAAAGCAAAAACTGTCTTTTCCAAAAAGCATTTTAGCGCAAGGATTTTTTACGCCTCTGTCAAAGAATAGCAAAGATAATTTCCCTTTGGGTATATCCCCCCCCCCCTCCAAATCATCACAGCTGATGAATTTTGATATCGCCCGACTTCTCTTTTATCGGCTGGTATATTACCAAGACATGCTCCCTGATCACGGTCATTTTGCTTGTTCAAAGTTGTCTTCAGAGTAAACAACTTTTCGTCCGAAAAAATAATGTTGTGACCTGCGTGCGTCTTCAGCAACCAGCAACCATGATCTAACAACCCTGTCGGCAATATTTTACGAGTTAATTCGTAAATTTTCTGCTTCTTAAAAGCAGAATATCCGATTCATATATTTTGATAACATTTTGCATGTTCAATTCAAACGCCAATATTCTTGCCGAACGGGCTGGATTTCTTCACTGCTCTGGTGACCGCTGGAGTCCGAACACTCCGTTTTTAACCAGGTTTCTTCTTGGGAACAACCGTGCCTGTATCCTTAAAACGCTGGAAGGCCCTGTAGATGAATAATCTGCCTAAATTCAGATGTGACAGCTTCCTTCTGATCTCGATGTTAGTCAATCCTGGCAAGTGCAAGGCCATTATTTGTTCTCTGTTTGAATCCATTGCAATTTTCTTGAGAGCGGAACTGAAAACTGGCTGTATTTATTCCGAATAAACAGTAAACACGTCACTCTTTCAAAACATGCTGAGATATTTGCCATGCTGTGACAGAAAATGCAACGAGGGGCACTTGAATACGTGTATCACTTCTATGTTGCCACCATGTAATAATAACCCGTATCATCGACAAATTTCAACGCGCAATGGCGATAAATTAAACAGACTTGCCGCAGTCACAATTCTGACACACTAATAGTCCTAAGCCTCGATATTATCAAATCAACAGTAATAATAGTGATAAATTATTTTTGAAACAATTACCTTGTTCAAAGCCTCCCCAGCTGGTCTCGAGGTACGATGCTGGCCTAACAAGCCAGTTGTCGCAGGTTCGAGTCTCGGTTCGGGGGAGACTGTTAGTGTCAGTAGGATCGTAGCGCTAGCCCCGCAATTGTCCTGTACACTCAACAGTTGGCTGCGAAGTCTGTGTAACAGAAGGTCAAGTTCCGAATCGGAATGTAGCACCAAGGCTTTGCTTTGCTTCATCTTCTTCAAAGCAGAATCATTTGCATATGACGTGGATCTCGTTTTCTTCTTATTTTTGTCTGCATTACTTTCAGCCCAATTATCCAATGATTTCCTAGAGTTGTTGCACGAAACTGGTGGTTTAATCTGTGTTAAAGATTACTAAATGGCTCAACCACAGATCTCTAAATCACATAATTTAGCTCGATAATTAAAATGTGATCGCATTTAGTGAGAAACAATTCTATTTCAAAGATTTTGCAAGGTATGAAAATTCTACATTGCTTAAGAACAAGAAGGGTTGAAGGTTTGTACTCGGATACAATTTATTTCAAGCTAGTGTATTTCATAACTTGACATCAGCAAACGTACTAAGGTCTTAACTTGGTCGCTTTGCCGTTTATCTTCGATGCCATCTTATCGATATGCTTGTTGACTAACGAAAAACCAATGTATTCGCGCATAACACTTGTCTGTATACCTACAAATAGTGTGCAGCGAAGTCCGTTTCTTTACGCCACGCCGCCTGCTTATTGCGTTAGTTTTCTCCGTAGATACGTTCGTCTGATCGTATCAAAAAAGACAAAGTCCCGTTCATATCGTGCTCATGGCTTCAATTCGCGGTAGGTCTAATTCTTCGTCTGCTATATAATGGAAATTATGCGCTCTGGTGCTGGAGTACCTGTCAATCTGGCGACTGTGATGGAGTATCTCGTTGCAGAATTGTTGGGCTCGACGGGAAACTTTGCTGCTGTGTTCTGTCGAATGTCTAAGCTGTTTTGCTCTCGAAGGCAACTGGAAAAAACATAATTCTATTGATTCTCAGCCTCGTAAAAAACTAGAACCAACCGTCGTTTTGAAAACGACCACCTGAACGAACTTATCATACACGCAAAAGTTCAAGCCCTAATCAACCAATGTAACATTTGAACAATAAATATATTGACAAAGGATTGAATCAAAACATATGGGCCCTATTTCAGAAGACTAGTCAATTATTCTCGACCTTTATTTCAATTGAGACGAGTTGCTCGTAAAAGCTTCTACAGATAAGGCTTAAATCATATACACAAGATGTTCCGGTAAACTTCGGTTCGGGGATAGCGGATCCTTGTTGCTACAGAATTCAGTCACGCTAGTGCTAGTGACGCGGCTTTAGATATAGTCTCAAAAACAAATAACATTTTGTTATTGTATTGTGAGTCTGGAATGCTTTAAACAACTCATTTTTATCACAGAGTCCTTTTTTATAACTAATGAAAACAATTATTAAAATAAGGCCTTTTTTATTTTCAACATTTTGTAACACTAATGGTGAAGTGGAAGATGAACGTGGAATTATTTTCACACCTGGTATTCGTTCTTCAACAAAGTTAGTCAAACAAAGTTTCAGTTCGTTCTGCGACAGTCCACGACACCGAATTCCAACACGACAGTAACTTCAAATTTAAATCTCACGGATTTATCTAAACTTAGAACATACAATAAACTCGCCAAACCGCGCATAAATCAATTAATCTTAACATGCGCGTACCTTCGGAAAAAATACTCGGCCAAACGCACCGTCTCCGCTGGCACTGGTGTGTCACTCGCAATGACGTCAACCCGACGACGCACGGTCGGGGTGCTATGACGCGTTAATGTTTAACGTTGTTCCAAACCGGTTAGTGACTACCCGAATCTCCGTCACAGCGCACTGCGCATGAGCAATAGAAAGCAACGCTACTCTATGTACAGTTGAGGCCGCGATGGACAGTCTGAAATGTGACGGGTTTATCGTTTGTTTTGTTTGGTTCCAAACCAGCTCGCAGTGGTTGAATGTTGCTAAACCTGGCCTTTACCGCTTTAATCGTATCTTGGCGCTCGCGACTTCTACACAAAACACAAACTGCTAATGCGAGCCGATTTATCCACTTTCACTTTCGTGAATATCACACGTTCCTCTTCATGTGGGAAAAAATCCTAAATGTAACATCAATCATGGCCCGTAAAAAAAATAATTAAAAGAATTGTTCTAACGCGCAAAATGACTATTTCTAGATTTGCCAAATATATATTAGCCCAGCATGGTATGACATAATTGCTTGCGTGACAGAACTATGACACGATGATAACGGATCGTTTTTACTATCGTCATTCGCATATTAGTCATGATAATTTTACTTATTTGCAGTTCTCCATAGTGAACGTTCTTCATAGGTCCGACTGCTTATCGTTTATATTTTCCTAATAGGTCGTGTATCGTGTCTCAATCTATGAATTCCTTGACCGAACGAATTAATATTTCTTGCTTAACTTTTCAAATTAGCTGGTTTAACCATTTTTGTTTGTCTGTTACGGGTTGTCTTGGAGGATTACAAGTTTCTACCTATATTTCTGCACGTTGATGCACATGTAATGTTGCAAAGCAATTTTCACCCGCTAGACTGATTCAAGAATCTAACAAGCGAGCTGCGAAGAACATCGGCAAAAGACATCCTCGTGGGTGCGCTGCACTTAACCGAGAAAAAAAAGAAAAGGAAAGCCCATCCGATTCAGTCGCTAAAGACACAATTAGTGCTTGTATGTTCGCATTCTCAAGTTCAACCACTACCGATTCAGGCCTGAAATCCAGGGCCGAACGAGAGATAAGGCATTTTTCCCGGTGCTTGAGTTGAAGTGCCCCGCTTGGTGGTGGTTTTCGCTTGCAGAGCAATGTTAACGTATCCTCCAAAAGGGATGGCGCTATAATATAGGACACGTGTCCGGGAGATGTTTAAAATTGCCATGCAGGCCATTTCTCATTGCATTTTAAATATGCTTAGGTGCTGCCATCAGCGAGCTCGCGCTCGAGTTAAATACGTGACCACCAGTAATCAGATCAGATCACATTTACAGCCCATTAGCACTAACCTCATCCTAGAAACAGCTGCGCTGAATGAATATGATTTTCACACTTGTTGAAGTGTTAGCGATTACCCTTTTTCATTGCATGGTTACATTTCCAATATGTATCTGAATCTGGAAACAGTCCTTTTCTTTTGATAGTCGTTGTAATGTAATGCTATCTAACATCAAACCTATAACAATAAACACGAAAGCAAGATGTAAAAATAAAGAAAAAATAAGCCACGATAAAGAGGCTTCCGGCTGCGATAAAATACTCAGAATTTAGAGCACGAAAGTTATCTCTATCCACCAACTGCCGGAATGCTGCCTGTGCCCGCAGGTCTGATGGCACTTCCGACCGGTGTTCCACTGGCTTGGATTCGACGGTAAGTACGAAGGCAAATCTGCGTTACAGTCTGAATGTTATCTTTTAATGAAGATACATCCCAGTGGGAAGTATGGATGGTAAATTTTCTTAAACTTTACCGTAATACTACCGCTGCAACGTTCGCAAGCAGAGTAAAGCCACTGTGGTGCTGTGCTACTAGTCACTTTCGGAACTTGACCTTCTCTCGGATTTAATGTTACGAGCCGAACCGTTTTAGGAACTCATGATGTTGACCAAACATTTCCGTTAAAAGTTTTTGAAGATTAGATAACATTCTATCAATTTCAGAACCTAGTTCAGTTTCGCTTAAATCTCACTGGACAGAAACAAAGGCCTTTTTCACAGGTCTTCGGTTAAGTCTAATAGAATTTACGTTGTTTGCGAAGTGTAAGTCCATGAACAAAAATACTTCACTGAATCGTACGCTGCCTGGAAGTTTCGAAACATATTGTGAATCTGCAGGTTGAACTCTCGAAATTTATAAGTCCATTAATCAGTGCCCTACATAAAACCTTCTTGAGTGTTCACTAAAAAAGTTTCCATATGTGGAACAAATTATAAACAAGAAAAAAACTCAAGACTTTGATTTATAGCTTCTGAACCTTTTCGTTCTCGGCTTCCGGGTTTGGATTTTGAGCTTAAATTTCAGAATTCTGGATTTAAATCACGGAACCTAGGAATTGCGAATGTGGCAATAAGAATGTGGATCGGACTTGGAAATTTGGGCGTAGAACCCTAGAATTTCAAAGTTTCATTAAATTTAAAGAAAACTTTTCCACAATTCGATCCCATTTACAAAGTATGGCTATTAGTAACTTCATTTTTAATCTTTTATTCAAAATTTTATCAAAAAGGAAAAAAATCCGCAGAAATCGCTAGAATGTCCGGATTTACACGAAATAGTTCTGGCATCTTTGCCAAGGACCGCTCGATTCAAGAAAGTTCGCAATCAGAGTGGTTTTTATTGACGTTAATCCAAGTTTTCAAAAACAAACGGAGAGCTTTGAAAAAGCAACCCACAAAAACTTCCGAACTGTCAAGGTGTTGGTCGATGTAATACAGACTGGAGTAAAGAGAAGTTCCAAATCGTTATAGAAATTCGTGAACAGCAGACTTTAAAACAACGGAATTTCACGTATGGAAATCAATCTTCCATCAACGGACAGGAAACCGTTAAACTTTTCGCCGAATATTTGGAAAATGTTTATCGACATGGTAGCCCTGATAAAATGAACAATTCAGTCAAACCGGCAAACGCACACTGTTTTCAAAGCTCCAAAAACGTATTCGAAATTATTTTGACCCAAAAAAAATTAACTTTAGAACCGTAGTGCCTTCAAGAAAATTGTTCCGTTACTTATTCTCCGTTTTATAGAAGTTGCAATTTTGTGATTATTCCACCAAACAGTGAGAAACGAATTCTACTTTTTCAATTTTTGCATATTAAAATTCTCTTTATTCATCAAAGTTGTAACACATTTTGCAAGAACCAACTGTGTCAAAGATACCATACTTCTATATGCCTATTTAAATGGACGCTTGTGAAGTTTTTTGCAGATTGTTCCTAAAAATCAATTTTTTCAATATTACATTCAGTAGTGATATTCTACAATTTTGCAATGTTTGCTAGAATAAAACAAACAACTTTATTAAAGAAAGTTAATTTTTATCTCCTTTATTTCTTTGGTTAATGACGATTTTTATTTAAACAATGCATCCATCTACTAACATATATCATCAAAACCTGCAAATATCTGCAGGCTAACCCATTTCTATATTTAAGTATATGTAAAACATCATTTAATTCAGATATAGACAGATATAGAAAACTCCACAACAGTCCATTTAAATAGATAGATAGAAGTATGATGTCTTCAAAAAAGTTGTTTCTTTCAAAGTTTGCTACAACTTTGCTGAGTAAAGTGGATATTTATATTCCAAAATGAGAAAAGTTAAATTCGTTTTTCACTGTTAAGTGGATTGATCATGGAATTGTATTTTCTATAACATGGAGAAGACGTTACGGCTCTAAAATCAATGTTTCAAAGTCAAAATAATTTCGATCACGTTTTTGCAGCCTTGGAAACAGTGCACCGGAGTTACATTGCTGAACCGGATAGACTGCCAGCCAAGTTGATGGAGAAGAATTTACGGATGAACTCGTTGAACCTTTTTCTATTCTTTTTAACTTCTCGTTGTTTTCGGTTGTAACAAACTTTCTTTAATTCTCTTGCATGGTCACATTTTTCCAGACAGGCTTGTTTTTTCTCTTCACAGGAACACTACTGTGTAGGAGATTATCTTTCACTGCGAAAACAACTGCGCTCATACTGGTGAGCAAAGCGACGCACTTGCTTGAAGAGGAGCATGCTGAAAACACCGCGGTGTAATCAGAGCACACCGTGGTGTAAATCTGTGTATTCCCCTAGAGTGATTTACCACTCTTGTTTCTCTCAGTTGTGGAGGGAGCAGCAAGTGTGTTAGATTTTCTTACAAGTAAGAAAAAAAATATAGTGCAATAACTTGCTACGCGCAGCGCTCATGATAGACGAAAAGTAAAAGGTTAATACTGACTCACATATTACGAGAATACCAAGGCTGTCTCCAGGACAGAATATAAATCGTCGAGGTGTCTATCAAAACATGCAGCCTCTATGGTGTTCAATCAGACGTCCCACAGGGTAGCAAGCTGGATCCATTGCTTTTCGTTATAAACGAATTTCCAGTTTTCATCACTCAATAAATAATACTTATTTATGATGAGGACATTTTCTTGCCAATTGAAAGGGCCAAAAAATACCAACTGCTTTAATCTTCTTATCTTTAGTAATTTGAGGAGTTTCGTTGAAGTAAATTGATACTAACAACAAATATCAAGACTATCTATTTTACGAGGCGTGAAGAAATGTAGAGACTTGGGTGAGACAATTGAACAGTCTCTTTGAGAAGAACTACTACAATACGAAGACTTTTGCTGTCTGGTAGACGTTGAAACAATTAATAGCAGGCTAATGATAGCAGATATGGTGTTCTTCTGCAATTTCTGCAAGTTCTTAACTGTACGACCGACTTCAACGAAAGCCCGGGTTTTCTGCGTCATCGGATGGATTTTGGTCCCTCATTGAGAACAAGGAAATACACACAGCACGATTTATTTACTAGTACAATGAACTGCAGGACGTGGTTTATATGATATGACTCCAGAGGTAACGCATTCGCGGGGTCAAATCATTTCGCGGGATATTTGCTAGAACAAGATTACTTTTACCAGAATAATCCAACTTAGTTTTACTCTACCGAACAGTATCGTAGAGAGACAATTCTGTCCGATTCTTCTTCCTGTCCTTGTTTATCCATATCACTCCTAATTACTTAGCCATGTATTTCGTTATTCTCCTACTTGCTTTCAATAATCGTGGCCATACTTACGACAAAGTTGCTAGGTGCGTTATGAGCATTGATAAAGAATAAACGCACGCTGCTACTGCTTTAGACTTTGGCTGTGAGAATTCAATGTCGCGAATTTCCTAATTCTGAGAAGGAAGCTTATGCATCCTGTACATGAAAAGAATACTATTTCTGAATATGCAACGGAAGGTTGCCTCGAGTGTCTGAAACGTCTATGGGAATGCTATTCTTCCTAATTTTATGAATTAGGCCTGTTCATCTCCTTCCACTCACGAGGTGAGCCATCCAGAAGAGATAGCCGCGTACTACATTACGTCACTCGAAGACTTTCTTTTTGTGTTGTTTTATTCTGTTCTTCCGTGGTAATAATCATATTCGCGCATGTAGGCTCCATGAAGTGGGTTTCTATGCGTCGTTTCGATGCTTTCAGATGGATTTCAGGAGAAATTAGGCGGAAGGGGCGTGTTTCCCTCAGCTAATAGTAGGAAAGCCTTGTTGCTTCTTTTGTCGTCAAAACGCGTACGTCGCTGTGTTTTACGTCCGATGATCCTCACGTGTGTACTTTTTTCCTTCGTCTGTTTTGAGTTTTGTTGACTGTTGAACTTCAGTGGCTCAGCTGTGCCCTTTATTTTATACAGGTCGATTTACTCGTATTTGTTAACCGAGTAGCACAAAGGCGACATCCTTTAATTACGTAACGCAAATAACCCAAATTTTGGACCCTCAACCCCCTATATGTAACGAAACGTAACGCCTAGACCTACCTTCCCATAAAAATTACGAAATGCTGTAGAATTATGTGCTTGATGAAAATGCTCGTTTTTTGAGAGTCTCTCTAGAATTTTTTTGTTATGTAACGCCGAAATCACCTCACTCCCTCCCCTGTGTTAGAAGTCGTAACGATCTAGGATACCCCCTTCTCCCCTATGAGGTTTACATAGTTTATGGATGCCGCCCAATAATAGTCAGCTGGCTTGACTTGGCCGACTATACGGGATGTCAAATTACTTCCTTATGTAATTACTTGCATACATTTGTACGCACATCTTGATTAGCAGCGCGGTAAAAAAAATTGTCGTTAAAACGATGCAAAACTGTGTAGCGATATTTTGAACGTTGAAGTTTCGTGTTTGCGGCATACGTGTTGATAAGATGTGCCCGAACTGGTGTAATAGGCCAGAGACTGTGGTGGTTTTTCGATCATGTCGTGGTTGATTTCCTTGTCACAATTCGCCTTCTTGATATTGGTCATTTTTCTCGTCATGCTGTTTAAACCCTTCAGCAGTCGTCACCCAGCCGTCCAACGCCTCGCGCTCGAGTTTTCTGGGGAACTTTCTCTCGGTTGCTTGCTGGATGGTTCAGTTCGTCTCTTGGATTATAAATGATATCGTATCACAGCCTGAATCAAAAATAAGTTTGTTTCGTAAAGTTACTGCGAACCAATCACGGATGCTGTATTCGTTTACCAAGACGCTTACAATTCCTATAAGTATTGCAATTCCTCAGGTGTTCAAATATCATTTCTACAACACTGATCGTCCTCAAAAGGACTGTTAGATTAGCTTTCACAAAATTGGGGACATGCCTGCATTTCGACAGCGCTTCCTACACAAAAGGGAAATCCGAAATCTAGCACTGTGGAAGAAGGTGTTCACTCTGTTGGTCCGTCCTATATGGAAGGCAGCAAAATATTTGAAGTCACCACCTGCTGAAGCTCTGCTTGCTGCTGGCGAATCCAGTTTCCAGTAAATCATCCTCTTACAACAGTGATCAGATATACCACTGCTGCTGCCGTTACCAATATTGCTATCAGCTGCTACTAAGTTGGGACCGTTCTTCTCACCACCCATTAGTTAAATGATTGGTTTGAGCAGAAGTGGGCTTTTATACAGTCCAAATAGTGCAATTTCGGCTAGAATATTATACCTAGATATTCTGTCGATTCTGTTAGGGAAAGCAAGATTTAAGCGAGGTGGAAATCAACGTTTTAACAAGGCTTGCCAATTTTTATAGTATTAATAATAATTAAATTACAATTTTCCGCATTTGGACGGGTACATAAGTGATTTTGCAATCACTTGTAAAAATAAAAGCAATCGGGTGGAAACTGATTGAGTTTAAACATTTGAAAGTGAACAATTTCCGTGACGCTCTCGATGTTTTCGGTTTTTCAGTTTGTACTACTTTATATGTTGCCATAAAGTGGTATTCTACGTCAAAAATATTATTTTTTATCGTACTCGAGGTTTAATCGAAAAAGTACTTCTAAACTAATGTTTTGATGACTAGAGATTTGTCAAATTTATGTAGGCTTTTTAATATTTGGTTGTCGATTTCGTTTCAATTGACTCAATTTAATTCAATTTTATTTTATTATAACTTTATTATAACTAAAAATTTGAGAAACGACCTGCAAAAAAAAAACGTTTTCGAGTGCCTTGGACTTTTGAAGCATTTTTTGCTTACTTGCATTCAAGATGCTATTTGCTATGCATTAGGATTCTTCTCATCAGTTATCTGATAATAACATTAGTTATATAGTATGCTTGTGATGAAGAAAAAAATAATATGCTTTTGTTGTGATGCACTTAACATGCCTAATAAGAGCTGATTGCATTCGAACCTTCATTTCTTGTTATTCACAAGCATAATTGGTACAAACTGTGTTTCAAAAAAAGCATCCATCGTTCTTCTAAGGAACCATTCAAATATTACATAACGCGGAATTTGGCAATTTCCAATACCCACCCACCCCCACGTAACGCAATTTTACATGTTTTACACACGCTCGAGGTACGTAGCTGGCCTAACAAGCCAGTCGTCGTAGGTTCGAGTCTTGTCTCGGGAGAGACTGTTAGTGTCAGTAGGATCGTAGCGCTAGCCCCGCAATTGTCCTGTACACTTAACGGTTGGCTGCGTAGTCAGTGTATAAATAAACAGAAGGTCAAGTTCCGAATCGCGGAATGTAGCACCAAGGCTGTGCTTTTTACACACGCAAAGTAACGCTTCGCTGAATACCCCCCACCCCTGAGCGCGTTATGTATTATATGAATGATCCCTAACCACTCCTTATTCAAATAGCATTTATAAGGCAGCCAAAAGTTGCATATAATGCTACTTACGAGCCTGCATAATACTTGTTGGTCAGCTTGGGTGCTGTAATACATAACTTATTTATTTCAAGTAGAAACGAATATAGAGCAAAATCATTTCGAATCGCCTGGAAATACGCGAAAATTTAATCGACCATTTTTGATTTGAATGAAACTTTGCACACGTATTTGGCTTAGCAAACTGAGCATTTTTCACAGGTGGAGAGATTTTTTACTCCCATGAGTTACATTCTAAAAGGGCGTATGCCTTTTGGTATAGGTTTTATTCGAAGCATTGTAGCTCAGAAACCGTTGGTTGTATAGAAAAACTGTCTGAGAATGAGTTGTTGCGAATCGAAAATGCATCATAAAAAAATATCCACTGTACAAAAGAAAATTTCTTTGACCAAAAAAAATTAAAAATAAACATTAAATTTCAATTTAAAAAAAGAGTTGATTTTTTTTTTATTTTTTTTTTAAAGAAACTTGACGTTAATACGCAACTTTTAAAAAAAAGTGCAGGATGGAGAAATGAAAAATAATTTTTTTTATGGTAGAATAATTTTTTTATGAAAATTCTAATTCAAACATTTTTCAAAATATTTGTATTCTGATGATTTTAAAAGATGCAGAGAGTCATTTTGAATCAAAAAGCTCTTGGTAGTAAACATTCTAAAGGCATTGGTTTCGAGTTATTTCTAATTTAAGCTCGAAAAATTATAATTATTTAAAAAAAAATACACGTTTTTCTTAATTTGTCCATGGTTCTCCAGCAAAAACCATACGTTCATTGGAATGCTTGAACAAAAATATACAATTCATTCTTCGATAACAAAACGATTGGGCGAACGGTTCTCAAGAAAAGAGTTAAATGTTCTAAGTAATATAAGTATATATAAGAATCAAATATCTATTTTCGAGTTTTACTATCTTAGGAACATTTTTTTTATGACATAGATACTTTACAGAACTAGTTCCACCTTATATTTTATATACATCATAAGTAAATGATTCGTCATCTTTTGAAAACAGCTTCGTTTGTATCTTATTTTTTGAAATCGGAACAAAAGAGTAATACTTTTGTGTGGCAGCTATTATTATAGATTTTTTGAAAATATTGCTCCATTCTGTTACTCCTTGTTCATATTTTTCATATGATACTCAACTAAATGACATTTTTGAGGAATTTTTATTACTTTTCTGATTAGACCAATCATACAATTTTCTTGCGCTTGTAATGGGATGTTCATGTTCTTTAGCTAAACTTGCATTTCCTGCCATTCGTTTTAATATGCCACCAATTGCATCGCATGGGCCTTTAACATGAGAAGTCGCAAAAAAATGCCACTCTGCATCGACGTTATATTTTGTTTTGAACTTGCAAAGACTTGCAAAGTTTTTTCTATTTTTATATTGTGAGGCAGCTCCATCAGACATTAATATCGCTTTTTTCAACTCTATTGTTGTTTTCAAAAAACTCATTAATTTGGCAATGAACACCTGAACCGCAACAGTATCATGATGGAGTACTTCCGATATTATGATGAAGCTGATATTCTTAAGTGTTCCAGATTCTGAATAGTAAACAACGAAGGGATGATTGGTGGCTTGACTATCATTCCAATAACTACACGAATCACAAATTAATAAAGACGTATTAAAATGAGCTTGACTGTTCAATATTTTTAATTTTGCAATAACGTTTTCGTTAAATTTGCGTAAGCTTGATAAGCACCGATGATCAGGTGGGGGGTTTACAGCATTTGGGCTTGGTGTATTCCGTTTTCACTTTATTCATCTTCACAAAATGCAAACTGTTACTAACACATCTGGAGTAGTGCAATCGTATTTATATACGAAAACAGATATAATAGGTAACCCAGTAGTTATTGGTTGCGTACTTTACAAACAGTTATTATTAGTTAACAAGTAGGTAGTGTTGCCCGACAAACATATTTTTTTATAAAAAATTCGGCAAGGGGGAACGTGTAGGTAGGCTAAGGTTTAGCGCTTGAGTTATTTATCTAATCGTTTTATTGTCAAAGAATGAATTGTATATTTTTGATCAAGCATTCCAATGAACGTATGGTTTTTGCTGGAGAACCATGGACAAATTAAGAAAAACGTGTATTTTCCTAAACTTTAATAATTGTTCGAGCTTAAATTAGAAATAACTCGAAAACCAATGCCTTTAGAATGTTAACTACTAAGAGCTTTTTGATTCAAAATGACTCTGCATCTTTTAGAATCATCAGAATTCAAATATTTTGGAAAAATGTTTGAATTAGAATTTTGTATAAAAAAATTAATCTACCATAAAAAAATTATTTTTCATTTCTCCATCCTGGACTTTTTTAAAAAGTTGCGTATTAACGTCAAGTTTCTTAAAAAAAAAAATTTAAAAAAAATCAACTCTTTTTTTTAAATTGAAATTTAATGTTTATTTTTAATTTTTTCGGTCAAAAAATTTTTTTTTTGTACAGTGTATATTTTTTTATGGTGCATTTTTAATTCCTTACAACTCATTCTCAGACAGTTTTTCTATACAACCAACGGTTTCTGGGCTACAATGCTTCGAATAAAACCTATTTCAAAAGGCATACGCCCTTTTAGAAAATCATGGGTGTAAAAAATCTCTTCATCTGTGAAAAATACTCAGTTTGCTAAGCCAAATACGTGTGCAAAGTTTCATTCAAATCAAAAATGGTCGATATTCGACCTTAGGTCATTTGGCGCGATCTTGCTCTATAGGTATTTTTACTCCCTCTAAAATAAACACACAAAAAATTTCAAATCAACATTTCACAATGGTGAAAAGTAAAACCCAAAAAAATAATCACGCGTCAAGGTCCAATGTGTCTTGCGTTCGTACCGAAATTTGTTGGTCTTTAAATTTATGGCGCTATCAACCCACATGACGCACAGTAGACGAAGAATGTACTGGAGTGGAAAATTGACAGCCAGGCCGAGCGACCGGCGCTGGCCGGTGGTAAACACGGCGTTGAACATACTGATCGCAAACCGTTTTGAGCAGTTGCCAATTTAGCGCATTGTATACGGTTAAATGGATCGGCACTGGACCGGTGCCAGACGCCAAGATGCTGCTGCATCGCGATCCGCGTACAGCTGGATCGATGGGAAGAAATAGCGTATCGAGGGTATTTTCGGACGATTGTTTCTTTAGCTATATAGGATGTAATGGGTGATTCGAGTCGAATGAAGAAATCAAACATCGCTGGCAGCCACATGGCTACGTGTACTATCGATTAGTGTCCGTCCTTAGGGATGCACTGAAATAAACCAGCAACGGGGGGTGGGAAGCAATCCTATTTATTTCCAAATTGGATGCCAAAAATATTCGTTGGTAATTGAAAATCGAAAAGCATACAAAGAATATTTAATTTTAGTTCTACTAAGAATAGAATCCATCTCTGGGGCAGCTCGAATTGTGCATTTTGGGGCTTATTTTACTACCAAACTAGTCTAGCATCGATTCGCAGTTTACATTTATTTTCTCAGAACGTTGTTCGCACAGTCTATAGCGATGTGGACACACAAAGAAGTAAGACAGCATCAGTTTGCTTATTTGGTTTTGGCATTACAACATTGCCTTTGCTCGTTTAGCCAACGGATTGCTACGCTGCGGGATGACGCCTCTTGGTCTGGCGTTTGGATATTTGTCATTTGTTCTTCAGCTGTACGGCGATGCTGAAGGCGACTGTTCGTTGCTTCGCGGCGCTTGGGTGGGATTTTGTCTTCAGGGAAAACTAGATAGATGCAGTCAGATAATCGCTATTGCTTTCATTCCAAATTCAGTTGTGATTATCATGAAAAGTTAACTGTTTTTTGAAGTTGACGACTCATTATTTCCTTATATCCTAAGAAATTTTAAATCCTCAATCAGGAATCGAAAGTTATAGTATATACGAATCCAAAAGCAAAATTCGCTAAATACTAAAATAAATATCATTCACGTCATTTGATGAAATCGAATCAACAAGTTTTGATTTCATCATTTTTTTTAGCAAAATAATGCCCCAACTGTGCTTTCAGATCACTGCGCCTTCATGGATATTTGTTGCTAGCTGATAGTTGATGCTCTGTGTACAAGAGTGACGTCATTGATTGTGCTCGCAATAAGAGAGAGCGTGAGTGATAGTAGAGGCACCATTTTTTGCACTCACGAGTTTTGTTAGTCACGCAAGCGCGAAAAATTTTCATCTCTGTGCGAGAAAACACTGCTCAGTTTGGAGAGCCGCGTGATGTAATAGTTGGGAAAGCTAGTCCACAAATACTAGACAAGTTGAACGATTCAGTTAGTATATTTATATTCGCGTCTGCTAGACAAGCATTCTCTAGTCTGCCTTCGTGGTTGGGAATCATTAATTTTTCTTTTTCGCCCCAATAGCACGTCCTACTATAGTCGTGAATCACTACTGAAACGTGCACACGAAAACGCTGAACAACGTCATCGTTGCAAAGGTGTCAATTTTTTGTGGTCCACGCGCTGGTCTCGTGCACCTGTCACCAGATGTCCGAAATTAAATGACACTTCCCACCCTCGTTGTCTGGCATTCCGAAAACGTCAACTATCTGGGCTAGTCAGACTTGGGTTGACAGAGGGACAGACATTTGGTGTCAGCTATAAAATCTGTTTTGTTCTACTTTTCACGCGAGAAAAACTTTGCTGATTAGAAAAATATTTTCAGTTTCAGAATACTCTTAGCTACTACCAAATCACTCACCTGAACTTTCACCCGAGGGACGATGAATTATGCAACATTTTCTTGCAGACAGCATGCAATGTGCAATGCTATGGGGCCCTTCACGAAATGTGTAACTCCATAAATTGTGGTGGTTAAAATCAACTTTTTAAAGCATGTTGGCCTGCTATGTCAAATAGTCAAGCATTTCCACTTCAAAGGTCACTTTTTTATAGAGAAACTATTTAAATAAAAATAAGAAAAAATAGAATTCAATACCCTTTGTTCTTTTCTGATAAAATAAGTTAGAGAAAACTTGAACTACAAAGCACCTAATAATCTAAAAAGGCCAATCTGTACTTTAAATAACAATAGCTATGAGAAAATCATGATACAAACCGTTTTTTGCAGTTTTGGTGGAATCGTGACCCAGGAGACCCTATCGTTTGATTTTTTTTTCTGTACTTCCCAAGAAAGTTTCACAAAGAATATAAAATTTTCAACAGAGATATATTTCTTTTGTTTCGGAGATAGCTGGAATCACAAGATGACGAAACATAGAATCGGAAAGCTTGTGGCATGAATGCTAGTAAACATTAGACGATCCGATCGAATAGAAGACGAAGAATGAGTATCATGAGGAATAACGTTTCGCACCAGTACGAAAGTAGCTCTCGATCAAACCATTCATCGTGATTTATTTTGAGCCTTTAATTCGCAACTTGGAGGATCATTCTGATTCCGACACTTCGATTTTGAAATTCAAATTATTTAACACAGTTCACTCTACGATCCAGTTGCACATTCTCTATCTGCAACCCCCACAGCTCTACTATAAATCTCGTTAAGCTATTTCACAAGCACCAAGACTTATCATTGCACGGAATTATTATTATATTGTTAGGCGAGGAAGATTTAAATAAGGAGAGCAATTTAATTTACGTCATGGCGTATCTATTTTTATTCAACAAGACAGTTCTATGAACTTCCGATCAAATTCGCTGGCCTCGGTGTGAAATTTATTCGACTCCAGCAGCAGTGTATGCTGTTGTGACTGTGGCCAGCTGGTTATTTTTTTTCTTTTTCGAAGCCTAGTGGGGTACCATTGTTAGCATGTCTTGTCATAGTATATTCTGAATAATTAATTGTCCTCAAGTTCACTAACCATCGGTCATATTTAAGCTTCGCCGAAGAAGAAAGGTTGGGGCTGAGTAGGAGTAGCAAATGGAAACATTTTTGGTGGTAAACCGGAAGCGGCCTTCGCTTTTCTTTTAGCAATTCGTTACATGCCACAAAAGAGCTTATTGTGCTAAAAATAACAGAGACAAATTGATTGGCTATTCTTGGTCCGTATTTTTTGCCAAATCGACTAAAAAAATTCCAATTATGAACTCATCCGTCAGCTGGGTGAAGTTTTCAACTTTTCTGCACGAAGGACCAGCGTTTCCCGTCTGTTGTTCGCATCGATTCCAGATGAATGCAGGAACGTCATCTGCTCAGGCTTATCCGCAAAATGTGCCACTGGAATGATGGATGACGGCGGTTGATGTTGGTGGCTTTGTTAGCAGTAGTTTTCTTCGTGACGTTCGCACTAGACGTTCGCGAGACATGTGTTCACATGCGGTACGCTGAAGCAATGCCGCGGGATGTTTTCAATATTCTAGTGAAAAAAAGGCAATGCTTCAAAGGACTTACATGAATGCATTACTATTTCTTTTGAATTGTTCTGAGAACTTTTTACTAAATGTTCCAATTGCTTCCTTAATTTTTACAATTATTATAATCCTCGAGCACTAGGAGTGTGTATAAATTATCACTAGTATTCAAAATTTTTCCGTACATTCGTCAATGCTCAAATCGCCAGAATCAATAACAACCCATCGCATTTCACGCTACTAGTTACGTCATCTCAATAATTTCACCGACATTCACTGTACGATCGCTATTTCGTAATTAAAAGTAAACTTGCAACAAGTAGGTTTATCAAAATCATAGGAAAAGTTTTCATGACACGAAATGCCATACTACATACTTTTCTACATCGTCTCGGCCAGCAACTCCGGGGTGTGTTCTTCCGCTCGAAGTCACCGACGCACCGATTATGCGAACAAACTTTTCCCTACAGCACTGTTTTAACCATCATCCTAGACTGTAACGGAAACTAACTATATTGTTTGTTCTGCGTTTTTTTTCCACACTCGCCCACATGCGTTTTATATCACACACACACTGACAAACACGAACGCAAACGCGTACGCGCGCGCTTGTCTGTGTTTGGAAAACCGAAGGTCGCAAGCGTGAACTTAACAATCTGTACCAAGTGATCTATTATGGTGACTCCCAGGTCGAGGTCGGCAAACCGTTCACGATATCGTGCATCATCTCGATCACCGACCCGGTCGAGTGGCACAAGGATGGTGAACCGATCCGAAAGCACAGCAACATTCGCCACGGCAAGGACGAACATTCCTACATCGAAAGCGAGATGGGAATCGCAGGTAACGCTCCGTCCGGGACGGGAGTGAGATCGATCGCGTCCCGCCGATAGACTCTTAGTTGAGCAACTGCTGCTGCTGCTGGGCATAGACCTAATCGGTGCTCGCTTTTTGCGCTCAATTTTTCTTAGCCATCATCTTCCGTCATTACAGTTGACAGTCATTGCGTAGAGAAATCATCATGCTGCGTACGATTTAGCTTGCCGTTTTTTGTTTTTTCGTTTGAAAACAATTTGTTGGGCTTTCCAAAAAAAATATCACATTACTTAGCAAATGTTAGTAAATTTTTTATTTATTTAAAAAAATAGCAAATGATAGCAGCAGCTATAACCGTCACTGTTCAGCATAGTAACAATCGGCAGTATCCCAAATCGAATTTTTACACCTTGCTGGTTATAGCTGCCGCCGAAGAGCAAGTTAAAATTGTAAATATTAGAAAACGAATTAAATGAATTATAGTAGCAGGCATCCGCGTGTCAGCAGTAAAGCAAATTTTGAATCTTATTGCAAGCTTTTTCCAGCTGCCACTACTGGTAATTAGAAAATGCAAATTTGCGTGTGTATGTTATCATGCATTGGCAAACATGAACACTGATAAAAACGTGTTGTGAAAAAATAAAAAAAAACTTGTGAAAATAATGAATATATCCGGAATTTACGCAGTTTTTTTACGCGAATTCCAGAATTTACGCAGTATTTGTTTTGCTCGGGTTGCTGAATTTACGCGGGTTTTTTTACGCGGATTCCGGAATTTACGCGGTTGTTTTTTACGCGGCACGTATCCCCCGCGTAAAAAGCGACTTTAGTGTAATGTATTGTTTATTATTTTTTCTATTCTGAAATGTTTTTAATCTCGTTATTTATTTCCACAAAATATAAGCAACCATTTTAATCGACCATTACTAATCTGGCTTAAACTACTTTGCACAGATGTTTCTATGGGTTAAACATTTTATTTCGTGCTAGTGGGTTTTTATTTTATCACGAGTAATTTACGAAAAAGGTTTATATAAAAAGAGTATTGATTGATTACAAATATCTTTAGAGCCAGAATGGTTTGCTTGATCGGTATGACATTTTCGCCAAAACGGTAGACAATAATTCTGTCTTACCGAAAAAAATATACACTGTTGAAAAAAACGTATTTTTTCAACAAAAAACGTTTAAAAAATAAAATAATGATATCAAAAAGCTTATTTCATTTTTTTGCCTAAAAACTACAAGGATTAACTAAACATCGCCGGATGATCACAGCGAAATTAGAAACGAAAAAGTTAAAATTAAAAAATTAGAAAAAAAAATTTTATGCCAGAACGGTTTGTTTGATTGTAATCCGAGGAGTATAAACGTCAAATTTTGCCCACCAATCATAAATTCATCACGGAACAAAAAGTGGGACATTGGTTTGTGACGAAACGCATGGTTTCAGCGTTTCGATGTCTTCTAGAAAGCTTCTCAGTTTTGTAAGTACCTTATTTGGATGGCTAACTTTTGGGTTTAAGAAATAAACTTACTTATTTCTTGATAAACTTAATAACTTTCTTCCGACACATTGTAGAACTAACTATTTCGAGCAAGTTTGTGAAAGATCGAAGAATTGTATCTCTTAATCTGACACAGTTATAAAGTATAAAAATAAAGCATCTCATTGAAATGTATTTATTTCACCATTTTTCACTGTTCTACAAAGTTCAAACTAAGATTAGTTGTCACATTTTTGTAGAAGAAAGTGTATCGCTATCTCTTAGTTTGGATGAGTTATAACTGTTTTTGCAATTTTCAAATGACAATAACAACTTGTAAACTTACTCAAATTCAATAAAAATTGGAAAATCAACTTCCCTAGTGAAACTCTTGAAGTTTTTAATACTTATTTGAAAAAATTTGACATCCCGATTTTTAGTGATCCGTTTCACGAATTCTGACCCTATAAAGTCTTCAGCAAAGTTGTAGGCAGTAATTATGTCTTTCCAGAAAAAAATATACACCGTGAGGCAAAAATTCAAAAAATATAAAAAAAGAACACCAAAATAAAATTTTTAACTAAATATACACTGTGAGCACCCTCCCAGCTGGTTTCGAGGTACGATGTTGGTCAGTAACAAGCCAGTCATCGTAGGTTCGAGTCTCGGCTCGGGAGAGACTGTTAGCACCAAGGCTTTGCTTTGTTTTTATACACTGTGAGCTAACCAATGTTAGTTAACTGAACTTGGGAATAAAACATTAAAAAAATAAAATTTGTGAAAATAAACAAAAGTTTTTTTTTCTCATTTTTTACAATTTATATTTACTTTTGGAAGGACAAAATTATTACCTACAACTTCGCGATGACACTACGCACTAATCAAACAAACAGGTTTAGCTCTATGAATATTTTTAACATTAATAAACACTCAGGTCAGTCAATTGGAGTCACATGTTCTTTCCGTTAACGAGAAACCTAACTTAGAGCGTTTTTCTTGAAAGGACTGCCTAATTATGATAACACTGTGCTACAGCAATTTAGAACTTTTGTAGTGACCTACTGTAGGTTGTAGTTCTTGCTGAGTGTAACATAGAAATTTTCCAAACACCCCTAAAATTTGAAGTTATGGACAAAATATCGTTTTTTGGACTACAGCGCATACAATTTATTTTAACTCAGTCATTTCTCAACCAATGTTTAATGTTTTAGCAATTTTGGGAGGGAGAAAGATTGAAAAATACTAGAAATCCACTAGCATTTTGAAAATATATTTGAAAACGAATCAAATAGGGTTGTTTTTGTGAGTTGAGTTTTGTTGACTGATTTTTGACTGAGTTATACATTTTTCAACAAAAACATAATTTTGTCTTCTATCGCACAATTTTTCACGGTGCTACAAATGAAAAAAAATATGAACCAGTGTATGTTATAACTCTTGTCGAGTGTTAAATTTGAAGTTATGGTCAGAACTCCGTGTTTGAACCTCAGCTCACATTTTTATTTTTAACTCGGTCATTTTTCAACAGGTTCTTTATATTCTGGCCATTTTGGAAAGCTGAAAAATAGGGCTTTCACAACATGTGAAATGTCCCTGGGGCCATCCACATACCACGTGGACAGCTTGGGGGGGGGGGGGGGTGGAATGTCCACGGTCCTTACAAAAAAAAAACGAATTTATATGGGCATTTGTCCACTGGGCGGTGGGGGGGGGGGTAATAATGGTTAAAATTCTGTCCACGTGGTATGTGAACGGCCCCTATCATTTTACCTATTTATAAGGAGAAGTTTTAAAATAAATAAAACAGTATGTTTTTTTCTGAATTTTTTCAACTATGCTGCAAATTTTTAGATATTTGCGTAATAAAAGAGCTTGAGTTGCTGTGGAGTTTTGAAAGTACAGTTAGTGCCGAATATAATAGGTGTTGGCTAAAAAATCGGATATAATTTGACTGAGAAATGATTGCATGAAATCTACAATTATGGTGGAAATCTACGATTTCATCAAAACGTATCTCAGCCAAATTATAAAAGATTTTCAAAACGAACGCGACTAAATTTACGTTCCAAACTCTACAGCAATCAAAGCACATTTATCACAAAAATGCTTGAAAACTTACAAATAAATTTGATAAGAATCCGAAACAAACACAAACTATCTAATTTATTTAAATCAGCTCATTATATATAAGTAAAATTTATTGACATATCTATATGTTGTGAAAGCCCAATTTTTCACCTTTCATAAACGGCCAAAATATAAAAAAACCTGTTGAAAAATGACCGATATGAAAAAAAAATGTGAGCTAAGGTCCAAACACGGGGTTTTGAGTGTAACTTTAAATTTTAGAAGTATGTATTTGAAAAACTTCGAGGATGGGCGCAATTTTTTTTCCATTCGTAGTACCGTGAAAGAATTGGGCGATAGAAGCCAAAAAATCTCTTTTTTCTTGAAAAATGTATAACTCATCCGAATATAACTCATTTTCAGAAAACCAACCCTATTTAATTCGTTTTTGTTTGTACTTTCAAAACGTGTTTTTCTTGCAAAAATAAGTGACACATTTCATGTTGAGTTGGAGAAATTGCACGAAAAACTATAAAAAGCACTCTCAATAAAGAAAATACATAATCAATCTCCTGAAAAGCATCCTTAACAACTCTGCTTTTTGTCATTACTGAACGGTTATGGCCTCAGAGTTAAAAAAGAATGTCAAATATAATCATTTTCAGTATTTTGACATGAAAGTTCAGCTAGAAGTCATCTCTTGACAATTCAACTTATTTTATTACCGTCTTCTTGGAGCCACCAACAAGTTTTTGTTAGAAAAACTTTTTTTTCTTAAGAGTGCCCACCTCGGTTTGTTCGGGAGAAATTTATGTACAAAATTGTCTATCGTACAAACTTATTTTGAAAAGAAAACTGAGATAACCGATTAAAATAACTTTTGGTTTTTAAAATACATTTTTTTCAGTGTAGAATCCCAAACACAATTTAGTCAATATTTTTCTATGAAAGACAATTTTCTAAAAGTTATGCTTTGACAATTTTTCTCTATCTTTTGTCATTATTAATATATATCGATTTATAAAAAATCCAACATTTGAAAAAAAACTGAAGCTTTTTTTATAAAACGAATATCGATTTATGAAAAAAGCTTCAGTTTTTTTCAAATGTTGGTACAGGTAATTTCTAGGTAAAGTTTCATTCAATTCTGAGAGGGTGCTGCCTGCCCCTTAATCGAGTTGACCCGAGTTAAATTAGTCGGGATTCAGAAAAAATACCAATAACACAAAATGCAATCTTTTTTAGAACAACATCCGTGTGAAGTTTCAGCCAAATAAAAAGTGTTAAAAATCAGATTGGGGATTTTTTCTTAAATGAATTGCTCAGAGGTGTGTTGCGATTTTTCCACACTAGAGTTTCAAGTCTGGAATAGTAGAGTAGTAGAAATAAAACTTTCTGTATCAAGAAATAAAATTTATTGGCGAAATCAGCGCAATTTTCCATTTTTTCTCGAGTTTAGTTTACAAGGCATTTCCTAGAACAATAATTTAAATACATATCTATCATTTTTAACAAATATTTTGGATATCGATCCAGTGATTCAAAAGTTGTAAGATTTTTTAAAGTTAGGTCTAAATGGTAATGTAACAATTTTTTGAAACACCCTAACTCAGAGCTTGAAATAAAAATGCGGAGCTTGTAAATATATGATGAATTTAGAATGTACAGTTTATAAGTTTTGTATTGGGTAATATTCGTGGAAGTTGAATAGAAACGAACCATTCCAAGCGGAGTCGCCCTGAAAATGCTAAAATCTAAAACGAACATTTTGATGCTGAAAAAAAAAAATACTTGCAAAAATAGTGTTTTTCTGATATTAACCACGAAAAATTGTTACCATTTAGAGACTTTTCAAATTTGTTACAAGATGAATTTTTCAAAAGACCACTACTTCACGTGTCCCATGCCATGTTTTTTTTTAATGGAGACGCCTTGTATCCTATAAACACGATTACATCTACTGAAGGTTATGCGGCTCCATTAAAGCATATTTGTGAAGTGAGAACTCCTTGATCATATAAATCATGTACAAAAACTCGTCGATTCTGCAACCTAAAACCAACTTGACTAATCATAGTTGCTGTATCCTTTGTTTTAAAATTTAAGTCGTTTAACTGCATATGCATAAAAAACTGTTTCAAATTTCCGTTATGCAAAACACAAGCAGCAAATTACTTGAATTTATCACAATAACGGTAAATCGATTCTAATTGCTTTGATTTTGAAGTTTTGTTTAAAACAATAAATTGATGTTTTATGAATGATATTAAACAACAATAGTTTCAACAAAACGCATGTACAATTATTACAATTGCTCCAATTATGTATTACGCTCCAATTCATTTCCCGTTTTGTTCAATTACCCGTATCGCTTAGATTTAAAATCTTTGCATTTACCAGCAGCAGCAGCAACAATCGTTTATAAAGCTCAATCGAATAGCACGCTTCATGCAGTAGTTTCAACCATAGATTTATTTTCTGCCTTTAAATTGTTAGAAAAAAGAACCATTGACGCTAGCATGCACAGAACTTTACAACGAAAAAAAAAATCAAATAAATTGGAACCAATTGGAAACCATACAGTGGCTTTGCTTTGGAATTCCCGTCAATGGTTCGGGCCCTAGGCTCTCACTGGTCGGCAATGGCATAGCAGCTTCCATGCATCATCTCTAGTTGCACTTTGCTCTGTGGCCATTTTGATACTGACCCATTACATCCCCTTTCTATCCGAAGGCAATCGGGACAAGATCGAAGCCACGATTAGCGTTCAACGGGCTTTGCCGAAGCACCAGGGTCGCTATCAGTGCAATTCACTGTACAAAAACTATCACATGCTGTACGTACATCGCAACGGATCGCTTGGCGGGGGCAGTATTGCCATCGGCACGAATCACGATAAAACTGCTGCCGTACTAGACAAGCTGGACGAGCCTGTCGTGGGCCCACTACTGCTTACAACAATTAAACCAACCTTGATTACCTCAATCGCAGAGCCACATCATCCATCATTGTCAACTGCTGGCTCGCTAGTGCCGCTCGATGTTCACACAATTGGTCTGGAGTCGGACCACAGCCCGCATCACCATCGCCAATCGTCCCAATCGCATCACCACCACCTTGCTGCCGGTGATAAATTTACGAAACCTAACGACAAACCGAAAACCCAACATACTTTTAATGGGAATCAAAACCAACCAGAAGACACCAAAATCCGCTCGAATGCACGAGACGAAGACGAAAGTCCACCATCTGGCAATCAACTTGAGAAGGGCGGCAAGGGAGATGGATACTCGGAAACGGCTAGAGCTGGCAAGGACAGAACGGATGTTATGATTGTCAATAAATACAATGAAAAAAATGGCGTTACCATTCCTGTGGAAGATGTAGACGTTGCTTCTGGAGAATTCTCTATACCCCTTGAAGAAAAGGGAGAAAAATCTGACGCTACACTAAAACACGTTCACGTCCAAGTAGCGCTGCCGGATGATGACCGTGACGATAATGACGACAATGACGATTATGGTACCTCCATTGTAATCGAAAGCAAAGACGTCTCAGTCGAGGACGGTATCGACAAGTTGATACTGAATAAAAGTGAGATTAACGGCATCATTCGGGTTGATATCGAGGAGGAACCACCCCGCCGGCATCACACCGGTCTGGTACAACCACCCCGCAAGTTGGATCGGATCCAAGATGAGAAAATGATGATCGTTGATTCAGTTCTACCAACCGGCATCAGCAGCAGCAGCAGCAGCGGCAGCAGCAATTTTGAAACCACTAGCAGCACTGCTACCACCGCTCTTATGTTAATGCCCACTATTTCGGTTACGATTCCAGCCAGCAGCACAACAATAGGTGGCTCGACTACGAAACACGGTGACTCTGCACACGCGGGACACGGCAACGAAGGACATCACCACCACCACCATCACGAACACGAACAAGAACACCGTCAGCATGCGGCCAGTGCGGGTGAGGATCGTTCAATGCAAGCTTTCGCTTGACTTTACCTTATAGCTAGACGTCTGAGTTTTGTAAAATTGCGCGAAGCGCCTACGTACCAGAGTGCGCAGTACAAGTCTTGCAATGTTGTGTTGTTTTTTCTCTAGATTTATTTACGTTTTTCTATTGTTATTGAAGATTTTGTTTAGTAAAAAAAATATTTTTTAAATATCCCTTGCTCGCTTCGTTCTTTTTTTTTTAAGTCTCACCCTTAGTAGCAGCCATTTTTTCTCAATCTTACGCTAAAAACACATTTACACGCTCGTAAAATGTTGTCTAGAATGATAGGCGAATTTTTCTAGATTTTCGCAGTTTCAGTATTTAGCACTAGTTGACATAGGTCGTAATTCGATGTGTGCTTTTTTATCTTTCTAGATAAGGAATTGATTTTGTAAACAAAACGATAATAGATAGTCAGTTTTCGCAGTTGTGGTTATGGGAAAATTTTATTGCTTTTGATTATTTCAGAATTTGCCCTTGGAATTAGCGATTGTCAGTGCTTACCCCCATCAGATGCCTTGAACAAAAAAGTCATGTAGTGAACTTTGCCATTGGTATTATAAACAATGTTAATACATACGCATTTGAATTTGTGACAAATGTATTTCTAAAATACTACAACAATTTTGGATACTCTAGCATTCCAGTGAAGGTTAATTTTTCATTCCTTTAACACTTATACTTAGATTAAATTTTGTATTGTTGTTCTCGTTACGAATAGAAAAGTTGAAACTTTGAAATTAAGAACCATTTGATCAATGAATGACAGTGTAACTATTTTTCTTTTTTTTACATTTGGGGGCAAAAAATATGATTGTGAAAGTCACATTACACTTTATTTACAATTTTTTTCCATTGTCCAAATTTCTACTCTTAGATACGACATAGAAATCAACCTTGACAACCAGCGACGTTACGTTACCTTTAAAATATAAAAAAGTATCCTATTTATTCTACTATACTGAAAATGTTTTACGGAGCCAAACATGGATTCCTACCTTCAGTAAGACCCTAAAAAGGTGCACAAAAATTTTCAACAAAGGTTTTGTTTGCCTCACTCTTCATTCCAAAAACCGTAGGTTTTTTTTTTTCATGTCAAAGAATACAGGTTAATCTTATAATGATAGTGATTTTTTGTTACTCAAAGAATACACTTTACAGCTATGCATACCGCAAAACAGTACTGCCATAAATTCGGTGCATAGTCTATTTAAATATGTGCCGTATCTCCGGGTTTTAAGTAAATTCAAAACTTTGATCAGTGCTAAATCGCCGTCTATGAACAAAATTAGACTAACGCTCAACGAAAATATTTCTTTCGAAAAAGCATTAAAATATCGTAGATATAAATATCAGGTATTTTTATAACGTTCGTTTTTCAGTACTTTTTGAATTCGCAACTAATCGAAGAGCGAAATTTGGAATGCTACATAAATGCATACTACTCTTCTATACAGATTTGTACATATTTTTAACAAAATTCCACATTTTCAGTAAATTAAAAATAATGCGGGGACATCGAATATCATCCGCTCGCAAGTTAGTGCTAATGAACGACTAATACCTGACATAAAACTAAACCAAAATACTATCGATCTGAAACATGACTAAAATTTTCATTTTCATATTGAAAAAAAATACAATAAAAAATATGAACAATGATTATTGTGCCTAGAAATTGCATAATATGAAGTACATTCAAGTTAGAAACTTAACCATAGGAATTTAATCATGAACAATTCTGGAAGGACGCAGTTATCATTATATGCCGAAGAATCAACTGAAAACCACAACTTTGAAAAAATCAAAAAATCTGTCATATTGTGCTACTAACTGCCGAATCGACATTAAATTTGTTTTCTACTCAAACGCATGCGGGAAATGTAAAATCCTGAAATAAGACTAAACATCATCACTAAACTTTCATTGCTTAGGGCATGTGGCATCGTGTTTTCATCCTTACTCTCATGCACTTTCTGCATTTCAAAACTCGCGCTCTCTTTCTCTGTCGAAGCTTGTTGACGAATTCGATACATCTCTACTCTAAAAATCAATCTAAATTCCACGTTGCTATGCTAACAACTGTTTGCCTTGTCTTTCATAAACAATGTATTGTCATTCATGCTGCAAAACCCGCCAAAGCTTTAGCAATCTTTTGAAGCTTGCTATTCGAGAAAAAATGGCTTTCTTTTGTTTGAAATTGGTGAAACTTCAATCTTTCTGTGAAATTCGAAAAAAAAAGTTTAGCTTTAGTTATCCCAACTGTTATTTCCATTTATCAAATGCCAGTTTCTTAGGCCAATAAGCTACTGCTACGTACTGTATTGTATAAATGCTATATTTTGTAATAAATAAATTTTGAACTATTTTACACTCTGCATTTTTTACTTATGCCAATTTGAACCCCAAATATAAAACCGAAAGCAGTTGTTTTTGGTTTGGCTTTTGCGTTAAACGATGTCCGTACCGCTCCCAGCCCCTCTTAATTCGCCAACAAGCTTTATAAACGAGACCGCAGTTTTATCTCTTTTCAATTTTTAGGCATGGTTTGAGGTGAACGTTATTTCTCGTAAGTACCGTTCCAGTAAATTTTGTTTCTTTTAGAATTTGGCCGCATACAATTTCCGATTTATTCATGAGAAAATAACATACAAAATTGGTAAAAATATGTTTTTGGGGGTTTTTTATTAAACTTCAAGGAAATTACTAGAAAAATTATGTGTCTGCTGTTCTGATGAATTCTCGAATTGTCGAATACCTTCCACCAATTTCTGCACAGTGGCAACATCAACCGTATCGGCCATTTGTTTCCACCACTTCGCCATATCACATGATGTTTGGATTGATTTGCCACACTTCTTCAATTTACGCTTGGCTATTGCCCAAAATCTTTCGATGGGACGAAACTGTGGGCAGTGGATTAATCCTTTTTTCGATAACTTCAATATTAGTCTGCTTGTACCATTCCAATACATCCCGGGAGTAGTAGATCGGAGCTAGCTAGATCGGATCGGAACTTCACGGGGCCTTCGTGTGACTGAATGAACCAGAGCCTGACAAAGTCATTTTCAATTGACAATTATCAGGTTAAAGTGACGCTTTGACCCGTCGCTTTCAATTGAAAAGCTTTTGTATCATTTTCGAGCACTTTGTGAGTCACATGACACACAGCCGAAAGCTCTTTCTGTGATTCTGACAACTGAAGGGCTTGGAATTGATACAAACGCTTTTCAATTGAAAGCGGAGATTATCACTATCACTCTCACATGACGAATCTCAATTGAAAATGGCAATGAGCGCTGACGGAGACAGAAAGCTTCCATACAGTATATATATAAGAAAGAGGAAGGAAATATTGATCGGAACTTGCGTAACGTATTTATTGGATGCCATTGCTGTTCTAACTACGGCCTGCGGTATTAGAAAACTACCATCAAACGACGCGATGCGGTGCTAATTTCAATTGAGACGCTGAAGGATAGGAAAGAGTCTCTCCCTCCGTCACTCTCTCCGTCGATTGAAATAGCCATTAGTTTCATTTGAAATGATCCGTAAAAAGAAAGAGGGAAAGAGAGAAAGAAGTGATTCATTGATAGTATCCGAAAGGAATCAAGGGAAAATGAAACTGTTCGAACATTGTTTGGTTTCGAAAATGTAGAGCCCTGGGATGAACGGCAAAACTATCTCCTATCGACGCTTCTTCTTGTAAAATTGTCCATTCATGGTTGCTCCAGTGATGAAAACTTTTGTCTTATTTCCACAACTACAGATGGCTTGACAAATCATCAACTTGCGGGTGAATTTATCCACGAAAATGAATTTGAACCTACCTGGAGCATTCCCCTTACGTTTAGCAATTTCCGACCCGGAATTTGTCCAAAGTCCATTTTAACATATGTTTCATCGTCCTTCAAAATACAGGCGTTGTACCCTGTCAGGACTTGCTCGGGCTTTGGCAACCAGGTTCTGTGTCAGTGTCCTGTTGGGTTTGCTGGCATGATACAACTGTAATCCTCAACGCATACAGATTCAACGAACTGTACTATGTGCTGCATTGTACCTTTTCGGCTAATCACGGAGGGAGATCCCAGGATTATTCCGGACTGCCCTGATGACCTTCGCTCGTTGTTTCCGGTCCAATGTTTCACTTCTACGTTTGATTTGTTTTGCGCGATCCACCGTCAAAGTGTCCCGGTAACGTTCGAGCACGGTATTCACAGTCGATTTCGGTAGTTTGAAAGCCTTGGCGATCATTCCTCCTGACCATGTTGGGTTTTCAACGTAGGTGTGCACAATTTTTTCTCGTCTCTCGCGTTCCATCTTGGATAACTTTTCAACGCGGGTACCAATCCTGACGAAATTATCACTACTAAGTGAACAAACCTTCCAGATCGAAACGCTGTCAATAGTTTCTCGGTAAGACAACTAGAGGCGCTACAGTAAATAAAAGAAAACGGCCAAATACTAAGTGGAACAAAGCTTAATGACGTAACCATACAAGGGTATTCCTAATACTGACTATTTTATAGAGGAGTGATTTGCTTATGTTACCTGAGCCAGCACGTATTTCTTAAATCTGATCCAGTGTTATTCGTAAAAGTTTTGCTCGTTCTCACTCGTATTTAGCTTCGATTGTTTGCAAGTGTAGATTCTCTATGAAACTTTCGATACGAACAATAATACACTCTTGATGCTAATTGGGTACACATGAATAAGCTTTTTCTAGTGGTTGTAAAACACAATCCTTCTCCGGCAAGCTCGAACGAAGGTTTTGTAAGATTAAGACCCCTGCGACTTTTGTTTTGATCTTTTGTGGTTTGGGCGATACCGCATGCTTCTCAAATATCCGAAATCACACAAGTCGAGAAAATTCTTGAAAGTAGTAAATCATCTGACTGCGTCTAAGCATTCACCAATTCCAAATAAATCAAAAATTGTGTTGAATAGTCACATTTGAGCATCGATAGTAACAAGTTTTTATGAAACTTTGTAAATGATTTATTTATGTACTTTTCAAACATTCAAAATACTATTTCTCATAATTTGATGGTGATGGCAAAAACTTTTTAATGCCTAATATTAAACCAAAACATGGCATATTTTCTAGAAAAAAATAATGAGAAATGGGAAAACTATGTCATAAAGAGATTAAAAAGATCACATGTTTCTTGATTGAGTATTATCGTTAAATGTTGGCTAAGTTTCTGGGAATCCAGTCACCACGAGACGCACTACGGTGGCTTAACTTGTTCCGTCAATTGTAACATCGATAACAAAGGTGGTTATGAGTTTTCTTTGAAGGTGTATCATCTTTTGAAACAAAAAGTTTTCGGTATACAATTTGCTTTTTGTTAGTAATAAAATTGGCATTATAAACAAAAGACGGTTTTTTTACGCTCGATTTTTGCTATTTATTTTAATTTTTGTTTTAAATTAGTATTATTATACAAAATTTTCTTAAATAATTTACATGTTTTATGACCTAAAATTTTGTTACAAATTTTGATTTAGCGACAAATTTTTCCATGCAAATGAAAAAATACAATCCTTACTTTTTTACGGACCAATGTTATCACTGTAGGACGGCTACGACTATTCTGGATTTTTCAATAACTTGAGTGTTGATATGAACTGCATTCAACCGATATTATATATTTATATTTTTTACTCAAATTCGCTTTTAATTATTCGCAGCCATACAAGCCGATGACAGTCACAACCAGTAACTAATCATTCCGTTTATTATTTTCATTTTTCAGAAATCCTACAGCCTAACTACGATGATCCCAGTTCTATTTCAAAGTTTTTCGACATTGGAAAAGCAATAACGCTCGGTTGTAATGTAACCAAAGAGGGTTATGATTTAAGTTGGTAAGTGATCAATTAGCTTAAATTTTAATTTCTAAGAAATTAGGAAAGACTGTGCAAATGATTCTTAGCTAAACATCGCAAGGCGTCTACTGAGTTGTAAATTTGTATACCAGTAAAAACTCCATACACCTCAAAATGTTGGTATACTGGGTCCTTCTCTTTTGCACTAGGGTTGCGAATCTAGCATAAATAACCTGTGTTATTGCAAAAAGCTATGTAAAACTAATTCGTGTTCTCTTTTGAAATCTTTCAAAACATGTTTCAAGAAATCGACCTGAAAGCTTTATTTTTATATAATTTCTTGGAGCAACACGGGTTTGCTTGTAAAAATAGATCCATGAAAACAGGAAACGTGCAAAAAAAAATCGTGTCTAAATATTTCGAGTGGTATATTGTGTCTCATTGTGCAATCCTGGATCATTCGAGACATAAATCATCAGCTTCTCAACTACAGCGGTTCTGAACGAAGCTACAAACCAAAGTGGTATTCAGTTTGCTTCACCGACAAGAATGCTCAAATTATCTGTTCAACGAGTAAATAAAAATTTTCTGAATGAGGTAGAATTGTTTATGTCATATCAACGTACAGCAGGATTCTAGATTTGTGCAATGAATTTTGCAATCCTACTCGATTTAAAAAAAAAAGTTCAATTTTCTTAACACGACCTTACACTTCTGAAAGGCCATTAAATCTACACTGCTTAAAATTCATACGATGCCGTCAATTTATTGTACACAACGGTTCAAAACACTTCGAGCGCAGGTGTTCGGAAAATTCATTAATTGCGCAAGCCGATGAATATGCTGAAGCCGCCGGTCCATTCCATTAGCATGTTACAACCACAGCGGTAGGACGCCCTTTATTGCTGCTGGGTACTACTGGTCGCTCTTCGTCAACTTTATGGGGAACAGCACACGGTACCACCGCTGTTTTTAATTCATTAACCACCAGCAATCGCCTGCCTATGTTGGTACAATATACGACAGAGCCGCCACGTGTGTCCGCGGTGGTGCATATTACGCGATCCTGCCAGGCTAAGGAAAAGGAAATCTCGTTAAACAATTTCCGCAATCTTCGGAACATTAGCATCCAATTAGTAGGGTTTCCGTTCTCGTTTTCCTACATTAAAAAATCATTGAGTTGCGAACTAAAGCAGTAAGGGATAAGACTCTTTTAATATGGGCAGTAAAATCAGTGCGAATATGAAAAGATTTCAACACAGTTGCACTCCAGAAGCTCAATCCGCAAAAAAATTAAAGGTTATAGCTATTCAACCATTCCGGTAAGTTTTGATGGTCCTAGCCTTAACTTTTTTTTTTCAAAGACTTAAATGAGTGTTCTCGTAAACATAACGTTGAAGCGACTAACGCGGCGAGCAATTACTATACGAACTCTCACGTAAGTTGACGCATTTTGGTAATGGCTAGGGGCACCAAAATTTATAGGAATGGTTGAATTTCTTTCATTTTATCCGGTTTGAGCTTTTGGAATGCCCTTTTTTTTATCGGCCAGTGTTATCCTTTCTTTCAAAATTGACAAAGAATATGATAAATTTTCATATTACGACAACTATTGGTTTCTGTTCTCTGTTTTTTGTGTTTCGAGAAATTGGCTTTTAGATTTCTAAATTATTTTTGACGTATAACTTTCTATTTATTCTCTGTAGTAAGAATGAGATGACCTGTGATGCTAGAACAGATTTTAAATGGTAATAACTAGTTATTTACGTGAAGGACTGGAATAAGCTTTAGATAGATAAAATGTAGAACAATTTTGTGGTACGTTGGTTTCACAGTAAAATAAAAATTACGTGCGAGCACGGCATGCAAAAACTTTAGGAATAGATATAACAGTTGTTCTGTGATATACCCCTCGTCCCGTTACTAATGTTTGCCTTAATGAGCCTATACTCATTATTTACTAATATTTGTCATAAATAATTAAGCTAATAATAAATCCCCCTCTTTAAAAAAATATATTAGAATATCATGTTTCATATCCAAACAAGAAAAATGAACTTTCCCAAAAAAATGAACCACCATTACCCCCACACCAAAAAACTCAAGTTGAGTCTCCTGGTAGTGAACTCATGCAAACAAAAAAATATAAAAAATTATTAATAAACGATTCATTGGTGTGTGTATTATAGTGATAAACACTTAACGATAAAATAGTAAACTAGGGATACCCAGTGTAACAGCATTATTTTGAAGGGATCCCCGAAATACATAAACATAATCCAAATTAAGTTGATCTACATATTATAACTATGAATTTACAAACATATTATAACTTTGAATTCACAAACAATTTCAAACAAGACTTCTGGCAGTTCATACGGCTTTTTATATTAGGAACGTACTGATTTTAGATTTGTAGTATGGTTTCAATTTAACTTTTAAATAAAATTCTACTGTTAATCGATTTCAGGTAATCTGGAAGTGTATTGAAAACGGAAGGACCGTAGATTCGCGTATTCGCATTTGACCAAACTTCGAGACCTTTCTAAATTATTAGCATGCCTAGTATTATAACAAAACGAAACAAAATAAGTTTGGGAAATATTCTAATTCTAAATATTCTATAGAGATGAGCCATTTTACATAACACAATATTCCTATTAAGAAAAATTGGATGTGAAAAAATATTTTTTTTTCAATCGAATCCTTTTTTCAAATTTAAAGTTTCTAATGAACTACCAATAATCAACCCTGAAATATGACGATTATATAAAACTGCCAATGTTGAACAAACATAAAATGTTTTCGAAGAACAAACATGCAAAAATGAATGTGTTACAATGATTTATAAATCAGCCTTAATGAATACGTAAACAATGGACATATATAGGTTTATCTCGAAACTTAGGCCTAATTCCTCAAAGACGCTAGCCATAAACTACATAGACTCAATTCTGGTTCTGACTTCGAGACTTTCGTCCATACATAATTTTGAAATATGTATGGAGCGTAGACTGTGGTCAGAACATCCTCATGACTGAAAATCTACGTTTATTAATTTCTCTGTATTTATATGGACGATTGAGGAACAGAGGAATGGTGTTACTAGAATCGCCAAAAACCTACGCTTAGAATGTGAATGGCCCTTGAGTGTTTACGTAAATCATGTAGGGAAACTGTTCCATTATTCATCTCAGCCCATATATTCATCTTATACAACATGGAATAATTGAAAACAAAAAAAAAACGAACATTTTCTCACTAAACTAATCTACTTATCCATGGAATGGATTCTTCTTAGTTCACTCCGGATTTTTTATAAAAAAAAATCTTCAAAAATTCACTTGAAAGCTCTAAATTTGGTGTTTTATTCGGGCATCCACACTCGAAAACTCATTTTTTTCGATCACCTATCTCAGAAAACAAAATCCGGGCATTGCTCTATACGGCTACAACGGGACTCGTTCAGCAGCCAACCAAAGTTTCTTTCATGATTAGCGGACCACTTTTTATTTCAATCACTAAACAAAATCAGTCACTACACTAAGAATACTTTAATCTTTAAAATGTTCACCTCAAATTTCCAAAACAAACTTTAATTTGCAGAAATAAATGAGATGAATTTTAACTGTATATATTTTCATCTGTTTTCACTGCGTCGAAGATAATCGAAAGTTGCCAAATAAGTTCCTGTTAATACGAAAAAATCATACTGAAAATGTTGAATTATTCCGACATAATTGACAAATCGACAGCACTGAGTGATTACCAAGGTTACCAATTTTGTACGTAAACAACGGCGGTTTTCGGCTCATTCATGAAAGTGTGAAGTGTGATGAATATGAGGGCGTCGTGAGATGAATAATTGAGCAGTGATTTAAGCTTTGAGATGAATATGGAAGCATTGTTAAAAATGGTTTGTTTCACAAAAATCAGGATAAATCTAGCTAAGTTTACTAAATTTACAATGCTGGGCGATTCCATGAGAGCATGTAAGCGTATTTTGTTTATTTGTTCAATGATTTCGTGAAAATTTGGTGTTTAATCCGTGCATTCTTCGTGAAAATCGGCTTAATGAGATGAATAATGGAACAAATACCCTATGGCTTTTAAAATTTTATATCAACACAGAGTGCAGAACAATATATTTTCCTAAAAGGAAGTCAAGTGTGCCCAAATGAAACATCAAGTCTTCCCTAGTGCGGATTTATTTCTGTTTTGGAAGTTTTAAGAAAAAATCTTGCTACTTGTCTTAAAAGTAAAATAATTAAGTGACTTTAATGATAATTAGTCACATGTATAGTCCATCCAAATCTACAATCCTAATTCCTTATCAGCTTTAATAATTTTTGATAAAATTTGACTAACATGACATCTTGAAGTAATACTTCCATTTGAAAATAGTGACTTTCTATGGCTTGTCGAGCTTCGTATTCGCAAGGTTACAGAGTCCGCTTTGACAAGCGAATGGTGATAGGTTCGAATCTTTGTAGAACCAAACCATTCGTTCGCAAACAGGACTTTAAGTATGGGTTTATTCTCAGGCTCTTCCCCACAAAATCTAATATAATGTATCATCATAGACATATCATCATAGATAATATCATAGACAGAGTGATAGCTTGCAAAAGGATATGATAGAATCGATAAGAAAGAAAGTAGGTTACTAAATCTGAATGAGAAGACAAAAAGTACTATAACTTCCCTCCAGACTTAATAACCACTGATCTAAAGCTTCGATAATATCATAGACTATAGCACGTTATATGCTTTTAGAGTGATAGCCTGCAGGAGGATACGATAAGGTCGATAAGGAAGGTAGTAGGTTACTAAGTCTGAAGGGGAACACAAAAAGCACTATAACACGGAGCAGGTTACTTCTCAAGAAGTAGCACTGCAAAATGATAAAAAAGAGAAATGTGCAAACAGCAATAACGTCCGGACAATGCCACAATAGATCAAACAACTAATGGTCGTAGTGGGGTCCACACAAAAAAAAACAAAAAAAAATGGCTTCCATTAAGGTTTCCTTTGTCTTTCTTCACATTTGTCTAACGTTACTTTAGCTACTGTTTCGACTAAAATGCAATAACATATAACTCAAAATTATGGATTACTTAGTAGCAAATTTGTCGATGAATCTTACGCATATCTAAAATTGCATTTTTCAAGGAAGTCTTCTCATCAGTGGCTTTAGAAAAGGGTGTTTTTAGTTGATAAAAGTGACACATAAAAATCACTGAATCAAGTGCCAATTGGAGCAACTTGGGGTACATTGAACCTATCAGCTCAATAGGTCCACAGCTAATAGATTGAATATGCCCCCAATTGCCCTAATTAGTATTGACGATAAGTTTAAAAACGCATCTTGACATAGAACGAACAAGGTATATTTTACCCTGAAGATGTCACTGATCAGTGAAGAAACGTCAGATACTACGATTGAACTCATTCTATTTCTTTGAGACTGCTTAACCGTAAACCAACCCAACGCACTATGGTCAGAATCGTAAAATTTCACGACAAAAATCTGTATGTCGGAAACCATTAATGCTAGAAGTTTTATGTGTTGTAGTGAATTTCTCCATAAAAAAGGTCTATCTTTTGGTATAGATGATTCCTAGGGTGGTTCTATTATACACAAAACAGAAATTGTAACATTTTTATCTTATGAAATAGAGCAAAAATTTCTTTCACAAAGTTATAGATAATTTAATTGTATGACATTTTGGGTAAAAAAATTATTGCTCTATCTTGTTTTTGCACTGTTATATCAGATAAATATAGCGCACAGATAAATATAGCAGCCTTCGGCATGCTTTGTGATATGACATTCAATATGTACTTGAACCTATACTGGTGGTATCCTATGCCTGCCACACTTCATAAAATTTTGGTGTACTATACCAAGTTGACCAGTGTTTCTTTTTCAATTTATAATACTTACTCTGCCAATTAAGCAGCCAAGTATTGATTAGAGCTTATCTCGAATACATTTTATTACGCGGGTTCCGAGATTCACGCAGTTTTTTCATGAATTGCAGAGCGAGGGTGAATTTCGGGTATATGCGATTTTCAACACGAATTTACCGTTTTACCTTTGTTATACTAAACAAAGGTTATAAAATCGGTCGAAAAACGCAAAATGGATCCATGATCCGGAGGGCCGAATCGTATATACCATTCGACTCAGCTCGACGAACTGAGCAATGTCTGTTCGTGTGTATGTGTGTGTATGTGTGTGTGTATGCGTGTGTGTGTATGTATGTTGTCTGTATGTATGTGCCGCAAAATACTAACGCACCTTTCTTACAGAACGCAATATCCGATTTTAATGATCTTTTACGCAAACGAAAGCTACTGTGCTCCCCCAGAATGCTACCGAGTGGATTTTCGATTAGTGGCTTAGATTTTGAAATTTTGATCAAAGAGTATAATGGCACGGAGAGCCATGTGTTGTATACCAATTTACTCAGATCGACGAACCGAACAATTTATGTATGTTTGTGTATGTGTGCCTGTACGTATGTATGTGTAAATATGTAGTTCATATGTGTAGTATATCAAAATCGACCCAAAAAAGAAAAATAACAAAAAGAACTCTCTTTACAGTACGCTTATTCCGATTTTGATGTTCGCATGCTCAAATGAAAGCCCCAGATATCTTTGAAAATCATACTGAGTGCGATCTTTTATTGGTTGCTTGAACTGTACAGTTTTGACCAAAGTATGTTTTAGACATGGGATAATTTACTTTCTGGATAATTTTTCTCCCTCACTGCTCTTTCCTCTTCTCTATCCCTCTTTTTTCGTATCGCTATTTATTTCTCAAAAGAAATCAACAGTCATGGACAACTTTGCATAATCTTTACACTCTTCGTAGTGCGTCTTAACTGGTGTAAATAAATTTTCCTTTTTCTTGGAAATTTGAACCAGATTTTAGAAGAAACTGCAATGCTTACTTAGCTCCTTTTCTTCCGAAGATCCCGTTCTCACTTATTATAAAATATATACTTTATTTAATTGTACGTATTTAATTGTAATTGTACGTTGAACCTAGATTTGCGAAGAGTAAGAAACATTTACAGCTTTTGGGAGCCAAGCATTGTAGCAAAATCTGATCCCACAGTTTGCACAAGAGAAAAACACAAATAAATCACTGTTTTTTTGCAATGCCACGTTTTGAACAGCTGGGAAATTTTTCAGGTGAATACTTATTTTATGTATTAAATTTGTGACCAGGAATCTAAAGTAGCTGGTAAACGTAATCGGCAAAATAAGGAAAAAGTGTTGAAGCAACTCTACATGGCTATACACGTTTACTAGTGTGCGCAGGAGAAAAGTCACTTATCTCTATGAATGATACAATATGCTCATGTAAGATATCAATATTGCTTTCTAATTTAAGACTAAGCGCAAACAGAGTATCCATGTTATTCCACTTCCCGTTATAGCAGTAAGATTTAAAAAGTTATAGCAGTAAGATTTATTTCGGATTTTTTCATACAGCCTAGGCCTTCAAAAACAATAATGTTCTCGCCTACACTCTGAAAATCCAAAATTCTCAAAGATCGTGGAGAACCTTTATATTTTCAGATAACGCATTGGAGATAGAATTAAATTGACGACTTTCATCAATAGCTATATTTTTTTCCTGTATAATTCTAAACTATATTTCGAGAGCAGGTTTGTAGAAGTTTGCTTCAATTCGTAAAAAAAACTTGATGCTGATTCATAAATCTAGGTCCTGCGATTTCTGAAAATAAAGCGAATAAGTAGAACCGCATTAAAATAACATACATGTTTGCTATTCTAGTGTGAAATCAGCATCATTGTTATCTATTACTGTTTCCCCACGTTCGATTATCTCAAAAAAAAATTCAATTACCTCTAGCCAGCATTTAAAAATTGGTTTGTGATCGAAAAAATAAGACTCATGTACTCCAGTGATAACATTCATATAATTTGCAAAAACCACGTCAAGCTTTAATTCAATGATCGTCTTTGGTTAACTCTCTGAAAACTATCTTTACAATTCATTTCATTCATTATTGAAATTGGACTATTGTGGTATACGATTTGTAAGTGACTGGCCCAATGTGTATAAAGTAATAGTTAGTATAAAAAAGGTTTCTGCACCACTAGGTGGATTAATTTAGGTTTTTATAATATTTCTACTTAAAATGATTTTAATAAAAGTGTTGGTTGAAAAGGAGCTCGCTGCCTCAAGGTTACAGAGTCCACTTTGACAGGCGATTGGTCATGAGTTCAAATCTTAGTATAATCATATCGTTCGGTGTCAAATAGACATTTACGGATGGGTTCATTCTCAGACTCTCTCCCGTCCTCCACCTTGACCCTTCCCTTACGCCATACTAAAAATAGATTGAATAAATATTACACCGCCATGCAATTATAATTGCCGATACAGGTCGGACTCGATTATCCGGAGACTCGATTATCCGGAAACTCTATTATCCGGAATTCGATAATCCGGAATTTTAGACTCGATTATCCGGAATTTTATTTTTTTGGTGTCCGTTTTCAATTTTTATTCCAAAATTTTGCCTTTACCATCCCTTCTGGCATATTTGTTACCATTTGGGTCACTTCCGGCATGTTTGGGACATGTTCGAATTGCGTGAAAATAATCAATGTCCATTTTTTTTTAATTTTCAAAATTTTACCCCCTTTCGCCTCAGAAGTAACTTCTGGTTACGCCAATGCATCATACAAGTTAAATAAAGAAAAGAAATAGTTATTTTATGTTTGTTAATCGCAAAATTTCAGAGTTTTTTGAGTGATTTGATTATTCAGAAAACTCGATTATCCAGAATAAAAAAAAATAGATGTTCCGGATAATCGAGTCCGACCTGTACTTGGCAGGAGTAACTAACGATGCTCGTTAAAGAAGAACAGTAGAGTTGAGCGTAGAGAGTATAAAAATCCGTCACTTACAAAGGTGACATAAGTACCTTCCTTCCAGTGACAGTCGTTAGAGATGCAGAGGTAAACTCGGTCCCTGGCAATAACGATTGTAAAACTTCCTTTCCTTCCTTCCCTAACCAACGGTAAGGACGTAACCAGCGCCGTTATCGATCTATACAAATCGAGAGCCACTGGATTGTTATACCGTCAGGTTTGTTTTACGCGTTTTTACGTGGATTTTTTTTACCAAGTTTTTTATGCGGATTTTTGAATCAACGCGTTTTTACGCGAATTTTTGAAGTAACGCGTTTGTTTACGCGATACTGCGCTAATTTAAAACATTTTCCGCCGATTTCCATATAAATTTTCACGGCTCAGTATGATACTGTTCTAATTAAAAAAAAAATGACGAAGAAAATTTTTACCGGTTGTGGAAACCGTTTTACCGAACAGTGGGCCGATGTGTAATAAAAAAAATATTGTTGAAGAATTCTAGAAAATATGATTCCATTGAAGTTTGTTCTCTATGTGATACAAGAGCTTCAAAACATTCAGAATATACATGAACATTACATTGTTTACAGATGAATAGTGCGGGTTAGTGACAATGTAGGATTCCGATGGAATGTTTGAGAAAAACTTGATCTTCAAATTTCGTTTAGCGGTAGGACTCAAAGGTTTCGTCTTTTCGAAAGGAGTCCCTAGCAAAATTTCAGCTCAATCGAACTTCGGTAAGTCGTGACCACTGTTCGGTAAAGCGAACAGTCATTTTCAACCAAGTAACGCGCGTTGTAATGCTTGTGAATTATTTATATATAGCACAAAAATAATTTCATTAGGAGCTACTTGAATATATCAATATATAGAGTTTCAACTATCTTCTTAGTTAAAACAAATATTGAAAAATTGTGTTTTTGAACACATTTGTGCGAAACGCTTCCCTGCCTACGGAATGTCTGGGCCATAATGGGTTAATAAAAATGTTATTTCATTTACAATATCATGCTTTAAAAAATCATCTTGATTCGCAGGTGAAATAAACTCTGCTCTTAGGTCTATTTAGAATTTATTTAGAAGACATCAACAAAAACATTATTAGGAGAAATGTTGTAATTTTTTTTAACGCCTTAAATTTCCAAAATTAGCGTATTTTTTCCGCGAAGTTCAAAATTTATGCAGTTCCCGAGCATAAAAAGTTGCTCCATTTTCCGCGAAGATAATTCTATGATAAAACTTATTATTAATTTTCTCGAAGCCTTTCACTCACATTTTTCTTCTTTTTTTATAAAGAATGTGTCACTATAAGTAAACAAGCGAAGACGTACGGGACCATCCTTATCTGAGTTAACGTTAATAGTAAGTTAGCTAAAAAGGATTAGGTAACATTTCGGATTCTCATTGATGACACTAAAATTATTTTCTTTCGAGTTAGTGGTATAAAACTTCTAGCTACGCCCATCGAATTGATGTTTTTCCAATGTCCATCTTTAATACTTGCTTGCCATATCTGAAAAACGAAAGGATTTAAGAATAAATTTTTGTTCGTGGATCCATTCATGGCATTGTTTTGAAAAGACATTTGCAATTTAAAAGTGTGATAAAATTAAAAGGTTTTTAGAAAACATTTTATTTTGGTTTGACTTTCGTCAAAATATAGAATGTTTCAAAAAGTTGTAGAGATTCGAACTTTTTTAAATAAGTTTTGAACAAATGTTCATGATTTTTTTTACCGAAAGTAAGACTTAATCTTCTATATTGTTACTAAGTCTTACGAAAATCAGGAGGTGTTGTATGTGAGCGTTATTAGCACTTTATAGTTACACTGGACGACAAAAGCTAGGGCTGCCTAAAGCTTAAAATAGTTGCCTTCAAAAGATTATAATTTCTAGCCAATCCTGGGGATCTGGGATCCCCTAGTGTATGCAGATGTGCATCAAAATGCCACATAGTAAGTGTTCGCCGAGTTCGTCGCTTCTACGTTGGCTTACGGGGAAGCTCATTCAAGTCTCTGAAAAAGTTATCTGCTAGAGGCAGTGAAATTCACAGGATTGGTTGAAAAGCTATAATCTATTTTTCATAGTTTGAGCTCTAGGCAAAACCTGTGTTTACCAGTGTTATTATTCAAATAACTTTCAAAGTTTTTTTTCTGTTACACACCAAATTCCTCATTCGTATATTCTTTTCCTTTAATTACAGGTCTAAGGATGGCAAAAATGTCAGCGATGTTGTATCGCTCAAAGATCGCTACCGAATACTGAACGAGGAGCGCAAGTTTATAATCAGCCGATCGCTGGAAAGCGACGCCGGTACCTACACCTGCAGTGTGCTAGCGCTGAATGCATCTAGGACTTTTAATGTAGTAGGTCAGTACTGTGATTCCGCCAACCGTTGAATCCGGGCATTTTCTTTTGTCTTATCAAAAAACTTCTATTCGCAGCGAATGTTTTCGTTAAATTTGAAAGCACAGAAATAGGAAAAACAAACATGGTGGAGGGTGAGCAACTATCGCTACACTGTATAGCGTTCGGAACGAATCCCAAGATCTCCTGGATAATTGGTGAGTAGAAGTAAACCCGTTAGAAGTTTGTTGCACTTTTTTGCTCTTTTTGCATGAGCTCTTTTAATTTAAATATGAGGCAGCTGAAAAAATAAAATCGATTTCAAAATCTTTAAATGAATACAAGTCAATTAATCAAAAACAGCGGCATTCTGTCTACTTTTTCGAAAACAGATTTCCTCAACGCATTCACAATATTGAAGGTCATTCATCTAATCAAACCACAGTATCTTCTCAATAACATTTCTGGTCTCGAGCCTGGGTACCGTATGAAAAAGTCGTTATCGTCTGTGGAGTTCGCTGTCGATATATTCACCTGTTGAGTTATTTGAAATCACCAGCAATCATTGGTCGAAACTCGAAACAAAACACGATATATTTCACGCCAGTAATCTTCGCTGTTTTATTAAATTAACTAAACGTAGCACATTGCAAACAATCGATAAACATAACTCTCGTGCTAAGCTCCACCTTCTTCGTGTACCGGCTGTAGCTTTGTTTATATGAGCTGGACATCCAGTTTCTTACCGACCATAGAGTTTTGCCGCTGTGGCGCGCTCGTGCCAAGTTTTTCGTTCCCCGCAATTATAGATTTAGGTGAATCAACGCAACAATAAACAAAATGCTTGTTGTGTAAATATTTGCTCGTGAAACTTCCTACCCATCATCTGAGCGAACTAGCGGTGAATACAATTTTCCGTCCAGTAATCAGCAAACACAAACGTCCCTCTCGTTGAGTATTCAACTGTCCAGTGCTGCTTAATTTAGTTGTGTGGTTCACTCGGACACCGACTTAGTCCTGAAAGATTATCTTTTGCGTCACATAATAAATAAGAATGTCAACGGCCCCTTCTATTGCTGCCGTGTGCCACCAGCGAGCCTTGCTAGGTCACACCTTCCGTGCGTGATTGTTATTGACAAAAGGAACTACGAAACAGTACGCAACCAAATTTGAGTATATTTTCATTGGTATGGATATTATTCAGCTATTTCGTATTCGCTCTTGTTCTAATAAAACTAATAGTTGAAGTGAAGGAAATTCACCTTCACCAATAATAAGATTGATTCTTGCGCAATCATTTCTGTGGGGTTAATCCAATCTTTTATAATACTCCGTTGACCCCGCCTCTATATGGTAATCTAAAACGTCTGCTGGTGCTACACCAGTGTCCTGCGGTCGAAATCGAGCTGTACAAAGGGAAAAAAACTTGCTTGCATTTAGTATTTCTTTGTAGTCACGCGATTTCCGCGATATATATTCCAACTCAAAGTTTCCTGCCCTTTTCCGGCTAATGGATGCTAGTTTGCGCTGTTTAATACCTGCTAAGAATTTATTTGCACGTGCGTAAAAAAAGCTGTTACAGCTGAATTGATTCCCAGTGCAAGCAAAGTTTTCAATGCATTTCTTATGTAAGTGGAGACGCACGGTATGGCACCAAATTCACCTAAAACCAACACGGTTTTACTAAAGTTACAATAACGCCGTTCCAACAGAGCAAACTTATTTCCATGGTGATAAAAATGCCACAATTGCTCTCTCTCAGAGCTAAGATATTTCCAACTTTACGACGTACAAGTTAACCCCTGGCACCTCCATCAGAATGATTCCGTCTGGTTCCCTCGCAACCAAATCAGTGCACGTTCACCTGGAAGCTTATAAAACAACAGCAACGATTCCACTCGTTATTGCGGTGCCGCAAATCAATGAAGAGAACGAAGGTGGTAAAGTCTGTCATTGTACCATCTAGATCTCCTCCAGTCACGCCATCCAGCCGTGGTGCAGGTTGGATGTTGTTGTTTGGTGGTTTGGTGGCTTAGCGCTTGTAATTGTCTTGGTGTCTGGAATCTCACCATGACACTGGAGTAATGTTTGCTAGCTATACCTACAACGTATAACGACTCCGCAAGGCAGACAAAATTGGTTCGACTAGGAGGTCAATTATGTGGCATAATTGGTTGTTTTTTTTTTCAGATTGTACTTAGATTAAGTGTCACGATAAGAACAAATGGTTATCGAGCCGCAGTCAATCGAAACTCAATGTAACCAGTTTTTTTTTTGGAAATTTACATTTCAAAAAACTTTAGCTTTAACTCAAGTTTTTTTTTGTGTGGACCCCACTGCGACCAGTAGTTGTCTGATCTATTGTGGCATTGTTCGGACGTTTTTGCTGTTTGCACATTTCTGTTTTTTTACCATTTTGCAGTGCTACTCATTGAGAAGTCTTAGAAGTCTTGAGAAGACTTAGTAACCTACTTCCTTCCTTATCGACCTTATCATATCCTCCTGCAGGCTATCACTCTAAAAGCATATAACGTGCTATAGTCTATGATATTATCGAAGCTTTAGACGAGAGGTTATTAAATCTGGAGAGAAGATTTTGTGTGGAAGAGCCTGAGAATAAACCCATACTTAAGGTCCTTTTTGCGAACGTATGGTTTGGTTCTACTAAGATTCGAACCTATCACCATTCGCTTGTCAAAGCGGACTCTGTAACCTTGCGGCTACGAAGCTCGACGCTCGAGTTTATTTCACAGTTATGTGTTCTCCCGCAATTATTTCCCATTCGAAGTCTGGTGGAATTTTTGTAAAATTTTCATGTCGCAAAAAAGCACAATCTTCGAAGAATTCTGCGTACATTTTTGAAGGCAAGAATGTTGCATAATTCAGAAAATTATCGGATTTTTTTCTACATTTTGAGCCCTCTCAACAGTATAATTGAGAAGAAGCGAGAAAAACCAAAAATTTACTATTTAAAAAAGTTTTATTTATTTTTTATAAAAACTACAATAGTTAAACATAAATGATTGTCGAATAATGGAGAACTTAGCAAAAATAATTACAATTTTCAAAAAAAAAAACAATTTTTTTTCTATCTGAGCCAAAACGTTTTGTTCGATTTATGTGATGTCTTCAACAAAGTTATCAATAGTTTTTTGTCTTTCCAGAAAAATTATACACTATTGGGAAAAAAAATTTTCTAAAAAAATTCAAAGAATATTAAAAAAATTGAACAATATAATAATTATTTTTATTTTATTATTCCACAACTGCTGTAAACTACTGTAAACAATTCCTTACAAACTACAAAAGCTAACACAAACTACTAACAAAGCTAACAAACTACAAACTACGAAAACTAAGGCACTCATTGCTTCCGCTTCCTTTTTTTAAACAGGTAACAAGACCTACACCACGGGGACAGACCACATCCACCTGGACGAGGACGACAAGGGCGTCGAGAATGCCCGACTAACGATCGAAGCTGTCGCGATGAGCGACTACATGGATTACACCTGTGAGGCTCGAAATAACGCCACGGAGTTCACGGGTCGCCTGGCGCACGCCACGATAACCGTTAGGATTAGAGGTGCGTGTTCCCTTCCAGTGCGGAGTACTTTGAAAAAAGCGTGTGAATTATCATTCGTTTTTTTTTAGGAAAATATGCTGCGCTTTACGTTTTCTTGGGTATTATAGCCGAAGTTGTTGTATTATGTGCGATTATTTTAATATGCGAAAGAAGACGTAACAAAACGGAAGTCGAAGAAAGTGACACCGACCAGAGTCCAGACCAGTAAGTAGCTGCGGTTTTTGTGTGTGTTGCCTAGTATAACCATTTATTCTTTGATTGCTCATCAAGTTTGAGTTCCGTTAATCGTTCATATCGTTCTACTCGCAATCGTATCGAATGAGTGTGATTTTGTTGTCTACCGCAATCATAGTATTTCATAATTTTTAATGGCGTCAAATCTCTTCTTTCGTTCTCATCTTCATACACACACGCATATTTACACTCAAAAAACGGATCACTTCTCACAGAGTGTGATTCACTGGAACTGGCATCGCTCTAGTTAACGACGTTTATGACAAAGTGCGTCCTCTACCTGCGCTGTGCCGTTTTACTCTAAAATTTTCGTCTAAGTCTGTGTTTTGGGCATTTACTTCTTATGTGTGTTTTAACAATAACACCTGCCTGCAATAAAGTATATTCTTCACACTTGCCTGTCGTTCCTAATTGCCTACTGACGAATAACCAAGTCTGCATGCGAATAATAATAACAACTATGAAACTTTACTAACTTTACCTCTTCTCACGTTTCTTTAACACACCGTACAGTGTAGAATTGACTAGTTTTAATTTTCGTGCTCGTAAACGTGGTGTTCCATTGCCTAACGAAAAAAAAAAATTGTCACGCACCTTCTCCCCAAGCAGAACCGTTCTTACCCGGAGCATTTTTCTTCTCTTTTTTCCAATTCACTTTTCAGACACAAAAACGGTCACAACGGAAACGCTTCCGAGCTACGTCAAAGAAAATCCTAAAATTGGATCACCACCGGTTTTGTTTTCTCGTGCGAATCAAAGACACTTAACTGAAAATGCTAACAGAGTAAAAATTTTCTAATACACCTATAAAACTGTGTAACGCATTTACTTCATATTTTCGGCGGGAGGTTTCCTATGCTGACATGTGTCAAAAGAACCACCGGAGTCAGCAAATAGTGTATCTACTGTTCGAAAATCGATCAAATTGAATGCATTACACGGGCTGAATTACTGACCATTACTAATCCCCATTTTAATGCTAAGATGTAAATTTGCCTCTTCGATTGTTCAATTCTAATCCCATTACTGCACGTTACCTAGTAGCAATCCCAGTCGACCTGTGGACAGGTATCTGAAAAACCCCGCACCAAAAAAGTTTCGTGGTAGATCTTCAAATTCATATATTTATAAACTATGCAAGTAATATTAGAAAAGTAGCTAGACTGTAATCATACACATTTGAGAGCTGTGCCTTTAGGTGCCCATTCTGTATTCGTTGATTGAGAAACCGAGAGAATATTGTTAAAACGTTTCGCCCATAAGTAGTTACGCTTTTCAGGTTTTGTTCGAAACGCCTACGTAACGCGAACCTGCGCTAATACGAGCCGTTTGTAGCTCTAGCTTTCCTGTTTATTAAAGCTTTCAAGATAACAATAATTGGTAATTAATTTTATTGACGAAAATAGAAACAAATTTAAGAGAAAAAACACAAATAAAACCAGTAGTTTGATTAATTTTTGCATGATTTCGTTTGCTCTGTTGATTTGTGATACCAAGAAATGCCCAAAAACAGCGAACGGGGTTGAAAACTTACGGAAGATTACCGTGCTTCTATTGCCCAGTGGTTGAGTACAGTTTCGAAGTAAGAAACAGTCAGTCGATTTTTCTGCAGCCTAGAGAAGGCAGAGGGAGGGAAGTAGGTTAATTTCCATTTTCCAAAAATTCGTTAATCGGCAAGGGGTATACTGTCGAGCTATGAATTGTTATCTAATGTTAATAGGAATCTCCATAGAAATATGGGTCGTTAATTTACTGATAAAACACAAAATATACGTTTTTTTCTAGAATCTGCATCACAGAAGCGAAGTTAGTATGTCAACTTGCTGTGAAATTTTATCTGCAAATCGACAAAAAAGTCGTGAAGACTATCTTTATTTTAAACAATTTTTGAATAGTATTTTTAATTTATCTAATTCTGGTCTGTTAATGGTAATTTTCCCCGATTAATTTTTTCTTTGTTCTCGAGTATGGTCCCGAATAATTAAAAATACGCAGTGCTACAAAAATTACCATTTTCTTCTGCCTTGGCCTCTATGTATGATTTTTTAAAGTAGTTTGACACAAAAATAAATTTCCCCGAGTTTGGACCCATTTCACCTAAAGTGGCAAATTTTGAGAAATGAAAAGTTTCCGATGTTTTGTGGACGCCATTTTGTTTTAAAGCTAAGTATTGAAATTCTAAGAGTTTGTCCACATATTAGCACCTTCTAACCCATCTTTAAAAGAAACAGAACAAAAACTGAGCTTAAAACGGTGATTATGCGAAAATGGTTCTGATATGATTTTAGTATATTTCACAAAGCAAAATAATATCGAGTATTGCTGAGCATTAATGGGAATGCGCTAATATCTAGAAGTGGTAGTCAGATTTTATCTTATATTGAGTAAAAAAGTTTCAGGAATCGATTGGTAGGTGTCCGATCCACGTAAAATGTCAGCAACTTGTCAATTTTGCCCCAATTCCCCTATAATACTAAAAAAGGTTTATCTCGACGTTAGATTAACTTATTTGAAATCTGTTTAATGTAATATCAAGTGTGTAAGGGATATTCAAAGATACAATAACAATGTGTCTTCACATAATCCTCCCCCTTTTGCGGTGAGGGGGTCTCATTTTTGGCCAGGACCGGTCAAAACATAAAAATCTCGCTTCAGCTATGAGACAGAATCATCGCGTCTTTGATGAAGTTGATTGAAGTTGATTGAAATTGCTATAACGTCTTCAGCAAAGTTGTAGACAGTAATTTTTTGCTTGCAGAAAAAAAAAATAGGAATTTTTTTAGATTAGATTTAGATTAGGATTTTTTTTAGAAAAATAAAAAGTATAATTATAAATTAAATACAGTCATACCTCGATATAAGGCAACTTTATTTTTATTTTCGTTACGTTATATCGAGTTACGTTATATCGAAGCAAAAAAAAATTATTTTTAATTTATGCAAGAATGTTAATGGTTGCTCAAATATGCGCGAAACCCCATTTTCATCACCTATCAGTATTTTTAAACATTTCTTATGCCCATTTGGAAATATTTTCAGAAGCAAAAAAATTTTTTTTTTCAATTGATACACAGGATACTCAAAGATGCGTGAAAACCTATTTCCCATCACCTATCAGTAATTTTAAACCATTCTTATGCCCATTTAGGACAGTTTTCAACAAGCAAAAAAAATTTTTTAATTGATGTAAGACTGTTGACGGTTACTCAAAGATGCGCGAAAACCTATTTCCCATCACCTATCAGTATTTTTCAACCTTTCTTATGCCCATTTAGAGAAAATTTCAACAAGCAAAAAATTTTTTTTTCTAATTGATGCAAGACTGTGAATTGTTACTGAAAGATGCGTGAAAACCTAGTTTCCATCACCTATTAGTAGCTTGAAACCTTTTTTATGCCCATTTGGGTCCTCTGCTGTTCATTATTGTCATGAATGAACTCCCGGGTCTGCTTACTGACGTTTTCATACTAATATATGCGGATGATGTAAAGATTTTCATGCCAATACGATGCCCGAAAGATTGTGTGACGCTTCAGAACAATTTGTGCCGCTTTCTTGTTTTTTGTCAAATGTTTGGTCTAAACGTCAACGTCTCTAAATGTTGCGTAGTGTCATTTGGTCGTAAAACCAACAAAATCGCTTACGACTACAGCTTAGGTACATATGTAGATAAAAGAACGACCTGCCATTGTGACTTAGGTGTATAATTGGACAGCGAGTTAACCTTTAGAAGACACATCGAGAAGGTAGTGACGAAAGCAAACTCACAATTTGGTATGGTTAAACGTTTTGGCCGTGAACTGAATGATCCCTATACAATTGTTGCAATATACAACGGACTGGTCCGCACAAGGATTGAGTATGCTAGTGTGGTTTGGCGGCCGTACTATAATGTGCATGTTAACCGGATTGAACGAGTACAGAAAAAGTTTGTACGGTTTGCGCTGCGCAATCTTGGATGGAGAGACGAAATGCTTGACTATCGGTCTTTATGCATGCTAGTGGGAATCAATAGCCTTGGAGACCGTAGAATGCAGATCGACGTCCTATTTCTAAAGGATCTGGACTCAGGGAAATATAGTGCACCGTACTTATGCAGCCAATTGACGAGGTACGAAGGTAGAGCCGATCTAAGGAGGGTAAGGTCGTTCCACTTGTCGAACAGGGTTCAAAATTATGCCAGGAATGAGCCGTTATATAGAATGATAGCTGCCTACAATGATCTTTGGCCATATGTAAAACTGGAGATGTCAACGGAACAGTTGAAAACTAGCCTTAGGCAATATTTTAACAGTAATGTGTAATACCTTTTTTTTAAAGTCTGATAACGGGGAAATCCTATATATCAAGAAAGACCATTATTATTATAGTTGCTGTATCATTTATTCTCAATTTCAATACATTTTAAAGTTACGTTATATCGAGGTAAAAGTTACGTTATATCGAGTTGAATTTTGAAATTTGGCTTAAGAACAAAATGGCGTCCAAAAAACTTCGAAAATTTCCTACTTCAAAAACTCAAAATGGCGCCATTGTTGCCCCTTAACGTGAAATGGGTCCAAGCTCGGGGCAACTTATTCTTACATCAAACTACATCAAGAAAATTTACATAGAAGCCAAGGTAAAAAAATGTTTACACCGTGTTATTATTCCACCAAAACTATCATCTTTTTCAAGTGAAAAAAAGTTTGAAACCTGTTCTGTTTTATTGGATGATATTTGTTTAATACTAATTATAATAGCTCTGTAGTAGTTGAAATCTTAATATATATTAACAGGGCTCTATATTTTCGAAACATAATAAAGGAAGTGAATATTTCGCGCAATCATTCGATTCGAACAGTTTCATGATCAGATTTGATCATGAGTTTCTTTTCCGTCTAGTGTTCATCGCGTCGTTTCAAATGAAACTGATGGCTGTCTAAATTGACGGAGTGGCGCATACTATAACACTTTCCCTTCCTTGAGCGTATCATTTGAAAGTAGTACCACATCAAGTCATTTGATGATAGTTTTCTCACACCAATGGCAATTGCATCCAATAAATACGTCACGCAATCCAATCAATCTCCGATATTTTTTTCTCTGTTTTTCTGTGGTGTAAGCGTCCTCTATTTCATATCGTCACAACTTTCTTTTCTCTCTCTTTCCTTTATATGCGTGAAGTACTGTATGGTGTTCAGTGCTCATTATCATTTTCAATTGATAATCATAAGGTGAGAGTGACGCTGTTAATTTACGCTTTCAATTTTAAATCATCTCTTTCCTTTTCAATCCCTTCAGCTGTCAAAATCAAAGCAAGAGAGATCGAGTAGTTTTCATTTGACTCACAAAGGGCTCGAAAATGAAACAAATGTTTTTCAATTAAAAACGACGGGTCACAGCGTTACTATGATCTGATAATTATCAATTGAAAATGACTTTGTCAAGCACTGCATATTAGATACAATAAGATTCCGGTTTCCTGATAAAATTACTAACGTATCAAAGAATTTCGATGTACGTTGGTTGAATTTGGATACAATTTTTCACAAAGTTAAAAGAATATTGAGAGTTGGATTGGACGTTCTACGTACCTAAAATCTATCTTTGAAGATGTTGCTCGACGTATGATAACTAAGTCGAAACATTTTTGAATCACGTCTCGTTTTTGAAGAGCTTGTTAACACGCTATGCAGAAAAAAATATTGATAAGTACAAATATTTTCTAAGCCAAAATGGATTGTTTGATCAGTGTGACGTCTTCGGCAAAATTGTAGAAAATAATTTTGTCTTTCTGAAAAAAAAACTTGCACTCTGAAAAAACACTTATTTCTTGAAATTCAATTTATTTTTATAAAATACTACAAGAGATTAGCTGAAAATTGGAAAGAATAAAATGAAGCCGGAACGTTAGGTTGGATTGCTATAACGTCTTCAGCAAAGTTGTAGACAGTAATTTTTTGCTTGCAGAAAAAAAAATTAGGATTTTTTTTAGATTAGATTTAGATTAGGATTTTTTTTAGAAAAATAAAAAGTATAATTATAAATTAAATACAGTCATACCTCGATATAAGGCAACTTTATTTTTATTTTCGTTACGTTATATCGAGTTACGTTATATCGAAGCAAAAAAAAAATTATTTTTAATTTATGCAAGAATGTTAAATATAGTGCACCGTACTTATGCAGCCAATTGACGAGGTACGAAGGTAGAGCCGATCTAAGGAGGGTAAGGTCGTTCCACTTGTCGAACAGGGTTCAAAATTATGCCAGGAATGAGCCGTTATATATAATGATAGCTGCCTACAATGATCTTTGGCCATATGTAAAACTGGAGATGTCAACGGAACAGTTGAAAACTAGCCTTAGGCAATATTTTAACAGTAATGTGTAATACCTTTTTTTTAAAGTCTGATAACGGGGAAATCCTATATATCAAGAAAGACCATTATTATAGTTGCTGTATCATTTATTCTCAATTTCAATACATTTTAAAGTTACGTTATATCGAGGTAAAAGTTACGTTATATCGAGGTTGTCTTATATCGAGGTATGACTGTATCTAAAAAAAACTCACTTATTATTACTCTGAATTTTTTGCTTCAAAAACTACACTTTTAAGCTAGCCGAAAATAATGTACTGAGCTCGGAGAAATAAAACACAAAAGAATTAAAATTGGCCAAAGGAAACTAATTTTGTAATTCAAAATTTTTATAGAATATTTTTTCGAAAGGACATAATTCTTATCTACATCTTGGACGGACATCATACCGATCAAACAAACCGTTTGTAGGTTAAAAATATGTTTAATCATTAATAGGCATTCGGCGCGGGAATTCAAAACACATTAGAGTGTCACACGATAAAAGTCCATGTGATGTATTTTTTTGTAAGATTTGGACCACTGCGACCATTGTGTTGATCTTTCGTGGTATCATGTGATGTATAGGGGAACTGCTTTACTATTCATCTCAGCTGATATCTTCATCTCATACAACATGAAAACACAATTGAAAACTGGAAAAAACGCATATTTTTTAACTAACACAATCTGCTTATCCATGAAATGGATTCTTCTTAGTTCACTTTAGATTTCTCATAAAGTAGAATCCTCGAAAACTCACCTAAAAGCTTTAAATTTGATATTATAGTCGGCCATATGCACTTGAAAACTCATTTTATTCAATCACCTACCTCAGAAAACAAAATCCGGGCATTGTTCTATACGGCTACAACGGGACTCGTCCAGCAGCCAACCAAAGTTATTTTTTTCATCTCTAGCGGACCACTTTTTATTTTAATCACTAACCAAATTACTTCACTAAACTAAGAATACTTTAATCTTTGAAATGTTCATGTTCAAATTTCCAAAAACAAGCTTGAACTAGCAGAAATATATGAGATGAATTTATACAACTCCTGAATTTCAACTGTATGTATTTTCATCTGTTTTCACTGCGCCGAAGAAAATCAAAAGTTGCAAAATCAGTAATACGAAAAAATCATACTGAAAAAGTTGAATTATTCCGACATAATTGACAGAAATTGACAGCACTGCAGTGGTTACCTAGGTTGCCAATTTTGCACGTAAGCAACTACATCGGATATCTAGGTAACCTACTACGACGGGCTGCGGCTACGTTCATTCATAATAATGTGATTCATCCATGATTAACAGTATGATGAATATAGGGGCGTCGTGAGATGAATAATTGAGCAGTGATTCAAGTTTTGAGATGGATATGGAAGCGTTGTGAAAAATGGTTTGTTTTACAAAATCCAGGATCAATCTAGCTAAGTTTACTAAATATACAATTCTGAACGATTCCATAGGAACACGTGGGCGTATTTTGTTTATTTGTTCAATGATTCCGTGAAAATTTGGTGTTTAATCCGTGGATTTTTCGTGAATATCGGCTTAATGAGATAAATAATGGAGCAGTTCCCCTCTATATGCCAACATAAAACAATAACAAAAGATGCAAGCTCGGAAAGTCCGCAATTATGAATAGCGACTTGACTGACTGACATTTCACATGGTGTACCAGCAGTCCAATATATACAGTCAGTTTCTACGAGATTTTTGCCGCGGATTTTTCGCGTGGTTTGTTTACGCGGATTTTCGGTTTTTTTACGCGTTACTGCGTCAATTCAAAAAAAAAATACGCGGATTTTCGAATTAACGCGGGTTGGAAATCAAAAACGTTTAAGTGTTTTTTGAGTACAAGACAAAAATAAACCCCCTTTCCTCCGAAGGATTCTGAATGAACGTGAGAGAGAACAATTTTGTATACTGGTCGTAGAGCGTCTCGAGTTAACCCTTGCCACCAACGAAAAATAATTTTTTTTTTGTTTTACCAAGAATTTTTCTTATAATTTTTGCTTACCAAGGACTTCAAAGGGTACTTTGCAACACTTCGAGTTTACTGAAGCCGCTAGAGGTGTGCAATTTTAATTCGAGGATAATTTTCACATTTTATTTATGTTTTACTGAACTTGTGGTGGTTCCTAGCGCAGTTTCCACGGCCTTATAAAGGGTTAAATCCTTTCTTAGTGGTTTACTTTACGCGGTTTTTTTATTTGAGACGATCTTTTATGCGGACTTTCGAATTAGCCCAGTTTTTTGTACGAGGTACGTATCCTCCGCGTAAAAAAGCTGACTTTATATGCATTTTTTGCAATCGATGCAGACTAAACATATGGACAAAAATTTGGCAAATTAGATTTGATATTGCTTTCATTCTTGGAACTGAAATATATGTCATGAATGTTGCAAAAGACGATCCAGTATTGTGATTATTTAGAAAAATACTAGAAACCAAAGTTACGCTAAGTGCAGCTTTCCTTGAAATCTTAGATAACTACATTGGTCGTGAACATTTTAAAAAAATCCTCAAGTGACCAGAAATCTAAATCTGTTTTTTTTTTTGTATAATTCTGACTAGGGTTTGCAATATTTCCGGAAATTAATTTCCTGGGAAACGGGGATGAAAAATGTCATTTCCCGGGAATTCCTGGGATCCGGGAATAAAAAAAAAATCTTAACGAAAATCCAATTTAAAATAAAGTTGATGAATAAAAGGTAACGAAAAATCATTCAATATTTCACTATCAATTCGCATGAAAACGAATTTGAAAAAAAAACATTCGAGTTTACATAAAAACTTCGCGATTAATTTTTGTTTCGGATATTCGCAGAAGAGGAGGTTTCAGAGTCCGTTAAGCACAAATAATTTCCTTCTGTTAATCTTTGCCAAAGTCCACTGAATCACCGCTGGTGTTTGTATTCTAGGATCCTTCCAAATATTCGACTCCAGTCTTGTGGAATGTAGCAACTAGGAACTGAAGTGTCAAATTCTTTCAGTTTGTTGAAGAGTGAACTGAGTGTAAGGCAGGCATTAGACGAGGCAATTATTTACTATATTTGGTACGGACTTTTTCGGGCCAAACATTTCTTCGAGTAATATACATGCTGTACTTTTACACTACAGCGAATATTTGCTTAAAACTCTGTTTGCTTGATCTGTAGCAAAGCCTCGTCGCTTATTTTTTATTAAATATATTTGCTATGACAAAAAAAAAAGCGTAACAAATCTAGTTGGAGTTGGCGTCATTATTGATTAGGGAGTAGGATTCCGTGTAAGAATTTTGGTTAATGAACTAGAACGTCATTTCGCCATTCGGCGGTTTTCTGTAAAACACGGAGAGAAACCAGATTGAAACGATAGACTACTAAATAATCAGTTCAATACGACTCATAATAAGTCGACTGTATTTTGTAAATGTATGTTCTTTTTCAATTTCGGTTTACGGTTAGGTGTCTTGTATACGGGGGATAAGGACCGTGTAAAAAATCGCTTCTTTGAAAAATCGTAAAAATCTGTGTAAAAAACACCTTACTGTAGTCTGTTTTTGTCATATTCAGTTAGGTTTTTTACACAAAGGAGGAAACCGTATAAATAACGCAATAGGGTAATCGCTCCATTTTTCATCTCAACAGCTAGCTGCACCTATATTTATCTTATTTATCTCATTTTTCCATTCACCGTCAAATTTTTTCAAATTTTTGGAAGTAATTCTAGTAATTTACTTCTCGATTCTGTCAAGTGGTTGAAAGTTTTTCGTTGAAAAAAAGGTAAAATTTTACGATAAACTAATCAAAAAGGCGTGATGAGATGAATATAGGTACTGAGATGAATATAGGAGCGATTCCCCTATTTAAAAAAAACTCCTAGGAAAATCACATTAGGGTAATCGCTCCTATATTCATCTCAACACCTATACTCATCTCATCATTATTTGTTTGACTTACCGTCAAATTTTTCTATTTTTTTTTCGAAGTAAATGTAATTTCAATTTAACCTCTTGATTTAGTCGAGTGGTCAAAAGTTTTACTTTGGAAAAAATAGTGAAATCTGACGCTAAATTAGACAAATAAGAGCGATGAAACGAGTATAGGTGCTGAGATGAACATAGAAATGGTTCCACTATTTGAATAATCATCATAAAATCATCATACAGTACCGTATTTTATACTCGGAGAAGAAAAATTTAATTTTAAATTGTTTCAGTGGTTTATGGACCTTTCATCAGCGTCCACATGAACAATGAAGAAGCAAACTCGATGTTTTGACCTGAAGTTACTTGTAGCTTCTTCAGAGTTGTTGCAAACTTGTTCCCGAGACTTAAATTTGCCCACACTTTCTCAAAATGCCAGCTATGATTTGGAACACAACAGGCTGTTGAATAAACTGTATAATGACTAAACCAAATAACATCAAGATCGTAATTATTTTCGATTTTTCAATTGTTTCAGAACTGACTGAAAAAGGGTGATAGCTGCCTGGAAAACTCTGTTTTGTAACGCTTCAGTATTTATAGATAAATCCTTCAAAAGTGGAAAAAGACCTCTATTATGTCACTATTATCTGTGGAAAAGTCGAGTCAGACAATAAATAATGTAAATAAGTCGACGTTTTACTTTGCTTGAATGTCAACTATATTCCCAGCTACGCCATCTACACGGAATTAAAAGTGTGTACTGGAATCTGGTTTGTGGTAGTCATGTGGTCTTCACGCATTGCTTATCGATCGAGTTCAAGTTTAAATTGAACCAAAAAACCAAACGTTGGGCTTTGTTGACTGTGCTCATCATAATGGCCCATAAATCTACGAACAAAATCTTCTTTTCCAGAAAGCATTCGACAACTTCCAACACTAGTAAAAATCATCATTCGAACACTTCTTCGACATATAAAGTTTATATAAGTGAATAATTTCCGCCGTCCTCGGAATAGGGTCGATAATGCCCCTTTGACAGACAACTTCATTAAATCACACAACACCATCAGTACACTTTCGAGTTAGTTTAGCTTTTCGTTGGTCAAACATATGCATTAGAAAACTTATTTTTGTAGTAGCCCATTAAGTAGAGTTGCGCATTACATTTTTTGCAATTGTTCTATCGCAGAACAGATACCTAAATAAGGTTCCTTCTCGCTCTTTCTTTCACTCCTATTCTGTGCTGCCCACTTATTGTACGCCGTCCGGTTCCGTTTTCCAGGAGAAGGCGAAAAAGTTCTCGAAACTATAATTAATAACAAAATCTATTGTGCTGCTAAATAAATTCTTTAAGAAGTTGTTGAATAAAGCTTAGGTATAATGTAGAGTTAGTTGAATTAATGAAAAAAGGAGAGATTATTATAATTAATAGACTATGATGGAAATGCCGGTAAAAAAAAAACATTAGAATAATTAACAGAACAGCAAGTAAGTTTCGAATTTCAAGCAGTTGCTATCTTGAGTAAAGCGAACGTTTAAGATGCTCTACTTAAAAAGAAAATTCCAGTTACATTCAACCACTCTCCGGAACCCGAGGTAGGAATTAAATGAAACGGCTAGATTGGCTGACGAGTGATGTTTTGGATCCCGAGCATCGCGTTTGACCACTCAGCTTACAACCCACCACAGAATTTATTGTAGCCGACAACCTATCGAACTTTCGTTCCTTACTGCGATAAGCGTAAGATTTCAACGTTGAAAAACAAAATACAGATTGCAGAGATAGAACGATAAAAAATATACATACATAAGCCATAGTTACCCTCAACCGTAGAAAGCAAGAGAAAAAAAGATGAAGAAGCCTCTCCCCCCTGGTACCGTACCTGGCCCTGGTGACTTCGCCAAGCCCCATCCTGACCCGTTAGAATGCTCTAGCTAAAATGTTTGAAAGCTTTAAATAATTTAAGTCACGATTTCTGTGATCAACATCGATTGCTTTGGACGGTTTGTACTTCCACGATACCAAACGAAAGTAGATAAATCTCGAACCGGTCAATCGGCTGGGATCGGCGTTCATTCAGCCCGGGATCGCTTTTGGATCGACTTTTCAGCATATAGGAACCAATTCAAAATGTATAGACACTGGTTTTACGATCAAAAATGTGTAGTAATAGGAAAAACATGAAAATAAATTTTCATCAACTTAGTAATAAGACCTAGTATCATCAATCCAGCGCGAAGTATCTAAACCAATGCCAATTTGGTATGATAACTGAGAAAAAAACAAAAAACAACTCTTTTTTATTAACACCGTAGAAACCGTAAATGCTAAGCTAGTTGCAAGAACTAGACAAAACAAAGACTAATTATGGCTACATGTAGAAACGTGCAGAGCAAAACACATAAAAAACAGATCACGCCTACACGAACTCGCCATCGATCGATCAGGCTTTTTTAGATCAAATGGCAGAAAAAAAAAATCTTATACGAATATTTGGAAATGTTCCCAGATTCGATGGAGAACAGCAATCCTCCCACACGAGAAACGGTGTCCTTCGAAAAGCGTAGCTCGAAACCGCATTATTGCCGTCCGTCCATTTCCAAATATTAGTAAGAGAACTCAGCTTATTTGCTAACCAAAACCATAAGTGCTGGATAACTGCACGAAAAACATCACGAATGGATCCGAAGTGCAAGATAGCAAACTTTGTCATGATTGCAACAAAAAAATAGAACAGTAAAACGATACGCAAATAACGAATCACTCCGTATACCGGCTAATGGCACCCACACACCCGCTTTGATCGAAATCGACACGAATTTGACCTGACGGACAGAACTGCACCACATTTTCAAGAGAATAAAAGTAACGTTTTGAGAAGCAATCCAGTGGCTGTATATAGTGTAAAAATACTAACGTAAAATGTAATTAACCAAATTAGCGATCGAAGAGCAAAACGCGCTGCGTTTGTTTTCGTATGATTATAAGAATTATTTAGAATTGTTACTTTATTGACGAGTGATTTGCGTCACAGATCTCGTTCCGAGCAACACGAAACAGCAGATGGTAGTTGATTTAGTTAGATTTGCTCACTGTTTTTGAAAAAACTGAATTATAATGAAATAGTTATTAGTGAAACAATGCCCTGCTTGGAGATTATGCTCTCTAGCTTTTTTTGAGCATATTTTGATATTTCTGTCGTCAAACTTTTCATTATAAACAGAAGGTACCATAATTTGCGAATGCTTTCATTTCTCTGTCATCAAGAGATTTGAAAACTGAAGTATGTGAGCCAAAAATGGCATTTTTACGGATACAATATAAAATGTGGCATCCAGCAGGTTTTGCAGTGGAAAATGACTTTCAACATTGTTCATGTAGCGCCAAGCTACTATTATAATTTTATTGGCTATGTTCTAATAAAACAACTTGATTTTTGAAGTTTCATCTAAATTTTCTAGAAGATCTAAAACGTGCCAGTCTATGGACGCTATTAGAATTAGTCAAATCAAGTAATTGCATATTTCATCGCTAAAATAAAACAAACCATGCAAAGATTAAAAGTTTTAGAATTAAGATAAGAGTGCTAACAATGCTCTACTACGAGAAGCCTATTGTATTGATTTTACAATACTTTGGAATAAAAAATTATCGTGAAATTGATATTATTTCCAGTTCGACATTCATAGGACGGTCGCAATTACTAATCACATTCTCTACCACATTCAAAAAGATAGTAACACATGGAGAACTGTAAATAAGTCATCGCATAAACGTCACGTCATTTTATAGTAGATTCAAGCTAAAACTTCAAACACGCTCTGCGAAAAAAATCTCACCATCCACTTACGAGCAAAAAGTAGTTATGGGACACGCATGTTGCATTACAGAACCACAATCAATAAAAAAACGTAAAATGTTCCAATCAAAATAACCACGTTTAATATAGTCGTAAACATATTTGCATACAAAATCCATTGAGAAAAAAAAACTTTCAACATGAAACTATTGCACTTCCCAAAACATAGCTGAGTAAAGAAACGCAGCCGAAAAGAGCAAACAAATAATCGAAAAACTACACTAAACACACTGATAAACACCATCGGTGTACAGAGCGCGTAGATAAACAAGACAAAAATTTTAGATGCACGGTGGCTAAATGAAATAGGCAAGAATATGAGATAAAAAAGAGTACTATACGTGAAACGATACAGAAAAATGGTATTTTGGTTGTTCAATTATTATTGATCATGAAATCAAAGTTGTTGAATTATTACCTAACAACACACATTTTGCTACATGAAATAAGCAGATCACAGCGGAAGAAACAATGTAAACGAAACAGCAAAAAGAGATTAAGGTACTTCTCCGGTGGAATAAGATACTTGACGAAACCGGTCAATGCAATGCAATAACTTTTATCGTTTTTGACCGCTCGTCAGTAATAAAAACTGAAGTTTATTGGACATGAGATATTCGTCAACTCCACCATTCAGTGGATGCTTAGGAGAATCTTAAGAAAATTATTTTTACTATCGAAGGCATAAACACGAAAAATATTAATAAATTAAAAAATATTTTTGATTAAAAATTAGATGAATTAAAATAAGAGAATGACGGATATACGATCTCACACGATGACAAGCTAGGTTAGATGCTAGCGATATTAGTTTATTTTCAGCTACAGCTTCTCTTCGTTTTAGCCAATGCGAAATCGTTGATTGAATTGTCAGTTCATTAGTTTTGTTTACAAGTTTAAATGACACTACTAAAAATGGAAAAGTCCTGGGAATTCTAACCAATACAGCAAAACGTATCTGAAAACAAAACAAAACTAAATGCCGAAAATGGAAACTGTAGTATAATTAAACAAAGCAAAAAAAAATGAAATGAGAAACTAAAGATATTGTTATTATGTATAATGTTTGACCAATAAAAAGAGAACAGTTGATTTAACAAAAAAAAAAGATTTATGACACTTATCTTAGCTCCAGCAATGAATTAAGTTAAACTTACTTTCTTTTATTTTCTTTTGCAGAGAAAAGCTGAAAAAGTGATGTTTTTCGCAGTGCCTCGCGGTGTGACGACACATGTAAATAGATCATAAGGCTACGCTAACATTCACAAAATAACACAACAAACAATTCTTCACTTTCTACCCCATTCTCGTGCACAATAAGCAAATAAGTCAATCAATTCTCTTTTTATCTTGATACACGCACATTACTTATTTCCTACATTCAGTCGATAAAACTTTTGTCATTGCACGAAAAAAAAAACATCGTTCATCTGACAACCGAGATACTGTTGTTTTCGATTTACCGAAAGTAATAATTTAAGAAAAAACAATGATTTTCGACCATTTTTGTTTTAATGAAGTTAGTTTGCCTGAAAAAGAGCTGTTACCCTCTAATTTTCACCTATAATGGCAAGAATTTCGCAGTTGGTCAGGTTTCAAAATGCGATTCAGCACGGTCGAAATCGGATTTTCTTTCTAATATTAATAATCGTTGGTTTCAGTAATTTGAGATAATTGCGTTAGTACTACAGTCTGGTTCAAATAAAAATATTTCGAAATTTCCTAACAATGCGAGGGTTTTATCACCATACCCAAAAACTCCTATCAAAGGAATATTTAGAAAGAAATTTTCCCATTCCCCACCACGGAAACCAGTTTTGAAGAAATTAGGGTTTTTTTGCGCAAAAAGTTAACTAAATACCGCATCGTTTGTGTAAGGGTGTGTCATTCATCAGCCAGAGGTGGGCTTTTTAATCGTTTTTCACAAATTGAGAAAGGTGATACAGAGAAATAATCTTTTGCATATCTATAAAGGCAGGTTTGAACATGAGAGAAACAATTTATTAGAGAAAAAAACAAAACAAAGTGGTAGAATACAATTTCACGTGTTGCATTGGCGTGCACTATTAGAAAAAAACTATTTAAACAAAGATAATTAAAACACGTAACTTTTCCTTACAATTGAAAATCCAAATTAATCCACCTAGTGGTTAGGCCCTGCCTTTCTCATTCTAACTTATTATTTGTTAAAATAGATTTACACGAACAGTTAAATTTAAAAAAAAAATACACCTTGAAAATTTCTGCTGGATTTATTTTCCACTTTAAATAACGAATTTCTGGTAGCCAACAGCACAACCATACCGAACATTTAAAACATAACATTCACACACATATGAGCATTCAATAACACATACACATGCAAATACATTACGCGAAAAATCCAGATGACTATTCCTGGTTACCGGAACACATCCCAAAATGACCAAATTCTTCCTAATTTGGGTATTTCGATGGCGAAGATGACTTTCAGTTTCTAAAACCGCCTCAAGGGACCAAATATCATCCATTTTGAGTATTTCGGAAGCATTATACCCAGAGGCCAGAAATCAACTTGGGACGCCATTCTAAATTTCTAGATAGTAGCTTTCGATTTATGGAACACAACCTAAAAGGGACAAACATTACCCAATATTTTTCAGGAATGGTATAATGCTCGGAAGCAGGGATGAACTCGCTTCCGATTTCTGGAAAACATCCTAAAATTGTCAAACACAATCCAATGCAGGTATATCCACTCTTTGAGTTCTAGAATATTGATGTTATATACAAAGAAATATTTTGAATATGTTTGAGACTAATTTTGTTGAAATTGGTTGTGTAGTAGGGTGTCCCGAAAAAAATCGATGTTGAAAAGGTCAAAGTGCTCAGCTCTAAATTGAAAGATAATGTTATTTAAAGCATTTTTGTAGAACATTTCGACTTTCTAAAAAATTGTTTTCAGGTTGCCCAAACGTGATTTATGGAAAAATGACTTTTAAGCTACAAACCCATTCTTTTGCAGTTTTTTCAATTCTGTTCGATTTCTACATTTTTCCATATATTTTTTATTTTTGTGGAGTTTTGCATGGTTCGGTTCGGCATTGCATTCAGTTTTTTGACTCCCAGCGCCCATTGAACATCATAAAAAAATTAATTTTTCTAATAATTCTTAGATAAAACCCTTCAAAACATATAAAAAAATTCAAATCAAAAACTGAAGTATTCATTGCAAAGCGGGATTTACGACGAAAATTTACATGAAAAAAGATACTTGATATTTTATCGGGGAGCTGAGATATTGGCCTTTTTCTATGTGATGAAAAACTATGCATTTTAACAAAAAATGTTAAATAAATGTTTTATTTTGGGAGATAAAAAATAACAATGTTCAGAAAACAAATGTATTTTTAGATTGCTGATAACTTAGTAGAAGGTTTAAAAATTCGGAAAAATCTGCGAAAAAAGTTAGAACGAAAATTTTGATTTCTAGTGCCTTCTAATAGAAAACTCAATGTTGCACGTAATATGTAAGAGATAGAAACATGATGTCTTCGGTAAAGTTTCTTGTTTTAAGATAACCTAAAACTTTGTCGAAGACACCTTGCGTCTATTGGAGATATTGAGCTTTAATGGCGTTTTTGACAAAATGCATAGTTTTCCATCTCATGTATAAACGCCAATATCTCAGCCCCCCGATAAGATATCAAGGATCTTTTTTCATGTAAATTTTCGTCTTGAATTCCGCTTTGCAGTAAAAATTTCAGTTCTTGATCAAAAAAATTTTTTATTTGTATATATGGGTTTTATCTGAAATTTAGAAGAAAAATTCACTTTTTTGTGATGTTCAATGGGCTCTGTGAGTCAAATAATTGAACGCAATGCTGAACCAAACCATGCAAAATATTCAAAAACAACCCCACAAAAATAAAAAAAAATATATGGAAAAATTTAGGAATCGAACAGATTTGAAAAAAGTGCAGAAGAGTGGTTTTGTAGCTTTAAAACGTCATTTTTTCATCAATCACGTTTGGGCAACCTGAAAACGATTTTTTAGAAAGTCGAAATGTTCTACAAAAATGCTATTTATAACATTATCTTTCAATTTAGGTCTGAGCTCCTTGACTTTTTCAACATAGATTTTTTTGGGACAGCCTATTGTGTAGTTTCTGAGATAATGATTAATGAAGTTTCGTGATATCCACATTTTAAAACGTGAAGTGAGTGAGTTTGGTATAAGCTGCAGGCTTTGGTATAAGCTTTGCTTTTGTAACGTGATTTCGCATTTTTATAAATAACGGACAAAGTTACCAACCGATTACAATGAATTTCAGTAGCAATCTAAGGGACAACTAGACCTTTCGTTCGGGACTAATTTTGTGAAAATCGGTCCAGTCATCTCTGAGAAAAATTAATGAGTTTAAACAGCCTCTGGAAAACATTTCTTTACATAACTTTTGAACCATATGTTCAATCATTACGAAATTCATACGTTAAAATCGGTGCGTAGTTTCTGATGTTTCGTGATTTCACATTTTGATACATAACCCTTGAACTAAAAATCCGATTACAATGAAATTCAACCTATGGTGCAACAAGACCCTTCATTTGCAAATAATTTCATGAAAATCGGTCCAGCAATCTCTGAGAAAAGTGAGTGAGAAAAGGATAGAAGTCCTGGGACATGTGGAACCGAATCGAGCAACAATACTGCGTAGAGCCACCCGAATGTGGAGCGAATAAACTGAAACGGTTACTGCCTCTGTCCAACTCTTAAAGGAGAAAAGCGACGCCTGGAAGAGCAGGAGTGCGAAGAACTCGACGCGACGCACGAAACACGAAAATTGTACCAAACCTCAACGCATCCCGTAGAGGCTTTGTCCCACGTGCCGAATTGTGTAGGGATACGGATGGAGGAATTTTGACGGGCGATCGAAAGGTGACAGCAGCACTATTATGAGCACCTGAACGGTTTGCAAGCAGAAGACCACAACAGGAACGGAGGAGAACGTGATGTTGGGGATGCGATTCTGCAGCTCAAGAACAACAATCTGCCGGAAAGGGCGGCTTCGGAGCGAAACTTATATTTATGGGCCCCGACAAATCAACCAGCTCCCTGCATCGGCTGATCGTCAAGACCTGGGTGACAGAACAGCTACCGGAGGAGTGGAAAGAAGGGGTTATCTGCCCCATCTACAAGAAGGGCGCCAAACTAGACTACGACAACTATCGGGCGATCACAGTCCTGAATGCCGCCTAAAAAGTGTCCTTCCAGGTCATCTTTCGACACCTGTCACCATTAGTCAGCAGATTTGTAGGAAGTTACCAGGTCGGCTTCATGGAAGGACGGTCTTTGGCTAACCAAATTTTTACACTGCTGCGGATCTTCCGAAAGTGCCACGAGTTTATAGCTTATACACACCATCTTTCCGTCGACTTTGAAGCCGCATACCACACAATAAACCGACAAGAGCTATGGAGAATCCTTGACGAAAATGGCTTTCCGGGAAAGCTGACAAGACTGATCAAGGTTACGATGAAGAATGTGAAGTGTTGTGTGAGGATTTCGAGTGGAACGTCGGACTTCTTCGAGTCCCACAGGGGGCTTCAACAAGATGATGGTCTTTCCTGTCTAATGTTTATCGTCGTGCTGGAGGGTGTTATGAGACGGGCGGGGTTTTCAATAGATCAGGTCAATGACGTGGATATTGTCGGCAGAAAATTTGTGACGGTGGCAGACCAGTATATCCGATTGAAACGTGAAGCAGATTGGATCGGATTTAAGACTAAGGGGCCATCCACATACCACGTAGACAGATTTTTAACGATTTTGACCCCCCCTCCCCCTCCGTGGACAACTGCCCATATAAATTTTTAAAAAATTGTATGGATCGTGGACATTAGCCAAAAAAAAAATATGAAAAAGTTGGACCAGATCGGTGAATTTTCACTGATTGAATTAAACTAACTCATCAGAAACTCTAAATAAACCTACTTTTCTGGGAAGTCCGCGCAAATTCCGAAATCCGCGTAAAAAATACGAGTGAAAAAAGAATGTAGTGTCACAAATTAACCCTCGCAAGATTGAAAACCCTTATAAACGACAGAAAAACAATAGACCCCATTCTTAAATGACTTCTATAACCTTTCCTTGAACCGACTCGAACCTTTTCTAATAAAAAAAGTATCTAAATTTAGTAAAAGACAGTCGAGATCAAAGATGAAAATAATAAAGTAATGAGATTGGCCTTTACAAATGGAAGTTGATTGCATTTCCAAATTTTTCATGCATGTTATAACACGCATTTAAATATCTAAATTAAGAAACCAGAACCAGTTTGAGTTCAGCTGAAACTACTTTATAGCATTTACGAACAAAATGAATGCATCATTTTAAGTTTGACTGAAAATTATCAAACGCGTCCAAAAGATCAGAACAAAACAAAAATAGTCACAACTCAGCCCTGATACCTGAAAAATATTGGTGAAAGAAAAAATAAACCAGAGCGGAAATGGAATCAAACTTGCTGCTAGTGGTTTAAAAAACAGGAGTACCGTGAACTGAGGTGACTTCAATCACTTTTTTAATATATCTTAAATATTTTAGGAATATACTGAAGATAAAATTGTTTGATATTTTTAAAATGAGTACTGGCATGCATTAAGCAAGATCCAGTCATAACTTTAGTAGTTATGCAACAATTCTGCTGTTTCTAAATATGCTTAAAAAATTTTACATCAATCATCATTCCGGAGTGACTTGATAACTTCATTGTTTCGATAAATTTGGAGTGAAACTTTGCTGCTTTAACAAATATGAACAACCTAAAACGATTTCAATGAGTTTATAAATATGAGAAGCAATTTGGGGGCTATTCACAGTCTACGTGAGCAGTTTATCTAGGTGAATGTTCAAGATTCATACAAAATTTTTAGAATATGTCCATTGAAAGGAAAGGGGGTCCAAAATCACTAAAAACACCGATTGTTTGTATGCGATAAAAATCGCTCAAAATCCACTTTATTTTCAATTTATACTTTAGTATGCGAAACCCTATTTAAATAGTAGAAAATGCATGAATAGTAGCAATGTAGATCTATCTAACACAATCAGGAAAGATTACGACAAATCTCAAGTTCTACGCCCCTATTCGAAATTCTGGCTACGCCCATGTTTGTCACTCTCCAATTTTCAAATGTGGCAAAAACGGGCAAACAACAATCATGATGTCAAATTAATGTTAAAAGGTCAAATATTTGACCCTTGGTAAATACAGGCTTAACTAAATCAATCTTATTCGCGATTGATTCAATCGTCAGTACATAAGTTTTCAATAGCGTTCGCATTACGTTACCTTTGTTAGACCTCCTTTGTTCAGTCTGTTTACACACTTCTCACCACTCACGCTTATGGCTCACTAAACAGTGCTGCTAGATTGTTTTAATAGTTCGATATACAAACCTAATAATGTTGAAAATACTTTCACTATCAAATAGAAAGGATGTCATATCTTGTTTTGCATTTATTTTGTAATTTGATTTTCTTACTCAACAGTTATTAATGCTTTTAAAACGAAATAATGTGTGAATCCGAAACATTTTCGTGTTTAATTTCGATTACAATAGTTGGCAACCGGTCCCGGCTGATGGTCCCTTTCGAACGCGGTGATCACGTTTCTTCGCTCAGTGCGCTTTGTCAGTTTGCCGCTGGATCTCGTTCGTAACGGTTGTTTTTATTGTAAGTTTTGCTTGCGGTCGGTGTTGCATTGTCTTGTGACGGTTATGCGTGACCCAAGCGAGTACGAGCGTATATTGTATTCAGTTCTCTCGCGTTACACACACTTCTGTTGTAAATAGTTGAAAGGTGTGCTGGTTCGTTCCGTGGGCTCTCGTGTATCATTTGTGCGGTGTTATGGTTGTGTAGCCGAGATTTCGAATCTGCCGCCGCCTTGCTGCTGGTTCGGTTTTCGTTTACATGCAGCCTATAGTGTAGAGTATAGAGCTGTGCTGAATTGGCAGTGCGTGTGGCTTAGCCAAGTGTTTAAAGGTTGCATTATTTGCTATTTCCAGTGTTGAATGTCAATTCGTTCATCGGAGGTGCGTTATGTGAAACCATTACTTCGGAAGAGCAGTGTAAATCATTAACCCCACAGTGACCCCACTCAGAATTTGAACCCAAGAAGTTGGATTAATTAAGATTGATACCGAAAGGGAGTTTCCCTCACATACCTAGTGAAGCGTGGATTATTCGACTCTAGAGGAGAATCACACCAATACAGACAGGTGGGTGTTAATCATAAGAAAACAACTTGATTGCGGCGATCGCCACGACCCCAAAATCGAAAGATCGATTTGGGCGTGAACCTAGCACTGTGAATTGTTTGTTTTTCCATTAGAAACTTTTTTTTGGTTGAAAAACATTGTGTTTTGATCTGGAACCTGTGAAACAGTTTCAGATTTATTATGACACCTGTGGAATACACATCAACTAATTCTAAAAGAATGTCAGCAAAAGGGGCGTGGATCTTTTACTCAATGCGTTACGACTTCAGGTTGAGTAGGTCCAGATAACAATCGCAATAGGTAAAGTTCATACTTCATGCTTAAGTGGTATTTTATCTAACATTGGATCCTGTTACCTTCTAACAACATAAATTCTAATGTTGTCTAGTTAATTCTACGGGACATCAAAATTTAAGAGCTTCATTACTCACATTTCAGGGCTCGTTTTGTTGTATGGGTGGTGATTTGTTTTGCACAACTACCTCCAGCGATCACTTGTCACTTCAGTCAGGCAGCCACACCAAAGTGATCAATGATCATACAAATACAGCCATCAACAGAGGGTTTCTCATTGACGGCAAGCGTCATCCAGAGGTGCTTCGGTAATGATCGTTTGTCTACTCGACCGACAGTGCGGTGCGGTGACAAACGCCTTGATTGTGTTATGAAGTATTTAATCATGTTTATACTGTGCGAGTTTATTCCTTGGTTTATTCTAATTGACTCAAAATTTATTATGTATCAAACAAATTTTGCTGAAATCCAACTCTATTTCAGTATTTTTCAAAATGTTTATAGGTTTTAAGGTAATATTTCATGTTGTGCCCTTTTGCTACTTTCCTTCAGTCGTTAATTGTGTGCAATTCAACTGATCGTAAATCATACTAACATATGTTAACGCGTGTTTTGTACGCATATTAAACATAGGCAGGAACGAATGCAAAATTGTTTGATTGCTACATACTGTCCAGTCAGAAAACCGCAGCAGTGTTCCCCTACCAGAATATTTTCGACAAAAAAAAAACCGTTTGTAACATGAAATAATAGCAGTGAAAACTATAGGGAGCACTGCATTATACACATTTCTTTGCCAATCTCATTTATCGTGGAATCCATATTATGCTGGTTACTGTGCTTTAATAATGCTATCAAGAGGTACCAAATAATTGATATAAATCTTTTTCGCTATTGTCCATAGAGTCCACCAAAATCAGCATAAACTCACACTTGAAATTGCTCCCCGTCCTTACAGAAACGTGAAACAGCTCAGAACAGTAACAGAAATTATAATTATGCAAACAGTTTGTTTCACAACCCAGCCCAACAGAACTGTACTTCTCTTGCTCGAAAAGGAAACAGAGAGGACATGCATTTAATTAGCCATGTCCCTCAAGCTAACAAATATCCATGTTTCTGATGCCTTTATATTGAATACGTTGGTTTAGAGGTGATCGTTGTGCAAAATTATTAGAGTCCATAAATTGCATTGTATCGAACTGATTACTAAACTTTTTCTGTAATCTTGCTTTGTGAATTACGCCGCTATATTGAGGGGTGAAATAGCATCATTGCCTGATTACAGTACATTAATCAACTTTACACTATTATCGATTGATGGTTTCACATCGATTGTTGCCTATTATAATGGGGTCAATGTAAGGGTTCAATTTTTTGTGTGTAGTATTTTGGCTTGAAATGGAAGATTGATACAAAACATTCTATCTAAAGAACTGAACCAAATCTATAACAAAAAGTTGGGTTAAACTGATTCGAAATCAAATGCTCTCCCACCCATGACTTTCGAGAACGGTGACAGTGACATACAGGTAGATACACAAATTCAAATTACGGCTGGACTTGAAAAGCGCAGAATCAATGCTATTCCCACCTGCCTGGTTTCCATGGTAAATCATGAATGAATAACAAAGTGAATGAATTTGTCATTCAACAGGGAAGAAGAGCTTTCGGTTCTACCGATTTGCACGTGGGAATTATGTGCACGCACGTTGGTAAATTTTCACACTGTAGTATTGAGTACAATAATAACAATTAGCCGGTTGAAGACATTCTGTTTCTAACTAATTAAAAATATCATAACTTTACGTTTTAAGTTACGTGCAATTGGATGGACAAAATTATCTTACCCACATGAAATTCACATTATTTTGAAAGAAAAAATATTACGTGAGGACTTCTTATACATTTTTTCATATTGTTGTTTGCTGAAACAAGAATTTTCACATGAGTAAAGTTGGGGTGAAATTTATTACCCATAATGTCTATGCCTTTTATTGGAAATATACTGTTATTCGATATGCACATAGCAAAAAAAATGTTTGAACTGTGGAATCTCAATCACAGCGACTTCGGAACCGATAATAGCGATATGTAAAATTCTATTTATTGAAGCCGTAAGCCATAAGAAACAAAATTTAAAAACTTTGTTCTCATTAACTCAACTTTCGATCGATTTCAGTTATATTTACTGAAAGTTTACAAAAAATGGTTCTAAAATGAGGATTTCTGTATTTTTTTTCAGTAAATCATATGTATTACATTACTGATATAATACGAACTAACTAGTTTTTTAACTGCATCGTAATTTTCCTTAAATCTTTTCACTTTAAGTAAACTCAACAAATTTTGGTTAATTTGAATTTGTTCGATAAAATCTGATTGAATTTTGGCGAAGTTAGACAAATTTTACAAAAAACATATACGGAACTTTAACTTAACTTTGACATATATGAATCGTCGTATAAATAGTATTCGAGGACAAGTGAACATTACAATGGTCGACAAAAGCAAAAAAAAAATGTCTTAAAGCTCAATAGATTTTCTTTGAAAAGATTGTGGCTATAAAAGCCATTGTTGTTGCCACTAGCAAAAGCAATCTTTCATTTTTCTCTTGTTTGAATTCTAGGACAACAGCTGTATTCACCAGCGTTATCTGATTAATCGTGGTTTGCACCTTTCCCATAGCTTTTCATGACACTCTAGGAACGAATGACAATTTTTTTCGGAAACTTCAATGCTTTTCAACTAAAATTTGGATTGAAAGGAAAAAATAACTGGCGACTGTATTTAATAAAGGCGACTGCGACCCATGTTGAACGTGGATTAAATTTGACCTAATAGAAAATAACAGCGGAGCATTGATAATAATTTATACACGCGGTATAAACTGAGAAATTCTATTAGTATTTTTATAAAGTATTACAATTGTAGGTTCAAAGTCCATAAACTGATTCCAACAGGGTTTGGTTATGGTTTTGGTTATCTCAACCAGCCTGTGATATGCCCTCAAAATGGTCCTTCCAGAACAGATACCAATGGAGCTTCTAGTGGCCATAGAAATTCACAGTGAGAATAAAAATTCATCCAATTTATTGTGACTCACTCAACCAAAAGAACACTTTTGGCCACTAAGAGTCCGAGGGAAATATGTCCAAAAATGGCAGTTTCATGAAAAAAATTATCGAATCACCTTTAAACCGTTAAAACTCGGCTCGCTGGAGTAAATTCATGAATTTTGATAGCCATGTTGCTATGGTTTTACCTAATCGTTTCTATGAGCCCTGAAGCCCCCGTGAAATCTGTGTTTCAGTTGAGCCCATAGAGGTGAATTTTTCGTCCAATTCTTCTAATTTATAGAACGGTTCAACGTTTTCTTTTGACGTAGGACTACGTCTGACCGCACGATATCGAGATACATTCTGCGGAAACTAAAACCAAGGTGTAACGTCGGAATGAAAGATTTCAAACGGTAATACTGTCGTAATCACATGATGGATCACAATAATCAAAATGTCGTTGGATTAATAAAATGATGGACAATTTTGTGATTCTGCAGTTATCATTATCATTTCATTGTTAAACAGTGAAAATTTCATAGAAGTCGGCTTGTCACGAACATTGTACCAATCACATGCGAGCTCGCCTGGCACAGACTTCATGAGTAGACACTCTGCCTGCTTGCTGTTATATCCTGTATAGCAGTGAAAATTTTTTGACAGAATCTTCCCGTCCCAATAGGTCAACTAATGTTTGCTTCCATGAGCCTAAACTATTTTGATGTCTTGAAGGTGAAGCTTTTTCGGAAAGTTCGTAACCACCTCCACTATCAGACAGTTTTGCTTGTCTTGAAGGAAAACATGCTGGCACAGGCTACAGTATTAAACCGAGCAATGTATGAATAGAGCGCTGGTAACTCGTCGTCTATCAGTGGAGTAGAACTCAATATTCATTTGTGTGCAGCCAAGCCAAGTGAAGACTACATTGCCGTTGTCGACGCACAGTGGGGCGTGTTGGGTTAACGCGTTAGTACCTATCGTGTTGCGACCGCTGAAACACAATCGAATTTTCGTTTGAATTGTCTTCTTCTTTTTCTTCTTGTTTCGTATAGTAACAATAATATCGGAATTCAAGATGATTATTCGGGAGCCGCAAAATACGTTGCGCCACCGGGGACAACAAAAATCTATACGTGTCGGTAGAGGCAGATAGCAGGGTATAATAATTCGGTGCATTGTACACATAAAATGCGTTTTCATTTTTGAACTCTACGCTCTGTATTTCTCAAATTTATTTGAATAACTAGATACAGATTATTTTAATACTGGCGTACCTGACCCCTCAAGAGTCAAAAAACTGAAAATTCTTGTGCCTGCCATTCCGCAAGATCTAAACTGAATTCGATCAAACCTTTTTTAAAAGATCACATATTTATCAAAGTTTTAGGGACAGTACGGACATCTCGAAGTTTTTCATTGTTCCGGATTTATTGAGGGGAACTGTGGTGTAAGTACTCTTCCAGAGACACAGGCTAGATTGAAGACGATAGCGATACCTTGCTTGCGACATATCAAACTTCAAGTTTTTGCAAAAGAACACTGTTAGCGATCGGTCATTTAGCGATTTGGCTACTGTAGTCCTACGTCAACTATGCGGTCGTGTCTCGGATACCATCCTCGTACTTTTTATTTTTCACGAGGGTTTTGCAAAACGTACACAGGAGTATTCCAGTTAAAAAACTGGCCAAAATAGAATAATAAAAATTTTCAGTGTTCCTCATGCTATTGATCCTTTTTGCATTTTCTGATACTACCTATACTTTATGCCAGCCAACAATTTATATTTGCCGGCCGGAATTTTTCTGAGTTTACAAAATTCACAAATTGTTTTACTGAAAATATACACTTCCACTGGTGTTATTGTAACTTCAAAGTGATTCTTGTGAGTAAATTTAATAACTGCATCAGAACAAGGTTATGCTAAACACGTGCTTTTCAGTTTCTTTCGGTTCACAAAATTTTCACAAAAAAGTATATTCGTTTGAGTTCCCAGCAAGTCGCAGCAAGAATTCACCCACCATTTGGTTTCCAAGGAAAAAATCTGCCCCATCCTCACTTTTTTGTGAATGCAATCAGTGTGAAGTTGGGACGTTCATATTTGCTGAATATTCTTTATTGAAAGAATGCGTTAAGAAATCGAACTTGAAGAACCGACCATGTACATTTTGTTTATTTGCCCAAAATAATAAACTGTGCAAAATTTCAGCTTAATCAGACATGATTTAGAGGTGCCTCAAAGCGCTTAAAATTTCAGTGTTTTGACCCTCGAAATTTAACATTTCTAATAGTAAATTATGCTTAACCTTCTAGTGCCCAGTGCCGCTTTTAGACGGGCTTCAGTATAAACACAAATGTTTATAAAGATTCATAGTGGTTTTACTGAAGTCCGTCTAAAAATTAACTTGGGCACTAGAGGATTAAGATGCCTAATAAACATCGAAATGATTTACATGTGGTTTGGTGAATCATTTCTATGTTTATCAGGCATTTTGAGCTAGGTTTTTCGTTAGAGTTGTGCATTTTCGAGGGTCAAAACATAAAAACTTTCAACACCTTGAGGCACCCCTAAATCATGTCCGATTGAGCTGAAATTTTACACAGATCATTTATCGAGGCCAATAAACAAAATGTACATTGTCGGTGACATGGCCATTTTCACTGCCACCCTAGAATGCATTAATCATGCCTTTGTCATACATCGATTGTGAAAATTTGATATGTTTTCAATCCACATTGTGTGATAACTTGTCGGTCCTTCTTCGGAAACACTCTATTCGTGCTCATTGAGGAATGCGCTGAACATTCGATCGCTAAAAAGTTTCTGTTTCTGGAGAGACTTGAAAAAAAATGTCCTCTGAGAAACACTCAATCTCTAAGATGTCAAGCTTCCAAAAACGATAAAATTGGTTTAGCTTAACCATTAAATTTCAAATTGGTCGGAAGCTTCGCACTCAGGTCCTCCAAGCAAAGGATTCGCTGATCGCAGTGATCGAAGCACAAGTCGCAAAACGCCAATGCTAAAAGAAAATATTCCAGCTGAGCTGTGTTACGCAGAACACCTTACCCAAAGATCTGCTGTGAGCACTTTCCAATATTATTAAGAACGTATCTGATGATCGTTGATGGTTTGAAATACGCTTTAAAAGCAGCAGAATCTATTATTAGCACAAAAATGGTCACCAGAACAAGCTCTTGCTTTATTTGTTGAAGCTTATTTCGAATTTCAGGATTCTAGCAAAGGAATGTTCTTATACCAATTCTAAGTGAGGGGAAATCTTGTGAGCTTGACGACTGAACATCACGTAGTTGCTCCTCCGTGGTCGGTCTGAGCTAGTGAAGTCGCACAAGGAACCACGTATATGGCTACTTGATATTAGTTTGCCATCTTCAGTGTACAACAATGCAGTAGCCACCGCTTTGTATAGATCGATAACGGCGCCGGCCACGTCCTTACGATCGTTAGGGTAAAGAAGGATGTTGTAAGGAAGGAAGTGAGGTTGACTCATTACGACGGCAAACGGAGGTATATATTGCGTAGTCGTCAAATTATTCACGATATTCATCGACCGAACGAAACCTACTTCGATTTGAAACACGCCTATATAAAAGTAAGCGATGAGCAATTTTTGGCTAAACGATCATACTATGACCAAGTTTATTTCTAAATCTCAACGACTGCGGTGAAAAGAGAGGTTTATGTTATCATGTCTCCGTGGTAATTGACGGATTCGCACGATGTTGCGCCCGAAGCTAGCTCATTACAGAAACGAACGAACGATTCAAACACCGCGATCCTCTGCGAATAACGCGCTCAGAAATCATCTACCACCCGAAGCATCTAAGTATCTATATCAATTTTAATTAGCAATCCCGAATACCTTTCAGAAAGCAAACTCACTTCAGCAAATGCATATTTAAGGGTTTCAATAATACAGTTAACAGCTCAAACTAGAATCAGTTTTGCATGCTTAGTCCCAAGCATCATCTGTTGGTTCTTTGTGTTACTGCAGTTGATCTGGAAATAACGGAGTAGCAATCACGGGCGGTCAATCATGCTCATATTCGTGCTCACACTAGAATCAGTTTTTGCATGGTGCGAACCACGATCAATCTTCAATCATAAATTCTAAAATCAGTATCGAATTGGGTGTACAATTTTACCCCTCATCACGGTTATTCATCTTGATATTCCATGTAAAATCATCCATTGACCCGCCAATATGAAACCAACAAATCTCGCGTAATTTTTCAAAAGGACCTATCTAACATTGAGAGACTCTCTTTGTTTACTTTCTCTTTGATCAATTACTATTTTATATTTTCCATATTTCATAACACTCAATGTATGGTAAGCAAGACAGTATAACAATCTCTTGAATAAGGGGAAGAAAGCTTGGAAAATGTTTTTAATGACGACGTAATTAACGAAACAAAGTGAGAGAGGTGAGAATCTGTCATTGTTGCTTAGGTCCTTTTGAAAAATTAAGCGAGAAATGTTGAAGTAGGCCACACAAATTTTGAGATATACTAAGGCTACTGACACACTGAGGCGTCAAATGAAGCGAAGCAAGAAGCGTCGCAAAAGCGTCCGAGCTACTTCTTCGAACGTCTATATGAAACGCTCAAACCGGTCATACTGGAGCGGCAAAGACGCGTCGATAGAGGCGGCGAAACAGAACGAGTAGTGTTTTGACGCGCGTATATGTACGCGGTAATACCATATTCAGACTAAATCTTTTATCGCCAGGTGCTTTATATTTGCTTTGTTTTGGTTTGGCAATTGAAAAAAGCCAATAAAATACATTTTCGTTTAGAAAATGTTAAAATGTTCAGAAGAGGGTTGTGCAGTAAATCCATGTTTAGACTAAACCTGATATCGCCAGGTACTTAATATTTGCTTTATGTTGGTCTTAAATCTTAAAAAAGAAAAAAAGTAGAACAGAAAATACTATCGGGAAAAATTTTCAGGTCGTCGGGAAAACAGCACTGATATTATTGATTGATATTGTTGAGTTTTGATTTGAATGGCCAGAAATTTAGCATGCTGAACTTCTTTGGTCGCGAAAATGCAAGCCGCTGAGTAACTAGCTGTGCTCACATGGGTTATTGAAATCCTAACAGATATTATAAACTAGTTGAACGTTGCTCGGGGTCAACGGGTTTAAAATTCAGAATAATTTCTCATATTTTTTACTACGTCTGTAGCGCAACTCACTTCAGTAATATTATTTTATTTCATGAAAAAATCTCTATGTTTACTAAAACGTAATTTTCCGTGCTTGAAGAAGCAAAAAAATCTTCATTGGACGAATTCATATTTCCTTCAAACAAAACCGCTACTGGAATCTAGGAATATGACAACACAACGCATTTGCGACGCTCGCTCCAGTATGTCATAGGAAGCTTCACCCAACGCTTCTGTTTATTCCGCTTCTCAAACGCTCAACGCTTCGCTTCATTTGACGCCTCAGTATGACAGTAGCCTAAGGCTGCTACGCAAAATATTTTCAGCAATTTTCTCTTTGAAATCGGTTCAGAATGTGTTTGCGGAATAAAATTTCCGGACAGTTGGAAATTCTGACATTTTTTATTTTTTAACTCTTTACGCAAATTTCGGAATTGAAGTTTTTTACACAGTTTTCGAAGCTAACACGGATTACAAAATTACGAATCCTTTTGCGAATTCCAGAATTTTCGCGTTCTATTTACGCGGCACATTTTCTCCGTTAAAAACGGGATCTGAACTGTTAGTTTTTTGACTTCAAGCAAATTGATTGTAATTAATTTTATGTTTTCTATGCTTAACCCTCTAAAGTCCAGTGCCGCCTTTAGACGGTCTTCAGTTGAACCTCTAAAAAGCTTCAATCAATACTTAACAAATGTTTATAAAGTTTCAAAGTGATTTTTCCGAGGTCCATCTGAAAATTAATTTGGGCACTAGAGGGTTAAGGGGTTATATACCTTTTGAGTTTTCGAAAAATCGAAAAAAAAATTATTGCGTTATCTTTAAGTACAACTTCTTGAAAACTTTTTTTCACAAATAGATCTAGAGAACATTTTCATAAAGATCTAAGCAATAGGGAGAAAGTTAGAGTGAATTAAAGCGCGTCTCGTTATCGCCGCTTAAGCTAAACTTGAAACTTTATACGCGTTTATCTCGGAATGGTGTTTCTCAAAAATGACTGCCGTGTATACGATTACGGTGAAACTACTGAACCGATTTTCTTAATTTTTTTTGAATGTCCGTTATTAAATTCCCCGGTCGTTGAACGATCGTTTTTTGATAAACGAGGTTTGACTTAGTCGAAAAAAATTATTAATGCAATTTTTAGCGCTCAAAACTTTTTTTTTCGGGAAAAACGTTCCCGTTTGCACTCCAAAAGTAATTGGTATATCTTATGAACAAACGTGTTTTTTTCTTGTTGATTAACATAACTGTCAGAAAGTTACTATTTTTATGCACAGAAAAGGGTGATACACGCTTAAAAGAAATTCCTAACTTTGCTCTTTTTTCTCGAGCAAAAAGCCCTTAAATTAAAAATGAATGAATTTACTCTCGAATCGTGCATATTTTTTCCAGCAGTTGAACATCACCAGAGTAACAAATGAATTCAAACTACCGTAAACAAGTGAATTGAACAAACTTCAAGAAATAACGATTAGTCTAAAATAAAAAAGTAGTGGACTCAACGCTGAACCCAAATACTGGACTAATTCGCTATAGTTAACAATATTATTTCAATAAGTTTGTCATTTTGAATTGTGATGGTCGATTTCGATTGACTCGTGTGTTGGAACAGTTATATTTCACGACAAAGACAAATCTTCGAAATCGAAACTTCCAAGAAATCCAATTTTATTTTTATGACCCACGTTCTAATCGGTGTCTTTAGAACGCGTATTGCTAAAAATACAACCAAAATAAAATGTCATCCGCGTTGAGGTTCGTTCTATGCGAACAATGCGGTCTAGACATGCGTGAAGAGATCGGAAAATAAACAGTTCCCATCCATCGCGCGCAGCTCTTGTGGGAGAAGGTGAATCACGGAAGTTCTCTGGTAACTTTCTGACCGATCACAGCATCAAACTAGTAAAACGAAGATATTTCACAGCTTCTGTTTTTACTGCTCGAAGTAACCATCAATCAATCCATCACTCACTTCCAGTCGTATACCATATTCTGGACAGCGACTTGACATGAGGGGCTGTACTGCAATTCGCTCTACAAATTTGTTGAATTCGCTGCTGTATCTGTAACATGATTTCTGTGTTTTTCTGAAGTTCAGAAAAATGCAAAACTAATTGAAAAGAAACACCAGCCTAATTAAGACGGGCGATTTTTAATTCAAACCAGGCGCGTGCAGTATTGAAAACCCATTAGGAACTAATCTCGAGAGAGCAAGAGCGTAACAGAAAAACAAAGATCGTTGGAGCTGTACGGAATGCCGATCTCCACTCAGCTGAAAGATTCCGCCGGTATGGTGTGAAGCAATTGCTGGCGTGTTTTTCCCAACATGCGGTTAAAAAGAAAAACACAAACTTCTCCCGATAAAGTTGAACGTCGTCGTTTGGTCTTGTTTATTTTTCCTTAGCATGGTTTTTAATTCTTTTTCGAAGCAAAGTGCTTGAAATATATAAAAAAAAAACTAAGCTCTTGAACTTTAAAAAATTCGTTCCGAAATTTACACTACTGTCAGTGGTGGGGTTGGCCGGAGGGTAGCACCAAAAAGCCGGCGAAATCCTTTTCATCGTAAAAGAATGTTGATTGATGAGTTCACATAAAGTCAATGCGTGTTTGTGAATGGTGAAGCATTGAATGGGAAATGGCAACGTCCTCTTGGCTATGTTGAGGTAGAATATTCAAAGCTACTCGTATTACATTTCAACACTCAATCGAAATTGAACCAATTGAAAAAATAACTTTTTATATTATACGTTAATCTCACTCTAGTGTGCGTTGAAGGTAAACCACACTAGTCGCCAGATGATCTCACTCCTGAACGAGGTGGAGGAAGGAAAAACTCGGAAGAAAAACAACCGGTAGCGACAACAAACACCCTCTTACTGACAGAATCAAGTTTCTGCCAAACAGGAGCGTGTCAAACACGCCGAAACTGACTGACTGACAAAACACACAACACTTGCATTCGCTGCATGCGAATGGGACAAATTCAAAAAATCGCTTTCCACCCTCTTACTCTGCAGTCCTTAGGGCGAACCCTAAGGAGCCAAACAATTAAAAGGCCAAATTCAAAGCGCAGAGGTAAAGGAACACCGTCGTGATATTTGAGACTCACATTAGGAAAAAAACCGATCGTTGGCACTCCGGAAAAATGTTGCTCTATTTGGCGTTTAATGGTAATGATAATTGTGGATAGAAGTTGGAAATTCAAGACCACCGTTATGGGATATAGGCCAATGAGACCATAATTAGGTTTCTTGAATGGATTCCCTCCGTCGGTTGGCGACAACAGCGGTATCCCATATGGTCTGCAAAGGCAGTAATTCAAGAAGGTATAAGTTTCTGGTCGATTGCTGATTGGTGATTAATGAGTTCCGGTCGTAGAGGGCCGAATTTAGTTCCTAATTTAAAGGGCGTTTTTTTTGTGTTTGAAAATTTGCATAGGAAATTGACCATTGCGAATTTGATTACAACAAAATTAATACTTTTGTTCACAATTCGTCGTTATTAATAGGGGATGGCTAGGGAACAGCTTTGTCAAACATAATACAGAGTGATTAAAAAAAAACATTATCTTACGACAACAATCAGCCAGACAGCGAAACACTCAGCAAGTATGTTTAGCTAAATTGCTTATTCATTCAGTTTTTGAAGAACGCCGAACAATCCATAAATTACGATCCCTAATCAGCGACATGCAAGCCGGGACCGAGTAATGCCGGCAAAAAAGGACACTGCTGTCCTGTTTTCTAGCTGTGTGTCTGTAGCTCAGCCATACCCAAGCGGGCTACCGTCTATTATGAATCCAGTCATGAAACCCGGCTGGCGTCGCTGTGCTAATGAGTTATCTCGACGTATGATCGACCGAAGGAAGCACGAAATCGAAAACCACAGGCGAAAGAACTGACCCTTCCATTTTCATTCTTCTGTGGTAGCGAAAAAATTAACGTAAGGGGAACTCACGTTCACGGTGTTATATTCTATTACCAATACGGTTGAGAGGAAAAAGTGTGGTTCATTCTCGTGAATATTGTAGCAATGAGGCGCAGTTTTACGTATGAAGGTGTCGTTTTTTGTGTAGTTCAAAGTTGCGATGGTCGATAAGTTTTTCGGACTTGGTGCGAGACTAGAACGGACTTGGTGTGAGACTAGAGTGGTAGAATGTTCGTATCATAGAATGATTCAATTAACAGTTTACTCAGAAATAAAAATTTTCAAAGTGCTTAGTCATCTAAAACGGTTAAAACTGATTACAATTCCGAATTTAGAAAATTCCTCACAATCAATGCCACACAAAAGCAAAAACAAAACGGAACGGTTACAATCTCCGTTAGATCATTGGATTATTACAAATTCTATAGTCAACAATAACAACTTCGGACTAAAAACAAATAATTTAACAAAGAATAAAAAATGTCAAGTGAAAAATTGAAAAATTGAAAACTTGCAGCTCGATAAACAAGGGTCGATAAACAAGGGTCGATAAACAAAGACTTTAAAAATATTCAAAGTGGGGATAACACTGAAAACAAATGAGAAGTACTGGAGGTTGGCAAGAGAAATTTTAAAACATATTCCATTTTTTTAATTTATCTGGGGGCTCAAAAATGTTAAAAAGATTAATCAAAATCATTTGTTCTGGATTAGTTAGCTCATATTTGAATAAATTCAGTAAATCTGTAAAAAGTGATAAAATTTACAAAAATTCAAGATATGTTTAAATATAAATAAGAACTACCCCTAATAACAATTTTAGTTTTATCAAAGTTTTATGGCGCTAAATACAGCCAAAACAGCGCTATAAAACTTTGATAAAACTAGTTTTGTTACTTGGGACGCGAGCTGAAATTAAGCAACATTTTAAATCATCATAATTTAAATTAAATTGTTGTTTCAAAACCTGCTGCCTAAAATCGATGAATTTTGACAAATACAAAGTGATAAATACTGATCCTAAATAGCAGACGGGTTGTGTGCAAAGCCATGACGAAGAACTGTATAAGATTTGTGTTTCATTGCTTATATTGTTGTATTCGATAGTAATTGCAAGTGAGAAGTTCGAAGCAAACTTTTTTGGAGTCGTGGTTTCACACACAACCCTTTTAATGGATATTGATAATAAAAAAAGGATTTCCCGATTTTATCACTTTCCCCATTTGATTACCCCAAACATCATCAAGGGGGTGATATAATCGGGTGATCACTGTATAACAATACAATGTGCAGTTTAAAAAACATGTTGTCCTCTGAAAACGATCAGATACTTTTCAATACAAGAAGATGTCAATTAAATGCTTCCATATGCAGATAGTTTCGATAAATCAGATTCATTTTTCAGGTTTTTTTTTTTCAAAAGTAACTTAAGAAAAAAGTTAGCAGAACAAGTACAGTAGAATGGCCAGAATTATTTATTGTTCATTAAATTTTCTTGAAAAAAACTTGTTTTTCATGATAATTTTATTGATGTGAAAATAAATTTATACATTCATAGCTTTTTTTATTAAATAACATTTTCCTCTGAAATCGATCAGAAATCTTTGGATAAAATAAGATGTCAATAAAGCAAAACGTACTTCAAATTGGGCTCCATATACAAGAGCCTTAACTGAATTTAACAATGAAATCAGGAAATCTAAAAGGATGTCTTGAATTCAAATATGTAAATCTATAGAAATGGCTCCAGTTGTTTCCAGATTACAAAAGACTCTTGCCAAAGATCATACCTTTGAGCTTGGCAATCTAAAGAGTCACAACGGAATCTATACTAGTGGTCTTCGTCAAACCTTAAATCTAATAACGGAAACGCATTTTTCAGGTTCTATTGAAAAGACGAATTCTGATTTATGTGAAATTTGTTCTATGCAGACTTGTGGTGGATGAAATTTTTACGAGAACCAGGGTGGAAAGTACTATGAGTTCCTTTGAGCCTTTCAAATCTGTAAGTGTAGACGGAATGTTTCCAGCATTGGTTCAAAAAGGTGAAGCAATACTAATTCCTTCTCTCATTGAGATTTTTAAGGCCAGTTTAATGTTGAATCATATTCCATCGGAATAGAGGGTAGTAAAAGTATACCTACTTCCAAATCTGATCCAAAGCAGTTTTACCGTTTTGCAAAGGAAAAAATGAAAACTAATAATTTTCCATCACGCATGCATTTTGAAGGTAACGAAAGTACCGAGTCTCAGCTTATTTGCAACCAATTTGCGAAATTTTTCCAGACCGTTTACAAAAACCCGGATGAAAATAGAGATTTTAACTACTTCACGCATTTACCTGAATGTACCAATAGTGTATCAGTTCAAAATATAACTGTTCAAGAAATATTAACATCATTAGAATCCCTAGATGCAACTAAGGGTGCTGGGCCAGATGGAATTCCACCATCTATGCTTAAAACATTTGCTTCTTCTTTTGTAAAACCACTGTTTTGGCTTTTCAATCTTTCAATCAAAACAGGTGAATTTCCTTCCATGTGGAAAAAATCATTTCTCATCCCGATCTTTAAGTCAGGTAAACGCTCTGATATAAAAAATTATCGCGGCATAGCAATCATCTCTTGTATTCCGAAACTATTTGAATCAATCGTTAATAAACGAATTTTCGAACAGGTGAAAAATAGTATTACAATCAACCAACATGGTTTTTTCAAAGGAAGGTCCACAGCTACTAATCTATTAGAATTCGTTAATTTCACACTCGCTGCAATGGATAGAGGTAACTACGTTGAAACATTATATACCGATTATAGTAAAGCTTTCGATAGAGTCGATATAACATTACTGATTTTCAAACTAAAACGCATTGGACTAGATAACCAACTCGTGAAATGGATTGAATCTTATTTGACGAACAGAACACAATTTGTCCGTTTCAAAGGCCATCTCTCTGATCCAGTGAAGGTAACATCTGGAGTTCCGCAAGGATCACATTTAGGACCCTTACTATTCATTTTGTTCGTTAATGATGTAACCCTTTTACTTAACCAGATCAAAATTTTAATCTATGCCGACGATATGAAATTGTATATGGAGATTAAAAACCAGTCTGACCTCGAATTGTTTCAGTTGCAGATCAATACCTTCTATACTTGGTGTCTGAAAAGCTTACTTGATATAAATATCAAGAAATGTAATGACATATCATATACAAGAAAACTTTCAATGCAAACTATGAACTATTACATAGGCCAACAACTTGTAGAGAGATGTACCAAAATGAGAGACTTAGGAGTGATCCTTGATTCGAAACTCACTTTCGTGGATCATTATAACACAATAATCAACAAAGCCAACAGTATGCTTGGTTTTATTAAACGTTTCAGTTATCATTTCAAGGACCCATACACAATAAAAACTCTTTTTGTGAGCTATGTTCGATCAATATTAGAGTACTGCAGTATAGTTTGGTCCCCATATCAAGAAGTTCATATCAATCGTATTGAATCAGTTCAAAAACAATTTCTGGTTTTTGCATTAAGAAAACTCAATTGGGCATCATATCCTCTCCCTTCTTACGAATCTCGCTGCATGCTTATTAATATCGAAACTCTGAAGAAACGACGAGAAACAACCATGATTACCTTTGTAGACGATATGATCTCACAACGTGTTAATTCACCAAATCTGCTGGAAACTCTTAACTTTTATGCTCCTTCTCGTCCTTTAAGAACGCGCAATATTTTTACTAACAATAATTACCCGTCACTGTACGCCAAACATGGACCAATTAACAGCATCATGAACGCATACAACAAACACTGCGAGATTATAGACGTTACCATGTCCCGGAACGCATTAAAAAGCGCATTACGTGCTAGAACTCGATAGCTTAAGATTAACGTATACATTAGAATTGTAGTCTACATTGATTGACGAAATAAATTTAAATTTAATACTTCATACCTTAAACTGGGAAGCGTGTTTTAGGACGCATCCAAAATCATTCAGACCCATTAATCTTTCTTTGGTTTTGTCAAAGGCAATGGAAATAAGGCTGGATATTTTCATTAATTCATCTTACATGCAAACAAACGCTTTCAAAGTTCCAGTTTACCCATCAAGCTGGAAAAGTCACTATCACAGCGCTTCATACGCTGGTTATGAAAATTGAAAAGTCCCTTTCAGCTGATGAAATTGCTCTATGCTCTTTCTTGGATTTTGAAGGTGCATTTGATAACGCGTCCTATTCTTGAATGTCTAGTGCAATAAGGAAAAGAAGGATTTCACATGAGTATTGTTGACTGCATTTATGCTATGCTTGCAGAGAAATCAAGTTGCGAGGTTCGTCTATCACGGCAAGGGCAACGAAAGAATGTCCGCAAGGAGATGTTCTTTCACCACCTGTGTGGTCTCTGGTGGTGGACGATCTTCTCAGAAGCTTAGAAGCAAAAGGTTATGAGGTTGTGGGCTTTGTGGATGACATAGTCATCTTGGTAAGAGGAAAGTTTGACAACATCAAGTATTTCCCGTCTTGGTGTATAAAGAACTCAGCAATAATCCGAAAGCTGTAATCGTACCTTTCACTAGAAAGAGGAATTTCAATTTTAAATCCTCAAGCTTTGAGGAGTAGAAATTCCATTTTTTTTCCTGTGTGTACTCATCACTGTAACCACACATTAGATCTATTGTGATGATATTGCCCAGGTGTTTTCTGTACTCTGCACTTCATTTTATTGGAAGTATTACTATTGAAGTAAGTGATACGCTTATTATTCGTATCCGTTGCTTGTTTGTAAGTTGTACCTCTCCGTTTCAAGCTTATTGCTCTACTATACCGAGCCTCTGTCCATCCTAACAATATCACCTTATTACAATTCCTTGGAGAGAACTTTCATACGTTACTCACACCAGTTTTATTATAATATGGACTTATTTTAGTTAGAAGGAGAGTCACAGGGGTACTGTAGAATTCTGATTGAAGGAAGGGTACGTGGTGGGGAGCCTGCGAATAAACCCATGCTAAAGTCCTTTGACAACCAAATGGCCTGATTCTACTAAGATTCGAACGCACGACCACCCGCTTACCACAGCGGACTCTGTAACCTTGCGGCTACTGAGCCCTCTAGAAATTCCATTTAGTGAACAGGTTAAATATTTAGGAGTTATCCTTGGTGCCAAGTTGAACTAGAATGCATATCTTGACTATGCAATCAACAAGGCGGTCAGTGTATTGAGGTTGTGCTCCAAGACCGTTGGAAGAGTGTGGGGTCTGAGACTAATAACCATTTGTGGATATTACAGGGTGGCCACTCAATCGGGAAAACGGGAAATGCGGGAAAAAGTCGGGAATTGAATTACATCGGGAAAAATGCGGGAAAAAGTCGGGAATTTGTTTATTTAATCGGGATTTTGTCACCAAGATTTTTTCAAAGTTTTGTGTATGATGCAACTACAAATGATGAAGAAGTTGAAAGTGCAAGTTGATCCCATTTTTCTTCAGTAGTCAATTTTTTAACCAAAAAGTCACTTAACTTACTTTTTTTGACCCGCTGACCAGCTGACTACTTCTATCGGTCCTGCTTTTCAAATGAAATGAATTTTGACACCAAATGTTTTAGAATAGCATAAAACGTCGAAATCTGGTGTTATCTTCAAAAACTGAATGAACTCTGTAGGACTTCTCAAGATGGTAAAGCGAATTGAAACCGGGGTCGAAAACCGGTCCGGATTCTGGGAATAGAAGTTGCCAGTTTATCGAGAAAACGTTTTAGTGAAAGAATCAATCATAAATTCTTATATGAACAATACAAACTGTTTCATTTTCTAAGAGCAATGCAAAATAAGTTCCACTGTACAATCTTACTAACATTACTAGTTATTAGTAGTTATTTGAATAAACAAATTGAGAATAAAATAAGTGGCACACAGTTCTGATTCTCAAGTTTTTCAAATAGATTTTTATTTCAGCTAGTCTTTTTGAAGAAATATTTGGTGAACTCTAGCGAAACTAGCTACCATTTCCGCTTAGAAACTCAATGCTGGTGAAATTTTGGGTTTGGGACGAACTTGCTATGCGAAGCAGTTAATTGAAAAAACACTACATACTTGCCACAAAACAGAGCAAACATTATTTTGGAATTTTTTGAAAAACTAATTTTTGTACATATTTCAAATCCATATTTTTTCTGTAAATTACAAAATTTGACTGTAAAAAAACTATTTTTGATGTAAACACATTAAAAAATGTTCTTAGAAAACAGCATAATCGTTTGCGAGGTTTTTCAAGAAAACATTATATTTATTTTATTTGTTGCTGCATACGACTTTTTACATGCTTTTTGTTTTGCAAGTACGATGCTGGCCTAACTATTCAGTCGTCGTAGATTCGTGTCTCGGCTCGAGAGAGACTGTTAGTGTCTGCAGGATCGTAGCGCTAGCCCTTCAATCGCCCCGTGCACTAAACAGTTGGCTGCTAAATCTGTGGCTAATAAACAAAAACACTTTGAATATTCTAAAAGCAAAAATAAATTAGCTTGATTGGTGTGATGTTTCCGGCAAAGCTGTAGATGATAGTTCTATTTAAAAAATTGATTGAATATCTCAAAAAGCTTATTTTTTGAATTCTAAGTTGCCAAATGTTTCAACGTTGATTATTTGAACACGGAAGAAGTTAAAATTTCTAAAGATTTTTTTTTCGAAACCAGAAAGATTTGTTTGATTGGTGCGATGTTTTCGGCAAAGTTGTTGGCAGTTGTTGAGTATTAAAAATATTCTAAATTAAACGTTTCAAGGTGCTGATTTTTAAAAAAATATTATATTTTTTAAAAACCGCATAATGTAAACTGAACATTGATGATCATGGAGAAATAAAAACTAAAAATTCTTTTAAAAAATTCTAATAAAAATGATTTGGGAAAATTTCAGGAAACTTTTTTTTTCTTGAAAAGTTTAAAAAAAATTAAAAATAAATTTGTTTCTTTTTCAACGGTTTCTGCAAGACATATTCGTGCAGTAAAAGACTTTCAATTTAAAAAATAATATTCATTTAAGATCTTTTTTCTGATTTCCAGGTTATTTTTTTAAGTTTTGAAATGACTTATTCCGAAATGTTAGTCCCCAATACCATTTTTTTATCAGCTTGACCATTTTGAGCGCTGGATGCAAACAAGTTGAAGATGTTGGCAGATGACCAGAGAGATGCAACTTCAATTGACTAGCAAATCAAAATGCTGAAAAAGTTGTGAATTCACTTCTGAAAAGTTTTGAATCTATGTAACGCGTGATAAACGAAATACAGTTAAATCTCAGTATTTTTGCTGAACGTAAAATAACATTATCTTTAATTCGAGAAAAAAAAACGCAAATCCATGTCACAAGTTTTGTTCTCTAAATAATCAATTCAATCAAAATATTTTTTACTCTAAGGTTAAGTAGTTTTATGTTCACCCTTAACTTCCCATGACTTTTTCCGACGATTTTAACAACGGAAAAAAAATTGTACGCAAAGTGCTGTTTTGTTTGTTGTTGTTCCCTTAATAGGTTGTTATGCGTTGAATAAAAACGGTGCTTATATCATATTTTAAGAAGACAGATAGACAAACATAATAATGCACAAAATAGCTAACACGATTATTGACTGCTTAATGGAGATTTGCAAATTTTAGAAAATCGCAAAAATTATATTTAACCTGTTTACCATGGAGAGGCCAAAGTTGCATTTTATGTAACTAATCAACTGTTTGTGTAGAATGTCCCGAGCAAATTCGGTGGAAGTGATATACGCTATTACTTCCAATTTAAGGTTCAAAAATTGACGTTCAATCGTCGATAGAACATACCCTAGTTACCGTTTTTGACAATCGGGAATTTCTTGCAATCATGCGGGAAAAATGCGGGAACTCGAAAATGTAAAATGAGTGGCCACCCTGATATTAACATCGATTATACGTTCAAAACTGACCTACGTCTCGTTAGAATGGTGGCCGAAAACCGAAGAGGCTACCACTAGAACAATGTTAGATAAAGTTCAACGAATTGCCTGCACTGCTATAACAGGAGCAATGAGCAGCACCCAGGTCTGTGATGAGTATGAATGGAGACTGGATGGCACCTCAGGATAACTATGATATTTCCTACAAGGCATGCGAAACGTCGCGTTTAGACTGGGAAGTCGGAGTTCCTGATGTCCGTCCCGGTTCAACGAGATTTTTTCAATTCTTAAATGTGCGACTGCTTATCTGACTAGAAAATACAGACATGCAAATATTTGTATTTTCTCTAACAGTTAGGCAGCACTTGGTGTCACAAATGTACATCCAAGATTATCCGGGAATGTATTTTCACATTCCGACATTGGGTTCCAGGACATTGTAGCATTGGTGGGAATAAAAAAGCACACGAACTTGCAAAATCCTACTCACAGTATATCGACCCAGAACCTTTCTGCGGTACACTAAGGTCGCTTTTTACGCGGTTTTTTTACGCGGATTCCGGAATTTACGCGGTTTTTTTTCACGCGGATTCCGGAATTTACGCGGTTTTTTTTTTACGCGGATTCCGGCACTTACGCGTTTTTTTTACGTGGATTCCGGAATTTACGCGGTATTTTTTTTTGCCCGGATTTCGGTTCCCCTTCACTCGGAACGCAAAATTAACGATGGTTTTTTTTACGCGAATTCCGGAATTTACGCGGTTTTTTCTAAGCGGATTCCGGAATTTACGCGGTTTTTTTTACGCGGTTTCTTTTCACGCGGCACGTAACCCCCGCGTAAAAAGCGACTATAGTGTATATCAAACTGTGCAGTGAAAATGGAGCTTAAAGGCTGGAAGGAACAAAGGGTGATAATCAATTGGTAGGACGTCAAAAAGTGTTCCTAATCTAAAAGATTAATAACACCAAACGTAAATCATTCAAAAAAGCTTTTAGAGCTCAACAAAAGAGCTCTTTGTACATACGTCGGCCTAGTAACGAGGCACCGAGTAGATATTATTTAAAAAATATTGACCGGGTTCAGGATGATATCTGTCGCTTTTGTAATATGGCAGTGGTTATTTACAGCCCAAATAGATTACAACGCTTACAAATGACTTCTGGAAACCATAAAATGTAAAAATAGAAAATGATTCCAGATTTAGCTAGGAATTGTCAAAATGAACGAATAAAATTTCAAACGAGGAAAAGAAAAAACGATGAGAGCGATTTCAACTCTAAATCTTCAAACAACGTTTCTGAAGGGTAATACCAAATTCAGTACAGAACTGTTAAAATACACCTTTAAAGAGGATCAAATGATCCCAAGTTGAACATAATATCCTCGAAAGTAGTTCTAGAGACCAGTGAACCCTTGTGTTCAAAATACATTTCAAAAGGCCAGAAAATACAATAACTGAAAATTATTACAAATTTTACTGAAGACCGTTGAAAAACGCTTGCAAAAACTAGAAATTTTAAATTCGAGGATAAAAATAAACAATTTAAAATTCAACACAGAACCGTCAAATAGCGTTACTAAAGAACACAAACAAATCCGAATTCAGTTCAGAATCTACAAAAATCGTCGCAAAATGAAACCGAACTCAATTTAGTGTCATTAAAAAAGGTTCAAGAATATAATTCTAATTTGTATTTTTACAATTACACAACACTTTAATTTAGGTACCAAAGAATACAAAAATTGAAAGGGATCCCAAATTTTACTACGACCGTCAAAATACGTGAGTGTTGACAATGACAAAAGTAAAAGAAAAGACTTAAAGAGAAACAGATTTAAAACTGAACTGAAGATCGTCGATAATGCTTATCAAAACCAGAACATGCATAAATCTAAAATAATTCCAAATTCAGCTCAAAATCGACGAGAAAATCTTCCAAGGGTTAGAAAATTACCTTGAAATTTACTCAGAATCAGAAGCATCAAAAATAATGCCCAGAAAACGAGTTGAACATCACATATAACAAAATCAACTCAGAATCATCGAAAGATGTTACGAGCAGATATTGATCTTCCGAAATCAGAATAAGAAAATAATTCCAAATTCCTCCTAGACCAGGGAGAAAAAATATTCGCAGTCCAAGTCTCAACAGCTGCTTCCACTATTTTTTTCACTACAGGATTCACAAGCCATCTGCTGAGCAAAAACAGAGCAAATCTAAGTTATAATTTTCATGACGCACCCCACCTCTCTTCAATCACCACTCTGCAGCACTACTGATGATGTGTGCCGTAACGAATGATTTGCGGATCAAAATTTCCTCCACTTTCCATCGCCAAGAGGGAGACAAACGAATATCCGTGCAAAAGATGTCACATGCGAGGGGGTGACGTTCTGTATGTTTTATTCAATTGTTTTCAAGTGATTTATGCTGCCGAGGGCTCGAGCTAAACTTCTCTCTCTCGTGTCATCTGCCTAGTGCACCGTCACTGCCCATGCTAATCCTATTTCTTTACGACCTGTACCTAAAACGCTCACCCGTTTAGGTGTAGTGAAGCCTTTTATCTGCGATGCCAAACAGCCACGGAAGCAAATTCAATTCATCCTTCAAATGTTTTACCCTCTCCGTTGGCTGGACATAAATTTACCCTAGTTCCGCCTTTCTCTCGGCACGATTGGAGATTTTTCCATCAGGCACGAGCAAGAAAAAATCATCCAAATACAGGACTTTAAAAAAAAGCTGCTGCATTATTTGCTTTCATGTGTAATTCAATGATAGGGCTGTTGCAGCGTTGTTCGTTGGTAAATACAGCTACGATAAGTGGTTAAGTTATTGCACTCGGGTTACAGTGCACAGCTGGAACTTCCTCAAAATGGGGTGGTTATTTGTGTTCTTTTACCGGTAGGTATTTGCAGTTATCTAGCCGGCAAACATGTTGCAGTTGAATGCGTTGAAGGGTTGAAAATCAAGCCGTTTGCTTATCTGCAACTTGTAAGGTGATCACTTAAGATAAGACTGTTGCAGTCGTTTCCAAGTAAATGTCGAACCGATTATTAGAGGAATTATCCATTTCCAAACATAAGTTTGGCTTTAACCACACGCACGCGTTTCGGATAATTATGTGCATACAAAAACAGATGAGCAGGACATATAAGGACGGCTCTGGTTGTATGATACAATGATGTTATCCCTCCTTTTATGCTGATATTTGATCATGCTTCATGCTTTTGACGTTCGTTCAGCCAATGATGCACTGACCTGCAGCAAGGGATGTCAAGGCTGGGGTTGCTATTGAGTCTCACTTTTGCTTAAGCTAATGGGATTTGCTGGATTTGATTGAATGCTTTTTCACTACTGGTGCGAAAGCAATTGTATGTAATTCAAGGGAAAACAATGCTGGCTTATCCTCCTGCTATGATTTTTTGATTTGTCCACAGGATTACAGTTTAAACTAATGCATTTTTTCCAATTATATAGAAATTTTGTCAAAACTCACTCCACCCATACGAATTGCGAAACCACCTTGTGAAACGCCATAGCAGAAGTGCCCAAAACAGAACCGAATTCTATAGTAATTTGATACGCCAAACTTTACCAGGTTTTGTTCCATTCACAAAGAAAAATAATCTGGTTGACGACAGACTTGTGCACACGCAAGCTGCATGAGGTGTGCCACTGGCAAGCTTGTCAAAAATACATCCATCTGTGTTTATTCGTAATTTGTTTTCCTCCCAGCGGACACACTTTCAACACCCGGAAAATGTGCATCGTCAACGACTCGATTCTCCCTCCTCTCGAGTCTGCTGTTGCACGCTTACGAAACGAAATGCTAAACTTCATTTTTAACAGGCCGACAACTCGCTTTGACGCATTGTAAAAACTAAACACGTGTGTTATGCGTCTAGTCAACTCAAAATCGATCATATTCCTGTCGACTTTCCTGCGACATATTGTTCCGTTTTTTAACCATTGACTTTTGTTGAGGCTCAATTAAGTGTTAAAAACAAAAACAAAACACGACTTGAGCAATATATAATACCACCTGCAGAGAATATTGATTCAAGTTTATGACCTTTTTATGCTGGTTTCAATTTGAAGCATCAAATAAAAACAGCGGTAGTGCCACTTCGATAATAGTTGCCCACGTGCTTTTTGTTTTAGTATTGGCTTCGACTAGGGGTTGCTAAGAACGCTTATATGAATGAGCATTTAATAGAAAGCATTCAACGTGAAGCTGCTCATTTGTCTAAAAAAAGATTGGGTTCCAAAAAAAAACCACAAGAATGAAAACAGGAAATTTCAATTTTCTCACTTTGAACTCAAAATAAACCCATAAATTTTTCCAAACACCTGACCTAGGTCTGTCATTTCGAGCGTAGAGTGCCTTCGCGTTGTATAGTGATTGATTAATGGCTCAACAATCAGAATCCAATAGATAACCACTTGGACCCTGAAGAGGCCCCGAAAAATAATTCATCCTAGCTAAGACTGGTCGCCCCAGCGTATTGCTAGAGAAAATAAAAACACAAACAATTAGCTGAACGCAGCCCGGGAGCATAAATCACACTCGCAAGCACTTTGTTTGTGTTCCGGCAGCTTCTGGATTTGAACGGTTTTTTTTATTTTTTTTTAGGGGGGATTTGTAAGTAGCTTAAGTATTTATGATAAATATTAGTAAATAATGAGTATGTGTGTCCAATCACAAATGGTGACTTCTCAACACTGTTAGAAATTTGTAATTTTAATTGTTAGGATTTGTTTGCTTTCGCAATTAGGACTTATCATTCGTAGGGATTTAAACCTACTTGTCAGAAAAGGGGAAGTAAACTTACAACTAACTTAATTGCTAACTTATTGGCTATAAAGAGAGCTTATCGTAGCAATTGAGGATTGCAACGATTTTTGTCGAAAATTGTTAATAATTTTATTTGACATGGCTTCTAATGGTTCAACACCAGTAAGTCTATGTAATTCGAGTGTACCAAACCAAGGAGGACGCTTCGAAATCATTTTCAGAATTTTATTCTGAATCCTTTGGAGCGTTTTCTTCCTTGTTGAACAGCAACTTGACCAGATCGGTACAGCATAAAGCATTGCTGGTCTAAAAATTTGTTTGTAAATCAAAAGTTTGTTCTTTAAACAAAGTTTAGAATTCCTGTTAATGAGAGGATATAAACATCTCGTATATTTGATGCACTTGGCTTGTATACTCTCAATGTGCTCTTTTAAAATAAGTTTTTTATCATAAATTAGTCCCAAGTACTTAACCTTGTCGGACCAACTTAAAATAACCCCATTCATCTTGACAACGTGATTATTGTTTGGCTTGAGGAAAGAAGCCCTAGGCTTATGCGGAAAAATTATCATTTGAGTTTTAGAAGCATTGAGAGAGATTTTCCACTTTAGCAAGTAGGAAGAAAAAATATCTAAACTTTTCTGCAATCGACTGCATATGACACGAAGACTTTTTCCTTTTACGGAAATGCTTGTGTCATCGCAGAACAATGACTTTGTGCATCCTGGAGGCAAATCAGGAAGATCTGAAGTGAATATGTTGTACAGGACTGGACCCAAGACTGAACCTTGAGGCACACCTGCTCTGACAGGAAATCTATCAGATTTTGAATTCTGATAGACAACCTGCAGAGTTCGATCAGTAAGATAATTTTTTAAAATTTTGATTAGGAAAATTGGAAAATTAAAAGTTTGCAATTTCGCAATCAAACCTTCATGCCAAACACTGTCGAATGCTTTTTCTATGTCTAAAAGAGCAGCTCCAGTGGAATAACCTTCAGATTTGTTAGCTCGTATCATATTAGTAACTCTGAGCAATTGATGAGTTGTGGAATGCCCATGGCGAAATCCAAACTGTTCATTTGCAAAAATTGAATTTTCGTTGATGTGTGACATCATTCTGTTAAGAATAACTCTCTCAAACAGTTTACTTATTGAAGAAAGCAAACTGATTGGTCGATAACTTGAAACTTCAGCTGGGTTCTTATCCGGTTTTAAAATGGGAGTAATTTTTGCATTTTTCCATAATTTGGGAAAAGATGCAATTTTGAAGCAGCAATTGAAAATTTTCACTAAAAAATCCATTGTGCTCTCAGGGAGATGTTTGATTAGTATATTAAAGATTCCATCGTCACCAGGTGCTTTCATATTTTTGAAATTTTTAATAATTGATTTAATCTCATTCAAGTTAGTTTCAATTATTTCTGCAGGTAAAAAATTCTGGGAAGAAATTAAATCAAATTGACGTGTGACTTCATTTTCAATTGGACTCACAAAATTCAAATTTGAGTTATGAACACTCTCAAACTGCTGAGCAAGTCTTTGAGCCTTTTGTTCATTGGATACAAGAAAATGTTCACCATCTTTTAAAACTGGAATAGGCTTTGAAGGTTTCTTAAGAATCTTCGACAGCTTCCAAAATGGTTTTGAATATGGTTTCAATTTTTCAACTTTAGTCTCAAAATTTTGATTTCTCAGAAGAGTAAATCTATGTTTAATCTCTTTCTGTAAATCTTTATAAATAGTTTTAAAAACAGGGTCACGAGAACGTTGATATTGACGTCTGCGGACATTTTTCAAACGAATTAGAAGTTGAAGATTTTCGTCAATTATTGGTGAATCAAATTTCACTTGAGCCTTTGGAACAGAATAATTCCTGGCATCAACAATTGCACATTTTAATGCTTCCAAAGCGGAATCAATATTCACTTCGTTTTGCAAATCAAGCTCATTATTGAAATTTCTCTCAATATAATTTTTGTATCTTTCCCAATTAGCTTTGTTATAATTAAAAACAGAGCTCATAGGGTTTAAAACTGATTCATGTGATGAAGAAAAAGTTATTGGAAGATGGTCAGAATCAAAGTCAGCATGTGTGATCAAATCACTACATACATAACTTTGATCTGTTAGCACCAAATCAATTGTTGAAGGGTTTCTTACAGAAGAAAAGCATGTAGGACTATTCGGAGACAAAATAGAATAGTATCCTGAAAAACAATCATTGAATAAAATTTTGCCATTGGAATTACTTTATTCCATGAACGATGTTTAGCGTTAAAATCGCCGATTATGAAAAATTTCGAACGATTTCTGGTGAGTTTTTGTAAATCACCTTTAAAATAATTTTTGAGCTCGCGTGTGCATTGAAATGGTAAATATGCTGCGGCAATAAATAAAATCCCAAGTTCAGTTTGAACTTCAATTCCCAAAGTTTCAATAACTTTCGTCTCAAGATGGGGAAGAGCACGATGTTTGATTCGGCGATGAATAACAATTGCAACTCCACCGCCGGAACCCTGAATCCTATCATATCTATGAACCACGTAATTGGGATCATATTTTAATTTTATGTTAGGTTTCAAAAATGTTTCAGTAATAATTGCAATATGCACATTATTTACTGTTAAAAAATTAAAAAGCTCATTCTCATTGGCCTTCAATGAGCGAGCATTCCAATTTAATATTTTAATTGTTTTATTTAAAATCATTGCTAAATTTTAAATTAGAAACAATTTTAATAGTAAAATTTGTGCCTATTTGAATGGCTTCAAACATTGATTTTGCCTGCAACATGGCGTTCATAAGATCGAACATTGCCTGTTGCAAAAAAGAAAGTTTACCTGCCGTAATAGGCCCCAGGCAGTTGACATTAGAAAAAATATTTTCGGCAGCAATATTAGCTGGAGTAATAGGTGTACAATAATTTTCTAGCGTGTTTTGCTTACCCATATTAACGATCATTTTCGAACTACCAACACTAGGCGGTATAATGTTCGAACTACCTGTAACCTGTGCATAAGTTAAACGGGTATGCAAAGGAGTAGGTAAACTATGCGTCACTGGTACGCTTGGAGAATTTTGTTTTGAAGTTGGTTTTAATTGAGAAATTGAATTTTGTTTACCTTGCCTTGCCTTAACAATTGCTAAACGGACTGGGCATTGATAAAAATTTGACATATGGTTGCCGTTACAATTCGCACAGCGAAAATTTTTACTCTCTTTCACAGGACATGTGTCCTTTTTGTGAGAAGAGTCTCCACAATTAAGACATTTTTGGTCCATGTTACAGAATTTGGAACCATGGCCATAACGTTGGCAAGTACGGCATTGGGTGATATGCTCTTCACCTCCGCCATACTTCCTATAAGTTTCCCACTTTACACGCACATTATATAAAGCATGTGCTTTTTCAAAAAATTTTAAGTTGTTAACCTCATTGCGGTTAAAATGAATTAAATAATTAACAAGGGAAATTCCAGTTCTCTGACTGTTTTCGCCTCGTGATTTTTGTTTCATTAGAATTACTTGGGTAGGGGCTATGCCAAGTAATTCTGTTAAAGTAAGTTTGATCTCATCAACGGTTTGATCGTTGGTGAGACCTTTCAAGACAACCTTGAACGGCTTGGCATTCTTGGTGTCATATGTAAAAAATTTGTACATCTTGTCAGTTAAATACTGAACAAGACGATCACGACCCTTTACTGAGTCGGCTAATAAGCGGCATTCACCTCTACGGCCAATTTGATAGGTAACTTTAACGTCAGAAACAAACGTTGAAAGTTCCTTTTTGAATATATTAAATTCAGAAGAAATAGTTACCACAATAGGTGGAACTTTCTCCTTTTTTAAAGATTTTATATTTTGTATAGTTTCATTATTGGTAACTTCCATTTCACCAGCTTCTTGCTCAGGCAAAATATCAAAAGGATTGTCACTACAGACACTCGATGTGTCAGAAAGAGATGCCTCTCTTTTCCTCCCCGCAGCGATGCGAGGTTTCTTTTTCCGTCCAGCCATTTCAGGTGATACGAAAAAAGTTAAAACAAATGTTAAATTCAAAAGTAGGTAGTCTTGAGAAAGACTGATGGGAAATAACTTTCAGGTAGTCTTTAAAAGACACACTGACAAAACACAAACTTTGAAGCTATAGGCAGTCAAAGACCAGTCCACAAGCAACCGAAAAAACGTCTGATCTGTAGGACAGTTCAAGACGCACTCGGATTCGAACGGTTGTTTCTCGGAAGTGTACAGCCATAGACGGTCATATCTTGAAAGCATTTTTTTACTGAACATCAAAGAAAAGTGTGAACAATGATTGTCGCAAAATATGTTCTAAAATTAGAAGCATATTTTCGTTTTGCATTCTAATATAGTGGTGTTGTTTTCAACTTTTTTTTTACATTATTCAAAAGGTGTAACAGAACAGAAGTTTTCTACAGTTATAAACTATAAATTACTCCCGCAATAAGCACCACTGTTACCAACAAATTAAGAACGTCTCATCCCCCTGGACCTGATGGGATTCTGCTGTAACATTATAAGCCACTATTCTACATTTATTATAAAAACTTCGTATCAGGAAAATTTCCGAATTCGGAATTTAAAAAAAAAATACAGAGTCCGCACATACAGAATCATTCCTTTTATTCAGTAACTTACGTATTCTAATTCTCAGCCTCCCCTTAAAATTTTTGTTTAGAAATATATTTAACAACACTCGAAAGAATTTGGTTTACTCTTCGGCGATGTTGTGCCTGCAGTGTTTTTTTTTTTGTGCAAACAATATTTAATTCACAAGGCACAAGCGTATCGTTGTTGTTGAAGCAGCACCAAGAATTTCTCTTAATGCGTCCAAATTAGAAACCAAATCGAACAATATTTACGTTATCATAATAAATGGTTTTGTCTTATTAAATGATTATTTAATGATATGACTGAATCAAGTTTATCATATGAATCCCCTCCAAGCTAGTCTCGAGGTACGATGCTGGCCTAACAAGTCAGTCGTCGTGGGTTCGAGTCTCGGCTCGGGAGAGACTGTTAGTGTCAGTAGGATCGTAGCGCTAGCTCCGCAATTGTCCTGTACACTTAACAGTTGGCTGCGAAGTTTGTGTATAATAAACAGAAGGTCAAGTTCCGAATCGGAATATAGCACCAAGGCTTTGCTTTTTTTACTCTGAAAATTATTTTAAAAACGTAACGGCTAGGTTTACTAATAGGGAATCATAAGAAGATATGTTGAACAAAATTATCAACAAGTTTCAGCAAAAAATCGCAGCAATCAACAAAGTTCAAAAAGATTCATTTTTGTTTTCTTGCTTGACAAGTTCCATTCACTTGCCAACAATTACGTTCACTGTATTACGACGATATATACTAGGGCGCCAATCATCGTATGGAAAAAAGTGACCAGAAAAATTAAAAAAAAACCTATATAAAATGTTCACCTGCTCGAAAAAACACCCTGTGCAAAATTTCAGCTCAATCGGACTTAAAATGGGGTGGCGCAAAGCGATTGAAGTTTGGCTTTTTTGAAAACCGAAAATCACCCAAGGTGGGGGGGGGGGTTACGTGAAATTTCGGTTTTCGAAATTTTTTTTTTGATGCCAAATGACTTAAAAACGCATTAAACGTCGAGAATTGGTGTCATCTGGAAAAAATTTTTCTTTGCAAAAATTTACTCTCTGGGACTTAGTCGTTTTTTCAATTGTGGAAGGCGGAGTTCAAAATGTTTAGAATTTATCTTTTGAAATTGATCACTAGTCTCTCGAAATAGCTTGTATAATGATATACACTATAACTGGCATCGAATACATTATATTTCATTAGGGTAGTTCATTTATTCGACATAGGGTGGTTCATAATATTGTGTAAAAATGAGTATAAAATAAAATAAAAAAAAAAATCTCAACCAAAATTAAGATTGTGTCTCGTAGAAAATGTTGAATGCTTTCATGTCATTTGCAAAATCACACACGGGAGGAACATGGAATTTTAATATTTAAAAAATGTTTTCGATTCCAAGTGTCTTAAACTTTTAAATGAAACCGTGGAAACTGATGGAATATGTTATATTACTTTGTTTGAAAAATCTACTCTCTAAGACACTTGCACTCGTCTTTCGAATGTTGTACCAGACAATTTATTCGTTTTATTTACCACAATAATGTCCTTTGCCAACACTTGATTGAACACACAGTGTTCTGGCTTATATAATCGGACAATAGACTGTATCAATGTTATTCAGTGACAATGAGAGTATAGGGATCTCAATCAGATACGCAACACAATTGACTCGTTGTTTCTGGGTTTGCGTCGTTTTGACAGTTCGACCATACATTTTTGTCAAGTTTACATCATCAGAACGTGAACGTGCCCATTGGCTGAAACTTTGCATAGACGTTTTTATAGGCAAAAGAAGCCATTTTGTGCTATTGGTTTAATTTAGTGAAACACAACTCAGTTTTGAAAAGCTATTGGAAAATCCTATTTCGGATAGGTATTGATGATTACAAATTTTTTTAGAGCCAACACGGTCCGTTTGAGCGGTGTGACATATTCGACAAAATTGTAGATAATAGTTTGGTTTAAAAAAAAAATACATTCTAGAAACAAATTACTAATTAAAAAAAAATAAAAGAAAGTTATAAATAAATTATCGAAAACAGCCCATTTAAAAAAACTGTTTTTTTTATATAAAAACTACGAAAGTTTTCCTGAACAACGATACCGGCCATGGAGAAATCAGAAAAAAAGTTATATTTTTTAAATTTTTTTTTTCACAGGGTACATTTTTTTGGAGTAACGAAGTTATTATTATTATACAACTTTGCCAGATACACTATGCCAATCAAACAAACCGTTTTGACTGTAGAAATATTCTTGATTCCTCATAGAGTGCTCTATTGGAAATTAAAAATAAGTCTACAGTCGAAACGGCATAGTGTCTTCGGCAAAGTTGTAGATAATATTTTGTCCTTCCAAAAAAATATGCCTTTAAAAAAAATTGAAAATAAATTTTGTTTTTTTGAAAAAAATTAGAAAATGATAACTTATTTTTCTTGATTTCTATATGATCGGACTGGTTTCATTGTTTTGGTAATCTTCCGCAGGTTTTATTAAAAAAATCAAGTTTTAAAAAATGAGCCCTTTTGAATAATTAATTTTTGATCTTTCTTCTAACTTTAGAATGAATAATTTTTTGAGTGTATTTTTTTTTTTTGGAAAGACAGAATTATTATCTACAACTTTGTCGAAGACGTCACACCAATCAAACGAACCGAAGTGCTTTTTTATTTTATACTCATTTTTCACAATATTATGAACCACCCTATGCCGAATAAATGAACCACCCTGATGAAACATAATGTGTTCGATGCTAGTTATAGTGTATATTATTATACAAGCTATTTCGAGAGACTAGTGATCAATTTCAAAAGATAAATTCTAAACATTTTGAACTCCGCTTTCCACAATTGAAAAAAACGAAAAGCAGCAGTCCCAGCTGGTCCCGAGGTACGATGCTAGCCTAACAAGCCAGTTGTCGGAGGTTCGAGTCTTGGCTCGGGAGACTTAATTTCAGTAGGTTCGTAACGTTAGCCCCGCAATTGTCCATACACTAGAACAGTTGGCTGCGAAGTATGTGTATAGTAAACAGAAGGTCAAGTCCAATTTGGAATATAGCACCAAGGCAAGGCAAAAAATAGCAGCAGTTGATGAAATTGTAAAAATCGACAATTAACAAATCTTAAAGCCAAATTTCGTTATGCTCAGCGTTGTAAAGTGAGCGAGAAGCAAAACCTTTCTCCTCCTTTCTGCTTGAGAACGAGGCTCAAGTGTTTTGCATACGCTTTCTAGATACTCTTTATTCTTCATGTACTCGCCGAAGCAGCATCCAACGTGCACCGGCACGCAAAAATTCTTTTGTCTTGCTACTCAGCGCCTGTAAAAGAGTACGCGAATTCCTGCTTGTGAGTGGGAGTATTCGATTAAAATTGCTCGTCTAGGAGGAGTGCTTTTTTTCCTCTGTGCGACCAGAGACATTTGATCTATTGTGATATTGCCCAGGTGTTTTCTGTACTCCGCACTTCATATTATTGGCAGTATCACCATTGAAGTGAATGATACGCTTTTTCATTTTTTTTATATCCGTGCTTGTGTATGAGAATTTACCCTTTCGTTTCAAGCTTACTTCTCTACTATACCGAGCCTCTTTCTATCCTGCCAATATCGCCAAATTATAATTCCCTGAACTGACACCTAACGTTCCTCTCTGGCCAGATTTATTCTAAGAGGGACTTATTATGTTGAAAGGAAGGAGTCTAATCGAAACCTCGTTCCTCGTGCCAATATCGCCAATTACAATTCCCTGTAGAAGATAAATATTCCTGAGATCAGTTTTATTCAAAGAAGGACTTGTTTTGTCAAGAGGAAGGAGTCCTATCGAAACCTCGTTCCTCCTACCAACACCGCGTCACAATCACAATTCCCTGAAGAGGTACTTCAGAGGTAATGCTTCACCTCTGGTCAGTTTTATTATAAGTAGGACTTATATTTTTGTCAAGAGGAAGGAGTCTTATCGAAACCTCGTTCCTCCAGCCAAGACCGCGCCATAATTACAATTCCCTGAAGAGAACTATTATACGTTACTCAGAAAAGTTTTATTATAAGAGGGACATTTTTGTTAGGATGAAAGTAAGCAAGGGTACTATAGAATTCAGTACAGAATTCAGAATAAATCCATGTTGAAGTCCTTTGACAAACAAATGGCCTGATTCTACTAAGATTCGAACCCACGACCACTCGCTTATCAAAGCGGACTCTGTAACCTTGCGGCTACGAAGCTCCCCAGGAGAAGTGTGCAAAAAAATGTGCTCGAAAACGAAAATGCTTTCTTCACCCAGTTTTGACTCGTGCATCGACAGCCTGGAGTGGGGCGATGAACCTGTAAAGTATCGCATACTGGAACGTGTAGAGTATCGGACTGCTTTGGTAAGTTTTTTGACGTAGGACTACGTCTAACCGCACTATATCGAGATACATTCTGAGGAAACTAAAAACCAAGATGTAACGTCGGAATGAAAGATTTCAAACGGTAATACTGATGTAACCACATGATGGATCACAATAATCAATATGTCGTTGGATTGATAAAATGATGGACAATTTTGTGATTCTTCATATATCATTGTTACTTAATTGTTAAACAGTGAAAATTGATGAAAAGTTTCGAGGTCGTATTTTTACGAACAATGTACCAATCACATGCGAGCACTCCTGGCACAGACTTCATGAGTGGACACCAACTGCCTGCTATGACAACCTCTATTCAGTAGCAAAAAAAAAATTTGACAGAATCTCCCCGTCCCAATAGGTCAACTAATATTTGCTTCTATGAACCTAGACTATTTTGATGTCTTGAAAGTAAAGCTTTTTAGGAAAGTTCGTAACAACCTCCTTTATCAGACAACTAAACGATCTGTTGTGAGAATGTTATTAAAACTGATGTCTTGAAGGAAAGCATGCTGACACAGGCAACAGTACTGCACCGAGCCATGTATGAGAAGACGGTCGCTCGTCGTCAGTGCAGTAGCACTAGATTGCCATTTGTGTGCAGTCAAGCGAAGTGGAAACAATGTAGCTGCTGCGTTGTGCTGCTAAGTTGTGTTAACATTCTACTAATCAGAAGCTTGCTACCCCGTTGCTCGTTTCCTTTTGGTTGTCGTGACGAGTAGATGGCATTTGAACTGCAACCGTATTGATTTTCATATCCATGTTCAATGATAGAAACTTCTTTCAAATTCCTAAAATTAGAAGTTGCATTGGGTTGCTGTCTTTTTGAATTCTACACTCTGTTTTTCTCAGATTTATTTGAATGACCAACTATAGGCTATTGAAAAGACAATAGAAAACCAATATGCTTCGTAAAGATTTTTAAACAGATAGTTCAGATAGCTCGTTTAAGCTGTACTGATGGTTATATTTTTCCAGTTAAATAAATTTAAATCAATATGACAATCCTAGTTGCATTACGCGGTTGTGGTATAGAGAAAACCCAAATTATATGCATCTTGACGTTAGTTAAACATTCATATTCCTATTTTTTTAATTACAAAAATATTACATCAGCATCTGCAAGAAAATATTACTAAACATATAAACACAACCTGTCGCACAACACAACATATAAACATAACCGTGTAAAGATACTAAACATATGAACACAACCTGTCATTGTCAGACTTGTAATTGAACAACATTATGCAAACATCAGTTGGAGAGGTTAATGTTGTTTATCAAACCGAGCTAGGTTTATTTTTGAAGGAAACAGACGGATGACTTTTAAATATGGCATTTTGATGTTTGTCTTTCCATTGGTATCTTAAAACTGATTATCTTTTCTGGTTCTGCTTAATGAATAAATGTTTCAATTGGCCTAAAATGAAAAAAAAACGACTGTTACATGTTACATCCTCATAAATTCCAACGTCAATTTCATTTTTTGTGAATATAGATTTTCCACTAAAAACTGCAACCCTTTATCGTCACTTTTCCAACGAACTTGTAAATACAGGAATTTTTTATGTGACTTCTTTGCTAAGCAGTTGTAAGAAACTGACAATGATACTGATTTGAAATCGGTGAGTGAGCTATCTTTCACAAGCGCAATTGAAGATGAAAGGAAGTTTGCTTTCTACTAAATCGTTCTTGATTAGGACCTATATAAAAAATTTCCTTTTCGCGTGTTGAAGAAATTTGACTGCATTAGGATGAAAGGTATTCATCAATATTAAAAACAGTATTTTTTCATCTTAAATAGATGTCTGCAAATAAATAATCTAAATTATTTTTAAAAATGAACGCTTTTCTTTTTATGACTTTCTGGTGGCATATGACCTTAACAATATGTGGCCACCAATGAACTAGTTTTAGGATTGTAAGTTGTAAGAGGAGTCGTTTGATGGATTTAGGCTCAATAATCTGAAAGTATCTGGAACGCAACGTCCGCATGAAGCCTTCAACGACCTAGACACTTGATATGACCCTTCCGAGTAGTTAGAGGTATAACACGGTATTAAGTACTGCTTTGATCATGTCTATTTTGGTTTCGGTTTCGGCAACATAATGGACAAAATACCTTTCTCTTGGTGGTTGTTGAGTTTGAATTGTTTAAAAGCAAAACAAGGAAACTATAAATAATAATTAAACATGACCGTTCGTTTTTGGCTTATGTGTGCCAAAGTCAAACCGTGTCGAAAGTGAAACGTGGTCAAATCGAACTAAGTCTGAATTCTCTAAATGAAATATAAAACTATCGTAGTCCTACGTCAAACATGCGGTCGTGTCTTGGATACCACCCTCGTACTATTTTTTACAGCAGTCTAATGCAAAACCAACCGAAGCAAACTGCTACTGAAGTAGTCTGATACCTTATTCGAAATATATTTTCTATCCCTCCTTAGTCATCTTAAACAATTGTTTTCGGCTGTTTGTGCTCGCGAGTAGAGCAATAGACACGATTAGGTGAGTAGGCGCGAGTGTGTGCATATGATTTCGGAAGCGAATGCGAGCAAGGAAGAAAGCAAAAAAGAACAAGAAATAGTTTGAATGGAGAATACTTCAGTGTGTGAATTTCTGGGTGCTCGAAAATTTGTTTGGGCCCAAAAAGTCGATTTTATAGCAGATGTTTTTAGGCAACATTAGATCTCACTCAACGATTCACTTTGTTATCGGTCAAAAATCAAAATTGAAACTTCTACCGCTTCGAGGCACGACTTCCTGAAATCCGACTGCAAAGGCCAATTTAATGTTTTATATCTTTACCAAGGACTCGGTCCCGTACGTTACTGGAATTGATCCCGTTGCTAGATTGATTTTTTCTACGAATTTTCGACATGGAGTTTATACCTTAAAATTATAATTTTAACATTTTTTTTTACAAATGCCACTATTGATTTTTCCTAAACTTTTGTGTTTTGTTTCGCTATTAAAATGGAGAAGGATAGATTTTTTTATCAGTTTTGCTGTCAAATAAATCTCCTAAATATACGTATCACCCAAAACATTCTTTTCTAGAGAACCACAAAATTGTTCTACTTTATTGCAACGCAGTGGTGTACCGTTACAATAAATTCTATACTTTACCACGCAAAACACCTCTAGAAGATGCGCTATCGTGTGTGCGTGCGGCAGCCCTTTCCAGGCCAGCCTTGGCAATGGACCCCACTCTCATCAATTGCTAAGGCAAAGTAGCATTAACGTACGCTTCCACAAACATCGAGATTATTCCGTCCCATTTCGGGGCAATTAACTTGCAGTGTTTAAAAAAAAACAGAAGCACAACTTCGACTTTTCAGTTGCATTGCGCTGCGCGTTCGGAAGTGCAAAGTTTCATAGAACATCAAGACGTCTGGCTGGCACGCGGCGCGCGTGGCCATGTGTTGTTTGCTGAGCCAGCCGCGCCAGTAGGGCACTATCACTGATTCTTTTTTTTATGTACGGAATCAGTTCCCCTCCCTCAGGATAAGATCAGCTGCCTGTGTGAGTGGGCGTGAACAACATTGAAGCGTTTCGATTTTTCGACGCTCATGAAGCATACTGGAGAATTTACATAAGCATCGGGTATTGAATTAGTCCTTTGTTATAGCATTTCGACACCACGAAAGCATGAAACAAACAATCTTATAAACTAGGGATGAATGCATGCAGCAAACTCTGCCCCTCGCAATGGATTGCGACTGCAAATGAGGCAACATTTCTGTAATTCGATCGTTCACTGACTTTTGTTTCAATGCGCTGTAAAACTTTATTGAATGTGACGTTCACGCATGCTCCAACGGAAAGTGAGAAGCGTTTGCTAATGGGAGTCATTAGCAAAGTTGTCTTAATAATTCGTCAGAAGCATAAATCAGACATCGTCGATCTGGGTCACTACGGGGGGTAGGAATTTTATATTCCGAACCACATTTTCCGCTTTTTTAATGTTTATACTCAGAAGTGTAAGAACGTACAAAATAAAGCATCACAGTTGTGTGGTAAAAACCTGGTATCGACGATCAGGATGCACGAAACGGAGTGGCACTTCTGACTTTTACACTTTGCTATGCCTTTTTTGCTGTACCCAATCAACCAGCATGGCTCAAAAACAATGAACTCTACTAGAGTGGATAACCGTCAAATGCAGACCTTGTCCTTTAACCGTTTCAACTTGTTTATTTTTCTCCTTTGCACCCACGCTATGCCTAAGCTGCGATAGGGGTTGTTTACCCGTGCTAATCGTCATCGACTGCCAGTGAACAATTTGTTTTAGCTAGCTTCGTCACTAACCCATTTGCATGCAATTATGCGACTCACCTGGAATGAACATAAATAAATCATTAGGAGTCCCCAAAACTGACGGGGATCGAAAGAGCTCATCCACCGTCTGCCGACTGTACGATGTGGTATTATCCCCTATCGCTCGCAGTCGCTTTGGAGTTTCCCTGCGTCTGCCATCACCCTCGGGTCGGCAACGTGACTTGTCAGTTCAATAAATAACCTGAAATCCATTTTAAAATCGACACTTTTTTGATGTCTCAATATGGCTTAGCATTCTAGGGGAAAGATTCAATTCGGTGGTAGACTGTCACAAGGCAGGGGAGGGGAAAAACAATGCAATACATAGAGCATGGAGTGGAGATGAGTTGAACTAATAACACGCATGATTGATTGCGCAACAGTTCTATGAACAATTGGTTGTGCTGTACTAGAGTGTGCCAGGCGGTATGATGATTTTCATTCGATTGATTTCAAATTTTGGCGTGGGGTTTACCGTGACAAACACCGACTGGGTTGAAGCTGAGAGTTTGTACATTAGTACACAGTTGCTTTTTGTTGTCTGAAATTGTAATCTTTTTTGGAATGGAACTTCTAATGGAACTACTGCTTCGAAGGTCAAATTGAATATAAATGTTAAAACTCGCTGTGTATTGCTTTTATGCATGAAAAAATAATGCAACTGGTTGTAGTAGAAGTACGCAAATGCGGCGGGCATCGAATTCGGAATAAGTTTCAAGCAATTGTGAGTTATACTTTTTTATGTGGTCTACGTACAACAGTTTTAACCAATTTGGTAGTAGTAAACAATGCATTCCTTAGAGTCTCAGATAAAAAAAGACTAAATATGAGATATAATAATATATAATAAGATATAAACAATATAAATGACATTCGTCTCTTGAATTACTTTTATATCTATACACTATGGACCAAAAGGACAAAAACTGGAACTTAATTTCTTAGTGCCATTGTCTTCGAAAAAATATTTCGTATGAATTACCCGCGTAATTTCAAAGTTTTAAAAGTTAAAGCTTTTTATGTTTAAAATAGAAAAACTTAATTTTTTGTGTTGAGAGAAAAAGGAATGGTTTATTCAATGAAAACTTAGAACATGTGAAAATATGAAACTTGATTGAATCAACAAAATTTCTATTTTAATTGGGTGCATAGTTTTACAGTATTTTACATAAACGATATTTAAAATTTAGTTTTTTGTATGAGGCTTTTGTCAGTTGATTTTTACAAATTGGGTAACTTTTATACCATGCTCGAACTTATCTGGGTCTCCTGGATAGATTCAAAACTTTTCAGTGTGTGGTTCGAAGAACAATTGGTTCCTTAAGTTCGTGAGTTTCTAGCTCAGAAAATAGCCCACCTGAAAAGTTTTAGTGATGGATAACTGCAGCGCACGTCACTGTGGTGACGAACCAAGAAGTGATTTAAAATATAAAATTGATGTACTGCGAAAAATTAATCTATGTCGAGTTCAGAAATTCTACTTAACGCACTGAAAAAATATTATAAAAAGTTGTGATATTTTTGAGTCTTGGCAGAAAGTTTTGCCAACCACAATGACAAAGTCTCGAAAGCATCGATGACAATCTTAAAAAATAAAAATACCGGTTTTCACCGGTTTTCTTTTTTTTTTTTTTTGAATACCGAAATACCGGTTTTGGGAAGTCACTAATACCGACCACCCCAGTGGCAACCCTATACCTCTTCATAAAATAAGTGAGAATAACATTTAGGTAACTTTGCATTGGATGGGGGCCCAGACCTGTGGATAGCCTCAAAAGACGAACACTTTCATCGGAACGGCATTCGAGGTCTGTTAGAATGATGGGTCAAAGATGTAGTTAGCGATGGGCAATACTTTGAATAATTTATAGGTTGCCTTTTTTTGAAATAACCAAAATTTCAGAACATCTTCTTACTAAAATTCTTTACCGAAAACTCATCAATAGGGTGTCCCAAAAAAAATTGATGTCGAAAAAGTCAAGGTGCTCAGCCCTAAATTGAAAGATAATGTTATTTATAGCATTTTTGTAGAACATTTCGACTTTCTAAAAAAATGTTTTCTAAGCTACAAACCCACTCTTTTGCTTTTTTTTACAATTCTGTTCGATTCGTACATTTTTCCATATATTTTTTTATATTTGTGGGGTTGTTTTTGAATATTTTGCATGGTTCATTTCAGCATTGCATTCAGTTATTCGACTCCCACATGACGAAAATTTACATGAAAAAAGATCCTTGATACCTTATCGAGGAGCTGAGATATTGGCATTTTTATATGTGACGGAAAAATTTTGTTATGTGTGTTTTGAAGGGTTTAATCTAAAAATTATGAGAAAAATTCTTTTTTTTGTGATGTTCAATGGGCTCTGTGAGTCAAATAATTTAATGCGATGCTGAACCAAACCATGCAAAATATTCAAAGACAACCCCACAAAAATTTAAAATTTATGGAGAAATGAAGGAATCGAAAAGATTTGAAAAAAGTGCAAAAGGGTGGTTTTGTAGCTTGAAAAAGTCATTTTTTCATAAATCCCGTTTGGGCAACCTGAAACGATTTTTTAGAAACAAAAATGCTTTAAATAACATTTTTCAATTTAGGACTGAGCACCTTGACTTTTTCAGCATCGATTTTTTTTGGGACTCCCTACTCATCAATTATACAATCAACACTTAATTATTTTAGTATATGATATTCGCAACTTACCAAACCCAAATTTGAGAGCCTTTTATTCGTCATAGTCGTACGCAACCTGTGTCAATCCGTCTTCGCAAAGACCTTTCCTCAGTGGCGTTTGAAACCATTAGACTCAAACAAATATGCAATGCAATTTCAGTGTTTCTAAAACTATTTGTACAATTCTAATTTAAATGATTCGAATTATCCGGATTTAAAACAGTTTAGCCAATGAGTTTTCGAAGGTTTTTGACTGAAATTCGTTCCAAATTCGTACAGGTGTGTACGGTCTTTCCAGCATTTTTTTTTGCTATCCGTCGTACTGAAAAGTAAATTCGAGATGCCTGCACAGGGTGGAACCTGAAATCCCCACCGTCTGGTATATTTTTAGCCAAGACTTGGAAGACGAGAGCGAATTCAGCACTCGGTATCTACAAATTGAAATGCTGAAAAACACAACATCAGCTAAGATAAGGATGAAGATCATCGACTCCGCGGAAATCTATGATTATTGTGCCGTGTCGAAAAATACATTGATTGAAAAAGTCGATTTAGTTCTGCATCGTCGAGTCGAGTACATTGCCATTCTTTCCGTTTTGTATGTTGATTGGAATCTGAAAATAATTAGTGACTAATAAATTTGTCTTCATTACTGCTTCTAATGAAAGTGTAATTGTTTCCGTGAACAGCGTTGAAGTGTTTGGGTTCTGTTACAACTCCAACTTTTTGCCTGAGTAAGACAATAGTAAACAATAAACGGAAACTTCAGGTTCTTAGATAGATATATTGTAATCTAAACCAATCCAAGCAAGTATAGATCTTAAAATTTGATTGGATTATCATGGGGCAGAATATTTTTATTTCTTAATAACAAATAGTGGTCTGCAATGAAAAATCTCTATTTCACATGCCAATTAACAACAAGATAAAATTTCGCTTATTTTTCTTTGAAGAATACATTCCAAGGTCAATATGGTGGTCGTATGGACATCTAATTGCAGTCTAAAGTAATTGACCTTTTTGCGTCGTGTCGTTTTTGCTAGTTTCATTTTTTTTTCAAACTTCTACGGTTATTTTCAACCGCACTAAAATGTGAAAAAAATTTCCCTATTATTTAATTTCAAATAATCTTGACTCCACTTAGATTTGACTTCAAGCCTCATGTTTGGTCAACTATTCTTGTTTCTGTTGATACGCGTAGCCATAGTGAATATAATTATATATAATATAATTTTGTTATTGATATATTAAACTAAGAAAACCCAATTTTGCAAGTGCCCAGCCATAAGTGCACATGCCCGCAAAGAAGGCCAAGTTTTGAGGGTCCACAAGTACGATCCATCCATATGGTGCGACTATCTCCAGCTGAAATTGCACCGGGGCATGTGAAGTGAATACTGATGGCCTACATAAATATCCCAACTATCTCAGGGAATAAAACCGTGCCACGCAAGACTGCCTTTTTTCTAGCAAAGTTTCGCAATTGTTTCATCGAAGAAAACAGATCATTCGTTATCCACCCTTTTTGTTACGGTGACGTTCTACCGCACATTTCCAGGAGGGAAAATCGCCCTCCTATTCCTCGGTGCGGTAACTACACTGCAACTTCACTACACCCCTCTTTAAATTGTATATAATCTAATTCTTATGAGATTTGTGAGGCGATTATGCAGTGTGAGCTATTGGCCGTTGTCGGTGGGGATGGCAGCCCAGAGGAAAACCTAGTTAATCACACAGGACTAACCGATTTTATGGCCTGCTCTCGGAAACGAGATAAATTTGTAGGTGTGAGGAAAGGAAATCATTTCGCCGGTAAAAATCGAACCGTTCGTAGGAGCTGCTTTGGGAAAGTTCCCTAAGAATATGCAATTTTTTTTTTGGTAGAACAATACGTAACACAAACACAAGTTTTTTCAATCCATATCCATGTTGATTTTCAAACCTTGAAATAAACCTGGTTATATATGTTGTACATCGAATTCTAAAGCCCCTTCAGTGAAGGGTAAAAGCAGTCCAATCTCTCTAGCTTCCGCATAACAGCTGGCGGTATGGAATCAGTTCCAACTTATGCTACACAGTACAGTGCCCGAATTAGTTACACAGCTCTACCATGTTTGCAAAATGGTTGATATTAACGCGTTAAGTTTGCTAGCAACCGTGGCAATTTCGAATGTTTAATTTCACTCGAAGCACTCGGAAACACCCGGAGCAGACCGGGTTGTCCCTTCAGGGTCTGCCGTTTTTCTTTGCGAATGAAAAACCGATGGTACACGAAGGGGAAATGAAATTTTTTTGAATTAGATTTTGACGCAGCTCGCAGACAACCGACGTCAAGCCGCAGTCTGAGAGCTGTCGATAACAGTGGTGCGTGGCAGCGAGGAGAGCGCGTCTGTTTATATTACTTTGCTACCGGAATGCAAAATCCTTCAGCATGCTCATCAATCTTCGGACGCGCCGCCGGCGAGGGGGCGAAGCAGAGAGATGGGTGTGGGTTCCTGTATTCGTTGTGATTGTGAAAAATTTAATTTGTAACCGGAATGGATGTGAAAAATAATCTGTTCGGTGGGTGGAACAGAACGCGGAATCAACTCACGTGCGGCGGTGTGATGATGGAAATTTTAATAGAGTTACGCGTTGTTCTCCTGACGTGAGTTGCGTTTTAATTTGGTTCTACATACCTGCCCGGGAACGCAAAAATAAGAGATATACTCTAAAATCGATAGAAGTTCAATTTCTCTTCTGAGCAACGGCGAATGTTTTACCTTGGTGGACACAAAGAAGACACAAAAATTAATACCAATTTCCCCAACAACAAAAAATAATCAAAATTGTTTTCTCAACTGCGCCATAAAAAATAACAGCGATATTTATTGTAGCAAAACTTAACCAGTTTCGAATTGTGTTCCCTAAAACTTCTACCACTACCAATATGATAAACAAAGTGATATTCACGCGTCGCAGTACTGAGGGTATAAAATAGGTTAACAATTTTTGTTGATTCTAACAGACACAGCAAAACATGATGCTTCCGGCATTAATTGCTTCGGATAAAACACACAATAAGAGTGAAAATTTATTGGGATGACTTTGAAACGATTATTAGCCAAGAAGCCGCAGATTTCGTGGCAAAACAAACAGAGGCAACCTTTTTCGAGTTCTATGAATATAGGCAAAATTCTCTGTCTTCTTGAATGAAGTTCCGGGCTGTGGGATGCGTATTAGCCTTTTTAACAAGAAACTGCCGTAAACTAACTTATTTTGCGAATAATGTTACTTACCTTAATTATGTCAGCATTCCGTGCATGGGCAGAGTATACAATTGTTGAGTTTATTTAAAAAATGTCTGCATTTGTTTCACGGTGTTTAGATGCCCGGAGACTGGAAGCTATGGTTTTTACATAATGATGTCATCATGATATGATTCTAATGCATAACCACATAGGGGAAAGTAGGTAAAGACGGACACCCTAAGGTTTAATCTAAATAATTACTTAGGTATTGCTATTTAGATCGCAGTAGTCATACAAATTGAAACTTGAGGTCAATCATTTTTGGTATAAGTGAACTTCCTTCAAGTTTTATGTGTTTTGGGTCTTCAAAAATAAGACTACAAATTGCTGTTTTTTGACATGGTTGGGAAAGACGGACACTTGAGGTGGGTAAGATGGACACTACGAAGGTAAAGGTGGACACTCACGAAAAAGGTGTAGTACGTTAAGTTTTTTTTTTATTTATGTGTTAAGTGATGGCCATACATTACTATTACTCTACGTTATTAGAGTCCATCTATACATCACGTAAACAGTTTGAGAGGATGGGTTTCGATAAAAGCGAAAATTCTTCGCCTATATGGCCTGTTCTAACTGCTAAGTGATTAATATCTGCTGGTTTCTCTCGCGGGTGTACTTTGTGAACATCTGTAGTACACAACAGATGCTACATGTGAAAATTCTTGGAAAATGTCCGTCTTGCCCGACCTGGTTGTAAATTTTTCAAACGATCGTAGCTCTTTATCGGAACATCGAAAATCTGCTGGATTTTCACTAGAAACCCGAGGAAAGACTAATTAATCACTTTACTATTGTGAACAAATGAAAACACGTAAGTTTCACGAGTTTTTCACTATTTTCCGTGGAATAAAAATTACATCAAACAGCGCGTTCACGAAAATGTTCTTTGTTTTACTTACAAATTTGACAGTTTGCATGCTGAAAACCGATAATGCAACTCAAAAGCATTAACACACTATAAAGAAGGTACCTACTTTCCCCTACTTCATGTTGTGATTGAAAAAAAATCTTAATGGACCAACCTTTCTGGTCGCAATGATAGTCTTATGTAGGGAAAAAGTGCCTCTTTCATGGCTGTTTTTCGTGAAGATAATATTGTTATTGGATTTAGGTGCTGGGGAGCCCGGGGCAGATATTTTCGCAGGGTTCTCTTTTCTCAAAAAAAAAAAACAATAGAGTTAAGAAAATATCAACACTGCTGTGTCTTCACGTCTAGCCTAGGACTGAGGGGGGCCTCGCGTCGGAGAGCCCGGGGCATTTGCCCCCTTTGCTCCCCCCCCCCTCTTGAATCCGGGCCTGATTGTACAGCCCATATAATGGCATCGTTTGGGTGTTTAATAACTGTTTTTAGGTGTTTTCTTTGGCGGATTCTAGTATGTCAATATTTTCAAGAACACTGATGCCTGAAAAAAATTGTTTCATATGTGTGGTGTTTAAACATTTTTTAAAGAAATCTAAAAATCCTTGCTTTTTCTTTCAAATAAACATTTATTTTCTGGACAGTTGTACGAATCATTATTTTTCAGATTTTTATGAAGTTCAACATTTTCCAGTTGTGATTATATTTAGTTATAATTCAGTTCGAGATTTTATTCCCTAGCAATATCTGTGTTGAATTCAGTTCACATTTTTACCTAAACTAGATCTGGAGCTGACCGCATTTTTTGGAAATTTGCATTTTGGACATTCCATACGAAGCGTACATACCACTTGGACACGACCATCACAGATTTTGCTCAAAGTGGGAGAAATTATTCATCCGGTGTCATTTAGGAAAAATCCCAATTTTGGAGTCGGTTGGAATACTCCCCGATCTGTAAGACCCCCTCCTCCAAAATAATGCAACAAAACCTCTTCGTTCTCATCAAGGAATCCAGAAAAAATGTTACTTTTGATCGGAAGTGTTGTCAGATTATTTATTTCGGATAATTTTACGTAAGAAACACTTATCACTTTAGGGTAATCTGAGCTAATCTCGAGTTATAACATTTTTACGAAAATAGTTTTAAATTACTTAATTATATTTTCTTACAATTTGACCTCCGGAAAACACTGACAGTTTCTAATAAAAAGCGTTAATTCAATTTGATGAGGCTGTCAATGAAATGCAATTATAGCAATGCAAAGTTAGCTTTCGCGCTATAAAAAAATAAAATTTGTCACAGCGTAGGGTACATAGCGGCTAGAAATAAAGATACGGTCTTTTTCTTATCGACGCGCGAAGCGGTTCAGATCTTCAATAACCGTTGTGCTTAGTGATAGTTGGTTTAATTTGAATCTTGTGTGGTGCCGGATTGATTATTATTGTGTTTAAAAACTAAATTTGTATTCTTCTCAAAATTCAGTTAATTTTATTTTAAGTTTGATAGTTTTTAAGTATTTCTCGGAAACTTTTACGTTATGAAACACTTATCATCCCAAGGTAATTTGAAAAACATTTTCCAAAAATAGTTTTTTTTTAATTTTCATTATTACCTCGGCATGATAAGACCTATCAGTTTTTTTGGACATCTCACGTCTAGAAAATGTAAAAAGAGAATAAAAAGATTTTGGCCAAAACATGCGTTATTTTGCAATAAAGAGAGGAGTCTTACAAAGGTTTTCCAATCGGCACCAAAATTGCATTTTTTTCAAAGCGACACTAGATTTATTATTATTATTATTTATTTTCTAAGACAACGTCACAGCGTGTTAAGTTCCTTCCAGCAATGTGGTAATCATAAATCAGAGCATGGTTTTTCGGTGAAGGCTAATTACGGAGCACGTAGGGACACTAATCGATATATGATTAAGACAAAATCAATCGGCGAAAAGGTCTATTAGCTCTTAGAGTCTGGTGCAGTCGCCGTGAGTTTGAATGAGCTCATAGATTTGAGTATCATCAGCGTACAATAGTCTCGTACCTGGAGGCAATAATCAGGTTACGTCGTTGATAAATAGAGAAAATAGCAGAGGTTCTAAAATACTGCCTTGGGGTCACGGCCGGCGTCACACTATTTTCCCGAGTAGTCAGTAAGGAATAGGGGAAGGGGGGCTCTACTTCCCGAAGGCCGATTGAACTCAAATTTTGCATAGAGATTTTCTCGCGAAAACAAAACAACCACAAATATACGAACTAATCCATGCAACCGTCTCAGTTGTAGCACCTAATTTATCGCATTTGGCGATTATTATTCCGTGATCGACGCGAAAGAATGCAGCTTTTAGGTCCGTATAGAATGCATCAACTTGAAAATTTGGATCCATACCTCGGGAGCAAAATGATGTGAATTCCCTCATAATTCCTTCAACTTTGAGCAAAATCTGTGATGGTCGTGTGCGTGTTTGTGCTTTTTTGTGGTAACTTCATGTAATGATCCATTTGGATCTGGCACAGAGAGAAAACCAGTTGATGTTTTGTTACTACATTTCACCCTGATGCTCTAATTTGTTTTTTTTGTATATAAGATTGGAACTTTACCTTCTACGCATTTGAAACTACCTGTCAACAAAAACAAAAAACTTTAATCTGCCGTTATCAAATGAAAAAAAATATTGAGGTTATAGCTTCCCATTTTTATTTTTATTATTTTTTTGGGCAAAACATCAACAAAAAACCTCAACGAGAGATTTTTTACAACGAATCTTTACGCGTTCCTTGTACAATATCTAAAATTACTCATTGAAAATTATGAAAATAATAAAAATTTATTTATAAAAATGTTAAGGCTACTACAGAGTATGAATCTTGACTAGATCAGGATTCACATCGGGAACTAAGCTTGATCTGGATTGGTATTGTATTGGATCTGGATTTTGAATCTACGAACTAGACTGAATTCCGAAGTTTGATTTGAACCTGAGAACGGATACAGCATGTACAAAACATGGATCTGGATTTGCATTAGTATTGGACCTTGGATTTGGATCATCAATTTTGAATTCCACCCTCCATCAGCATACGGTCTGGTTCAAGATTTCAAATCTATAGTAAAAAAAGATAAACCTACCCATTTGGTTTTGTCTAGATACGCTTATAGTGAGAATCTGATAGATTGAATAAAAGTTTACCCATTTTTTTATTATAAAAAGGGAATTAGAATTACATTGTCCATTGATGTGAACTTTCGTAATATATCCCAGTCAATTACTATACGTGTCCCCTTGCAAAATACAATGACCACTATTGTTGAGTGATCAGAAATCTCTTTGGGCTGTAAACAGCCACTGCCAAAAAACCTTCATTTACGTTAAAATAATGCACCACACTGCACAGCAGATGTTCGGATGTCTCGCTTTTCATATAACAGAAGCGACATATATCATCCTGAGCCCGGCCAATGTTCTTAAAATTATGTCTACCCGCAGTGCGTCTTGAACTTTCCTACAGATCAGACGTTTTTTCGGTTGCTTGTGGACTGGTCTTTGACTGCCTATAGCTTTAAAGTTTGTGTTTTGTCAGTGTGTCAAGACTACCTGAAAGTTATTTCCCATCAGTCTTTCACAAGACTACCTACTTTTGTACTTTTGAATTTAACATTTGTTTTAACTTTTTTCGTATCACCTGAAATGGTTGGACGGAAAAATAAACCTCGCATCGCTGCGGGGAGGAAAAGAGAGGCATCTCTTTCTGACACTTCGAGTGTCTGTAGTGCCGATCCTTTTGATATTTTGCCTGAGCAAGAAGCTGGTGAAATGGAAGTTATGAGTAATAAAACTATACAAAATGTCAATTCTTTAAAAAAGGAAAAAGTTCCACTTATTGTGGTAACTATTTCTTCTGAATTCAATATTTTCAAAAAGGAACTTTCAACGTTTGTTTCTGACGTTAAAGTTACCTATCAAATTGGTCGTAGAGGCGAATGCCGCTTAACAGAAATACTTGGCATAGCCCCTACCCAAGTAATTCTAATGAAACAAAAATCACGAGGCGATAACAGTCAGAGAACTGGAATTTCCCTTGTTAATTATTAAATTCATTTTAACCGCAATGAGGTTAACAACTTAAATTTTTTTGAAAAAGCACATGCTTTGTATAATGTGCGTGTAAAGTGGGAAATTTATAGGAAGTATGGCGGATGTGAAAAGCATATCACCCAATGCCGTACTTGCCAACGTTATGGCCATGGTTCCAAATTCTGTAACATGGACCAAAAATGTCTTAATTGTGGAGACTCTTCTCACAAAAAGGACACATGTCCTGTGAAAGAGAGTAAAAATTTTCGCTGTGCGAATTGTAACGGCAACCATATGTCAAATTTTTATCAATGCCCAGTCCGTTTAGCAATTGTTAAGGCAAGGCAAGGTAAACAAAATTCAATTTCTCAATTAAAACCAACTTCAAAACAAAATTCTCCAAGCGTACCAGTGACGCATAGTTTACCTACTCCTTTGCATACCCGTTTGACTTATGCACAGGTTACAGGTAGTTCGAATATTATACCGCCTAGTGTTGTTAGTTCGAAAATGACCGTTAATATGGGTAAGCAAAACACGCTAGAAAATTATTGTACACCTATTACTCCAACTAACATTGCTGCCGAAAATATTTTTTCTAATGTCAACTGCCTCGGGCCTATTACGGCAGGTAAACTTTCTTTTTTGCAACAGGCAATGCTCGATCTTATGAATGCTAAGTTACAGGCAAAATCCATGTTTGAAGTTATTCAAATTGGAACGAATTTTACAATTCAAATTATTTCTAATTTAAAATTTAGCAATGATTTTAAATAAAAAAATTAACATTTCAAATTGGAATGCTCGCACATTGAAGGCCAATGAGAATGAGCTTTTAATTTTTTAACAGTAAATAATGTGCACATTGCAATTATTATTGAAATATTTTTGAAACCTAACATCAAATTAAAATATGATCCCAATTACGTGGTTCATAGATATGATAGGATTCAGGGTTCCGGCGGTGGAGTTGCAATTGTTATTCATTGCCGAATCAAACATCGTGCTCTTCCCCATCTTGAGACGAAAGTTATTGAAACTTTGGGAATTGAAGTTCAAACTGAACTTGGGATTTCACTTAATGCCACAGCATATTTACCATTCCAATGCACACACGAGCACAAAAATTATTTTGAAGGTGATTTACAAAAACTCACCAGAAATCGTTCAAAATTTTTCATAGTTGGCGATTTTAACGCTAAACATCGATCATGGAATAATTCTCAGAGTAATTCCAATGGCAACATTTTATTCAATGATTGTTCCTCAGGATACTATTCTGTTTTGTCTCCGAATAGTCCTACATGTTTTTCTTCTGTAAGGAATACATCAACAATTGATTTAGTACTAACAGATCAAAGTCATGTATGTAGTGAATTGATCACACATGCTGATTTTGATTCTGACCATCTTCCAATAACTTTTTCTATATCACATGAATCAGTTTTAAGCCCTATGAGCTCTGTTTTAATTATAACAAGGCTAAATGGGAAAGATACAAAACTCATATTGAGAGGAATTTCAATAATGAGCTTGATTTGCAAAACGAAGTGAATATTGTTGTTGCCAGGTATTATTCTGTTCCAAAGGCTCAAGTGAATTTTGATACACCTATAATTGATGAAAATCTTCAACTTTTAATTCGTTTGAAAAATGTCCGCAGACGTCAATATCAACGTACTCGTGATCCTGTTTTTAAAATTATTTATAAAAATTTACAAGAAAGAGATTAAACATAGATTTACTCTTCTGTGAAATCAAAATTTTAAGACTAAAGTTGAAGAATTGAAACCATATTTAAAACCCTTTTGGAAGCTGTCGAAGATTCTTAAGAAACCTTCAAAGCCTATTCCAGTTTTTAAGAGATGGTGAACGTTTTCTTGTATCCAATGAACAAAAGGCTCAAAGACTTGCTCAGCAGTTTGAAAGTGTTCATAATTCAAATTTGAATTTTGTGAGTCCAATTGAAAATGAAGTTACACGTCAATTTGACTTAATTTCTTCCCAGAATTTTTTACCTGCAGAAATAATTGAAACAAACTTGAATGAGATTAAATCAATTTTAAAAATTTCAAGAATATAAAAGCACCTGGTGACAATGGAATCTTTAACATATTAATCAAACATCTCCTTGAGAGAACAATGGAATTTTTAGTAAAAATTTTCAATTGCTGCTTCAAAATTGCATATTTTCCCAAATTATGGAAAAATGCAAAAATTACTCCAATTTTAAAACCGGATAAGAATCCAGCTGAAGTTTCAAGTTATCAACCAATCAGTTTGCTTTCTTCAATAAGTAAACTGTTTTAAAGAATTATTCTTATCAGGATGATGTCAGATAAACAGTTTGCATTTCGCCATGGGCATTACACTACTCATCAATTGCTCAGAGTTACTAATATGATAGGAGCTAACAATTCTGAAGGTTATTCCACTGGAGCTGCTCTTTTAGACATAGAAAAAGCATTCGACAGTGTTTGGCATGAAGGTTTGATTGCGAAATTGCAAACTTTTAATTTTCCAATTTTCCTAATCAAAATTTTGAAAAATTATCTTACTAATCGAACTCTGCAGGTTGACTATCAGAATTTGAAATCTGATAGATTTCCTGTCAGAGCAGGTGTGCCTCAAGGTTCAGTCTTGGGTCCAGTCCTGTACAACATATTCACTTCAGGTCTTCCTGATTTGCCTCCAGGATGCACGAAGTCATTGTTCTGCGATGATACAAGCATTTCCGTAAAAGGAAAAAGTCTTCGTGTCATATGCAGCCGATTGCAGAAAAGTTTAGATATTTTTCTTCTTACTTGCAAAAGTGGAAAATCTCTCCCAATGCTTCTAAAACTCAAATGATAATTTTTCCTCATAAGCCTAGGGCTTCTTTCCTCAAGCCAAACAATAATCACGTTGTCAAGATGAATGGGGTTATTTTAAGTTGGTCTGATAAGGTTAAGTACTTGGGACTAATTTACGATAAAAAACTTATTTTCAAAGAGCACATTGAAAGTATACAAGCCAAGTGCATCAAATATACGAGATGTTTATATCCTCTTATTAACAGGAATTCTAAACTTTGTTTAAAGAACAAACTTTTGATTTACAAACAAATTTTTAGACCAGCAATGCTTTATGCAGTACCGATCTGGTCAAGTTGCTGTTCAACAAGGAAGAAAACGCTCCAAAGGAATCAGAATAAAATTCTGAAAATGATTTTGAAGCGTCCTCCTTGGTTTGGTACACTCGAACTTACTGGTGTTGAACCATTAGAAGCTATGTCAAATAAAATTATTAACAATTTTCGACAAAAATCGTTGCAATCCTCAATTGCTACGATAAGCTCTCTTTATAGCCAATAAGTTAGCAATTAAGTTAGTTGTAAGTTTACTTCCCCTTTTCTGACAAGTAGGTTTAAATCCCTACGAATGATAAGTCCTAATTGCGAAAGCAAACAAATCCTAACAATTAAAATTACAAATTTCTAACAGTGTTTTTTTTTTTTTTCCTGTAGGAGCCTATGACCACTGCTACCATTAGTTAGATATATTGTGGTATACTCCGCGTTAATTTTTATGCACTGTCAGTTCGTTCCATCACTATGGGTATCAGTGGTAGTCGCACCCAGACTTTGCATTTCACCCCAAGAAGGTATGACTTCTTTGATGAAGTTCCTTACCTTCATTTTTTCAGCAGACCATATCTCGTTAGGCGTGAGGATACCTTTTCCAAGAATATGCAGTCTTTGCTGAATTAATGCGCTGCATTGGCACAGTAAGTGTTCCGAGGTTTCTACTTCAGAATTACAGAAACGACATAAGTCATCTGTCAGTTTACCTATTTTTTTAAGGTGATACTTACTCGGACAGTGCCCAGTAAGTAGGCCAGTTAACGTACTCAGATCAGCTTTATTCATACTGAGTAGGTTCCGTGTGATTCTTTTACATGGTGTAATGAATAGTTTAGATTGTCTTGCTTTGGAATAAGCCTTCCAGTTGGCATCAATCATCATTGATTCCCAGCCTCTTAGCTCAGATTTCAAACAGGATGAAGATACCCCACAGAATGGCTCCGGCCCGACGAAAGCAGTTGAAGAACCAATTCTCGCTAAGAGATCGGCTTTTTCATTTCCTTCTATACCACAGTGACCAGGCACCCAGTATAGATTGACAACGTTTGTTACAGTTAGTTGTCGTAGGGATTGAATACAATCCCATACCAACTTCGACTGACATGTGTATGATTTTAAAGCATTGAGAGCTGCTTGACTATCTGAGAAAATGCAGATATTGGCATACCTATATTTCCTAGCCAAGCAAATACTTGTGCATGTTAGAATAGCATTTATTTCCGCTTGAAAAACTGTGGGCCACTGCCCCATTGGAATTGATATATTGATTCCTGGTCCAGTGACCCCAGCGCCCGTAGACTCGCCCATTTTAGAGCCATCTGTATAAAAAATGACTGATCCTGGACGAACCTTAGGACCTCCTTCATCCCATTCGGTGCGATTGGATTCAATCACTTTGAAAGGAACACTGAAGTTAGTCTTAGAGTCCATTCGATCTTCATTCATGGTTACTAAGGTGTTCAGTTGGAAATTTTTGAGGATTCGTAAATGTCCCTGTAGATCTCCTTCCTGAAAGAATTTAACACGTTTTAGCCTAAGAGCACCTTTTTCGGCTTCAAGTTGTACATACTGATGTAAGGGTAGAAGATATAAAAGAGCTTCTAAGGCTTTGGATGGTGCACTGGCCATTGCTCCTGTTGTTGATAAGCATGCCAGACGTTGTAGTTTATCTAACTTTTTCTGAGCACCAACTGTGTGTCTCCCAACTTAAGAGTTGCAATATTATACTTTCTATTTCTTGTAAATGGGATAATGACTGTTTTAGAAGGATTGACGCTTAGTCCTTCCAGGTTACACCATTTAAGTGTGTAGTTTAAGGCGTATTGCATTCTATTGGAAATAGTAGATCCGCATTTACCCCTAACTAAAATAGTAATGTCATCAGCGAAACCGATGATTTCGTATCCTAGGTTCGTTAAGTTGTTAAGAAGATCATCGACAACAAGAGACCACAATAAGGGAGATAAAACCCCTCCTTGTGGTCAACCCCTTGTTGGTTTTGTCGTTAAAGTTGATCTTCCTAAATTGGATGTTATCAACCGGTTTGATAACATAGCGATAGTCCAATTCAAGATGCACATGTCAAAACCGCGTTTTTTCATAGCATTTTTTATAGATTCGTGAGAAGCATTGTCAAATGCTCCCTCAATATCAAGAAAGGCTGTCAGTGAGATTTCTTTAGCCTCAAAAGACTTCTCTAGTTTTGAAACCAGCGTGTGGAGTGCTGTTTCAGTTGATTTACCAGTTTGATAGGCAAACTGAAATTTGTTTAATGGTCTACTTTTTAAGTAAGATAATTTGATGTGTAGATCAATGATTTTTTCCATCATTTTCAAAATGACAGAAGTTAGACTGATTGGTCTATATGCTTTGGGACTCGTTCTATCACGTTTTCCAGCCTTAGGAATAAATATGACGCGGACTTCTCGCCATTTACTCGGAATGTAGCTTAGTGTCATGCTAGCCCTGAACATCTCCACCAGACAGGGGACTATAATATCCTTGCTTTCTTGTAAAAACACTGGATAAATCCCATCTGGCCCCGGCGATTTGAAGGGCTTTAAGGAATCCACTGCCCATTCAACTCTTGACGTCGTGAATATTACACTGGCTAATTCTTGAGCTTTAACCTTGTCGTGAATTGAGCTAGGTTGAGCCATATAGAAGTCCTGTGCATTTTCGGAAGTCAATTGAGTCGAGCCTGGGAAGTGTGTATCCATCATGACACTAAGTGTTTCCTGAGAGTCTGTTGTGAACTGACCGTTTTCGTTCTTTAAGCGGCCAAGCCCATTTGTGTGATCTGTAGAGAGGGCCTTATGGAGTCTAGCTAAAACAGGCAAGTTTTCAACTTGCTCACATGTACGCTTCCAGTCCCTTCTCTTTGATTTTCGAATCTCTCGATTGTATTCTGTTAGACAGCTTTTATATTCTGTCCAATTTCCGGTAGTTTTAGCTTTGTTGAAAAGCCTCCTTGACGATTTTCTTAGCTTTTCAAGTTTATTGTTCCACCAAGATACGTTCTTACTAGAAGTTTTCCGTTTCACCGGGCAACTTTCTTCGAAGGAATCTATTATATTAGTTAGAATAGATGAGGAAACAGATTCGAGTTGCTCAGTGGAAGAGATGTCCACTGAGAGCAAAATCTTGTTTGAGAGTGTGGAATAGTAGCTATCCCAATTAGTTTTTCTAGGATCTCTGAATTTTTCGGACACGAGCTCCCCAGAAACATAGTTGAACATAATTTGTTTGTGGTCCGACAATGATTGTTCTTCTGACACGTGCCAGTTCACAATCATTCCAGATAGTTTAGCGCTACAAAGTGTTAGATCAAGAACCTCTTGTCTAATTCTGGTAACAAATGTTGGATCATTACCTTGATTACAAATGTTTATGTTGTGAGAAATTAAATTTTGAAATAAACACTCACCTCTAACGTTGATGTTACTGCTACCCCAAACCGTGTGGTGGGCATTCGCATCACATCCTATTATGAGCTGTTTGTTTTTTTGTTTGCAGTGTTGAACAAGCGCAGCAACTTCTTTTGGAGGAATCTCAGCGTTATCTCCTGGGAAATACGCAGAGGCAACGATGATCTCCGTTATCCCACGAGTCGTTGGAACCTCCACTTGTATTGCCACGACGTCTCTACTGATGAATTCTGTAACGGGTATAAATGTTAAGTTTTCCCGTATAAGAATTGCTGCTCTGGGAGCAGTATGTGTACTATCATAAAGAAGCTTACATTTTGGTGTAGGAATTCCTTGAACTCTATTGTTGTTGGACCAGGGTTCTTGGATTAGAGCCACGTCCAAGTTGTCTCGAGTGAACCTGCTACATAGGACGCTGCTAGCTCCTTTGGCGTGATGTAGGTTCACTTGAATAAATTTTATTTTATTGAACATTTTTGTTTGGTTTACCATTTTTCAGGGGCGTGTGATTCTCCCTCTGATTGGAGTGGTTTCCAAATGTGCGTGTGCTCGATTGGATCGTATCCCTGGCTTCAGGGCTTTTTGATCGAGCTTCAGCGATTACAGGTTTTCCAGAGTCAGACAAAGGGCACGAGTTACCACCCTGGACAGAAATGGGACCAATGTTGTTTGACCCTGAGGTCTGTTTACCATAGGCATCATTGATGCCCTTGGCATTGCCCTCTGGGATTGTGCGATCGGTTTTGCCAAACTGTCCAAAGTTGCCATTCCTCCCTTCGTTGGAGACTACAGTTTTGGATTTACCTGATGATTTGGTAGATTTTTTAAACAATATCTGTCCAAATTTATAGTTGATGTGCATATCACGATCAACTAGCGTCTTCATCGACGCACCGTCGACCGTTAGTGCCCACTCAATGTGCAGATTGTTGATCACCGAGCGATTCAGGATTCTCCATGCATCGGTGTTCAAGTTTTCATTTTGGCTTTCGATAAGCGCTTTAATGGTGTTGTTGTCGTATTTGGAGCTTTTTGGAAAAACAACGACAAGAATATCTTTCTTTGGAATGTTACTTTCGTCAACGGCGACGAGCTCCGCACCATCCCAAGGAACTAAGGTAGGGACAGTTTTAATCAACCACTCAGATGTTTGCTTATCGAGACAGTTGATTATCATGAACCCTGGTTTATAAGTGCAATTAGCAAACTTTGGCTTCAATTGCTCCTTACGTTGAAGTACTACAGCACCAAAAATAGCCTCTTCGACGAGGTTTTGTTGATCTGTACTTAATTCAACGAGAGGATAATTTTTTGGGAGTATTCCTACTTTGACTCGACTAGTGACATCACTGTACGAGAGTTGCTTGGGTATTGCAGGATTTACGGCACTATTCTGGCTCTTTGGCAGCTCAGAAGTGGAATCTCTTGCAACATCTAGTCTTTGGTTCACAGAAACTGAACCGTTGCTACACAATGCAGCTTTACCCACCCAATCCGTTCTAGTTTTGCCCGAGTCCTTGATTCGCTTTGGATAAGGTTTACCGTCACCGGATCCACTCAAGTCCAATGCATTACTAGGTCGTTTGACCGAGTTTACTGAATTAGCAGGAAGATGCTTCGCTAGAACCATTTCACGGGCTGTAGGTTTATCGTAGCCGCGTTGAATCAGCTTACTAATGCGTTTTCAGTTTAATCGATTTTTTGATGTTCGATGTTGTCGACTCACCGACCACCGGAAGATTTTCTACAGGGGTAGAAATGGCGTCACATACTCCTTGACTACAGTTTTTGATGGTGACATTGATTCCATCATCCTCGTCACTCAAAACGTCGTCTAGGGCAACATGATCAGGAGTATTGAGAATTGACGACGAACACGAAGCAACATCATCCAGCGATTTGCTCTGTAGGCCATCGTCCATCGGATTTTCATCAATTTCCATGTTTGTGGATGACTCCATTCAATTTACAAACTGTAGAAAGAAAGTTAATATGATTGCAAGAGAAAAGAGAGAAAATAGAGAAGAAAAGAAGAAAGAGAGAGGAGAAAAAAAAAGAGTCTTTCGTAAATTTTTTTAATTATTTTTTTTTCTTATTTTAACTTTATTAATTTATTATTATTATAATTGTTATAATTTTTTTTTCCTTTCTTTTTCCCTTTCTTCATGCGTGCTCATTTTGTCAAGATCATTACTTTAACGCAATGAAAAAGAAAAGAAAAAAAAAGTGTAACTTAAATTTGTAATTTAAAAATATTATGGTTGTTTATAAAACAACATCGCAACACTGCCAGGGTATATCGATTTCGATATCGATATCGTGTGCAAGATATGTTGCACGCGATAACGATTGCATGCAAGATCGATTTTCGACCGCTGTGAAACGTTAACGTTTTCGACAAATGTCAGTTTGCTTGTGTGATCGCACATCTGCATCTCATCACTATGCGGAACATACAATCACAATTTGCGTGGCACACAGCACTTATAATTTACCTTCTCCTTTCGTATTGATCACTGTTGTACACGAAAATCACTTGTGCGAACACTCGTTGATGCCACTTATTTATTTCACTAAGAAATTAAGTACAAAATCACGAGCTGTAAAAAGCACAACCGAAGGCTATAAGCAGGGTTGCCAGGATCTCTAACAGTGTTGAGAAGTCACCATTTGTGATTGGACACACATACTCATTATTTACTAATATTTATCATAAATACTTAAGCTACTAACAAATCCCCCCCTTTAAATAAAAAAAATGTCTACCCGAACAGTGCCCCATTACTAGGCCAACGTGTGTACAAAGAGGTCTTTTGTTGAGCTCTACAAGCTTTTTTGAATGATTTACGTTTGGTGTTAGAAATCTTTTAGATTGGGAACACTTTTTGACATCCAACCAATTGGTTGTCACCTTTTGTTCCTCCAAGCGTTTAAGCTCCATTTTCACTGCACAGTTTGATATACCGCAGAAAGGTTCTGGGCCGATAAACTGTGAGTTAGATCCTTGTGTTGCAAGTTCGTCTGCCCTTTCATTCCCACCAATGCCACAATGTTCTGGAACCCAATACAGATTTACTGAGTTTCCCAGACAATCTTGGATGTACATTTATAAGCACCAAGTGCTTTCAACGCTGCCTGAAAGTCAGAGACAATACAAATATTTTCATATCTGTATTTTCTAGTCAGACAAACAGTCGCACATACAAAGATTGCAAAAATCTCTGCTTGAAACACTGTTGGGTAGTGTTTCATTGCCACTGAAATAATAACTGCGGGGCCGAAGATTCCTGCATTAGTTTTTGTACCTATTTTTGAGCCATCTGTGAAGAATATCGTTGAGCCGGGACGGACATCAGGAACTCCGAATTTCCAGTCTGTACGCGGCGTTTCGCTCACCTTGTAGGGAATATCATAGTTATCCTGAGGTGCCATCCAGTCTCCATTTATACTCATGGTCGTCTTTTAAATAAGTTCAGTGTAGTCAGTCGACCCACAAGATCAACTGACAAGAGAGTTCTTGTTCGTTTGAGCCTCAAAAAACTCTTCTCTAGTTCTAGTTGCACGTATTCGTGCAAAGGCAGCAGATGAAGAATTGCATCGAGAGCTTTTGATGGGGCTCTGCTCATTGCTCCTGTTATAGCAAGTCATTGAACTTTATCTAGCTTTGTTCTGATACAACTCAGCTTCTTACTAATTTTCATTTCTTTTATTCCTTCATTCCAGATAGCTGTGCCAAATCGGCACTGCATCAGCATGGCCCACCGGCGGTGTCTGACCTGTTCGGGTGTGCTATCGCTGTTACTGTTACCCCTGGTCGCATGGGCACAGCAGACCAGCCCTACTGATACCACCCGGTACAACCCACTCGATCCGTTCAACCGACAACGCTTCACTCCGGCTACCTCAGGAAGTGTACAACCTCAGGGAGGCACACCGGCATCCGGTTTTCCTACCGATCCCCGAAACCCCAACTATAACCGAGACTACTACGGAACGGGAAACGTAGAAACGAACAGTATTGATAATCGGTTCGAGGCAAACCGCGACCGTGACCGCAACCGGGATGTTCTATTTCAAACCAGCACCACGCGCGACTTCAACGTAAATCGTTTTCCCACGACACCTCGGTCACGAACCAGTTTCAATGCAGGCGTTAGTCGAAACTCTTTCTTGGATAGCGTAGTCAACGCAATGAATAAAGAGATCACTTACTTCGTGGTAGCTTCGCGGATGGTTCGGCCGGGCCAGATTTACAAAGTATCCGTGATTCTGCTGGAGACGCAACATCCCCTCACAGTTCGGGCGAGTATCTCTCGTGATGGTGTTGAGCTTAGCAGTGAGCTGAAGTTGGTACGGGTTGGAACACCGGAAACGTTATTGATGCGAGTTCCGCCAACCAGTGTGGTTGGTGATTACAAGCTACGGGTGGAAGGATCCTATGAGAACACCTTTGGCGGTTACGTATTTGCAAACGAAACGAAACTTACCTTTTCACAGCGATCAATGACGATATTTGTACAGATGGACAAACCGGTTTACATGCAGGGTGAAATGGTACGGTTCCGAACGATTCCCATCACAACAGAGCTGAAAGGATTCGACAACGCAGTTGACGTTTACATGCTGGATCCAAGTGGTCACATTATGAGACGTTGGTTGTCCCGTCAGTCCAATCTTGGATCGGTCAGCTTGGAATATAAACTATCCGATCAACCAATATTTGGTGAATGGAAAATCCGGGTTATCGCTCAAGGTCAAACGGAGGAGGCAACGTTTACCGTGGAAGAGTACTATCAGACGCGCTTTGAGGTGAATGTCACCATGCGTGCTTTCTTCTTCCAAACCGATCCGTTTATTTACGGTAAAATCATGGCGAATTTTACCAACGGAACACCCGTTAAGGGAAACCTGACATTGAAAGCCACCATCAGACCGATTGGTTGGATGAATCCGAAAGCAATCAACCATATGAGTCGCGTTTGGAACACGGGAAATCGCAGGGAGCTGGACCCGAGTGTGCCCTATTATTTGCAAAACACCGATCCCGATTTATACAATGCACAAACTTCGTACATTAGTCAGCTGGGACAGGAAAATCAGAACTACGATCAAAAATACCAACAAAACACTGGCTTCCAAGACTCGTACATCATTGAGAGGCACTATAACTTTGACGAAGAGTGGCCATTTTGGGTGAAGAAGCCTGTAGATACGGACGCCCAGTGGGACTCTTGGACCAATACTTACCGAGAAAGTTTACCATATCTGCGGTACTTCAATGGAACGTACAATTTTCGCTATCCAATGTCCGAATTAGCTCAGTTATTCCCGAGCAATATGGCCGGCATGGAAGTTCTGATAACGGCGAGAGTCGGAGAGCGGTTCTACGACGAAGTTATCGAAGGCTACGCCATGGCGCGGGTTTACAATTCCTCTATCAGAATTGCCTTCCTAGGAAGTTCGCCTCAGGTGTTCAAACCGTCGATGCCGTTCACGGTGTACTTGATTGCAGAATACCACGATGGGTCACCTCTACCGATCAATCCGTTCTACCCGGGTCGAATGGAAGTCTCTGGCTCGATTGACAGTCGCTCCGGTGGTGGTCGAAATAGCTACGAAGTGCGTCAGCTTCAAATGTCCGACAAACCTGGCGTATGGGAGTTGAAGATCGATCTGCGGAACGATTTGAATCTGGATTCTAACAAACAATCCAATGATTTTTTGAACGAAATCCAATCGATGCGTCTCTCAGCGACCTATATGGATCCAACTGGGGAACGGGCCTCTACGGAACTGCTTCTGCTGTCACACTTCTCACCAAATAATCAAAACATCAAAGTTTCAACCAGCACTATTGACGCCAAGGTTGGCGAATATATTATTTTCCATGTGCAAAGTAACTTTTATACCAAGGATTTCCACTACATTGTGATGTCCAAGGGAATCGTTTTGGTTACTGGGCAGGAGATCTTGTCCGGAGGCGTCCGAACGATGTCGGTGACGTTGAGCGCAGAGATGGCCCCGGTTGCCACGATTGTGGTGTGGCACATTGGACGGTACGGTAAAGTGATCGCGGATAGTTTGACTTTCCCGGTGAATGGAATTTCGAGGAATAATTTTACGGTGTTTATCAATAATCGAAAGGCGCGAACGGGTGAGAAAGTGGAAGTCGCAATTTACGGTGAGGCTGGATCCTACGTGGGACTGTCCGGTATCGATTCGGCCTTCTACACGATGCAGGCTGGCAATGAGCTTACCTACGCTCATGTCATCACCAAAATGGCATCATACGACGAGCAGACGAATGGCACATTTAAACAGACCTGGATTTCGCACGAAGGGGACCCGGATGAGCTGGTGTACTATCCTAGTTCAACATTCGGAATCGATGCGAATCGAACGTTTGAATTTGCCGGACTGGTGGTGTTTACCGATGGTGTTATTCCGATGCGTCCGTTGGCGTGTGATGGTTCTCTGAACTATAGTGAATGCTTGAATGGAAGGTGTTACCGTAGCGATAAACGGTGCGATGGATATTTCGATTGTGAGGATGGTACCGATGAAGCTGGTTGCGACGCCCGAAATACTACCGCGTTGGCAGAGTTCCGAAAGTATCGTTTTAATAGAATCTTCCGCCACTATCAGAACGTTTGGCTTTGGAAAGACATCAATATTGGACCGCACGGTAGGTTTATCTTTAATCTAGAAGTTCCGCAAATTCCGGCTCTCTGGATGGTGTCGGCTTTCGGCGTTAGTGCGACCCGTGGATTTGGTATGGTGAAAAAGCCGATTGAATACGTTGGAATACAGCCATTCTTTATCAACCTCGAAATGCCCACGGTTTGTCGGCAGGGAGAGCAGGTCGGTATTCGTGTCGCAGTGTTTAACTATCAAACAGTCGATATCGAAGCCACTGTGGTTTTGCACAGTTCACCCGATTACCAGTTTGTGCATGTGGAGGAAGATGGCATTGTAAGATCGTACAACCCTAAAACGTCGTTTGGAGAACATCAGTTCTACATCTATCTATTGGCTCAGGATTCCACCAACGTTTACCTGCCGATTGTTCCTACCCGACTCGGCGAAATTGAAGTGACAATACACGCGTCAACCCTGCTTGGGGCTTATCAGTTAAGCCGAAAGATTAAAGTGGAAGCTGACGGTCTTCCGCAGTACCGCCATCAGTCAACGTTGCTTGATCTTAGTAACCGCGCGTACTTCTTCCAGTACATGCATGTCAACGTAACCGAAACACCGATTATTCCGTACGAAATCGAACGTTACTACGTATTCGGTTCCAACAAGGCTCAAATTTCGATCGTAGGAGATCTTGTCGGTGCAATTTTCCCAACTATGCCCGTGAATGCAACGTCGCTGCTGTCTCTGCCAATGGATTCGGCTGAGCAAAATATGTTCAGTTTCGCAGCTAACTTTTACACGATCCAATATATGCGTGCGATTAAACAGCGTAACAAGAAAACAGAGAAACTTGCCTTCCACTACATGAACATCGGCTATCAAAAACAACTCAGCTACCTGATGCCGGACGGATCGTTCTCTCTATTCCGTGCCGATTGGAACCAATCGGCCTCATCGGTGTGGCTTACCGCCTATTGTGCCCGCATTTTTGCCGAAGCATCTTTCTACGAGTACGAAAATTTCATTTACATCGATCCGATCGTAGTCCAGAAAAACGTTCACTTCCTGTTGCAACACCAGAAAGAGGATGGATCTTTCTGGGAGGTCACCTGGCTGCCAGATCGAAAGGTCAACCAATCGTCGGAAAATCCGCGCAACGAAATCGTCCGTACGAAAAACATCACTCTCACGGCACAGGTGTTGATAACGTTGTCATCGGTGAAAGATCTTTCTGGGGTAAGGAGTTTTTTCTTCTGGCTGTTAGTTCGAGAGTTCTAATTTGTGATTTATTTTAGGTACTGGGTTCGAAAGTGGCATTGGCAGAGCAAAAGGCATCTCGATTTATTGAGCGGAATCTTGGTCTAATAAAAGACTACGGTTCGCCGTACGAAATCTCGGTGATCAGCTACGCACTGGCAAAGGCGAAAGCACCCCAGGCCGAGCATGCATTCAAAATTCTAGCTAGTCGGATGAGAACAATAGGTATTTTTTTGCTTTTCTATTGAACAAATTTGAGATCTGATGGTTTGAGATGGTTTTAAACAATCGTTCCATTTCAGCCGACCTTGCCTACTGGGGTAACGACGAGGTGCCGCAGCCACCGAGTAAGTTGGAAAATCAGAAATACTTTAACCTACCCAGGCTGCCGTACAAGTACGATGCTATGAACATCGAGACAACGGCGTACGCTTTGATGACGTACGTATCGCGACAGGAAACGTTTACCGTTCTACCGATTGTGCGATGGCTGAATTCGCAACGTCTCACGGACGGTGGTTGGGCTTCCAGTCAGGATACCGGAATCGCCATGAAAGCTCTCGGCGAATACAGCACCAGGAATCGAGTCGCGGATGTGACTTCTCTTACGCTTACGGTGGAGGCCACTTCGCTACCGGGACAGTCGAAGGTGTTAAACATCGGAAGACACAACCTGGCCGCCACTCAAAGTATAGAGGTAATCAGTTAATGTTTCCGCCGTTACAACTGTAAACTCATCGTTCACAAACATTTTACAGATCCCGAATGCCTGGGGTACTGTCAAAGTCCAAGCGAAGGGTGTTGGTTACGCAATTCTTCAAATGCATGTGGAGTACTCCGTTGATTCTCCGAAGTTCCAAACCAGTCCACCAGTGCCAGCGTTCGATCTAACCACTCGGACCATCTTCCACGGTAGGAATCAGTCGCATATCAGCTACGTCATCTGTCAGAGGTTAGTTGCGTTTGATAGAAAATGGTAGCAGCTGTTGTAACAACTGTATAACTTTTATTCCAGATGGACCAACACACAGGAATCTATTCGCTCCGGAATGGCTGTGTTGGATGTTGCCGTTCCAACTGGGTACATGATCCAGCAGCAGAAATTGGATCGATACATTCTTAGTAGAAGGGTGCGCAACCTTCAACGCGCTCGTTACCAAGAGCGAAAAGTATTGTTCTACTTTGATTACGTGAGTAGCTTTTTAATCTAATTTTTCTTCAATAACTGATGATTCAATTTCTAATTTCACAGCTGGACCACGATTACGTGTGCGTGAATTTCACTCTCGAGCGTTGGATGCCGGTGGCAAATATGTCTCGATACTTACCGATTCGAGTCTATGACTATCACGCACCTGGTGAGACAGTGCATATTAAATCACCATTCGGAGTAGTTGTTTAATCGTTTTTTTTTTTTATTTCTTTGCTCAGAACGTTTCAACGAAACCATTTTCGATTCCCTGCAAACCTACCTCCTTAACATCTGTGAAGTGTGCGGCAGCTCTCAGTGTCCGTACTGTTCGATTTATAATGCCGCAGTCCGAAATCCGGTTTCGGTGGCGCTGCTTCTGGTGGTCAGTGCTTTAGCCGTAGCTCGCCACTATCGAATAACGAATCCTAACAGTTGGATCTTCTGGAACGATTAACCGATGAGCGCATTCAGAGTCAACCAGAATGCTACTGGAGTCCTGCCACGTAATGAGTTTGACGTGTAAATAATCGATAATTTGCGAAACCAAGAATCTCCACTTCAGAGAACAGCATGCGCGAGTATAATGTGCAAATAAGTTTTTGTTTTACCCAAGACACGTGGAACGGATTTTATAGTATTATTCATAACGTAACACTCAGATCATACTTTGTACAACTCTGTCGCATGATTCCATCCAAAGCATTTTCCGTTGTCCCGAGTTGGACAACTCAACCGAAATGCATTTTCATTTGCCGCGCTAGAGAAAAACAATCGTTGAGTGCTAGAAGCTGACAAACGGAGAACTATGAAGTAGTAGTTATTGTTTTATCTTTTGTAATCTTCCGTTTAGTACGAATTGTATTCGTTCCGTAGGTTTTATAGGTTTAATCTCACGCAACCGAAATCTTCAGGCCGTCCAAATTATCTGGTCATAAGTTTGTATAATTTTAAGTCACCTTTTTTTTTTAATTTTAATCAGACGAACGAAACCCATCCATGAATGAAACTTAACTTTATGAATAATTAATAATGGCAATCTGTAGTGTTTAGCATGTCACCTGAGTCATGACGCATCATCATCGTACTGTAGACTCTAACCCGTGTTTGTGATCAGATTTATGTAGCCTTCCGCTAGAGGAGGCATTTAGGCAAATATTAACACAAATGGACGATACAAATTGCCAAGTGCCTTAAAAGCCATGATCAACAAGCGAACCTCAGTTTGAGTGCCGGTTATAATAACAAGCGTTCAATTGCAAGAAATAGAAAAGTTGTATTTTTTTATGAACATAAAATTACTGTAGAAAAAATGCAGCATGGCAAGATGTTACCGTCTTACAAGTGCTGTAAAAGGGGAACTATTTCTAAATAAATTTTCAAAACAATTAATTTTCATGTTTTGGGGTGTTTGTTCAAAACACATTGAACGATTTTCTTAGTTTTGAATCTTATCTATATTTTGAGAAATGAGAACGTAAAGAAATAAGAACGTATAAAGGTGGGTTGGATCAACATTGATTTTAGCCTTCCGATGCACAACATAAATAGAAAAAGAACGTAAAGAACTTTTTGTACCATGCGCCTCCATCGTTATCATAACAGCAGGACGCCTCCATTTTTAATCACGAATCACTATGAACTGATATTTAAGCTATCAAAAAAAGTTTTTTTTTGTATATTGATTCGTAGCTCAATAGAGATGAAAAATTTTTCATTATTACCTTGAATTGGTTGTATTACTTTTGCCTGAAAATCATTAGTCATTTTTCTGTCAAGATTCGGAATGAACTAACTTTTGAAACCGTTCTCCTAGTTGATAGATAGCAAACATTGCGGAAGAATCTTTCACGGTTTCAACCCGCATTTTGAAAGTTCCGGGTACGCCTTAATGATTTTATTTTCCCATGCAGAGTGCACTTTGTATTTTATTTTTAGTTTATTCCAATCAAACTCCCGAACCTGATTTCGCAGGCGATATTAATTCGGCTTTGTACTCGTTTCCGGAGGTATTCAGCAGATATCAGCAATGATGGCATGAACTCGTGCAAAGTTGAACTGAGTAACCTTTTTCCAGATTTGAATTCTGATTCCTCACGAGAGTTTGAGTTTTTTTGCACCGCACACTCTGATCGATCGAGTGCGAGTGCATGCAATGCATGCAGTGCACGATGTATTCAACGATGCAGGCGATGATGTGACGCGATGAGTTAAGTGTTTACATCGAATTTATGCTTTCGAAGGACAATGCAACGAACTGTTGCAGCAGACACGTCGGGAATTTCATCGCAATTTGATTTTTATGCAGTTGTTGTTATGCAGGATTCAAACTCAAATCTAAACCAAGTGCATAGCACTGTTAGTAGGGTTTATGTGCAACAGAAAATAAATGTGCAAGCAAGTATTAAAACTCACTTGGATACGAGTGCAAAGTCCCACTGCCTACTCTGAATATCAGATTCTATTACAAAGGTCGAGCCGACTCGACTCGCCTATGTATTTTAAATAAGACGAGATGCTCGTCGAAAGTTCTGTAATATGGCCCATGAATAAGTTTTATACCAGCAAGGCTGTTTCAGATTAAAAAATAAAAATATTGCCGTCCATCACTGAACCACACTAAAATTCGTTAGCAAAAGCTGTTTTCAAATATTTTTCTTGTTCATTAAAAAGCTTATAACCCTTTCATTGCATCACTAAAACACACAAAACGCCGCTTCTCATAATTAAGATCAAGTGGAACCAGTTACTGAAAAATTCATCCCTCTTGAATCCACCCCGATAGAGGAGTTAGGCATTGAAAATGAATCCAAACATCAATTTTTTTATATAATCATCTATTTACGACACCAAACTACAACAACCGTTCACCTAATACCAGAACGTCCTCGTCGGTATTCTGTCCTCTTCGATGCCCATTTCCCGCATGATCTCCATCTCGAACGTCTGCAGCGACGGTTGAAAGGTAATCTCCTTCAGCACGTCCGCCGTCGTATCTTTCGGTCGTTCTACGTACAAACTCTTCGCCTTGTAGTCGTGCGTTTCCTCGTTGGTCTTCGGAATCGGGATGATACGGCCAGTGCGCATCGAAACGCGCACTTTTTCGCCGTCCTCCGTGAATCGCCACTCGATGTCGGTGCCCTGCAAATCGGACGGATCCACCAGACGTACCTGATGGGTGACCAGTAACGGTGCTTCCGATTTGATCATTATCCCTGGATATTCCTTTTCGTCGGCTACCTTCCGCAAGTGGCAGTTTAGTCCAGCTACAATCACCCAGTTCCGTTCCTGGAAGACTTGGCTCACAATGCCCTGTTTACCTTTGTCTTTTCCGACTAGTACCTCGACACGATCTCCTTTGAAGAATGACCAATTTGCTATCGGTTCCACAAAAACCTTTTTACGAATAGTGCCGGGCATATTTTGCTGTCGAAATTGGCCCGTCCACGGCCGGTTCGTTGTGAATCGGTACCTTTTGCGTTCAACCGTGCGGGGAAGATACTGCGGTTTCCCTCGGGGTGTTTTCCAATAAACCTTTGGAACGAAGTTGGATCAGCGTTATTTAATCCTACATTGTTTCCATGACTTACTTGCTCCATGCTTCGCTTTATGTACGAATCGGGTAGATTGGAAAATTTCTTCGATACATCGCCTATCTTGTTGAGGATGCTGGTGATTCGCATTGTTGGAACAAATCTTTTAACTTTGTTGTTTTTGGTTCAGCCTGATATTAGAACATAACAGAGGCTTTTAAAGTTTAAATATAATTTTCGGTACTACTCGCTATTCCGCAATGACAGATGAAATCAATTTTTTGTTATGAAACTCACACTAGTCGCGAGCAGAGATGCCAGATGTTTTAAAGAAATGTCTGCAACTGCTTGAAAAACCGGAAAAATCTGCTTGAAATTTGAAAATAATCTATCCGTGATTCGGAAAAATTTCGCTCGCGCAGGCAAAAGTCTGCCAAATCTGCACACATTTTGAGAAAATCTGGACAAATATAAGGAGACTCAGACAAAAATCTACAAAAACTATGAAAAATCTGCGAATATCTGCAAATCAATAAAAATCTGTACACGGACTCTAAAAATCTGCGTTTTAAAGACAAATCTGCACATCTGGTATCCCTGGTCACGAGGGGCTTTTAACCGGTGCGGTAATCAGCAGAAATCAAGTATTGTGAGTTTCACTGAAACTTATTCGCCGCGCTATATACCGAAACTCTGAAACCAAATGCCCTTCTTGGTTGCCGAATCCATTTTATTTTCCTCGGGACACTGTAAGCAACAGCCAAAATTAAATCTACCTGTCTTGGCAACCCTTTCCAAAATCAAAACAAACTTCGATTCTGGCAGCACACTGAAGGCGGCGTCAGGGGTGCCATTTTTACAGATTACTCTAATATAGATTGATATCATAATGCTTAAAACAGTAACCACGAAGTGAGTATATGATCCAATAGATTTTCCTCTGGTGATTAGTAATCCTTTTTAGTCTTCACTGTCTCCAGCAGTGATTTCTTCAAGGATTTTTCCGATTCTTTAGAATGAAGGTTGATGCAAATAAAAACAGCATACATCTGGTAACTTAGCGCGGCCTTTGATTCAAGCGCGGTGTTTGGATTAGAGCGCGTTCAGTTTTGGGCAAATCTCTTAATAATCTCTTCAGCTCGTAATCAGCGACACGCCTATAAAACGTAAATCATAGACTGAGTAATTTTTACAAAGTTTCACAAGAAACACATACTGGGAAAGTTTGTTTGCTTCAAAATAAATTTATGAATCAACACAAATATGCCACTAATTTTGATATTCGATACTGTAGATCGATAAAAATAACTTGTTGAAAAAGACAATCCGTGAAAAAATGACGTCCTAATAAATGAAGAGAAGAATTAACAATAGGATGTTTTAGGGGTATGTATATAATTTTTCCTTTTGATCACATTCCACTGACTCTTTTTTAAAACAGCAGAACTATTGCGAAAAATCGATTTCGAATTTTAACAACTGTAAGTGATTTTAAGACAAACCCTGCCGTCAAGAAATCATGACGCAGGGGGCCAGGTTATAATAATAAATTATAACCAATCTTATATTTGGCATCTCTGTCATGACACGCGAACCAGGGTTATATTTCCATAGGCCAGCAGTAAAAATATCACTTTGTGCTCGGTCAGAGTTATATTCTTCTTAAGCCAGAAGCAGAAATAGTAGTTTTTCACATTAAAACCCCCTATTAACCTTTACTTCAGCGAAATCTTACTTAGGAAACACAAAACATTGTAAATTGAAAGTGATGTGATCAAGAAGATATCATCACATACATAAGACATACGTAACACTCAGGAAGAAATCTTCTAAAAAAGTTGGTACAAAATGAACTACTCGAATGGTACCACGCTCTGAATAAAATCTCTATTTGAGTTGTTTTTGAAGGTAGCGTACCTGCATTTGTCTCGTTTCTACTCAAAAAATGCTTCATTGATTTTGTAAATAACTTTTTGACTGTTCCTTATGGGATTTTCTTGATAAATCCGAGAAAAAGAAAATTCATTTTGTTCATTATTTGTCGAGCAGTTGGACAGGACGAGGTACGGAGTACTATGGGGCAACGTGTACCAGAAAAAAACGCCAGTGTTACGTATGTCTTATGTATGTGATATCATGCTTATCGTATGCAATATCTTATCCATTAGATTTTTATCAGTTTGATCTAGATTTGAAAAATGCTTATTCAGGCATAACATAAGCAAAACGTTGAAAGGATGAAATGCTTTTTTGTAAGCAGCTATCAGTTGAAGATTTCTTTTCCTATAAATACAGGCTTTTCGACGAATCATTAACAGTAACTTTGGTAACCAAAACACGTATAGATCATTGCACGATGACGCCACAAAAAAAGAAGGAAGAAATTTGAAAGTGGTCGCGGGTTTGTTTACATGGACTTGTAAAATTTCCGGCTCGAGTGAAAATGCGGAAGTGTGTTGTTAAAAATAGCGTTTCTAAAGCCTGTATTACACTTTTTGACCAAGCGTCAAATATTTGGCACTTTTTGACAGATAAAAATTTGGTCAAAGATAATTGTTTGTCACTCTCCAATTTTAACATGGGGCAACCACGGGCAAACAACAACCATGATGTCAAATAAATTTGACCATTATGTCAGAAGGTCAAATATTTGACCATTAGACAAAGAGTGTACTACAGGCTTAAGAATGAACCAAAAGATTACAGTTGCTTTCCATCCAATTAGGTTGTTTAGCTATTCACGGGTTTCCGATTTTTATATATCATCTGAAAGAGTGTAATTTTTTGAGCAAAACGTGATTTTTTAACACTTTATTTCATTATCCTTCGATTTTTAAATGAAGAATAAAAATTCGCTCTAAATCGCTACAATGACAGTTGGTATATGCGCGAACTGTCATTGTAGCGATTTCAAGTAGATTTCGAGCAGTTTTAAATCGCGATTTAAAAAGCGAAGGACGATTACTTAGAAAATGCAGATCTTCCAGATGATATAAAAAACTGATATAGCTAAACAACCCAATTTCCGCAACCGGTATCTAAACAATCTTAGTGCTGAACGAAGAAAACTTTGGTTCAATGCCCTCCGGCTGGAGGAAAACTTTCGGTGGAGGTGTAAATATGTTTGTTCTCTACATTTTAAATCCGGTGATTGCTTCTCCAGTTTCCGAGGAGCTTTCATTGACCAAATAATCCATGGTTTGACCAGCGGTCACCGAAGATGGGATGTTGTTTAAATTGTGGTGTGCTTCATATGGGCGATACGTACCCGATAGTAGAGATGGTCGGGTTTCGGGTTTTCCAACCCTCATTCAATTTACAGAAAAAATACGAAAAACCCCCTGTCGTCAAAAATACGCATTTTCATGCAAAAATAATATAAAATTCGGGCTCAGCGTCCCAAAATTTTATGAAAACCATTTATTTTCCTTTAGTTGAAGACATTATTTTGCTTGGTCAGCATTTGTATGGAGTCGCCTCACTGTGCAATGCTGTGCTTCACCACATTGAGACTTGGATTGTTTTTACTCATTAGATGGGTGTTTTGATTTTTCGTGTGTATATCTAGCTGTAATTGGTCTTACGCATGACCAGAGATGCCAGATATACAGACAAATCTGTATTATACAGACTTTCTGTGTTGCGATACAGACACGCATAAGCCTACAGATTTTATACAGACATTTAGTATAATACAGATATTACACAGATATCTAATATGCTACATAATGGTTTTACCAGTATACACAAAAAAACGAACACAAAAACCAAAAGTCACTGTAGCCGTTGCTGGAAAAAGTGAACTAGGAACTGAACACTTTGCTGAACATATTAATCTTGCGTTTTTGAGAGTGAAATCATTACAACGGGAATCGAGTCAGGCTATCGGGGTTTTTATCGGCCCCGTGGGCACTAATCTGCCTGTTTCGCCCCCAGTAACAAACAGCTGATTGTCTCGATCGATTGCCATGCAGGTTATATTGGTGAAAAGACCGTTTGTTCTATTCGGAGCAATATCCAACGTTGAAGAATTGCTTAAAATGTCCCAAACCATGAAGGTACTATTTTATAACCGCGAGACTTCTGCCATCATGTATCAGTTTAGCTACATTACGACGAACGACGATTATTATCACGGGAAAGACTCTTACTTCTATGTGTTACTTAGATTTAAAAGATAAATTAGTTATCGATTAATCGACCAACTATGATAGACCCGAAAAAGAACAATCAAAACAAGCAATAAAACAAAACAATCTGACAGGTCGACAAATAATTAGGTATCAATGTGTCGGTAACTTTTTTTCGCAGCGGTATACAGACTTATACAGACATTTTTATGGATTATACAGACTTGCCAAAAAAAAGTCTGGCATCTCTGCGCATGACATTTGAATAAATAATAAATAAAATGTTTACTTGTAAATTGTGATTCGCAAATGTAAAGGTGAATAATTAGTTGTATTTTTGCGTTAATATCTTTTATCTCATCGTAGAGGCTGCATTTCGTACGTATCATTAGTGTGCAGTGATTTCAAAGCGATATCTTATCACCTAAGTATATAAATCTCAGACATACTCTTAAAAACATGTCTTGCTAGCTGCTGTAAAACTGACGCAGAATAATCATCATCAGCAGCAATTACGTGCCAACACATCGTAAGCAACTAGAACTGCTTGCTCGCAAATCCAACTACGTTATCCGAATTAGTTCAAGCTGATTGCTAGGCACACTTAAATCTAGCAAAACAGCCGAGGCTTCGGCCATTCAGACTCGGAATCCTGGGTGCTTTAGTAAGCCTAGTCATGGACAGCGGCGCAGGCACAACCGAAAGCGAAGAAATAGCGGTTTTACGTCACGCTAAATATTTTGTGCGATTTTTGAATATTCTTCCGGCAAGATTGGCTTCGCATGATTCTACCAGGTTTGGAGTAGATTTGTAATAATGCATCAAAACGGTAAACATCTGGATTTCAGGGTAACAATAGCATTTTTCGCGGTGAGTGGTTTGGATGTTCTGGATGCGCTGTATTTGTTGTCGGACTCGTTCAAAAAAGATATAATCAATTGGATCTACAACCTGCAAGTGATTCCCAAACCCGGCTCAAGAGCTTGCGGAGGAATTCAGGTACGCTTAGTGGTTGATTGTATTCACTGGCATCTAATTGAACTTAATTGCCTTAGGGATCAAACAGTCTGAATATCGCAAATCCGCCGGAATGTTGTGGGCTTGATGCATATCGTTGGGGCCATTTGGCGGTCACGTACACGGGAATTGCAGTCCTAGCGGCGTTAGAGGATGACTTGTCCAAACTCGATAGAAAAGCAATAATCGCAGGTGTAGCCGCCGTGCAGCGGGATGACGGCAGCTTCAGTGCCACCATCGAGGGAAGCGAGCATGATATGCGGTTTGTGTACTGTGCTTCTGCAATTTGTGCCATGCTCAACGATTGGGGCAAAGTGGACAAGCAGAAAATGGCCGACTACATCGTTAAGAGTATTGTAACTATTTGTTAGTAAGACTGTTTTTGAATGGAAATAATATTGTTTTGTTTCATATTTACAGCGTTACGATTATGGCATAAGTCAACACTACGAAATGGAATCGCACGGAGGTACGACATTCTGTGCCATAGCCGCGCTTCAATTGAGTGATCAGTTGGATATTCTGACACCGACGATGAAGGAAAAAATTATCCGGTGGTTGATCTTTCGTCAGCAAGATGGCTTTCAAGGTCGTCCCAATAAGCCAGTTGACACTTGCTACTCGTTTTGGATTGGAGCAACTCTAAAAATTCTCGGCGCCTTCGAGCTGACCAGCTATAAGGACAATCGACATTACGTGTTTTCTACACAGGACAAAACTGTGGGAGGGTTTTCGAAGTGGCCCGGCTCGCATACCGACCCCTTTCATACGTACTTCGGCCTTTGCGGTTTAAGTTTCATGCAAGAGCCCGGTTTACAACCAGTGATACCGAGTTTAAACATATCGCAGCGAGCATTCGATAGACTGAAACAACTGCATGCTGCTTGGGAGCTAGAAGCACAGTCCGACGTGAGAGTTAACATAGAGTAAGATGGCAGGAGAACACAAACCGAGGAGACAAAAGTGAACCGCAGATTTCTCGCACACTAAAATAGATGTTGAAAATATATGATGTATAATTTTACTAGCCAGTTTTATTGATTTTTACAAGTGATTGGGAAGGGTGAGGCAGAGGGTCTTTTTGGGGGGTTGTGACTCAATGAAAAACTGAAAAATTTTTATTTTACCCCATCGTGTCGAACACAAATGTAGTGCGTTATGCCCATTTTGCCTTCATATCTTAACCTACTTGGAGTGATCCAGTGAGTGAAGCGAACACGTGTTGTTTTATGTAGGTACTTCTATCCACTTTTATAATGATTTTTTCAAAATCATATATCTGAACCACAGACTAACAGACGTAACACTGGAACCTAGTCTCATACATATTTTGTGGTTTCCCATTTGACACATGCAGTAACGCTGGCGCTGATGTCGAAATACGAGACGCAGCGCGAACACGACAGCAGATGGTGCTAGCACAGACTTACAGACATAACACGTCGAACAAATTTACAATAAAATCATCGTTTGGATGATTCCAGTACTTTACGTTAGTAACACTAGCACCATCTGCTGTCGTGTGCGCACTGCGTCATGTATTTCGACATCAGCACCAGCGTTACTGCATGTGTCAAATGGGGAACTACACGCTCACTCTGGGCTACTCAGCGGCTGAGTTGAATTTTAATCATTTTTTTCCGAGCCATTGGCATCCCTATACCGAGTAACAGTGAATGACAATGAACGCATGTCATGGGCTCAAATTAATTTGTGCCCGCTGTCAGCAGTAAGATAAAGATGTATGAAAAGAGGCGGTAATATGCTATCTCGTTTACACATATGTTGAAATGTTAGCCCTTGGAACATGGCGTGCCCTTGGAACATAGGCGTGTTCTTTTCAGTCGTTCGAAGACGCCAAAAAATGAGTAGAATTAGATTGATCATGGCGGCAAATTTACTCAAAATTGAGTAAACGGTGCTTGCCGTTTCGTTTTTGTTATTTTTTTGACCGCCAACCGTCCGAAGAAACAGAACAGTTCTTCTCTGCTGAGTACTGATGTCGATTGCAAAAATAGGAAAGAAGTACTCGCATTTTTTGGAACTTTACTTCATTCGCATACATTGTTGCTGTTTTTTGAAGTAGAATACTTCTCTCAGGAAGTTCGGCTACATAGGGATGTGAAATGAAAATCTAAAACCGAAAATAGGGAAAAATATGTCCAATTTCAAATGCTAATAAATCGGTTAGTATTCGATGGATTTCCTTCGTTCTTGCAGCAATAGATTGGAAAATCTTCTAAGATTCTTCCCAAAATAAGATAATTGTAATTTATTATTCACACTATTGTACTATTGAAAATAGTCAAATTTCGACCTCTGATTGGTCGTTATATGCTTGCTTCCCAAGCACGGTCGACAGGATCATATACCTTGCAATTGAAAACATGCTATTTGGCCTACACGCTTAGTTTCTTTTACCGAACTCAGCAAACTTTTCACTGAGTTTTCAACAGCTGAGCCATCAGTAATCTGTTCGGTAATTCATTTGCTTAACGAGCGTTCGGTATTTTTTCACTGTGGCTGAAACGTCAAATAAAGAAGATAGCTCAGCAAAAATTTACAAAGCGTCCATCAAAAGTTGCTGCATTAGTCGGCATTTACAAAGCTGATGATTCGTCACAAATTTACAAGTGTTCCGCAAAATGCAACGTAAGCTTTTTCCCGGTTATAATAATATAGATAAATATGAATGTAACTATTCCTATAGCTGCTATTGCAACCGATGATTAATTTTATACAGGTATTTCGGATTGTTCAGACCATTATACTAACGTTTCATGCACATTCTACTAAAACTAGATACGTTTCATATCATGACGAATATAAACTTTTTATTAAAGACTTTATGTAAATTAATCTACTGTGGTGGTAAATTTGAAAGCACGATACCGCTTTTAGAGTTTTTTGTCCAAATGGCTCGTGGAACACTTTAAATAACACAGCCACGAAACTTTTCTGAAAATCTCAAAATGGCAGACTTCTGATGTGCGATTCTGTTATGACAGATGCAGAAAAATTACCGAACAGTATAGTAAAATAAACAAAAGTTCAGTAAACCAATTAGAGATTACTCAGCAACATCTGGATAAGTGCTGATAGATCGTTAAATATTTACTGAACTATAAAAAAGTGCAAAAAATATTCTAGTTTACTGAAGAGGTCAGCAATGTTTTTTGCTGAACTCGTCAAGTGAGTTTTATTGAACAGTATTTCGGCAAAAAAGTTAACCGACGTCAGTAATTTTTCAGGAAATTACAGAATGACCAGTAAAATTTCAAGTTTACTGAACGCGACCGTAATAAAAATTACCGAACAATCAAGGCGGAAATAAGTGTGTATATATGAGCCTGTTTCAGTCGGAGCCGCTCATAATAGTTCTAGACAGCGACAACAGCAGTCGTCCTTCCTTAGCAGCAGCACTAGCTCTGTGGTTGGTCACCACGTCTCAGGAGCAGCGCGGTTTTTCTCAGCGTGTGTCGCCAGACAGCCATTATTCCCCCCGTGTTGGGGCAGCATGAAGATTGCCATCAGGAAATCCAATTTTGGAAATCAAAATGCCTTTTTGAAGGCAAATAAACAAGTCATTGAAAGTCAATAATTTTTGTCAATGCAAGCAAGTATTCTGTGTTGCATCCTAGCAATTTAAATTTGTCGCACCCGTCTAATTTACTGAATGTGAAATAGCTTCCACAGTGCATGTTGTCCGTGTATCTTAATTCCCCCAATGTTAGGGCAGCTCAAAGGTTGTAATTAGCAACCGATTTTGAACAGCAAAATGCTTTTTTGAAGGCAAATAAAAAATAATTGAAGGTTAATAATTTTCTGGCATCAACACAAGCAGACATTCTTTGCGGGATGCAATCAAATTCTGTTGTAGTTGTCTAATTTTTACTTTATATAGTAAACTCCCCACTGTAGGGGCAGCGCAAACGCTGCGATCAGCATAACCGACATTGAATAATAAACTGCCCTGTTAGAACGCATTCAAAAAAGCAGTTAGTTCGACTATGCAGAGCTAATATGAAGACGATTCAATCAATCAGCGTAAACAGAATTTCGTCGTCCCCCAGCTGCCAAGTTTTCACATGATGCAACACGCAACAGCGAGCAAACGAAATCGCTTGATGTTACAAACCGCAATAAGATACGGGTTAAAACCGTTGCGTGTGTGAGAGCACCATCGGTGTTTATTCGCTGGATACACTATCTACTGTCAACTGAACGCAATAATCTGCTTACATGCGACATGGGGACGGGAACATTTTCTTCAACCAAGCTGCACAACACGACACAAAACATGTTATTTTGTTGCTTCAATGAGAGTGCTATCGGTCCGGCTCGACAAAATGTTCACAAGAAATCATTTCAGTGCATCCGTGCTACGAAACTGAGGAAAAACTTTAGAAACTGAAAAAAGAGGTGGAGCTTATCAAATGATCGCTCTGAACCAGAATGAAGTCACACATATTTTTCAAGTTATATCATTCCACCACGTACGTAAAATAATTCATTCCTATTTTCATCCCTATATAAGAGCCTGTTTTAGTCGAAGCCGCTCATAGTAGTTCTGAACAGTGACGACAGCAGTCCTCCCTTAGCAGCAGCGGGAGCGAGCAGTGGGTACCATCGATAGCGGATAGCGGCCACAACTGTGGCATGGCTGCGAATAAGCGTAGCAGTTTTAGCGGATCTCACCATCGATAGCAGCAGGGCCAGCAGATGCAGGTACAGCGGATACCAATGGCGGCCACAACTGTGGCATGGCTACGGATAGCGTTGCAGGTGCTCAGCAGTTGGGCCAGCGTATAGCGGCCACAACTGTGGCATGGCTATGCATAGCGTAGCTGTTGCAGCGGGTATATCAGCATCGATAGTAGCAGGGTCAGCTGATGCAACGACACTCCCTTCACTAAAATGCTGTTTCAGTGTGGTAGCGGGAAGCATCAGCAGCAGGCTTGCATGAAGTGAATACATCAGCCAGCAACTTTCTCTGAGGCCTCTGCCATAGTAGACGCGAAAAGCGGCGCGAACCGATTCGCTCGGCCGTAGGTTGATGTACAGCTCTACTGATGGCTGTACATTAACCTACAGCTGAGCGAATCGGTTCGCGTCGCTTTTCGCGTCTATTATGGCAGAGGCCTAATGGGAAAGTTGTATCAGTTTGTTCAGAAGAATATTATTGTCGGTAATATTACAGAGATGCGATTGCGTAAATCCGATTTTGAATTGAACAATTGTTCTTTTGAGAACAAATAACACACTTATTTGAAGAGTTAATAGCTTTTGGTACCAATAGCAGTATAGTGACAGCCTCAGCGGTAGATGCAGATGCAGCCGGTACTTCCCTGAGGCCGATGTAAAGGTAAATGGGAGCAGCACGGCGAAACAGTTCGGGTTATGCTTAGACGCGCGTCATTTTTCGTTTTTGATATTCCCCACATGAAACGACGCGCTTTCGTATGATAGCGGTGGTATTAGCGGTAGATGCATTTGCCAACACTTCCTCCAGTAAAGCCGTGTCTAGTTTTCAATGTGAAAACACCTTTCTCATTGTGTTGACCGTGCGCCTTAGTCCTCACTATCAAGGTAACACAGAGAAGTAAGATAAACACTACATCCTATGATAAATTGAACAATTGTCCTTATAAGGACAACAAATGAATTAATGAAGATTTAATTTTGAATTAGAATACTTCTCTCAGGAAGTTCGGCTACATAGGGATGTAAAATGAAAATCTAAAACTGAAAAAAGTGAGAAAAATTTCAAATGCTAATAAATCGGTTAGTTTTCGATTGATTTCCTTCGTTTTTGCAGCAATCGATTAGAAAATCTTCTAAGATTCCTACCAAATGCATGAAATTGCAATTTTATCATTCGAACTATTGTACTATTGAAAACTCTTAAGCCTTGTCAAAACACAAAATTCGACCTCTGATTGGTCGTTATACCGCGCTTTCCCAAGCACGGTCGGCAGAGTTATGGACCTAGTAAATTGGGAATGCATCATTTGGCCTATATAAGAGCTTCATCAGATAATAAACAAACATTTCATCGGATATTAAATTGAACAACTGAAATTTGAAGAACACAAATGATTATTTGAAGAGTTAATATTTTCTCGTTTTGCGCTATAATCCTAAGTTATTTATCTTCATCTACATGCATACTCTGGCTATTATTACGTGTTTGCGTCGCTTAGTGTTTGGCTACGGTCATGCAGAACGCAAATAACGGCGCGATGCGATTCGGCAAGACGAAATCTGTTGAAATGTATAGCTCTACTTCGCCTTAAGAAGAGCTGTACATTTCACCACGGTAAGGCGAATCGCATCGCGCCGGCATTCGCGTTCTGCATAACCGTAGCCTTTGTTCCGTTCCCGTTTAATGATGTCGTATTAAATGTGCATATTACAATTCGGCAGCACTTCAACTTCTCATTTGCACAAAATTTAAAAATATCCAATGAACTTCATTCAAAATATCAGACAAAAAGAAATTATAATACTGCCAATGAACGGTCAACGTTTATTTACTAGAAAAAATGACTGACACGCAAGCAGCCAGGTTATCTTTCTTGTAAAAGTATTCTACTTCAACCTTGCGGTCGTGGCTTTGCATACAACCTTCTTGTGATTTTTTCCATATAACGATTCCTCACCCTATTGTACATAAAAGTGACAACACATTACGTGATTTACTGTGCAATTTGAAGAACAATGTTCCTCCAGATGAGAATTCAGGCATTTACAGAATACCTTGCCAAAATTGCCCATCAGTGTACATTGGACAAACTCGCCGTAAGGTTAAAGTGCGCTTGAAAGAAAACAAAGCTGCCGTTGATAAAGGAAAAACAAGTGAATCAAGTGTAGCCGCCATATCTATGTCATGGCAACTGCTTCCTGAAGCCGCCGCTGATGATGATGGCGCTAGTGTTGAAAATATGGTCTTAAGATCCGTTCATTGTGCCACATCAGTAACACGCGGATTTTTTTAGTGCTTCTAAGTATATTGAATGTAGGGTAATCCGGAACCTGTTAGAACATGTTTGAACGTGACTATTTATGTCCTGCACAAAATCCATAAAACTTTCGAAACAAAACAAACGCTCTTCGCGCTTCGCATTTCTACACACCACTTGCAGCAACAGTTGATCTTGCATGGACGGAGCTTAACCGGCTGTTTCGCGAGCACTGACAGCCTTTTGACGTATAATCGGGCCAGAGAGCCAGAGAAAAACGGCTTCAAGCGAAATGTATGGGAATGACGTTCGTGACAGGGATGTGGTAGCCGCCCATGCAACCAGTTGTGACCACATGATTAATTGGAAAGAAGCGAAATTGATAAAAAACGTTAGAAAATTATCTCAATTGAATGCATGGAAGTCGTACTTCATTAGCAATTCGGAGGAACGATTAATGAATGTTACATCCTGCTTATTCGAACTGACGAAACTGAGAGGGCAGTAAATCCCTTCTCTCTTCAAACGCCCACAGCGTGCGAAGAGAAAAAACAACTAGTCTGGAAAAAGTCCCGAAGATGGGCGGTAGCAGCCCAAAACCGGTCGGCTAAAGGTAAATTTTAATGCGTTTTTATGTTGTAAGAACAATAAGTATTGTTTGTCTGGTCTCGCGTCGCGTCGCGTAATGTGATCGTCGGTTCTTATGTTGCACAAAACATCGAAAATACGTTGAAAGTTCTCTTTTAAAAATGTTAAATTCAGAAGCAATAGTAACCACAGTAGGTGAAACTTTCTCCTATTTTTAAAAGAAATTCACTTTGAATGGTTTTATTTTCGAACATTTCTATTTCGCCGGCTTCTTGCTCAGGTAGAATATCAGAATATCAAATAAATTTTCACTGCATAAGCTAGTGTCAGAAAGAGATGCCTCTCTTTTCGTCCCCGTAACGATGCGTGGTTTCTTTTTTCGTCCTGCCATTTCAGGTGATACGAAAGAAGTTGAAAAATAATAAATTACAAATAGGTAGTCTTGAGAAAGACTGATGTAAGTTAACTTTCAGGTAATCTTTGAAAGACGCGCTGACAAAACACAAACTTTGAAGCTATAGGCAGTCAAAGACCAGTCCACAAGCAACCGAAAAAAACGTCTGATTTGTAGGACAGTTCAAGACGCACTGAGATAAACCACGTAACCCTTAATAATACAAAGGCAAAACTATAGTCCAACGAAAAAAATTTTTTTTTATAAATCAATACAGCGTCGTACAGCATCTGGAATCCGTTTGTATAATAAGATTAATCTTATCAACAAACTAAACAATCATTTAATGACAATATAGTTGTTACTGCCTTAATAAGGGTTCATCTTGTTAGTAATACAGGCATACCTCGATTTTACGCACATGCTCGTTTTTGAAATGTGCGTGAAATCGAATTGTACGTAAAATCGAAGCAAGATTTTTAATATTTTTTATAACTCTAAATTGATTTCCGTAATTTGAAACTTGCAAACAAACATGTAAGGGTACATCTAAATATTACGTAACACACGAACGAAAGGTGAACGGTTTGGAAAGTCTTACCACCCATACAAAAAAAATTCAAAGTCCTAAAAAGAATTGCGTTATTTGTGTTACGTTACGTAGACGTTCTCTAATCCATCATGCACAGTAGTGAAATCACCTCGATTATTTAAAAAATGCTCCTTCAGCTGTACAAAGTAATTAATATTTTTATTGTCATTTTTGATTTGGCTGGAACTTTGCATAGACGTTTCTATGGGCCAAAGATGCCATTTTGTGCTATTGGTATTTTCTTAGAAACACGACTTATTTTGTAGAAGCTATTTAAAAATGCTGTTATGGGAAGGTATTGATTATTACTAATATTTCGAGTGCCAAAACAGTTTGTTTGATCAGTGTGACGTCTTCAACAACTTTGTAGATAATAATTTTGTCTTCTGAAAAATAATATTTTTTAAAAATAGGTAAATTGAAAAAAATAAAAATTATTATCTAAAAAGCTCTTTTTCAGAAATCTAACTGTTTTTCGTTAAAATTACAAAAGATTACCTAGAATTTTTTTTCCTTATTTCTCTATGATTGGACAGTTTCAATGTTCAGGTAATCTTTTGCTGTTTTTATGAGATTTTTTTTTTTAATGATCTATTTTAGATAAACAATATTTCAATTTTCTTTTGAGTTTTTTTCAAAAAAGAGATATTTTTGACTGTATATTTTTATTTTTGAAAGACAAAATTATTAATTACATCTTTGTTGAAGACGTCACACCGATAGAAGACATCGTTTTCGACTGAAAATAATTGTGATCGTCAATACTTTCTCAAAATAGCATTTTGAATAGCATCTCAAAAATGAGTCATGATGTCCAAATTTATTTCAATTATTTATTATTGTATTCTATTCGAACTTTTCTAACTCATCGTATCCATTATGCACTCTTTAAAAGTGCCTTCCCTGTTTTGGTGTTACACAGTTTATCAATGGCTCTCAGTTTTTGAACGACATGAAATAAAACAATTTCTAGTTTCCATTAGGTGCTATCCATACCCCGCGTGAACATATTTTGGCTAAATTTATCAGTTCCTATATAAGCTTACTACATTTCGTTACGTCATTTCTGAATGAACCTTCGGATCAAGACGATATTTTTCGTTAAATAACTAGACTTTTAGTTCTTTCAAACGCGACTAAGAACAATCGAATCGGTTCAGCCGATGCTGAGAAAATCGAGATATAATGGTCGTAAGAATTAAAATATACACACATACACACACTTCCGCACACATACATACCTCATTCGATTTTCGAAACAGGATTATTTGGTAGCTATAGCTTCAGGTATGTATGCACTCAATGAAAAAAATAAGTTTGGGGCAAAATTAAGTTGTTCCTAGTCCAAAACAAATTAAAATGTTGTATGTGTGGAAAACCACACACCAGGGTAAACAACGTAAGTTTTTTTAGGATGCAATGAAGGTTAAAATAAAAAACATTTGACTAAAAAATGTGTTTGTAAAAAGTGTGCATAAAATCGAGGTAAAATGTGCGTAAAATCGAAGTACGTAAAATCGAGGGTGCGTATAATCGAGGGTGCGTATAATCGAGGTATAGCTGTACTATAATGAATTCAACTCACTTCCTCAGGTTCTAGATCATTAACTTTAGTTTCCTTCAATTTCGGAAAAGTTTGTACTATTGTTTTTGCCAGTATCCATTGCTCATTAGAAGTCGGATAACTAAAACAATTGATTGAGTGTGAAAAGCAAGCCTGAGAGATCATTATTTCAGTTAAACTCACCCTTTTCCATCAAGTATCGATTTCTCGAATGGCGCACATAATATACGAACTATCCATCGTATTTCGCTGTCATTTGGTAAAATCTCTTTGTCTAATTTATCGTAGACAATCAGACGAAACCGTTCATCTGCGATCAATAAACTCTTCAATTTCTACAAAAAATGATAACAAAAACTCAATGTTAGAGCGCCAATGCGCCAATCACGCATAATATGTCACCTCTTGCGGAGTTGGTGAAGTACTGCGCCCAGCACCTTCATTGTGATCAGGCTTTAGTAGTTTGAGCTGTTCGATAACTGACAATATGAGCATGCGCGGCCCTTTTGCAGTTACACCAATCTCACTCAACGCCGAGTCATCGAAAAGGACAAGTGACGCATCCGTTGTTTTCTGAGCTGAAAATTTAAGTGTATAATTACTTCACTGCAGAATGAAATATAATCAATTGCAAAACATGCGAAATTTCATGCTGTTAAATAACAGAGAAGAAGGATACATGCACACGTGTTATAAACGATTTTAAACTTCTAGGTGAACCTGTCTGTTAAAAAAAATGGTTTAAAAAATGTTTTCTCAGGAAAATTTTTTTCAAAAAAAAACAAATTATTTAAAAATTGATTCGTTCCTGGTTTCTTTAAATCTCCAAATTCTCCTAGTTCTATTAAAAACATTGGTGTGCGAAAAATCAAATTGAATTTCGAAAATGTTACAACCCACCAGAGCCGGATTTACGATTGTGGGGGCCCGGGGCCCAGTTTACAGTGGGGGCCCCAAAATAAAACAAACCCGTTTTTTATCGTACGAGTTAAAAACATTTATTTGTTATTGAAAAGTTACCAAAAATTTGCTAGATTTTATTTACGAGTTTTTTTTTTGCAGAGAACTTATTGATTGAATAATCAACATTCAGCTCCTTCATAATATTGTACTCTCAACTTAACAATGCTAAGTTTGACAGCCTTTCCCTCTTCATAGTCGTACGCAACCTATTTTCAACCAGTTTCATCTTTGAAAAAGACCTTTCTCCAGTTGCGTTCGAGATCATTAGGCTCAAATAAATCCTTAAATAAAATAATTTTTGCAAGGCACTAACGAGTTTTTGATTTTTTTCTTCATGTAATCATCTTTTTTGAGCTCCACTTTGATATACGCGGGGTTTTGTGGTGACACCTCATTTTGAATAAATGTAATAATAAATTCGGTTCTTGCTCACTGTTTATAGCCAGATCTAACTGTCGAATGATTTGGACCAGAGGTTCCAGATGTTTTCGAAAGATGTCTACAACTGCTCGAAATCCGGAATTTTTTTTCTTGATATCTGAAAAAACCTATCGCAATTTGAAAAAAAAAATGCGATCCGCAGGCAAAAATTTGCACACAATTTGAGTAAGACTGCGCAAATATAAGGCTACGCTGGCAATAATCTACAGAAACTAGGAAAAAACTACACACATCTGCAGGTCAATAAAATCTGCACACAGACTCTGAAAATCTGCATTTTACAACGCAAATCCGGTATCCCTGATTCGGACAAGTAAACTTATTTTCGGAATCAAGAGCAATGCATTAAAAAAACTTGTGGATCATGTATTTTCTTTCCTGCTTGATCTCCCATGCGCGCTGGTTCGATTCAAATGGTGTGTTAATGTGTGTCATTCCAAGTGAATCAAAGGATCTTATGGATGTAGTTGTGATATTGGCGCTCGCGAAAAAAAAACACTGAAGAAAAATTTCAGATTGAAATGGTCTGTTCAAATTTTCTTGCTGTAAATTGAACTTTTGATTGAATCTCATTTTTGATAGAGAAAAGAACTTTTCCTCGTTTTGTGGGGGCCCCAAAAATGTGGGGGCCCGGGGCCCGGGCCCCCTGCACCCCCCCCCCCCCTTAAATCCGGCTCTGCAACCCACATTACTTAATTGACTATTGATTGGATTAAAAAATAAAATGAGGAAAAAACCTACCTCAATCCACATAACAGTGAATACATGCTTTCCTAATACAGCCTCAAGTCATTTCCAATTAATCGACTTCAACAAATATGGTCAACATTTTTTCGCACTTCTGAATGTATTAAAGTATGTTTAGAATTGTTTGACATAAAATCAGATATGAATTGAAAGTGTATTCCACACAAGCAATACATTTCAGCGCGATTTTTTCCTCACATACGATGACCGTGTGAATATTATTGAACAGGTTCCTGCTGACTGAAAAATTCGATTACATATGATAAAATCTTATTACAAAAATTGCTTCAACCGGCCTATGTTCTGTCTTTTGACACAGTCTGTATTAAATACGTATAGTGTTTTTTTACGCGGTTCGGAAATACGTGTGACAAAGTCGACTGCATATTGGCCGAAAATGTAATTTTTTCATCCAATTTTTCATTGTTATTTATTCAATTCGCTGCGTTCTATTTTTAAAGGACTTGAAAATAATACACCGGATTCTTTTTGGTACTACAATAAACATCTTAAAAAATCACAAGAAGGTTGTATGCAAAGCCACGACCGCAAGGTTGAAGTAGCATACTTTTACAAGAAAGATAACCTAGCTGCTTGCGTGTCAGTCATTTTTTCTAGTAAATAAACGTTGACCGTTCATTGGCAGTATTGTTATTTCTTTTTGTCTGATATTTTGAATGAAGTTCATTGGATATTTTTAAATTTTGTGCAAATGAGAAGTTGAAGTGCTGCCGAATTGTAATATGCACATTTAATACGACATCATTAAACGGGAACGGAACAAAGGCTACGGTTATGCAGAACGCGAATGCCGGCGCGATGCGATTCGCCTTACCGTGGTGAAATGTACAGCTCTTCTTAAGGCGAAGTAGAGCTATACATTTCAACAGATTTCGTCTTGCCGAATCGCATCGCGCCGTTATTTGCGTTCTGCATGACCGTAGCCAAACACTAAGCGACGCAAACACGTAATAATAGTCAGAGTATGCATGTAGATGAAGATAATTAACTTAGGATTATAGCGCAAAACGAGAAAATATTAACTCTTCAAATAATCATTTGTGTTCTTCAAATTTCAGTTGTTCAATTTAATATCCGATGAAATGTTTGTTTATTATCTGATGAAGCTCTTATATAGGCCAAATGATGCATTCCCAATTTACTAGGTCCATAACTCTGCCGACCGTGCTTGGGAAAGCGCGGTATAACGACCAATCAGAGGTCGAATTTTGTGTTTTGACAAGGCTTAAGAGTTTTCAATAGTACAATAGTTCGAATGATAAAATTGCAATTTCATGCATTTGGTAGGAATCTTAGAAGATTTTCTAATCGATTGCTGCAAAAACGAAGGAAATCCATCGAAAACTAACCGATTTATTAGCATTTGAAATTTTTCTCACTTTTTTCAGTTTTAGATTTTCATTTTACATCCCTATGTAGCCGAACTTCCTGAGAGAAGTATTCTAATTCAAAATTAAATCTTCATTAATTCATTTGTTGTCCTTATAAGGACAATTGTTCAATTTATCATAGGATGTATTGTTTATCTTACTTCTCTGTGTTACCTTGATAGTGAGGACTAAGGCGCACGGTCAACACAATGAGAAAGGTGTTTTCACATTGAAAACTAGACACGGCTTTACTGGAGGAAGTGTTGGCAAATGCATCTACCGCTAATACCACCGCTATCATACGAAAGCGCGTCGTTTCATGTGGGGAATATCAAAAACGAAAAATGACGCGCGTCTAAGCATAACCCGAACTGTTTCGCCGTGCTGCTCCCATTTACCTTTACATCGGCCTCAGGGAAGTACCGGCTGCATCTGCATCTACCGCTGAGGCTGTCACTATACTGCTATTGGTACCAAAAGCTATTAACTCTTCAAATAAGTGTGTTATTTGTTCTCAAAAGAACAATTGTTCAATTCAAAATCGGATTTACGCAATCGCATCTCTGTAATATTACCGACAACAATATACTTCTGAACAAACTGATACAACTTTCCCATTAGGCCTCTGCCATAATAGACGCGAAAAGCGACGCGAACCGATTCGCTCAGCTGTAGGTTAATGTACAGCCATCAGTAGAGCTGTACATCAACCTACGGCCGAGCGAATCGGTTCGCGCCGCTTTTCGCGTCTACTATGGCAGAGGCCTTAGAGAAAGTTGCTGGCTGATGTATTCACTTCATGCAAGCCTGCTGCTGATGCTTCCCGCTACCACACTGAAACAGCATTTTAGTGAAGGGAGTGTCGTTGCATCAGCTGACCCTGCTACTATCGATGCTGATATACCCGCTGCAACAGCTACGCTATGCATAGCCATGCCACAGTTGTGGCCGCTATACGCTGGCCCAACTGCTGAGCACCTGCAACGCTATCCGTAGCCATGCCACAGTTGTGGCCGCCGTTGGTATCCGCTGTACCTGCATCTGCTGGCCCTGCTGCTATCGATGGTGAGATCCGCTAAAACTGCTACGCTTATTCGCAGCCATGCCACAGTTGTGGCCGCTATCCGCTATCGATGGTACCCACTGCTCGCTTCCGCTGCTGCTAAGGGAGGACTGCTGTCGTCACTGTTCAGAACTACTATGAGCGGCTTCGACTAAAACAGGCTCTTATATAGGGATGAAAATAGGAATGAATTATTTTACGTACGTGGTGGAATGATATAACTTGAAAAATATGTGTGACTTCATTCTGGTTCAGAGCGATCATTTGATAAGCTCCACCTCTTTTTTCAGTTTCTAAAGTTTTTCCTCAGTTTCGTAGCACGGATGCACAGAAATGATTTCTTGTGAACATTTTGTCGAGCCGGACCGATAGCACTCTCATTGAAGCAACAAAATAACATGTTTTGTGTCGTGTTGTGCAGCTTGGTTGAAGAAAATGTTCCCGTCCCCATGTCGCATGTAAGCAGATTATTGCGTTCAGTAGACAGTAGATAGTGTATCCAGCGAATAAACACCGATGGTGCTCTCACACACGCAACGGTTTTAACCCGTATCTTATTGCGGTTTGTAACATCAAGCGATTTCGTTTGCTCGCTGTTGCGTGTTGCATCATGTGACAACTTGGCAGCTGGGGGACGACGAAATTCTGTTTACGCTGATTGATTGAATCGTCTTCATATTAGCTCTGCATAGTCGAACTAACTGCTTTTTCGAATGCGTTCTAACAGGGCAGTTTATTATTCAATGTCGGTTATGCTGATCGCAGCGTTTGCGCCTACAGTGGGGAGTTTACTAAATAAAGTAAAAATTAGACAACTACAACAGAATTTGATTGCATCCCGCACAGAATGTCTGCTTGTGTTGATGCCAGAAAATTATTAACCTTCAATTATATTTTATTTGCCTTCAAAAAAGCATTTTGCTGTTCAAAATCGGTTGCTAATTACAACCTTTGAGCTGCCCTAACATTGGGGGAATTAAGATACACGGACAACATGCACTGTGGAAGCTATTTCACATTCAGTAAATTAGACGGGTGCGACAAATTTAAATTGCTAGGATGCAACACAGAATACTTGCTTGCGTTGACAAAAATTATTAACTTTCAATGACTTGTTTATTCGCCTTCAAAAAGGCATTTTGATTTCCAAAACTGGATTTTCTGATGGCAATCTTCATGCTGCCCCAACACGGGGGGAATAATGGCTGTCTGGCGACACACGCTGAGAAAACCCGCGCTGCTCCTGAGACGTGGTGACCAACCACAGAGCTAGTGCTGCTGCTAAGGAAGGACGACTGCTGTTGTCGCTGTCTAGAACTATTATGAGCGGCTCCGACTGAAACAGGCTCTTATATAGGCCAAATAGCATGTTTTCAATTGCAAGGTATATGATCCTGTCGACCGTGCTTGGGAAGCAAGCATATAACGACCAATCAGAGGTCGAATTTTTCGTTTTGACAAGGCTTGACTATTTTCAATAGTACAATAGTGTGAATAATAAAATTACAATTATTTTATTTTGGGAAGAATCTTAGAAGATTTTCCAATCTATTGCTGCAAGAACGAAGGAAATCCATCGAATACTAACCGATTTATTAGCATTTGAAATTGGACATATTTTTCCCTATTTTCGGTTTTAGATTTTCATTTCACATCCCTATGTAGCCGAACTTCCTGAGAGAAGTATTCTACTTCAAAACGAAACTTGATAGCAGAAAGCCAGAACCAAGTTTTTTTTGTTCAATTTGGAGCCCCAAACAATCCTAAATTTATCGGAAGTCGATTGGTTTAGTCTCCGCTTGGCGCATTGCATTTCAAATTTATATGGAGATTTGTATGGAAAAACCAACGTTTTTACATTTTCCATTCTAAACTTTCTTTTCTGCAACAGGCAATGTTCGATCTTAAGAACATCATGTTGCAGGCATATTCCATGTAAGCAATTCAAATTGGAACAAATTTTATACTTAAAATTGTTTCTAATATTTAGCGATGATTTTAAATAAAACAATCAAAATTTTCAATTGGAATGCTTGCTCATTGAAGGCCAATGAGAATGAGCTTTTTATTTTTTTAACAGTAAATAATGTGCACATTGCAATTATTACTGAAACATTTTTGAAGCCAAACATTAAATTAAAATATGGTCCCAATTACTTGGTTCAGAGATATGATAGAATTCAGGGTTCCGGCGGTGGAGTTGCAATTGTAATCCATCGCCGAATCAATCGTGCTCTTCCCCGAAAGTTATTGAAACTTTGGGAATTGAAGTCCAAACTGAACTTGGGATTTTATTTTTTGCCGCAGCATATTTACCATTACAATGCACACGCGGGCAAAAAAATTATTTTAAAGGTGATTTACAAAAACTCACCAGAAATCATTCAAAATTTCTTTATAATCGGCGATTTTAACGCTAAACATCGATCATGGAATAATTCTCAAAGTAATTCCAATGGCAAAATTTTTTCAATGATTGTTCCTCAGGATACTATTCTTTTTAGTCTCCGAATAGTTTTTCTTCTGTAAAAAATCCATCAACAATTGATTTGGTACTAACAGATCAAAGTCATGTGTGTAGTGAATTGATCACACATGCTGACTTTGATTCTGATCATCTTCCAGTAACTTTTTCCATATCACATGAATCAATTTTAAACCCTATGAGCTCTGTTTTCAATTATCACAAGGCTAATTAGGAAAGATATAAAACTCATATTAAAAATAATTTCAATAATGAGATTTGCAAAGTGAAAAGAATACTGATTCCGCTTTAGAAGCATTGAAATGTGCAATTATTGATGCCAAAAATTATTCTGTTCCAAAGGCTCAAGTGAAATTTGATACACCAATAATTGAGCCGTTGCGGAACATAGTGGTCTAGAGACCATTTTTTTCGAAAATGAGTTTTTTGCAGTGGTGGGCACCGCTAACCGAAAATTTAGCGACGCTAATCGCTAAGTCGCTAACCGGAGAATTTAGCTCGATAATCGCTAAACCCACATTAGCGGAACTTTTGCTAATCGCTAATCGCTAACTTTTTAATATGTAAATAGTCATATCGCTATATTTTTTGCTCGTGTTTTGAAAGATTTGGACCACTTTGATCTGTTTTGGTTAAACAAACGAAAACAATTCCTTTTTAAAGCTATTTACAGTAAGAGGTTCACGAAACGGTGTTCATATTTGATTTTGTAAAAACAAGAATAACAAAAGTTATCTAGCTTGCATTGAAAATAGATACTCTTAGGAATGTTTTCATAAATATTCAATTATTATCTGAATCGAAAAAGTAGAACCAAAGTTGTCATAATTTCGAGCGCATTGCAATTTACCAAAGTTCTTGGTGTGCCGAAAATTCAATCTAGACCTTGTGCTTGTTCTTCAAAATGCTCCTGTGGCTTGTACGATAACTGGAACTCCATTCTAGGGTGAAAAAACTGACAAAAGTAATTTTCGCAGTAAAGTATGTTCATCTTTCGAAGCATCGCCATCAGCAATTCACAGTTTTTCTAAATATTTCTATTGTCGCTTCTCTACAAAATTTAGCGAATTAGCGATTAACGTTTCGAAGGCCAAAATTTTAGCGACGCTAACAGTTTCGCTAACCAGCTCAAAAATTAGCGAAATCGCTAAATCGCTAACTGAATTTTAGCGTCGCTAATTAGCGAATTAGCGGAATGGTGCTCACCACTGGTTTTTTGCATAAACCGCATCTACTCAAGAAGCTGAAGTTGGGAGATTAGGAAAATTTCGGAAAATCGAATTTTAAAGCTGATTTATTCCGTGTTGAAAATTCGTCCGAAACAGAATTGCCGTTTTGTTTCGGAACAGAGTGGTCTATGAACATAAATTGATGTAATACTGTCATGTAACACGTAACATGTAGCATATAACATGTGATACGGAACATGCCACTTGTTTTGTACATGTCACACGTGATATGTAACATGTTACACGTAATGTAACTACTCCTGTGCGCCGCCACGCCGCGCCGCCGCCGCCGACACTTTTACGCACGCCGCCGATGATTTGGACCCGGCGCGCCGCTGGGAGAATTTCTAGCGCGCCGCCGGGGTAATTTTTACCGCGCCGATAGTGGTTGTGTTTGCTAGATTTTCCCATGATTATAGAAAGACCGCATATCACAGCCGATAAGAGAACACTCGTAGATTAAGTATCGCGGAATATGGCAATTCTCAATTCCCCTTCCCCCCTTTGTTTGCTGATTCCTCGTTACTTTGTTGCTTGAACGTTAAGGCATCGAAAAGAACACTTTCAGCTATTTTCCACTACCATGATGATATCTGCGGACTTGTCGGTCAGAATGGATTATATTTAAGGGCGACTTTCATGGAAATTACATCACATAGTTAATGTGATTTTGTTGCTTATTTCAACGCTATTTCAAACAAACGAAATTTCCCAGACGGTAATGATAATGAATATGTTATAAAAGTCGCAATAGAAAATGAAGAATCTGTGGAGTTTAACGAAAAACTCTATTCGAATAAAAAGAGTTTCACATTTTCTTCCAATTTTTCCATGGGTAACCTAACAAAATATATGATAATTGAAAACGACCCTCCAACGTAAGATTTATCAAATTTTCCCGAAGTAAGTCTACGGTTAATCGAAATGAACATATCGAAAAACTATCTATCTTTTTTCCTGAACTGAACATCTCTGGGAACAGTATTCCTTATAATTTTTTATTGTGGGCTCGTTGATGATTTTTTTTGGTATTCACACTTGTTTATACTTTCTCTGCTTGGTTTATTATTTTCTGGTTGTTCAATTATTTGTTTATTTCTTTTCTTACCATTTTTATTTCTTTTTTCTCCATCCTGTCAACCCTGACCCATACATTTTTATTTATCAACGTTGAATTAAAAAAATCCGATCATGAGAGTACAAAAGCACACATTATGCGCAATATTTTATTAGTTGTTAATTATAGTCACGCCGATACACGCCGCCGCCGATAAAAGTCAACGGCGTCACGCCGGCGCGCCGATCGCCGCCGAGGTAAAATGTTTCCTACGCCGCCACCGCCGATGATATGGTCGGCGCACAAGTCTAAATGTAACACGAAAAATGTAACATGTAAAATATTTTGTAATATGTAATATCTTGTGTTACATGTAATGTAACACGTGACATCTTACATGTGACATGCTATATGTATCATATAACATGTGACACTAGCCATTTTATACGATTTACCGTCATTTTCTTTGTCATTTACCGGGTTTGTGTACATAGACCACTCTGTTGTATATATATATATATATATATATATATATATATATATATATATATATATATATATATATATATATATATATATATATATATATATATATATCTCAATAGACTGGTTAGGTACACCGAAAGTGCAAACGGTCTGTCGAGTAACCAGTTCGGCTTCCGAAAAGGCAAGTCTACGGTGGATGCTATTCTGTCCGTCACCAAAACAGCAGAGGTAGCACTCCAGCGTAAAAGATGGGGCATTCGCTATTGCGCAATCGTCACGTTGGACGTGAAAAATGCGTTCAATAGTGTTAGCTGGGATTCCATAGCCCACTCGCTTCGGAAACTAGACATTCCGGTATCTTTGTACAGGATTCTGGAAAATTATTTCCAGAATCGTGTGCTAGTTTACAGCACAGACGAGGGTCAAAAATGTGTCCCAATTACCGCAGGGGTTCCACAAGGTTCCATCCTGGGCCCGGTACTGTGGAATATCATGTACGATGAAGTGCTGAAACTAAAGCTCCCCCAAGGGGTTGTGATCGTTGGGTTTGCGGACGACATCACACTTGAGGTCTACGGCGAGTCGACCGAGGAGGTTGAGTTGACGGCTTCGCACTCTATAAGCGTCGTCGAGGACTGGATGCGCTCCAAAAAACTGGAGCTTGCGCATCATAAGACGGAGATTTCAGTTGTCAATAACCGCAAGTCGAAGCAACAGGCGTTGATCAGTGTCGGGAATTGCACCATCGCCTCTAAGCGCTCCCTGAAGCTGCTGGGGGTGATGATCGATGACAAGCTCGCCTTCGGGAGCCATGTCGAATATGCCTGTAAGAGGGCTTCAATGGCTATTGCAGCATTATCTCGCATGATGTCCAATAGCTCAGCAGTGTACGGCAGCAAGCGGAAACTTCTAGCTAGCGTGACTTCGTCCATACTGAGATACGGCGGGCCAGTGTGGTCCAAAGCACTAGGTACTAGTAAACATCGGGGTAAGTTGGAAAGTACCTACAGGCTCATGTGCCTGAGGGTTGCGAGCGCGTATCGAACTGTGTCATACGACGCAATCTGCGTCCTGTCCGGCATGATGCCTATCAGCATAGCCATTAAGGAGGACGTAGAATGCTTCGATCAACGTGACACAAGGGGCATACGAGGTACCAGAAGATCATTCTCGATGATCAGATGGCAGCAGGAGTGGTCCAATTCCGTGAAGGGTAGATGGACGCATCGACTTATTCCGGATGTATCCGGATGGGTCGGGAGGCGCCATGGAGAAGTAAACTTCCATCTGACACAGATTCTGTCAGGCCATGGTTGCTTTAGGCAGTATCTACACAGATTCGGGCATGCGGGGTCCCCCATGTGTCCCGAGTGCGCGGAAGCGGAAGAGACTGCTGAGCATGTCTTCTTCGTGTGCCCTCGTTTTGTGCATGCGCGGAGCGACATGATGGTAGTGAGCGGGCCAGACACCACTCCGGACAACCTAGTTCGCAGGATGTGTAAAGACCCAAACATTTGGAGGGCGGTTTGTACAGCCGCCTCTCAAATAGTTTTAGAATTGCAAAACAGGCGACAGGTTGACCACCGACACGCCAGTGTTAGCTAACGGCCAGTCTCCAGGTTAGTTAGCTAAGTTAGCAAAAAGACCTAAAGAACCAAGAGGGTGCACAGAGCACAAAAGCCGCTCCCCGAAGCAATACCTAGCGGTGGTCCCGGGGAGTATTATGGGCTGGAGACTGAAGGGGTTTTAGTGGGTCCGGTCACTGATTCAAACCAACCCCACACTCCCTGAGGTTGGTCACATCAGGGGTTTGGATGCAAATTTCCCCTTCACCTGAAACAAAAAAAAAAAAAAATAAATAAATATATATATATATATATATATATATATATATATATATATATATATATATATATATATATATATATATATATATATATATATATATATATATATATATATATATATATATATATATATATATATATATATATATGTAAAGTCAGAGTGGTCTATGTACATTAGTGAGATAAAATCACCGATATCGCAAAGTAACTGTTATTTGTATGTATCGCAATGTTAAACACTTCATAACCTTTATATTTGAACATTTTGTTTAAAAGAATCCTTTGTTCAGAATTTTATTCAGAGATTTTTCGAAAATTGCTTCTCCTGAACAATTTGCTGGATGGCACATAGACCACTCTGATTCGCAACGGCTCAATTGACGAACATCTTCAACTTGTAATTCGTTTGAAAAATGTCCCCAGACGTCAATATCAACGTTCTCGTGACCCTGTTTTTAAAACTATTTATAAAGATTTACAGGAAGAGATTAAACACAGATTTAATCTTCTGAGAAATCAAAACTTTGAGACTAAAGTTGAAAAATTGAAACCATATTCAAAACCCTTTTGGAAGCTGTCGAAGATTCTTGAGAAACCTTCCAGTTTTAAAAGATGATTGACGTTTTCTTGTATCCTATGAACAAAAGGCTCAAAGAAATGCTCAGCAATTTGAGAGGGTTCATAATTCAAATATGTATTTTGTGAGTCCAATTGAAAATGAAGTCACACGTAAATTTGATTTAATTTTTTTTCCCAGAATTTTTCACCTGCAGAAATAACTGCAACTAACTTGAATGAGATTAAATAATATATTAAAAATTTCAAAAATATGAAGGCACCTGGTGACGATGGAATTTTCACAATAATAATCAAACATCTTCCTGAGAGCACAATAGAATTTTTGGTGAAAATTTTCAATTGCTGTTTCAAAATTGCATATTTTCTCAAATTATGGAAAAATGCAAAAGTTACTCCAATTTAAAAGCCGGATAAGAATCCAGCTGAGGTTTCAAGTTATCGACCAATCAGTTTGCTTTCTCAATAAGTAAACTGTTTGAAAGAATTATTCTTAACAGGATGCTGTCACACATCAACGAAAATTCAATTTTTGCAGATGAACAGTTTGGATTTCGCCATGGGCATTCCACTACTCATCAATTGCTCAGAGATACTAATATGCTAACAAATCTGAAGAATATTCCACTGGAGCTGCTCTTTCAGACATGAAAAAAGCATTCGACAGTGTTTGGCATAACAGTTTGATTGCGAAATTGCAAACTTATAATTTTTCAATTTTTCTAATCAAAATTAAAAAAAATTATCTTACTGATCGAACTCTGCAGGCTGTCTATCAGAATTCAAAATCTGATAGATTTCCTGTCAGAGCAGGTGTGCCTCAAGATTCAGTCTTGGGTCCAGTCCTGTACAACATATTCACTTCAGATCTTCCTGATTTACCTCCAGGATGCACAAAGTCATTGTTCTGCTATGACACAAGCATTTCCGTGAAAAGAAAAAGTCTTCGTGTCATATGCAGTCGATTGCAGAAAAGTTTATATATTTTTTCTTCCTACTTGCAAAAGTGGAAAATCTCTCTCAATGCTTCTAAAACTCAAATGATAATTTTTCCTTATAAGCCTAGGGCTTCTTTCCTCAAGCCAAACAATAATCACGTTGTCAAGATGAATGGGGTTATTTTGCGTTGGTTTGACAAGGTTAGGTACTTGGGACTAATCTACGATAAAAAATCACAAGAAGGTTGTATGCAAAGCCACGACCGCAAGGTTGAAGTAGAATACTTTTACAAGAAAGATAACCTGGCTGCTTGCGTGTCAGTCATTTTTTCTAGTAAATAAACGTTGACCGTTCATTGGCAGTATTGTAATTTCTTTTTGTCTGATATTTTGAATGAAGTTCATTGGATATTTTTAAATTTTGTGCAAATGAGAAGTTGAAGTGCTGCCGAATTGTAATATGCACATTTAATACGACATCATTAAACGGGAACGGAACAAAGGCTACGGTTATGCAGAACGCGAATGCCGGCGCGATGCGATTCGCCTTACCGTGGTGAAATGTACAGCTCTTCTTAAGGCGAAGTAGAGCTATACATTTCAACAGATTTCGTCTTGCCGAATCGCATCGCGCCGTTATTTGCGTTCTGCATGACCGTAGCCAAACACTAAGCGACGCAAACACGTAATAATAGCCAGAGTATGCATGTAGATGAAGATAAATAACTTAGGATTATAGCGCAAAACGAGAAAATATTAACTCTTCAAATAATCATTTGTGTTCTTCAAATTTCAGTTGTTCAATTTAATATCCGATGAAATGTTTGTTTATTATCTGATGAATCTCTTATATAGGCCAAATGATGCATTCCCAATTTACTAGGTCCATAACTCTGCCGACCGTGCTTGGGAAAGCGCGGTATAACGACCAATCAGAGGTCGAATTTTGTGTTTTGACAAGGCTAAAGAGTTTTCAATAGTACAATAGTTCGAATGATAAAATTGCAATTTCATGCATTTGGTAGGAATCTTAGAAGATTTTCTAATCGATTGCTGCAAAAACGAAGGAAATCCATCGAAAACTAACCGATTTATTGGCATTTGAAATTTTTCTCACTTTTTTCAGTTTTAGATTTTCATTTTACATCCCTATGTAGCCGAACTTCCTGAGAGAAGTATTATAATTCAAAATTAAATCTTCATTAATTCATTTGTTGTCCTTATAAGGACAATTGTTCAATTTATCATAGGATGTAGTGTTTATCTTACTTCTCTGTGTTACCTTGATAGTGAGGACTAAGGCGCACGGTCAACACTATGAGAAAGGTGTTTTCACATTGAAAACTAGACACGGCTTTACTGGAGGAAGTGTTGGCAAATGCATCTACCGCTAATACCACCGCTATCATACGAAAGCGCGTCGTTTCATGTGGGGAATATCAAAAACGAAAAATGACGCGCGTCTAAGCATAACCCGAACTGTTTCGCCGTGCTGCTCCCATTTACCTTTACATCGGCCTCAGGGAAGTACCGGCTGCATCTGCATCTACCGCTGAGGCTGTCACTATACTGCTATTGGTACCAAAAGCTATTAACTCTTCAAATAAGTGTGTTATTTGTTCTCAAAAGAACAATTATTCAATTCAAAATCGGATTTACCAATCGCATCTCTGTAATATTACCGACAATAATATTCTTCTGAACAAACTGATACAACTTTCCCATTAGGCCTCTGCCATAATAGACGCGAAAAGCGACGCGAACCGATTCGCTCAGCTGTAGGTTAATGTACAGCCATCAGTAGAGCTGTACATCAACCTACGGCCGAGCGAATCGGTTCGCGCCGTTTTTAGCGTCTACTATGGCAGAGGCCTCAGAGAAAGTTGCTGGCTGATGTATTCACTTCATGCAAGCCTGCTGCTGATGCTTCCCGCTACCACACTGAAACAGCATTTTAGTGAAGGGAGTGTCGTTGCATCAGCTGACCCTGCTACTATCGATGCTGATATACCCGCTGCAACAGCTACGCTATGCATAGCCATGCCACAGTTGTGGCCGCTATACGCTGGCCCAACTGCTGAGCACCTGCAACGCTATCCGTAGCCATGCCACAGTTGTGGCCGCCATTGGTATCCGCTGTACCTGCATCTGCTGGCCCTGCTGCTATCGATGGTGAGATCCGCTAAAACTGCTACGCTTATTCGCAGCCATGCCACAGTTGTGGCCGCTATCCGCTATCGATGGTACCCACTGCTCGCTCCCGCTGCTGCTAAGGGAGGACTGCTGTCGTCACTGTTCAGAACTACTATGAGCGGCTTCGACTAAAACAGGCTCTTATATAGGGATGAAAATAGGAATGAATTATTTTACGTACGTGGTGGAATGATATAACTTGAAAAATATGTGTGACTTCATTCTGGTTCAGAGCGATCATTTGATAAGCTCCACCTCTTTTTTCAGTTTCTAAAGTTTTTCCTCAGTTTCGTAGCACGGATGCACAGAAATGATTTCTTGTGAACATTTTGTCGAGCCGGACCGATAGCACTCTCATTGAAGCAACAAAATAACATGTTTTGTGTCGTGTTGTGCAGCTTGGTTGAAGAAAATGTTCCCGTCCCCATGTCGCATGTAAGCAGATTATTGCGTTCAGTTGACAGTAGATAGTGTATCCAGCGAATAAACACCGATGGTGCTCTCACACACGCAACGGTTTTAACCCGTATCTTATTGCGGTTTGTAACATCAAGCGATTTCGTTTGCTCGCTGTTGCGTGTTGCATCATGTGACAACTTGGCAGCTGGGAGACGACGAAATTCTGTTTACGCTGATTGATTGAATCGTCTTCATATTAGCTCTGCATAGTCGAACTAACTGCTTTTTTGAATGCGTTCTAACAGGGCAGTTTATTATTCAATGTCGGTTATGCTGATCGCAGCGTTTGCGCTGCCCCTACAGTGGGGAGTTTACTAAATAAAGTAAAAATTAGACAACTACAACAGAATTTGATTGCATCCCGCACAGAATGTCTGCTTGTGTTGATGCCAGAAAATTATTAACCTTCAATTATTTTTTATTTGCCTTCAAAAAAGCATTTTGCTGTTCAAAATCGGTTGCTAATTACAACCTTTGAGCTGCCCTAACATTGGGGGAATTAAGATACACGGACAACATGCACTGTGGAAGCTATTTCACATTCAGTAAATTAGACGGGTGCGACAAATTTAAATTGCTAGGATGCAACACAGAATACTTGCTTGCGTTGACAAAAATTATTAACTTTCAATGACTTGTTTATTTGCCTTCAAAAAGGCATTTTGATTTCCAAAATTGGATTTCCTGATGGCAATCTTCATGCTGCCCCAACACGGGGGGAATAATGGCTGTCTGGCGACACACGCTGAGAAAAACCGCGCTGCTCTTGAGACGTGGTGACCAACCACAGAGCTAGTGCTGCTGCTAAGGAAGGACGACTGCTGTTGTCGCTGTCTAGAACTATTATGAGCGGCTCCGACTGAAACAGGCTCATATATAGGCCAAATAGCATGTTTTCAATTGCAAGGTATATGATCCTGTCGACCGTGCTTGGGAAGCAAGCATATAACGACCAATCAGAGGTCGAATTTTTCGTTTTGACAAGGCTTGACTATTTTCAATAGTACAATAGTGTGAATAATAAATTACAATTATCTTATTTTGGGAAGAATCTTAGAAGATTTTCCAATCTATTGCTGCAAGAACGAAGGAAATCCATCGAATACTAACCGATTTATTAGCATTTGAAATTGGACATATTTTTCCCTATTTTCGGTTTTAGATTTTCATTTCACATCCCTATGTAGCCGAACTTCCTGAGAGAAGTATTCTACTTCAAAAAATTTATTTTCAGCGCATTGAGAGTATACAAGCAAAGTGCATCAAAAACGAGATGTTTATATCCTCTCATTAATAGAAATTCTAAATTTTGTTCAAAGAATAAACTTTTGATTTACAAACAAATTTTTAGACCAGCGATGCTTTATTCTGTACCGATCTGGTCAAGTTGTTGTTTAACAAGGAAGAAAACGCTTCAAAGGATTCAGAATAAAATTTTGAAAATGATTTTGAAACGTCCTCCTTGGTTTGGTACACTCGAATTACATAGACTTACTGGTGTTGAAACATTAGAAGCTATGTCGAATTAAATTATTAACAATTTTCGACAAAAATCGTTGCAATCCTCAATTGCTACGATAAGCTCTCTTTATAGCCAATAAGTTAGCAATTAAGTTAGTTGTAAGTTTACTCCCCCTCTTTTGACAAATAGGTTTCAATCCCTACGAATGATAAGTCCTAATTGCGAAAGCAAACAAATCCTAACAATTAAAATTACAAATTTCTAACAGTGTTGAGAAGTCACCATTTGTGATTCTCAGTTTGTGATTGGACACACATACTAATTATTTACTAATATTTATCATAAATATTTAAGCTACTAACAACCCCCCTCTTAAAAAAACCTGGTTTATCTATCGAGATCACCGATGATTTTACAATTACCTGAAGATTAAAGATAACGGCGAACAAAAATTCTAAAAAATAGTATCGTTTTTCACTTATCTCGAGGTACATAACTCCAAGGATGGTTTCACCCATTTTTGGTTTTCAACGTTCACTTTGTTGTAGAATCATAAGAAAGCATGCACCATCAACTATGCATCCACACAAACGAAGAAAATAGTAATTTGATTATAAGAACTGTTGTACTATTGAAAATTTTGAAACCTTGTTAAAACGCAGATTCCGACCTTTGATTGATCGGCTAATGCTTGCTTTCCCTAACACGGTAGCTGCACACGGGCTTCTGGTGTTATTCTTTGTCGTCACCGGTACTGGTTATAGAGGTACACAAATCGATTAACCCTAATCGAGTGTATTCCCAAACCTATTGCAAGAAATACATTGACATAAGACAGGCTGTCGTAATTCTACGTTAACTCTACGGTCGTGTCTTATAAACAAGATCTTTTCTTTTTATCAACATGGAAACAACGTAACACTTATATTTGAGACTCTTCACTCAAAAAATTACGCATTCACTGAGTTATCACTCACTTAAGCTCTTTTCAGGACATTCGAACGGTAATGGCACCAAAGTTTCAACAGTTACCGTAGTATGCTTTCTTGTAATACTAGATTTTAGTGAAGGATAAAAATTTTAAATGAGTAAAACCATCCTTGAACCCCTCAAAATCAAGTTTTATTAATAGTAATTTCTTTTGTTCCTGAATACCTACTGTCGGTTTTTCAATCGAGTCAGTATGGTATTCCTAAATATGGCTGTGAATACCATCCTATTACCACAGACGAACAGTCGTGCCACTCGATGACGATTTCATCGACCAGAAAAATAACGATTATTTTGAAATTTTGCTTAGTGTGCAATAATGCCGCTGGTGTCGCTACTGGTATATTTTGACAATTATATTTCCAAAAAACTGGCAGCACGATCACACCGTTTTTTTGTTAGCATAACAACGTTAAGATGGGTCGAAAGTGTGAGATGGTTATGTGCCCAAACAGAGAAGGAAAAACTAGTGGAAAATCCTTTTTCGAATTTCCGCATATATCGGAGAGGTAAGTAATTTAAAAATTTATAACATGCAGAATTCATAATAACCCGAAGTTGCCCTGCCTAGGTGTGAGCTGTGGGTGAAACTCTGTGGCTCTTCCGAGCTGTTTTCCAAATTTGATGCTGATGGCGTTCAAGCGATGCGAAAACATAAAATATGTTCAGATCATTTTCCAGTATTTATGCTAAAAAACCCTCTGCAATCGAGTACAGGGTAAATATAGTGTTTTCAAATTTCCTCTGATGGAAATAATAGTTGAAAATTTCAGGCTTCTTAGCAATGCTGCGCCATTAGTATCCGTAGTGCAATCGAGAGATACAAATAGTGAGGAGCAGTATTTAGATATCCTAGAAATCGAGCCCGATGAAGCAAAAGATCTGGTCTCGAGAGAAGAACCAAGGTATAAAATTCATATATAAAAATACACCCACTTACGTACTTTTTCATAGTTTTAACTGCAGCGTAATACAGTGCCGAAATACTGAAAATAGTAGAGTAAAATCAGCTGATGAGCAAGTTAATAGTATTGAAAATTTTGATTGGTTGACCGTCGAAAAACAACCTGAACCATATGTCATCCAAAGCAAACCCAAGCTAATAAAACTAGAGATCAGCCCAATAACTGAAGATACTGAATTTGTTTTATCTCACGAACGATCACAATGTATGAGGGTAAGTTTTTCCTTATGTAAAATTCTATCTGTTAATATCGACGCTATCGGATCCTTAAAAAAGTGGGCTAACAAGTCAGTCACCATACGTTCCACACATGGCTGGGAGAGATTTGTAGTTTCAGTAGGGTTTTTAGTAGGGTTGCTGTCTGAGTAGTCCAACCCTAGTGTCGAATATGGCAATGCATTGCGTTCGTTTTTCATATTATTGTTCAGATTCATTTTTTTATATATTGCAGAAAGATTATGCCCTCCCGCATGAGGGCTTTTCGTCGTATGGTGACACAGAAACAACAAGCGTTGCTGGATGTGACAATAAGGTGCCATACGATTACAAGTTACTGTATGAGAGAGAAAAAAATATTCAAATCGACTTCGATATAGAATAAATATGCTTAAAAGAGAATTACGTAATACTCATCGTAAGAACCGGTGGCCAATAAAATCAGCAAAAAAATGCGAAATACCGTTAGCGCTTTGCGAACGGAGCTTGGGCACCTCAGACGAACAAAAAAAAAAGGAATCCAACATTTTGAATCTCCTGAAATGTTACGAAGTACTGTACAACAGCTTGTTAAACTCTCTAAAGAAGCCCAGAGGGCGCAGATATGATAAGCAGACAAGGAATTATGCAGTGGGTGCTTATCTTGCAGGACCGTCCGCGTATCGATATGCACAAAGTTCAAAAGTCCTGATCTTGCCGAGTAAAACATCAATGAGACGATGGAATGCTGATGTTATGTTGGAGCCTGGTTTGAACAAGGCAATCTTGAATCGTCTGGGAAAAAAATGCCGAAATTTTTCAAGAAAAGAACGAGCTGTAGCAATATGCTTGGACGGAATGTCAATAAAACCCGAACTTGTGTACAACGCAAAGAAAGACTTCTTTTACGGATTCCCTTATACAGGAACTCAGAAAAAGATCGAAAGGAACAAAACGTCGATCTTGGCCACTGAAGCCATTGTTATAATGGTTTCTGGATTAGGCCCTCTAAGTCCGAACAAATTTAAAAATGACACCGCTAGTCGTTCTGGACGTTTCAAGCAGGTAAATTTTTGATATTCGTCTATTTTATATTTTGATTTTTAAATTCATTAGGCAATTGGTTCTATGTTGGCTCATCACTCACTAGAAACTACTAAACAACTGAATATGATTACAAATGCCGTACAAGCTCTAAAGGGTCGTGGATATATGGCGCCAAGGGATATATGGCGTTGATTCTAGACCAGTATACAACGAATGTTGAAATGATTCACGAAGCCGGAGCAATTGCAGAGAAGCCAATAATCATGATAGACAGTGCAGAAATTGCAGTATTTTATGATAATCCACATCTTATTAAAAATACGAAAAGTATGCTATCCAAACACAATGCAGTTTTTAAAGGAAAAATTGCATCCTTTAGTCATATTCGACAACTGAACCTGAAATATCAAATATGTGTACCGAGATTAGTGCCAAAGCTCACCGAGAAATTGATAAATCCTCGCCCATTTATGGCTATGAATGTAGCTCAAGTCACACGGACGTTAAGTCACTCTGTCGCAGTGGGTCTAGAATACTACGCATTGTCTGGGGATCTACCTTTATCTGCATTGACAACAGCTTCATTCGTAAATTTTTTTGATGAACTTTTTGATACTTTTAACTCCAAGATCGACAAAAAACTGCCAAGGTAAAATCTTGAACAAGTCACCATTCATTTATTGAAACAACCAAAATCAATTGAATTTTGCTTTTAGCTTTTTCGACGTAGTATAACTCGAAGTTCTTACCATTGGGAATTTCTCAAAGAAGCTAAAGAAATATTGACGAATATGCATTACACAGCTAACACATGCTTTGACGAAAAATTTGTATGTAGTGTTGCTCATCATTTTATGATACAATTCATAAACCAAAACAAACAACATATAACAAGAAATATAATGTGTTCGAATAATATTCATTCAAATTAAACTTATAAGTTTCTAATTGGTTTCATATAAATTTAAAGGCGGATCGTGATTCAAAAAAATTGACGGTTAAGCAAAGGAAACCCAACTGTATCAGTGGATTTATTGGAAATATAAACGCTCTGATTTGGTTATGGAAGCAATTAAAAACTGGTTACTCCTTCGACAGCTTACGTACAAATTACCTTTGCCAGGACGTAATCGAAAATCTTTTCTCTGAAATAAGAAGACGATGTGGTCGAAACGATGCACCGAATGCTTATCAATTCGGGTCTGCATTTAAATATGCTGCTATTTCAGCAAATGAGAAACTAGCGACAGGTACAAATTGCGAAAATGACAGAGCCGATGTTCTAATAACTCAAGAAGATTTAGAGCGTGAAGAATATACACAGAAAACTGAGCTGCAACCCTGCTTTATTTATAAATTTACACCCCTAAATATTCAATCCAACAAAATGTATACCTTCAAAGAACTGAACGGAGTAATGTACATCACCAGTGCTGCTGTGGCAAAAATTGAACACAAAAAAATGTAAAAAATATATGACCTTCAAACGCGACAACGTCGCAGTAAACAACCCGTTTTACGAACTTTGCAAATTAAAGGGTACGTCAACCTTTCCCAGTACACAATCTTTTGAAACAGGACTCCTGTGTTTTAATGCATTCAAGCAAAAATTCGCCAAATTCCTTTATCAGAATAGAAGGAACGTTAAAACCAGACTAATCAAGTATATACCATATGAAGATATAAAGGAGTTTATGTGCAGTAGATGTTTTACTAAATATGTTAATACAATCTTCAACACTTTAATCCAATGTTTCCTGAAAGAAGTCAGAGTTAAGACAAAAAAAAAATAAGAAACTTAAACTGGCAAATAAAAAAAGAAATCGCAAGGCTTTTCGAATGAATTTGAATGTTCAATAAAATGTTAGTGGCACAAAACTATACTGAATGTGTTCTCCATTTTTGTTTATTTACTTGTTTTTTTCCGAAATCCCTGCAATCATTAACAATGCAAATTCAAGAATTGCTTTTTAATATCGGTAGGGATTGCAGCAATTCACCACTATAAACATAGAATAAAAAATACACGATTTCGTCTGGAACACTAACGATAGCGAATAGTAAATCGAGTTGGAAATCCAGGTAACGTAACTGAAATCACAGGCTATAGTTTTATGCACATAATTTTTAGCCACGACAATATTCGCCGTGTAAAAAAGGTTGTGGTCGTGATCACTACTTTAAATTAAATTGGCCAGTGTGCACCATGAACCATTGTTGAACAAATCCGGAACTTGTGTTGTAATTTGTCTGGCACTGCAACAGATCACATTCACAATCTGGGTTATGATAACGATGATCCGTCTCATACAATATACTGAAACAAATGCAGAGATAATCTTTGTCTAAAACTGGAAGCATTTTAGAGAAAAAAATTACTTACTGCTTTGTGGCTGCTAAGTTTCATCGTAGAATACTTTCCATCCAGATATAATGGCAAAAAACCCAGCTGTAACGATCCAATCCAATCCTATCAACTGATTCTGTTGTTTATCGGCAGTAGCGCGATGAAAAGTACACGCTAACGATAAAACAACTCATTCCGTGAGTTCGAGTAAAATTACAAAAAAAAAAAATAATTTCACCATTTTAATACTACATGTTGAAGATAAATAAAGTTCAAATTAATCTAGTATTTATTGTTTAAACGGTTGTGTGCAAAATTCTTACAGCTGCGTTGGTAATCAACATTTCAATCATGTATTTAATTTCGACTAATTATAAGCAAGCGTGCATACCCATCAGCACAGGCAGTGATGCCAAAAACCTTTTTTACGAAAATTTGTTAGTGGGCAATACGCTCACATGGTGGCGCATAGGTGTAACGTTTCGAATAAGGACGAAAATTTTCAAGGATTTTTCTTCGAAGAGGTATGTCTGTTTGTCTGTGGTAGTAGTATGAATGTGAATTATATATTACAAGCTGAGTGATTTACGTTGAGAGATTGGATTACAAGTTTACGCTGAATCACATCAACTGAAGCGCGATGATCCGTAATGCGAGATGTACTCATGGTTTGATGAATGCTTGAACAGATAGTAGCTTAATCTGAAATAACGGGATTTCCCAAAACGCAAGAAACCCGGTTTGATATGAATAAAACGTAGGAATGCGATAGAGAGAAGGAAATTGAGATTAAGGAAGTTTGACGAAAAATTGCTTTATATATCTATAATAGTCTAGTCTAGTCTAGTCTCATTTTTCTCGTCAACGGCCAGGCCTACTGTGTAGCGCAATATAATACAATATAATCTAAGAACGGGGACAATCCATACCAACCGATCCATATGTAAGCAGTAATACAATTCGTTGGTAGTGACAAAGCTAAGAAAGTACACTCCTTTGCTGGGATGGAACATAGGTATTTCCTCCTTATGTTCGGGTTTCGAAACCAAGGATATAGCCCAAGTATAGATGACAGTTCTGAAAGGTATGCTATTCACGTCGATGCATTAGTATTAGTGATCGTTATGAACTTTTTCCAATTTTGTATGAAATTTGAAATGATTTTGCATTTTGAACTAAACTTATAAAACATACTTTTCTGAAAAGTTATAGAAATGATGTTGAAACATGTTTTATTTGTGGGGAATACATAAAAATGCTGCGGTTTAGGTAAAATATGCTGTTTTTCATTAATTTGCCGGTAACCTTTTTGCACTTTTCGTTTTTTTCTTGTACTCTAATAGCGCTTCTAAATACAGTCGCTTATGTTTCATACAGTAAAAAAAGTCATGAGCTATGACAATGACTAAGATTATGCTCCAACTATTAGAAATATAGCATTTTTATATATTCTATTTCGACATATTGTCGCAATTTTTCACACTAAATCTAAATTAATATCAATTTCTAGTGTGTTTCAACTGGAGATTCACTCTGCAATCAAAAAAAATCAGATATAAAACAACATAAAACGAGAAATTTCCAAAAATGTTCTGAATTCCATACAAAACGCGAAATTTTTCATAACGAGATTTGTTTGTGTGCGTGGATAGACAAAAATGTAGCATACCTTGTAGAACTATCATTATACTTGGGGATATAGCGACTTTACTCGCTTCAACTGTTACGGTTGGAACTTGAGTACTAACTCTAGTCCTAGCATTTTTAGTTTATGGTGACAGCACCATTACTCGCTCTCTTGAAGGAATATTGATTAGTAAATAAGAATTAAGATAATGTTTCTTGATATTGAAAAAGTAAAAACTGTCATCAAAAATAATGACATAAAAACTCTAAGTCCCCTTCAGCCGCCGACCACTGAGCGGCTGGGCATTTCACACACAGCTCCCTCACTTGTCCACGCAAAAAAAAGACAAAAGTATAGAGATAAGTGACTTTTCACCTACGCACACAAGTAAACGTGTAAGCCTGTGTAAAGTTGCTTTTGTTTCCTCCAAACTGTAAATCATTGCATCTCGTTGCTTCGACTTTTATCACTTTTTACCATTTTTGGTCGATCATGTTCAGCAGCTTCTTCCGATTTCTGATCACGAATGAAAAAATTTATTCAGAAACAACATATAATGAGTGTTCAACTGAATATTTGTACAGCTGCTGAAAACATAGCATTGCAAACAAAACAGCTATTTGTAAATATTTTCCTCAACTAGTTGCACATTCGTACGTAAAAGGTCTATATGTCTTAACAAAAACAATTAAACTAAGAATCCGTTATTGAATCAGGAAGCCTTGTTTGTTGAACTAAAGCGAAATTCGCTTAGCGAATAACATACTTCACTGGGTTGGCGGGTCTCAGTTTTGTTAGCTTTAAATTTTCATCAAAATCACCTCTCTTACTAGAAGGTATTAAAAATATTCACCGCTGCAGGTTGCCAATTGTCATGATCATGTTTTTGCTATAGACTTTTTACGTACGAATGTGTTAGTGCCACTAGTTGAGGAAAATATTTACAAATAGCTGTTTTGTTTGCAATGCTATGTTTTTAGCAGCTGGACAAATATTCAGTTAAACACTCATTATATGTTTTAAACTTGTTTCTGAATGAACTTTTTCATTCGTGATCAGAAATCGGAAGAAGCTGCTGAACATAAATGACCAAAAATGTTAAAAAGTGATAAAAGTCGAAGCAACGAGCTGCGATGATTTACAGTTTGGAGGAAACAAAAGCAACTTTACACGGGTTTACACGTTTCCTAGTATGCGTATGGGAAAACGTCCTTTCGCAATTAGGACTTATCATTCGTAGGGATTTAAACCTACTTGTCAGAAAAGAAGAAGTAAACTTACAACTAACTTAATTGCTAACTTATTGGCTATAAAGAGAGCTTATAGTAGCAATTGAGAATTGAGGATTGCAACGATTTTTGTCGAAAATTGTTAATAAATTTATTTGACATAGCTTCTAATGGTTCAACACCAGTAAGTTCGAGTGTACCAAACCAAGGAGGACGCTTCAAAATCATTTTCAGAATTTTATTCTGAATCCTTTGGAGCGTTTTCTTCCTTGCTGAACAGCAACTTGACCAGATCGGTACTGCATAATGCATTGCTGGTCTAAAAATTTGTTTGTAAATCAAAAGTTTGTTCTTTAAACAAAGTTTAGAATTCCTGTTAATGAGAGGATATAAAAATCTCGTATATTTGATGCACTTGGCTTGTATACTCTCAATGTGCTCTTTGAAAATAAGTTTTTTATCGTAAATTAGTCCCAAGTACTTAACCTTATCAGACCAACTTAATATAACCCCATTCATCTTGACAACGTGATTATTGTTTGGCTTGAGGAAAAAAGCCCTAGTCTTATGGGGAAAAAATTTCATTTGAGTTTTAGAAGCATTGGGAGAGATTTTCCACTTTCGCAAGTAAGAAGAAAAATATCTAAACTTTTCTGCAATCGACTGCATATGACACGAAGACTTTTTCCTTTTACGGAAATGCTTGTATCATCGCAGAACAATGACTTTGTGCATCCTGGAGGCAAATCAGCAAGACCTGAATGAATATGTTGTACAGGACTGGACCCAAGACTGAATCTTGAGGCACACCTGCTCTGACAGGAAATCTATCAGATTTCAAATTCTGATAGTCAACCTGCAGAGTTCGATCAGTAAGATAATTTTTCAAAATTTTGATAAGGAAAATTGGAAAATTAAAAGTTTGCAATTTCGCAATCAAACCTTCATGCCAAACACTGTCGAATGCTTTTTCTATGTCTAAAAGAGCAGCTCCAGTGGAATAACCTTCAGATTTGTTAGCTCCTATCATATTAGTAATTCTGAGCAATTGATGAGTAGTGTAATGCCCATGGCGAAATCCATACTGTTTATCTGACATCATCCCGATAAGAATAATTCTTTAAAACAGTTTAATTATTGAAGAAAGCAAACTGATTGGTTGATAACTTGAAACCTCAGCTGGATTCTTATCCGGTTTTAAAATTGGAGTAATTTTTGCATTTTTCCATAATTTGGGAAAATATGCAATTTTGAAGCAGCAATTGAAAACTTTTAATAAAAATTCCATTGTTCTCTCAGGAAGATGCTTGATTAATATGTTAAAGATTCCATCGTCACCAGGTGCTTTTATATTTTTGAAATTTTTAAAATTGATTTAATCTCATTCAAGTTTGTTTCAATTATTTCTGCAGGTAAAAAATTCTGGGAAGAAATTAAGTCAAATTGACGTGTAACTTCATTTTCAATTGGACTCACAAAATTCAAATTTGAATTATGAACACTTTCAAACAGCTGAGCAAGTCTTTGAGCCTTTTGTTCATCGGATTAGAGAAAACGTTCACCATCTCTTAAAACTGGAATAGGCTTTGAAGGTTTCTTAAGAATCTTCGACAGTTTCCAAAAGGGTTTTTAATATGGTTTCAATTTTTCAACTTTAGTCTTAAAAATCTTTTGATTTCTCAGAAGAGTAAGTCTATGTTTAATCTCTTTCTATAAATTTTTATAAATAATTTAAAAAACAGGATCACGAGAACGTTGATATTGACGTCTGCGGACATTTTTCAAACGAATTAAAAGTTGAAGATTTTCGTCAATTATAGGTGTATCAAATTTCACTTGAGCCTTTGGAACAGAATAATACCTGGCAACAACAATATTCACTTCGTTTTGCAAATCAAGCTCATTATTGAAATTTCTCTCTATATGAGTTTTGTATCTTTCCCATTTAGCCTTGTTATAATTAAAACAGAGCTCATAGGGCTTAAAACTGATTCATGTGATATAGAAAAAGTTATTGGAAGATGGTCAGAATCAAAATCAGCATGTGTGATCAATTCACTACAAACATGACTTTGATCTGTTAGCACCAAATCAATTGTTGATGGATTCCTTACAGAAGAAAAACATGTAGGACTATTCGGAGACAAAATAGAATAGTATCCTGAGGAACAATCATTGAATAAAATTTTGCCATTGGAATTACTCTGAGAATTATTCCATGATCGATGTTTAGCGTTAAAATCGTCAACTATGAAAAATTTTGAACGATTTCTGGTGAGTTTTTGTAAATCACCTTCAAAATAATTTTTGTGCTCGCGTGTGCATTGAAATGGTAAATATGCTGCGGCAATAAATAAAATCCCAAGTTCAGTTTGAACTTCAATTCCCAAAGTTTCAATAACTTTCGTCTCAAGATGGGGAAGAGCACGATGTTTGATTCGGCGATGAATAACAATTGCAACTCCACCGCCGGAACCCTGAATCCTATCATATCTATGAACCACGTAATTGGGATCATATTTTAATTTGATGTTAGGTTTCAAAAATGTTTCAATAATAATTGCAATGTGCACATTATTTACTGTTAAAAAAATAAAAAGCTCATTCTCATTGGCCTTCAATGTGCGAGCATTCCAATTTGAAATGTTCATTTTTTTATTTAAAATCATTACTAAATTTTAAATTAGAAATAATTTGAATTGTAAAATTCGTTCCAATTTGAATAGCTTCAAACATGGATTTTGCCTGTAACATAGCATTCATAAGATCGAGCATTGCCTTTTGCAGAAAAGAAAGTTTACATTAATAAAAATATTTTCGGTAGCAATATTAGCTGGGGTAATCAATGTTTTTTTTATTTTCTACCGTATTTTGTTTACCTCCCATATTAACGGTCATTTTCGATCTACCTACATTAGGCGAAATAATTTTCGAACTACCTGTTACCTGTGCATACGTTAAACGGGTATGCAAGGGAGTAAAAAAATTGGGCGGTATTAGTGGTACGCTTTGAGAATTTTGTTTTGAAGTTTGTTTTGATTGGGAAATTGAATTTTGTTTACCCTGCCTTGCCTTAATAATGGACAGGGCATTCGTAAAAATTTGGCATATGGTTGCCGTTACAATTGGCACACCGAAAACTTTTACTCTTTTTCACAGGTCATGTGTCCTTTTTGTGCGAGTTTCTACAAAAAAAGCATTTTTGGTCCATGTTACAGAAATTAGATCCATGGCCATATCGTTGGCAAGTACGGCATTAGGTGATATGCTTTTCATCTCCGCCAAACTTCCTATTACATTAGAATTACTTGGGTAGGGGCTATGCCAAGTAATTCTGTCAAAGTAATTTTGATCTCATCAACAGTTCGATCGTTGGTGAGACCATTCAAGGCAACCTTGAACGGCTTGGGGTTCTTGGTGTCGTAAGTAAAAAATTTGTACATCTTGTCAGTTAAATACTGAACAAGACGATCACGACCCTTTATTGAGTCGGCTAATAAGCGGCATTCGCCTCTACGACCAATTTGATAGGTAATTTAACGTCAAAAACAAACGTTGAAAGTTTCTTTTTGAAAATATTAAATTCAGACAAAATATCAGGCAAAATATCAAAAAGGTTTTCGCTGTAGACACTCGAATTGTCCGAGAGAGAATGCTGTTTCTTTCTTCTCGTAGTGATGCGCGGTTTCTTTATATTTCGAATAACACGGAATATCTTTCGAATAGCACGATAAGTTCTCATAGCTGAATATGTTATTGAGGAGTTATAATGTTGTTATGGTTATCTGCTCGGGTAGCCTCCGCATTTGCTGCAGCGTGCCTTATCGAAACAGTAGGCCAGTTGCCAATTTGTATAATGTTCAATGGCTTCTTTATGGGCCGAAAAAAGACAAAAACTGGACCTTTCGCTGGGTAAGCTTACGGGTAAATGCTTGCGGTAGTGGCCTCCGATGCTTTCGGTAGTGGGCTAGGTAGAGGGGAAGTGATTGGGGAGATTTCAATCTCTTCCGCTTCCCCATTTGTTTCAACCTCCAGGAATAATTCCTCCTACGTGTTGTTCATTATTTGCGGGAGCATTTTGCTTTACCGCTAACTCGCGGTAAACAACCGTATATAGAAAGATATCAAATAAAAGTTTACTGAATCAAAAAACAATTCGCGTCTATTCGCTTCGCAAGCAAAACAGCTCAGGACAAAGTAGGGATGGGCGAACGGCTCACGGGCCCAACCTTCCAGCTTTTCCTGGATAACTGCAGTTTTTTTGGGCACACCAGCAAAACAGCTAAAGGTTGAATATCTCCAATTTAAAAAAAAATGTTCAAGTTTTATCCAGCCAGGCTTCATATCTACTGACTATAATTTCCATCAGTAAAAAATCAAAACAGCAATGCATTGTCTCTTTCACGGTTTTTGTTTACATGAAATAATACGGTGCCATATATGTATCTAATTGTTATTTACGCAACATTTTTGAACCAAAAATCAAACAAATTTTTACAGAAACTTCAAATTAATATATCCAGTTTGCTCCAGTTTTTTATTTTGAATTCCTCCAGTTTTTCTTGAAAAAAGGTTGGCATCGCTGCACGAGCCGTTCATATGAACGGGTTCTTAGGAAAGAGCGAAAGAACGAACGGCTCACGAAAAAGAGCCACGGTTTTTTGAGCGTACCAGAACTGATGGATTCGCGAGAACCCGAAGTTTACCGAGAAAACACGAACTGTCAAGCTCGTGAATCATTGTGAACTATAAGCCGTTCATAATGTCACAAAATATCAAAAAATTGGTCGCTGTGTGTGACGAAAATACCCAACACGGAAAAAAAGCCGTTCATATTAGTCGGTTCGGAACGGTGAGTAACGGTCCGAAGCCGCTCTTGCGAAAAGGTGAAATGGTGGGGATTACTGTACACCTCAGAGACAGAGGGAATAATATCAATAAGATAAACTGAGTTGCAGAGTTCCATTTTTATATATGAGATTTATTAATTTTCAGATTATCCATTATCGGTCCGAAATTTATACGACCAAACAGTTTATATAAAATAGCTTTGAGTTACTCATTGTCAAAAAATATCAATTTTAATTTTTAATATTTACAATTGAAATTGGAAGACTCTAGCGATATTGCCATATCGAATACAACGAATAAAATAAGACTTGATCGGAAAACTGGAAGAGTTGTAGGATTTTAGGTTAGTGTTTTTATATTTGAATTCTCTTCTAGTTTCGGTGATGTACACAATAGCATAATTGCCTTATTTTGCAGGTTGGGGCCATTCCAGATGGTATATATAAATTATCGATCCAGAGTGTAGACCTTAGTTTCAGTTATAGTGAAAGTGTTGAGTTACTGTATGACGGAAAAACCTCCTCAATATTTATTCAAACCGATAAGCCAATCTACAAACCAGGAGACCTTTTTAGGTACAGGGTTGTTGCAATAGATGCCGACACACGACCAGTAACCAATTACAAAACTGTAGATATTGAGCTAACTGACAAGGATGAGAATTCAATTAGACACTGGAAGTATGCTAAACTGTACAATGGTATCTTCGAGTCAGTCGTACAGTTAGCATCTTCACCGGTTTTAGGGAATTGGACATTGACGGCAAATATCTTAAAATAACAATATAGTTCACTCTCGACTTTCCCATATATTCCCGTGAAGACAGACAGGGAACACCCCCTCTTGTGGTGAAAAAGGTAACTAAACTCATTGCACAGTAGTACAGTAAGGCAATTTAGGCGGACATAGGCTTTTCGTTGCGATTTTGGTTTGCGGTTTAAAGCCATAGTTTTTGTAAAAAGTTGTTTCTTATACATAGTCCTCTATTCATGTGCGAATGAAAATTAGGGTGGTCCTAAAATCAACGAAATAAAACATTCTTTGGCAAACTTGTAGACCAACTAATTCTAAGTAACTTTGTAAAAAAACTTGTTTGAAGACATGAAATTTGGTTTCCAAAAACAGTCTTTTCGCTCTATTTTTTCAATTCAAATTTAAAAACAAAGTTTTCTTCGGTAACTTTTACAAAAATACGCCAATTTTGACGAAAAAACATTGTCGATATATTATACAGATGAAGAGTTCACTATTTCTATTTTGAAAATAGGCCCTTTTGATATATTGATGTCTCCGTTCAGGGCAAACATAAATAATATTTTTTGGGTCATTTGATAGAACAAATACTGTATAAATATTGTGAAGAAATACCGAAAGTTGCTTAAAATTAGTTGATCTACAACTGTGCCGATGAATGTATACATTTATTTATGCAAATAAAAAGTTAGTTTTTTCATTTAGTCGATTTCAGGACCACCCCAATTTTCGTTTGCTCATAAAAAATAGACTAAATATAAGAAACAAGTTCTTAGAAAAAAATTTTACTCTAAAACCACAAAATCGCATCGAAAAACTCGTGTCCGCCTACATTGCCTTACTGTACCATTGTGCATTGTTGTTGAATTTCTGTGAGCGTGTGACATTCTCACACACGAAACTGAATTTACTCAATTTTAGATTTAGTTGACTGAATTTCATACTTTCACAGAAAAAAATATGTTGCAGATTTCGTGCGTATATTGTTTGTATGTAAAACTAACGCCATTCCGGGAGTAAAATATTGATAATATAATAGATGTAGCTTATCGAGGCACGAAGAAGAAATATACAAATAATCAGGCCACGACGTGTGAATGGTAAACTAATCCCAAGTTGCTATATACGTGGTTCCCTGTGTAACTTCACGAGCTCAGATCCATCACGGGAAGCAACTACGAAATGTGCGGCCGTCAAGCTCAAGCTCAATAATCAGGCCACGAAGTGTACAATTAAATGAATATTTCAATTACCTCGTGAAAAAGATAAAAGGAGAAACCGCACAATGGTTGTCAATAGTCGTATAAGGTTGTTGTGCAACTTTTAGCTTAGATAACACTTGAATGTTCTATCAATTTAACAATTTAAGTATGGATACATATCATGTTGTAATTGGTTTAAAAGCTTTATTATATTATATATAAAAGATATTCAACAAAACAAACATAATTAGTGATAACAACTGTTATGCAAAAACTATTATTTAATGTTTAGTTTTCTTCGTGTTGAAAGTATTTTTTGTTTTTTTTTATCCCTCCGAATTTTTCGCTCTCGAGTTCTAATCTTCGTATTCATCACTTGCAGCTTTGCTTTAACCAGCATATTTATGTATTTACTAGCTGACCCGGCAAACTTCGTCCCGCCTATTTTTGTGTTTAATTCAATAATTTTCAACATTCCAAATTAATTGATTTCTTGCGATTTGTTTATATCGTTTGAAATTATTGGTTTTATCGGAATGACAACATCCTCGACTTTTGCCTTTAGTACATCACCTCTATTCCGAAAACACTCATATTGGGTGGTATTCAGTTATTTTCATTGTTTTCCAGAAACTGAAAGTGGTCATCTTCGAATTCAATATGGTGTCCAGGGTCAATGCTTGGCTTCTATACATTATTTCGATTACGGAAATATTCATATGCAGTAGTATTCGGCTGTTTCCCAGAAGTTGCCATCTTACAATTCAAAATGGTGTCTGAGGTCAATTTTTAGCTCCATGCATCATTCTGGTTAAAGAAACACTCATATTGGGTAGTATTTGGTCCCTTTAGGCTATTTTTTTTGGGCCCCTGAGCGTCATTCTGGTTTAAGAAACACCAATAATAGGTGTTATTTAGTCATTTTCGGCTGTTCTACAGAAACCGGAAGTCACCATCTTAGAATTCAAAATGTTGTCTGTAGTCGATTCTAGCTCCTGTGTATCATTCTGGTATCGAAACATCTCATATTGGATGGAAATCGGCCGGTTGAAGAAATACCCATATTGGGTGTTATTTGGTTATTTTCGGCAGTTTCCCATTCACCGGAAGTCGTCATTTTACAATTCATAATGTTATCTGAGGTCGATTTGTAGCTTCAGTGCATCATAACAATCCCGGAAATACCCATAATGAGTGTTATTTGGTCTTTGCCACTGCCACTCAAAATGGCATTTGGAGACAATTTCTGGCCTCTGAGCATCATTCTGGTTAAAGAAACACCCATATTTGGTTGTTTTTGGGTCATTTTCGGCAGTTTTCCAGTCACCAAAAGTCGCCATTTTACTACTCAAAATGTTGTCTGAGGTCGATTTGTGCTTTCAGTGCATCATCACGATTTCGGAAATACCCATATTGGATGGTATTTGGTCATATCTCGCTGTTTCTCAGAAACCGGAAGTCGCCATCTTGGATTTCAAAATGGTATTCAGAGACAATTTCTGGCCTCTGAGCGTCATTCTAGTTAAAGAAACATCCATATTGGTGGTATTTGGTCATTTTCCTCTTTTTTCCAATCACTGGAAGTCGCCATCTTACAATTCAAAATTTTGTCTGATTTTTCAAAAACCGGAAGTCGCCATCTTGGATTTCAAACTGGCATTTCGAGACAATTTCTGGCCTCTGAGCGTCATTCTGGTTAAAAAAACACCCATATTAGGTGGTATTTGGTCATTTTCGGCAGTTTCCCAGTCACCGGAAGTCGCCATTTTACAACTCAAAGTATTGTCGGAGGTCGACAAACGTACAAACCGTGGAACACCACCCATGGATTGCCTTATGCATAGGCGAACTTTATTATTATAAAATATTCGGCCGAGTCCACTTCACAATAAAATGTGAATTTTTTTCAGTGTACCCATTAGGGTACACTCAAAATATTTTTCACGTTATGATTACCGGAAAAGTTATGTGAATATTTTCCACTGCCATTTTCACGTAGATTTTACGTGATTGTCATTTGAGTTCATCATGATCTGGTGAGATGATTTATCCTGTGATTATTATTCAGTAGACATATGCGTTTCATGTGATTTTCACGTAGAATTTAACTACCGGCAAAGTGAAAAGCATTTGATTAACGGATAGCTACTACGTTTTATAAAACGTATTAATTTCGATTGTGGTTTCCCAAATTCTTAAGAGAGAAATTAGATTTCAGAATTTTTTGAAATATGTTGCTAGATAAATCGCACGGGCATGCAAAATTTTCAATTCGAAAATGGATTGAACGACATAAAAACTGACAAATATCAAGACATTCACCGTCTATAATTACTGTTAGCTGCTACTGTTTATGTTCAGGTAACTCCTGGATCTTTGAACTGAATCTGTACAAAATCTGCAAGCTAAAGATTCCATGTCGAGTTATGGTTTTTCCTAAATCTCACTCATTGGCAAGCCATCGATGAAATCAATTTTATGTTCAGAGACCGAATTACACAACAGCTTCGCCATTTTGATTCTTGTATATTTTCGCACGGAGAGTTCATTCTGTTTGACGTTGCCAAGTTCACTTAGATACTACGTGATAAAACATAGTATGCATGTGATTTTCACGTAGATGTTATGTTTGTCACATAAATCATGAAAACTGACAGAAAATGAATAAGTAGTAAAAAATATTTTGAGTGTAATATTATTGTCAAAAGTTACTCTATTTCGCATGTCGTGTAGAACAAAATCAGAAGTGGCGCACCTAGCGGTCGAAAAGGTGACTAACGCTGCTGTCATTTTCAATTTGTCTTCATAATTTCACGTAAGTGAACTATATTGGTATTTAATATATTTGTTGACGGTGAAAGCTGATGGCATGGTAAGTTTCATAATCGAATAAAGAACTTTATAACCTCATATTAAGTGTGCTACTTTTTTCTCAGACTGTGACGAAACAGTTTGAAGTGCGCGAATATGTCTTACCGAAATTTTTTATTTAGGCATATCCTTCTGAAATTTTATTGATTGAAAATAGAAAAGTTAGCGTAACCGTAGAAGCGAAATATACGTTTGGTATGCCTGTCGACGGATTAGTTCGAGTCGATTTATACTTGGAAGAAGGAGAAATGTCCAAACCCGACATGTCCGAAACGCAACATATTTCCGGAGCAACCACTGTAAATTTTGCTCTTCGTAATGAACTGGAAGTTAATATGGACTCGGCTCATTAGATTGTTTATGTTGAAGTCGAAGTAAAGGAGACATTCACAAGTAAATATTTATGCGGGTTCATCATTTCCTAATCAGTTAATGAACTTTGTTTCATTGCAGATCGCACATTGAATATTGTGGAAGAAATTCCGGTATACGAATATCAGTACAGATTCTCAGTGATAAAATCTCTACTACGATTTCGACCTGGTTTGCCTTATACTTTAGATTTAACAATAGCGAAACATAATGGTGAACGCGCACCTGATAGAACTAACGTAGAATTACAAATTATTATTAGATAAACAAATTTCAAGGAAAGGTATTATCCATAAAGGTCGCGTTCCATTAGTCTTAGAACCGCCACAAGGTGCTGACAGAGTAGATATCAAGGCAAGCAATATAGCAAGTACCGTACGGTCTTAAAAGTTGTCAACGATGATTTGTTTTTTACAGGTTAAATACCATACAGATGATTATGTGTTTGTCGATTCCATTGACGGGGCTGAATCAAAAAGTAACCAATATATAAGGATAGTGTTGAAACCTAAACAAAAGTAAGTACGGTACGGGACTACTTCGGCATGTTGTCTGTAGCATTCTACTGCAATACATGTATAAAAATGCAATACATGTACCGTACTGCATCAAATTTCGAACACTTAAGCTATAATGTAACTTCTTGCACTAAAAAATCAACCAAAATGAGTTTTCTCTTCGATCTAAAAGGTTCAATATGTTGGTTATTTTATTTTTGTAGCAATTGAGTGCTATTTATATAGATTCAAACATGTTTTGTTTATTAAATTGACGAGAATTCAGAGCTCCGCTCTGATTCAAATTCAGAACACTTCAATGTAATCACTGAGAGATAGATATGCACACGGTCTCAACACTGGCTATCACTTTTTTCAACGGCTGCTGGTTCCTTATAAGTGGTCCTACTGTGAAGAGCTATACATCACTGGGTAAAGGACATTTCAAGAAACGAAATGGTACTTTTGATTACTCTAGCTGTAATAATGTGGTTTTTATTTCAAAGTGTTCGAAGTTTGAGACTGTTCTAAGTTAGATTCAAAACGGTATAAGAACGCAAAACATGTCAATAATAATAAATTGGGTTTTCGTTTTTTAAGGATTCGTGTAAACACTGTGGCTGTTTTTGAAATAGACTGCACGGAAAGACTGAGCTATTTTTCTTACGTAGTAATATCAAGAGGGAACGTGGTCGTATCTGGATACGAACTGGTTTATAATAGGAAAAAAATTGAATTTCAGCTCAAATTAACTCCTAAGATGGCACCTGAGGCGCGAATTATCGTTTTTTATACTAAGCAGTTCCTAATTTACGACGATCTGGAGTTGAGCTTCGAATCGTTCGAAAATAATGTTAGTATTTCAAGTCTTTGAACATACTGGTAGTGACCATTTGAAATGAAATACTCTGATTACAGTTTTCCTTCAGCCTGGATACAGAACAGTATATTCCCGGTCAGGATTTCCACGTGGATGTCGCAGCCGCTATAGATTCTTACATTGCCTTTGCCGCTATCGATCAGAGTGCACTCCTGTGGGGGCGTTCTGGACACGATTTTACAGAAAAAGATGTGCTAAATGAATTAGCTCTATATGGCGGCACGGAACCCAACGAATTCGATCCATTTAATGTAAGCCACGTAAAGGTACGAAATCTTTGTAATTCATTATTACCAATTTTAGACAATGGGACTGTTTCTGCGAACAACTGCTGAGCTAGATAACGGTATGTTTCATTATAAATATAACAACATACTAAAATTAAAGATTATTTTCTTGTAGCACATGTCAGTGATAAAATCGATCGAATGAGTCGAAAACCTATGGTGAAAAAAATGGTTCAGAAAGCTATACACATTAGGACAGTATTTCCGGAAGCCTGGCTTTGGAAAAATTACACCATGAATGGCAGACATGATAGACTCAGTTTTAACGATACTGTTCCTGATACCATTACCTCGTGGACAACTACGGGATTCGCGCTCAGTCCCACACTAGGATTAGGAATCGTTAAACAACCACGAACGTTCGTGGTTAAACAGCCATTTTATATTGTTCTTAACTTGCCATACTCCATTAAGCGCGGCGAAGTGACTTTGATTCAGGTGACAATTTTTAACTTTTTAGGGAACTCGCTTGCCACAGATGTGACACTGTTCAACAAGAACGAGGAAATCGAATTTGTCGAAAAATCTTCCGATGACAGTATGTTTTGAAATTACTTGCTAAGGTTGGATGAATTTTCCATAATTTCTATCTTTTTAGAAACCCGCCGATCTAAAGCTGTACTAGTGCCGACTTCAAATGGAAAGCTAATTTCGTTTATGATAAAAGCCAAAAAGCTTGGCGAAATAGCAATCAAAGTTGAGGCGACAAATTTACTCGCTTCCGATGCAGCCGAGCGCATGCTGCGAATAACCTCGGAAAGTCGCCGTTACGAAACAAATGAACCCAGATTTATCGAACTGGACGAACGTGGTACACAAAACTTTCACATTACGGTCAATATTCCGTATAATATCGATGCGGGATCGGCTATAATTATGTTCACAGTAGATGGTAATGAAAGGTTCAATAAGCGAGTAGTACACTGGTCTTTATTTAGGTCTATAGAGTCTATTGCTCTCGATGGGGTTTTAGCCATGTATGCCAGCATAGTAAACATAGAGTGTACTACCTGCTTCAATAACAAATGTGAATGATAACCAGATATAACTTTTGCTATAGTTTCAGCTGACTTGTTCGGTAAAGCTATCAGTAATTTGGATTCACTGATTCGACTTCCAACCGGATGCGGCGATCAAAGTATGATAAAATTTGTACCCAATATTGTTGTTCTAGACTACCTTTCTGAAACTGGCAAAGTGGCGGAAGAAGTTCGATCTAAAGCGATAAATTTCTTACAAAGCGGCTATCAAAATCAATTGAAGATAAAAGAGCGGATGGTTCTTTCAGCGTTTGGGGAGGTTCAGATTCTAAAGGTAGCACTTTTCTCACAGCGTTCGTAGCAAAGTCATTCAAAATTGCTGATAAATACATCGACGTCGATAAGAAGGTAGTTGAAGCTGCATTTCATTGGCTGGCTGGTATCCAAACTCAGGAGGGGAGATTCGATGAGGTTGGTCGCGTTATACACGCAGACATGCAGGGAGGGCTGCGCTCGACCAACTATGCTCTTACAGCTTATGTTTTGATTGCTTTTTTGGAAAATGAGGATATTGCCAACACACATCAACGAGTTGTTTCAAATTCGCTTAGATATTTGGAAAGCAATTTATATCGAATCACTGACGCATATGATCTAGCGTTGGTATCGTACGCTCTGACGCTTGGTAATCGCCACGCACGACATGAGTGTTTCGACAAGCTCTTGGAAATCTCAATTTTCGACAGGAACCTTGCTGAACGGTATTGGAATCAACGTCCAGTTAATGTTGAAATTGCTGGATATGCGTTGCTAACATTTGTGGCTAATAAAAAGTATCCTGATGGTGCTTCTATTATGCGATGGTTGAATAGAAACCGCTTTGCACTTGGTGGCTTTCCGGGGACCCAAGATACATTCGTTGGATTGAAAGCGCTTGCTAAATTTGCAGCAAGAACGTCAGCACACAGAAATGACTACCGAGTTAGGATACATCATAAGCCAAACAAGTTCCACACCTTCGACATCGACAGGAAAAAATCTATGAAACTTCAAGAACTGGATTTACCCAACGATATTCGTTCTTTAGATGTTGAAATTACCGGTATTGGAAACGGGTTATTCCAAGTAGCGTCTGAGTACTATCAAAATATTCAGGATTCGAAAAAAAGCTTTCAATTGAATGTGGAAATATGGCTTTATATGGCTTTAGTGGAAGTATTTTTCCCCAGCGGGCTGGTTGCGGAGGAGGACGCTGTGGAAGATTTGTCTGGTGAAATTCGAGTGAGTTAATGAAAAAGGATATTGGTCACGATTAAGTAATTAAATAATAAAAAACTGCAGAAAACTGAACTCCGATTCGCTGGTACCTCGGTTGTTGTATACTACGATCATTTGGGAACTCAAACTAATTGTTTCAAAGTGACATCGTATCGAAAATACGAGGTTGCGATGCATCGGCCAGCTTATGTTATCGAGATCGAGATAACTTATCAGATCGTTTCGCTATTCAATCATACGAAGGAAAAGTGATGCAGGTCTGCGATATATGCGAGGAAAAAGATTGTCTTACATTGTCTTGCTAATGAAAACAGAAAATACATTAAGCTATATATTATAAAACAGAATGTGGTAATTTCATTCCAAAGCAGTGATCGACATTGGACCGGGTAAAATCTTAAAATCCTGGTGCGATGTTCGATCAATCTGTTAAGTATGATTTTTTTTGGAACAGAACCATTAGCAGCCTCATCGAACTTTGCAATAGGCACTACTGAGTTTAGGCTGGCCGTTGACTTTTAGCGGTATGAACAGTAATAAGTAGATCAGGTAAGAAATAAGCTAAGTATAATAAGTAAGTTGCCGTTGTTGTGTAGTCGGATGTACACTGCTATTTATTTCAAACTAATTGATCCTTCAGTAAACACTAGTAGGAAACAGGCGTCTTTTATTTTAATAGTCGTTCGTTTTTCGAACCTTTAGTCTCAGTAAACCCAACTAAGAAGATCTCCTGCGTGTTCAGAAACGTGTGAAAGCAATTGAATATTCAAAGACGTGGTTTTCTTTTCCTCGTTTAATTCTGATTATTAGATTAACGCGATTTTCATCGGGTAATCGGGACAGACAGACAGACTTTCTACTATAGGTGATCAAGAATTTCAAGCTTCTCATTCTGAGCAAAATGGCGGTATGAAGAAAGCGAAAGTTCCACCTGTAGTTGTGATAGTTGCAAATTTTAAAGCTTTTCGTTCAGAACTTTCATCATTTTTTTCTGATGTGGAAGTTAATTTTCAAATTGGCCGCCGTGGCGAAATTCGTATTTTGGCGAATCTTTTAAAGGCCATACACATCTATTACAGAATTCGACTGTATTTACAATTGTACAAATTTTATACCTATGATTCCAAAAAAGTTGTAGAGGTTGTTTATAAGACACGACCGCAGAGGTAACTTATAATACGACAGCCTGTCTTATGTCAATGTCTTTCTTGGAATAGGTTTGAGAATACACTCAATTGGGGTTAATTAATTTAGTCTCTTTGCTCCAGATGACGTTTACCTCTGTAGTCGGCACCGCGGTTTCACTTGCAGCCGTATCCAAAACAAGAATGAAATTGAATTGTTATGTGGCTGTCTTTTGTATCAAGTTGCAATAAGATATCTTAATTTAGGCAGTGGCTACGAAGAGGCTATTAACAAGGGCAAACAGTGCATTCTCCATCTATGATATAACAGTTCAAATAACAATTTTCTGCATTTTACGATAGCGTAGATAATTTTACAAATGATTGCTGCAATTAGTAAGACTTGCGCGAAAACAAATATATTAAATACCAATATAGTTCACTTACGTGAAATTATGAAGACAAATTGAAAATGACAGCAGCGTTAGTCACCTTTTCGACCGCTAGGTGCGCCACTTCTGATTTTGTTCTACACGACATGCGAAATAGAGTAACTTTTGACAATAATATTACACTCAAAATATTTTTTACTACTTATTCATTTTCTGTCAGTTTTCATGATTTATGTGACAAACATAACATCTACGTGAAAATCACATGCATACTATGTTTTATCACGTAGTATCTAAGTGAACTTGGCAACGTCAAACAGAATGAACTCTCCGTGCGAAAATATACAAGAATCAAAATGGCGAAGCTGTTGTGTAATTCGGTCTCTGAACATAAAATTGATTTCATCGATGGCTTGCCAATGAGTGAGATTTAGGAAAAACCATAACTCGACATGGAATCTTTAGCTTGCAGATTTTGTACAGATTCAGTTCAAAGATCCAGGAGTTACCTGAACATAAACAGTAGCAGCTAACAGTAATTATAGACGGTGAATGTCTTGATATTTGTCAGTTTTTATGTCGTTCAATCCATTTTCGAATTGGAAATTTTGCATGCCCGTGCGATTTATCTAGCAACATATTTCAAAAAATTCTGAAATCTAATTTCTCTCTTAAGAATTTGGGAAACCACAATCGAAATTAATACGTTTTATAAAACGTAGTAGCTATCCGTTAATCAAATGCTTTTCCCTTTGCCGGTAGTTAAATTCTACGTGAAAATCACATGAAACGCATATGTCTACTGAATAATATTCACAGGATAAATCATCTCACCAGATCATGATGAACTCAAATGACAATCACGTAAAATCTACGTGAAAATGGCAGTGGAAAATATTCACATAACTTTTCCGGTAATCATAACGTGAAAAATATTTTGAGTGTACCCTAATGGGTACACTGAAAAAAATTCACATTTTATTGTGAAGTGGACTCGGCCGAATATTTTATAATAATAAAGTTCGCCTATGCATAAGGCAATCCATGGGTGGTGTTCCACGGTTTGTACGTTTGTCGACCTCCAACAATACTTTGAGTTGTAAAATGGCGACTTCCGGTGACTGGGAAACTGCCGAAAATGACCAAATACCACCTAATATGGGTGTTTTTTTAACCAGAATGACGCTCAGAGGCCAGAAATTGTCTCGAAATGCCAGTTTGAAATCCAAGATGGCGACTTCCGGTTTTTGAAAAATCAGACAAAATTTTGAATTGTAAGATGGCGACTTCCAGTGATTGGAAAAAAGAGGAAAATGACCAAATACCACCAATATGGATGTTTCTTTAACTAGAATGACGCTCAGAGGCCAGAAATTGTCTCTGAATACCATTTTGAAATCCAAGATGGCGACTTCCGGTTTCTGAGAAACAGCGAGATATGACCAAATACCATCCAATATGGGTATTTCCGAAATCGTGATGATGCACTGAAAGCACAAATCGACCTCAGACAACATTTTGAGTAGTAAAATGGCGACTTTTGGTGACTGGAAAACTGCCGAAAATGACCCAAAAACAACCAAATATGGGTGTTTCTTTAACCAGAATGATGCTCAGAGGCCAGAAATTGTCTCCAAATGCCATTTTGAGTGGCAGTGGCAAAGACCAAATAACACTCATTATGGGTATTTCCGGGATTGTTATGATGCACTGAAGCTACAAATCGACCTCAGATAACATTATGAATTGTAAAATGACGACTTCCGGTGAATGGGAAACTGCCGAAAATAACCAAATAACACCCAATATGGGTATTTCTTCAACCGGCCGATTTCCATCCAATATGAGATGTTTCGATACCAGAATGATACACAGGAGCTAGAATCGACTACAGACAACATTTTGAATTCTAAGATGGTGACTTCCGGTTTCTGTAGAACAGCCGAAAATGACTAAATAACACCTATTATTGGTGTTTCTTAAACCAGAATGACGCTCAGGGGCCCAAAAAAAATAGCCTAAAGGGACCAAATACTACCCAATATGAGTGTTTCTTTAACCAGAATGATGCATGGAGCTAAAAATTGACCTCAGACACCATTTTGAATTGTAAGATGGCAACTTCTGGGAAACAGCCGAATACTACTGCATATGAATATTTCCGTAATCGAAATAATGTATAGAAGCCAAGCATTGACCCTGGACACCATATTGAATTCGAAGATGACCACTTTCAGTTTCTGGAAAACAATGAAAATAACTGAATACCACCCAATATGAGTGTTTTCGGAATAGAGGTGATGTACTAAAGGCAAAAGTCGAGGATGTTGTCATTCCGATAAAACCAATAATTTCAAACGATATAAACAAATCGCAAGAAATCAATTAATTTGGAATGTTGAAAATTATTGAATTAAACACAAAAATAGGCGGGACGAAGTTTGCCGGGTCAGCTAGTAAATACATAAATATGCTGGTTAAAGCAAAGCTGCAAGTGATGAATACGAAGATTAGAACTCGAGAGCGAAAAATTCGGAGGGATAAAAAAAAACAAAAAATACTTTCAACACGAAGAAAACTAAACATTAAATAATAGTTTTTGCATAACAGTTGTTATCACTAATTATGTTTGTTTTGTTGAATATCTTTTATATATAATATAATAAAGCTTTTAAACCAATTACAACATGATATGTATCCATACTTAAATTGTTAAATTGATAGAACATTCAAGTGTTATCTAAGCTAAAAGTTGCACAACAACCTTATACGACTATTGACAACCATTGTGCGGTTTCTCCTTTTATCTTTTTCACGAGGTAATTGAAATATTCATTTAATTGTACACTTCGTGGCCTGATTATTGAGCTTGAGCTTGACGGCCGCACATTTCGTAGTTGCTTCCCGTGATGGATCTGAGCTCGTGAAGTTACACAGGGAACCACGTATATAGCAACTTGGGATTAGTTTACCATTCACACGTCGTGGCCTGATTATTTGTATATTTCTTCTTCGTGCCTCGATAAGCTACATCTATTATATTATCAATATTTAACTCCCGGAATGGCGTTAGTTTTACATACAAACAATATACGCACGAAATCTGCAACATATTTTTTTCTGTGAAAGTATGAAATTCAGTCAACTAAATCTAAAATTGAGTAAATTCAGTTTCGTGTGTGAGAATGTCACACGCTCACAGAAATTCAACAACAATGCACAATGGTACAGTAAGGCAATGTAGGCGGACACGAGTTTTTCGATGCGATTTTGTGGTTTTAGAGTAAAATTTTTTTCTAAGAACTTGTTTCTTATATTTAGTCTATTTTTTATGAGCAAACGAAAATTGGGGTGGTCCTGAAATCGACTAAATGAAAAAACTAACTTTTTATTTGCATAAATAAATGTATACATTCATCGGCACAGTTGTAGATCAACTAATTTTAAGCAACTTTCGGTATTTCTTCACAATATTTATACAGTATTTGTTCTATCAAATGACCCAAAAAATATTGTTTATGTTTGCCCTGAACGGAGACATCAATATATCAAAAGGGCCTATTTTCAAAATAGAAATAGTGAACTCTTCATCTGTATAATATATCGACAATGTTTTTTCGTCAAAATTGGCGTATTTTTGTAAAAGTTACCGAAGAAAACTTTGTTTTTAAATTTGAATTGAAAAAATAGAGCGAAAAGACTGTTTTTGGAAACCAAATTTCATGTCTTCAAACAAGTTTTTTTACAAAGTTACTTAGAATTAGTTGGTCTACAAGTTTGCCAAAGAATGTTTTATTTCGTTGATTTTAGGACCACCCTAATTTTCATTCGCACATGAATAGAGGACTATGTATAAGAAACAACTTTTTACAAAAACTATGGCTTTAAACCGCAAACCAAAATCGCAACGAAAAGCCTATGTCCGCCTAAATTGCCTTACTGTACTACTGTGCAATGAGTTTAGTTACCTTTTTCACCACAAGAGGGGGTGTTCCCTGTCTGTCTTCACGGGAATATATGGGAAAGTCGAGAGTGAACTATATTGTTATTTTAAGATATTTGGCGAAAAACTATGTGATTCAGGCTCACTAGCTCAGAAATTCTTCAGATAAACTTTGAGGTTAATTGTGTTTGTCAATGCCATTTATGGACAAGTGAATATTTTTTCAACATGGGAAATTTTTTATTTAGTTTTGGATGATTTACAGTGATGATTAAATTCTATAGAGGTGATTTATTAGCAATTATGTATATATGAAAATTTCAATCGCTATACGCTAGCAACACACGTTATATGGCAAGCCACACATGCTATAAACTATATAGCATATATAGCAAGCCACGCACGCTAGCCGCACGTTATATAGCAAGCCACACACGCTATATAGCAAGCCACGTACGCTATATAGCAAGCCACACAAGCTATAGACATGCACATACACGCTATAAACATACACACACGCTATACGGCTAGCCACGCACGCCATATAGCAAGCCACGCACTCTAGCCACACGCTCTACAGAAAGCCACACACGCTAGCCACACGCTATATAGCAAGCCACGCACGCTAAATAGTAAGCCACGCACGCTATATAGCAAGCCACACGCGCTATAAACATGCACACACGCGCTACAGACATGCATACACGCCATAAACATACACACACGCTATATAGCAAGCCACGCACGCTAGCCACACACTTCATATATTAGGGACATACGCAACAGATATTCACACAAGTTATGTGCACACACCCTATATATACATGCGCTGGATGATGGTGGCTTCTCAAACCACCTGGCGGTGCGAGTCTCTTTCAGTTTCGGGTTGTATACCCAACGATATCTGAATCGGATTACCACTGGTGGGGTCCAACTCAGATCGAAGGGAAGCCGATGATCCACTTAGCCTACTGCCATCGGTGTTGATGTTCGCTGCTGTTGCCTGCTGCTAGTAAACTGTTTCGCTTGAGGAGAAACAGTCTCTTATATAGCCCAAAGACATACGCTGGATGATGGTGGCTTCTCAAACCACCTGGCGGTGCCGTTGGCGGTGGCGGTGACGGTGGCGGAGGTTGTGTCGGTGGAGTGTCGGTGTTGATGTCCGCTGCTGCTGCCTGCTGCTAGTAAACTGATTTGCTTGAGGAGAAACAGTCTCTTATATAGCCCGAAGAGTGCATTTCGGGCTAACTAGGTACTCCATTCTGTCGTCCTTTTTGGGGAAAAGCAGCAAGCGACCAATCAAAAGTCGACATTTGCGTTTCGACAATGTTCAACAATTTTCAATATTACAATAGTTTGAACAATCAGATTACAATTTTCTGCATTTGGACGGGTGCTTAAATGATTTTCCAATCGATTGCTGCAAAAATGACAGAAATCGGTTAGAAACTGACTGGGTTTAAAACGTTTGAAATCAAACAATTTTTGTGACGCTCTCGATGTTTTCGGTTTTGATATTGGATCACTGTATTGAAAGTTGGTCCCTTTAATTGTTGCTGTAAGACGTCAAAAAAAAAAAATTGTACCTATGATTCCAAAAACGAGAAACCATTTAAGACTGTTTTGAAAGGTCTTTCAAATGACCAAACTATTGATGAAATTAAAGATTGTTGTTGGGTGTTCCCCCAACCAAGTAATTTTGATGAAACGCAAGTCAAATGCAAAAAAAAATACTACAGGTCGGGCTCGATTATTCGAAGACTCGATTATCCGGAAACCCAATTATCCGGAATTCGATTATCCGGAATTTTAGACTCGATTATCCGGAATTTTTTTCTTTTTGGTGTCCGTTTTAAATTTTTATTCCAAAATTTTGCCTTTATTATCCCATCTGGCATATTTTCTACCATTTAAGTCACTTCCGGCATGCTTGGGACATGTTCGAAAAATAAATAAATAAACGAAAATTCGAAAATAATCAATGTCCAATTTATTTTTTTTGCTTCTCAAGATTTTTTCCCTTTTTGCCTTAGAAATAACTTCTGGTTACGCCACTGCACCATAAAAGTAAAGTAAAGAAAAGAAATATTTATTTTATGTTCGTTAATCGCAAAATTTCTGTATTTTTTGTGTGATTCGATTATCCGGAACACTCGATTATCCGAAATGAAATTTTTTTTGATGTTCCGGATAATCGATTCCGACCTGTACTGGAATACACTAGAAAAATTACTTGGTACATTTTGATCGTACCAAAGTAAGTAATTTGAAATTTCTAGAAAAAGCACGTGTTTTATTAAATGTGCGAATGAAGTGGGGAAACTCCACGAGATATGGAGGCATCCATAATCTCACACAATGCCGAAACTGTCAAGCTTATGGTCATGGAACTCGTAATTGCCATATGACAACAAAATGCATGATTTGTGATGACATCTGTCCTGTGAAAGAGACCACTGATAATTTCAAATGTGTAAATTGTGGGGTCAAATTTCTTTGACTGTCCTGTTAGATCAAAAATTATTTCTTCCAGACGGCGTAGGTATTCAGAACAACCTGTTGTCAATAATATTCATGTACTGAAGAGGTACTGGAAACAAACTGGAATGAAATACGAACTATTATCAAGAAGTTCAAAAATATGAAAGCACCAGGAGATGATGGGATTTTTTATATCCTTCTCAAAAGACTTCCCGAAAGCTCTTTAATTTTCTTGGTTAGAATTTTTAACAGATGCTTTGAATTAGCATATTTTCCCTCAAAATGGAAAAATGCCAAAGTCACTCCAATTTTAAAACCTGAAAAAATCCAGCTGAACCATCAAGTAATCGTCCAATTAGTTTACTCGCTTCTATAAGCAAACCTTTTGAAAGAATAATTCTCAATAGAATGATGACACATATCAATAAAAATTCAATTTTTGCAAATGAGCAGTTTGGATTTCGCAATGGGCATTCTACTACTAATCAGTTACCTAGAGTAACTAATATGATTCGTACTAATAAATCTGAAGGTTATTCCACTGGAGCTACTCTTTTAGACATAGAAAAAGCATTCGATAGTGTTTGGCATAAAGGTTTGATAGCTGAAATGTCCAAAATGATACATAGTTACTTGACAGACCGCACTCTTCAGGTTAACTAGTTGAATAGTAAATCTGATAGATGCCTGTTAGAGCTGGTGTACCTCAAGGAAGTATCCTGGACCCAGTCTTATATAACATTTTTACGTCTGATCTTCCTGATTTACCACCAAGATGTGAGAAATCTCTGTTTTGTGACGATACAAGCAAGCCTTCGTGTCATATGCAGTAGGCTGCAAAAAAGTCTAGATATATTTTCTTCATATTTGCAGAAATGGAAATTCTCCTAATGCATCAAAAACACAATTGATTATTTTTCCTCAAAAACCAAGAGTTTCTTTTCTCAAACCCACCAATAATCATGTTGATAAGATGAACGGTGCGATCTTAAATTGGTCTGACCAAGTTCAATACTTAGGGCTAATTTATGATAAAAATTTTACCTTCAAGGAGCACATTGAAAACATCCAAACAAAGTGCAATAAATATATAACATGTTTGTATCCTCTTACCAACAGCAATTCTAGACTTTGTCTCAAGAGTAAACTGTTAATTTACTAACAAATATTTAGACCAGCAATGTTATATACAGTCCCTATCTGGACAAGTTGTTGTACAACCAGAATGAAGATGCTTCAAAGGATTCAGAATAAACTTCTGAAAATAATATTGAAGCGTCTTCGCTGGTTTAGCATGAATAAACTACACAGGCTTACTAATGTGGAAACATTAGAAAATATGTCAAACCAAATTATCAATAAGTTCCTACAAAAATCGCTGCAATCCTCAATTACAACGATTAGCTCACTTTATAGTCAGTAAGATAGGTGTAAGAGTAGGCCAAGGTTCAATTTTAAATTCATTCAGTAGGTTTACAATTTTCCTACAATTATATTCACTCAACTACGAAAACAATTACAATTTTTTAATGAAATAAAAATTAAAATATATGTAATAGTGTTGACATGTCACCGTTTGTGGCAGAACACACAATATAAATTCTGAACAAATATTAGTAAATAATTAATTCATCACAAAACATCTCCCCCTATAAAAAAAATTCTCCATAGAAAAAAACAATCAATTTATTTCAATGGTTGTTTTCAAAATCATATAATCTCGGGGAAAGTGGTATCTGTGCCTGTGGTGAGGGTTATCACGACATAGAGCATGTGGTTTGGTCATGCCCTGTACACCGTGACGCCAGGTCTAAATTAATAGCCTCCCCTGCAGGCCGAAAGTAGGCAGCCGGCTGTTCCTGTTCGTGATGTCTGGGCGAGCCGTGACCTATCCTACATGTCCCTTATATACGTTTTCCTGAAATCCATCCACGCCCCAGTTTAATCCTTCCCTTCCGCCTACATCCAACCAAACGACAAGAACACGTTAAGACCCCGGATCCGGAAACAGCAACTAGACCCGCACGCTACTCTCAGGTCCCGAGGGAGACAACCCAATATGCCAGTCCGTAATATCTTGGCCCAGCAGCGGAACATATTCAATATGCTGCTTACCTATGGCGATGGAAAACCATCAAACAACAAATCAGTGCTTTTAATGCAAAACATTCTAGCTTTAAGTTAGATTTAGTTTCAGCTCGTAGTCGGCAGCGAGGATAAAAAATTTGCTTTTAGTTATTAAGATATTTTAGAAAGTAAGCTACCAGATATAATTGGCGCCGTTAAACATTAAATTGTATTTGTGCCGTGTCAAATAAATTATAGATGAAGAAAAAAAAATCATAAGAACTAATGAATTCATTCAGATTTCTACGCGGGAGTTAGATATTTTGTAAAGCATCTCGTAGCAAATGCGTTAATTGAACGTCAAACAATAATATGGATCAAGAAGTTTGAGAGAGAAGAAGTAATCTAAATTCAAAACTATTATGTTTTCCTTTTACTTGCAGGAGACTGAACCAATGCGGTCATCATTTGATCTATTGGGGTATGTCCCAACTTACTCTAAGTGCGTACGAACAGGTTCATAACTATTTGGCGAGTTGACGTCCTTGCTACATTGCTCATTTACCCCAGTTAGGCAACGCATTCCGTATGAATTATTACCTCCCAGCAGGTTTTTCATGTCTTTTACCGAAGATACGAAACCTGCGTTGTATTTATACTCGTCATTCGCAGAGTAAGTGTTCCGATGTTTCGCTTTTGATGCCATAAAGGCGACATTTATCATCACCAAGTTCGCCTAACTTCTTGAGATGATATTTGCTGGGACAGTACCCTGTGATTAGACCCGTGAATGTCCTCAGGTCTTTCCTATATCATGTCTGTCATGCTACAAAACGGTCTCAGAACAACAGTGGTTTGGCGCGCTCTCGTCTCCACTCTCAATACGGGTAAACAAAATTATTAGCGATACCACTTACTGTGCAAAGCACGTGCTGTTTAAATTAACCGAATCAATTCTAAAACAACATTCAAATTAACTTTTGGAATTTCGTTTAGGCGTCATCCACAAATTACGTAAGGACTTCGTTCGAAGTTCTCGACCCCCCAGCTTATTAGGATTTCGCATTACCCCCCTACCCCCATAAATGTTTTTTTTTCTTTTTAGGGGAAAATTTGTTTTCGAAGAAGAAACGTATAGCATATTTGTAGAGAAAAAAACAAGACAAATTAACCAATTCAGTTAATTTCATGTTAAAGTAAATAAATCTGAAAATAAATTAACGAAGTAAAGTACATAATCATTCAGCTAAGGTGAACTCACTGCTTTTACAGGATTTAACTGTTGCGATCTCAGCAAGAAATAATTCAACTAATTTTAATTCCTGTAAGTTTTTGTTCGTATTTTGAATTTTTCAATCTTACGTAAGATTTTCTCGAATCCCGCTCTCCCGCTTCGTAAGCATTCGTAAGAAATATGAATACCCCCCTCTCCCCCTAAACACTAACGTACCTCTTAGCAGTGAGTGACAAACATTTTTCCTTCTCGGAAAAAGTCACCATGCAAAATTCTAGTTCAATCGTGCAGCAGCCTCTTTCCCATTCTATGCAACCTTTTGTTCCATAATCTTCCGCTCTCTCATAGTCTTTTATGCTCACATTCTTTCGCCAGAATAAAGTGCTGAAACTAGGCACCTTGTTGTCCATGGGAAAACCAATGACGACCGCAATGGCTGCAATATGAGTAGGCAACAAAAAAGAATAGCGATAAAGTTTTCAAAGCCTGGAAAAGGACAGGGGGAAACGATCAACAAAGAAAATTGTTTCTCTTCGGGGTTTCAGTTGAATTTGTTTGATCAAACCAATCTAGCAACAGACTTGACTCCGGGCGGCCTTTATTTTCTCCGCACACAAAGAAATTTGGTTTCAAAAAAAGATCCATTTCGATAATACCATATCGACAATTTCTGTACATTTTTTCATCATCACTGAAACTTTGACCGCTTTGCTGCTATGAATCCGGAAGCCTCATTAAGCCGAAATTTTGCATGGGGATTTTTTTTCGAGGGGACGACGAATTTCATCTTTACTGCTGAATCGAATTCGAAGGTCAAATTTTTCCCATACAATTATTACTTATTAGTTGCTTCACTTACTCTACTTTTTACGGCAACACACGGATTATCGATCCAATGCTGGATCCAGAATACGTTGCCATGTCAGTCGGTCTTGGGCTGCTTTTCTCCAATCCCCCCTAACACCTATTGCACGGGCGTGCTCGTCGACAGCATACATCCAACGTGTGCGGGGCCTGCATCGAAGTAGCCGGCCTCTATCGGGATTTTTGCTAAATATAGTCTTCGCTGGTCATTCTTCCGGCATTCTAGCTACATGCCCAGCCCCCTGCAACCTGCCGTGTTTTATCTGCTCAACTAGAATCGCCGATTTGTACACCTGGTACACTTCATGGTTCATGCAACACTATTTTCTAGTTTTCCGCCAAGGATTGAACGCAAAATCCTACGCTCAAAAACACCAAGAGCTCGTCAATCGACCTCTTTCAACATCCATGCTTCAAAGCCGTAGAGGGCCATGGGATGGATTGGGATATTGTAGAGTGCAAGTTTAGTGCGGGTTTGCAGGTTGCGGGACCTCAGCTGGTTACGAAATCCATAAAAGGCCCTGTTTGCAGCTGCTATCCGCCTTTTTATCTCACGACTAATCTGGTTGTGACATGTCATCAATGTACCCAGGTGAATAAATTCGTCGACTACTTCAAAAGTTTCCCCATCTAACACGCACCAACATTCGTCGGACTACCACTCTTTCTACTAGCCACTTCGGTTGGCAGAGTTAAAGCCATATTCTCGCAGCTTCCCTCCTGAGAGGTCCGAAGGCTTATTCTACTGCTCTACAGTTGATACCAATGATGTCGATATTGTCCGCTAAACCTAGAAGCATGTGAGACTTTGTAATGATGGTGCCACTTCTTTGCACGCAGCCCTCAGCAGTACAGCACCCTCCAATGCGATGTTGAACAATAAGTTTGACAGACCGTCTTCCTGATTCAAACCATCTAACGTCACGAAGGAGTCCGATACCTCACCAGCTGACCTGACGCATGATGTAGAGCCTTCAAGGGTGGCACGTATCAGCCTAATCAGTTTTGTTGGGAAACCATGTTCGAGCATAATTCGCCATAACTCATTTCTCTTAACTGTATCGTACGCTGGCCTAAAGTAAAAAACAGATGGTGAGTCTGCAAGTTGAATTCTCAAAATTTATCATGAATCTGTCGCAGGGTGAACATTTGATTCGTAGTGGAGCATCTCCTCGAAAGCACATTGGTAGTCGCCTCCAGCAAAGGCATCTACGGAACTATGGAACTATGGAACACTCTCAGCATGATCCGGTGTGAAGCACGATACAGCTGTTCGCTTCCGACTTTGAAGAGTTCGGCTACAGTGCCGTCATTACAAACTGCCTTGCAGTTCTTCAGCTCTTTCACTGCTTTCTTAACCTCTTCCATGGGTGGTGGGTCGACAGCTTTGCTATAATCCTCAATCACCATCCTGCTAATTTCGACTACACTGTTTTCTTCACCATGCAACAGCACACCAAAGTAACTGTTCCAACGCGTGGCCACCTCCGTTCTATCGGTAATCAGGTTCCCCTCCCTATCGTTGCACATGACAGGGGCTGACACGGGTCGGTTTTTGATTCCATTAATCTTCTTGTAGAAGTTTCTAGCATCGTGCCTTGACAAGCAACCTTCCGTCTTCGCAAGAATACGCTCCCAATGCTGTCGTTTCATCCGACGATGGAGTATTTTTTCAGCAACTCTAGCTTCCCGGTATCTTCCTTCGCTCTGACGAGTCACAGCCGTGGCTAACACGTAAATTTTGGCGCAGTTCTTTTCATCCGTCGCTCGCTAGCACTCAGCGTCAAACCACCCGTCCAATGACTGTCGTAGATGTACCCAACACTTCTCCCGCTGTGGTACTGATTGTGCTGTGGATATGCCTCCACTGTTCATTCAGGCTACCTCCAACTTGATCCTCGATCCGCTCATCAACCTTCCGCAGGTACTCTGTAGCCACTTCTCCAGTTGATAGCCGCTGGATGTTCTACTGTATCCTCCTTGTCGTCCTGGATATGAACACGTTGGACAATCGGGCGCGAATCTTGGATACCACGAGTCAACGTTCGGTCTTCTAAACAACCTCACGTCTGTAACGTCTGAAAAGTGCCAACCATCAATCAGAATGGCCGATCTGAGAGCAGACTTCTCCATTTGGGTGCCTCCAGGTGTGCTTACGTATATTCCGGCGTGCAAAATAAGTGCTACAGATAGCCATACCTCTGGCTGCAGAGAATGGACAAGCCTGGCAGTTCGAGTATAGTCCTTACATTCCAAGTACCAAGTTTCCAATAATCGTAGCCTTTTTTTGTTCGCCTATGTACATACCGATTAGTCCGTTCCGTATTTATATCTGGACTGTTCGTAGTATTTTATCTCCAGTATGCTGCCTTACTAGGGCTGCGATACCAAGTCTCGCGACGGGGCTGCAGTCTTAGATATAGCTGGCGAGGCCCCGCGTTCTGTAATTCAGCCGCTCGCTCCGAGTCAGACGCTTCTGTACGCCGCCCCTAACATGAGGATGCAGCCGCGTACAACCCACCTTACCAGTCAGCATAGTTTCCACCGGGGTTTGGTTACTCGATCTCCGTCAATGTAACTCGTATCCCGGTCGGTACCTCGTGAAGGTTGGGATAGGAGTTGCTTGACATAGATGAATGACCACAATCAATGGGGTCTCAAGTGACACGTGCCAAGCCATTTACCAATCAATTATTATATATTATTATTATGGATTCTTAGTATTGAGGTTTGAACCCTAACTCCTCTCTCTCTTTGGCTACGCCGCTGGATCAAGGACAATATTCACATTACTGGGAAGTGGATTTCAAAAATTGGGTTTTTGACACAATCTCAAAGAATGTGTCAGCAGGATAATTCTAAGTTCAGATAACTTTTCAGCTATTTCATATGCGATATGACTCTCATCTACGCCAACGAAAAGCAATACCGGAAGATGAATTTTCTCCTTCATTGATTAAACTGAAAAACATTTCCAACGTAAGCCATATAAACTTCTTCCGTCATCCATCCACCATCGAACTTCCCAATTCCCCAACCAGCAGAAAAAACAGCGCCGCAAGATGTACGCGTGGGGTTCCCAGGTTGGAATTTCAACACCAGCGTTTTTTTCTTGTTCCGGTATCAGCACAACTTTCGTCTCTGGATCGAGACAAAATTGACAAAATAATAATTTTAATTTTTTCGTCATTATTTCACCAGAATCTGTATGCTAGAACCATTTCGAAGATGACAAAAACCTTACACACACAATAACCGTTAGAATTCGGACGGTTATCATCCGTTTATTTACCTTTGCAGTCAGTTGCAGTAGGGGTGTTTATAATGGGACAAGCATCGAATGTATTTTCCCAAAATGTATTAATTAAAATTCATTTTTTTAAATTTTTATATTCAATTTGACAAACAGACAGACAGACAGGTAGGTCGAGCTGGAGAAGACCAGTCGATTTGGATTCCTTGATCAGTCTGATCGCTTATTGAAAGAAATTTCTCGTTTATAGGCGTTTGAATTTTGCCGAATTCTTAATTCTACATATTGGTATACATTTCTCAGGAGGAGATAGAACATTTGGCTCGACGAGTTGGGAACTCACGAAATAGAAATGTCTTCAAAAAATCTTCGAAAAATCTTCACAAAATTAAAAAAAAATATCTTCCAAATGAAAACATGTCTTCACATCTGGCATCACTGTTATATACATAGTCCGTTTCGATTTATGTGTATTGAAATTTTATTACATATCGCGCCGTCGTAATCGTAGAATCTGACCATCCCTGGGTTTACCGTCTAATTGATAAGAATATGATCTATATATTCGGTTCTGTCGACCCGCAGCAGATTACATCGGCAGTGATCGCCGCGGGGAACGGACGTTTGGAATAGTCATCAGAATTAAGAAAAGTGCAAGTGCAAGTACAACCAGAAAAAAAAACACTTAGTATGCGGTTATTACAAATTTTGCTGTGCTGCGGCTTACTCGCGACGCTTTGCGAATGCCAAGGGTTAGTGATTGTGCTCCTTTATCGCATAAAAAAACGTGAAACGCATTGCAGGGAAATCCCCGGAACATGAAAACAAGCATGTAGAACTTTGTAAATGATATATTTATTGAAATAAAATAAGGATATTAAGTGAGAAATTTTTATACACTCATGGTTGCTGGTTTAATTTAATCATGCTGAAAATTTGCGAGATTTATGTGAAATAAAAGTGAACTCGGTCAAGACGTTTCACGTCTATCAGTTTAGGCTAGTGTCACATGTACATACATAATGATTGGTTTGTTTTGTATTATTCGTCACAACATATGTACAAAATCTATTCTATGCTATGAAGAAAAGCAGTGATGTTGGTAATTATTGTGAATTATGGTTTTCGGATTGACCGATTCTTCGAACTATTAGCAGGCAGACAAATTATGCAACCAACTGGGTGGCGCACCGGTCTATTACTTGTTCACTATTTGTTGAACTGTAAAATGACAATTTTCGAAAGGATGCCACGAAAGATTCTATTTGAAACTTTCTTAGATTCACATGAACGCGCTGAGCCATGGTATTATGGTTTGTTGAATTTTTGCCCAGAGAGGAGCATAATCTAAGCCCACGGGGTTCTCTGAAATTCGAAGAATCTGGTTCGGATATTAACAAAACGCACATTGACATTATGTATTTTAGTTGGAAAGCCAACGTTCCGGACCGTTCATCAGTTCGAAGAATTCGCTCAGCGAAAATGATAAGAGAAAGTTATTAAGAGTGAATAAGTTCAACGAAAGGTTGGTTCAGATGGTTAGATTTGCTATCATAGCAAGGGGGCATACACGGAGCTGTCTAGCAGCAAGGTGGTCATGAGTTCATACTTACTTTACTTTGTTGGCTAACGGACCGTTCACCGGTCTAGGACCGAACGAATTAGAGATGTCCAACTTCTTCTGTCTTGGGCAGCCGTTCTCCAGTCTCCTCGTACACCAGTAGATCGTGCATCTTCTTCCACCGCGCACATCCACCGCGTGTGAGGCCTACCACGGAGCCGACGGCCTCTTCCTGGTGCTCTACTGAAGATAGTTTTGGCGGCTCTCTCGTCAGGTATTCTGGCTACATGTCCAGCCCACTGAAGCCTGCCCCGCTGTATTACCTTCACTATATCAGCATGTTTGTATACCTGGTACAACTCGTGATTCATGCGTCTGCGCCACACTCCATCTTCTAGTTTACCGCCAAGTACGCTTTTACCGCGCGAACTTTACGCTCAAAAACTCTGAACACTCGTCGATCAGCTTCTATCTGCGTTCATGCTTCATGTCCGTTAAGGGCCACCGGGAGTATCAGCGTCATATACAGCGCTAGTTGTGTGCGAGTTTGCAAATTACGGGACCTTAGCTGGTTACGTAGTCCGTAGAAGTTCGCAGCTGCAACTCGTCGTTTCACTTCACGGCTCATATCGTTATCACATGTTACAAGTGTACCAAGATAAACGAGTTCGTCAACCACTTCAAATCGTTCCCCATCTATCTCCACCTCAGCACCAACACCACGGGGACTTCCACGCTCTCTGCCAGCTACCATGTACTTCGTTTTGGCAGAGTTAATGACAAGCCCCAATCTCGCTGCTTCTCTTTTAAAAGATACGAAGGCCTCCTCCACGGCCTTACGGTTGATACCGATGATATCGATGTCGTCCGCAAAACCAAGAAGCATGTGAGATTTCGTGATGATCGTACCGTTTCCTTCGACGTTTGCTCTTCGTACTGCACCCTCAAGAGCGATGTTAAACAGTAAGTTGGAGAGCGCATCCCCATGCTTCAGTCCATCCAACGTTACGAATGCGGCTGATGTTTCGCCAGCTATCCGCACGCACGATTTTGATCCCTCCAGCGTCATACGACTCAGCTTAATTAGTTTCGTAGGGAAACCGTGTTCCAGCATGATCTGCCACAACTCGTTTCTTTTCACTGAGTCGTATGCCGCCCTGAAGTCAACAAACAGATGGTGAGTCGGTAAGTTGTACTCCCGGAACTTATCGAGGATCTGTCGCAGGGTGAAGATTTGATCCGTCGTGGAACGCCCCTGCCGAAAACCAGCCTGGTATTCGCCAACAAAGGATTCCGTAACGGTCTCAATCTGAAGAACAGGACACGGGAGAGCACTCTATATGCGGAGTTGAGCAACGTTATGCCTCGATAGTTGCCACAATCCAATCGATGGCCCTTCTTATAGATAGGGCATATGAGGCCTTCCAACCAGTCGTTCGGCATTTGCCCAGCAAACCAGAAGTCGTATAAGGATGTTAATTCTAAGTCGCTCAAATGTGCGTGACAAGTTTGAAATTACAAAAGATGCAAGATTAAATTTGTTTATATCGTATAAAATTTAGATCGCATAGAATGAAATAGTAGGTTATATATGAAGCAATTTAACGTGTCACATAAAATTGTAGAAAGCGTCATTCCTCTAAGTCGTATAAAATGCAATTTAAAGTTTCAAATAAGGCCATTTAAGATAGCCTGCGAAGTTATACAAAATCATAACCAATTTCTTTCCACAATGTACGTATATGGCCTCCAGATTTGTACACATAGGCGCATTTCATGCATCTTATATGGACATTTTTTACCCAATAAGGGTTCACTTAACAGAGTTGATAGCGAGTTATATGAACCAATTTGTTTGTTGGGTGTTCATCCGCCCAGATCCTTTGTATTATCTGGTGGATCGCATAGTGCAGCCGCTCGCTTCCCGCTTTTAGAAGTTCGGCCGGGATACCGTCCTTCCCAGCGGCCTTGCCGTTTTTCAGCTCACTAATCACCGTTTTCACTTCCTCCTGTGTTGGTGGCTCCACAGCTTGTTCGTCACTCATAATCGTCATCCTGTTCCTGCTCTGCTCATCCAACTCCTCACCGTTCAATAGCGCCTGAAAATGCTCCTTCCACCTGGCTGCAACCGTCGCTCAGTGGCGATAAATGCGACAAAAACTTGGTATTTACATAATTTTGGTGCGCTGAACACGAATTTGGCATCCATTTTTTATTTGGGGCCGTCCATAAAGCACAAAATGCAATTTTTAATATATTTTTTGGCACTTTTTTCTTTTTTATAGAATTATATGATCTTTGACCACAAATAGTGCCACCGGGCGTTCTCCCCATTGAAAAAAAAAACGTAATTTATGGACGACCCCTCGAACTAAACAAATTTTACCTAAATATATATATATATTTTTAATAAACTAAAACAACATAAGTAATACAAACTAATTACAAATTGAAAAAATCATCATCAGCATCATCATCTTTCGCTGTGATCGCTTAAATCTCGTTTTTTTGTACTTATAAGCAGGAAAAATGTCTTTCGCTGCAATTTTCACTTCTAGTAATTTTCGATGTTTCATTGTTTCATATATATGTTATCTTCCTAATCCGGTTTCTATGGTTGAAAGAAGACATTTAAACACTTGTATGATACCATGAATTGACAACTTACATTGAATTAGGTGGTGCTGCTGGAGTTGAAGGCTCCATAATAAAATTTACCGAATTTATTAATTTGAAAACCAAGACACTGGAATGACACAACGTTCTAAATGAATACGAAAAGATGCGAAGGGCGACGACTGTTCTTTGTTTTTTTCTCATAAAGCAAAATGTGTGCTTTACTTTTGTATGCAAACGAGTGCGAAGCAAAAGCAATCTTCAAACGGGCTATTGTTAGCCGGAGTATGATGGTATGAATTTGCTGCTAGTATTTGACACTTCAATCAGTTTAGCGAATTTCATGATCATAAATCGAAAAGGGCTGAATGTTTTTAGTATTGTTTTAAATTTGCAGAAAGTGATAAAGTTCGACATAATTAAAATTTCATAAAGATTTGTTTACTGTTTTCTTGTTTAACACTTATTTTATAACTTTTCATTGATAAATTTTGTGATTTTTGCCCAAATTTATATTTTATCCTTACGGATTGAGTACGATATCATAAATTTTCATTAGTGGGGTATAATGGTTATGATTAAAATTAATCCTGGATGAAATATCAACTTCAAAAATAAAAACTAAAAAAATCTGCTTTCGCTTTCTTCACTAAAGAGACAGTTTGCACAGTTTTGCGCTACAGCGGACAGTATGCATTTGAAAGCTTACGTTTTTACCTAAATTTTAAATGTAGTCACAACCGTGGCAAACTGCGGCAACTAAACTTTTAAGCTACTTTTCTACAAAAAATCACGGTTTTTCAAATTTTTTTCAGTGTCAGGCCTACTATGACCAAATTTTACAATATCTAATGAAAAGGGTTTGTTTTGCACAATATTTACAACAATTTTTCCTTTGACGTCAAAAAAAATCCAAGCTATCATTGAAGCTACAGAGCGTTTCAAAGTAATGTACTTTTTTTCGGAAAAAAGACAAAAAACGTCAGTTCGCCAAGCTTTGAAAAGTCATAAAAAATTCAGATTACATGATATTGCGGCCAAGTTTTGTATTTAGACACTTGAATGTTATAGCAATAAAGGAAAAATATTATGAAACAGCTAACGAAAAAAAATTTTTTGGCTGATGGCCAGCGATTCCCCACTGTGAAATTCCTGCTTCTGACTCTGTTGACAGTTCTATAGAATCTCCGCATGTCGTTTTGAGCATAGCTGTCCTCTGCGCTGGCGAGCACCTGCTTCTCGTACTCGCGCTTCTTCCGACGGTGGGTTCTATTTTCGGCAGCTCTTGCCACCCTGTATCCCTCTCTCTGTTCTGACGCGTAGCCGTAGTGAGCATGCGGCTATTGGTTCTTCTCGTCTGTCGCTCTCTGGCATTCGGCATCGAACCAGCCATTTGGCTGTCTTCCACGCGTCGTACCTACCACCTCTCTCGCAGTCGTTTCGATGGCGCCGTGGATACTGCTCCACAGCCCATTTATGTCTTCCACTCCTTCCTCCTGCTGTTCTGCGATCCGTTGATCCAGCTCTCTGGCGTATTCTGCTGCCACGCCATCACCTTTCAAATGCTGAATGTTGAAACGCGTCGTCCTCTCTGTGTGAGATTTCAGCACGTTCGACAACCGTGCGCGGATCTTACACACGACGAGATAATAGTCAGAGTCAATGTTTGGTCCCCGAAAAGACCTAACATCAGTAACATCCGAAAAGTGCCGACCGTCAATCAGTACGTGATCGATCTGGGAGCAGGCTTCTCCATGGATGCCTCCAGGTGTGCTTCCGAATATTCAAACGTGGAAAATAGGAGCTACATATGGCCATTCTTCTGGCCGCGGCAAAGTTTATCAGCCTCAGGCCGTTTTCATTGGTTGACAAGTGGAGGCTATGCCTTCCAATGACCGGACGGAAGAATTCCTCCCTCCCAACCTGTGCGTTTGCGTCTCCGATGACGACTTTTACGTCGTGTTTTGGGCACTCGTCATAGATTTGCTCAAGCTTGTCATAGAACTCATTTTTGACTTCATCGGATTTGTCGTTTGTCGGTGCGTAGGTGTTGATTAAACTGTAGTTGAAGAATTTGCCCTTAATCTTCAACACGCATATACGGTCATCTACGGGCCTCCACCGGATGACTTTTGTACAGCCGAAATTCATTGGTTGGAACACAACTGCCACCCAACTAGCGAATCGTGTTCGTTAGTTGGATGAACAACTGGGCAAATTTTCCAAAGGGGAGCGCCGATTTTTTGTTTTCGAACAACATCCAACGAGCGAATCATCACTTGAACTTGTACTTGAAAGAAGTGCGTGCAATAGGGTCCACTGCACGGAATTCCCTTTCTCCAGAATTTGGCCACCGAATCTCCTGAATCGCTGCGATTTCGACTCCCTGTCGCTGTAGTTCTCGAGCAAGCAAGCCAGCCCGCGCCGGTTCATTGAGAGATCGGACGTTTCAAGTACCCAATTTCCAATGGTTTACCTTAATCTTTTTCCGTGTTCGTAGCCTTGGTCTTTGCCGATTGATCCGTTCCGTATTTCTAAGTTGTTCGTGGTTGAAGAAAGGTTTCGGTATGCTACCTTACCATGGTCGCGATACCTACATCCTGCTCATGGGGCTGCCATCTTAGGTGTAGCTGGCGGGATACAGCATTCCATAATTCAGCCGCCCGCTCCGGGTCAGACGCTGTTGTACGCCGCCCCTATGGGGATACAGCCGCGTACGACCCCCTTCCCAGTCAGCATACGACCATAGTTTCCACCGGGGGTTGGTTACCCGATCTCCGCTAAGGTTACTCGTATTTATACGTTCATTGGAATGCTTGATCAAAAATATACAATTCATTCTTTGACAACAAAACGATTGGATAAATAACTCAAGCGCTAAACCTTAGCCTACCTACACGTTCCCCCTTGCCGAATGTTTTATAAAAAAATACGTTTGTCGTGCAACACTATTCGGTTGTTTTCTTCGGGCCCGGAGGGAATCTATAAGCTTGGACCTAACATCACAGAATTCAGCACACGACCAAACAACATGCTCGATGTTATGGTAGCCATCGCCACAAACGCAGTGATTACTGTCTACAAGCCCAATACGAAAGAGGTGCTTGTTTAACGTGTAGTGATTGGACATAAGTCTGGACATCACGCGAATGAAGTCCCGACTTACATCCAACCCCTTGAACCATGCTTTCGTCGATACCTTAGGAAAAATGGAATGTAGCCACCGTCCCAGTCCATCTGAGTTCCATGATGATTGCCAACTGTTACTCGTATTTCGGTCGGCACCACGTGGAGGTTGGGATAGGAGTTGCTGGACAGAGGTGAATGGCCGCATTAGGGTCTCAAGTTACACGTGTCCAGCCATTTTCAACCAGGTCATGAGTTCATATGTTAGAAAAAAAACAGACCTTAGATTTCTCATCTAACTTTCCTTCATGAGTCATGAGTTCATATGTTAGAAAAGACCGTAGATTTCTCATATAACGTTTCTTCACACCAAACTATACATGACTTGACAAAGTAAGCTCTTTTGATAACAGTAGTCAACAAATGCCAAATTCATAAGAATGGTTTAAAAGCTAAAAACTTTCCTTTTTTATAGTTTGATCTGCAGGGCAAAACCTGTGCTCACTAGTGTAATCAAACTGGTAAGAGAAAAACGAGATGTGGCTCGGTATAGTAGAGCAGTTAACGAAAAAGTAGGGATAAAAGTATACACTCAAGCACGGATAAATAGTGAGCATGCCACTTGCTGTTTATAGCGGTAATGCTCATAAAGATACAGTGGAGCGATTAAAAAAAAAACATTGTTTTCGAACGTTTTGGATCTTGTTGAAACTTGACACAGGTGTACAGGAGCCATTTTGTGCTGCTAGTATTTTTTAAATGATGGTTAATTTAAAAAAAAAAGGTTTTTGTTGAAATGATATTGAAGATTTAACAATATTTTTTATAGCTAGAACGATTTAATATTAACTTTGTCTTTCCGGAAAAATACAATTAAACTACGCATTGTTAGTTTCTGAACTGTAAATTATTACTTTCCCGTTGATAGCATTTTATCAATTTTCAGATTATCCGTTATCGGTCCGAAATTTATACGACCGAACAGTGTATATAACATAGCGTTTAGTAATGCACTGTCGACTAATATCCAGTTGAGATTAGAATTGGAAGGCTCCAGCGAAGATATTACCGTATTCAATGCAACGAATCAAATAAAACTTGAACGGAAAACCGGAAGATATGTGGGATTTCAGGTTGGTGTTTTTTTTACGTTTCAATTCTATTGCAGTACAAAGGCATAACTACTTTATTTCGCAGGTTGGTGCCATTCCAGATGGTATATATAGATTATCGATACAAAGTCTTCAGCCTAGTTTTGGTTTTAGTGAAAGTATTGAGTTACTGTATGATGGAAAAACCTCGTCCCTATTCATTCAAACCGATAAGCCGGTCTACAAACCGGGAGATGTTCTTAGGTTTAGGGTAATTGCGATAGATGCCGATACGCGGCCAGTAACCGATTACAAAACTGTGGATATTGAGCTCACTGACAAGGATGAGAATTCAATTAGACACTGGAAGTATGCTAGACTGAACAATGGAATCTTTGAGTCAGCCGTACAGTTGGCATCTTCTCCGGTTTTAGGAAATTGGAATTTAGCTGTGAGAGCTGCAAATATGGTAAGCTTCACAATAAATTAAACAATTTTATAATACCCTTTAAAGTGAGTTTTTTTTTATGTCAGACTGTGGTGAAACAGATAGAAGTGCGAGAGTATGTATTACCGAAATTTTTTGTTAAGGCATATCCTTCAGAAATTTTGCTGATTGAGAATAAAAAAGTTAGCGTGACCGTAGAAGCTAAATATACGTTTGGTGATCCTGTCGACGGAACAGCTCGGGTCGATTTATACTTTGAAGGAGACGAAATGTTAAAACCTGATATGTCCATAACGCAACATATTTCCGGAGTGACCACAGTAAGTTTTGCTCTTGGTAATGCGCTGGAAGTTGAAATGGATGCGGTTCAAAAGAATGTTTATCTTAAGGTTGAAGTGAAGGAGACATTCACAAGTAACTACTTTTGCGGATTTGTCACTTCCTGATCGGTTAGCGAGCTTTGTTTCATTGCAGATCGCACGGTGAGCATCGTGGAAGAAATTCCGGTATATGAATATCCATATAGATTTTCACTGATAAAATCTCTGCCAAGATTCCGACCTGGCCTGCCTTTTTCCTTGGATTTATCTATAACAGATCATAATGGTGAACATGCGCCCGAAGAAACTAACGCCGAAATACAAATTAACTATGAGGGAGAAGGATTAGAGAACGAAGTTTCAACACAGGGTACTATCCACAAAGGTCTAGTTTCATTTGTTATAGAACCGCCGGAGAGTGCTGATAGGGTAGAAATCAAGGTAAGCAATCTAGCATTTACAATAAGGCGCCAATATAAATCATAATGCTTTTATGATGATTTGATTTTTACAGGTGAAGTACCACACCAATAATTATGTGTTAGTCGATTCCATTGACGGTGCTCAATCAAAAAGTAGACAATACTTGCAGATTGCGTTGAAAGCTAAACAGAAGTAAGTTTTTGATTCAAGATTAAATGATATAAATACTTTGTTCGGTAACTGAATTTAATTACCGAGAGGAGTCAATGCTCATTCTTTTTTTTTGTTTTGTTTATTTAAGAATTCGTGCTAATACTTTGGCTACTTTTGAAATCAGCTGCACGGAAAGCTTGAGCTATTTTTCTTACACGGTTATATCAAGAGGCAACGTGGTCGTTTCTGGACATGAACTAGTTCGAAATAGGAAAAGAACTGATTTTAGACTTAAATTGACTTCTCAGATGGCACCTAAGGCGCGCATTATTGTTTCCTATATGAAAAAATTCTTGATTTACGACGATCTTGAGTTGAACTTCGAAACGTTCAATAATGATGTTTGTATTTCCAATCTTCGATCAGCTGGTAGTTAATTTTTTTTAATGAATTTCTCCGATTTTAGTTTTCATTCACCCTGGATACTGAACAGTATATACCCGGTCAAAATTTCTACGTGGATGTCAAAGGCGCTAAAGATTCTTACATTGCTTTTGCAGCGATTGATCAAAGTGCACTCCTGTTGGGGCGTTCTGGACACGATATTACCGAAAAGGATGTACTAAATGAATTAGCTCTATATGGTAGTACGGAACCCAATGAATTCGATCCATTCAATGTAAGTCATATAAGTGTACAGAATCTTCAAAGTTAATTTTTTTTCAATTTTCAGACGATGGGATTGTTTTTAAGAACTACTGCTGAGCTAGATATCCGTATGTATGACTATAAATGTAAAATACACTCAAATCAAAAGTTGTTTTCCTGTAGCTTATCCTAGAAATCAATTTAATCGTATCAGTGGAACTGCTATAATAAGGAAACATGTTCAGAAAGCCATACACATTAGAACAGAATTTCCGGAAGCTTGGCTTTGGAAGAATTACACCATGGACGGCAGGCACGATAGGTTTAGTTTCAACGATACTGTTCCTGATACCATAACTTCGTGGACAGTTTCGGGATTTGCGCTCAGTCCAACACTAGGATTAGGGATCATCAAACAACCACAAACGTTCGTGGTTAAACAGCCGTTTTATATTGTCCTGAACTTGCCTTACTCCATTAAGCGCGACGAAGTGACCTTGATTCAGGTGACAATTTTCAACTTTTTAGGAAACTCGCTTACCACAGATGTGACGCTGTTCAACAAGAACGAGGAAATCGAGTTTGTCGAAAAAGCTTCTAATGACAGTATGTTTTGGAATCACTTGCAACAGTGGCCTGAATTTTTCCTAATCTCTATCATTTCAGCGACCAGTCGATCTAAAGCTGTACTAGTGCCGACCTCAACGGGAAAGCCCATTTCGTTTATGATAAAAGCTAAAAAGCTTGGCGAAATAGCAATCAAAGTTGAGGCAATAAATTTACTAGCTTCCGATGCAGCCGAGCACATGTTGCGAGTAACCCCGGAAAGTAGGCGTTACGAAAAAAATGAGGCCAGATTTATCGAACGGGACGATCGTGGTTTAAGCAATTTTCCCATTTCGATCAATATTCCGAAAGATATCGATGAGGGTTCGGCTAAAATTAAATTCACATTAGATGGTAATGAAAGGTTCAGTAAGTAGGTAGTACACTGGTTTTTATTGTTCTCGTACGAGTTTTTGCCATGCATGCGAGCGAATAATCGAAGAGTGTACTACCTGCGTCATTATACATGATAACTGTTAATGATAACCAGATATAACTTTTGTTAATTTTCCAGCTGATTTGTTCGGTACTACTATCAGTAATTTGGAGTCACTGATTCGACAACCATCCGGATGCGGCGAACAAAACATGGTGAATTTCGTCCCAAATATTGTTGTTTTAGATTATCTCTCTGAAACTGGCAAAGTAGCGGAAGAAGTTCGCACTAAAGCGATAAATTTCTTACAAAGCGGATATCAAAATCAATTGAAGTACAAAAGAGCGGATGGTTCCTTCAGTGTTTGGGGAGGTTCTGATTCTAAAGGTAGTACCTTCCTCACTGCGTTCGTAGCAAAGTCATTCAAAATTGCTGACAAATACATGGCAGTGGACAAAAAAATAGTTGAAGATGCATTCCATTGGCTGGCAGGTATTCAAACTCCGGAAGGCAGATTTGATGAGGTTGGTCGCGTCATACACGCAGACATGCAGGGAGGGCTGCGCTCGACCAACTATGCTCTTACAGCTTATGTCTTGATTGCTTTTTTGGAAAATCAGGATATTGCCAATACGCACCAACGAGTTGTTTCAAATTCGATAAGGTATTTGGAAAGCAATTTGTACAGCATAACCGATGCATATGATCTAGCATTGGTATCGTACGCACTGACGCTTGGCAATAGCCCCAAACGAAAGAACGCTTTGGATAAACTATTGGAAATCTCCATTTTCGACAAGGACTTTGTTGAACGGTATTGGAATCGACATCCGGTTAAAGTTGAAATTGCTGGATATGCATTGCTAACATTTGTGGCTAATAAAAATTATCCTGATGGTGCTTCTATTATGCGATGGTTGAATAGAAACCGCTTTGCGCTTGGTGGTTATCCGGGGACCCAAGATACGTTCGTTGGATTAAAGGCGCTTACCAAATTTGCAGCAAAAACATCAGCCCACAGGAACGACTATCGAGTAAAGATACATCATCCACCCAATAAATTCCATACTTTCGACATCGATAAGAAAAAATCCATGGTAATTCAAGAATTGGACTTACCGAACTATATTCGCAATTTAGATGTTAAAATTGAGGGTATCGGAAATGGGTTTTTCCAAGTGGCGTATGAGTATTATCAAAATATTCAACAAACGAAACCAAGTTTCAAACTGGATGTGGAAATGCTAAATACAACGACGTATCACGTGCAACATCTGCAAATATGTGTTAAATATGTCCCAAAAGAAGCTTATGTGAACTCAAATATGGCCTTAGTGGAAGTATTTTTCCCTAGTGGGCTGGTTGCGGAGGAGGATGCTGTGGAAGATTTGTCTGGAGAAATCCGAGTGTGTCAAAATACTTAAATATTTGTCATGGTAAACTTATTAAATATTGCAAAACTTTTCAGAAAACTGAACTTCGATTTGCTGCTACCTCTATTGTAATATACTACGATTATTTGGGACCAGAAACCAATTGCTTCAAAGTGACGTCATATAGAAAATACAAAGTTGCAATGCATCGGCCAGCGTATGTTGTTGTGTATGATTATTACGATCAAGGTAATTTTTACCCATACATTCGTACCGCAAGATATTCGTAACAAGTGCTACATGTTTTCTTGCAGATCGTTTCGCTATTCAATTATACGAAGGAAAAGTGATGCAGCTCTGCGATATTTGTGAGGATGAAGACTGCCTTACCTTGTCTTGCTGATAAAAATGTTAAACACAGTCGAACAAAATATGACAGTTTCCGTTAGGATTCATTTCGAAAGTTGTACATATCTTTAACAAGAGTTCAAACATACATATTAAGCTGAAATAATCAAAAATATCTTGAGATTTCATTGACTTTGATCATATCCTATGGCCGATTCGTCGTGTATTTGTAGACTTTAAACACATCGCAAGGGATCAATGAATTTGAAACCTTAAAATAGTACGATACCACATTTAAATTATGTTGAGCCCACATATATCGATCAAAGCTGGTATAGTTTAAAATAGTCTTTGAATTTTTTTTCTTTCCATAACTTTTGAACCACATATCAAATTGTTATGAAGTTTGTTATTTGTATGTTTGAGAGATGACTCGTTCGTATGACACTAGTAATGTTCAAATAAGTCGTGTAATCTTTGAGATAATAGAATTTCGTTGTTTTATTAACAATTTAATACCTAACGGTTGCTTAGTTCGATTATAATCAAATGAAATGGCAGCCAAACTTTGAAACCACGTGTTCAATCATAATTCATCAGTTAACCCTTAACTAGCCTGTTCATCTGATTGAACAATTGATCTAATCGGTTGTGTACTTTCTGAGATAATGAAGTTTCGTGATTTTCCCAATTCAGTACATTACAGACGAAGTTACAGTTCGATTACAGTAAAATTCAATAGGGTGTTATGAGTCAGCTAGACCTTTCATTTGACACTAATTTCGTGAAAATCGGTTCAGCCATCTCTGAGAAAAGTGAGTGAAAATAAAAATCTGCACACACACACACACATACACACAGAGAAAATGCTCAGCTCGTCGAATTTAGTCGCGTGATATATGCCATTCGGCCCTTTGGGCACTTATATACTTTCTGTTTTGCAAGTGACGATTTTCAATATTTTAGCAGTTTTAGAAAGAAGACAAATAGAGCTTTCAAAATATGTCAAAATAAGTTCAAAATAAGTTATTTGAGTTTATATCTAATTTTTTAGACTTTTTCACGCAATTTTTCAATTTTATTTTAAATTTGCCGTCTATTTTTGTAAGAAACATACCACGAATACACTATAATTTTGAAAGTATATTCAATTCCGAATCGAATGAAAGTAGTTTTGTGGAAATTGGCTGATATTTGGCTAAGATATATATTTAAAAAAAAACCAGAATTTTCGGCTTCTGTCGCACAATTATTTCACGGTGCTACAAATGATGAAAAAATGCAAAAACTTTTGATGTGACTTAGTGTGAGATGTAGCTTTAGTCAACTGTTACTTGCGCGTTTACTTGAAGTTTTTCAAATACCCCGGAAATTATAAGTTATGTTCAAACCCTGTTTTAGTCCACATTTTTATTTTTAATACGGTTATTTTTCAACCGATTTTTTATATTTTGGCTGTTTTGTAAAGGCGAAAAATAGAGCATTTGAAATATATAAACATGTCTAAAAAGTTTACCTATATGTGATGAATAGTTTAAAAATAAATAAGATAGTTTATGTTATTTTCAAATTTTTAAATTTATTCGCAATTTTTCACACATTTTTGTAATGATGGAGCTCTAAGATTTGGAATTTTCTTTTTATTACCAAACAAAAACAATAGGTGTTGTTAATGAAAATCTGCCAAAATTTGGCTGAGAAATGATTTGATGAAACCCAAGTATATGGTGGAAAACATCATATGACTTGATGTTGCCAAATTATAACAGATTTTCATAAAAAAACACTTATTGTTTTAGTTTTGCACTAAATGTACTTTTCAAATTCTACAGTAAATAAAGTTCGTTCATTACAAAAATGCGTGAAAAATTGTTAATAAATTTAAAAATTTTTGAAAATAACATAAACTATCTTATTTATTTTTAAACTATTCATCACATATAGGTGAATTTTGAAAAAAAAAAAATCATCTTTTTTTTATTTAATATAAATCATCTTATTTTATTGTAAACTATTTATCACATATGAGTTAACTCTTTAGACGTATTTATATGTTTCAAGAGTTCTATTGTTCGCCTTTCCAAAACAGCCAAAATCTAAAAAATCGATTGAAAAATAACCGAATTAAAAACAAAAATGTGAGCTAAGGTAAAAAAACTGGGCTTTGACCATAACTAATAATTTTTAGGGTATTTGAAAAACTTCAAGTAAACGCGCAAGTAACATTTGACTAAAGCTACAGCCCACACTAAGTCACATTAAAAGTTCTTACATTTTTTCGTCATTTGTAGCTCCGTGAAATAATTGTGCGATAGAAGCCAAAAATTCTGGTTTTCCTAAAAAATATATAACTTAGCCAAATATCAACCGATTTTCACAAAACTACTTTCATTTGATTCGGAATTGAATATACTTTCAAAATTATGGTGTATTTGTGGTATGTTTCTTACAAAAATAGACAGCAAATTTAAAATTAAATTGAAAAATTGCGTGAAAAAGTCTAGAAAATTAACTTTAAACTCAAATAACTCAACATGTTTCATTGATATTAGTTAAAACCTGTATATATTTTGAAAGTTCTATTTGTCTTCTTTCTAAAACTGCTTAAATATTGAAAATCGGTTGATAAATGACTGAGTTAAAAAATATTATATGCGCTGAGAATCAAAAAACCGTATTTTGACCATAACTTCAGATTTTGGGGGTGTTTGGAAAATTTCTAGTATGAGCGAATGTTATACTCAACAAGACCTACAACCACAAGCTATAGGTGAAGAAAAAAAAAGACCTACAACCTACACTAAGTCACTTTAGAATTATACAATATGTGCTTAAGAAATGGCGAAATAAAAGAAATGACTCCTAATTTCCAACAATTTAATCATGAGTGATACCGGGAGCGTTCAAATAATACGATACCACATTTAAATCATGATGAGGCCATATGAGCCGTTGAGAGCAAAAGTGGAACATGTGCCATTAAGTAGTTTTTTCAGGAGACGCGATAAACGAAAACACTCAAATAGTAAATTATTATGCTGGAAAGGTTTCAAAAGACGGTACATGAAAGCATAACGAGTTCTGGTTTAGAAACCTACACAAACTTCAATGGAAAAACATGTACCATTTTTGTTCTATGGGAAAAATAATGACAACTAGAAAACGTTGAGATCAAAAGTGGTACATGTCCAGTGTGAGCATGAAGGATACATTATAGCTTTCTAATCTTAGGACATAGAACATTCATGTCTTCAGCAGACTTGTCCAAGTTATTAAGTACTATAGAACGATGATCTGTTTGTCAAGAAATACTTTCTCTTCGTGGCGCTAGTTTATATGTATTTGGTAACAGCATACGAGTTGTTACTGATATAGGTAAAATGCTTTCTGTTACAAGATAGTCACGGGTACACTAGCGCCATGTAGTGAGAAAATTCCAAAGCAGACAAATCTTCATCTGAAAGTATGCAGTCACTTGACCAACTTTGCTGAAGACATGATTGTTTTATATCCTAAGATCATCGACTTACGATTCATCTAACATGCACAGACTGGACATGTACCACTTTTGCTCTCAACGAAACGGTGATAATGGTAATTACATGAAATGAAAATAAAATTTGTAACGGCCTAATTTCGTGGAAATCGGTTCAACCATCTGTGAGAAAAGTGAGTGAGTTTATGTAGCCTTCGGAAAATGTTTCTCTTCATAGCTGGATTTCACATTTTCAAACATAACAGGCAAAGTAATAATCCGTTTGCAAAAAAAAAAATAAATAGGGTCTTATGGGGGAACAAGACCTTCCATATGACACTGATTTTATGAAAATCGGTCCAGCCCTCTCTGAGAAACATGAGTGAGATTAAATGGTCTCCAGATCACGTTTCTTTCCATAACATCTGAAACACAAGTTCAATCTTTATAAAATTCAAAAGTTAAGGGTATTTCAGGTAGCCCGTTCATTTGAAACCAATTTTGTTCAAATCGGTTGTGTAGTTTTTGGGATAATGATGTTTCATGATTTTTACATTTTGATAGATAACCTCTAAACTAAAAATCCGATTACAATAAAATTGAATAGGGTCTTATGGGACACCAAGACCTTTCATTTGCAATTAATTTCATTGAAATCGGTCCAGCCATCTCTAAGAAAATCGAGTGAGATTGGGAGAGCGTTACACACACACATACACATACACACACACACACACACACACACACACACACACACACACACACACACACACACACACACACAGAAAATGCTCAGCTCGTCGAACTGAGTCGAGTGATATACGACATTCGGCCCTTTTGAGCCCTCTTATACCTTTAGTTTTTGCAGTGATTGCTATACCTTTCTAGGAGAAAGGCAAAACACGTACGTACATTACTGTCAAACTCTTCGAGAATGGAAATACCTGCAAAATAAAATCTGGTTCCGGACGAGAATGCACTTTGCGAGAGAGCAAAGTTCGAGCGAAATTGAGAGCGGAAACGGATGGTCGGTCGGCGAAATCATTTCGTGAGCTGGGCAATAAATATCAGGTTGTTCCAAAAACAGTGGAAAAGTATCTGCATGAAAGGGGTATAAAACTTAGAATCTAAGTTGGCCAGACCTTGCAGTGTCACACTATGCTAATTCAACTTTAGCGGATGTGCGGCAAGGCAAAATCGAATTTATTCCGAAAGAATGCAATGCTCAAAATGTTGGCACATTTGCAGTCTATTGAAACTTTCTGAGCAAATTTGAAGCGAAGGGTCTACAATAAAGGTTACAGAGCAAAGAACGTCGATTGTTTGATCGAAAAATCAAGAAGGAGCTCAAAACATTTGAAACATCCGGAGTTCAGGAAGCTATGAGGCAAGTACCCCAGAGGATAAGGAAATAAGCGCAATGTGGAGCTGAGTTTTTCTCATGAGGTTTGTTAATGAGTTATAACATTACTTAATAAATAAACAAGCTTAAAAAAATAAGTTGCGCTAGAATTTTTTTGGAATTGAAAGTTTGTTCGGATTTTTTTCCTCATGCGTTATATCATAAAATTCTAATAGCATGAACTATGATTATTTTCTGCAATTTTTTTGTTGAAAAAAAAAATCTCGCGTGAAGTGTCGAAGCCAGCTGAATTTCCAAAATCATGTTTCCTTAATACGTCACAATGGGCACGATGGGTTGTCTGCTATGTACATGCCAACCACTTGAAAATTAACCAAGTTGCATGTAGAAACATGAGAACTAATCCAAACTATATTTGACAACATTGTCCCCAGCAAATTGCATCTTTTCTCACTACTCTTTTTGCCTTTCTCCTAGAAAGGTATAGCAATCACTGAAAAAACCAAAGGTATAAAAGTGCTCCAAGGGGTCGAATCTCGTATATCAATCGACTTAGTTTCACGAGCTGAGCATTTTCTGTATGTGTGTGTGTGTATGTGTGTGTATGTATGTAACGGTCTTCCAATCTCACTCGATTTTCTCAGAGATGGCTGGACCGATTTTCATGGAATTAATTGCAAATGAGAGGTCTAGTTGCCCCATAGGACCCTATCGAATTTCATTGTAATCGGATTTTCAGTTTCGAGGTTATGTACCAAAATGTGAAAATCACAAAACTTCATTATCTACCGATAACCGATTTGAGCAAAATTGGTATCAAAAGAACGGGCTTGTTTTTTGAACCATTTGTGAAATAGTTTCATAATGATTGGACATGTAGTTCAAAAGTTATGCAAAGAAACGTATTTCAAAGACTGTTTACACTCACTCACTTTTCTTAGAGCTGGCTGGACCGATTTTTACAAAATTAGTGTCATATGGAAGGTATTGTTGCCCCATAAGACCCTATTGAAATTTATTGTTATTGGACTTCAACTTTGTCCGTTATGTATAATAATGTGAAATCAGGCTATGAAAAGATATATGTTTTTAAGATTGCTTGAACTCACCCACTTTTCTCAGAGAAGGATGGACTGATTTTCACGAAATAAGTTGCAATAGAAAGATCTAGTTGCCTGATAAGACCCTATGAAATTTTATTATATTCGGACTGTAACTATGTCTGTTATGTATCAAAATGTAAAAATTTTTAAACTCTATTATCTCAGATACTACACAACCGATTCGAACAAAATAGGTATCAAATGAACGGACTGTCTTCAAAACCCCTAACTAACGAATTTTATGATGGTTGAACGTGTAATTCAAAGGTTATGAAATGAAACGTGTTCAGACAACTTTTTAAATTCACTCGTTTTGCCAAATATGGCTGGACTGATTTCAACAATCTTAGTTTTAAATTACAGGTTTAGTTGCTTTATTGGTACCCATTTCATTTAATTATAACACTGGTTGACAAAATCGAAAAAAAACTACTCTAAAGCTCACAATAGTTACCCTGGAAAAAAATCACAAGAATGTTGAAAAAGCTATAATTTTTCATTTTTTTCTCAGTTTGACCTTCGGGGCCACACTTATGTTGACCAGTGTAATCGGACTTTTATTTTAACCATTATGTGTTAAATTGTAAAAATATTGAAAGTCTATTTTCTCAAAAATTACACGACAAGTGTCAAACGAACAGGTTGTTCTTCAAACTTACAAAGAAACAAAACCCAAAGACTGTTCAGAATTAGCTGCTTTGATCAAAGTTCGAAATTAAGATGTATTATGATAGAATGACTATTTATTTTGTACAAATGTCACGTCAAATTTCAAATATTATGCTTCAATTATTCCTTCAAATACAACATCAATATTCCAAAATCCAAAGTGTTCATATACCTTCATTTGATTGTGTTTGGCAATTGAAGGCTGTTTCCCAGAAACCGGAAGTCGAAAATTCGGATTCCAAAATAAGGTATGGAGTTGATTCCTGGCATCTGAGCATCATTCCATGTACTGAAAAACTCACGTTGGGTAATGTTCGTCCCTTTTAGATTAGTTTCCAGAAACCGGAAGCTACTGTCTAGAAATTTAAAATGGCCCCTAAAGCTGATTTCTGGCCTCAGGGTATCATACCGCTTCCTCAAATCGTATTGGATGATATTTGTGATTTTAGGCTGTTGATCGGAAACTGTCGCCATCTTCGCCATCGAAATACCCAGATTAGGCAGTTCGGCAATTTTATGATGGATTTTATGATTATCAGGCCACCAGAGGTAGTCATCTGGATTAAAAATGGGGTTTGGGGTCAGATTCTGGCCACTGGGTATAATCCTGGTTTCAAGAACCCATATTGAATGGGCTTTGACCATTCATTGGATGCCCCTCAGAAACGATCAGTAATATTAACTGCGTTAAGGAATTTCATTTTCACTGATAAGAACATTCAAATTAGTGTATAAGAAACAATATTTAATTATACATTTTTTGTAATCTACTGACTAAAGTTGACATAAACAATTTAAATATTTATACACAGTGTTTGAGTGCAAATCGTCTATACCACGATTAAAAACAAAACCGTATCATGTATTTGAAAGAATCTAATGTTATTTGCATGTACATGTGTTAATATATGTTCACATGTGTGTGAATGTTATATTTTAAATGTTCGGTTTAAGATGTCCTTGGCTACCAAAAATTTGTTGTTTAGAATGAATAATAAATCCAGCAGGAATTAACGAGGTGTACTTTTTAAGTGTTGGTGTAAATCTATTTTTACAAATAATAAGCACGAATGAGAAAGGCTTTGTCTGACCGCTAGGTGGATTAATTTAGGTTTTATCGTTTCGTTTCAACATGAGAACTAGTGCTATAGTTGCTATACGCCTATACGTATACAACAGCACACAGTCATAAAGTTTATGTCAGTGCTGGAACATTTTTAATAACGTAACGCAGAATTTGACAATATTCAACACTCCTTACCCAGCGGGGGCCTAGCGTGGTTGGTAACGTCTCCGCCAACCACGCTCGACGCCTGGGTTCGAATCCCACCGCCGACATAGGTGTCGATGGTTGTGAGGTGGCGTGATCCACTCACAACCAACCCAACTGGTCTAGATTCAATCCTAGCCGACACCGGGAGATTTTCTGAGGCGAAAAAAAAATCTCTGGGATCACGCCTTCCATCGCATGAGGAAGTAAAGCCGTTGGCGCCGGTCCGTTAATCAACGGGTCGTGAGTTAGGGTCCTGGGTGGAGTCGCCTCCCCGGGCGTCGGTGATTGGCACAACAACAGTGGCGGAACTAGACCGACGGTAAATAAGCGGGAATAAAAAAAAAACACTCCTTAGCCCACCTTAACGCAGTTTTGTATGGTGACTAAGCCCCCCTCTCCGCGAACGCGTTACGTAGTATATAAATCATCTTTAATTCCTTTTGAAAAGCTATATTACATAAGTCTAACCAATGACAATTCGATGCTTTCGGCCACGCCTACCTAGCTTTATTTACTACCATATTATAGTTTAGGCAGATAGAAGTGTTAGGTTTAAGTTAGACTTCAAGAAGCAACTTAAAACTTCGTTTGGTTTTAATAAACTTATTCCAAAGAACAGACGTTTTGTTTTGCTAACTTCAGGAAAGAAAGTTATCAGGCTGTTACTTATTTACGAATTGGGTTACATACAAGGTTTGAAACAGCGGAAAAATGATAATGCAACTTGTTCGTATGAATTTTCAGATCTTCGGAGCAGCTTTTTTATGTTTTTTTTTGAGCTACATCTCTGAGGATTATAATGGAAACTACTTCAAGCAGCATATAACTTTCATTTGAAGTGATCATAATTTCGGCGGTCATCTTGGATTATATCAGAAAATGAGGATTTTTAATTTGAGACAGGCTGCGAAAGAACGCTATCATACAGTCTAAGCTGGCAGGCAACATTTCAATCACTTCAAATGAAGAACCTATCAAAAAAGTAAAACCTTTGTGCTACATTCCTATTCGGAACTTGACCTTCTGTTTATTATTACAGTGCTTTTTCGATTTTATCACGGTCAAAAAATATTATACCGTGAATTTGGCGGAACCGTGAATTTAGCGAAATGATAAAAATTGATTTTTTTGTTTTGGATTCAATTGAAATTTATGGTATTTTGAGTAAAATGATGCACTTGCATAGTTAAATTGAATATAAGTTCAAGATACAAATGAATTAACAAGAAAAGGTTAGTTTTCGATATTTTTCTCCATCAAATTTTCGCGGACTTTTTCATGGCTATTATACATGCAATATCAATATGATTTGTACTGTTCATGTTTAAGCATAGCTAGCAGAGTCTAATGGTTGTTTATGTGAAATTGTGGAACCGCTAGATTTTATAATTTTTGAATCCACGCTCTATGAGGATCAAACTGTAGGGATTTTTAAGTTGTTAACAGATCTTCTTTCTCAACTGCTCGAACAATACGTGATTTTTGCTTTAAAGTCAATGAAATACGTATTTCACGGTTCATTTTTCTCATAATTATGACACAAATTATTTGTAACAGATATGACACTTGGTTGCTTCAGAAAATTGATCAAATAAATTGAGTTCATAAAACTATACACATGCAAGGACACAAGGCACACATGAAAATGATGTTTCGAATACATTTTCTGCAACTGGAAGTACATTATTCTTGATTAAAAGTTTTTTAAAAAAAAAAACGTGACAAAAACGAAAAAAAACCGTGAAAAAATCGAGCGTGAATTTGGCGAGTAGTGATAAAACGACTGCTGATAAAAGCGAATGAGCACTGTATACACATACTTTCCAGCCAACTATTTAATGTACAGTACAATTGCGAGGCCAGCGCTACGATCTTACTGACATTAACAGTCTGTTCCGAGGCCAGCATGGTACCTCAAGCCCATCTGGAAGGTAGCAAATGTCCTATCTTCATTTATTTTTGTATAAACACACAAGTCGCTTTTCACGCGGGGGATACGTGCCGCGTAAAAAAACGCGTAAATTCCGGAATCCGCGCAAAAAATCCGCGCAAAAAAACCCGCATAAAGAAACGCGTTAAAAGCGACCTTAGTGTATTCCTTTTCGTAGTGAACTTCTTTCTGTCGGTTTTGCGCTAGTATTGTAGCTTGGAATCTGACTGTCAAGTAGTTCTAAGTCAACGTATTACGAAACCTTGTGAAACCTCATGAACCAAACTGTCAAATTTCACATATTCGGCTAATAAAATCCTCAAATTTTCAATATCAATGGGCTGTTTGTTATGATAATATTTATACTGGCACTGGTGGTACTTAGTTGATTAATCAATGCTCTCGTCTAGCAGTTATTAGGTTTTTTTTTAAATTCCTGTTGATGACATAAGTTATTTTATGCTCCATCTTTAAGCACACTTCTTTTGCCTGATTAAGAGAGAAAATGTCTAAGATTTCCGCAATCGACTGCATACGACATGAGGATTTTTTTCATGGAAATGATTATGTCATCACGACTGAGTTTTGAAAAGGTGTATAAAAGGTATCTTTGAACATAGAGAAATCTCTAAAACCAGAACTGTTTGTTTGATCGGTGTGACGTCTTCGGCAAAGTTGTAAATAGTGGTTCTGTCCTTCCGAAAAAATGAACAATGCAAAGAAATTGTAATCAAGAAAAAAATAGGTATAAAGGAAAATATCTCAGAAAAACAAATTATAAATATTTTATTTTTTACAAAATCTACAAATGGTTGACTAAATTTTGATAAATAGTTATAGGATATATAAAAACCTAAATTAATCCACCTAGCGGTCAGACCCAGCCTTTTTCATTCAAACTTTTATTTGTAAAAATAGATTTACATGAACGCTTCAATCCAATAAATGTATATTCACTCTTTAGGTTCTAAAATATTGATGTTGTAATCTATACATATAAAAATGTAGTCCGGTCTGTCTGTCTGTTTGATCCATATAGGATCAAAAACTACCGAACCGATCGACGTGAAAATTTGTATGAAGGAGTTTTTGGTTCCGGTAAAGGTTCCTATGATAGTTTGAGACCCCTCCCATTTCTGGAAGGGAGGGGTCCAATACAAATGAAACATACATTTCTGCACAGCTCAGGAAAAAACCAAGCAAATGAAACCGAATTTGGCATGTGGATGTTTTAAAGGGTTACAAATATGTCCATATTGGTTCGACGCCCCACCCTCTTCCAGAAGCACATGTTTCTGCACAAATTTCTGCACATCTCGACATCAACTAATCAACTAAATGGAACCATATTTGGCAGGTGAATGTTTTTAGTGGTAACAAATATGTTCCATAATCGACCTTAGGCAACATTTTGCATTGTATGATGGCAACTTCCGGTTTCTGGAAAACAGCCAAAAATGGACGATTTCCACCCAATATAATAATATCCGGATAAAGAATGTGGAGGGGGAGCTAAAATCGACCACAGATACCATTTTGAATTCTAAGATGGCGAATCCTGGTTTCGAAAAAACAGCGGCAAACGACCAAATATCACCCAATATGGGTATTTCCGGAATCTTAATGATGCACTGGAGCCAAATCGACTACAGACACCATTATGAATTGTAGGATGGCAACTTGTGGTTTCTGGAAATCAGCCAAAAATGGCCGATTTCCGTCTAACATGAGTATCTTCGGATCTTGAATGATACACAGCAGCTGAAATCGATTACAGACCTCATTTTGGACCTAAGGTTGGCGACTTCCGGTTTCTGGGAAACAGACGAAAATGATCGAATTACACCCAATATGGGTGTTTCTTCAATCAGAATGACGCTCAGAGGCCAGAAATTATCTTAAATACCATTTTGAAATCCAAGATGGCGACTTCCGGTTTGTGAAAAACAGCCTAAAATAACCAAATACCATCCAATATGAGTATCTCTGGAACCAGAATAATGCAATGAGCTAACAGTTGACCTCAGGCACCATTTTGAATCGCTAAATGGCAACTTATAGGAAACAGACGAAAATGACCAAATAATACTCAATATGGATATTTCCGTAATCAAGAGGATACATAGAAACCAAACATTGACCCTCGACACCATTTTGAATTTAAAGACGACCACTTTTAGTTTCTGGAAAACAACCAAAATAACTAAATACCTCCCAATATGAGTATTTCCGGTGTCAAATTGATGCCAGAAAATTTGCTGAAAATGACCGAATGCCACCCAATATGAATATATTCAGAATTAGGACGATGTACAGAAGCCAATAGTCGAGGATGTTGTCATTTCGATAAAACCAATCATTTCAAACGATTTGTCTTTTGATTTTGATCATATCCTATGGCCGATTCGTCGTTCATTTGCAGACTTTAAACACATCGCAAGGAATCAAAGAATTTGGAACGTTCAAATAGTACAAAACCACATTTAAATTATGTTGAGACCACATATATCAATCAAAGCAGGTATAGTTTTAACTAGTCTTTGAATTTCTTTTTTTTCCTTTTGAGCCACATATCAATTAGTTATGAAGTTTGTTATTTGTAAGTTCGAGAGATGACTCGTTCGTGTGACACAAGTTATGTTCAAATAAGTCATGTAATCTTTGAGAAAATAGACTTTCGTTGTTTTATTAACAATTTAATACATAACGGTTGCTTAAGTTCGATTATAATGAAATGAAATGAGAACGTATAGGGCAGCCTAACTTTGAAACCACGTGTTCAATCATAATTCATCAGTTAACCCTTAACTAGCCCGCTCATCTGATAATAATATTGATCAAATCGGTTGTGTAGTTACTGCACGCAAAACTTTTCCTTATTACTTTAGAAGCAATAGCGCAAAATTGCCTTTTGGGTAACAAACCTATTACTTAAAAGGCAATAAAATTCTTCCCCAGTCGAGTAACAACACACACTGTCATATATTTGGCACGTGTTACGGGAGTACGACTATCTAATAATGGTCGTTTCAACCACATGCAAGATTTTTTTCTGTCAAAAACTGCTCCTTTTCCATCTCAAGTAAAAAAAAAGTCACACACATAGTCGCATATGTTGCACATGTTACAAGTTTCTTCAATCACCAATTCATACGGTGAGCGTGTATTAGTTCGCTCGTTGTATGCATACGGAGTAGAGGAAGAATATGACAAGAGCTGCCAAGCAGCATTTTCCCCGTCATAGAGAATGCAAACGTTAATGATTTCAAAGACTCGAAATGCGTCTTTAAATGACATCACGATCTGTAAACTGCGTTAGAGAAAAACAAAAACATTCGCTTTCTTGCAAGCTATCCAAAACACATACTCATTGGTTCATGGAAACTCATTTGCACCTGTTTGAAAATACAAAACTCGTGCCCATCCAGAACAATATTCGCAACTTCGGCAACTCTGTTCAGACAGTATAACGTATTTTCATTTCAAGTAAACACTGGGGGACGAAACGAAAGTGTTTCTAATTAAACATTTGAGATTGACGGGTGAGATTCTCATTATGTGTGGATGAAGGGACAAAAATGAATCTGATCGTTGCATCAATACAAATGCAGCGAGTGAAGTCTTGCTAACACATGCATTGCGGTGCTTGGCTGTATGTTCTCCTGCAGAAACACAAACAAGCGTGTGCCCGTCATAATTTTTGTTACTTTTCGGTTATTACTATTTATGTATAATGCGCAGTCATAAGACACAGGAGGGAGCTGGCATCGCTGGCGACGTGTGTAGACGCTCTATTTATTGTGTCCGTGGTAATCGCGTTTTATTGTGGTATATAGCACGATAAATTGTGAATTTCGTATGGTAATTGTGGGTAAAAGTGTTTCGAGTGTTATAACAGTGTTTTAAAAGTGATTTGGAAGTAAAACGATCTGGAAATTTAAAGTTTTATTGCCGTTTTTTCCACAATTTGTCGCCTAGCAAATGGCTGCTTTTAAAGCGCAGTGTTGTGTTGGTGACTTTCCTTTGATACGGTAGTGTGCAAGCTTATTCTCCGCCGACGGCACGATCTGCTGAGAGGCAGAAACTGAGAGAGCGGCAGTTGTAACCATAGAAACAAGTTGCCTATACTTGTTTGCGTGCGAGCGGAGGCATGTTTGGTTTTCTGAAAGCTGATTCAATGGCTAAGATAAGTGCATACATTTACAGACATGTTTGTTTATTTATAAATGACTCGAAGGTAGTAGTTTTCGCCGACAAGAATCAAATTGTTTTTTTTTTTATATATATATTTCGTGTTGTAGTGTGTGCAGTACAGTATGATTTTTTAGCGATGAATTTGTGCGTAATTTAATGGCGAATTCATCTTTCATGTGTAGCTACCACAGCGTAGCATTTTCGTACTGTTCTGTCATTCATTTATGCACCGCATGAAAAGGTGTACCAGACGATTGCTGTTTATCTATTTTGCGATATTTCATAATGTTAAAATTGTCTTGAATTTCCGAACTGAAATATATCTGATGACTATGTTTTAATATCCATTGTCATTCCTTTTCTATTTATGACTTCACTAGCTTTTGAATAATTATTTTTACGCCATAGCTAAGTTTTGTTAAATATGCTAAATTTTTATAGGCGCAGATCCAAAACGGTGAAATAAATAATAATTGTTCTGGCATTTTGTAAAGGGTTCAGGAATACTGTAATGGTGTGTCAAGCTCGTTTCCGCAGCTGTGCTACACCGTTCTGGACTACACTTTACAGCACGAAAACGAACACGCAAGCGACGCTACACTCAGTTGTCATATTTTTCGTACGGCATTTTCGTACGGCATTTGTTTTTGTTATTAGTGTTTTGAGACTGCACCCTGTTTCTTTCGGGTGTAGTCCAGGATAAAGTGTGTAGTCGGATACAGAAAAAGTATAGTCCGGAAAGTGAAAAAAAAGTACAGGACAAAACTGTAGTCCGGGTGTGAACGTGCCGCGGAGACGAGTTCGACATTACTTATGCTTTTACGCATGTCGTTTGACAAAAGGTCCCTATTGCTCAGCTTAATAATGAGCCAACATAACGCGTAACATTACTTGAACTCGTCACCCAGAGAGTACTGGTGTGGTTTGTGGAATTCAGAGTATGGTGCATTGTTGCTAGTCGAAGTCGAAATCTTATAATTAAATTTTTTCGATTTGTCTCGTTTTTGAGCAGAGGTTTTTGTATACTATGTCCCAATAATGACTAGTTCGGCATTTTGTCAACAAACTCAAGATATATATTTTGGTCAATCTGCGTATCTGCATTTTTCAAATTATTGGGGCTTTGGATGCATGAAACTTTGCCAATTTTTCTATTTGATAGGCAACACTCGCATCGACAGCTAATAGAGAATCGGCGTGAAATATCGTGCTCCCGAGCGTCTCCGTCGGTAGTCGGGGATTGAGCGGTCGTGCATAATGCTTTGGTAAAGCGCGTCTTCGGCCCGAGAGAGTTTTATGATATCTTAGTTCGAATCGTCCACTTAGTGTGGTATACCATTTTGCGTTTCACTAGGATGTACCACACTTACCTGTGCGTGACCCTACAACACTCTTTAGTTTATTACTGCTTTAAATCGGTCTCAAATCAAAAAATCGCTTTTATAGAACAGACGAACAGTATAAAAGAAACGTCGTTAGTCGACCTGTTGGGCTCAAAGCCGACTGAATATCTAGAGACTTCGCGTCGATACCTTTCATGAGGTCGTATTTTCTACAGATTGGTTATAACCGTGTTATAATTTTCGATATAAATAGGGTCACTTCCCGAAGAAGTGATAGGAGTCGCGAGGCGTTAACGTGGACTCAACTCTTGTAGCTTTCGTAACATTGTGTAGTCAGCTGAGATCAATCAATGGGAGATACGTTTCGGTAGTTGCATAATAACTACATAAACAGATGTTCAAATATTTGAGTCGGTCTTGATTGAGTCATAGGTCCGGTATCCTCGCGTGCGCTTTATTTTTGCGGTGTTACTTCATCTAAAATATTGATCGCGTTATGACTTCCGTAGAAGGTATAATGAACTCGTACGTGCGATATTTATTCTTATGAACCCGGTACTCGAACTCAGCGCATCATTTACCAAAACGAAACCTGCTGCAAACCTTAACCTTTTCTCCAACATCCCAGTGATTTCTCGTGGAAGTGCAGAGGTGTTCTCGGCTTCCAATAAAGCGAGTATCACGTCAACATATTCCTATACACACTCCTTCTTTGACCTGCATTCGGATGCGGCCGGCGCTGGTATTGCCTAATATAAAGATTAAGGTCACCAGTTTTTACACATTGAAGATGAATGTTAGTCCCAAGCATCATCTGTTGGTTCTCTGTGTAATTACAGCTGATCTGGCAATAACGGAGTAGCAACCGCGGGCGGTCAATCATGCTCATGCTCATGCTCATGCTCATGCTCATAATGCGCAGTCATAAGACACAATAAGTAATAAAAAATTGCCCTGAAGTAATAAAATGTTCCCCGTTTGCGTTGGGTGTGAGATAATGAAGTTTCGTGATTTTCACATTTCGGTACATTACAGACGAAATTACAGTTCGATTACAGTAAAATTTAATAGGGTGTTATGAGGCACCTAGACCTTTTATTTGACACTAATTTTGTGGAAATCGGGTCAGCCATCTCTGAGAAAAGTGAGTGAGTCCAAGTAGTCGTCGGAATATGTTCCTTTTCATAGATGGATTTCACATTTTTAAACATAACAGGCAAAGTAATAATTCGATTGCAAAACAAATCAATAGAGTCTCATGGGGCAACTAGGCCTTCCATTTGACACTGATGTTATGAAAATCGGTCCAGCCATCTCTGAGAAACATGAGTGAGATTAAACAGTCTTCTTAACACGTTTCTTTTCATAACTTCTGAACCACAAGTTCAATCTTCATAAAATACAAAAGTTAAGGGTTTTCTGGATAGCCCGTTCATTTGAAACCAATTTTGTTCAAATCGGTTGTGTAGTTTGCGAGATAATGATGTTTCATGATTTTTACATTTTGATACATAACCTCCAAACTAAAAATTCGATTACAATAAAATTGAATAGGGTCTTATGGGACAACAAGACCTTTCATTTGCAATTAATTTCATGAGAACCGGTCCAGCCATCTCTGAGAAAAGTGAGTGAGAATAAAAATCTGCACATACACCCACACATACATACAGAAAATGCTCAGCTCGTCGAGCTGAGTCGAGTGATATATGACATTCGGCCCTTTGGAGCACTTTTATACTTTCGGTTTTGCAAGTGATTGCTATACCTCTCTAGGAGAAAGGCAAAAAGAAATATATTAACAATTTTCAAATTTGTTTTGCCTTTCTCCTAGAGAGGTATAGCAATCACTGAAAAAACCAAAGGTATAAAAGTGCTCCAAAGGGTCGAATCTCGTATATCAATCGACTTAGTTCGACGAGCTGAGCATTTTCTGTATGTGTGTGTGTGTGTATGTGTGTGTGTGTGTGTGTGTGTGTGTGTGTGTGTGTGTGTGTGTGTGTGTGTATGTATGTAACGGTCTCCCGATCTCACTCGATTTTCTCAGAGATGGCCGGACCGATTTCCATGAAACTAATTGAAAATGAAAGGTCTAGTTGTCCCATAAGACCCTATTGAATTTCATTGTAATCGGATTTTTAGTTTTGAGGTTATGTATCAACATGTGAAAATCACAAAACTTCATTATCTCAAAAGCTACACAACCGATTTGAACAAAATTGGTATCAAAAGAACGGGCTTGTTTTTTGAACCATCGGAATATATATAGTTTGCTTGTCTTTCAGTCACGCGCACGACAAACGAAAGTTACTCAAATTGCCTTTTTCCCAAGCAAACTTTGAAGCTGAGGTACACTAAAGTTTGTTATTTTTTGCGTGTGGCTACGCAAACACTCCTGTTCTGACTACAAGTGGTCGGTGTTAAGTCAGACCGGACCAAGTCGCAAAATTGGAAAAAACGAGGTAACGATACTATTGGATAAAGATTTTCTTAAGCTACATCACACAACAATCAGATTTTATTTATCTCTAAAACAGCAGAAATAACAGCATGATGTTTGTCTGCATGACCAATGAAAAACTATTACAATGTTCAGTCAGAATGGACCAAGTGTTTATTTTCAAGGAGACTGCCTTCGGTCAGCTATTGATAAAAGCAAACGAACGGAAGAATTTTAAAGCGTTTTTACGAATTTCTTTGTATCAGAGAACTCTTTCACTCACCCCCCATCGGAATCTGTAAAGTTTTACGCACTGCCGTGGTTTTGAATGTGTTTTTGGACCGTTTATTGCTGTCACTAACATGACCTGATATCATGCCCTATAGTGTGCAGACAAAGTGAACCATGTGTTAAGCAGAAAAAAGTTGAAATTGTCGAAATTTACAGCATCGGTTTGAAGTCAACATAAATGAATTTCAACACTATCAGGCAACTTATCGGAATGCTTCTTTACCCGTTAGTCAAAAAAGTATACTTTACCAGTAAATGAGGAAAATGTACATGGTCCACTCTGATTGAACACGTCAATGAGAAACGTTAGTCATTTGTGTGGGTGACACAACATTCTACAATTTCAGAAAGAAGTTCAAGTTACAGTAGTAATACTGACTTAAAACTTGATAATTTTACCAATGAATTATATCCTCAGGAGGTTGAAATAAGTGGTAAGCGTATGTTTGTTACTATTTTATGCATGCCATTGATTTGTTGAAACAAACACAGTTCAAAGTTTATTCAAACTGTTTTCAATAATTGTTGATGTCGCAGAAGCTAACCATGTAGATTAAAAAGTTTTTGGCTGTTCGGCGATCAATGGACTAAAATTATTAGTACAATTGTTCAGTCATAATGGACCAAGTCATTAATGATTCTTCTTTGATTCAATCAGAGTGGACCAAGTACATTTAATCAGTTACAAACCTGTCCTTTTTAAGCTCACGGCACTCCTTTTTTTCAATTGTCATATTGCATGATACAGTTAGAGAGTTACTCTTATACATCAAAACTGCGCTAAAATATTGAAAACTTCAAAATTCCCAGAGCAACAAACTTCATACTCGTTTTTCTCGAAATGATCAAAATGTCACTTGGTCCGGTCTGACTTAACACCGACCAAGTTACCTTTGCTTTTAGACCTCCACTCACCTCCTCTCGCCTGGTATGAAGCCAGTCGTAAGGAAATCAAAGCTAACTGCGCTTTAACTAATATTCGGCACACGTGTTAAACTAGCACATGGCAATAGGTTCTGATGAAGGTGCATCAGCAAAAACCGCCAAAAACTTAATGAAGGGCGGAAGGCAGTTTTAAGATGTAAGAAAGACATAGTATCAAAGATATCAAGCATGTAAATGATATTTTAAGTTAGCCTAACCACTGACGGTTGATTATGAACGTTACTCTATAGTTACATATCCAATAAGTTCTGTAATGTCATGGCATTGCCATCAAAATTAGGTTGTCAAGTGATGGATTATGGTAGTACCTGTTTCATTGAGGATAGACTATGAAAAAGTCAAGAACATGATGGGGATTATAAACCTTTCTGCACGTGAAAATAAGCAGTTTGGATTTTTTAAAGTGTGTAACAATTTTCATATGCATTGAAATTGTAATTTTTCAATAGTACAGCTCGATAGCAAAAAGTTATTTGTTTATTAGAAAATCAATTACGACCGAAGACGTTAATAACGAACATTTATGAAAAATCGAAGAAAACCGGCTGTAACTCGGCAAAGCCATTTTATGCAAAACATCATGTCGAGTTTCAAGTTTAGCTTATGGCGCTTGATAAGCAGCAAATCTATTCAACTTTCTACCTATTATTCAAAGCTCTAACAAAATTTACAAAAATGTTCGCGAGAAGTTGTACTTAAAGATAAAGCAATATAATTTTTTTTCGATATTTTTGAAAATAAAAAAAACATTTAACCTACACAAGGCATGCTGCACATATTGTACCCCAAATTAATTCTTTAAGTATACTATGACATTCAAGAAGTACGCAGGTTATTTTGCTGATACGTGAAAATTTTAGCTGTTTCAAAAAAACTTAGAGTATAAGATAAACCCTTTTCCGACGGGTGACATTCAAACTTTGATTCAAGTGCAACAATTAGACTTGAAAATTTTCACGATAAAATTATTCAGTTAGGTACAGATTGATCTGACAAAGAAGTAGACAAAGGTGGCGGTGATGGCCGATGGGATGAGGATTGTTATGTTGTTACGCAACACTAGAAAAGATTACTGTGATGGAACGCAGATGACAGATGTTTCATGCGCGTCATTCATCATGTGTGAAGTTATATCGGAGTATTAGAGAGAAATTTGAACTACCCATCAATGATTAAAAGAGGACAGTACTTAGTTATTCCAAGTTTTGCTATTGTTAACAACAAATTGCAGAGACAAACTTTTGCATGTGTGAATATTTTTTTGAGCAATCCAGTATTTTTACATGAGCAATGGTTTTTGTAAATTGTTTTTTTCAATCACATTCATTTTTAGTTATTTTGTAAGTTTAGTTTGGATATAACATATGCAACATCAAACAATTGAGAAAATCAACTATTATTCAAGTTAGGAAATTTAAAAAAAAAATTAAATCGTTAGAAAATAATTTTTCGAAAATAATCAAATAATGGAGAAAAAGTGTTTAGATATTGGAAAAAAACAGCTGTGCGGTGGATTCGTATATGAAGCGAGATGCAGATTCGTTTTCGAGTAAGCAATCATTCCACGATCTACCAAACGAAGGATTTATCGCAGTTTAGATGATAAATTAAGTTTTAAACCAGCGCTGGCCATCTGCATCGAATTGTCGATAGTGTCATAGTTACATCTTGAACTTCAACTCGATTTTTCAAAAAAATAATTTATCATTTTAGATTAATTACCAACTTTTAATAGTCCAAAATGCATTTGACAGTGGCTAGCCACTAGAGCGTCTTACCCGGGAAGTCCCGGGATGGATTTCCCGGGAAATTTCAATTTCCCGGAATTCCCGAATCCCGGGAAATAGTTATTCAAATCCCGGGAAGTATTTTCTTCAATAAGAAATATTGAAAAATCGATTTAAAATTACAGACTCTGTACACTTTGGTGCAATGGTGAACGAAATTGTATAGCCATGTGCTCAAGAATTACTTTTATTCCCCTCTGATATATTTTGATTCGTGTAAGAAATGCGATTTGCGCATTAGAAGACATTTAACGCACATTTATTTCATCATCATGCGACGATTCAAAAAATACTATTCTTCCAACGCACAAAGACTAGATTGGAGAAAGTAGAATATGAAAGGACTTTTACAAGTGATCGTAGTTTATAGTAAATGCGATTGAGGAAAAGAATATTCCATACCAACGCACACTCATTATTCATCAATTAATCACCACGCCACGATGCAAGGAGTAGGATAAATGCTTGCGCCAACGAAAAGAAACCATTGTTTTACACACACTAGACAAAATTGGGGAAAGTAAAAAATGAAAGGATTTGCACAAGTGATCGTAGTTCATAGGATTGAAGAATGGAATATGCCATACCAACGCACTCTCATTATTCATCATTTCATCATCACGCCACGACGCAAGGAGTAGGAGAAATGGTAGCACCAATGAAAAGAATCCATTGTTTTACAACACATAGACTAGATTGGGGAAAGTATAATATGAAAGGATTTGCAGCTTCTTCAACTTCTAATTAGAGATTCCGCACTTGAATGAAAACAGTCAATAGTTTGTCACCGCCGTAAAAAACAAGTCGTGAAAAATCGTATTGAAAAAGGTTTGTCTGTCATCCAGCAGCAGTTTCAAATCTAATATTACAGTTAACTATTCATTATTGCAGAAATGGCAGGAGTCTGGCAATATTTCAAGAAGCTGCCCGGCGATAACGAAGCGCAATGCTTGGAATGTCCGCAGCAACTCTCGTGCAAGGGTTCATCTACCAGTGGCCTTTTACGACACTTGCAGAACAAACACAAAACCACCATAAAACGACTATACTCTGAAGAAGCGGTAACTACACACCCAAATCCTCGTAAAGTGTCGAAGCTAAGTAGTCCTCCTGCAGGATCTTCGTTGGTGCAGTTTGTGAAACAAAAATTACCAGCCAAACTAATGAACTTTATTAAATTTTTCGAGAATTGATCATCATTTTATATTGTTTTAGGAATTCGATTCCTTTTCTTATTTTATGTGACAAAAATAAATTCTAAATTAAATAAATTGCAGTTATTTTACGTTTCTTTCAAAATTTCTTTTACATCCCGGGAAATCATATTAATATTTCCCGAATCCCGGGAAGCTAAGAACAGTCGGGAAATGGACGCTCTACTAGCCACTACGGGCCAAGTAGTTTGTAAAATAATTTTATAATGATTGGACATGTAGTTCAAAAGTTATGCGAAGAAACGTGTTTCAAACATTGTTTAAACTCACTCACTTTTCTCAGAGATGGCTGGACCGTTTTTCACAAAATTAGTGTCATATGGAAGGTCTTGTTGCCCCATAAGACCCTATTGAATTTTATTGTTATTGGACTTTAGCTTTGTCTGTTATGTATAATAAAGTGAAATCAGGCTATGACAAGAAACATGTTTCTAAGACTGTTTGAACTCACCCACTTTTCTCAGAGATGGATGGACCGATTTTCACAAAATAAGTTGCAATAGAAAGGTCTAAATGCCTGATAAATTCCTATTGAATTTTATTATAATCGGACTGTAACTTTGTCTGTTATGTATCAAAATGTAAAACTTATGAAACTCCATTATCTCAGAAACTACACAACCGATTTGAACAAAATAGGTATCAAATGAACGGGCTGTCTTTGAAATCCCTAAATAACGAATTTTATGATGATTGAACATGTAGTTCGAAGGTTATGAAAAGAAACGTGTTCAGAAAACTTTATCAAATTCACTCGTTTTGCCAAAGATGGCATCACTGATTTCAACAATCTTAGTTTTAAATTGAAGGTTTAGTTGCTTTACGACAAGTTGACAAAGTCGAAAAAAATGCTGCTCTTAAGCTCATAATAGTTGCCCTAGAAAGAAAAAAATTCACAGGAAAAGCTATAATTGTTCATTTTTCCTTAGTTTGAGCTTCGGGGAAACACTTGTGTTGACCAGTGTAATCGGACTTTTATTTATTCCATTTTGTGTTAAATTGTAAAAATATTGAAAATCTCTTCTTTCAAAGGTTACACGACTTATTTACAGAAAACAGGTGTCGCAAATTCGGATTTCAAAATGAAGTATGACATTGATTCCTGGTCTCTGAGCATCATCCCGGGTACTGAAAAACTCACCTTGGGTAATGTTTGTCCCTTTTAGACTGGTAGGAACCGGAAGCTACTGTCTAGAAATTTAAAATGGCGTCTGAGAATAATTTCTGGCCTCAGGATATCATACCGCTTCCCCAAACCGTATTGGATGATATTTGTCACTTTAGGCTGTTGATCGGAAACTGTCGCCATCTTTGCCATAGAAATACCCAGATTAGGCAGTTCGGCAATTTTATGATGGATTTTATGATTTTATGATTATCAGGCAACCAGAAGTGGTCATCTGGATTGAAAATTGGGTTTTAGGTCGGATTCTGGCCACTGGGTATAATCTAGGTTTCAAGAACCCATATTGATTGGTATTTGGCCATTTATTAGATGCCTCTCAGAAACGATCAGTAATATCAACTGCGTTAAAGAATTTCAATTTCACTGATAAGATCATTTAAATAAATGTATAAGGAACAACATTTAATTATACATTATTTGAAATCTACTGACTAACGTCGACTTAAAGAATCTGAATATTTATAGGCAGTATATGAGTACAGAACGATTATACCGCAATCAAAAACAAAATCGCATCATATTGTTGAAATAATTTAATGTTATTTTCATGTATATGTGTAAATTTATATTCATATCGTCGATTTCGTGCAACGCTGGCACAACTCAAAAAACATAGTTTCGAGAAAAACGTGTTTGAAAATTTGCGTCAAAAATTTATTTTTCGATTTTCAAGAAAACTGTGAAGTTTAAGATTAACAATCCTTATTAAACACCTTCGGGTCTATTATGCTCATATTACGTGCTCACGTTGTCCAAGTTGAAACCTTATTTTTACTAACTTTATGGAGAAATTTCGATTTGTGCAGCAAAGGCACTTCTAATCATAACTCTGGAATTTTTGTGATTTTCGAAATGGGATTTCGTGTGATGAAACTTAACAGTATTTGGCATCGTTTGCCATCAAAAACTCAAAAATGCAAAATTTTGAGTTGTGCCAGTGTTGCATGAAGCCGATGATATGTTAAATTTTAAATGTTCGGTATAGTTGTGCTGTTGGCTTCCAAAAATTTGTTGTTTAGAAATCCAGCAGAAAGAATCAAGGTGTATATTTTAAGTGTTGGAGTAAATCTATTTCAAAAAATTATAAGTTCGAAGGAGATAGGCTGGGTCTCACCGCTAGGTGGATTAATTTTGGTTTTTTTATGATTGCCGTGATGTATTTGGCAACATATTTGTCCTTCCAGAAAAAAAAATGGTTCAGAAATGTGATGGATGGCAATAATTATAAAAACTAATAATATTGAAAGTATAACCGAAAGGAGCATTTAGTATGTGGTTATTTCTAATTTTGTTAGGCTACGGGTTACTTGTGACACTCAAGTCAAGTGTTAGTGACATACATACTTCTTCATCACATAAAAACACTATGCGCAGAAGTGGGAAATTTCCGCAACATTGAAAGTTCATGTGTGAGAACAATTTGTACATTTTGTTAGTAGGGTAAGGAACGACCTAAGCAGTGGCGCCTATTTTAATCAGTCTAATAAAAGAGGCCTTAATCTCCTGAATTTTGATCAATATCGACAAGTCCAATGATGGAAACGAAAACTTTGGTTGTCTAGCTGTCTTACGAATATAAGAAATCTGTGAACAAACATTATTCTAAACATATCGACCTATACTGCAGTTATTCAGGAGCCACTGCGGGTGCTGAAAAAAAACGCCTGAAAAACAGATGGAAATTGCTTAAAATAGGTTCGGGGTGATTGGAATAGTGTCCCTCGATTGGTAACATTGATTGATTCTTGTTAAAGTTTACTAACATAGTTTCACAATCTGAAAACAAGTTCTGACAGCGAAAAAGATAGAGAACAGATTGATATACTCCTGTTTGAATCTCACCCAACACATTTCGAGTATTTCGTCTCAATACACAGGCGGTTTCTAAAACTGCTTAGAATATGTTCCCTACCCTAATTAACTTGTTCATAAATATTCCATAGAAATGTAAAGAGTGAATTATTCGTGACACATATGGCTGCTGTTTTTATTACGTAATGTTATAGATTTGCAAGATTTCCATGAATTTAAATGGAATTCGCTCATGATGCATAACTAATGGTTGATTCAAGTTGTTTTGGATTATTAGCTTGAATATGGGCTAAACTTATTCTTTGACTTGTAGCGCAATGATCCATGTAAAAGGATGTGATCATGGAATGATAAAATTTTGACCAGATGGTAGCATAATTTAAAGCTGCGGAATTTTCTCGAAACGCTAGAAACCGGATACGTAATGACTGAAATGTACGATCAGATTACTTCGATTGGTTCAAGAAAAATGTTTTATGTCAGGTTGGGCTAGTCCTCCAATAACCCCCATAACCATACAATTTGGCGTCTTCATTCATGCTATACAAATAAATAAATAAAAAAACAGCACAACTTTATTCCGCATAACTTCGAAGAAAAGTAGACCGAAACGCGTACTTTTATGGCGACAGATCATAGAGATCCTACGCCGAATCAAGAATGCGCTTCCATAAAACTTGGTTTTGAGCTGTTCCGTTTTCAGTTACCCCTTACACCTGCTACTCGGGCATCCTGCCGACAGCACATATCCAACGCGTGCGGGATCTGCCTCGGCCAATCGGCCTTTTTTCCATGTCCACGACTCTTGTTCGCAGAGCGCCACCGGGAGGGTTAGCGTCCACTAAAGTGCGAAATTCGTGCGGATCTGTAGACTCCGAGACCTAAACTGTTGGCTGCCGCAATCCATCCCTGCATCTCTGTGTGTCTGCAAGGTTTTTTCGAAACTTCTCGAGGAACTGGATCAAGGTGAACATCTTTTCAATTGTGAATCGTCCCACTCGAAAATCGCCCAGGCATTCCTGCATTATTCTCTGGATAGGGAGGGGGGGGGGTAGTAATAATCGTTAAGAATCTGTCCACGTGGTATGTGGATGGCCCCTTAGTATATTTGGCAGCATGTCTGCCTTACTGAGGCCACGATGCCTAGTCTTCCGACGGGGCTGCTGTCTTGGGTATAGCTAGTGAGACACCGCATTTAATAGTTCAGTTATTCGCTCCGGATCATTCGCTGTTTCAGCCACTCCCGACATGAGGAATAGACACCTAGAAAAGCTGCCCTCCAAGGAGAACAGCTCCCCCTTCACTGTCAGCATACGACCAAATTTCCACCGGCTCACTGATCTTCTCTTGGCTGCTCGTATCTCAATCGTTACCACGAGGAGGAGGTAGGAATGGAATTTGCTATTTCATGCCAACTAGTACGGGTTATACTACTGGCCAACCTTTCACCAACTTTTTTTATCAAAAAGAATATACAAAAAATATCATGTTATAAGGAATTAAAAATACCAAAACATAGATATGTATATATAGGAAAAGAAAAATTTCAAACACATTTAAAAAAATCAAAAATAAATTAAAAAAAATTAAAAGAAAACACAAAATAAGTTTATGTATATAAAAACAAGTTGACATCTAGGGTTAGAGGTAAACAGATAAAAATACACTGATCAAATTTTTTTTTTTTACGTTTGACTGCATTTGCATAATGAATAAATGTAGGAAACGTGTTTTCTCACTTTCCTCATAAATTTATTTAACTGATATTGTATATGAATGTAAAATTTCCCAACGCAGTTGCTCTTCTTGATTACTCCCGTTTCTGAGGTGCATTCGTGCACCATTCAATATTGTTTTTCAATGCCAGGATGTTACCTAGAAGCCAGAATTCGACCTCAACAACCATTCTAAGCCCAGATGACTACTTCTGGTTGCCTGAATACATCCAAATGGTCAACTATTGCCTAATCTGGGTATTTCTATGGCGAAGATGGCGATTTTTAGTTTCTGAAAAACAGCCAATTATCATCTAATTTAAGTACTTGCGGAAGCTGTACGATACCCAGAGGTCAGAATCATTTTCAGACGCAATTTTGAATTCTTAGATAATAGCCTCGATTTCTAGACAACAGTATAAAAAGGACAAACATTACCCAATTCGAATATTTCAGGAACCGGGATAATGCTCAAAGGCCGGGAGTCAACTCAATTTGAAATCCAATTTTGCGACTTCCGGTTTCTGGAAAACAACCTTAAATTGCTAAATATAATCCAATAAAGGTATATTCACTCTTTGGGATCTAAAATATTAATGTTACATTCGAAGTAATAACTGGTATATAAAAATGTGAAACTTGTGAATTTGAATACCGGGAAAGTTCATTTTTTTTGTATGGACCCCACTGCGACCAGTATAATTGTTTGATCTTTTGTGGCATTGTCCGGACGTTTTTGCTGTTCGCACATTTTTTTTTATTTTTACCCTTTTGCAGTATTACATATTGAGAAGTAACCTGCTCCGTGTTGTTTGTGCTTTTTGTCTTCTTATTTAGACTTAGTAACCTACTTCCTTCCTTATCGACTCTATCATGTCTTTCTGCAAGTTATAACTCTAACAGCGTATAACGTGCTATAGTGCCTATGATATGATCGAAGCTTTAGAACAGTGGTTAATAAGTCTGGGGAGAAGATTTTTTGCGGAAGAGCCTGAGAATAAACCCATACATGAAGTTCTTTTTGCCAAGGAATGGCTTGGTTCTACTAAGATTCAAACCTATGACCATTCGCTTGTCAAAGCGGAAACTGTAACCTTGCAGCTACGAAGCTCTCTTCAACGTTCAAATAGTACAATATCTAACATGAATTATGTTGAGGCAACATATTTTAATCAATCAACTTCGTTTCTTTCCATAACTTTTGAGCCACGTATCAAATTGTTATGAAATTTATTACTTGTACGTTTGAGAGACAGTCCGTAGTTATGTTCAAATAAGTTTGAGATAATAGACTTTTGAAATAAAAGTCTGATTATAATCAAATGAAATGGCAACCAAACCACTAATTTTACACTAAGATGAAATAAGAACAGCCATATTTGGGTAATCGAGTGAATTTGAAATGTCATCGGAACACGTTTCTTTTCACAACTTTCGAACCACGTGTCCAAGTATTATTAAATTCATCAGTAAACCCCTAATTAACTCGTTCATTTGATATCAATATTGTTCAAATCGGTCGTTTAGTTTATGAGATAATGAAGTTTCGTGATTTTCACATTTTGATACATTACAGATAGAGTTACAGTCCGATTATAATCAAATTCAATAGGGTGTTGTGAGGCAGCTAGACTTTTCATTTGACACTAATTTTTTGGAAATCGGTTCGGCCATCTCTGAGAAACGTGAGTGAGTTTAGTAGTCTTCGGAATATGTTTCTTTTCATAAAGACTGAAACGCGCAAAAATTGGTCGACTTCAAATTGGTGTATTTCTGTTAAAAATGCATTAAAGAAAACATGAAATGTTGAATTTAGAAGTAGAGTGTATATACAATGGTTGCTAAAATGAGTTTTCACCGGTTGCTCTCCAGTTTTCAAAATGGCGTCCAAGCAAGAGGAACAGCTTGTCAAAATTTTGCTCGCGCAGTAAGAGAATCCGACGTTCACGTACGCCAAATTGGCAAAATTACTGGATGTGGCCAAATCGACCGTAACATCTTCTACTATATAAAAATGGAATTCCGTAACGCTTGATCCTATTGATATTATTCCCTCCGTCTCTGTGGTGTACAGTTATCATTATCATTTAAAATCTTCTAAATCAGAAAAATAGGCGGTGACATAAAGGTTTTTTAACCCGAAAATGTTCGCTGATGTTCAGGAAAGACATTTGGAGAAAAATAATTAGTATCAGATTACTACAATTTGAGATACTATTCACAAAACTAAGTAAAACATGCAAAATTATGACTTTTCAAGCTGAATTTGCCTCTAAATCAAAATTCCAAGCGATGACATATGATTCTTTTTTCATTAAAATGTTTGTTACGTTCAGGAAAGACATTCGAGGAAAAAAATTAGTATCCGATTACTAAAACTTGAGATATTATTCACAAAACTACGTAAAACATGCAAAATTGTGACTTTTTGTGCAAAATTTACCTCTAAACCAAAATTAAAAGCGATGACATGAGATGCTTTTTTCATTAAAATGTTTGTTAATGTTCAGGAAAGACATTCGAGGAAAAATAACTAATAGCTAATCACTAAAACTTGAAATATTATACACAAAACTACGTAAGGGGCCATCCACATACCACGTGGACAGATTTTTAACGATTTCGACCCCCACCCCTCCCCCTCCGTGGACAACTGCCCATATAAATTCTAAAAAAATTGTATGGACCGTGGACATTAGCCAACCCCCCCACCCCTCAAAGTTGTCTACGTGGTATGTGGATGGCCCCTAAGACATGCAAAATTATGACTTTTTATACTCAATTCGTCTCCAAATCAAAACTCAAAGAGATGACATGTGATTTTTTTTTTCATTAAAAAGTTCGTTGATGTTCAAGAAAGACATTCGAGTAAAAATAACAGGTATTTGATTACAAAAACTCGAGATAATAATCACAAAACTACGTGAAAAATGCAAAACCAAGATTTTTATTGTTAATTCGTCTCTAAATCATAATTCAAAGCCATGTGATTTTTTTCAATGAAATGTTCGTTCATTATTTAGCACATTCCAAGGCTATCGGGCCGTTGGTATGTATACATATTCGGTTACAATTATGATTTATTTTTATACACTTTATAATCAATTATAATTATATTCTTATAAACTGAGATTTTCAAGAAATAACATCTAAATAAGATCATATAAATTACTTTCTTTTATAAACCTTACACATCTTTTGATTGCATTTGCATCATCTTTAAGCTCTCTAATACTGCTTATTGGGTGTTTATTTCTAGCAGAGGAAAGTTGTTGACATTCATTAAAAATATGATTTACTGTTAACGGTGCTTTACATATGTCACAATTTGGAGAGATGCCATGAGACATGAGATATGAATGTGTCAAATTTGTGTGCCCTAGTCTCAATCGCGTTATTATTACACTATCTCGACGGTTCAAAACATTTATGCTACTCCAACATTTAGTGGACTTTCTTATTTGTCTGTACTTGTTGTTTATTATATTATTTCAACCTTGTTCCCATGAGGAAGACAATTTAAATTTAATATAATTTTTATAATCTTTCGCTTCTAGTGGTAAATTATTCGGAGCAGTGCTGATAAAAGTCATTTTCCCCAGCAAAATTCTTCGAAAATTACAGCCAGTCATTTTCAATTTTCACTTCCAATAATCGCAGCACTCTTTCAGATACACTAGATTGTCGTTCTAGTAACGTACTGTTATACTCAGATGAAATAGATCGCGCGCATCGTTCACGGTTACGGAATAACATTTGACGACAAATCCAACCAAATGATCTTCACCTCAAAGCGAAAAAGAAAAACAAACAGTCCACTCAACAAAATGAACCTCACCGAAACACTTTTTCACTGACACTGACCGATGCCTTGACAATCTTCGTTAACTGATAAACTGATTTTGTTGTCTTGCTTCCATCGCATGAAATATAATGAGGTGTTTTGACAGTTAACTTTCATGCAAAAAGCGGGAAGGGAGAACTCTGAAAGGATTGTAAAAAATAACGTTCATGGATGCTTTTTTACACTTTCACTCAAGAGTGTCAACAAATATCAACCCTGGCATGAGGATGTTTTGCTTGTATTTTTTTTTCTAATCGAATGGCAGAATGAATAGGTCGAGGGTGAGCAGCTTTGTTCACTTTGCTTTCGATCGGGTTTCTTGCCCTCGAGGCTTGGGCCGAGGGTGATGCGACGCAGTAGCGTCGAAACAGTTCGGGATGTGTTCGGAAGCGCGTCAGTTTCAAGATTATTCCTTCGAGTGAGGAAAGACGATGTTCGTGCTGCATCGTTTCCTTTATGACCTCGGCCTTAGGCTAATGACATACTGAGGCGTCAAATGAAGCGAAGCAAAAAGCGTCAGAGCTACTTCTTCGAACGTCTATATGAAACGCTCAAACCGGAGCGGCAAAGACGCGTCGAAAGAGGCGGCGAAACAGAACGAGTAGTGTTTTGACGCGCGTATATGTACGCGGTAATACCATATTCGGACTAAATCTTTTATCGCCAGGTGCTTTATATTTGCTTTGTTGTGGTTTGGTAATTGAAAAAAAGCAAATAAAAAACATTTTCGTTTAGAAAATGTTAAAATGTTTAGAAAATGTTGGTGCAGTAAATCCATGTTCAGACTAAACCTGATATCGCCAGGTAGCAGGTACTTAATATTTGCTTAATTTTGGTCTTAAATCTTAAAAAAGAAAAAAAAGCAGGATAGAAAATACTATAGGGAAATTTTTTCAGGTCGTTGGGAAAATAGCACTGATATTATTGATTGATATTGTTGAGTTTTGGTTTGAATGGCCAGAAATCTAGCATGCTGAACTTCTTTGGTCGCGAAAATGCAAGCCGCTGAAGAACTAGCTGTGCTCACATGGGTTATTCAAATCCTAACAGATATTATAACGGGTTTAAAATTTAGAATAATTTCTAATATATTTTACCACGTCTGTAGCGCAACTCACTTTAGTAATATTATTTTATTTCATAAAAATCTCTATGTTTACTAAAAACGTAATTTACCGTGCTTGAAGAAGCAAAAAAATCTTCATTGGACGAATTCATATTTCCTTCAAACAAAACCGCTACTGTAATCTAGGAATATGACAACACAACGCATTTTCGACGCTCGCTCCAGTATGTCATAGGAAGCTTTACCCAACGCTTCTGTTTATTCCGCTTCTCAAACGCTCAACGCTTCGCTTCATTTGATGCCTCAGTATGTCAGTAGCCTTACAGTGCATGCTGAGCTGTTGCGAGTCTTTGATGTCTTCTGCTTTTGTTTCTCTTTCTCTCCGCAATTATATAACACCACACGCCTTTTTTGTCGATCGATTCGAACGGCGATGACCAAGCGAATTTTATTTGCGCCAGTTTTGATTCCACGGGTGAAACTTGATTTCATTTTATGATTCCCTAGCTTTTGGATAGATATTTCTGTATATGTTTTCCAAGCAATAATTTCCAAACTTACTTTGATTGTGATTGGTTTGGCATTTTTCAAATAAACTTAGAATTCTGTTCGGTTTTAATACCTACATTTATGCATATAGTTTTGGCGAACATGTGTATCTGCATTTTCTTAATTCTTATGGCTTTGAATGCATGGAACTTTGCCAGTTTTGTCTACTCAATAGGAAACTCGCGACGAGAGATAGATTTCATCAGAAAGATCGCTTCATTCACTATGATTAATCCTGTTCGGACGGCTGCGACCATTTTGTTCGGGTTTTATATTTTCAGCTTTGATATTTTGAGCTTTGGATGCATGGAATTTCGCCAGTTCCCTTTTTAATCTATTTCTTTATTATAATTATTTTTTTTAAACAAAGCGTGTGTTTTGGCTTTTCCGTCATACCAGTGCACAGTGGTTTAAAACGCGAAAAACGTGATCGTCAGCCTTTTGAGTATAGAAATGCCATTTAAATGCTACAGTGTATTCGACAAAGTTTTTGTAGATATTAAGGGGCATCTTTTGATGTCAATGAATTTTCGATTAATTCACCTAAAAGTGAGATAAAATTTTTTTTTTATTTACTTATCAAATCAAAACGAAATCTTCAGCAAAGTTGTAGACAATATTATGCAGGAAAACTTTGCTGAAGACACTTTGGTTCTATCTCTTGAAAATCGACCACATACAGGTAGTTTTATACACAGACATCCTTAAAGTTTCTAAAAATCAAAAAATACCAAATAACTTTTTCTGAAGTGATTTTAGAGACCTACTATGTTCTAGACATTTTTTGATATTTAAAAAATACATCATTCGGCCGAACATACCTTGGGAAAATTTTCGAATTTTTCATAGGGTTTAGGACATTTTAGATAAAAAAATGCACTTTTTCAAAATAAAATTTCTCGAAAAGCTGCAAAAACAACAGTCTTCACTTGGAAGACGGAGATTAGTAGTAGCTTTCCCAGGTGGTTTCACTAGGTTCTTGCAGTCTCTTAAAGACTTGGGCGTGGGTGAAAAAAATAGTTTTCTTTTGTTTTTCGGCGTTTTTTCATGTTTTTTTCTTAAAAGATGTACAAAATCGAAACGATTTTTGATTTTTCATTGAAAAGTACGAATAGCATTTATATTTACGGCTCCGTGCATTATTTAAAAAACATAATATATAGATAAAATTGATTTTTTCCGAAAATAATTGTTATGTCACTAGTGTATGCAAATGCCAAGTTTTTTTTAGTAAAATTAGCAACATTCTTTGACGTTTTTCCAATGCTTGAATTCTGAAAAGGAAATGTCAGCTCAGAAACAGATACCCTTTTTTTTTTTTTAATTTGGACATTTTGGTATGGATTAGGTACTTCCGTATGGACAAAATTGAAAAAAATAAGGATATCTATCTCTGTGCTGACATTTTCTTTTCAGAATTCAAGCATTTGAAAAACGTCAAAGAATGTTGCTTATTTTGTTAAAAAAAACTTGGCATTTGCATACACTAGTGACTTAACAATTATTTTCGGAAAAAATCATTTTTTTCTATATATTATGTTTTCCAAATAATGCACGGTGCCGTTAATATAAATGCTATTCGTACTTTCTATGAATTTTGAGAAAAAAAACATGAAAAAACGCCGAAAAACAAAAAAAAAACTATTTTTTTTTCACCCACGCCCAAGTCTTTAAGAGACTGCAAGAACCTAGTGAAAGATTAGCTACTACTAATCTCCGTCTTCCAAGTGAAGACTGTTGTTTTTGCACCTTTTTGCAGCTTTTCGAGAAATTTTATTTTGAAAAAGTGCATTTTTTTATCTAAAATGTCCTAAACCCTATGAAAAATTCGAAAATTTTCCCAAGGTATGTTCGGCCGAATGATGTATTTTTTAAATATGAAAAAATGTCTAGAACATAGTAGGTCTCTAAAATCACTTCAGAAAAAGTTATTTGGTATTTTTCGATTTTTAGAAACTTTAAGGATGTTTGTGTATAAAACTACCTGTATGTGGTCGATTTTCAAGAGATAGAACCAAAGTGTCTTCAGCAAAGTTTTTTTACATAAGATTGTCTAAACTTTGCTGAAGATTTGGTTTTGATTTGATAAGTAAATAGAAAAAAAATTTTTTATCTCACTTTTAGGTGAATTAATCGAAAATTCATTTACATCAAAAGATGCCCCTTAACATCTACAAAAACTTTGTCGAATACACTGTAGCATTTAAATGGCATTTTTATACTCAAAAGGCTGACGATCACGTTTTTCGCGTTTTAAACCACTGTGCAGTGGTCGGCACGCTCTTGTTTGCTTTCGAAAAGGGCAGTTCAGTTTCGCACGCGGTATTTTGACTGCACTCAGTGTGACCAGGGTTGCCACATTTAAATCTGTGTTTTCCCTTGAAAAAATCTGAACATCTGTATCTGGAATAAAAATATCTGTAAAAAAAAATCTGTATTGTTTAAACACACGGGAATGGCATCGCTGTCAGCTACCATACATTTGACGCGTTACCAACATCACTGGCACTGGCACCCGAAAAATGGGCAGTTTACCCTTATCTTATGTTGATTCCAGGACTATGCTATCGCTGTCAAATCTCATATATTTGCAGTGTACCCAACATCTCAATGGTCCGCTGACACTAGCGGTACCCGGAAAATGGGCAGTTTACTCTAAAGGGAAGAATTTTCGGGCAACTGCTCCATATGTTGGCCCTATCTATTGATGACAAAATAAAACTAAAAGCGATCAAATTTATCAATTTGATCACGTGATGTGTATGGAACGGTATTAAATAAGTGAACTGTTATTTATACTGTTTATTTTTAATTCACATGCTGTAGTATGAACACAAATAATGTGTAATAACTTTTGTTCTACATACGTGTACACATGTACACAAATGCCGCCATATTGCTAACGATGTTCGATACATGATTTCTAGTAGATGTCATCCTCCTGGTTGATTCGGGCAAACCGGCTAAATGTTGACTGCAATTATTAATAGCATATCAGACAGTTTTGAGCAATTTCTTAAGGTTTTCACATGGTATGTGATATTCTAAGTGATATTTAGTACATTGATTGTGTCCCAAAGCAAAGTGAAGCAAACTGTGACAGCAGAAAAAGTAGTTTTAAGACAAACGGTACAGAAATAGATGTTCGTAACGCTTGAAGGCTACCATACCATTCCCTTGTTTAAACACAAAGAACTTTGTATTTTTTAAGCTTTTATGGTACATAAACCAAATTTTTAGCTTAAAACGTGTGAGGAGTTGAAAATATGTTCAATTTGCTCAATATTTAATAAAATAAAATTTGGATTGTTTTTAAAAATTAATGTCAATTTCGAAGAATCTGTAAATCTGTACTTTTCGACGAAAATCTGTATATCTGTATATACAGATTCTGTACCGTTACTTCGGCCAAAAATCTGTAAAATACAGATTAATCTGTACATGTGGCATCCCTGAGTGTGACTATCTTAATACGACGGTTTCGAAGTTCGTACTATGCTCGGGTGTGCCTCGTGGTGGCTTTCTGGTCAGAGACTTCGCTCGCGAAGGGTTTTTATTTCTCCTTACTTGTTCTATAGGTTATTTGAGCGCATTAAGGGCTATTCCCACTGCTCCCGATCCGTGACCGGGTCGGGACCGGGCCGTGGCTGATCCGTGTGTCATCCGGGCTCGTTTGAGATTGATTGCATGCGTTCTTACGAACGCATTCACACCGACGCGACGTGCCCAGACCGGAGCAGCGCTAAGTTGCCGTCGTGCTGCCGCCGTGCGAGAAAAAAACTATCGTTGCCGACGATACTTTGTGTTGCCGGGAGAGTGCACGGAAGGCATTTGGGTAGATGCGTGTATGTAGTAGTAACTTATTTTCGGTTTTGCTTTGCATTTGCATTCATGCATATTGCCGTCACAGTCAAATGTTGAATTTTAGTTCGGGAAAAGTGTTGTGTTAAAAAAGTGTTGTGTTTTCTCAGCCAGAGCGCAGCGCAGGCACGGTTCGTACACGGCGCAGTGTGAATGCATTAAAGTCCCGGACGGGACACGGACACGGCCCGGATCCGGCCCGGCTCCGGAACGGAAGCAGTGGGAATAGCCCTTTAAGGGCTATTCCCACTGCTTCCGTTCCGGGACCGGGCCGTGGCTGTTCCGTGTGTCGTCCGGGCTCGTTTGAGATTGATTGCATGCGTTCTTATGAAAGCATTCACACCGACGCGCCGTGCCCAGACCGGGGCAGCGTTGAGTTGCCGTCGTGCTGCCGCAGTGCGAGAGAAAAACTATCGTTGCCGACGATACTTTGTGTTGGCCGGAGAATGCACGGAAGGCACTCGGGTGGATGCGTTTATGTTGTAGTGACATATTTCGCGCGGAGTGAGCTGCGGTATGAAAAAAAAGAGAAAGACGTTCTTTCACATACACACATCAACATTTCTCAGCCAGAGCGCGGCGCAGGCACGGTTCGTACACGGCGCAGTGTGAATGCATTAAAGTCCCGGATAGGACACGGACACGGCCCGGATCCGGCCCGGCCCCGGAACGGAAGCAGTGGGAATAGCCCTTTATTCATTTTTCCTTCATGTCACAAATCAACGCGGTATGATATTTGCCACTGGTGCCAGTAGTTTGCGTTGTTAGCGTTCGGCGTGCGGTTGTTGCGTTTTACAAAATCCATTCGTTTCTAGGTAAATTTAAAAAGTTCACGGGATGAAACGCGAAGTCTGCTATGATACAGATTGTTAACGATTGGTAGGTTTCCGAAGACAACTAGAAACTTCGATTCTCCTGTATGCCGATACAGCGTTCATGGCGCGGTTCTATTTATATCGTCTCCTGGCGACCGGTTGCCCAGAGACCGAGAAGAAACCATATCGTGCGCGAATTTGTGTAGAAAAGATCGCACCATTAACCTCGATGGATCCAGATCGATTCCTTTCCGCTAGCACTTATTCCTTCCATTGATACTTGTGGACGATGCAGAGGATTCCTCGGTCTCTAGTAGCAACAAGTATTAAACTAACACTCCCGATATCCCTTCCTCTATTGATCTGCATTGGGCGTGGCCAGCTACGTTATTGACCAGTGAAAAAAAAAAAGATCACCAGGAGTTGTACACTGAAAATGGCTTGCTACTCCTAGGCACCATTTTGACGGTTCTTTGTGCAATTTCAGCTGATTCTGGTCAATCGCGGGCAACACACGGGCGATCAAATATGCTATGCTATGCTATGCTTGTATTGTTTTAGTTTATTAAAAAAATGTATATATATATATATATATATATATATATATATATATATATATATATATATATATATATATATATATATATATATATATATATATATATAAGTTAACGTATGATGGTCTTCGAACGTGTTTTTTAAAAGAAAATTAAACCACACTGTTTGATTGTACGAATAAGACTGATTGTTGTATTCAATAATTGGCCCAAAGCTTAGTCCCTAACGTGGCGCCCGGTTATCAAACTGCTTATGTCTGGATGATTGCTGGGGCACCCGAAATGCTGATGCGATGATATGCTGTTGGTTCGATCGATCGATCGATGTTGTTCTTGCTGATGGTGCAGCCGTTAATCGGTGCACCATAGGTGATGATGTGGTGTTCTACTTGGTGGATTTTGTCGATGTCGATGTCACCGTGGCTGGTTGACCGGATGGCACTTCTGATGAGCTGGCTTAAGCAAAAGTGGAAGTCGTTGTTCGATGACGATGACTAGATGGATCTTTTCAGGAGTGTGCGGGGATGCGGGTGATAACTACTCTCCCCCTAATGGAGATTCGTCTAGAATCACTAGCTGTCCTCTTCGGGTTTGAGTTGTATGGTGTTAGCGAGCTTATCGAGGTGTTCTATGATCTGTCCGATGATTTCTTCGGTGTATTCCGACGGGGATGTTAGAATTGGAAATGTGGTCTTTGGTTGTTGTAAAGATGAACTTCTGCGTGTTTTGTTGGAGTTGCAGGTGCTGGGTCTTCTGGAGATTTATGATAGATCTGGGTATTATCTGTGAGAGGGAAGATTGCTTGCCTTTTTGTATAAGCACATGAGTTTACCTCCGCAGATGTCTCTCGTTGTGTGATGCACCATCCAAGCTGTTTCTTCATGGTCCGAATTGCTATTCCTAGGGTCATGGCTACGAATAGAATCAGGAATCCAGTCGTGGTGTGTTGTAGTGTTGTATGGTCTCTTCGTAACTTTGTGATATGATCCAGATTTGCGATTCTTAACAGGTTTACTTGTTGGAGATCGGGTTTGTTGAGAACTACCGTTGGTTGAAAATTCACTCCGATTGTTGAAATTGTTTTGATGTTGTGATAATCAGTTGTCTTTCTGTCGTCGTATTCGATTCCGTTGATTGAAACTGAGCAATTTGGGTAACTGAATAATAAGGTTCCAGCTATCTGTCGGGATTTTATGTTGCAGTCCGAATCTAAAAGGACTGGTTGAACAGCATTTCTTATGATCAGTGTGTGGTCGTCGATCGGTTTGATGTCCATTTCGTTGCGATGTTCTTCATAGGGGCAGGATGCGTTGATTCCTTGCAATGCGTTGTCTATACAACCGTCGCCTGTTATGTTTACAATCTCCTGTCTTTTACAAATTCTATAATTTTCGACAATTGTACAATCATTTTTTACAGCAAATGTTTGCGTTTTACTCAAAACTGCTAAGTTATAAAATGTTGATATAGTTCTATTAAAGAATGGTAGGGTTTCAAATTTGATGTATTGGAAGTGTTCTGATAAGAAGATAGGGATTTTGATAATGAATATCATTTTTGAATTTTCATGATGTGTTTCTATGCTGAGGAATTCATAAATTTGGTCGATGTTATTAATCGGGATATTTTGTTTTTCTAACTTCTCTAAAATGAACTCCGTTTCGTTATCATTTAGTATAGCTCTGGATAGAATTCCTATTCTTGATAATTGTATAATTTCAAAAATGTCCCTAAGTTGGTTATTTAGTAAATCTAGATTAAGAAAAATATCATGAACTATACCCTTGAGGTGGTTTTCATACATCGCGTTGGCGTTATTGACAATATTTGAGATTCTTCTTAAGACTTCAATTTGGTTCTCGTTATCATGTTGGATTAGGTCGTTGATTTTTGTTTCGAATTGTTGGTTGATTCTAATTTGTCGGTTGTCATTGTCAGTAAGTGAGTTGGTCTTGATTTTAGAATTCTTGATAGCCTGTCGAATCAATTGTAAGTCGTTATCATTTAAATTTCCTGTTATTGATTTAATAAATGTTCCTAAAGGGTTTAAAATTCCTCTCTTTTGTCTACGAATGGGTTTTAATTGGTTGTAGTTGTCGGAAATTTGTTTAGTCCTGATGTCCAACATTTTGCGATATGGTTCGGTGAAATTGTGTCGTTCAAATTGGTGTATTGTGTATTTAAGTGTCGTAAAACTGCTTTCGAATTTTTCCAAGTCCACGATGTGGAGATGGAAATGTTGCGATGTGATAATTTTTGCTTCTCTCTCGCTGAATGCTATTATTCCCTCGTGTCGCGAGAGGTCTGTGATCGTCACTTCAGCCATAGCGTCAAGGGCTAATCTGGAATAGAAAAACTTTTGAGTTTCTTTCTTAGATATGTTTTTTTTTTTTTTTTGGTTAAAAAAAGGTAAATTATTATCTATTATTTCCGCTGTGTCCTTATCTTGGTCTTATGGATTTTCCTTCCTTGGTCGTCGATTAGTGTTTTGTCCCGATTTCTCCTCACTAGATGTTACCGGTACTTATCTCTTTCCTAACTTTTTACTCCTTGATTAGTTATGTAAACAGTTTCATTAGGTTGAAGGATCGGATCAGGTTCTTTATTTTTATTGTGAAATTCTAGGTCTTTTTTCTGTTCTCTTTTAAGGTTTTGTGTAGCTTCGTCATAAATTTTATTTCTTTTTTCGATTTTTTCCGCCAATGTCTTTTTTGTTTACACCTACATGTTTGTCTTTGATGCATCGAAATATTTCACTTATTGTGGAGTGGAAACGCTCAACGATTCCATTGACTTCACTTGTATTCGAGGGCGTGAAATATATTTCGATGCCTAACTCTTCTAGCATACTTATAACTTCGATTGATTTAATGGCTGGTTCATTGTCGCTAACTATGAGCTTCGGCACTCCATAAGTTGAAATTAACTTAGTCAATCCTGACCGTATGTCGGGTATCGATCTGGATTTGATTGGTATGAAAATTCCAAACTTGGATAATTTATCCACTGCCGAAAGAAAAATATTTGGATTACAAATGTAGATGTCGATATGCACTATGTCCAGGGGCTTCTGAGGAATTTGTGTTTTCGATAAATTAAGTTTGTATGGGTGTCTTTTATATTTTGCGATTTTGCAAGTTACGCACAAGGTTGCGTATCTTCTTATTTTTAATTTCATTTTTCGAAAGAAATATCTTTCACTAATTTGTGCAAGATTTTCTTCTATTCCTCTGTGAGCTCTGGTGTGTGTAGAGTCAATAATTTCGTTTTGTTCTTCGTCTGTTCTAAGATCAATCAGAAACTTTTGAGAAATGACAACTTTAAACGTCTTTACTCGGGAGAAATAATTTTTATAAACTATTTGGGTGGTGTTTATGAGATTTTCTGGGCAATAAATGCAATTTACTCCTTTGTTGGTACTCCAAAGTGTATTTTTGTAAATGTTCGCTTTCATTTTGATCGATTTTAATTATAATTTGGTTGGAAAAAGTGTTCACTGGCTTTTCGGTGCATGGAATAAATTCCGAATCGTCAGTGTCAGCAGAGTGTTTAGTAGCAGCGTCTGATGAAAAATCGTCTTGTTCTTCATTGTGATTTAATTCGTTCTGAATTCTTGAAAGGCCGTCAGCAACCACATTTTGCTTTCCGGCACGATATCTAATATCGTATGAGTAGTCTAACAAAGCTTTCATCCATCTAGCGATTTTACTTGATGGATCTTTCAAATTTACAGCGCAAGTGAGTGGCTTGTGATCTGTATACAGGATGAATTTGTAGCCGAAAAGGTATGGTCGGAAGTATTTGGTTGACCAGTAAATGGCTAGTAACTCCTTTTCAATGGTGGAGTATTTTTCTCCGGTTTGGCTGAGTGTTCTCGATGCAAAAGCCACAGGCTTATCTTTACCAATTGGGCCTTGGGACAGAACAGCTCCTATCGCATAATAAGATGCATCTGTTGTTAGTACGAAGGGTTTTTCAAAATCTGGGTGTACAAGGATAGCACTGCTAGAGAGAATTTGCTTGCATTTATTAAATGCTTTGAGAAACTCTGGGGTGTGTTCTACTTTTTCACTTTTTCGCAGACATTGTGTTAGAGGTTTTGTAATTCGGCTAAAATCTTTTATAAATTTTCTGTAATATCCTAAAGTTCCTTAAAAAGATTTAATATCTGTTTCAGTTTTAGGGGTTGGCCAGTTTTAAATAGCTATAATTTTTTCTGGATTTGGTTTTACCCCTTCTTCGTTGACTACGTGTCCGAGGAAAGAAACTTCTTTCTTTAAAAACTCACTCTTATCGAGTTGTATTTTCAAATTAGCTTTTTTAAGAGCTGTGAAAACTTTTCGTAGGTTGGTACAATGTTTCTGCAAAACTTCACCTCCACAGCAAAACAATAATTCAAACGTTAACCGTCCTCAAAAAGCTCTTCCAGCTCCCGAACCTATGGAAGTTGATAGATCTATCCGGTCTTAATACGTTAATTACGTCAATAGACCACAAAACAACTATTCTACAAGAACTATGCAGAGAAATCAATTTGTTCCCGCTATACCACCAAGACCAGCAAGAATTACTGAACTAAGAAATATAGAACAAGAAACCCAAAATGAAAATTACTACGATTACAACATGACCGACTATCCCACGGAATACTACTCCGAAATTCCAGACACAGACACAAACAATTACTCGCATGTAGAATACGATCCTGAAATCGAACCTTAAACCGATGATGTAGGAACAAGTAACACACAAGAATCGGACGAACGACTAAATTTTCAGCTGGAGACAAATTCATAATCTCCGAGCTAAACAATAAAAATTTTATTCCCTATATAAAAATTCCAACTCGCCAAAATTTCGAGTTGAAACTTTTAATAGATACTGGCGCGAACAAGAATTATTTATGCCCAAGATTAGTGAAAAATGTACTGAAACTTAGAAAACCTACCGCCGTATCGAACATTTCCGGAAAACATATGATAGATAGTTACGTTGACTTCAATCCTTTTCCAGAATTAACAGCTAAAACATTTACATTTCAAGTTTTTAATTTTCACAATTTTTTCCATGGATTAATCGGATACGAAACACTTCAAGAGCTGAAATCAAAAATCGAATCGATAACACTCTCACCATACTTGGAACAAAACTTAAAATGTATTAAAAATACCCAGAGCCCTTCCACAAAGAAATTTCTGGTGAATCTATTCATAATATTGAAATACCAGTATCTGAAAAAACCGGAGATTTTTTATTAGAAGACGATCTCGAAATTTCTCCAAACCTTCTCATTTGTGCAGGATTATACCATGCAAACAATTTTAAAGCGTTTGTTAACCTGCACAATAATTCAAAAAATTCACAAACACTTTCGTTAACATACCCGTTCGAAGTCACTCTTAACAATTTCGAATGCTGTTTGCTAGAAAACGAGCTTAATTTCACAGAAACTCAACCAGGCAGATTTAAGAAGCTCATCGATCAGCTTCGATTAGATCATTCAAACACTGAAGAAAAAGATAAATTTTTAGCCGTGGTGAACGATAATCAAGGAGTTTTTCATCTCGATAATGAACCTCTAACAACCACCAATGCAGGTAAACATAAAAGCATAACAAATGATGAAATACCAGTCTATCAAAAAAGTTACAGATATCCTCATTGTCATAAAGAAGAGGTATGTAAGCAGATAGAAAAATGTTAAGAGAAAATATAATTAGACCATCTACCTCTCCATGGAATTCACCCATTTGGGTTGTTCCAAAAAAAAAATGACGCCGCTGGTTTACAGAAATGGAGAATAGTTGTTGACTATAGGAAGCTCAACGCTAAAACCATAGACGATAAATTCCCAATTCCAAACATTACAGATATCTTAGATAAATTAGGGAGAAGTAGATACTTTTCCACCCTAGACTTAGCCTTAGGGTTTCATCAAATTCTTATGGACCCCGACGATATTAAAAAAACAGCGTTTTCTACTGAGAACGGCCATTACGAATATCTAAGAATGCCGTTTGGATTGAAAAACGCCCCAGCGACATTTCAAAGAACCATGAATACCGTACTCGTAGGACTGGCTGGAGTCATCTGTTTAGTCTATATGGATGACATTATCGTTTTCAGTTACAGTCTTCAGGAACATTGTACCAACCTACGAAAAGTTTTCACAGCTCTTAAAAAAGCTAACTTGAAAATACAACTCGATAAGAGTGAGTTTTTAAAGAAAGAAGTTTCTTTCCTCGGACACGTAGTCAACGAAGAAGGGGTAAAACCAAATCCAGAAAAAATTATAGCTATCCAAAACTGGCCAACCCCTAAAACTGAAAAAGATATTAAATCTTTTTTAGGAACTTTAGGATATTACAGAAAATTTATAAAAGAATTTAGCCGAATTACAAAACCTCTAACACAATGTCTGCGAAAAAGTGAAAAAGGAGAACACACCCCAGAGTTTCTCAAAGCATTTAATAAATGCAAGCAAATTCTCTCTAGCAGTGCTATCCTTGTACACCCAGATTTTGAAAAACCCTTCGTACTAACAACAGATGCATCTTATTATGCGATAGGAGCTGTTCTGTCCCAAGGCCCAATTGGTAAAGATAAGCCTGTGGCTTTTGCATCGAGAACACTCAGCCAAACCGAAGAAAAATACTCCACCATTGAAAAGGAGTTACTAGCCATTTACTGGTCAACCAAATACTTCCGACCATACCTTTTCGGCTACAAATTCATCCTGTATACAAATCACAAGCCACTCACTTGCGCTGTAAATTTGAAAGATCCATCAAGTAAAATCGCTAGATGGATGATAGCTTTGTTAGACTACTCATACGATATTAGATATTGTGCCGGAAAGCAAAATGTGGTTGCTGACAGCCTTTCAAGAATTCGTATTCTACATGCGAGTAATTGTTTGTGTCTGTGTCTGGGATTTCGGAGTAGTATTCCGTTGGATAGTCGGTCATGTTGTAATCGTAGTAATATTAATTTTGGGTTTCTTGTTCTATATTTCTTAGTTCAGTAACTCTTGCTGGTCTTGGTGGTATAGCGGGAACAAATTGATTTCTCTGCATAATTCTTGTAGAATAGTTGTTTTGTGGTCTATTGACGTAATTAACGTATTTAGACCGGATTGATCTATCAACTTCCATAGGTTCGGGAGCTGGAAGAGCTTTTTGAGGACGGTTAAAGTTTGAATTATTGTTTTGCTGTGGAGGTGCAAAACGAGGCATAACATTTTAGAGTTAATGGTAGTTAGAGGTGTTTGATATTGGGGCTGTTACCGATTGAAAAACATTTGAGATCTTGGTGATTAGCCATAAAATGAAGGTTGTGGAAATTGATGGGGTTGAAATTGTGGTTGAACTATGGGTTGCTGATTTTGAAATTTTGAAGGAAATTTCTCTGGTTTTGTTATGCTTGATCTATTTGAACCGCGTTTATTACGAACGTTTCTTTCGTCAATTGCGATGTCAAAGGCTTGTTTAATTGTTTTTGGCTGTCTAGCCCGAACATGTCCTCCCACTGGTTCTTCTAGACCGGCCAAGAAAACTTGAGGTGCGTTCTCTTGGTGGGTAAGAATTCGATCTTGTTTCACGGTTTCGATTTCGGTAGACATGTTAGCGTTATTAATTAATAGAGACAACAAATTTTGAATGCTTCCAAAAATTTGTTCGATTGAATGGGTTTGTTCGATTTGAAATAATTGTTGTGTGAGGGTAACGGGGTCGCGTCTATCATTGTAGTATGCGATTAAATTTGATTTGATTTCATCCCAATCAAGAGCAGTACCGTAAGTTTCTAGCACTTGATCGGCGTCATTGGTGATTTTGGCTCTAATTGCCTGAAGCCATATTTTCTCGAGTGGTGTATTTTTCAATGGTTCAATAAATGGTATTAGATTTTCAACTGATCTTATGAAGCTATGTAATTTCATCGGGTTTCCATCAAACGGTTGCAGTTCGCGTACCGCTTGAGGTGTCTGTAAAGATTTCATGATTTTATCCGCTTGCTCAAACATTCTGTTTGTTTCAGCTATTCTGTTTTCCTCGTTATTCAAGTGCGCATTTCTGTTGGGTAGAGGTAAAGGATTAGGTTGCGGTGGAGGAGGTGGAATAGGGTTTTGGTTTGCATTTTGAGGATCGTTCATATTTGTTTCTCGATTTCTCAGATTGTATGGTTGGTACCTATCCATAAAAGATGTAAAAGAATTTTCCTGGAAAAAATTATATTATTAAACTGTCACAATAAATTATATGTTTTTGTTCTATTAATAATATTTGTTAAGTTAAAACAATGGTATGCAGATTTTCTCTCTGCTTGGTATTTTTGAATTCTAATCGCTTAACAACTAATTGCAGATATTCTCTCTGCTCCGATTACACGTACAAACAGATATGCACTCTGTTGTGCAATCGTTGTTCTTTCGGGGAGCAGGCGCGTTTGCACCGCTCCAATCACGCTCAATACAACAGATATTCACTCTGCTACGTGATTAGATTACCGAAAAAAGTGAAAAATATGTCCAATTTCAAATGCTAATAAATCGGTTAGTATTCGATGGATTTCCTTCTTTCTTGCAGCAATAGATTAGAAAATCTTCTAAGATTCTTCCCAATTGCAGATAATTGTAATTTTATTTTTCAAACTATTGTACTATTGAAAATAGTCAAGCCTTGTCAAAACGAAAACTTCGGCCTCTGATTGGTCGTTATATGATTGCTTACCAAGCACGGTCGACAGAATCATAGACCTTGCCATTTGAAATGTGCTATTTGGCCTATACAGGTCGGACTCGATTATCCGGAGACTCGATTATCCGGAAACTCGATTATCCGGAATTCGATTATCCGGAATTTTATACTCGATTATTATTATTTTTATTTTTTGATGTCCCTTTTCAATTATTATTCCGGAATTTTGTCTTTACCATCCCTCCTGGCATATTTGTTACCATTTGAGTCACTTCCGGCATGTTTGAGACATGTCCGAATCGAGTGAAAATAATCAATTTCCAATTTATTTTTTTTTTTTTGATTCTTAAGATTTTACCCCCTTTCGCCTCGGAAGTAACTTCTGGTTACGCCACTGCAGCGTACAAATAAAAAAGGAAAGAAATATTTATTTTATGTTCGCTAATCGCAAAATTTCAGTATTTTTTGTGTGATTCGATTATCTGGAAAACTCGATTATCCGGAATGAAAATTTTTTTGATGTTCCTGATAATCGAGTCCGACCTGTATAAGAGCCTGTTTCACCCGAAACCGCTCATTATAATTCTGGACTGCAATAACAGCAGTCCTCCCTTAGCAGCAGCAGTGGATACAACAGCAGTAGCAGTGCAGCGGACAACGGCCACAGCTGTGGTATGGCAACGGATAGCGGAGCGCATCTCAGCATCGATAGCAGGGCCAGGTGATGCAAGGCAGCGGATACCAATGGCAACGGAAGCGTCCACTACTGTGGCAACGGGGATAGCGCAGCGGTTGACGTTGGTCTCAGCATCTATATAAGCAGGGCCAGCTGATGTAGTGTGGCATTTTAGTGAAAGGCTGTCTCTGAGCGATTGCAGGCACACTAGCAAATGCATCCAATGAAAAGAACGTTCTGGAAAGCTTTTCAGTGTTTATTTTCCCCCAAGGAATACTTTATTTGCTCTGCCAGTAATAATGCAAAGTTTTGATCGGCATCTTATCAGACATTGAACTACACAAAAAATTGTCCTTTTCAGGATGAAATAAAAACCTAATTAAAGAGTTAATATTTTCTCTTAAATCAATTTATACTTCCAAGAAATTTGGAACAGATATATATTTGGTTTCATCTCCGTGTCTCAGAACGTACTGAATTATCTTTTCCTTCAGTCATGAGCACAACATCCGAAAAGCTTTAATTATCAGCATAAAAATAATTTTTCGCATAATTAAAATTCAAAAATTATCAAGTCCAAATCATGACAAGCAACTATATTATTGAGAATGGTCAATCCTTGTTGAAGCGCAAAATTCAACTGATCTGATTAATCGTTGATATGATTGCTTCCCAAGCACTGTCGACAGAATCATAAACCTTGTCATTTTAGATTTGCTAATTGTCTGTATAAGAGTAAGGATGGGAAATATCGGCTGAAATGGCTATCGATAGTTATCGATGATTTCCTACTACTATCGATAGGTTTTTTATCCCTATATAAGAGCCTGTTTCAGTCGAAGCCTCTCATAATAGTTCTAGACAGCGACAACAGCAGTCTTCTACCAGGCGGATAGCGGCCACAGCTGTGGCATGACAATGGATAGTGCACTAGTTGCAACGGATCTCAGCATCGATAGCAGCTGAGCCAGCTAATGCAGGGACAGCGGATACCAATAGCAGCGTATAGCGGCCAAAACATTAGCATGGCTACGAATAGCGTAGCAGTTGTAGCGGGTTTAGCATCGATAGCAGCTGATGCAGTGAGGAACTTTAGTGAAATGCAGCCTCTGTGCGATAGCGGGCACTAGCAAATGCATTTGATGAAAAGTTGACTCATTTTGACAACACATGAGCCGTCTAGTTTTGAGTGTTAAATCAGCTTTTCACTGTTTATTTTATCACAAGAAATACTTTATTCGCACTGTCAGTGATAACGCCGAGATGTGATCGGTATCTTATCCGATATTGAATTGAACAACAAATTAAAAAATGACTGACACGCAAGCAGCCGGGTTTTCTTGTAAAAGTATTTTACTTCATCCTCGCGGTCGTGGCTTTGCACACAACCCCCCTGTGATTTTTAATAAATTCTTCGATAGGGAAAAAAGGTTAACGTTACTTACAGGAGTGTAGCGATGGTCGGCATGAAAAATGGTATCATTCTCCGTATCGTCATGTTCGTCATACTTATTGTTTGTTCCAGCAAATTTTGAATTTAAGTTGAAGGTATTTTCAACACTTGTAAGTTATATTGTTCACTGGTTTTTAGCATTAAATTTGTTTCCTCCGAATAAAAACTGATGATTTTTCATCACTTGTAGATTTTTCTTTTACTTCACGGGTTTAGTTTAATTTTAGAGTTGGAAATTATTTTTTTCATCACTTGTGAGTTTTGAGCACTTGTAAAATTTTTCTGTCACTAGTAGAGGAACTTCTGCTGTCTATTTTAATTTTAAAGTTGGAAATTTTTTTCTTGTGATTTTTTTGAGTTGCACTTGTAAATTATTTTCTATCACTTTGCGGGGGAACTTAGTTCTAAAAACGACTGCGCCAATTAACGTATGATGGTCTTCGAACGTTTTTTTAAAAAGAAAATTAAACCACACTGTTTGATTGTACGAATAAGACTGATTTTTGTATTCAATAATTGGCCCTAAGCTTAGTCCCTAACGTGGCGTCCGGTTAATAAACTGCTTATGTATGGATGATTGCTGGGGCACCCGAAATGCTGATGCGATGATATGCTGTTGGTTCGATCGATCGATCGATGTTGTTCTTGCTGATGGTGCAGCCGTTAATCGGTGCACCATAGAGGTGATGATGTGGTGTTCTACCGTGGCTGGTTGACCGGATGGAACTTCTGATGAGCTGGCTTAAGCAAAAGTGGAAGTCGTTGTTCGATGACGATGACTAGATGGATCTTTTCAGGAGTGTGCGGGGATGTGGGTGATAACTTATATATATATATATATATATATATATATATATATATATATATATATATATATATATATATATATATATATATATATATATATATATATATATATATATATATATATATTTATATATATTTAGACAAAACTTGTTTAGTTTGAGGGGTCGTCCGAAATTGGATTTCGTGCTTTATGGACGGCCCAAACAAAAAATGGATGCCAAATTAGTGTTCAGCGCCCCAAAATTATGTAAGTACAAAGTTTTTGTCGCATTTATCGACACTTTTTTGCTTGGTCAGCCTTGTATGAAGTCGCCCCACTGTGATAAGGGGTAATATCCACCAAACAAAAATTTCTTGTCTTATTTTTATTGGCTTAAATCATGCTAAAACTATCCTAGAATCAACACCTACATCGCCCAAGTACTGATCTAAATTCAAAATTCGTTTAAATCAATTCTCACCGAGCAACTTTTGTGCTCCAAATTACATTTTTGCATCATAATATATAAAAAGTCAACCACAACAAAAAATGCTGCACTGTCTAATCAGAGAGTGCCACTTAGGTTTCCTGTTTAAGCAGTTCAGCAATTAAAAAAAGTAGTGAAGCGGTTTATAACTCAACTGTTGATTTAGAACACATGTACACTGGTAATTGATGTCTCATATAATTGATATGACAACTTTGTCTACTATATTTTATAATCGCGTTTTTCAGCTTTTTATTTCTCCTCGTTGTTTTTGTACAGTGTATCGTTTCACTCATATTTCTTTTGCTTATCAGATGTTTTGTTTGCTTTCCGCCGACAAAATAATCGCACGACACCTATCACAATAACCACTCCTAACAGCACACAAGCAATCAAATCCAGCAGCAAATACTCAACAACTGAATAATTGACGCCATTGAACTTCAAGTGGGGGGCTCCTTTATGGCGAATAACATACTCCATCCAGAAGATAGATTCGTTCATCGGGTTCGCAATCGTGTCGCGGAACAAGAAGGAAATCTCTTTCGCTCGTCGATAGTATTGTCTGTTACTTTCGGTCAGCTCCAGTATGAGAGCATGGATTGACTCCTCAGTGATGTCAGCAAACAGAATCTTTGCCGCATATCCGCTGCGAACTGCTCGAATAGCATTACGATGTTGATCGCCGAAAAACGGAATAAATAATGTTGGTACTCCGTGATACATAGACTCGAAGGTTCCAAATTGTCCCCCATGCGATATAAACAGGACAACTTTTTCGTGAGCCAGAATATCGTTCTGGGGAGCCCATTTGGTGATCATAACATTATCAGGTACATTCTCTATCTGGTCGGTTTCGAATTTCCATATAACACGTTGTTTGAGTTTTGAAAACACTTTCAATAGAATGAGTCGTTTTTCGACAGGCATTGCGGAGCTTTGCATGTAGGCACCTAGGGAAAAGTAAATGACACCGTGTTTTGCCTCATCCATGAAACGTTTCATCTCATGTGGTAGTGGTTTGGGTGGTCTGATGTGCGCTCCGGCTATATCCACGAGGGTGATCATTTTTGGGCGCGGTTTAGCTAACGTAGGATGACTGTTGATCAGAATAACCGAAATGGATTTCTCCAAGCTCTGAACCGACGGTAAAAATCCTTGTTTTTTCTCTAATCCACCGAAAAACTCCTTCGCCATTTTATTCATCTGAGGCAAATAATAGTACTCTCTTACCAAGTAGTCGACTGTTGATAGGACGACATTGTAAACTCGCTGAAAGAAATTCATCTTGGATTCGTAATCTAGCAGCATGTGGGGCACACATGACCAGGAAGTGAGCAATCCCATCGCTCGATCCATGAAGTCGGAGTATCCGTATGTGCTGATTGTGACGATAGGCGCATTGTACTTATGAGCGAACATCAACCAGCTTTCCTGGAAGAATTGCTCGGAAACTACTAGGTCGAAGTGCAGGTCATCGCGTTTCAAAAAGTTCTGTACATTTGCCGTCTCAAAACCATGGCGACTAGTAGCCAAACCTAGTCGCCAGTACAAAAACAGGTTGTTGAAATCACTGCTGTAGCTCTGCGAATTATATAACTCCGACAGTGGAACTAGCCAAATAAATATTAGTATTAATACAAAAAAAAATCAATCACCACTGTGCCCATTTGGACTTACAGCTTGCTTGCAGCGGATACGGAGGCTCGATAAGCACTTCCGTGTAGTTGTCGAGTTTTGCGCCAAATTTCAGTGCAGTTAAGCAGGTAACCTCGTGCCCCCGTTCAGTAAGCTCCCGGATGAAATGCTTCAGCATAAACCAATGACTCGGCCCATTGAAAGGAGCCAGAAACAAAATTTTACTGCTGTGTACCACTTGTAGACTAGCTACTATCACTGCTAGAATCGCCAAAATCTTCATCGTTGATGGAACCTTGTCCTTCCGATGCACGCTCTCGACTAACGGAGCATGTGTGGTTGTGATTTTGAGCGGGCAGTGCCAACAGTAGCGATCGTAGATTGTAGTAAGATAGACACTATGATTTTTTGCTTACATGTTTCTATTTCATCCGTATTGATAAGTTTACCGTTACTACTTTCAAAGCGAATGAATATAGTTTATTGTTTACCTGTATTCTGATGGTAGTGAAGAGGCGACTTTCACTACTGCTGAGATTTTAAATGAATTTATTTTGAGAAATAACAATAAATTTTAGACAGTGGAATAAATATGCATACATACAAGTGATCATCACTGTAATGAGCTACTATCAGTTAACCGGAGGCAGAATTATGAAATCATGTCGAGAGATTCCCTTCCAAACAACGTGATATGGTGACTTGCCGGTTGTCGGCACGATTAACAAGTTGAAACAGGTATTGGCGTGAAGGAACAAAACTCAACAATCGCAGCTCTCGTTATATAATTTTACTCCCATTTAATATAGTGACCCCGTTATTGGATTTCGCATGGCTAGTCATTTTGTATAGATAAGGTATTAGTGCGATTTCCGCTTAGTCATTGTCAGTCATTGAACCTAAAATTAGGGTTTGTATTATTTTCGCATTAAGGTTTTGTTTTCATACTCAACTGGGTATTTCTCAACTTATTTATTACTATATTATACGAAAAGATATATTTAAACAATATTTGAGTGTTCGAAAAAGAAATAATCGTCAATTTCAATTGAGTCAATTGAGTGTTCGAAAAAGAAATAATCATTATACTTGTTAGGAAACGGATATATTTTCAATTCTTTGGCTCTGGTCAAAAGAATTGAAAAAAAAAAAAAAATATATATATATATATATATATATATATATATATATATATATATATATATATATATATATATATATATATATATATATATATAAATATATATATATATATATATATATATATATATATATATATATATATATATATATATATATATATATATATATATATATATATATATCCGTTTTCATTTTCAATTCTTTGCTTTGGCTCGCCGAAAACAGGTGTTTGTCTGGCCGGGATGTTTTTAAAGACTTTTTAACAAGTAGGTTTCGTTTCGTTAATTCGTGTAAACTGCTAAACGCCAATCATGAACACTTTTAAACACCAAGGATGATCATTGTGTTATTCTGTACAAACACAAGTCCCGTGGTATTGATTTTTCATCAATTTTTTTTAATTGCAAGGTGTTTTAAGTCTCAAGGGTGTTTTCATGATGTTGGTTTCCAACAGATTATCTTTGTTTCCGCAACAGTGGATTGGGAAATTACTTACGCCTCCATCAATATGCGGCAAAATTGTAATGTTATGACGAGAACTATTGACATGTTCGAAATCAGATTTCGACCAATTAGAACTGAAAGAAGGCCAATAAGGGTATTTTCGAAATCGAGGTAATATCTAGAGGCCGGAAATCGACCCAAGATGTCAAGATGACATTCTCCGCTTTCTGGAAAACGTTCCAAAATGGTCCATTACTACACAATATAAATATTTCCTGTACCAAAACTGTACCGAGACGGGAAATCAAATCTAGACGCCATTTTCAAAACACGACAAATTCAAAATGGTGACATCCGATTTCAGAAAATTATCAAACACCGACTATTATGGTTTGTCATGGAACCAAAAAGATACCCAGAGACCGAAACGGCTACAAAAACCATTTTGAAATTCATAAAGTCGATCTCCAATTTACAAAAAAAGAGCCGGAAATGGCCAAATACCACCCAACATGGGTCCTTTTGGGATCGAGATGATGTCCAGAGACCTGGAATCAAATGCTAGGACTAGAGTTAGTACTCATGTTCCAACCGTAACAGTTGAAGCAAGTAAAGGCGCTATATCCTTGGTTTCGAAACACGAACATAAGGAGGAAATACCTATGTTCCATCCCAGAAGATTGGTCAACAAAGGAGTGTACTTTCTTAGCCTTGTCACTCCCAACGATTTATATTACTTCTTACATACGAAACGGTTGGTACGGATTGTCCCCGTTCATAGATTATATTTAGGGACAGTGGTAAATCGCGATTTCGCGGAAGCCGCGAATCCCGCGAAATCCAGCATCGGCCGCGAAATTCACTAAATCCCGCGAAATGCCGCGAAAGTAATTAAAAACAGCAACATTTTGATTTGAAACCTGCGAAATTCATAAAAACCACGGACGGACAAAGCTGAAAATTAATGGGCACCCAGATAGCAGCGCGTCGCCTTTTTCTACACAACCGAAAAGATGAAACAGTATTAAATCGCTCACTTACAACGCGATTTTGTTAACCTGAGTTGAATTGTCTTCGAACGATTCGGCTACTAAATCCACTTGGAGCAATGATTTTGGTAACCTACATGATAGAATAAAATCCAAGTTGCGAGATGAACTGAGGGCGTTTTTTCAATAAATGACAGTGAGATTGGTTTTATAATTTAATTTGGTTCACGAACGTTTTCTTGAACTTTTCCGGTTTTCAATTAAATATTTATCGATTTCCGGGAACTCGATAGATACGGAACGCAACGTGAGCCTATATAACTTAAATAATACGTACCTGCCGACTCTACAATAGCACTTAAGACAATTTGATAAAGCAAAAGCAAAGCCTTGGTGCTACATTCCGATTCGGAACTTGACCTTCTGTTTATTTATACACAGACTTCGCAGCCGACTGTTTAACAAGACAATTGCGGGGCTAGCGCTACGATCCTACTGATACTAACAGTCTCCCCCGAACTGAGACTCTAACCTACGACGACTGGCTTGATGGGCCAGCATCGTACCTCGAGACCATCTGAGAGGTTAATTTGATAAAGCATATACTTTTATTTAGTGATAATGCGAAGAAATTATGAATCGCACGGGTAAATTACCGCATAAAAAATAAATAGAACAGTTGTTTCTTGTTATTAACTAAAAAAAACTCTTTATTTATGTTGCCGCGAAATTACCGCGCTTTTTGAATATTTTCTATTCTGCCACCCGCGAATTTTGAATTTTTTTGCCGCGAATTATCACTGTCTCTAATTATATTGTATTATATTGCGCTACACAGTAGGCCTGAACGTTGACAAGAACAATGTATGGAAATCATTTTGTAAAAAATGGTGGATATCATTTTCCAGGATCCTTTCAAGTACTGGCTGTGTTAGTGTAGACTAGACTAGACTAGACTAGAGACCTGAAATCAACTCTAGGTACTATTTTTAAATCCAACATGGTGACTTCCGGTTTCCGAAAATGACCAAATACCACCCAAAATGGGCATTTCTGTAATCGAGATGATGCACATGAGCATGAGCATGAGCATGATTGACCGCCCGCGGTTAAAATTCATCAACCCACCCACTGTACGCTATAAACCATACCCACCCCCCTTCTGTAATCGAGATGATGCACATAGACCAAAAATCGTCCACAGACGCCAATTTGGGATTCGAGGTTGTAACTTCCGGTTGCTGGAAAATAGCTAAAAATAGTCATTCCATAGCCAAGATGATTTAGGAATTCAAGATTGCGACATCCGGTTACTGAAAATGACCAAATATAGGCATTTCTGTCATCGAAATGATGCACATAGCCCAAAAATCGTCCCAGTCGCCATTTTAAAGTTTTAAGTGGCAACTTTCGGTTGTTGAAAAACAGGTAAAATTTTGATTACATAACCGAGATGATGCCTAGAGACCGGAAATCATATGCATACGCTATTTATGTATACAAGCCGGCTTCCGGTTACCGAAAATGACTAATTACCACACAGTATGGTTATTTTTGGAATCAAAATAATAGCCAGTGACCGAACATCGACTCCAAAGACCATTCTGAAATCCTCGATGACTACTTCCGGTTTCTGTAAAACAACCTATAATGACCGAACACAACCCAATATGGGTATTTATGGAATCGAAATGATGCCTGGAGACCAGATATCAACTCAAGACGCTCTGTTAAAATCCAAGATGGTGACTTCCGGCTTACAGAAATCGAAATGATGCACATATACCAAAAATCAACCCCTGACGACATTTGTCAACCCGAAGTGGCAACGTTCTTACATGCAATAATGCAAGCCATGTAACACGTCAAATATGCTGTCGTGGCTTTGTAAACAACATTACGAGATAATAAAGCAAAGCAAAGCCTTGGTGCTACATTCCGTATCGGAATTCGACCTTTCGTTTATTATACACAGACTTCGTAGCCAACTGTTGAGTGTACAGGACAATTGCGGGGCTAGCGCTACGATCCTACTGACACTAACACAGTTTCTCCCGAGCCGAGACTTGAATCTACGACGACTGGCTTATTAGGCCAGCATCGTACCTCGAGACCAGCTGGGAGATTACGAGATAATACCTCATTCAAATTGAAATTAATGACTTTTACGGATACTATTGATTTAGCTGAATCTGAAATATAGGCCCAAACATTTATTTTACTAGGCCTTTTAAAGTTTATTTTATAATGTTGGATATAGTTATTTACAACATAAACAGGTGAAGGTAGTTATTGAAATGACTGGATACTTTTTTTATTTGTTAAACAAAAACACTCCTCAAATTATCTTGAATCGAAAAAGTCGATTTCCATGTGTTTACATTTGGCACACTAATCCTTTTTCACGTGCTGCTTGATTAACGATCAAGACAATGCTGAATTTGTCCCTGGCCAAACAAATATGCCATAATTTCCAAAAAATTATGTTACAAATGAGAACACATAATGATGTTCTCTTTATGTGCATGTAAAGAAATGTAAATTTAAACGCGTTTTTACTGCATGGTAATGTTATTATATGTTTGAAATTCTGGCACATTAGAGAGATAAATAATTGTCGTCATAGAGTAAGAGGCGCAGCAACGCGGACCGGGTATCAGCTAGTAGGGTAAACAGGTATAATACGCCCCTCTAAGGAACATCATCAATATTGTAACTATCATTCTGTGCCGAACACGCATCAGTATCGGATGTGTTTGGTGATCGCTCCGATAGAATATAAAATAAAAGACGCGCGAGCAAGTGTTGGCATTGTTTGCCTGGTCGAGTGAAGGTTCAAGGTCGCCCGCCTTTGTGCAACTGTTTCGCATCGTGGCTGTTTGCTGGTGCGTAAGCCGATTTGGCTGCTAAGTGATTTGTGCTACAGCAGTGGACGAGAATCTCAACACAAAGGAGGAAAAAGAAGAAGCCAACAGTTGACAGCGAGTTGTGTCGCTGTGCTGAGTGATCACACACCCGGCTCGCTGCTGGTGGCTGTTTGGAGCTGCTGTATTGGTGCTGCTGGCTGTAACGGCTGCAGCTTCGACCGTTCGGACAACCAACCCTGCTGAAAGGAGAAGTAAAGAGGTACGTGTTCTGTCGGCGCTAGTGCGCCAGATTTAGCGCGATGGATGTAGATCCCTTGCCTCCCGTGCCACCATTCCCGAACCCCTCCGACCCTGTCCCTCCTGCCAACCCTTCCTCTGTTAATTCTCCAGTCCCCCCTCGCCCCAGGCTTTACCCGGACGGATATCAGGGCAGCTTTACTGTTTTCTTTCGGCCAAAAGCAGGACCGAAATCGAAACCGTTAAACATCCTGTAGATTTCAAAAGACCTGACGGAGGGGTACAAGGCCGTGACCGAAATCTCCAAGGTCAGACCCAACAAGCTCCGTGTCGTGGTCAGCGACCTGGAACAGGCCAACGCTATTGCTCGCTCCGAGCTTTTCACACGCGAGTATCGCGTTTATATACCCGCACGAGACGTGGAGATCGACGGTATCATAACCGATTCGAGTCTGTCGGTCGGGTGTATCTTGGCAAGCGGTTTTGGCTGCTTCAAAAATGCTTTGTGTCACGACGTAAAAGTAAAGATCATAGATTGCAAGCAATTGCGGTCTGTGTCTCTTGTCAACGGCACAAAAGTGTACACTCCGTCAGACTCGTTTCGTGTTACGTTTGCCGGATCTGCTCTCCCTAGTCACGTCTCGATCGATCGGGTTCGTCTGCCTGTGCGATTGTATGTACCCCGTGTTATGAATTGCACCAATTGCAAGCAGCTAGGCCACACAGCCGCCTACTGCTGCAATAAGGCACGATGTAGCAAGTGTGGAGAAACTCATGCGGACGATTCTTGCAGTGTAAATGCTGAAAAATGTATTCACTGCGGGGAAAATCAGCATGAGCTCTCCACATGCCCGGTGTACATGCAGCGCAGAGATAAAATCAAGCGGTCACTTAAGGAGAGTTCAAGGCGATCTTACGCTGAGATGCTGAAGAAGACCGTGACCACTTCTACCATAACATCGAACCCCTTTGATCTGTTGTCCTCTGATGAAACCGATTCTGACGATTCACCAGCGGGAACAACTTATGCCAATCCTGGGGCGTCTAGAAAGAGGAAAAATATTTCCTCTCCTAAACTTCCCCGAAAAGGTCCTAAGATTTCCCAAAGTGTAATGAAAAGTACGAACAAACCAAACAGTGCTGCGGAAAAACCGAAGCAAACTCCTCCTGGGCTTGCAAATCCCAGAAGTCCCAGAAGGAGTTCCCAGCACTGCCAGGAACATCTAAAACCCCAGTTGTTCCTTTTGCACTCCCAGTTGATGAAACAAACTCTGGATTAGTGAAATTTTCTGACATTGTGGACTGGATTTTTGAAACTTTCAATGTACCCGATCCAATTAAAATTTTTCTTACAGCATTCCTCCCAACAGTTAGATCATTTTTGAAGCAGTTGACTGCCCAATGGCCCCTCCTTGCAGCGATTGTATCCTTCGATGCCTAATTCATCTGCGTATACGAAGGATTCTATATCTGTCTTACAGTGGAATTGTAGAAGTATTTTACCAAAAATGGATTCATTTAAAGTTTTAATAAATAGAAACAAATGCGATGCATTTTCCCTTTGTGAAACTTGGCTTACTTCAAATATTGATCTCAACTTCCATGATTTTAATATTATTCGCCTTGATCGAGACACCCCATATGGAGGAGTACTTTTAGGGATTGAAAAGTGCTATTCTTTCTATTGTATTAACCTCCGCTCGATTCCAGGCATCGAAGTTGTCGCATGTCAAATGACAATACAAGGTAAAGAGCTTTGTATTGCCTCAATATATATTCCTCCCAGAGCACAGGTTGGGCAACGGCTGCTCTTTGATTTAATAGAACTTCTTCCCTCGCCGCGTTTGATTTTGGGAGACTTCAACTCTCATGGCGTGGCTTGGGGTTCCCCATACAATGATAACCGCTCCTATTTAATCTATAACCTTTGCGATGACTTCGACATGACTATTTTAAACAACGGTGAAATGACACGTATCCCGAAACCTCCAGCGCACCCAAGCGCTTTGGATCTATCCTTATGTTCGACGTCGCTACGGTTGGATTGCACATGGAAGGTAATCCTCGATCCTCACGGTAGCGACCATCTGCCTATTCTAATTTCAATTACTAACGGTTCAACTCGCATGCGACCAATTGACATTCCGTATGACCTCACACGGAATGTCGATTGGAAGTTATACGAGGAAATGATTTCAAAAGCGGTCGAGTCGATTCAACATCACCCACCACTTGAAGAATACAACCTCCTCGCGGGCTTAATTCTCGACGCCGCGTTGCAAGCCCAAACGAAGAAATATCCCGGCGTAACGATCAAAGAGCGGCCTCCAACTCCGTGGTGGGACAAAGAGTGCTCCGATGTCTACACGCAAAGATTCGACGCGTTTTTGGCCTTCCAGAAGGGAGGTATACCCGACGACTATATACGGTATTCGGAGCTTAATACCAAGCTTAAAAGCCTGGCTAAAGCAAAGAAACGCGAATATTGGCGTCGGTTCGTGAACGAGACGTCGAGGAAGACATCGATGAGCACTCTTTGGAACACAGCCCGAAGAATGCGGAATCGCGTAACGGTCAACGAAAGCGAGGAGTCTTCAAGTCGGTGGATATTTGATTTTGCCAGGAGAGTATGTCCGGACTCTGTTCCTGCGCAAAACTTTGTTCGCGATACGTCTCCGGGTCACGACGCGATAGAATCACCTTTTACGATGGCAGAATTTTCAGTTGCCCTCCTGTCCTGTAACAATAACGCACCTGGGTTAGATAGAATCAAATTCAACTTGTTGAAGAATCTACCCGGCAATGCCAAGAGGCGCTTGTTGAACTTGTTCAATAAGTTCCTGGAGCAAAACATTGTACCGCAAGATTGGAGGCAAGTGAAGGTGATCGCCATCCAAAAACCAGGGAAACCAGCTTCTGATCACAACTCTTATAGGCCGATTGCAATGCTATCCTGTATCCGGAAATTGATGGAAAAAATGATACTCCGTCGTTTAGACCACTGGGTCGAATCAAATGGTCTACTATCAGATACTCAATTTGGCTTCTGCCGTGCCAAAGGGACGAATGATAGTCTTGCGTTGCTTTCAACAGATATTCAGCTGGCGTATGCTCGCAAAGAACAAATGGCGTCTGCGTTCTTGGACATTAAGGGGGCTTTTGATTCCGTTTCTATTGACATTCTTTCGGGTTAACTTCACCGACAAGGATTTTCTCCAATTTTGAACAATTTTCTGCACAATTTGCTGTCCGAAAAGCACATGCATTTTACGCACGGCGATTTGGCAACTTTTCGCATTAGCTACATGGGTCTTCCCCAGGGCTTATGTTTAAGCCCCCTTCTTTACAACTTTTATGTAAATGACATCGACGAATGTCTGGCAAATTCATGCACGATAAGACAACTTGCAGACGACAGTGTAATCTCTGTTACAGGAGCCAAAGCTGCCGATTTGCAAGGACCATTGCAAGATACCTTGGACAATTTGTCTGCTTGGGCTTTACAGCTAGGTATCGAATTCTCTCCGGACTGAGATAGTAGTTTTTTTCTAGGAAGCATGAACCTGCTCAGCTTCAAACACAATTAATGGGTAAAACGATTTCTCAGGTTTTGGTACACAAATATCTTGGTGTCTGGTTCGACTCTAAAGGCACCTGGGGTTGTCACGTTAGGTATGTGATGAAAAAATGTCAACAAAGGGTGAATTTTCTTCGTACAATAACCGGACAATGGTGGGGAGCCCACCCAGGAGACCTTATAAGGCTTTACCAAACAACGATATTGTCTGTCATTGAGTACGGGTGTTTCTGCTTCCGCTCCGCAGCAAACACACATTTGATCAAACTGGAGCGAATACAATATCGTTGTTTGCCTATCGCCTTGGGTTGCATGCAGTCGACCCATACGATGAGTTTGGAGGTCTTAGCTGGAGTACTACCATTGAAAAACCGCTTCTGGAGCCTGTCTTCTCGCATTCTTATCAAATGTGAGGTCTTGAACCGTCCTGTGATTGAAAATTTTGAAAGGTTAATCGAACTTAATTCTCAAACCCGTTTTATGACATTGTATTTCAATCACATGTCCCATAATATTAACCCTTCTTCGAATATTTCAAATCGTGTTGACTTATCAAATACTTCTGATTCTACTGTGTTTTTCGATACATCCATGATAGAAGAAACTCGTGGAATCCCGGATCATTTACGCGTGCAGCAGATCCCCAAAAATTTTTCCAATAAATATCGAAACATCAACTGCGACAATATGTTCTACACTGACGGATCACTTCTTGATGGGTCCACTGGCTTCGGTATTTTCAATAACAATTTAACCGTCTCCCATAAGCTTGATAATCCTGCTTCTGTTTACGTCGCAGAATTGGCTGCAATTCAGAACACCCTAGGGATTATCGAATAAATGCCCACGGACCATTATTTCATCTTTACGGACAGTCTCAGTTCCATTGAGGCTCTCTGATCGATGAAAGATGTTAAGCACTCTCCGTATTTCCTGGGGAAAATACGGGAACATCTGAGTGCTTTATCCGAAAAATCGTATCAGATTACTTCAGCGTGGGTCCCTTCTAACTGCTCGATACCGGGCAATGAGAAAGCGGACTCTTTGGCTAAGGTGGGCGCAACAAACGGTGGAATTTATGAAAGACCAATTGCTTTTAATGAATTTTTCACATTTGTACGTCAGAATACGATCATCAGTTGGCAAAATGCTTGGACCAGAGGGGAACTGGGAAGGTGGTTACATTCCATAATCCCCAAGGTGTCGACGAACCCGTGGTTCAAGGGGTTGGATGTAGGTCGGGATTTCATTTGCGTGATGTCCCGGCTTATGTCCAATCACTATAGATTTGACGCGCATCTCCGTCGAGTTGGGCTCGGGGAAAGTGGTATCTGTGCCTGTGGTGAGGGTTATCACGACATAGAGCATGTGGTTTGGTCATGCCCTGTACACCGTGACGCCAGGTCTAAATTAATAGCTTCCCTGCAGGCCGAAAGTAGGCAGCCGGCTGTTCCTGTTCGTGATGTCTTGGCGAGCCGTGACCTATCCTACATGTCCCTTATATACGTTTTCCTGAAATCCATCCACGCCCCAGTTTAGTCCTACCCCCTTCCGCCTGCATCCAGCCTAAGGTCAAGAACACGTTAAGACCCCGGATCCGGAAACAGCAATCAGGCCCGAGGGAGACAACCCAATATGCCAGTCCGCTAGGGGGTGACACCCGTGAGAAAAATTTTCATACGTATCGCCCTCAAAAAAAAAAAAGATTAGAGTAGATTTACTTATCTTTCAAATCGGGTAAATAAAATCCGCGCTATTGCAAAAAAATCCCGTTTGAAAATACGTATCAAAAAAAAAAAAAACCGCGTAAGAAAGAGTGTGTATAATCCCAACCATTTTTTAAAAAATGGGTAGATTCAGTGCAATTGAAAACGAACGAAAATGATTTCACTGCAACCTGGTGGGGGTGACACCCAGGGGGAGAAGGGGTGACACCCAAATTTCCCGCCCCGGGTGTCACCCGGTCACGCTACGCCACTGCTTGTAGGTACCTATGAAAAAAGCCGTGCTTCTGAATGAACTGATTGATCGAGGCAATCGTGTTTTCCCAAGCAGCAAGCGACGCCCACACAAGTACGTCCAAGATACCATTATAAAAAAATATGGCTGAGCCTACACCTCTAACGCTTGAAGAAAAACAATGTCTAAATCAATGGGTTCAGCTTTTTAATTTATCCTGCCCAATAAAAAAGCCCAGCAGGGATTTTTCCGATGGAGGTACATGTCAATTCCTTTCGTTGTAAGTCATACTGTTATTCGCTATAATAGTTCCGTTTTGTTACAGTCCTTGTGGCAGAGATACTTTATCAACTGTTTCCACGTTTGGTCGATTTGCATAACTATACAAAAGGATTCGCTCTCACTCGGAAGATGGATAATTGGGAGACACTTAATAGGAAAGTTTTCAAGAAAATCGGTATATATTTGAGTCCTTTGATGGTTCGCTCGGTTGCCCAAGGAGAAGACGGTGCCGCAGAAGCCATATTGTTCGAAATCATGATGAAAGCTTCAGTGCACGGTGATATTAATCCACAATAATTTGCATTTCGCATGCAGTGTTTTATTTTACGAGTAAACTTTATTTTTGAATACAAGCTTCCTTATATTTCATATGACTTCGGGTTCTAGACGACAGGACATATTTTTTGGGTTCCTTTGATTTTTGTATAGCTGACACCCTGAAAAGTGCCGACAGGATTTTATAGCTAACAAAAAGTATTAGAACTATTGTAAACGTAAAAAATGCTATCACGTCTAGCATATGGTACTGGATCCAGTTAAGATCCACAGACACTGACTTCAAATGTTTGGCTCCTTTGTGTCGTATCACGTATTCAATCCAGTGCATGGCTTCTTCCATTGGTGGCACCAGATTGTCGCGAAATAGTTCAGATGCTTTTTTCGCCAGTTTTTTATAGGAAGGATCAGTCAGTAACTCATTGATTCTCGACCCCAACGTGATTACATTAACATCTGCAAAGTTCAATGACAGAGCATATCCGGAGCGCTCCGCTTTTAGTGTATTCTGGTGCTGATCGCCGAAGAATGGAATGAGCAGCATCGGAACTCCACGGTAGATGGCCTCCTGGGTACCAAACATTCCACCGTGAGTAATGAAGAGAACCACATTTGGGTGGGCTAAGATATCACTTTGAGGTAACCAATTTCTCACCATGACATTTTTCGGAACATTGGTCATTGTTTCATCTTCGAACTTCCACAGCACTTTATGCTTGATATTCCGAAAGACCTCAAAAAATGCCTTCAGTTTATCTTTTGGCATATCGGTGCTCTTGACGTAAGACCCAAGGCTAAAAAATATTGCACCCTCGGTAGCACTGTTTAGAAATCGTTGAATGTCTTTCGGTAATGCCTTCACCTGTTTAATGTGAGCTCCGGCCACATTCACCAATCCCGTTATCGAAGGTCTAGGTGGTGTTGTAGAGATATGACTATTTATCAGCATTACCGAGATAGACCTTTCCAGCTCCTCCACCGATGGAAACGATTCAGGGCCTGCAGAAGTACAAACAACGCAATTTTATAACATTTGTACCTACTATTGTTTCGGGAGCATCTTATTCTATAGAATTCAGAACTCACCTTCAATTGTAGAAAAGTATTTCTTCGCCAATTTGTCCTGTCGAGGTAAATAGTAGTATTTCCTTATCAGAGCATCAGTTGCTGATATCAGAAAATTGTAGCAGCGCTGGCTGAAGCTCATATCATCCATGTACGTCAATATTGGATGCGGAACAAAGGACCACGGGGTCAGCAGCCCCATTGCGCGATCCATAAAATCCGAATAGCCCAATGTTCCTACAAAAAGTAAACCGTCATTAGTTGTTGGCAAAATCGGTCCGTTCACAGGCAGCCTAGCAACAAACCTATCGTTACTATCGGTGCCCGGTACTTATGGGCGAACATCAAGAAAGCCTCCTGATAAAACTGTTCCGATATAACCAGATCGAAGCTGCTATCGTCCTGCTCAATAAAATGTTGAACGTTAGGGTCTCGCAGTGCGTATTTTGTTGTGGAAATCCCCACGTGCCAGTATAAAAACAAATTGGACAGATCACCGCTGTACTTTGCCTCGAATATATCCGATACGGGAACTACAAGCATAAATTGTTATCGAATGTTGTTTCACGTCTTGTCAAAGGATACTCACAGTAGTATGGCATATCGAAAGGAGGATCTATCACTACTTCGGTATAGTTGGGATGTGGCTCGGTCGCAGCAAAGTTGGTAATCGCTGTGACTTGGTGGCCTCGATCCAGTAGCTCTACGACAAAGTGATGCAGCCAAAACCAATGACTCGACGCCGGAAAGGGAACGAGTACAAGTATTTTCGAGCAATTCGCCACCATACCGAAGACGGTTAGTGTTATCAGTATATATTTCAAGAATGTGGAATGCTGTGGTAGAAAGTAAAAAAAATGGATTGACTATTAAAAAAGATAAACTAAGTTGTAAAGGCAGTTAAATGCTCTGTTTGTTAAAACTTTTAGAGTGCTCTACGCGAAGAAAACCCACTTTAATGTTACAGATTTTGATATACATTGGGACTAGTATTAAAATTCGGCACTTGTCAATTACTCTATAATTTTCATTCTATCACGACAGTTGTACAGCAGCCAGAGAGCAACTTTTTGATCTGTTGTAGAATGCTCCGATGCACGGCTTCACGATACGAAGTGTTAACTCACAAAAAAAAAACACAGTGCACAGGCAAGTATTCGTTCGAACGTAAACAAAATTTCTAAATTTAAGTGAGAACATTTAACCCATCCTAAATTTAGGACCGTGCGGAATGAAACTTGGCACTGACACTAGCTTGACCCATTTCCGTCATATCCACTAGATAGAATGTCCATCTCACTGTCAATGTCATAAGAATGTGCGAAGCGACTAGCAAAAACACGTTTTCTCGTAATGGAAGAAATAATTAACATCTCAACTATTCCCGAAGAATTCACTTTATAAATATATTATATTTGTCGTGTAGTTCTCATAGGTACCAACCATTTTCTTGTTCTTGATAACACATTCGAAATCAATTATTCCGACGAATCAATGATTGTTGTTTTTCCTCCGAATGATGTTATATAACGATATCGAGTTTCAACGGATTGCTTCAGCAGCGCCAAGTCTTTTTTTACCCGTTTGATCCGTACACTTCAGTGTCTCGCGCTGTACTGGTAAAACTGTGAGATACACTAAGCACAAGGCGGTTCGAAGTGTTTTTGGTTCGTTCCGCAGCGGACAACAGCGAGCGTTTTTCGCGTACAATAACTCATTTCAGGAATACCGGCCGGCCGGCTGGCAGACACCGAACCAGAGTACGGTTTGCGTCCACTCAACAGCCGTGCGTTTCCATCAGAACTTATTCAACCGTTGTACAGCACTGGCACATTTTATGACGCTCAAAGTAAGTACATAAAGTAAACTTGCTTTTGGAAAACAACACCGTTAGCTCGTAAACATAGATCTTCGAAGCAATGTAAAGGGTTGACAAGGTTTTTGGAACATCGAGAAATCAGAAATTGAATTTGAAATTTGAAATCTATTCGTTTTTTTAGGAATCCCAAACGTTTTCTGGACACATTTGTTCTATTTTCTAACTATCTTTTCTCAATGATAGTGCTTAACTGTTAGTACCGGTTTCTTATTATTGTAAAAATCAGCAGATAAATGCATATTTTATAAAATATTATATTTACACTGGGGTCTGTTTTTGCACGAGTTTCTTTTATGCGGTTTTTTTATACGTGGCTTTATTACGCGAATTTTTACATTAACGCGGATTATTTTTACGCATTTTTTTTAATAACGCGGATTATTTTTTATGCAATTTGGAAGATTATTTTTACGCGGAATTAAATAAAATTAGTGTAAGTAAATCTAATAAAGTAAAAAATCAATCGTATGGTTCATGACAATAAGATTTTCTGTTTTATCACTCTACATAATGCATAATTTTGATATATTTGCTGTTCTTTTGTAATAATAGGCTATTTCCGTTCCGAAAAAGGAACTAAAATACATTAATAATTGTAAGACGATACGAATCAGGGTCGTTGCGATAAACTTCCGATTAAGGAACAAAAGCTTTAAAATATGGCAAAATCATTATAAAAAAGTTATTATCTTGGTTTTCAATGAATTTTCATTTTTAAGCACCATAAACTCATTTTGTGTGTTTTGTTACCATTTTCATATCATTTTTCAAGTTTATATACGTGCTATTATTTTTATTCGGATCTTTTTATTGAATGGAGTTTTATTCTACGCGATTTTTTCAAATTACTCGTTTTTTTTTGTACGCAGATTTTTCAACGCGGTACACCCAACCGCGTAAAAAAGGCCCCAGTGTATAAGATTTATATTTCATAACCAAGAAGTAGGAGTGTTCATTTTATGGAGGGACTTGAAATTTGTCCACTCCTTACATGCCCGATCGGCTCAGATACCCATAATTTGAAACCCTTGTGACTTTAGCAATTTCTATCCAATTTCGATAGTTTTAGCACCAGAAGATTTAGCAACTTAGCTGAAAGTTGTTAGCAGTGTCTTGTAAGATTTTTCCCATTTTCGAAGATCCGGTTTTCAGAGATAAAATCCGATTTCATCCCGCTAATTTTTTTCTCTCTATGTAATATGTAATTTTTTCTATCTTTGTAATAGAGTGCCAGTCGAGCACGGAGAAAAACTCAGCGATACTTTGGAGGTCGGTAAACTATTCCGAAGACATCCTCCAAATAATGCCGAATCGACACATGAAGTACGTTTTCCGATTTTCTCTGTGATGCTCTGTTGCTAATACGTTCTCAATGTGTTTACCCGACTACTAGCGCGGGTTAGTATCGCGAACAAACAGCAACAGAAAAATAACCTCGGAAAATCGTACAATTTCAGTGTTGGTACGATTTGCTCTATCAATTCTCAAGCTGTGCAGATATTGGGTTGGAGAAAAAGAAATGTCGCATTTCTGATCAAAATTTGACGCTTTATTTAAAATACTTAGAATTATCCGATTTATGTCAAATATGCGCTGTTTTGTTCGCAAACTTGTTGCCATTTAGAAGGCAACTTCATTATTCACTCTTTATAAAATCCCCCCTCATTATTTGCAAAAAAACTCAGACAGTCAGTTTTCGCAAGCCACTTTTGAGGCCAACTTAGTATCACCAAGAGCGTTTTGCATGGACCGGAAGAGATGGTAATCACTCGGTGCCAGGTCCGGACTATACGGTGGATGCGATAGGACATCCCATCCGACTTCCATAGCTTCTGGCGGGTCATCAAAGATGTGTGAGGCCGAGCGTTGTCCTGGTGAAAAACAACACCATTCCTATTGACCAATCTGGCCACTTATGGTCAATCGCCTGCTTCAAACTATCGAGCTGTTCATAATAGAGAACCGAATTGAGGGTCTGGCCATAGTTGAGCAGCTAATAGTGGATGATTCCTTTCCAATCCCACCAAGCACACAGCAAAACCTTCCAATCCGGGGGCTTGGCGATGGTTTGGGCCGATTCACTGCACTTCGACCACGATTTTTTTCGCTTGAGGTTGTCGTACGTGATCCACTTTTCATCACCAGTCACCATCCGCTTCAAAAATGGGTCGAGCTCGTTCCGATTCAGCAGTGCATCGCAGGCGTTGATTCGGACTAAGAGGTTTTCTGCGCCAACTCGCGTGGCACCCAAACATCCAGCTTTTTTTGGAATCCAATCTTCTGCAAATGGTTCCAAAAAATTTCATGGTCTATACCCAGTTCCTGGCCGGTCGAGCGAATGCTCACATGCCGGTCTACTTGGATATTTTCCACGATTTTATCGGTTTATATGACGATTTTGACCTCTCAGGTAGTAAAAATGTAAAACATGACGAATTTCTTGCTTGGTGGACTCTATCTTTGGCGCGCTATAACTTGAGACTGAAACGTACGATCACAACACTGTCGAAACGTCACTTGTAGCATAGATTGTCTAAATAGCCGTATAGTATGACCCGGCACGATGAGTATAACATAAGATATGTTTAAGTGTTGCCATCTATTGACAAAATACGGCATTCCTTTTTCCCATACCAATATTTGTGTTTTGTTTGTATGGACCTCCCTCTTCCAGAGAAGAAAGGGGTTTACACACATCGAACATACGATAATTAGCTTGTTAGACCAGAATCTCACTTCGTGACGCATTAGATAGTTGCGGGGCGAGTGATATATGATATTTGAAAATTCAATTTAATGTTACAAGTGGGGATCTAAAATATTGTTTTCTTGACGTTACATAATCAATGGAAAAAAAACAATATCGCACGCTTAAGCCCTGGGGCTAATAGCGGTCTCGATCAACTAGATTAGTTGAAAGAATTCGTTATCGATATTGTTTTTGGCACATTTTGCATGTGTAGGATAAGTACAACGATACATCGTGCCCCAGTGCTGAGTCAAGAAAATTTCCAGCGCGAAAAGATCCTCGACTCGATCGGGAATCGAACCCGATATCACAATCGTGTGGGAGAGCTAGCCGACCGACATCGCTAACCACAGAACCACGGGGACCACACATAATCAATGGATGCTGCCTGAATATGTTGATAAGCATAATCGAGGATTATGGAATTCCTCAAAAGACGATTATTACTCATGCTGATAAGACGTTTTAAAATTGACGATGTTTACTCTTAGTGTTACACGGTGTCAAAATTTCGATTATTATCGAGTTTTCATGTACCCAGAGCCGTAGGTACTCCGTTTTGCGTGGGGGGCAGAGAATTTTTTTTTTAATTAAACGTTTTTTTTGGAGGGAAAGCCGTTTAAAACCATTATGTGCTCGACAAAAAAGTACCTTTACGCGTCCAACGGAGTACCCGGGTACTCACAAATTAAAATTCTTATAAGTTTTGCAGTTTTCCCCCTATGTCGATAGTTTTTGCCCCAAAAGATTCAGAAGGTCATCTATATATTTTCAAATAAGCGTTAGTGGTGTCCCTTAAGAATTTTCTTATTTCCGAAAATCTGGTTTAATCTGGTTAATCTGGCCGGGTATAAAAAAGCAAAGCCTTGGTGCTACATTCCGATTCGGAATATGACCTTCTGTTTATTTATACACAGACTTCGCAGCGGACTGTTTAGGGTACAGGACAATTGCGGGGCTAGCGCTACGATCCTACTGACACTAACAGTCTCTCCCGAGCCGAGACTCGAACCTACGACAACTGGCTTGTTAGGCCAGCATCGTACCTCGAGACCATCTGGGAGAGGTTTGCCGGGTATATATTTCGAAAAAAAAAAACAAGCTGCGAATGTGCGTATCGTTGAAAAAAAGCAGGGATGAAAACTTTATAATTTCTGCCTTACAGTGACGAACCCGCTATTCGACCAATTCAATATTCATTAAATAAATGATCAAACCAGCAAGAGAAGCAATGTAAGGACGAGTGATGGAATACAACGATTCAATGACACTAAACAAAAACTAAAAACAGAAGAGAGTTCTAAAAAGTTATAATCTGAAACAATAAATGCATTGAAGAAATTACAGCGTTAGAAACCCATCTTTGAGGGTCGCCTTATTCGAAATCGATGATACTGAGAGATTCTATTCGCGAAGAAAGAATGGAGCGATTCAACCGTTAGCCCAAGTTCTAAATTTGACGATTCGCATTGTTTGATCAATGTTTATGTCCGGTTTTATTTTGGACCGAACTGTAAAATAGTTGTCCGGGCTAGGTAACGGACTGGGTTATGCTTCCGAGGTGTGAAAAAGTCCGGCCAAAATAAATTGAACTGAACATAAACATGAATCACAAGAAGCACACTGCAGGAAGTTTAGATACTGTCTGAATATTGAATATTTGAAAAAACTAGTCTTGTGTGTCATTTTTTGCCCACGATTTGTTCAATCCAAGAAATCAAAAAGTGGACAGTGAAAACTTATGGAAAAATTGGTCAAGTTTTGCAGCAAAACTTGTTTTGCATTGTTCTTATATAATCAAACATATAAAACTGTGATTGGTTCTCTCGTTAATGACCATTTAAAAAAACTGACATTTTCACTCCCAGACGCTGGTCCGGACATCCGAAACGGAAGTATGCGGATCGTCAGTTTCAACTTCGCCGCGAATCAAGCGGGCTCACCAAAAGATTGAGTAATTTAACCTTTTTGTCATATGAGTTCAACCGTTTTGATTGTTCGGATTTAAACATGGTTCTTTTGAGATTTAATGAACTACTACCGGGGACTATTCAATAATGCTTATTGGTCATACTACAGATTTTTCATTTGTTTTTTTTTACCTAGTATCAATCAAATATATGAGAAAATTGCGTGGTGGGGCAATGAAAACGCGTGGGGGGGCTAAGCCCCCCCTAGCCCCCCGGTAGTTACGGGGCTGCATGTACCTCTGATTTTTTTTCGCAAAAATGTTGCTAACTGGATAAGAATCAAGGATCGGGAAGTTAAAAAATATTTCATCGGCGATTTTGTGAAAAACTTGGATTTCCCTCTAACTTCACTAATGTCAGTCATATTAACATAGTCAGCAACCAGTGCAATTGAGGGTAGTGCAGTGTAATTTAATTTCAAAAATTTAACAATTAAGTCAGTAATTTTACCACAGACAAACAGACGTACCACTCCATACAAAATTCTAAAAAAATGTGGTTCCGATTATTTTGTGCGACACGTACTGGACATATTCCGCAAATAATAAACTTTCAGCCATTCTGCTGTTTCTGGCAGCACGGCACGCGACTGTCTACAGAGTTCAAAGGTAAAAGGGCTGATGTGCACCACCGCTGCGGCGGGAATATTCCGCGTAATTGCAACTCATTTGAATTGACCGTTATTTTGATCCATGAATATAAATTTCAAGGTACCTCTGTTTGTCTGTGATTTAACCATAGGAAATCACAGCAAGCAATGCATTTGACGATAAAGCAAAGTCACTTTATTTCGAAAATTTTACGAATAAACCATGAACCAGACCACGAGAAATTAAGAAATTATGTTTGCGCCTTGTGCTTCAAAAAAAACTAAATCTACGAAGAGAATAGGCGAGCAGTGGAAGAAAATGCTCTTCTCTCACTTTCTGCCTATGTATAACGAAAATGATAAAAAGTATCCTAGAGTTTTGTGCGGAAGTTGTTATATGGGGGTGTACTGAAAGTCCAAGGTTAAGTGGAATGTGATCTAATTATTGTCAAATTACTTATTGCTGACGCACCTTCTCGAACAAGGTCTGAAGCATAGAGATATGCACGTCCACGACTCCCATAAAGATACTTAAATATAAATAACTTTGAATTTTTCAAAGGAAAATTGTTTTTTAATGAATTTATTTACCTAATCCGACAAAGATTGAACATTCATTGCTTATTCGGCAGCCGAACAGATAAGTCACGTTTTCCGTCTGCTCTGAAGTTAACCGCATTAATTTCCCGCTTTTTTTAGCGTTCGCGAGTGCAGTATAGTGCTGTGGTGGTACTACGCATGTATATGCATCGAGGCTGCATATTCAAGATAAGTGACAAAACGATCTCATTTTTCTTCATTCATTTTCTTTGCCATATCTGTATATATCTATATATATATAGTATATAGATATATACAGATATGGCAAAGAATATTTTTTTTTGTTTTTTTTTGTTTTTGCATTCCCTTTTCTTTCCGCATTACCTTTTTTTAAATGTATAGATACACTCATTTTTAAGCATTCTATAATATATAAGAATTTTTAACTACTGACAGAGCACCATGGCGGTGGGTGGAATCCCTGTTCCCCCGGACCTCTCATCCAGCTCAGCGGATGAAGAATCCGGAATGGATTCTTCAGACATCCCAAAAAATGATGTCGACGGTTTCTTCGACGTAATAAAAAAACGTAAAAGACCGCGCAAAACTACTTCGCCTGTTCAGCCCACTGCTGACGGGTTAACAGTTCGGGTTAAGAAGTATAAAGAAGATCAACCGGGACTTCGTTGGGTGGTTTATTTCAGACCCAAAAACAAACCACTGAAGGTCGTGCAGATTTGTAGAACTCTGCGTACGAATTACACCAGTTTGATCAAGGTCTACAAGGTCAAAGCTGACAAATTGATGGCAACATTTTCTGATCTTAAACAAGCAAATGTGGTTTTTTTTTTATTCTCGCTTATTTTCCGTCGGTCTAGTTCCGCCACTGTTGTGGCCAATCACCGACGCCCAGGGAGGCGACTCCACACCCAGGACCCTAACTCACGACCCGTTTATTAACGGACCGGCGACAACGGCTTTACTTCCTCATGCGATGGAAGGCGTGATCCCAGAGATTTTTCGCCTCAGAAAATCTCCCGGTGTCGGCTAGGATTGAATCTAGACCAGTTTGGGTTGGTTGTGAGTGGATCACGCCACCTCACAACCATCGACACCTACGTCGGCGGTGGGATTCGAACCCAGGCGTCGAGCGTGGTTGGCGGAGACGTTACCAACCACACTAGGCCCCCGCGCAAATGCGGTTGTTGAAGATCAAAATTTCACGATCGAGTACCGGGTCTACATCCCGGCTCGAGCAATCGAGATCGAGGGTGTAATAACCGAGCCCGATCTTACGGGGGAAGATTTATTGAAAGGCTTTGGGTGTTTTAAGAACCCAAATCTCCCAAAAATTAAGGTTCTGGAATGCAGAAGAATGTATTCGAAAGACAATATGGGCAACTACTCCCCGAATGACTCGTTTCGAGTTACATTCGAAGGAAAAGTGCTCCCTGATTTCTTCGAGCTGTACAAGCTCAGACTACCGGTACGACTGTTCATCCCAAAAGTCATGTCGTGTACGAATTGTCTGCAGTTAGGCCACACGAAAACTTACTGCAGCAATAAAACTAAATGCTGCAAGTGTGGGGAACCTATGGGGAATAATCACGCTTGTAGCGAACAGGAAGCAAAGTGCCCTCTATGGCCTCTGTGGCGACCCACACAAAATTGAAGCGTGTGCAAAATATAAGCTACGCTCTGACGCACTGAAAAAATCCACCAAACAACGCAGTAAGCAGTCCTTTGCACAGATGCTGAAAACTGCGTTGCAGCAGGAGGAAAATCGTTACTCAAGTCTGGAGGGCGATGATTCAAATGATGACGAAGAGGATTGTCAACCTCTTACGTCAACCGGAGCTGTACGAAAACGGCCAAGTGCATCCTCTCCTATACTCCCTAGAAAGGAGCAGAAGAAGACGCATAATGATACCCCACGTGGTCCCGCTCTTAAGCAAAATGCTAAAGCGTCACCACCAGGTTTTAAAGTTGATTACGACAAAGAGTTTCCTAAACTCCCAGGGAAACGAGCTGCTCCCACAGCTAAATTGTCATCGGAATCAGAAATACCGTCTTCTGATGGACGTATTTCATTCAAAATGATCATTGAATGGATATTTACCACCTTTGGTTTATCAGATGCTCTTAAAAGTATGATTTCGGCTTGGCTTCCAACAATTTGCATGTTGGGTAAGCAGCTAAGCACCAAATGGCCCCTCCTCGCGTTCGTTTCCTTCGATGTCTAAATCAGACAACAGGAGTGACGAATCGTCAAAAAGGATCATTCAATGGAACTGTCGAAGCTTGATCCCCAAATTAGATAAATTTAAACTCCTACTTCACGATAGCAAATGCGATATTTTCGCGCTATCTGAAACATGGCTATCAACTGATACGACACTAGCCGTTCCAGACTTCAACATCATACGTTTAGACCGAGGAAACTCTTATGGCGGAGTGCTCCTTGGTATCAAAAAATGCTACACATTCTTCCGAATTCCTCTCCCAATAATTGATGGTATAGAAATTGTTGCTTGCCATATAACAATTGCTGGTGATAGCCTCACTGTCGCATCAGTTTACATTCCGCCTGGAGCTACTATTAACCGGTTGCAACTGACACAAATAACAGAACTGCTTCCGACCTCACGCCTTATCCTGGGAGATTTCAACTCTCACGGTACGGCGTGGGGGCTCCCAGGGATGGCAACCGGGCTGTTCTTATTGAAAGTTTATTGGATGACTTCGATATGACCCTACTGAACAAACCTGGATTAGCTACGAGAATAGCAAGGCCTTGAGTACGAGAGAGCACATTAGACTTGTCGATGTGTTCCTCCTCAATAGTTTTGGACTGTGAATGGGAAATTATTCAAGATCCCAACGGTAGTGACCACTTGCCAATAAGTATTTCGATTATGAGCAGGCTCCACCCTGCTACTACAATCGAAGTAGAGTATGATCTCACTCGGAATATTGATTGGGAAAAATTCTCGAACATAATATCCCAGAGTCTCGAAACAACCGATGAGATTTCTCCATCCGACGAATACAGCTTCCTTGCACAATTAGTTTTAGATAGCGCGTTGCAATCTCAGACGAGGCCGGCCCTGAGAACAAGTTGAAAATTCGTCCTAACAAACAATGGTGGGACAAAGAATGCACTGAGATGAAAAAAACTCTAAAAGCTGCCTACCTAGCATTAAGGAGAAATCATTCCATTCAACTTTTTGATCAGTTTAGAAAGCTGGAATTAAAACAGTCTGAACTGCACAAATTGAAAAAAAGATCATACTGGCAAAATTTCATAAGCACGTTACCCAGAGATGCTTCTATGAGCTATCTCTGGAATACGGCTCGAAAAATGCGCAATAGATCCGACAGTAATGAGGCTAACGAATACTCTGAACGTTTGATCTATGATTTCGCAAAAAAGGTGTGCCCAGACGCTGTCCCATCACAACAGAAATTCAGTGACACAACGGCGATTGAAGAACCTGAATTTTCAATGATGGAATTCTCGTTTGCCCTCGCATCTTGCAAGAACAAGGCTCCAGGACCGGACAGGATCAAATTTAATTTGATGAAAAACCTGCCGGATTCAGCCAAGATACGATTTCTTAAACTGTTTAATAAACTTATCAGGAACAATACGGTCCCGAAAGCTTGGAGACTGGTTAAGATTATCGCAATCAAAAAGCCAGATAAACCTGCCGCAGATCACCGCTCGTACAGGCCGATTGCAATGCTCTCATGCATACGCAAATTGCTTGAAAAAATAATCCTGCGTAGGCTCGACAACTGGGCGGAATCAACTAACCAACTATCAGAGACAGTTCGGCTTTCGTAAGGGCAAGGGCCCTAACGATTGCTTGGCATTGCTAGCCACAGAAGCGGAAAAGGCTCTTGGCAGCAAACAACAAATGACTTCGGTTTTCTTAGACATCACAGGCGCATTTGATTCAGTTGTAGCACGCCAAAAATCGTCTAGAGACGATGGCGTATTTAACGTTTCCACACTCCGAATAGACTAAAAACCAGGGACCTCCATTCCGCACTTGATTTGACGAATGAGCGATTTAAGCGCCACCTCTAACGAGGATCGCCCACCAAGATTTAGTTGCTCGGTATGAGACCTAACCTCAGGTAGGTTCTGTTGCTATAGGATCAAAGCGGTCCGGCTGATCCCAAAGTCACCCGCACTAGACTTACTTGATCTCATTCTACTTTAACGACCATAAGCCCCTGATTCCAACCGAATCGTATATGAGCGAAGCTCCCGTTGAAAGCTTCCTACCATCATCATGGGGGTTCTCTCTCTCTCTCTGTCAGCGAACGTTATACCGTTTCAGTCACTTGGTTGCCTTTTCAAGCCAAATCCACCACAAGCGGGGTTCTAAACCTAAAGCGATACGCGTGAGCTGAGATTTTCCAGGGAGCTAATCACCAAAAACTAAACAGCGTGCTAGGGAGGGTAGTAGCGTAATATTTCAAGCAATGATTTAAATACATGTTTACAGGTTCATTTACAACTCTTATTTCGTCATTCTACTCTACAAAGTAACTTTTCTAGCTATCTAGGCGTGTCTTTCCCTAGCTATATAGTCCAGACCATTGTCTTTCGCCGAACAAAACATTATTAATATTGGCCCGCAGGCGCTTGGCTTAGCCAAATTCGATTTTAATTCTCATTGATCGGCATTCTTAAGCCGACGGTCGCATGTGCACACGGACAATAAAAAAGAGCTCTGGTACTTACAGCTTACAGGCCTGTAGCAATACTGCTGGTAGAAATACCTCTGGCTGTGCCTTACAGCGCGTGATGATCGCACGAACGATGAGCAGCAAGCAATGCGATGAGGTCTTTCTTCGATGTGAGTGTTCTCTGCTGCTGATGCTATCCTAAGCCACCTAGCAGGGTGGACCCGGTCCTGGCGAATTGGCGTGCTCTCGTTGATCGTCTGATGCGTGCGCGATGGTGACGGCGCGGCCCTCTAGCCCAGTTGACGGTTGGGCGGTAATTTGCACACCGTAAACCCAACGGTAAAATGCGGCGACGGTCGATTGGCTAAACTAAAGATAAAAAGCCGTCGAACGGCTGTTCGATTCGAATTAAGACACGCACTTCCTTACGCACAGATTACATTACCTTTTTCTTTTTATTTGGCACTAACGTAACTAGCCTAGCTTGCGAAAAAGGTTTCTATTTTGTCACTGGTTTGATATCACTGAAAAGATTTACGACGATTAGCACTCTGGAAATTTAACTATTTTCAACTATCCCTACTTCGAAAACCGCGGATAAAGGCAAGGCCACACTTCCGATACTGTATAGAGTTCACGGGCAAATGGACGAGAAAACCTCGAGTCCTCAGATATATAGTTTCCCGAAGTCTTTGGTATACCGGAAATACCTCACCCGAACGATTTTGAGAAATTAGTTACCTACAATCGTTCTGAAGAAGAATGCATCTCGCTCATACGGATTCTCTCAGATCTCGCCTTCCCGCTTTCCCAGTATTTTGAGGGCACGAAGTATAACTAATCTTCGGCCTGTGCCAATTCTTTTAGCCGGTTAAAGAGCTTTCCTCTCTGGACCTCGCGTATCACAGTGCGGAATGTCCTGTCCACATGGTGGCCTATCTTTCGGGCGCAGTCTTGCTTTACTTACGTCTAGTAATTTTATAGCTGTTTAAGTATTTTACATCATCATCTCTCTCCCAATATTTGAATTATTTTGATACAAAATTGTATGTACAAATAGTTGAGTTTAACAATTTATTTCAATATTATATTTGTACAATCAAACTAGTATCTACTATTCAATATAACGTACGTTAAGCCTACCTGTTACACAGTTTCAATCGAAATTCTTTCCGAGAAACTGCATCAAAGAGGATTCTCCCCTATATTGACAAACTTTTTGATCAACCTGCTGTCTGAAAAGCATTTACTTTTCAACCACGGTTCTTCAACAATAACACGAACAAGCTACATGGGTCTCCCCCAAGGCTCTTGTCTGAGTCCGCTGTTGTACAACTTCTACATCAGTGACATCGACACATGCTTGACGGACGGCTGCACGATGCGCCAGTTAGCTGACGACTGCGTAGTTTCAGTCACAACGTCTCTGGCCGCAGACACGAAGAACAGCCTGCAAAACACACTCGACAATCTGACCGTTTGGGCCAGTTGTATTGGAATCGAGTTCTCGCTTGAAAAAAGGAGATGGTAGTCTTTTCAAAAAAGCGACCACCACCTCGTTTTGAGCTAGTTCTGTCCGGAAGACCCATCACTCAGTCACCTAACTTCAAATATCTCGGAGTATGGTATGACTCTAAGTGCACGTGGGAAAAACATATCAATTACCTGAAACAAAGATGCCAACCAAGGATCAATTTCCTTCGAATGGTAACAGGAACATCATGGGGAGCTCATCCAGAGGATTTGATACGACTCTACCGAACCACGGTTCTGCCCGTTTTAGAATATGGCAGCATATGCTTCAGAGGTGTCGCAGCTTCACACATACTGAAGCTAGAGAGGATACAATACCGTTGTTTGCGTATCGCTCTAGGCTGCATGCAGTCGACACATACCATGTCCCTAGAGGTCATAGCTGGAATACTACCACTCAAAGAGAGGCTGTTTGAGTTGGGTTTTCGTTTCCTCATTAGATCGGAAATAGCAAATCCAATGCTTATTGCGAACTATGAGAAATGTTTGGAAGTTGTCCAGAAACCCTGTATTTCAGTATACCAGCGATTCATATCTATGGAGATAAACCCGTCTTCTGTTGCTCCATACCGTGAGATTTCACCATCGCTCAACAATTCTTCCGTTGTGTTCGATTTGACGATGGAACAAGAAATCCATGGAATCCCTGAACACCTCAAACCAACAGTTGTGCCAGCAATATTTTCGGCAAAATTCGGTCATCTCCCAGAAGGGAATTCTTTCTTCACGGACGGATCCGTAATGGAAGGGCTTTCCGGATATATACGGATATATATATCCGGATATATATATATATATATATATATATATATATATATATATATATATATATATATATATATATATATATATATATATATATATATATATATATATATATATATATATATATATATATACGTAGCTGAATTAGCTGCCATACATAATTCGCTACATATTATCGAGCTCAAACCACCAGACAATTATTTCATCTTTTCGGACAGCCTCAGTTCTACCGAAGCTCTCCGATCGATTAAACCGGTCAAGCACCCGTCCTATTTCCTTCCGGAAATTAGACGGATATTAGAAGTGTTGGTTGATCAGTCTTATACTATCTGTTTTGTGTGGGTTCCCTCTCATTGTTCAATCCCAGGCAATGAAGAAGCTGATTTACTAGCGAAAAAAGGGGCCATAGAAGGAGATACGTTTGAAAGACCGATCACCTATACCGAATATTTTCACCTGCCTCGACAAATGGCCCTAGCAAACTGGCAGGAAAGATGGGATACTGGCGACCTAGGGCGATGGATGCACTCGATCTTGCCCAAAGTGTCTACAAAAGCTTGGTTTAAAGGGCTCGACTTAACTCGGGATTTTATACGAGTATTTCGCGCCTAGTGTCAAACCATTACATAGCTAATACACACCTATACCGAATTGGATTAGTCAATAGCAATCTTTGCGAATGTGGAGGGTACGAGGATATCGAACACATTGTCTTCGTATGCCCTAAATACCACAGAGCAAGAAAAAAACTGTTCGATTCCCTCCGGAAACGGAATGCACCACCCACAATGCAAGTCCGTGATGCACTTGCCGCCCTAATACCAATTTTCTTATCCCTATATACGAATTCATTAAAGAAATAAATTATCATATCTGAACTCTCTATCTTTCTCTCTGTCCCTCTCTTGCTATCAAGATCTTCATGAACAATACTTATCATCGTTTTTCTTTCTCTATCTTTCTTCCCAGGTTTTGATTTCCGAGAGACAAGGACTCATCATCCCCCAATGCTAATAGTTTTATGGGAAAATGTACATATTAGTTATAAGTCACTCTATTTTTATTTAATTGTATTTTTGAAATGTATTTTTAACAAGAAAAGATAAGAGGGTTTTTATGCCAGTTTGAGGAGGAGCAGTCAGGATACAGGCTCTACTCAAGCTGGCTTTTCCCTACTCCAAAAGACATTCGGCCCCGTTATGCTTAGCGGTTGGGCCTAAATAAATATTATAGTTATAAAAAAAAAAAGATTGAACATTAAGGAAATTTTCTCTACGAAAACATAAAAACAAACTGGTTTGCTGGATTCCCGTACGTTTTTCCTGCATCCCACAAAAATTGTTACATCTTAATTTTTTTTGCGCTGAACGTCTTTTAAATAAATAAATTCAATTTTTCAAAAAAATCGCCGATGAAATATTTTTTAACATTCCGATCCTTGATTCTTATCCAGTTGGTGGCAAAATTTCTGCGAAAAAAAATTAGAGGTACATGAAAATTCGTTAACAATCGAAATTTATATTCATGGATCAAAATAACGGTCAATTCAAATGAGTTTCAATTACGCGGAATATTCCCGTCACCGCGGTGGTGCACATCTGCCCTTTTACCTTTGAACTCAGTAGACAGTAGACAGTCGCGTGCCGTGCTGCCAGAAACAGCAGAAAGGCTGAAAGTTTATCATTTGCGGAATATGTCCAGTACGTGTCGCACAAAATAATCGGAACCACATTTTTTTAGAATTTTGTATGGAGTGGTACGTCTGTTTGTCTGTGGTAAAATGACTAATTTAATTGTTAATTTTTTGAAATTAAATTACACTGCACTACCCTCAAATGCACTGGTTGCTGACTATGTTAATATGACTGACATTAGTGAAGTTAGAGGGAATTTTTTTTATAGATTTGCGCTAAAATAATTAAAATCCAAATTTTCCAAAAAATCGCCGATGAAATATTTTTTAACTTCCCGATCCTTGATTCTTATCCAGTTGGCAACATTTTGGCGAAAAAAAAATCAGAGGTACATGAAAATTCGATAATAATCGAAATTTTGACACCGTGTGTTACAGTTAACGTACAGTCATTGCATTAGGTTCTTAATTGAGGGTTTGCATTTTTGTTAAATTTTAATTTTTATTATCGTTGCAATATAAGGCCTTATGAGAACAATGATAAAGTTAACAACATATTATGGTCAAAATGAGGTATTGTATTATCGAGTTTTTAATGTCAAGTGTTGATATTATTTCGATATTTTCTCTTGCTCGGGTAGAACTGAAAACTATTATTGAGTTCACGAACAAAGTTCAACAGGCATGAGTTAAAGTGCAGGCAAATATAATTGAAGAGAACGATACTGCAGGGTGTGGCTTTACAGAGGTTGATGCTGTATCGCGAACGTTGAAAATTGCAAACATAATTACCGGCATGTTTGCACTTTTCAATCTAGTAATATGCTTGGACAGTAACCGAGATACATACGGTCAAACTTTGCACGTAGGACAACTTTGCGCAGGGCTTACAAATAGGACGAGTGTTTGCAACGGGGACAGTGGAGGAGAGTTGCTTTTCGAATGGAATGGTATCTGGTCGGTATCAACCGTAAGGCCGTGGAGGAGGCCTTCGTACCTTTTAAGAGGGAAGCAGCGAGATTGGGACTTGTCATTAACTCTGCCAAAACGAAGTACATGGTAGCTGGCAGAGAGCGTGGGAGTCCCCGTGGTGTTGGTGCTGAGGTGAAGATAGATGGGGAACGATTTGAAGTGGTTGACGAATTTGTTTATCTCGGTACGCTTGTGACATGTGACAACTATATGAGCCGTGAAGTGCAACGACGAGTTGCAGCTGCGAACAGGGCCTTCTACGGACTACGTAACCAGCTAAGGTCCCGTAGTTTGCAAACTCGCACAAAACTAGCGCTGTATAGGACGCTGATACTCCCGGTGGCCCTTTACGAACATGAAGCATGAACGCAGAAGGAAGCTGATCGACGAGTGTTCAGAGTTTTTGAGCGTAAAGTTCGCGCGGTAAAAGCGTACTTGGCGGTAAACTAGAAGATGGAGTGTGGCGCAGACGCATGAATCACGAGTTGTACCAGGTATACAAACTGATATAGTGAAGGTAATACAGCGGGGCAGACTTCAGTGGGCTGGACATGTAGCCAGGATGCCTGACGAGAGAGCCGCCAAAACTATCTTCAGTAGAGAACCAGGAAGAGGCCGTCGACTCCGCGGTAGGCCTCGCACGCGGTGGATGTGCGCGGTGGAAGAAGATGCACGATCTGCTGGTGTACAAGGAGACTGGAGAACGGCTGCCTGAAACAGGAGAAGCTGGACATCTCTAATTCGTTCGGCCCTAGACCGGTGAACGGTCCGTTAGCCAACAAAGTAAAGTAAAGTAATGTATCTGGTTCTTAGGCGGCATCATAGCTTTTTCAGTGTCCCGAAAAGAAGATTCTGCTAAGTGTTCAACGAATGGTTACGCAATATTCACCAAAGTTCATCATTGTGTCTCATGGATCAGTAACATCACGGAAATGAGTTTTCAGCGCAAGTATTGCTTCGAATGGCACTCGAACTCATTTAAAAAAAATTTGCTTTACAATATTGCAGGAAAGAATTTTCTTCCTTCAAACTGTGGTGAATATACTAATCCAAATCGAATCGTAGGTGGTGCGAAAACGAATGTTTTTTCATTTTCCGAATGACCGTAAATACTTGGTTTTCAATGAAGATGAATCGATATTATGGTTTGATTTTTTAAGCGAAAAAATCACAGGAGGGTTGTGTGCAAAGCCACGACCGCGAGGTTGAAGTAGAATACTTTTACACAGCTCTACTTACGGCTGCACATTAACCTACGGCCGGGCGAAACGGTTCACGCCGCTTTTCGCGTTTAGCCTGGCAGAGGCCTAATGTGCACGGCCAACACAATAGAAAGGTGTTTTCATATTGAAAATTAGACACGGCTTTACTGGAGTAAGTGTTGGCAAATGCATCTACCGCTAATACCGCCGCTATCGTACAAAAGAGCTTCGTTTCATGTGGGGAATAATATCAACAACGAAAAATGACGCGCGTCTAAGCACACCTGAACTGTTTCGCCATGCCGCTTCCATTTACTTCCTTATAACATCCGCCTCATGGAAGTACCGGCTGCACTTACCGCTGAGGCTGTTACCATACTGCTACTGGTACCCAAAACTATTAACTCTTCAAATTAAGTGTTTTACTTGTTCTCAAAAGAACAATTGTTCAATTCCATATCGGATATAATGCAATCGCAGCTCTGTAATATTACCGACAGTAATATTCTTCTGAACAAAATGATCCAACTTTTCCATTAGATGAAGTGCCGGCTGTTGTACTGCAAAAATCTCGCCCGATCGCTCGCGTTGGCGTTCGTTCTCAGGCAGAGGCCTGAGACGTGGTGACCAACCACAGGGCAAGTGATTTGTTTAATTTAAAGGCAGCCACAGGCGCAACCCGCTGATATATTCTGTTACTGCTGAGTGCTGATATCTGCTGCTGCTGCTGTCAACGTTGTGGACGGTCCATCCAGCTCACCTTCCGACTAATAAATGTAGCTAGTTTTCCCAAAAACACTCTTTTATAGCCGAAGGGTGCTACGTAATAGGCTACGTCTTTCAGTTCAGGTTTACCATTTCCTTATGTTCTTTAGACGAATTATTCCACAATTCGCATTTGATTTTTGTATCCAGCGAATAAACACCGATGGTGCTCTCACACACGCAACGGTTTTAACCCGTATCTTATTGCGGTTTGTAACACCAAGCGATTTCGTTTGCTCGCTATTGCGTGTTGCATCATGTTGCAATTTGGCAGCTGGGAGACGACGAAATTCTGTTAATGCTGATTGATTGAATCCACTTCATATTAGCTCTGCATAGTCGAACTAACTGCTTTTGTGAATGCGTTCTAACAGGGCAGTTTGTTATTCAAAATCGGTTATGGCGATCACAGCCTTTGCACTGTCTCAACATTGGGGGGTTAACTCAATGAGGTAAAAATTAGACAACTACAACAGAATTTGATTGCATCCCGCACAGAATGTCTGCTTGTGTTGATGCCTGAAAATTAATAACCTTCAATTACTTATTTATTTGCCTTGAAAAAAGAGCATTTTGCGGTTCAAAATCGGTTGCTTATTACAACCTTTGAGCTGCCCTAACATTGGGGGAATTAAGATACACCGACAACATGCACTGTGGAAGCCATTTCACATTCAGTAAATTAGACGGGTGCGACAAATTTAAATTGCTAGGATGCAACAAAGAATGCTTGCTTGCGTTGACAAAAATTATTAACTTTCAATGACTTGTTTATTTGCCTTGGAAGAGGCATTTTGATGTTCAAAATTGGATTTCCTGATGGCAATCTTCATGCTGCCCCAACACGGGGGGAGTAATGGCAGTCTGGCGACACACGCTGAGGAGAACCGCGCTGCTCCTGAGACGTGATGACCAACCACAGGGCTAGTGCTGCTGCTAAGGAAGGACGACTGCTGTTGTCGCTGTCTAGAACTATTATGAGCGGCTCCGGCTGAAACAGGCTCTTATATAGGCCAAATAGCATGTTTTCAATTGCAAGGTATATGATCCTGTCGACCGTGCTTGGGAAGCAAGCATAAAACGACCAATCAGAGGTCGAATTTTTCGTTTTGACAAGGCTTGACTATTTTCAATAGTACAATAGTGTGAATAATAAAATTACAATTATCTTCTTTTGGGAAGAATCTTAGAAGATTTTCCAATCTATTGCTGCAAGAACGAAAGAAATCCATCGAATACTAACCGATTTATTAGCATTTGAAATTGGACATATTTTTCACTTTTTTAGGTTTTAGATTTTCATTTCACATCCCTATGTAGCCGAACTTCCTGAGAGAAGTATTCTACTTCAAAAGTACGCCTGCGTGAGCATGTACGTGACCAAGATAATGATTGCGAAGTGGGGAATACCGTTTGTGCTCCACCTGTTCGGGATTACGATATTGAGAATATCATGAAACACTCAGGGTTTTCTTCTTATAAGCCCATTAACGACATTGTACTGATACGCCTGAGTAAACATGTGAACACTCAAGGTACCGGGCAATGTTTTACTCGCACTTTCTCACAATTCTTCGAAAATTTATTATTTTAACTAACTTCGATTCGACTTATCAATCGACAGATCACATTCAACCAATTTGTTTACCGCACCCATTAGCACTCAGAAACAATCGCCCTCGTCGATACATCGTCACGGGATGGGGTCTGTCGGAAACGATAGGAGCCTTTTCGAAAGTTTTACTAGAGGGAACCGTAAGGCTGCTCAACAATTCTGAATGTCAGCAGTATTTTAACAACAAACCTGGTTATGTTCTCGACGACAAACAGTTGTGCGCAGGAGGATAATACTTTGGTGCGCCATGCGGTGATGGTGCGGCACCGTTGGGATACACGGGACCTGAAGGACGATTTGAGCAGTACGGTATAGCTTCCATGGAACTACTTTCTCTTTCGGCGAAAAACCGTCCATTTATACCAATGTGGCGAAATACATCAATTGGATCCTCAACCACATGAGGCCGCGAATTGTGCATATTTTTCTTTATAATTTGAATTCTTTGACTGAGGGGAGCATCTCATAGGAAATAAATAAGTAACTCTTTTAATTGAAATAACACGTTTCAAATGTTGAGAATAACCTATTCCAAAGTCGTTTTTTCATACAATTCCAAAAAACGCCGACGAAACTCATCGTTGTAGCGGTAAAAACAGTATTAATGAAGTTATATTCAGCCAGCAATAAATCTATACATTTTTTATCGAATTTACCTGAAGTACCCTAATATAAAGTACTATTAAGTAAGCTAACAATCCTAGAATGAAACAGCAAAACCAATGTCAAATATAAAATTCGGTTCTATAACATGGCCAGTGGCTGTGTGTAAGTAATTTTCCTTCATGGTAAACTATAGGTACAACACTTACGATCACTACATAATAGCGTCTATGAAAAAGAGAATGAATTTGATCTTTGCTTCACCACGAACATATGCTGCTCATGAACGCACTCTGTTCAGTCAAAAGCAAAAGATCGAGAGCGGAGCTCTTTCAGATCTATTGTCAGTCTCAGTCAGCCGTCAGTCTCGAGCGAAAGTTCTCTGCATTTATTGCTTGTCACAGTTGCTTCGAAGATAAATTTGGTAACATGGTAGGTCGAGAGTTGTTGAAATAAATGCTTCACAATTAATCTAAACAACTTCGAATTGTTGCAGTTTCATAAATGTTTTGCGACAGTGATCGTAAGCGTTCTAGTAGCATCGACGGGTTTCGTTGATGGTGCCAACATTTTACTAGTTTCTTCCTTCCCCGGAATGAGCCACTGGCTTATGTTCGAGCATGTTGTGAATGAACTGCTCTCTCGCGGTCACGAGATTACTACTATCAGCAACTACCGGCTCAAGAGCTCGACCTACAGTGATCGCTACCGGGAGGTTCTGATACAGCCGGTATTTGATTTCGAAGGTGATCTTCCGATGGAATCGTACTATCGTACAACAGCGTTCAGTAGTCCGTTTTACAAGCTTCAAATTCTATGGTGGCTCGGTTTGGCTACAACGGAACATGCGTTTAAGTCAAAAAATGTGCAGCAATTTTTACGAGAAGATGGCCTCCAATATGATTTGATAATCGCGGAGCAGTTTGTGCAAGAAGCGTTTTTGATGTTTGGGCACAGATATCGAGCACCGGTTGTTACAATCAGTAAGAGAGCAGAAAATGTTTTAAAATTGTAAAATTATAATCTGTTAGAATCATTGCAGACACCTTAGGATACACGGACTATATCGACAGGGCGTTTGGAATGATTACCCCGCTGTCATTCGTGCCGCATTTTTTCACCCAACTTACAGATGAAATGTCATTTTTTGAGCGATGTTATAATGTGATTGTGACCGCCTACGATTGGACCTATAGAAAGTTTGTTTATCTGCCAGCACAAACTTCGTTGGCTAGAAAATATTTTACCAAAGAAGATGTATCTGCCGAATCGCTACCAACGGTGGAACAACTAGACATGAATGTAAGTGTGATCCTAGCCAACAACAACATCGTTTCGTTTAGACCGAGACCTAAAATGATCGGAATGGTCGATATAGCAGGGTTGCACATAAAACCACCCAAAGATTTACCGCAAACTGTTAAGGTAGGTTCATTTTCTTCATATATAGGTGTTATTTTTATTCGTTGAAAGTGATTTTCAGAGCTTTTTGGAAAGTTCTGTGTCAGGAACGATTTATATTAACTTTGGAACCTTTCTGCGAAGCTCGGCGATGCCTCCCGAAACGCTGAAAGTTTTTCTTCAGGTGTTCCGTAACCTACCTCAGTATAACTTCCTGTGGAAGTGGGAAAGCGATCAAATTCCCGAGTTGCCATCGAATGTATTGGTGCAAAAATGGTTACCCCAGAACGACGTGCTTGCGCATTCCCACATTAAACTGTTTGTTACCCACGGCGGCATCTTCGGCTCGCAGGAATCCATCTACTGGGGTCGGCCAATGCTGTTCGTTCCATTTTACGGTGACCAGCATACGAATGCGCTTAAATTCGAAAAATCCGGCATCGGACTGACGCTCAACATCGCCAACATAACAGTTGACGAGTTTCAGCACAAGATTCTGCAAATTGTGGAAAACTCGGACTACCAACGCAATGCGAACCGTTTGTCCAGCCTGTTTCGGGACAACCCAATGCACCCTTTGCAACAGGCTGTGTTTTGGATCGAATATGTGATACGGCATAACGGAGCGCCACATTTAAAATCGGCCGCCATTCGAATGCCGTGGTATCAATACCTACTGTTAGATATAGTGGCAATTGCTATTTTCACTCTTTATGTCGCTTGTTGGGTTACTAGAAAGCTATTCGTTATTCTCTGGCGCAGTAATAAAACCAAGGTCGTGAAAAAAGATTGATAGATATTGGAGCTAACGAGATTGACATACAATGACATACAGTCCCTTTGAAAAATAAGTTTCAGCCAATGAATGAATAATGGTATACCATTTAGTTTACATATTTAACTTCTGTTTCAGGAGGAGAGAAAGAAAGTTTAGATTATGGTAGTGAAATTTTATTAATCGCTAGTGTAGAAGAAATTATAAGAATTGTATAAAATGAAAACTAAACAAACCTCCTGAAGATCTCTCTTAACCTTCTGATAACATAGTAAAATATATTGAATTTGATTAGTATTTGAGAAATAAAGTGATAACAAACATCAACTCTTGAGCTGTGTCTGCAATGCTCTATAGATAATTTCTCCTGATTTTACTTGAATTATTATCAGATAAAATAAAAATGATAACTTAAATTTCTAAGTAAAACAATCAACACATAAAGAAATATTATTGGGGGAATTGCTCCATTATTCATCTCAGCCCATGTAGATGAATATCATACAACATGAAAACACAAAATCAATCATTCCCGCGAAACTACATACATTGCCCGCTTGACTAAACTTAAAATGTAAGTCAATATGACAAAAAAATGAAATTAGTTCGTAAAGTAAAATTAGCACAACGGAGCTCTTCCGTGATACGCCTTCCATGGGAGTTGGCCACCAACTGACGTGTCTCATCGCTTGCGCCGCTGTAGATATAATAAGTCATTATACATAGTGTGTGTAAAGAGACCACTCTCTCAGTTGACAGAAATAAACTTCCACAGGGCAGTGTGTGCAGTTTCATCGCGGCGTGCTGAGATGCGGGAACACAATAGTAGAGGGTGATTCGACATTGGTCTTAGGAAGAGTTACCCTTACCCAGTAGTTTAATTGGCCAAAACACCTTGCCGGAGATTGTGGGTTCGAGTCCCGTCTGGACGAGGGAAAATTTTTTCTAATTCTAGTCACACCTTCTATTCCCGTTCATCTTCGCATTCCCGCGAAACTACATACATTGCCCGCTTTACTAAACTTAAATCAATTTGCTAATCCATGGAATGGATTCTTCTTAGTTCACTTTAGATTTCTAATAAAGTAGAATCCTCAAAAACTCATTTAAAAGCTCTAAATTTGATATAATAGTCAGACATCTGCACTCGAAAACTCATTTATCTCAATCACCTACCTCAGAAAACAAAATCCGCGCATTGTTCTGTACGGCTTCAACGGGACTCGTTCAGCAGCCAACCAAAGTTTTTCTCATCACTAGTGGACCATTTTTTATTTAAATCACTAAACAAAATCACTCACTACACTAAGAATACTATAATCTTTGAAATGTTCACTTCAAATTTCCAAAAACCAGCTTGAATTAGCAGAAACATATAAGATGAATTTTTACAATTCCAAAATTACAACTGTATGTATTTTCATCTGTTTTCACTGCCTTGAAGGAAATCAAAAGTTGCCAAATCGGTTTCTGTTAATACGAACAAATCATACTGAAAATGTTGAATTATTCCGACATAATTGACATAAATCGATAGCAATGCAGTGGTTACCTAGGTTACCAATTTTGCACGTAAACAACTACAGTGAATATCTAGGTAACCTACTGCGACGAGCTGCGGCTAAGTTTATTCACGATAATGTGATTTATTCATTATTACCAGTGTGATGAATATGGGGGCGTCGTGAGATGAATATTCGAGCAGTGATTCAAGTTTTGAGATGGATGTGGAAGTGTTGTGAAAAATGGTTTGTTTTAAAAAATCAGGATAAATCTAGCTAATTTCACTAAATATACAATGCTGAATGATTTCATAAAAGCACGTAAGCATGTTTAGTTTGTTTGTTCAATTAATTCGTGAAAATTGAGTGTTTAATCCATGCATTCTTTGTGAATAACGGCTTAATATGATAAATAATGGAGCAATTTCCTTATGTAATTTACTATGTTTATAACCAGGTTACTTTGTTTTCAACAAACCATGTAGAAATGAGCTAATACGCAGCCTACCCAAATTTTCCAAAGTACAACCGATTAGGCGATACTGAAGGTGGGAGACACGAGAAAACCTGTTCAAGTTGAACACATAACGCACACATGAATGTAACGGAACTTTTAGCTTATTAAAAACAGTGACGGGTGCATCATCAAGCAAAAAATCGCATGCCGAAAAATGGGGGAAGATTAAACTCTCAAAAAGTTTTAATTTTGTGCTAGTTGCGAGAAACGACGATGTTGTATAAAGCGAGCGTAAACATGTATAAATTTTAACCCATTGTGAGAGCACCTATTAATCCCAACCAAAATTAGATTGGATGCGAATACCCAAACTAACAGCATCATCAACAAATGAGACAATTTCACTGCCTAGAAACAACGCCGGTTTCAAGGTATTATGTTTAGAGTCATTGGAAATAAAAACTGCGTTTGTTTTCGTACAATTCAATGTGAGCTTATTTCTTGCGGACCAATCTAAAACTCGTTTTAAATCAGCATTAATTTTGTGAGATATTTCTGCAGCCGACTTATTAGTACATTCATAATATAACTGGACATCATCCGCAAAAAGAAAAATCTTGCAGTTTTTGATGACTTCAGGAAGGTCATTTATGTATAAAGAAAACAAAATTGGACCAAGAATAGAACCTTGTGGGACTCCAGATGATACCGGCAGAAACTGAGAAAGTATTCCATTATTGGGGACAAAGTGAGATCGCCCACTCAGATATGAATTTATCAGATTTGATGCATGTAATAAAAGTCCGAAGTTTGATCTCAGTTTTTGACATAAAATTGTATATGTATATGTGTCGAAAGCCTTTGAAAAGTCTGATAAAATTAGAACAACGGGACGACCACTATCAAGTACAAGACCAATATCATCAGTGATATTTAGCATCGCAGTTTTTGAGCTGTGTTTAGTTCGGTAGCCGGACTGCAACTGGTTTAACAGGTTCTTTCTGGTTATGCAACCACAAAGATCCATTTTGATCATTTTTTCGAAAATCTTAGACAAAGCGCAAAGGATGCTTATGGATCGCAGATTATCTATCGTGTTAGAGTTAGATTTTTTCTTATTATGTATAATTTTAGATTTTTCCAAGCATCAGGAAAAACTTGTTGTGATTATAGAATCGAGAAGATGTGTTATAGGCTCAATCAAAACAGGGCAAATATTCTTTATGAATTTCATTGATAATAAATCGACTCCCATAGCATATAAACTAATTGAGTATATAGCTTTAATGACATCAATTTGAACAACTCTACCAAAATAAAAAGCATCGTTATTGAATTCGTATTCTCCGAGGGTACACGAGAAAGGCAAGTTGTTTTGAGAAAAATGAAACATTTAAACTGGACAAGCGTGATCAATATTGCAAATTAAACCTTTACTAAAATTATGACCATCATTGAATCCTTAGTTCATATGAATGTGCAGCTGTAAAATTATAAGAATTATTGGAACCTGTGGCATTGATTACTAGTTTGGGTACTGCAGATGGGACCTTTTACCAGGCATCGAAACCAATTAGCCTCTGATGCAAGATACGAATAATTGAACCAGTGATATCAGTGAACTCCGGAACAAACCATATGCGCATGCTCGGGTGCTCATAGAGTTTCCGTCCCGCTTTCGGCAACTATCCGAGTTTAATTCATCCCGATCGTTAGTCGCTGCCGATCGGTCGGACTGAACGGATGCTCTGGAAATTAAGCTGCCCGAATTCCGTATTTCTCGTTGCGTCGCGTTCCGGTGCGGTTGATGTAAGCGAAGCAATTTGTTTTGTTGTGATACCGATTCTTTTCCTCCGTACGCACGTTAGATATATACAACGGCATAAAAGCTAACGCATGATTGTTTCTTCCGCGGTTGATCCCGGTACATTCGTTAGCTGTGACTTAAGTGAGCGCCGCGAGGGGACCGCGAGGGGACCGCGTCACGCACGACTGCAACGTTCTGAGAAATGTGTCGGTACACTGTGAAAATTGGTCTGTTTGAAAAGTATAATCGTGTTGGAACAGAACATTAAATATATTTGCCAAGCTATGTTCGAACAATTAAAATGATGCATTCAGAAATTGAGTGACGAAACGTAAAACCCAAATGTGGAAGCTCATAGTGCCATCAAGCATCCCACTACTGCCATCCTCATTTCCCGCGAGAGGACTTTAAGCGGCCGAATGTACTCACATGATTCCATCATCACCGGATTTTTATGAATAAGAAAAACTGTAGAAAATAAACATCACAAGGAGGAAGGAAACGACCGCTGTAGCAACGCACGGGGCGACGACCGCGCGCCGGAGGAAAAGTGAACTGTAGAGGATCCCTCCGATACCTATGTGTTTGCGATCAACGCACAGAGGAAAGTCAATCCGTAAAGCCAGACAGGCAAACCGAGCAGCTCACTCGGTGCTAAGTGGGAAACTGCTGTGGTGGCGTGCGGTGAGCGAAGAAAATTATGGCACTTACACAGTGAGTTTATTTCGGTTGCCGCGGGGCGACAGTTTAAAGTAAATTTCGTTCGTCGGTTCGATCTTGGTGCGTTGCTTAGAACTTTTTTTCGTCGCATCATGAGTGTATCTTTTTGCGAGTATTGTTAGTTTATGTAGGTACAATTTATAATAAGTGTCGGCATTCAACAATAGCTGTAATGATTACTTTAGAACGAAGAAAAACGCAAAAGTTTCAACGGAAATAGAACTTCAAGGCGACATGGCGAGCTCGAACTCGATGCGATGATTCATACTTGGACCATAAAAGTGAATCGGGACGTGTGATGTGTGGTTGACATATTCTTGGCTGAGAAGCGGAGAGCCGTCATTGAAATAAAGAAAATGTTGTTTGAAGAATGCTGTATCAAAATACAGCATCATTTGTGAAGTTGGGATATATAGATTGCATTGACGCCATGTATGTGCAAACACGGTGCTAACCAGTAATATTCTGAAGATGGTCCATTTTTGGTGTGTGTTTGAAAATTTCTTCGTTTAAGTGACGTCGTAATAATACCCTAATAGTGTTACAGTCGTATAATGAACTTTCAGTGCCCTCGTAATGGATATCAAAACGAAATGTAAAGTCTGGGTTCTGTTGGCCAGTTACAAGGCAATCGCATTTTATAAAGTGTTTTACCAAATTGGAAAAAAAAACAAGTTTCAACCGGACACGCAAGGCGGGTGTTATATGGAATTATATGAGTTATTATCATATGGAACAGTGCGATGGGTATAACAAAATTTTATTGCAGATAGGATTCACCTACCTGTAGACGAAAATAAAATTTAAAAGTGGCCATTTATCCGAAAAAAAAAACAATTATTACTCTACCAATATATTTGAATATCATTTGGCAATAGTTTTTTCATTTGGCTTCTCGACTTCCTTTCTGTATAAAAATGTTGGTGATTTTTTTTCCAGATACAGTCGTACCTCGATATAAGGCAACTTTATTTTTATTATATCGAAGCACGAAAAAATTTTTTTTTATCGGTGCAAAATTCTTGATGGTAACTCAAAATTGCGCATACACTTATCTTTCTTCTCCTAGCAGTATATATAAACATGTCTTATGTCCCTCTAAGACAATTTTCGTAGACAAACATAACCAGTCACAAAACATTCAAAAAAATGTCAATTTTACCCCGTTTTACGGTACTTATTGGTTTCAAAACTTACTAGAAACATTTATTCGGAGCATTATACACCCTCAGAATAATTGTTGTGTTCTAATTTTATGAAATTAAAAAAAGTGAAATTATATCGAGGTAAAAGTTACGTTATATCGTGGTTGCCTTATATCTAGGTATAACTGTATTTTTTTTCAAATTGTCAAAAAAATGTTTATATACAATCACTACAATCTGACTAGCAATGCCGGCCAATTAGTATCGCATTTTGTCATTGTACAAATTATCTCCTCCTACTGACCTGTACGGATGTGTACGCCTTTCGTAGCAAACTTTATATGCTACCGTATGTGCTGTAGAATTACTCTGCGATACTCCCACGACATCGCAAATTAACTCCAAAATCACATCGGCAGTACTGTAGGTCCTATACTGTTGTGTAGAACCGTTGGTATAAAACAGTACAGCATCGTGTAAACTCTGGCAGTTGGCGTCTTACTACTGACTCACATGGTAAATTTGTTTTTACTATCTTAAGCACTGAAGAGTTAATTCCATGTTTTGAATTTTATAGGAGTTGAATTACATTCCCAACAGGTTTACATTAAATAAAACTTCTAAATGATATATTAGCAGTTTTATTTGGTTTGATCACAACGTAAACTTTATCTCACTTGAAAAAATGTAATTACAAATGTCACAATTAAGCTAAGGTATAATACCTTTTACCAACTCATGAGAACATTTGAAATGAAAAAAAAACAATACCCTCATTCGTATGCTTCTCTGTAGTACGCGAAGTGTTTACTAAGGTTGCCTGGTAGGGTGTCCCAAAAATAATCGATGTTGAAAAAGTCAAGGCACTCAGCCCTAAATTAAAACATAATGTTATTTTTAGCATTTTCGTAGAAAATTTCGAATTTCATAAGGTCGTTTTCAGGTTGCCCAAACGTAATTTATGAAAAAATGACTTTTTTAAGCTACAAACCCACTTTTTGCATTTTTTTCAATTCGATTCCTACATTTTTTCGTTCGATTCCTACATTTTTTGGTACATATTTTTATTTTTGTGGGGTTGTTTCTGAATATTTTACCTAACTAATTTTTAGATAAAACCCTTCAAAACACAAATAAAAAAAAATTTGAGCAAGAACTGAAGTTTTCATTGCAAAGCGGAATTAACCACGAAAATTCACATGAAAAAAAATACTTGATGCCTTATCGAGGAGCTGAGATATTGGCATTTTTCTGAGTGATGGAAAACTATGCATTTTAACAAATATGTTAAATCACTGTTTTATTTTGGGAGATAAAAAATAACAATGTTCAGAAAACAAATGCATTTTTGGATGGCTGATAACTTAGTAGAAGGTTTCAAAATTTGGAAAAATCTGCGAATAAAGTTAGAACGAAAATTATGATTTTTCGTGCCTTCTAAAAGATAGAAACTTGATGTCTTCGGTAAAGTTTCTTGTTGAAAGATAACCTAAAACATTGTCGAAGACACCTTGCGTCTCTCTCGTTCTGATCAAAAAGTAAATTTTTTATCTCACTTATTGGTGGATTGATCACCCTTCTTTCTACATTAAAAGATGCATTTTTGAATATACCGAAGCTTCTCCGAACATACCTCATGGCTATAATCAACATTTGAATCAAAACAAAAACGGCAAAATAAAACACTGTGCAACGGAGATATTGAGCTTTAGTGGCATTTTTGACAAAATGCATAGTTTTCCATCACATGTAAAAACGCCGATATCTCAGCCAACCCCACAAAAATGAAAAAATATATGGAAAAATTTCGGAATCGAACAGATTTGAAAAAAGTGCAAAAGAGTGGTTTTGTAGCTTGAAAAAGTCATTTTTTCATAAATCACGTTTGGGCAACATGAAAACGACCTTTTAGAAAGTCGAAATGTTCTACAAAAATGCTATAAATAACATTATCTTTCAATTCAGGGCTGATCACCTTGACTTTTTCAACACCGATTTTTTTTGGGACAGCCTATTGCCTAGTCGACTTAAGCGTAGTTCAAACATCTGTGAAAGGGATAAGGACTGCAGTAAAAAGTCCACATTTAGACTCCGCCTTTCGTCACGTTCGAATTATCAGATATAAAGGGGCACTGTTCACTATGCGATTGGTTGTGTTTTACTCCTAGAACTCTCGTTAAGGTTTAGCTTTGCAGCGCCAAGCACGCATTATGGAACAAGTGAAAACCACATCGACCTGCAGTATTTTATTGCAATACTTCGTACAGAAGTTAGAAGTATCCAAAGAAAAGATTTATCACGTTCAATAAACCCGCTAGGAATGTCCGTAAATTTATTCAGATGGATCCTCCCCACAAAACGGGTTGGTCTAAACCTGGTAGGAGATATAATAACTCATCGTATTCATTGCATCGCTCAACGAAGCACGAAAGTTCAAGCGTTTTTAGACACACCTTCGCACCTTTGGGATGGTCAGAAATCCCAAAAGTAACGATAGGACCATCTTTCACTGCAAACGTTCCCCCAGGGTTCTAAAAACATTGTGAAATGTGCACCCTTCATTCTCTCAAATTAACGACCGGTTCAGAGGTGTAACAGCAATGGCATTGTATTTTACCTTAACATTGGCATTTAAATTTATTTGTTCAGTAGGGCTTACACTCAGTAGGGTTATATCTAAACTTCAATTTCGCTCCAGACATTATCATGAACTCCAAGGCAGATGCTTTAATGGTTGCGAATTATTTGTTATACCAAAAACTTTAACAATTTTAACCCATAGACAGGTTGAACTGTTGTTAAACTTTATTTAACTTTGAGTAAATGCGCCTTTCCTACGAAACAATTAAAAATCTAAAAACTACACTGCCTCTTAAACGTCGTAACTTTCCGACTGATCCGTATCATAATTCACAAAACTACACATGTTTCATTCGAAGCACCGCTAGAATGCACCTAAGTTTCGGGAGAGAATAACATCCTCTTAGTATGCATGCCTGATGAAACACGCAGCATGGGAACCGCCGAATTGCACCGAAAATGCGTTTGTGTGTATGCAGCGATACATATGCTGCAGCGGCAGCGTGACAGATCGTGCATCACCTCTTCGTGAGCCGCTTCCTCCCGCGCGTTGTTTATTTTGGGGTACGGGCGCGGAATGAGGCGGGTTACGAACAACATAACAAACATGGCGGTGCGGCGTTTAGCCGACTGAGAACAACGATGTTTTGACCGGCGTGCGACAACGGGTGATTAGTGGCGTAAATCGATTAGTAAACAGCGCTCCTAGCGGGCGTGTGCCCAGTTGATAATGCGATGAAGATTAATGGCTCTATTGATTAGTGTGTGTTGTTTGCTGCGAAGAGAAGCTCGATGAAACGATAGAAATATGCTACCGATAAAATGCAAGTGGAAACAGTTCATGGTTAACGAAAACGGTTTAGATATAGAATTTCATTGTAACTATTGGAGCATCATTGTTAATGAGCTAATCATCGGAACTATAAAATCGTGAAAAAATATCGTAACTATAATGCCAAAGTTCAAAGAAACGATTACGCCGAATATGGATAAATTAAATGTACGCCTGCTGGTGATATTCACTTTCTGCCTGGTTCTTACAGTCATTGATGCGGTTAAGGGTATGTATCAAATTGCTTCTTTTTCTTCTATCAAAAACATCTAGGATTAATAATAGAGAATATACAGGTAAACAATAATAACAATTTCAGATAACAACACTGGATAAAATGTTACTTCTGTTTCGACTATTTTCAACTGGAATTTAATTTTGATAATGTTTCATTTTTTTACACAATTAGAAACGAAACTCCAAAAATGCATTCCTTCAGGAAAAAATATATGTATTTTCATGCCACATGGTGAAAGTTTCATTTATCTGTAGCTGGTCATCTCCGGTTTTGATTACACTTTGGTTTTCTATTTTAAATTTTCGATAGAGATATAAATTTATGACATTTATTCATCAGTTGATATCACGGTATGCTTTCACGAGGGAGGCTATTTAATAACGGACAAAACAGTTGAATTCAACACTGGCACAACTCAAAATTTGCAGTTTTGAGTTATTGATGGCAAACGATGCCAAATACTATAATGTTTAATCTCACAAAGACCCATTTTAAAATTCACAATATTTCCAGAAATATAAGTAGATGTGCCTTCATTGCACATATCTAAATTATCCTCAAAAATACCGAAAAATGAGGTTACAACTCTTATAACTTGCTTATTACATGCACATGATAGATCCGAACAAGTTCAACAAAAATGGGAAGGCTTAAAATTGGGATTTTTCACGAAAATGAATTGACACAAATTTTCAAACGCGTTTTTCTCGAAACTTTGAATTTTGAGCTGTGTCAGTATGGAATTCAACTGACGGTATGATGAATGCAACTTAATGAGAAATTAAATGCTAAAACAAATAACACTTGAATCTTGAATGATTGTCGTGTTAAAATCGAACCAGAATTTGGCGAATAGTGAAATAAGTGACCAGCAACAAAATCGAAAAGCCAACTTTACAACTGTACAACTTCTGACCAGAATGTGAAAATTTTGGAATTTGTTGTATTTAATAAACAACTGGGTAACCTGTAAGCTAAATCAGAAATGATCGTCCAATCGGTAGAGCTTTTCTGAAAGAAAAAGCAAAACTATTATTTATTTATTTGGCATTCCGTCATAATGACATGGCCTGATTAACAAAGTTTCTCCCATTTACTCGGTTATTAGCTGCCGCTCTCCAATCGCTGGGACACCGTGTACTCTCTGACAGATCTAGCTCCACTTGGTCTACCTTGCCCCCCGTGCCTCTGGTCGTCTTCTTCCTATCGGATTCGAGGCAAACACCATCTTCGCAGAGTAGTTGTCCGGCATTCTTGCAACATGCCCTGTCCAGCAAATCCGTTCAACTTTAACCACTTTCTAAATACTGGGTTAACCGTAAAGTTGCACGAGCTCATGGTTCATTCTTCGCCTCCATATTCCTCTCTCCTGCATGCCGCAGAAGATCGTCCTTAGTACCCGTCGTTCGAAAACTTCGAGCACTCGCAGGTCCTCGTAGAGCATTGTCCACGTTTCATGTCCGTGAACAGGCCTTTCAATAATCAAAAATGTTTCCTAATTTCTTGGAAGGCCTGTTCACCCGTAGAGAACAACCGGTTTTGTACAGGTTGCACCTCGTTGAAAATCGTAAAAAGCAAAATTATGATAATAATTATAACTGGAAAGCTGAGGAAAATAAAAGAGGTTGTTTATGAGAAACGACTGCTAGGTTACCGTAGAAATTCGATAGCCAAATCTATGTTAATGTGCCGTACTGCATCAAATTTAGAACACTTAAGCTATGATGAAACTTCTTGCACTAAAAAATCAACGAAAAATGAATTTTTTTGTCAATGTTGAAGGTTTAGAATGTTGGATATTTTATTGTTGTTGCAAATAAGTGCTATTTATATAGACTCAATGTTTTGTTTATGAAAGAATTCAGAACTCGGCTATGATTCTAATTCCGAACACTTCAATATAATCACTTATGTCGAATTAGTTTTTACGGCAGGACTATCCCGTCCCGGATTACGCTTTGCAGCTGAAAAAAAAACATAGTTGCAATGGTGTGCGTAATACCAGAGGTAACTGTAACTTTTGTTCTGGTCATTATCGCCATTGTCTTTTATCGCATTTGTGCTACTGTACGAAAAATTTGCCAATTTACTGAAAAATGACAAAATAACAAAATAAAATAAATAAAATTCAACCTGATGTTTGACACGCGAAGAACGATAATCAAAGCAAACCGATTTTGACACATTTTTTTTTTATTTTGACACATACGTGTGTTGGTGACTTCAAAATGGCACTCTGTTTCTTGCGCGGACTGTCCGGGACAGAAAAACTATAGTCCGGGATAGTCCGGAAAATGTAAAAAAAAACAGTGATAGGACAAAGTGTAGTCCGCGGGGTAGCTACACCGCAAAAACGAAAACGACATAAGAGATAGATAGGCAAACCGTTTCAACACTGACTGTCACTTTTTTCAACGCCTGCTTGTTCCCTGGATGTAGTCCTACAGCAATGAGCTATACATCACAGGGTAAAGAACATTCCGAGGAACAAAACGGTGTATAGTAATCATACTTTAGGTTACTCTACCAATAATAATGTGATTTTTATTCTAAAGTGTTCGAAGTTTGAGTCAAAACGGTATTTCTTGCACTAGGTTTGGGAATCAACTCGATTGGGGTTAATCAATTTGATGGTGTTAAGCAGGCTAATACGGATTTCTCCGAAACCGTAAACAAATTGAAAAGATTTTTTAGAAAAATCTATGGAAATCTAAGAATTTTTATAGTATAGTATTTGAAAAAACGTGAGAAAAAAATGCGTTATTTGAAAAACCGACGTAAAATAACTGTGTTATTTGAAAAAATGTCGTAAAAAGTGTAAAAATGTAACTGAGCAAAAAAATACCCTACTATAGTCTGTTATCGTTACTATCACTTACTGTAACTGTTTTACGCGAAAAAACGTGCATAAAAAACCTTATTTGAAAAAAATGACGTGAAAACCCTCTTTATTTGGAAAATTATAGTAAAAAACCTAAATTTATCCACCTAGCGGTCAGACCCAGCCTTTCTCATTCAAACTTTTATTTGTAAAAATAGATTTACATGAACGCTTCAATTTAATAAATGTATATTCACTCTTTAGGTTCTAAAATATTGATGTGGCAATCTATACATGACACATTCTACCGTGACGTTACAACGTTTTGACTATTCTGTTGGCATCATTTTAATTCTAACTTGTATTTTTTTCATGAAACCATTTGATATTATTACAGATTCGGAAAGTAGACAAAATTTCCTTCAAGAATGATGTATAAGATATTTGTTTACTTTGTTTATATTACCTTGGGGAGTAAAAATGTAGCGTGACGTTACAACGCGCGAGAAATTGAGGTGTCGGGACTTTTTTTTACAAAAGTCAAAAACTCTGCTCTGTTTGGAATTTTATAACAATTTCTTCTTCCACGATTTGATAACAAATAATAATCGAACATTATGCCATGTTTAGAGTGCCTATAACTGGTAACATCTATATTTGAGAAGCTTTCATATTTCGTGACGTTACAACGCTCATTTTTCAGCAAGAGGTATTCTCACTCCGTTGTAACGTCACGAAAATATGAATCAGTCGATATCCATTATTTATCACATATTTCTTAGACATTTTCATATGAAATAGTTCAATATCTGATTTTATATATTTCTACTTCTACTTTATGCACTTGGTTTGTGGGGTTATTCATAAATTACGTAACAAATTTACTTTGTCGTTTAATGTTTGGTAGTTAAGAACCAAACTTAAACTTGGAGATTTTCAGTGAAGGAATGTGACTTATGATCAAATCATTTTTTTTCATAAGTGACATATGCATCATAAATATTCTCAAAAGTTGCTTATATGACATTATGTGTAAAACATATTAAATTTATTTTTATTGTAGTTTTTTCACAATGTTAGAGTACGTTAGCAGTTTATTCAGCATTTATATTAAAGTTTACAAATGTGTCCTTAAGTTTACAAATGTGTCCTAAATTCCAATAAATACAAGAAACCTCCAAAAATAATAATTATAACACAAAAATGCCGCTTGTTAGCTTTTTTCGCTCCCGTATTATTTCCTTGATTTTTTCAAACTTACACTACTTATTCAAGAAAATTCGAGTGCATTTTTGCCGCTGAAGATTTTTTCATCTAGACTTGCCCCAAAAATAAATAGCTGGCTTATTCCACGATATGGTGTTGGTCGTTCAAAAATGTTCTTCTCATCGTTAAATGTGGTGATGTCACGTCCCGTAATTGCGATAACCATCACATTCGGAAGATTGGCTTGAGCGATGCGGACGAAGTACCTATTCATTTTATTAATACGGTTACCTTGCGTCAAAAGTTTTTCTCTTAGGGAACATTCGCATGTTACGTAACGCAGAAGTTGACAATTGTCAATTTCCTCCTCACGCAATGCATTTCAATATAATATAATAGAATAATATTAGAATTTTTTAGAATGTAACGTTACTCATGGATGACCCACAGTTTAATAATTAAAAACATTAATCCATTTCACAAAACTTATTCTCTGTTATATGACAAATGTAACGTGAACTAATTTAAACGCATTAAGTATGTTTTTAAACATAGACGAATATTATATAAGGGAAGAAAAAAAAATCGTGACGTTACAACGCAAACTAAACGGTTGTAACTCAAGTTGTATTCAACCTAGTTGCGATCTTTTAGTATCAAATTAAAGGTATTTTTGAGTATTAGGAAAAACAAAATATTATATCTGTTGTCATATTGGCCTAAGATCGTCATATTTGAAATTTCACTTCAAAACCCTTTAGGCATCGAATAAAGCACTTATTTCACAGTCATATAACATAAAAAATGTAATATAAATACATACTCCTGATCATTTGTAACCATTTCAAAAATATGTAACCAAAAACGCTTGTTTTTTGTTTATTTTACTTGAACTTTGCAATTAGTTTTCTACAGTTTCTTAAACACTATAAAATTGAAATTTGCGTTTTTGGAAGGTTCAAACACTATAGAATCTAGGAAAATTATTCGCATTGCTGAAATAAGCATTTCAAAAATTGGTTTGTTGGTGTAGCTTCGCAGAGAATGTGTCACATATGAAAATGCAGTCCGGTCTGTCTGTCTGTCTGATCCATATAGGCTCGAAAACTACCGAACCGATCGACGTGAAAATTTGTAGGTAGGGGTTTTTGGTGCCGATAAAAGTTCCTATGATAGTTTGAGACCTCTCCCTCTTTTGGAAGGGAGGGGTCCCATACAAATGAAACATGAATTTCTGCACAACTCAAGAACAAACCAAGCAAATTAAACCAAATTTGGCATGTGGATGTTTTATGAGGTAACAAACATGTCCATAATAGTTGAACGCCCCTCCCTTTTCTGGAAAGGAGGGGTTCCGTACAAATGAAATACAAATTTCTGCACAACTCGAGTGCTAACCAACTAAATGGAGCCAAATTTGGCAGATGAATGTTTTCAGAGGTAACAAATATGTTCCATAATCGACCTCAGGCAACGTTTTGGATTGTATGATGGCAACTTCCGGTTTCTGGAAAACAGCCAAAAATGGCCGATTTCAACCCAATATAACGATATCCGGATCTAGAATGATACACAGGAGCTAGAATCGACCACAGATAGCATTTTGAATTCTAAGATGGCGACTTCCTTTATTGGGTGCTATTCGATCATTTTCGGCTGTTTCCCAGGAACAGGTGCTTCCAAAAGAGGGAGGGGCGTCGAACCATTATGGACATATTTGTTACTTCTAAAAACATTCAAGCAGAATGATGCTCAGAGGCCAGAAATTATCTTTAACACCATTTTGAAATCCAAGATGGCGACTTCCGGTTTGTGAAAAATAGCCTAAAATAACCAAATACAATTCAGTATGAGTATCTCTGAAACCAGAATGTTGCAATGAGCTAACAATTGACCTCAGGCACCATTTTGAATTGCTAAATGGCAACTTCTAGGAAACAGTCGAAAATGACCGAGTAATACTCAATATGGATAATTCCGTAATCGAGATGATGCATAGAAACCAAACATTGACCCTGGACACCAAAATAACTAAATACCTCCCAATATGGGTATTTCCGGTGTCAGATTGATGCCAGAGAATCTGCTGAAAATGATCGAATTCCAGCGAATATGAATATATTCAGAATTAAGGCGATGTACAGAAGCCAAAAGTCGAGGATGTTGTTATTTCGATAAAACCAACCATTTCAAACGATTTGTTATTTGGCTTTGATCATATCCTATGGCCGATTCGTCGTGCATTTGCAGACTTTGAACACATCGCAAGGAATCAATGAACTTGGAACGTTCAAATAGTACGATACCACATTTAAATTATGTTGAGGCCACATATATCGATCAAAGCAGGTATAGTATTAAATAGTCCTTGAATTTCTCTTCTTTCCATAATTTTTGAGCCACATATCAAATTGTTATGAAGTTTGTTATTTGTAAGTTCGAGAGATGACTCGTTCGTATGACACTAGTTATGTTCAAATAAGTCATGTTATCTTTGAGATAATAGACATTCGTTGTTTTATTAACAATTCAATACATAACGGTTGCTTAAGTTCAATTATAATCAAATGAAATGGGAACGTATAGGGCAGCCAAACTTTGAAACCACGTGTTCAATCATAATTCATCAGTTAACCCTCAGCCTGCTCATCTGATAATAATATTGATCAAATCGGTTGTGTAGTTTCTGCGATAATGAAGTTTCGTGATTTTCACATTTCGGTACATTACAGACGAAGTTACAGTTCGATTAGAGTTAAATTCAATAGGGTGTTATGAGGCAGCTAGACTTATTAATTGACACTAATTTTGTGGTAATCGGGTCAGCCATCTCTGAGAAAAGTGAGTGAGTCCAAGTAGTCTTCGGAATATGTTCCTTTTCATAGCTGGATTTAACATTTTTAAACATAACAGGCAAAGTAATAATTCGATTGCAAAACAAATCAATAGGGTCTTATGGGGCAACTAGACCTTCCATTTGACACTGACTTTAAGAAAATCGGTCCAGCCATCTTTGAGAAACATGAGTGAGATTAAACAGTCTTCAGAACACGTTTCTTTCCATAACTTTTGAACCACAACTTCAATCTTAATAAAATTCAAAAGTTAAGGGTTTTTTAGGTAGCCCGTTAATTTGAAACCAATTTTGTTCAAATCGGTTGTGAAGTTTTTGAGATGATGATGTTTCATGATTTTTACATTTTGATACATAACCTCTAAACTAAAAATCCGATTACAATAAAATTTAATAGGGTCTTATGGGACAAAAAGACCTTTTATTTGCAATTAATTTCATGACAATCGATCCAGCCATCTCTGAGAAAAGTAAGTGAGAGTAAAAATCTGCACATACACACACATACCCACACACACACATAAAGAAAATGATCAGCTCGTCGAGCTGAGTCGAGTGATGTATGCCTTTCGGCTCTTTGGAGCACTTTTATATCTTCGGTTTTGCAAGTGATTGCTATACCTTTCTAGGAGAAAGGCAAAACCTAAATTAATCCACCTAGCGGTCAGACCCAGCCTTTCTCATTTAAACTTATTATTTGTAAAAATAGATTTACATGAACGCTTCAATTCAGTAAATGTATATTCACTCTTTAGGTTCTAAAAAATTGATGCTGTAATCTATAAATATAAAAATGCAGTCCGGTCTGTCTGTCTGTTTGATCCATATAGGCTTGAAAACTACCGAACCGATCGACGTGAAAATTTGTATGTAGGGGTTTTTGGTGCCGATAAAGGTTCTTATGATAGTTTGAGACCCCTCCCTCTTCTGGAAGGGAGGAGTCCCATACAAATGAAACATAAATTTCTACACAACTCAAGAACAAACCAAGCAAGTGAAACCGAATTTGGCATGTGGATGTTTTAAGGGGTGGTCCCCGTGGTTCTGTGGTTAGCAATGTCGGTCGGCTAACTCTCCCACACGGTTGTGATATCGGGTTCGATTCCCGATCGAGTCAAGGAACTTTTCGAGCTGGAAATTTTCTCGACTCAGTACTGGGGCACGGTGTATCGTTGTACTTATTCTACATATGCAAAATGTGCCAAAAACAATATCGATAACGAATTCTCTCAACTATAATCTAGTTGGTCGAGACCGCTATTAGCCCCAAGGCTAAGCGTGCGATATTGTTTATTGTTTAATGTTTTGCCTTTCTCCTAGAAAGGTATAGCAATCACTGGAAAAACCAAAGGTATAAAAGTGGTCCCAATGGCCGAATGTCATATACCACTCGACCCCTTTCGACGAACTGAGCATTTTCTGTATGTATGTATGTATGTGTGTATGTGTGTGTGTGTATGTATGTATGTGCAACTTTTTTTTCTTACTCACTTTTGCGCCATAGGTTGCTATTGAATTTCATTGTAATCGGATTTTTAGTTTAGAGGTTATGTATCAAAATGTAAAAATCACGAAACATCAATATCTCAGAAACCACACAACCGATTTTAATAGAATTGATTTCAAATGATCGGGCTGTCTCCAGAACCCTTAACTTTTGAATTTCGTTATGATTGAACATATGGTTCAAAAGTTATGTAAAGAAAAGTTATCCTGAGGTTGTTTAAACTCAGTCATTTTTCTCAGAGATGGCTGAACCGATTTTCACAAAATTAGTGTCAAATGAAAGGTCTAGTTGCCCCATAAGTTGCTATTAAATTTCATTGCAATCGGATTGTAACTTTGTCCGTTGTTCATGAAAATGTGAAATCACATAATGAAAGTAAACATATTGACTTCCTCCTAACGATCACTGGCTAATTAAAAGGTAGAAAAGTGATCCAAATGGCCGAATGTCATATACTACTCGACTCAGTTAGACGAATCGAGCATTTTCTGCATAAAAGCAGGTAACGGTGTATATGTTTGTGTGTGGGTGTGTACGTGTGTAAGTGCACCTTTTTTCGCACTCACTATTCTCAGAGATGGTCTGACCGAACAGATTTCAATGAAATTAATTGCAAATGAAAGGTCTAGTTGCCCTATAAGACCCTATTGAATTTTATTGTAATCTGATTTCTAGTTTAGAGGTTATGTATCAAAGTGTAAAAATCACGAAACATCAATATCTCAGAAACCACACATCTGATTTGATTAAAATTAGTTTCAAATGAACGGGCTACCTTAAAAACCCTTAACTTTTGAATTTTATGAAGATTGAACATATGGTTCAGAAGTTATGGAAAGAAACGTGTTCTGGAGACTATTTATTCTCACTCATGTTTCTCAGAGATGGCTGGCCCGATTTTTATAAAATTAGTGTCATATGAAAGGTCTTGTTGCCCCATTAGACTCTAATGATTTTTTTTACAAACGGATTATTACTTTGCCTGTTATGTTTAAAAATGTGAAATCCAGCTATGAAAAGAAACATATTCCAAGACAACTTACTTGGACTCAATCATATTTCTCAGAGATGGCTAACCCGATTTCCACAGAATTAATATCAAATAAAAGGTCTACCTGCCTAATAACACCCTATTGAATTTTGCAGTAATCGGACTGTAACTTCGTCTGTAATGTACCGAAATGTGAAAATCACGAAACTTCATTATCTTAGAAACTACACAACCGATTTGAACAATATTGATATCAGATGAACGGGCTAGTAAAGGGTTAACTGATGAATTATGATTGAACACGTGGTTTCAAAGTTTGGCTGCCCCATACGTTACCTTTTCATTTGCTTGTAATCAAACTTAAGCAAGCGTTATGTTTTAATTTGTAAAACAACGAAAGTCTATTATCTCAAGTATTACACGACTTATTTGAACATAACTAGTGTCATACAAATGAGCCATCTCTCAAACTTACAAATAACAAACTTCATAACAATTTGATATGCTGTTTAAAAGTTTTAGAAAGAAAAGAAATTCAAAGACTATTCAACACTTTACCTGCTTCGATCAATATATATGGCCTCAACATGATTTAAATGTGGTATCGTATTATCTGAACGTTCCCGGCATCGCCTGTGATTAAATTGTTCGAAATTAGGAGTAATTGCTTTTATTTCGCTATTTCTTAAGTACTAACATTACGTCAAATTTCATATTTTATACTTTAATTACAACAGCAATATTTTAGAACCCAAAGAGTGGATAAACATTTATTGGATTTAAGCATTCATGTAAATCTATTTTTACAAATAATAAGTTTGAATGAGAAAGGCTGAGTCTGACCGCTAGGTGGATTAATTTAGGTTTTTAGAAGTAACAAATATGTGCATAATGGTTTGACACCCCTCCCTCTTCTATAAGTGAGGGGTCCCATACAAATGAAACACAAATTTCGCACAGCTCAATAACAAATCAAGAAAATACAAATCTGTCCATAGTGGTGCACAAATTTCTGCACATCTCGCGAACTAATCAACTAAATGACACCATATTTGGTAGGTGAATGTTTTAGTGGTAACAAATATGTTCCATAATCGACCTCAGGCAATTTTGAAGTAGAATACTTCTCTCAGGAAGTTCGGCTACATAGGGATGTGAAATGAAAATCTAAAACCTAAAAAAGTGAAAAATATGTCCAATTTCAAATGCTAATAAATCGGTTAGTATTCGATGGATTTCTTTCGTTCTTGCAGCAATAGATTGGAAAATCTACTAAGATTCTTCCCAAAAGAAGATAATTGTAATTTTATTATTCACACTATTGTACTATTGAAAATAGTCAAGCCTTGTCAAAACGAAAAATTCGACCTCTGATTGGTCGTTTTATGCTTGCTTCCCAAGCACGGTCGACAGGATCATATACCTTGCAATTGAAAACATGCTATTTGGCCTATATAAGAGCCTGTTTCAGCCGGAGCCGCTCATAATAGTTCTAGACAGTGACAACAGCAGTCGTCCTTCCTTAGCAGCAGCACTAGCCCTGTGGTTGGTCATCACGTCTCAGGAGCAGCGCGGTTCTCCTCAGCGTGTGTCGCCAGACTGCCATTACTCCCCCCGTGTTGGGGCAGCATGAAGATTGCCATCAGGAAATCCAATTTTGAACATCAAAATGCCTCTTCCAAGGCAAATAAACAAGTCATTGAAAGTTAATAATTTTTGTCAACGCAAGCAAGCATTCTGTGTTGCATCCTAGCAATTTAAATTTGTCGCACCCGTCTAATTTACTGAATGTGAAATGGCTTCCACAGTGCATGTTGTCGGTGTATCTTAATTCCCCCAATGTTAGGGCAGCTCAAAGGTTGTAATAAGCAACCGATTTTGAACCGCAAAATGCTTTTTTTTCAAGGCAAATAAATAAGTAATTGAAGGTTATTAATTTTCAGGCATCAACACAAGCAGACATTCTGTGCGGGATGCAATCAAATTCTGTTGTAGTTGTCTAATTTTTACCTCATTGAGTTAACCCCCCAATGTTGGGACAGTGCAAAGGCTGTGATCGCCATAACCGATTTTGAATAACAAACTGCCTTGTTAGAACGCATTCACAAAAGCAGTTAGTTCGACTATGCAGAGCTAATATGGAGTCGATTCAATCAATCAGCATTAACAGAATTTCGTCGTCTCCCAGCTGCCAAATTGCAACATGATGCAACACGCAACAGCGAGCAAACGAAATCGCTTGGTGTTACAAACCGCAATAAGATACGGGTTAAAACCGTTGCGTGTGTGAGAGCACCATCGGTGTTTATTCGCTGGATACAAAAATCAAATGCGAATTGTGGGATAATTCGTCTAAAGAACATAAGGAAATGGTAAACCTGAACTGAAAGGCGTAGCCTATTACGTAGCACTCTTCGGCTATAAAAGAGTGTTTTTGGGAAAACTAGCTACATTCATTAGTCGGAAGGTGAGCTGGATGGACCGTCCACAACGTTGACAGCAGCAGATATCAGCACTCAGCGGTAACAGAATACATCAGCGGGTTGCGCCTGTGGCTGCCTTCAAATTAAACAAATCACTTGCCCTGTGGTTGGTCACCACGTCTCAGGCCTCTGCCTGAGAACGAACGCCAACGCGAGCGATCGGGCGAGATTTTTGCAGTACAACAGCCGGCACTTCATCTAATGGAAAAGTTGGATCATTTTGTTCAGAAGAATATTACTGTCGGTAATATTACAGAGCTGCGATTGCATTATATCCGATATGGAATTGAACAATTGTTCTTTTGAGAACAAGTAAAACACTTAATTTGAAGAGTTAATAGTTTTGGGTACCAGTAGCAGTATGGTAACAGCCTCAGCGGTAAGTGCAGCCGGTACTTCCATGAGGCGGATGTTATAAGGAAGTAAATGGAAGCGGCATGGCGAAACAGTTCAGGTGTGCTTAGACGCGCGTCATTTTTCGTTGTTAATATTATTCCCCACATGAAACGAAGCGCTTTCGTACGATAGCGGCGGTATTAGCGGTAGATGCATTTGCCAACACTTACTCCAGTAAAGCCGTGTCTAATTTTCAATATGAAAACACCTTTCTATTGTGTTGGCCGTGCACATTAGGCCTCTGCCAGGCTAAACGCGAAAAGCGGCGTGAACCGTTTCGCCCGGCCGTAGGTTAATGTGCAGCCGTGAGTAGAGCTGTGTAAAAGTATTCTACTTCAACCTCGCGGTCGTGGCTTTGCACACAACCCTCCTGTGATTTTTTTTTTCTGAAAAACAGCTGAAAATGACCAAATACCACCCAATATGAGTGTTTCTTTAACCAGTATGACGTTCAATCCAGAAATTGTCTCCAAATGCCATTATGTAATCCAAAATGGCAACTTCCGGTTTCGGAAAAACAGCGGAAAACGACCAAATACCACCCAATATGGGTATTTCCGAAATCGGAATGATGCACTGGAACCACAAATCGACTTCAGACAACATTTTGAATTGTAAGATTGCAACTTCCAATTTCTGAAAAACAGCCTGAAGTGGACGATTCCCATTAAATATGAGTATCTGCGGTACCAGAAAGATGCACAGAAGCTAAAAATTGATCACAGACACAATCCTGAATTTTAAGATGGTGGCTTCCGATGTCTGGCAAACATCCGGAAATGACCAAATAGCATTCAATATGAATGTTTTCGGAAACAGAATAACTCCCAGATAATAGAAATTGATTTCACAGGCAATTTTAAAGTCCAAATTCACGACTTTCGGTTTCTGAAAAACAGCCCAAAGTGACCAAATACCCCTCAACATGAGTATCTCCGGAGCCAGAATGTTGCAAGAAGCTAAAAATTGACCTCAGACACCATCATGAGTTGCAGGATGACAACTTCTGGTTTCTGGTTGGAGAAACACCCATATTTTGTTTATTTCACTTCAATTATTAAATATTGGGTGTAATTCGATCATTTTCGGCTGTTTCCCAGGAACCGGAGGTCGCCAACCTAAAATCCAAAATTTGGTCTGTGGTCGATTTCAGCTGCTGTGTATCATTCTAGATCCGGAGATACTCATGTTAGACGGAAATCGGAAATTTTTGGCAGAAAAAACAGCCAAAAATGGCCGAGTTTAAGTAGTCTACGGAATATGTTCCTTTTCATAACTGAATTTCACATTTTTAAACATAACAGGCAAAGTAACAGTCCGATTGCAAAACAAATCAATAGGGTCTCATGGGGCAACTAGACCTTCCATTTGACACTGATTTTATGAAGATCGGTTCAGCCATCTCTGAGAAACATGAGTGAGATTGAACAGTCTTCAAAACACGTTTCTTTTCATAACTTTTGAACCATATGTCCAATCTTTATGAAATTCAAAAGTTAAGGGTTTTTCAGGTAGCCCGTTCATTTGAAACCAATTTTGTTCAAATCGGTTGTGTAGTTTTTGAGATAATGATGTTTCATGATTTTTACATTTTGATACATAACCTCTAAATTAAAAATCCGATTATAATGAAATTTATTAGAGTCTTATGGGGCAACTAGACCTTTCATTTGCAATTAATTTCATGAAAATAGGTCCAGCCATCTCTGAGAAAAGTGAGTGAGAATAAAAATTTGCACATACACACACACATACACACTATATATTTACTCTATAATATTTACTATAATATTTACTTAGCCACGAGTCCTCTTACGTTCGCTTACGTTGCTTTGCATGCACCGCTGGCGGTCGAAGAGTGGATTGACCCAGCCGAATAAGTCTATTGACCTTTTGCGTCACTGGGAGAGTTTCCTTTTTCTCCCTATCCTCGGGGATGGGATACTGGATGCTGGGTGGAAGATGCACGCTTGAAGAAGATGACCTTGCCGAAACTGCAACCTTCGGGCTTTTAGCGTGGGCAATGATCCTCGCGAGACAGGTTCCGGTAACGAAGTTACCGTGGACGGTTGATCTGAGGAATCCCAATGCTTGATCGTTCACTCTAAGTTGATTAGCGAAAGAGGTAGGAGCGATCTGCACAGTACAGATCCGCGCGAAGTTTGAGACAGGTGGCTCAAAAAAACCAGTGAAACTCTTCATTTAATTTACTAAGGACAGTTCCTTTCCCCAGATAGACCCGTAAATAGATAAAGGCAGGTTCCATTCAGAGTGGATGTGCGTAAAAAATTGTAGTGTGCAAAGTGTGCATAAAGGTAAGAAGCGTAATCTTGCCCAAAGGCGGTAGATAATGAAACGACACGTGCTGGCCACCTTTTTCTTCCATTAGAATTGCCACCGCTCATCGGTTGCGACATCACGGATACCCCCGCGGCTTTCCTGCACAACACGATTCCGAACACGAGCATCGTCAAACGTTTATGCCTATACGGAACAGGCCGAAAGACCAGTAATCGGCACCATCACCCTTGATGATTCACTGATCGAGGCGCACGCTGTGCGCTGCCAGGCAGCAGCAGACGTTCGAGGAGAACAATAGGCTAGACGGATAGAGTGGAGACACCCGATTTCGACCCAACGTAGCACTGGTAGCGTGCCGATAGGATATCGGTGAAAGGACCCGCGTGGTACGAAGCAGAACGACGCAGCAGCAGTAACCAGGTATGGCGGCTACACCACTGTAAGCCGACCCACCCTCATGAAACCCGGTAAAGAGTGAGTACTCCCATCTAATTTTTGTCCATGCGCATGCGACTAAGCTAGGGCCGTGACCACAAGCCGAATCTAGAGAAGATTTACCCCCGCCGCACACTTGCCCCTTTGACGACAGCAGAATTGCACACTGTAGAAGATAGGGAATAAATCGGGAAAGGAATGAGTTAGGATAAGAAATGACTAGGCCTAGTGAAGCGAAATTGTAAACCAAAACCATTGTAATAAAATGCTGAAACGTGATAGAAGGTACCAAATCTCACTGGAATAAAACGCAGTAGTTATACGGCAGAAAACGGCGGTTCTTATGAAAAGCGATAGACTGTTCTAGTAGATGGGTTAAGGTTTTTCACTGGTTCGGGGTTTCGTGTAGTTTCGCTGTTTTTTTTTTTGGTATTATTTTACTGGGGCGGCTGGCTCCGAAACCAGCCCGGAAAGCTCCCGAATCCACTCTGGTCAATTTTAGTTCTGCGAGACTGGATTGGGCCAGTGATGAAAATTAACCCTCTGCCGTTCTGTTTTTGCGAGGTCGAGTACCGCGGATAAAGGTACCAGGTGGGAGCGTAGGCAAAGTATCTGACGCATTTAGCGGAGTAGAGCAGGGCATTTAAGGTCAGCGGACAGCTTCCCTTCCCGTAACGGGATAAAAAAGAACCTCCCCTTGGAAGGTCTCAGGCTGGGCAATCACATCTCGGCGGGTGGTCTCTCTTAGGAGAGTGGCGCATTTAAGCCACCCGCTTATCATCGGGAAGCGATTCGGCCGACCAGTTACAACATACACACACACATACATACAGAAAATGCTCAGCTCGTCGAGCTGAGTCGATTGATATATGCCATTCGGCCCTTTGGAGCACTTTCATATCTTCGGTTTTGCAAGTGATTGCTATACCTTTCTAGGAGAAAGGCAAAAACGAGTAAAAAACACCTAACTGTATTTCAGTTTGCTATCCCCGGGAAAAAATATTTAAAAAAAATTTCTCGCGATTCGATCACATTTAAAAAATATGGTTGTTAGTGAGAATAAAATAATATACTTCCGCCGTTTGATTACATTATTCGATTGATTGATTTCTTTTGAAGGGACTTTAACCCCAAACGGTCATTCGTCCCTAGTACATTAGTCGTCAAAAGCGCAACGCTCTAGGGCAATAGAGCTAAAAAATAGTTCCTCTCAAAAGATCATAGCATTTAACCTGAAGCAAAGCCTTGGTGCTACATTCCGATTCGGAACTCGACCTTCTGTTTAATTATACAGTAAGGTCTTTTTTACACGGTTTTTTACGCGAGTTGCTTTTCTTAATTATTCAAAAACGGTACAAGGTATCGACTTCATTTCAATCACGTTTTCCGTTTCAGGCCACTAGGTACCATATATCAGTTTTCAAAAAAAATCACAATTTTTAGTGTAAATACTGAAAACTTAAAATATTGAATTTTAGTCTCTAGGTTGACCACTATCATATTCAAACGAGTATAAAACATTTTAAAACGGGTTTCTTCGTTATATTCGCAACTCAAAAAAGTCTTTTTTAACGCGATCCCATATAAATTTGGAACGCATCCCTCGTGTGAAAAAAGACCTTACTGTACACAGACTTCGCAGCCAACTGTTGTAGTGTACACGACAATTGCGGGGCTAGCGCTACGATCCTACTGACAATAACTGTCTCTCTAGAACCGGGACCTGAACCTACGAAGATTGGCATGTTAGGCCAACATAGTACCTTAAGACCACCTGGAAAGGCAGCTATAATCTTTAATTTTTTCCAGTTTGAGCGCTAAGACAAAACCTGTATTCACCAGTGTTGTTTACCGTCTGCCAGGGTGAGAATAGGCCACGGGGGTGAGATTGAGCAAAAACGGGAAATGTTTGTATGTGAAATTACTTGAGATTTCTAGAACCTATATACTGCCGGTACCCGCATAACTGTCCCATACTGATTTCGGTCACTTTTGAGTTATCATCGGGAATCGACTTAATTGTTATCATATTTTCTGGGAAAAAATTAAAATTGATACTTTTGTATGGAAAAAACATGGAAAAAATACCAAGTTGATTTTGTCCCATATTGAAAGTACCCGCATTACAGTCCCACTGCTTAGTGGTACAAACTGCAAACATATAATTTTGCTCCAGATTAGTGTATGTCGGATTATTTTGGCATATAGAAGTATGTCATTTAATTAACTAGACTAATGTTGTTTTTCTGTAGTACAATCTGCGTTGCCATTGATACTGCCGGTTGCTGGTTGAATTTATATGTCATGGGACAAAATATGCGAGTACTTTTGAAATGTACCCGCATATTTTGTCCCATTTTGTCTTTTTTTTAAGTTATATAACGTAAAACCAATTCCATCCATGGTTTTTTGTTCTCAACGATAAACTTGTGGTGCCATGAAACTGTTATGGACATTGGTTCTGGATATAAGTGCTAGAAATCCGAAAATTAACGGATAATATTAAATCGCCGTTTTCTCAACATGTTGTTTTTCATTATGGGACAGTTATCCGGGTACCGGCAGTATAGAACTCAATACTATCTGTTACATGACATATTTATTGACAACTTGAAATGGCATATAAAGTATATTAGTGAACTATTTTACCTGAATAATATTTCAAAATAAAAGGTGAAAAACACGCGCAAATAGCGTAATCTAAAATGTGCTGGGGAAATATTATGTATTGAATTTGTCTTGATTCAGAAAACAATGTTTTTCTAAACTATACACTTTTCGAGCTCTTTTGGGGTAAGATTACGCCAAGCTATAATGATCGGCGAAGTGTGTGGAATTCACATCCACGACAAAACTATATCAGTATACACCAAAAAACATGCATGGTTTACATAGGGTATGTTTTCTAACTATAGTCTTATTTGAAATAATGACTAAAGTCTTGAGAACTGTAAGCTAACAACTGTTAGATGGATAATTACAATGACAAAATGTATACACCTATTCTATGTGAACTGATGACTTTCAAAGCGTTGAAGGAAGGTTGTGGGTACGTGTCCAGCGGCTTTGCGATTACCAGTAAAATATACAGTGGTCAATGACAAATAATAATTGAAAAGAAAAGTCTTCTGAGTCTCTATGTCCTAACGTTTTCCCTTTTTAAGAAACCTGGAGACACTACTATGTGTATTAGGGTGGGGAAAAGTGATCGATTTTCCAGATTCAAGTTTTTTTAGTTCCTTTTGGGGCCCCAAACAACCCTAAACTTACCGGAAGTCGATTGGTTTTGTCTCCGCTTGGCGCATTGCATTTCAAATTTGTATGAAAACTTATATGGAAAAATCTATTTTCTTGCATTTACATTTCTAGAGAGCTCAATAATGATTTAATAATGCACTACATTATGTAAAAGTGTAGTAATTTAGATGCCTAACAACTTTGCAAAAGACACTGAAGAGCTAGGATGTCTCTAAGAAGAGCTATAGTTGTTTAAAGTTGAGTATGCCGATTTAAATGCAGAAAATCTTGTTTTCTGCCAACATTACCAATGAACCGGCGCCAGTAGGATTCCCATCTGACTTAAACCGGTACACTGGCAGTGTTGGTAGAAAAAAATGATTTGCAACATAAATTTCGACGTTCTTTCAACAGCTCCAGTATTTTTTTGGGACACCCTAGCTCTTTGATGTCTTCGGGCAAGTTGTTGAGCATAAAAAAAACCTACCATTTGAAGTAATGAAACCTATGGTTTGAGCCACTTTGAGCTCTTTAGAATGGAAAATGCGAAAACGTTGGTTTTTCCATTCAAATTACCATATAAATTTGAAATGCAATGCGCTAAGCGGAGACTAAACCAATCGACTTCCAATAAATTTAAGATTTTTTGGGGCTCCAAATAAAACAAAAAAAAAATTGGTTCTAGATTTCTGCTATCAAGTTTCGTTTTTTCCATATAACGATTCTCCACCCTAATGTGTATAGAGGCTGTTTATGAACCACGTTCTCATAACTGGTCATTCCAGATATCGAATTGATCCAGTCATACATTTTTTTTATAATTCGTATGAAACGTAGTTTCTGGTCGACCCCTTCCAGCTCCTTAATAGTCTACGTTGTTTATGAACGTCCCTTTACTTACTATTTTATAACGTTATTCATGTGAATTATTATTAGAACGGGTGAGATTAGGCCAATGTTCATGTGTTTTTAGCAAAATTATAGTCTATTGCAACTTAGCCATATTTGCTGTAAGTGGTAACAAAACATTCAAGCATGCCTTGACGTATTTTGGATCGAATTAATTGCATTAGGGTAAGGGCACCAATTTTGGCCATAATATGTTATGTATGAGAGATATTCGTCCTTCTACCTTCGAAAAATATGTAATTGAATAATTTCAACGGGGAAATCGGATGAAATCGCCTGTATTCTGCACTAACAATTAGTTTAAATAATTAAATTTTGTTGTATTGTTTATATATTTTCCAATCCAAAAACTTCTCTAGGCTCCTGTTTTGGCCATAGCATTTCTAAATTGGCCACGTGGGTCTCTTGTTGTGGCCAATTCGCGAAAAAGTTGAAGTCACACGAATTTATTTTATATTTTGACTTTATCATTTAGATATATTTTAACAGCAGAAAATCCTCGTTTTTGAACCAACCAAAGGGCCAGTATATATAATAATCAAACTAAATAATGATATTATATTCACACATAGCTAGCAGGGCAAAGTACTCCAAGTTAGAATTTGTTTAAACTTAATAGGATGTTTAATAACACTGACATCACATCATCTATATTAATTTTTCGTCTGTCATTGATCTACATTAAAAAACTTCCGCTCTTCCCTTTTTTACATTGAAACTTTTTTGTATTATTTGCTAACATCAACTTTGGTAACTCAAGTGCCATTTATCATAGTCAAGTTATGGTTGGAAATCCGAAGCGTTAGTTTTGGTAAATACAAATAAAGTTACAGATTTGTAAATAATCTGAACAAACGGAGACTTTCTAATCCCAAACAAGTTTTGTAGTTTCACATATCTCATGCGATTAAAATATCAGCCCGAAAAACTCCATACATTTCATGTTTTGCATAAACAACAATACGTTACCATGGTTTTGTTGACATATGGCCAATGTCAGGATTATGAATCATGGAATTGCATGAATATGTGGCCAAGAATGGATCAATGAACGTTTTTGGAAGCTGTAGGTAATTTTGATATTGCAGAGAAAAATCACACTAAAATGTCTACTTTTTTTTATCCATGTGCTGTAGTAAGGTGTGCCTGATGCTGGTAACAAGATTTGTTATAGAAATGGGCAAATTTAAACAAAGTTATGCTCTAGGAAAAATAGCTTGCAAACTACCTTAACGTTAAACTGTATAGTGAACTGGAGAAAGCATAATTAGTTCCTTTATTAAAACTAAAATACGCATATTTATTTGCTTAAGTTTATAATAGTTTTGTTGAATAGTATCAGCAGGTTCAGTACTAGACTTCGAATTAGGAGTGATCTAAGATACTTTTTCACAATTATAAATTTTATTCTATCATGGCCACAACTGGTGCTAAGGCCAAAACCGGTGCTTCTACCCTACATACATTTAGTATGCGTTACAAGCTAAAGAACAAAAAGCATCATTTTTTGGCACAATCTCACCCCGACAGACGGTACACAAATTTTCACTTTCTATGCAAAATTTTACCAAAACGAGAAAAACCCGAAATTGTTTTGATATCTCTGGTGTTAAACGGTAAATATCAGTAGTACCTGATAAAGTATTGCTAAGCGTTGTTTAATTGACTTGAAGTCATTCGAAAATACTGGCATACAATTGTAGATAATTAGAGTCAAAATTTCACTTTAATTGCTTCAATTGATAATACGTGACCGTTCTTAAAAGGACAGTTGGTTTTAGTTTTTACAATGCTGGGAATTAATCGGATTATGCCTTCTCACCCGTTTTTTGTCGGGAGCAAAACAGTTTGGATGTTCTGTAGAACACCTCCTTGGGTAATCCTGCTGGATAAAAACTTGTTTAATTCCTCGTAATTGCGGATTGCACAACAGATGACGCGGGATGATTATCGTTTAATTATTAGGTCGATGGTATATCGAAAGCGAAGCAGCGTGAAACGGGAAATTTTCATGTTTTCCCATTGCCGCCTCGCTTCCAATATAACACTATTTTAATATGTAATAAAATAATTACTGTACAGTAGGGCTGTTTGTCGTTCGTTTGTAATTGTGAATTAGCTGTTTAAAAAATTGCTTGTTTAATTTGTTGAAACTTGAGGTTGAACTTCTGGTTTGCAAAATATTATTTTAATCCATGTTAAATTTTGGTTTGAATGCCTGCAAAGCATGTACATTTTCACACATGAAAACTTCTTATAATGATAGAAGAAGGAATTCTTTTAATCTCCAAAGTAAAATTTCGTTAAATAAAATCACAAATCGCATGAGATGAATTGCGTTAAAACATGCAAAGTTTATATTTTGCAGGGAATCTCTTAATTGAGATAATTCATATTAAAACCCAAACGTATATTTTGGTTTTGGATATAACATTAAACAATATTTTTTTCACTGCAGAAACTGTGATAATATATATATATATATATATATATATATATATATATATATATATATATATATATATATATATATATATATATATATATATATATATATATATATATATATATATATATATATATATATATTCATTATATTTTTATTAAAATTTAGACTAAAGTTAGAGTTTGCTGGAGTAACAATAAAACATAACCTTCTGCAGTTTTTCGATCTGCTACATACGAAAACATACAAATAACTCAATCGATCCTCTGAAGTAGCGACGATCGGCAGCAGAATAAAAATAAACAAAATATGATGCGAAAGAGCGAAGCAAACACACCAGCAGCGAAATGTGTATAAACAAAAAATCCTCCAGCAACCCAACTGTTGTTACGCTAGAGCAGTTCCACTTCTGGGTTTTGTCTTCCACTACCCGTTTGGTTCTAACGACGGCGAATGATGTGCAGCTCACTTAGGGCGAACAAATTGACTGCTTCTTTTTATAGACCAACGCCATATGTTCTACAACTATTGATGAAGGCAGACTGCCATGTTCGCCGGTTGTAAAACTAATAACCTCTAAAAATATACTTTCACTCTCCATTGATCATATCGGTTCAATCGACTTTCCCGTTTGGCACACCCGTGGGGGAATTAAGAGCATAACGGATGGTTTTCGTCAAGTCCCAAAGTTGGTCACACTGGAGGAGTAGTAGCATGTTATGTATACATTGATCGGAATGATGTTTTGATTTTAAAAAGCCCTTTTCGTAATGGCGCCACACGTGATCACAAACACCGAATCATCCATCAGCAGACGTCACTGATTCGGTCGATGAAAGCATTCCAACTATTTATTCAATGCTAGCGCCGTGAAACAAAAACTAATTCGTTCTTCCCTCTGGTCTTGTCGATTCTTTTGCAGTATCGTTTTACGGCGCTAGTCATATAGCAATGCCATTGCAGGAAGCTAAAATATCCACAAACATTCGGTTGCGGTTCCGATCGCGACAAGACAACGCCCTTATTCTGTTGACGGCCGGTCGGACGGACTATTCGCTGCTATCCATCGACAGCGGACGGATTCGGTTTAGCTTCAAGATAGATGAGTATCACACTGATGTAAGTACGATTGACTCATCATTGCCTGTTGCGAGCTGTAACGCCATTTATCATCTCTCGCACCTAGTTATGGTCCCCGGTAACGCTCAAGTTCAACGATCTTCAATGGCACGATATTTCCATTTCCCGGTATGCGGCCAACTTGACCATGCAGATCGATGAGTATTTCGCTACCAAAACGCTACCCGCCAATGTGTCGGAACTGAATGTCCACTTTGGGGTTTTTATCGGTGGTGTCGGTGAATACTCGGCCGAGTATTTGGAATCGTCTGAAAATTTCAGAGGATGTATTGCGGATGTAAGTATGTTTCGCGGTGATGTATCAGGCTTGCCTGTGAATCGAATTTCTCACTTTCTACGCATACGCAGATCTTCTACAACAACATTAACATCTTCAAACGAGCCAGAGAAAGAACCGGTCACGTGACGAACGAACGAGTCTCGTGGATCTGTGCGCCAGAGTTCGATGCCGATGCCCGTACAGCGATCAGTTTTCTGGACGATGAAAGCTACACTAGCATACGAAAGCCGACTTCCCGATCGGGTGATCGGTGGAGCATGGAATTTCGAACGAACGAACCGTTTGGACTGTTGTTGAGTAACATTCCTACCAACGCTCGATATGATTTTATGGCGCTGGAAATTGTGGAAAGTCAAGTCCGGCTACTGGTCGGTAAAGGATCGAACGCCGTAGAATTGATTCCTGATCGTAACGTGTCCGATGGCAAGTGGCACAATGTATCCGTAACGTACAGTCCGACGTTGGTCGATGTGAGTATACTTTTTCTCTTGGTAGAGATTTAATAACTATTTGATCAATTTTAGATAACCGTAGACGAGGTTGCAAACAGTGCTCCGTTTGCTAATGGAAGTAGTCCAACGATCGAACTGGACGAAGAGTTTTTTATCGGTGGTTTTGACTATCAGAGGAAACGAAGAGCACTTAATAAGGGGGCTCTCGCAACCGATTCAAGCCTTAAGGGATGCATCAGGAATATCTATCTTGATAATCATTTAGTGGGCTTCCCAAATTTCAAGGTCACTCACGGAGTTACCGTCGATTGCGTCTGGAGGTATCCGTGTATTGAAAATAAACCATGTATTCCTTCCGGCCATTGTCACCATCAGGGAATCAACGATTTCATTTGCTACTGTGATCAAGCGTATTGCATTAAAGCAGACTATTCGAATAGTTTCAAGATATTCTCGCGATCGGATTTGGTAATCGAAAAAGAACTTATGTTGATCAACCCAATTGAGGTCGTAGAAGGAGGAATTACCTTCTTGTCACCCAAATACATCGCGATCCTGTTTGATTATTCAAAAGTAGGCATTCAAGAAGCGGGTATCATTTTCCACATTATTCAACCACCCAAGCATGGGAAAGTTACAATCCAATCCTTCGGAACTGAAGGCAACTCGTCTGCAACGCAAATGAAATTTTTCTCCCACATTGATTTGGCCACCGATAAGGTTAAGTACTTCCACAACGGGGCGGAACAATCGAACGATCATATGATGATCGACATGCAGCTGGTGTCGGCTACTCGAAACACTTTACCATCCTACCTGGAAGGAAAACATCGGTTTGTGCTGCATGTGAATGTAACTCCCGTGAATGACGCCCCGATACTGAGGCTGCCACCGAACAAACTACTTCGGGTAACCCAAGGTATTCCGAAAATTCTCGGTCCAGACTTTCTGCAGGCAGAGGACCCGGATAGTCCTCCTGATTCGTTGATCTACACCATCTTGATGAGCCCCTCCTCGGAAGCTCAATTCGGCCGTGTTGAGCTCAACGGTAGAGCAGTCGCAACATTTTCTCAGTCGGACGTGAATGCCGGTATAATTACGTATGTGATAAATACTCGCGGTTCAGAGGATGCGTCTTTTGAGCTGAATATACAGGTTTCCGATGGTATGGAAACAAGCCCCGCCAGTACGGTGAGAGTGTCCGTGCTGCCGTTGCAGCTGCGTATGGTCAACAATACAGGGTTGGTGCTGATCCACAAATCATCGGCCTTGATCACACCCCATAACCTGTCGTTTGTTCCGAACTCGGAAGAAGAGAATGTTGATATGAGGTAACGAAAGATAAATTGAGTTAGTGTTGTGTTTTTAACGAATAAATTATTTTTTTAGGTTCGATATTGTACAAGCGCCAGCTTATGGAAGCCTTCAGAAGTTACGCTCGGTAGACTCTTCTTGGATATCGGTGGATTCGTTCACCAGTAGTCAAATTTTGCTTGGACAAATCCGATATTTGCACTCGTCTGATTTGCCGGTGCATGATGAATTCAAGGTATGATGATTATTGAATACTCTTTCTTTTAATAGATTTTTGAAAATCGTGTTATAAGGTGTTTACGGACACTTTTTTGAACACAATTCCCCAATTCGCTATTAAAATAAAACATGAGACGTCATCATGCTAAACGTCACAAAGTCGTTGGATCGATAATTATTATATATATTATTATTAATATATACTGTTAACCAAAGTATCATACCGATATCATCAAACAGGAATGAATAAACTATGCCAATGAAAATGGGGTTCGTTTCAAACAGCACAAAATTTCGTTCAAAATCATTACAAATTGTCATATAACAGTTCCTGAAACACACCAAAATAACAATCTGTATTACGATCTTATATATTATCAGAACGATTCGAACTGTCTTGCATACACGATTATATTTTACCAACAGCTCGAGGCTTAGTATTAGACTAATGAGAGACGTTGTAATATTCCCGCTTTCAACATGTACCTAATCATTTTTATTGCGTACCTGTCGAATCGTAAAGTATCCAATCTATTTTTTACGTTTGACGAGTGTTTAATGAGTAACTTTGTTTTAACATATGTCTGCTGCAATTTGTGTAAAATTTATCGTGAAGTGAAGTTTTTCCTGGAATGGCACGCTTTGATGCGGCTACAAGTAAATGTGAGGCTTCTCCTTTACTGCCTGTGATCGCATAATTGTAACATTCGACATTTTATGGATTTTGCGCTTTTTATTGGGAAATGCTCAAGATAGTATGTACTTTTCAAATCTGAAAAAATATGCTTATGTTTGTTTGAAAAAAATTGTAAAAAATACCAAATTGTTTTGTCACATAGCGTAAATAACCGCATAATTGTCACACTACTTAACCTTCTCAACTAATTTGTCATAAGAGCTTCCATCCAAATCCACATCTGCATCCTTTGGAACTCGGAAGTGATTCTGGTCCGGAAACCAACCACCGGTGATCCGTTTCTGATGTTTAGCTCATGCTTGTTGAATACAAGAAAAACTTCATTTCCACTGTGATAAATTCCAAAAGTAGCTTGAAAGTAACGGCATAAAAGTATCATTGCAAAAATTTCCACCAATTTGACTTCAAAAGTAGTGTTCAACGTTTACATAGTGTAAAGTAGTGCTTTCTTCGTGATACTAAGTTTAGTTGAACTGTCTATTTGCAAAAATATATTGGGAACAATGCATTTAAGGTCAAAATATAAAAGTGTCATTTGCTCGAACAACCAATTTCGCAAATGTTACAATTATGCGGTTATGGGCAGTTTAAGTGATACAACAGGAATTACCAGTACCTACCTAATAGGTATGATATTCTTTCATCCATAAGTGACAAATTGATATTTTTCATTCTGAGTATTACGCACTGGGAAATGCCCCAGGCCTCCCGATTCGAGGGACCCCCTTAGACGAGGTGATTACTTTTTTTTGCTCGTCACCTTCCAGCGGAGTGAAGGCGTAGCACAATTTTTCGACGAAATTTGTTGAACAAAAAGGGCCCCACGAAAAAATTTTCCCCGGGCCCCCCAACGCCCAAACCCGGCCTTGTACACCAGTGGTTGTCCACGGATATTCTTCAGCATAATCATAATAGATAAATTATCCATATGGCCATCTGAGTACCATTACACTTTTCTCGAAATTGCTGACATAATAAATTATCGCACGAAGCGGCCTAACCTCACTTTTTTGACACTTTCGAGCAAAACATCGAATTTGCTGTTATTCTTACTAATATTGTGACCTATTCCGTAAGCCTTCAGTAGACCATACTGACGAGAAACTGTTTATTGTCTTGATATAAGTTGGAATTTGGGATATATCAACCTATTGTGGCCTCTTAGCTATAGTGGATCACCCACCAGATTAACTTAATTTATAGAAAAACTCGGGGGATTTTCAGAAAACTTTCAACGGGAAACATCTTGTTCATTCAATCTGAACCAGAATCACAAGAAACATTTAGGGTAAATTAACCTATAGTGGACCCTTTCCTATAGTGTACCAGCCGCCAGATTTACTCATGCTCAGAGGGTTTTTAAGAAAACTTCCATCGGGAAACATCTTACCCAGTCAATCTGCATCACAAGCATTTATAAATTCCGATTTATACAAAACCAACTATATCGCACGCTAGCCTGTGGGGCTAATGGCGGTCTCGATCAACTAGAGCTAACCGATCGACATCGCTAACCACCGACCCACGGAAACCACATGAATTCCGATTTATGTGAAGATGAATTTATGTAATCTGACAGGTGGTCCACTATAGGTTAATAAAGTAAGGGGGCCCACTATAGGTTAATTTACTCTATTTGGTAAAATAACCCATGGTGGATCATTCGTCAAATTAGTTCAATTTCTCTTAGCATTCCCTAAATTTCAATTTAGGGTTAATTACCTTTCAGTTTCAGAAATCCCTCGAGGTTTTCAGAAAACTTCCATCGGGAAACACCTTTCCAGCCAATCTGCATCACAAACATTTATAGGGTAAATTAACCTACAGTGAACACCTTCCTAATAGTGGACTGCTTATTAGACTAACTCAATGTCTCTTAACATAAGTCGGGATTGTATAAATGTTTCTAATGATTTTGATACAGATTGGTTGGATAATATGTTTTTAGATGAAAGTTTTCAGAAAATCCCTCGAGTTTTACCATAAATAAAGTTAATCTGACGAGTGGTTCACTGTAGGAAAGGGGTCTACTATTGTTCAATTAACCCAAAATCCCGATTTATGTTAAGAAAAATGGAGTTAACTGAACGGTTATTAACATAAAGAGGTTAATTTACCCAATGTTATAGTGGACCCCTTTCCTGTTGTGGACCACCCGCCAGAATAACTCAAATTATGCGAAAACTCGAGGGATTTTCAAAAAACTTCGGGATACATTTTATCCCGTCAATCAGTATCAGAATCACGAGAAACATTTAAAAATTCGATTTAGGCTGTTAAGGGAAAGGGGTCCTCTATAATCTAATTTACCCATATCAAGAGAATAAGCAATTTTTCGTTAGGAAGGTCCAATGAAGGAAGTGGTCCATCCAAGGTAGTTCTACCCTACATATGTACCCAAAATACCAGTCCACCTCACTTTCCTTTTCTACACCATCTTTCGATATCCACTTTTTTTGGCTGAAAATTTTCGACAAATCAATATTTATTTTTAGTTCTTTTCTCTGCCATTCGCAAAACAAATTGCTCAAACTGAAGCACTTTGTACACATACAATTTGTTGTATGTTGTATCACAAAGTGTTGTTCAAGTTCTCCCTCTCATAAAGTGTTTTTCATTTGGTGATGTCTTTCATACTCACTTCGTTTTCGCTCTCACTCTATGCGCCTGTTGGTTGTCAAATGTGTACCTAGGTATCACTCTCGTGTTGAAGTGACAAAAAATTAAATGCAAAAAGTGAGCAAATTACAGCCCTGGCAATATGGCAGTACAATGTATGCTTTGTGGTGACTCTTCTCACATAAAAGACAGTTCTGTAAAAGAGACCGCTAATAGTTGCAACTGAATGACATGGTGGGGCTAAGTGATCAATTTTCCAGAACCAAAATTCTTTGGTTCCTTTTGGAGCCCCAAACAGGTTTTCCATGCAAATCTTTACACAAAATTGCAATGCAATGCGCCGCGCGAAGACAAACTCCATCAACTTCCGATAAATTTAGGATTGTTTGGGGCCCCAAATAGAACAATAAAACTTAGTTCTGGCTTTGTGCTATCATGTTTTATTTTTTTCACATAACGACGCCCCACTCTATAAATAAGTTGAATTGTTGAAGAAATAAATAGAAATTGGGGAGGTAAACACAAACTTAATTTGATTGTCCTGTTTAGCAAAAAGTATTGCATCTAAGCAACAAAACTATTCAAAACAGCCTGTTATCAATACTAATTATGTGGGCTATAAAAAGACTCTTAATATTGTTCAGGCACTATCAGCATTTCTTGTAGCTAGTGTGTAAGTAATCTTTAAACTCAGATAACATCAAATTGAAGATAATCAATCCTATTTATCACCAGGCTGTGCATATGCTCGTATCTTGTTAGGTTATATCCCAAATTCAAAAAGCAACAAGCCTTTCGTGTTTGCTGTCGATTTCTTAAACTGGAACGCTCGCTCTTTAAAAAAGAAAAAAAATGTTTTTTCTAACTTTTTAACAGTCCATGACGGGTATGTTGTACTTGTGTGACAGAAATGCTTCTGAAGCGAAATAATGAACTCAAAGGGAACTCAAATCATATTGATCATAGATTTGAAGAATTGATGTTGCTGGTATTGGAGTTGCAATAGATATCCACCGTCAAATAAAACATCATATTTTGGCTCATGTCCCCGTGGTTCTGTGGTAAGCGATGTCGGTCTGCTAGCTCTCCCACACACGGTTGTGTGATGTCGGGTTCGATTCTCGATCAGGTTGAGGATCTTTCCGAGCTGGAAATTTTCTCGACTCAGCACTTGGGTACTGTGTATCGTTGTACTTATCCTACAACATGTCAAAAGTGCCAAAAACAATATCGATAACGAGTTCTCTCAACTAATCTAGTTGATCGGGACCGCTATTAGCCCTCCAGGCTAGCGTGCGATATTGTTGTTGTATTGTATTTTGCCTCATATTAAAACGAAATTTATTGAACGTTTGGAACTTAAAGTACAAAAATATATTGGCATTTTCTTTGTATCCACTCTTACTTCAGCAGCTTGCTCTGGTGGCTCGTGCCGTATCAAGAATATTCCTCCACTCTTCTCGGTCCATGGCTACTCGTTGCCAATTTCCTAGAAGCCTCGACATTCGTAGAATCACTTCAACCTCGCCAACCAACCCAGCATTTTGGGTCCCTCTGTTTATGGTGCCAGTAAAGACTTCGAAGAGAACCGATTTTACCGCATAGTAATCCGGCATCTTCGCAACATGTCCGGCCCATCGCAGCCTCCCGACCTTCGTCAGGTGCACAATGGTAATGATTCATACTCCTGCGCCAATCTCAGCTTTCGGTTTGTACTCCAAATATTGTCCGCAATTCTTTTCGTTCAAATCCGACCAGTTCGCGGTTTCAAGCACGGTTTGAAGTTCATGGAGAACTACTGTTCTAATTGGGGTTTTGAACATCATCATTCGAAGGCCAAAGTAGGTTCGATATCCAGCTTGATAGTCGTTGGATCTCCTTTCTTGTGTTATTGTCGGTGGTTACCACACAGTAAAAAATTTTGAATTTCACAAGTCACGTAGTATATCTTCTCATTTAGATTCAGATTGCTTTTGACGTAAACCACGATTTTGTTTGAAACTTATGTGCAATATCATTTAAGTTTGCGTGGATTACGATGGAATTTTTCATCAGAAGCAATGGAGGTAATTCTTTAATTTAATTGATCCCAAGTTTACGAATTCATCTACGACTTCTAACTCATCGCCTTTTCCTTTCATATACTTGGTTTCTGACGCAATTATTTCTAGACCAACTCTCCTATCCTCAACTCCTAGTCTGACGTAAATTGTCTCCGTCATCCCAAAGTTTCTCTTAATAACTTTGCTAGCTTTGCTGAAAAGCGTGCCTCTCGTTTCGATGCCCGTTTGTCGAATTACACCCTCAAGTGCAATGTTGAACAACGTGCAGGATAGTCTATCTCCTTGTCTCAACCAACTGGGCGCTTCGAAGGCATTTAAGAGTGTCTCCGATAGGCACACGAAATACATCACTCGTTCCAAGGAAGCTTCGATTAGTCCTCCCAGTTTATACGGAAAACCGTGATCATAAGTTATTTGTTACAGCTGGTCTCGATCGACGCTTGCAGACGTGATGTGTGAGCACGTTGTACTCCCGGCATTTCTGAAGCCAGCTTGGTACTGCTCTACGAATCCTTTTGCTGGAAGAGAAAGACGGTGGAGCAGAATCCCCTTTGATCTCCAGGATATCGAAAACTGGGACACTATTATCGTTTGTAGACACTCCATGCTTCCCTTTCGCCTTCTTCCGTTGCTCTGCCATTAAGGTTCCCAATGAAAAATCGACTATCTCACGCTCGCTTGTGATCAGGTTTCCCTTCTCGTCCCTACACATATCTGGGTATCTGGTTTTTAGTCCTTACGGGATTGGTTCACCGGTTTGCGGTTTTGTCGTGTGAAATACCGTATATAGTTTCAAGCTACTATGTGGTGGTTTGTGATGTTCGATAAAAACTGGCCATCAAAGAGAACGGGGTTTATTTGATTTGTTGTTCGTTGGTTAGGTAATCTCCAGGTGGCTTTGCGGGTACCTTTGTGTGGAAAAAAAAATGCTTCTAATCCCCAAGATCGGGACACTGCGAAGTTGATGCATCGTTGGCTGTTGTCGTTCGTCGTATGCTGCCTCCAACTGCGCGAAAAACGATTCCTTCTCGTCGTCAGATGTACTTTCGCCTGTAGTTGAGGAAGCAACCTTTAATCTTCAACAAACACAATCCTCTCGTTAATTGCCTTCTAGTAGACCACGCGATCCCGCATTCCGCCCAGCCTACGAAAAGCTCATTGGCTACTTCACCGCTCTAGTAGCACTGGGCCTTGCCGCCACGGACTTTCCACACTTTTTCACCTTTGCGGCAGATCTCCTGCAGAGTCACGATATCAAACTTGCGGGGTTCTAACCAGTGTTACGAAATTTCGGCACTGCAAACTTAAAATGATACAACAGCAATTTCACTCTCACTCTCTTCGAACTGACATTAGGACATCGATGGAATAAATGATATGACTCTGTTATTATCAAAATTATGTGAGCGGGGCCATCCATTGTATGAAGTCGATAAAGTAGATAAGCATCTACACCCTCAACCGCAAACACATCACTAAAGTAACACAGCATGTGCAAAGTCACAGCAAATCAGCAACGCTGGCTGTCAACATAATCATTGTCTGACTGAGTGGAGCTGAACGCAATTTTCATTTCCAGCTCGTTCGTGCTGAAACTGATACTCTCAGTTTTCAGTTTCAACTGTGAATCGATCACTGACAGTGAAATATTGCAACCCTGGTTGGGCCCAATTATTCTGAGTTATTTATTTTGTATTGTTAGTAGTGTAATTGTTTAGGTCGAGCCATTGACATCCGTATACCGAGTAACAGTGAATGAGAATTGTGCCCGCTGTCAGCTATCAGATAAGTTAAGCGTTGTTTGACCAATAAATAGTTAATGGGTTCGATGATGGCAATTTCGGTCACGGGTTACTTTAAAACACGTTTTATTATGTCAAAGCCGACGTTTCAAGGATATATTTCCTCGTCCTCAGGGCAACTACGATTAACAGTTTACAATTTATATAGATTAGTCACACGAATTAAGTTATTACATACACAACTTACAAACAAAACAAACAAGTTCTCATCAAAATTTGGTGCATTGGTGTTAAATTGCTGTTGGTTAACTACACTACACTGTGGATGTCAATAATTATTGGTTTACAGGTATTAGCGCTACATGCGATGTAGCACATTACAGCATTACAGGTATTAGAAATGTGCTACATCGCATGTGACAGATCCGCAATAAATTATAGAACGGACACGAACAACTTAAGCATCGCTTACTCCGGCACGCTGCGATCTCTCACATGTTGATGCAGACTAGTAAAGTCTCTATCACTCTCTATCTCTGTCTTGCAACATTATTTCTCTCCGTTTTGACGCAACATTTTCCGACGGCTTTAATCGTGTGTGATGTGTGTTGGAAGATACTGTGTAAGTGTAGCTCATCCGTTTGCATTTTTAAATTTTGAAAAGTCACAAACCAATAATTATTTTACATATTTGACATCCACAGTGTAGTGTAGTTAACCAACAGCAATTTAACACCAATGCACCATATTTTGACGAGAACTTGTTTGTTTTGTTTGTAAGTTGTGTATGTAATAACTTAATTCGTGTGACTAATCTATGTAAATTGTAAACTGTTAATCGTAGTTGCCCTGAGGACGAGGAAATATATCCTTGAAACGTCGGCTTTGACATAATAAAACGTGTTTTAAAGTAACCGTGACCGAAATTGCCATCATCGAACCCATTAGCTATCAGATAAGTGTATGAAAAGTGACGGAGATATGCTATCTCGTTAAAACATACGTTGAGTTATGGGCCCTTAAAACATGGCACGATGCTATAAGAGTGGTTTCGATAGGTTGCCTCACGTTACCGAATCTCGTGATGGGGTTGCCATCTTGGCTATAGCGTTCGAATCAACACGTTTCTTCATTCAGACACCCGTTCCGAGTCATACGCTGTCGTAAGCCACCCATAACCTAAAAAAACAGACGCGCAAAAAGATAGTGAGTTCTTCCGAGGAGGTCATCCCCCCTTCTTCTCTTTCCCTGTCAGCATACAAACCCACCGCGGGTTGGTTACCATGATCTTCGCTTGGTTGATCGTATTCCGGCTGGCGCCAAGAGGAGGTGGAGATAGGAGTTCCTGAGCAGGATGCCACGTACAACAATTGGGTCTATTTTACGCCTGCAAGTACACGAAGTACTGGTGGTACGCACTGGTCAGCCATTCACCAACCGCTTAGACGTAGTGTATTTGCCGTTTCAATGCGTTGGCACTTTTAATGCGCAGCAAAAAAAAAAATTTCTGATTTTAATTCTAATCATCAAATCATAAACCATTGAACTGTTCTAGATTGCACTAGTTTTGTATTGAATTATATTGAATTGGAATTCCATTTTTGCATATGAGCAATTTGGTTTTCGGCATGGGTAGTCTACTCATCATTTACTTAGAGTAACTATTATGATTCGACCTAATAAATCTAAAGACTATTCCACTAGAGCTGCTTTTCTAGACATAGAAAGGGCATTTGACAGTGTTTGGCATTTAGGTTTAATAGCTAAAATGTCAAATATTAGTTTTCTATACATCATAAAAATGATGCCAAGTTACTTGACAGACAGCGCTTTTTAGGTTAACTATTTGAATGGTAAATCTGATAGATTATCTGATCTGACCTGTTAGAGCTGGTATAGGAAGTATCTTGGACCCAATCCAGTATTATTTCTGTACTTCTGATCTTCCTGGTTTACCATCAGGAGGTAAGAAATTTCTTCTTTGTGTCGATAGAAGCATTTCTCTTTAACGGAAAAGCAGACAACTGCAAAAAAGTCTAGATATTTAGTAAATCTCCGATCGGAGATTCCGGTTTCGAGCCACGTCTGGATGAGAAAAATTGTATTCTAAGTCTAAGCCACACCTAAGTCGCCTCACCAAATAAATAAAACTAACAGACTATTTACCCTGCAGTTCACCGTCACCCTGGGACCCGTAACGACTCCGACGTACGACTTCCGCATCTCCTTCACCAAGCTTCGCATCGGTGTGATCCGTCAGAACAACATGTACATCAACACGAAGGACAACACTATCCGAGCCGACTATCTCCTACACCAGACCACACCGATTCCGACCTTTGCGCGGAACATAATCTACACCGTGGTAAAGCCACCGAAATTCGGTATCATCTACGTTGAGGGCCACCCGGAATACGCCAAACCGGGCGATTCGTTCACCCAGCAGGAGGTGGATAAAAACATTATAAAGTACCGAACCTACCATTCCGCTTACGGTAACTTCATCGACTCCTTCGAATTTATCGTGTCTGTGCCCGAGTGCGATGACGTGCGAGGAAAGGTCGATTTCGTCTACAGTACGCCGGACTATCTGGCGAAGCAAATTATCTACCAGAAGCGTGAGAAAATGTTTGTCCACGAGGGTAATAAAACCGCCCTGTCCAGGACAAATTTCGATGTGTTGTTTAATAAGTTCAGCTTTCTGACGTTCAATTTGACTCACTACCCGCAGCACGGGTCTTTGTGTAAAATTAACCCGAGAACATTCGAGAGTAAAGAGGTGTCCTCATTCACCCTGCAGTACCTCTATCTAGGTGATATTCACTATTGTCACGATGATTCGGAATCTTTCGAAGACAGCTTTCGACTCTTAATACTATCGGATAATGAAACAGATTTCCAGTTCGTGTGTGAAATTCAAGTTGAGATTACGTTGCTGAACGATAACGGACCTTATCGGGTGTTCGACAAGCCCTTTCACATCGTTAGGGATGAAACCAAATTGTTGACGTCGGTCGATTTGAAGTATGCAGATCCAGACATGGAAACTCGAAGCACGGATATTGAGTATAGATCAGTGAGCAGTTCGAATGGCGAATTGCTCAGAAACGGAAAAGCAGTTGAGTTTTTCACTCAGGATGACTTGGACAACCGAAGACTGTTGTTTCAACATAATGGTACGGATCAAGGTCGTTTGTCGTTTATCGTCACCGATGGTCTGTACGAGGTGCCTGGTTCTTTGGAGGTAGAAGCTTCCGATCCGTTTCTCAAAATTAGAGAAAGTAATGCGTCGATTGTTCAAGAAGGTCGAGCAGTGCTTTTAAATTTGGATGATTTGAACATTGATACAAACTTGAATGCCAAGCCAGAGGAGATTCAGTATCGAATATTGCATGAACCCAGCAATGGATTACTGAAGCTGCTGGATAGTCATTTCGATGCGAGTCTAACATCTAATATGCTTGCGGCATCCTCAACAACTGCAATGAATTTCACACAAGCCGAAATCATCGCTGAGCGATTAGTTTATTGGAACAGAGATGTAGCTTCGATGGATAAAATAAAATACCGTGTCAGTACAAAGGGAGTTTGGGCCGAAGGTCAAATTGTGATTAGAATCTATCCCCCAGCCTATTGGGAAGCACTGAGAATTCGCCGCAATCAGACACTGTTTGTGGAGGAGTCAACCAGCGTAATTATTTCTCGCGATATTTTAGAGGTTTGTTTAATTTCTAGTAGTAAAGTGGATCTTAAATCATGTTTCTCTCGTTTGTAGATTGTCCATCCGAACATTTCGCCGGGGGATATAACCTACCTGGTGACTACTCAGCCCCAGCACGGCTACCTTGAAATTCAGTCCATAACTTCGGACGATGAGTACAACTCGAAAGTTTTCGACCAATCGACAATCAACTCCGAGAAGATGTTCTACATACAAGCGGGGGTCAACCAATCGTCGGATTTCTTCACCTTCGATGTCACAAATGGAATCACATGGCTTCGCGATTTGATGATGAGAATAGTAATCATTCCCGAGCATTTGTATATTAAAACAACGCCAATCATTGTGGAAGAAGGTTCGTATTGGATCGGAATTATTTTTTATTGTGCATTCCCATTTTTTTTTTCATTCAGGAAAAAGCACAAAAATACAACCCAGCGACATGGTTCCGTTTTCCGAGTACTACAATGGCAAAATTCTAGAGTACAAAATTCTAACCCATCCGTCGCATGGAAGTATCAAATCAGGCAAATCTTCTAAGGTGAATCGTTTCACGCAGAAGCAACTGGAAGCAGATGTGATCACGTACGTACACAACGGTAGTGAAAACTCCTCGGACACTATTCAGATGGTGGCACTCGGTAGGAACAAGGAGAGCGTACCGTTTAATCTGAATATACAAATATTGCCGATTAACGATGAAGTTCCACTGGTGGTTACCAACACGGGAATGCACATGTGGATTGGAGGAAAGTCGATGATTCAGAGCACGGATCTTAGTAAGTATTTCAGGATAACTCTATGTGATATGAAACTTGATATCGCTTTGTACTAATACAGCAAACATGGAAAGGTTCATTATGCGGGGTTTTTTCAAGAATTAACTTTTAACGGTAGAAAAGGTTTAATGATATTGAAAAGATACAAATAAGGAGCGTACAGTGGGCTGGGTAGATTTTTATGCTTACACCAATATAATTTTTATTAGACCCCGTCTTCAGCAAGATATTTCTAACAAGTAATTTTTGTCACTTTGAAGTGCTAGGAAATATCTATTTGGTATTCGTAGATTTTTCAAAACCCTCAAATTGAAATTCTGCCTGGTAAGTTTTTTTAAGCTTGATTTTACCCATTGCATCATTACTTTCTTAGTTCGTCTTCAGAAGCCTTAGAAAAAAATGTTAAAAAGTAGCTCCTCTCTATTATAATTATAATTAGGAATTATATTCAATAACATTCAAAAAATATTCTTATCCTTGGAAGCTTTCTGAAGTGATTTTTATTTAATTAAAACTATTTTCTGGTTTTGTCTTCGATAAGCTGTTTCAGTAATTCTAGGACAAATATCAGTTTTTGGGCTTTCTCTGCATTTCCGATGGTATTCCAGTGATTTCAAGTTTGTTTGGAACTATTTTAATATTTTTAATATATTTGTTTAGGATTTTGTTATCCGGGATAGTGTTAACTCGCGTGGTTTATTTTACGAAGATTTGCGATTCTTTCGTTACGCTGCACTACCGAGAGAAAATTTGCAATGCACAAAATTCCGCTCGATTACGTACGCGTACCGAACGACAAAGGGTTTCGGTATGACCGGCGGGAGAGCAATTATCAAAACGATGTGTTCGATTATAATTTCTTTATTAGACTGATTTATCTTCTGTGATCAGAGTGAGTGCATGGGTGTACCGTCGGGAATGAGTGCCGTCGGGTTCAAAGTAATGTGATTTAGGTTGATTGTGTTGAAACATATTTTATTAAGGGTTGAATTGATCCTGAACATACCGGCCGCAGTTGAAACAGTTCGTTTCAAGCATCTTCCACACGTTCTTCATCGGTAGGAGCCAGAGTCAGACTCGTACGAAGTCCTGACTTGTCGTCCTGTGAGTCTTCATCGTGGTTTATTGGTAATTATGCGATCTCCGTGATCCCACGCTTGTACTGGCCCTGAGCAGTCTTGACCACGACCACCCTGACTCGTCCATCCTTGCCAGTTATGGTTTCGATAATTCGTCCCAATGGCCACTGGAGAGGCGGTGTCGACTGTTTCACCAGTACTAATTGACCAGTGCGAACGTTGGAGTGTGTTCGTTTCCATTTTGTCCGTTGTTGGAGCTGGCTGACGTAGTCTAGTTGCCAACGGCGCCAGAGGTCCTGAACCAACCGCTGCATCTCTTGGTAGCGGGACAAGTGTTTTGTGGTGACGTTTACCAGGTCCGGTTCCGGTAGAGCAAAGAGAGGCTCGCCAACGAGGAAGTGGCCCGGAGTTAACGCAGCTCAGTCGTTGGGAGAACCTGAAAGCGGAGAAAGGGGACGGGAGTTTAACACCGACTCAATTTGGGCTACGACGGTTTGGAGCTGGTCCACGGTGAAGGAGCGGTTGCCCATGATACGATGGAAGTGGTGCTTGAACGACTTGATTCCGGCTTCCCAGATGCCGCCGAAATGCGGCGAGCGGGCCGGAATAAAACAGAATTTTATTCCACTTCCTACGCAGTAGTTGTCCCAGTCCTTGGAACGAAATTGGCGGTGGAACTCCGTGCGAGTTTAACTCCGACTCAATTTGGGCTACGACGGTTTGGAGCTGGTCCACGGTGAAGGAGCGGTTGCCCATGATTTTTTATTTTATTCCAAGTCCAAGTCCAAGTCCAAGTCCAAGTCCAAGTCCAAGTCCAAGTCCAAGTCCAAGTCCAAGTCCAAGTCCAAGTCCAAGTCCAAGTCCAAGTCCAAGTCCAAGTCCAAGTCCAAGTCCAAGTCCAAGTCCAAGTCCAAGTCCAAGTCCAAGTCCAAGTCCAAGTCCAAGTCCAAGTCCAAGTCCAAGTCCAAGTCCAAGTCCAAGTCCAAGTCCAAGTCCAAGTCCAAGTCCAAGTCCAAGTCCAAGTCCAAGTCCAAGTCCAAGTCCAAGTCCAAGTCCAAGTCCAAGTCCAAGTCCAAGTCCAAGTCCAAGTCCAAGTCCAAGTCCAAGTCCAAGTCCAAGTCCAAGTCCAAGTCCAAGTCCAAGCCCAAGTCCAAGTCCAAGCCCAAGTCCAAGTCCAAGTACAAGTCCAAGTCCAAGTCCAAGTCCAAGTCCAAGTCCAAGTCCAAGTCCAAGTCCAAGTCCAAGTCCAAGTCCAAGTCCAAGTCCAAGTCCAAGTCCAAGTCCAAGTCCAAGTCCAAGTCCAAGTCCAAGTCCAAGTCCAAGTCCAAGTCCAAGTCCAAGTCCAAGTCCAAGTCCAAGTCCAAGTCCAAGTCCAAGTCCAAGTCCAAGTCCAAGTCCAAGTCCAAGTCCAAGTCCAAGTCCAAGTCCAAGTCCAAGTCCAAGTCCAAGTCCAAGTCCAAGTCCAAGTCCAAGTCCAAGTCCAAGTCCAAGTCCAAGTCCAAGTCCAAGTCCAAGTCCAAGTCCAAGTCCAAGTCCAAGTCCAAGTCCAAGTCCAAGTCCAAGTCCAAGTCCAAGTCCAAGTCCAAGTCCAAGTCCAAGTCCAAGTCCAAGTCTGAGTCCAAGTCCAAGTCCAAGTCCTAGTCCAAGTCCAAGTCCAAGTCCAAGTCCAAGTCCAAGTCCAAGTCCAAGTCCAAGTCCAAGTCCAAGTCCAAGTCCAAGTCCAAGTCCAAGTCCAAGCCCAAGTCCATGTCCAAGTCCAAGTCCAAGTCCAAGTCCAAGTCCAAGTCCAAGTCCATTCCAAGTCCAAGTCCAAGTGCCCCGACGAAGGCAGTCGCATTGTCGCAATGTAGTTCGAGCACGCGACCGCGACGGGCAACGAATTGTTTGACGGCGTTAATGCAGGCGACGGACGACAAATCTGCAACGACTTCGATATGGACGGCCTTCACCACGAGACATACGAATAACGCGACGTAAACCTTTACCGACGCGCCCCGTCTACTTAACGGACGAACGAGAAACGGCCCACAATAGTCCATACCAGAGTGTATGAAGGGTCTAGCTGGTGATAAGCGGACAGATGGATATGGTGCCATGATTTGTTGAGCCAGTTGTGGTTGACACCGGAAACAAGTGACGCATTCACGTACTATCTTGCGGGCGATCTGTTTACCCCGGAGCGGCCAAAATCGCTGGCGAATCGTAGCAGGTGTTAGAGTAGGCCCGCCGTGCAGCGTTCGAATGTGACAGGACCGGGCAATGAGCCAGGTAAGACGATGCTCGGCTGGAAGCAGTATCGGAAAGCGATTGTCGAAGGGTACTCTCATGTTGGCTAGTCTTCCACTCAACCTGAGCAACCCAAACTGGTCCATAAACAGCTTTATGTCCTTGAGTGGTAATTTCGACGCGACAATGGATGCACCGGTGTTCGTGTCTTGTGCATTCCGATAGTAGCGCACTTCGGCCGGAAACGATAAAGACTGGACTTGACGGGCGAGGATCTTGAGCGCATGTTCACATTCTTCTGGAGTCAGTGAACCGCTCATACGTTTGCCTCGAGGAAGTCTGGCATTGTTGATACGACGATACATTAGAGCCACGAAGCGGACTAGCTTGGTGAGGTCCGAGAAGCGGTCGAATAATGATAAATCAACGGTGTTGCTGAGGAATGCGATGACTGGACAGGCTTCTTGCTGCAAGTCCTGAGCGTTTGGCGTCGAAACTGTGCACTCTGGCCAACTATCGACGGGGTCCTTCAGGAAACACGGTCCATGCCACCACAACTCATCATTCAAGATCTGGCTTGCCATCATTCCCCTGGAGGTAAGGTCCGCAGGATTCTGCTCCGTTGGCACGTGCCTCCATGTACGGCCCTTTGTAAGGCGCTGAATCTCTGCGATGCGATTCGAGACAAACACCTTCCAAACATTAGACTGCGACTTGATCCAGTGCAGCACGATCGTCGAGTCCGTCCATAATGTTGGCGGTTCGGTGAAATTAGCAGTGCGCTGGATGTTGTCGGTAAGCTGGCTACCGAGCAGTGCAGCGCAAAGTTCAAGTCGAGTTCAAGTCGAGGATTGTCCACGTAGGGGAGCGACTCGGGACTTGGCAGTTAGTAGATGACTGTGAGGCTGTCCGAACTCGTCACGAGAAACAGTGTAAATGCAGCAACCGTATGCTGTCTTTGAAGCATCACAAAAGCAGTGTAAACTGTACTGCCGATTGTGCACAACTCTGCGTGGCACGGAAAGATTTTGTAGTTGGTTGAGCTCCGAGCGATAATCAATCCACCAGGCGGTGTACTGTTCGGACAGTTCTTCATCCCACTTCAAATTTTTTGCCCACAATGTTTGGACGAACATCTTGGCCTTTACAACTACAGGTCCCAAAAGGCCCAGTGGATCGAACAGTTGGGACATCTCGGATACTACAACCCGCTTTGTTACATCGATTAGCGGTGGCAGATCCGGTACCTTGAACCTAAAGGTGTCCAACTGAGGAAACCAGATGAGTCCTAAGGTCTTCACGGAATGCGATCGATCGATTTCCAGCTCCGACGAAGTTTCCCACATTTTAAATACTTAAAACTGGAATAGGCTTTGAAGGTTTCTCAAGAATCTTTGACAGCTTCCAAAAAGGTTTTGAATATGGTTTCAATTTTTCAACTTTAGTCTTAAAATTTTGATTTCTCAGAAGAGTAAATCTATGTTTAATCTCTTTCTGTAAATCTTTATAAATAGTTTTAAAAACAGGGTCACGAGAACGTTGATATTGACGTCTGCGGACATTTTTCAAACGAATTAGAAGTTGGAGATTTTCGTAAATTATTGGTGAATCAAATTTCATTTGAGCCTTTGGAACAGAATAATTCCTGGCATCAACAATTGCACATTTTTAAGCTTCCGTAGCTTCGTTTTGCAAATCACGCTCATTATTGAAATTTTTCTCAATATGAGTTTTGTATCTTTCCCAATTAGCCTTGTTATAATTAAAAACAGAGCTCATAGGGTTTAAAACTGATTCATGTGATAAAGAAAAAGTTATTGGAAGATGGTCAGAATCAAAGTCAGCATGTGTGATCAAATCACTACATACATGACTTTGATCTGTAAGCACCAAATCAATTGTTGAAGGGTTTCTTACAGTAGAAAAGCATGTAGGACTATTCGGAGACAAAATAGAATAGTATCCTGAAGAACAATCATTGAGTAAAATTTTGCTATTGGAATTACTTTGAGAATTATTCCATGAACGATGTTTAGCGTTAAAATCGCCGATTATAAAAAATTTCGAACGATTTCTGGTGAGTTTTTGTAAATCACCTTTAAAATAATTTTTGTGCTCGCGTGTGCATTGAAATGGTAAATATGCTGCGGCAATAAATAAAATCCCAAGTTCAGTTTGAACTTCAATTCCCAAAGTTTCAGTAACTTTCGTCTCAAGATGGGGAAGAGCACGATGTTTGATTCGGCGATGAATAACAATTGCAACTCCACCGCCGGAACCCTGAATCCTATCATATCTATGAACCACGTAATTGGGATCATATTTTAATTTTATGTTAGGTTTCAAAAATGTTTCAGTGATAATTGCAATGTGCACATTATTTACTGTTATAATATTAAAAAGCTCATTCTCATTGGCCTTCAATGAGCGAGCATTCCAATTTAATATTTTAATTGTTTTATTTAAAATCATTGCTAAATTTTAAATTAGAAACAATTTTAATAGTAAAATTTGTGCCTATTTGAATGGCTTCAATCATTGATTTTGCCTGTAACATAACTTTCATAAGATCGAACATTGCCTGTTGCAAAAAAGAAAGTTTACCTGCCGTAATAAGCCCCAGGCAGTTGACATTAGAAAAAATATTTTCGGCAACAATATTAGCTGGAGTAATAGGTGTACAACTATTTTCTAGCGTGTTTCGCTTACCCATATTAACGGTCATTTTCGAACTTCCAACACTAGGCGTTATAATGTTCGAACTACCTGTAACCTGTGCATAGGTTAACTTTGTTTTGAAGTTTGTTTTGAATTTTGTTTACCTTGCCTTGCCTTAACAATTGCTAAACGGGCTGGGCATTGATAGAAATTCGATATATGGTTGCCGTTACAATTCGCACAGAGAAAAGTTTTACTCTCTTTCACAGGACATGTGTTCTTTTTGTGAGAAGAGTCTCCACAAATGAGGCATTTTTGGTCCATGTTACAAAACTTTGAACCATGGCCATAACGTTGGCAAACACGGCATTGGGTGCTATGCTTTTCACCTCCGCCAAATTTTCGATATAATTCTCATTTTACACGCACGTTATATAAAGCATTTTCAAGCTTTTTCAAAAATTTTTAAAGTTATTAACCTCACTGCGGTTAAAATGAATTAAATAATTTACAAGGGAAATTCCAGTTCGCTGACTGTTTTCGCCTCGTGATTTTTGTCTCATCAGAATTACTTGGGTAGGAGCTATACCAAGTAATTCTGTCAAAGTAATTTTGATCTCATCAACGGTTTGATCGTTGGTGAGACCTTCCAATACGACCTTGAACGGCTTGGCGCTCTTCGTATCATATGTAAAAAATTTATACATCTTTTCAGTTAAATACTGAATAAGACGATTCCAATCTTTCAATGTTTGGGCCAGTAAACGGCATTCGCCTCTTCGGCCATTTTGATAAGTAACTTCGATGTCGGAGAGAAACGTTCTCTTTTAAAAATATTAAATTCAGAAGCAATAGTTACCACAATAGGTGGAACTTTCTCCTTTTTTACAGAAATTTCACTTTGAATAGTTTTACTTTCGAACATGTCAATTTCGCCGGCTTCTTGCTCAGGCAGAATATCATATAAATTTTCACGCATAAGCTAGTTTCAGAAAGAGATGCCTCTCTTTTCCTCCCCGTAGCGATGCGTGGTTTCTTTTTGCGTCCTGCCATTTCAGGTGATACGAAAAAAGTTCAAAAATAATATCAAATTGCAAGTATTGAGAAAGAAAGAAATAGGTAGTCTTGAGAAAGACTGATGTAAGTTAACTTCCAGTCAAAGACCAGTCCACAAGCAACCGAAATTACGTCTGATCTGTCGGGCAGCTCAAGACGCACTGTATTGTATTGCTTCATTTTAGGTAATATGCGTCCTGGCAGGGCGGGATGGTCCAAATCCGAAGGTAGATGGACGCACCGACTCATTTCGGAAATAGCCGAATGGATCGAGAGGCACCATGGGGAAGTTAACTTCCACCTGACACAGATACTGTCAAGTCATGGCTTAGGCAATACCTTCACAAGTTTGGGCATGCGGAGTCCCACAATGTGTGTCAACAATGTGAGGGCGCGGAAGAAACCGCTGAGAATGTGATATTCGTTAATCCTCGTTTCGCATAGGTGAAGAGCGAAATGTTGACAGTGAGTTCCGGCCCGCGACTACTCCGCAAAACATAGTGGGAAGGATGTGCACCTGGAAAGCAGTCAACACGGCTGCTTCCCAGATCGTTCTCCCGCTGCAAGGCATCAATCGACGGAACAGCCAAGTCATTATATAATAAGGGGGTGCACTAAGCACACTCGTCCCTCTTTTGTGGCAATGCCTAATGGCGGTTCCAGGGAGATTCGGGTTCGAGAAATATGGAGAAACATAGCTGTCATCGTGAGGCAGTGCGCCGAGCCCCTTCGCCGCGGGTAGTACCGCTTCGCGCTGTTGCGCGTATTCCTTCGCAGGTTGGGAATCCGGGAGCTGCTTGATGTTGAGCCACGGGTTTCGACTATGTCGTGCGTGATGCACGGACGGCAGTTTCGAGCGCAAGTATACCGCAACTAGGTAGTGGTCCGAGGTTATATCCGCACTAATCCCTTAGATTTGGAATCATCGATTTAACGACTATCCACGCCACACGCCGCACAGTGCGTTGAGCACAGTGCGTAGTAACGAACAACTTTCCTTGTTACATCAACATGTTTTATCGACAAAATCGTGTAGTTTTGATTTTTGTCCCGTCTTACCCTACATTCAACGCACTGTGCGCCGTGTCCAAAATGGCATATTATGCAACTTATTTATTTATTTCGTCACCTCGAATTTTCTTCACCAAAAGTTAATATACAATCGATGCTTTTGAATGAGAGTTGCTCGATAATATTTTCTCGACAAAAACTTGACTAAAACGTGTTTGAAGTGTTTTTAAACTTTTTGAACATTTTTGTCTAGTTGTGGAGATGCTTGGTATATTATTAGACATAAATAGTATGGTAAAGATGTGAGCAATGTGTGTGAGAAAGAGGAAGAGAGAGAGAGAGAGAGAGAGAATAAAGAGAGAGGCTGAAATAGAGAAAAAGAGAGAGAAAGAGAAATAGAGAGGAAAAGAGAGAAACAGCGAGAGATAGCGAGAGATAGAAAGAGAGATACATAGAGAGAAAAAGCGAGAGAGGCTGAGAAAGAGAGGCGGAGGTTTTCCAGATACCGGAAGTCGCCATCTTAGAATTCAAAATGGTATCTATGGTCGATTTTTAGCCCCTGTACATCATTACGACTCCGGAAATACCCATATTGGGTAGTTTTTGGTCATTTTCGGCAATTTTTCAAAAAAGGGAAGTCGCCATCTTGGATTTTAGATTGGCATTTGGAGATAATTTTCGGCCTCCGAGCGTCATTCTGATTCCGGAAACATATTGGGTGGTACTCGGTCATGTTCAGCTCTTTTCCAGAAACCGGAAGTTTCCATTTTAAATTAAAAAATGGCGTCTGGAGGCAGAGACAGAGAGGCAGAGACAGGGAGGCAGAGACAGGGAGGCAGAGAGAGGGAGGCAGAGAGAAAAAGGCAGAGAGAGAGTATTACAGATTACGGTAACAGAACCGCTTTTCACGCATTACATTTAAATAATAAACAAAACAAAACAAATAGTTATGCAGGATAAATAAGGGGAGGACAAAGATGGTTTCTAGCATACCTTTCGAATCATAATCCACTACCAATTGCAGTTTTACGCACAGACGCCATCAAAAATAGATGATATAACCACAAAGTTTTCACCAGTGGGCGATACGTAATTCGTATCAGATGTATCCATTGTTAAAACAATTGATTGCTTTTAGCTTTCACTTGAGTTTATTCATATTTTGAATATATTTATTTCTGTTCAAAGTTCCTATTTGCACCGATTATTTTTTCGAACTTATTTCTACAAGACTCGGAAATAGTTCATGCGTTTCTTGTGGAAACGCTATTCCATGTTTGCTGTGGTGATGCAAACATAAAATAGCCTTTTCACGGGGAACGCAAAAACTATTTCCGAGTCTTGTCCCTTTAAAAATTGAAATGGTGGCTCGAAGTCGGCCATTTTTGGCTCTAACGACGTTTCGCTTTAAAGCAGACGGGTCTCGTCTGGATGCGGTAAATTTTTCCAAGTCTTTTCTTATTTTTCAATTCGCTTATTTTTCGTACTCTACTTCAATGGGCTTAGACCAATCGACCTATCAATGAGTGTGAAAAGAAAACAATAACGTTCAAACTCATCATAAAATGCATAAATAACTATTATTTCGATGATATTCAAATTTACTCTTTTTTTTTCAGTGGTCCAGGATTACGACACGCCACCAGAAAATCTTACCTTTCACATCCAGCAGATGGCCGGTGGGTACGTAGCGCTGAAGGACAGCTACAGTAGAAAAATCCACTCGTTCACTCAGCAGGACATCCTCCAAAATCAGGTGTACTTTATCCACGATAGCAGCAACCAGAATGGAAGGATTGTGTTTTACGTAACGGATGGACTACACAACACAACGGAACATGTGCTGCATATCGTGACCAATCCGGTGGCACTGGAGCTGGTAAAAAATGAAGTCCTCCACGTGTTTCCTCTGACGAGAAAGCAAATTTTGCCGGATCAGTTGTACTACAAATGCTCGGATGACGATCGGGACGTGAAGTATGTGGTTACCGTTCCACCCCAGATGGGCAGGTTGCTTTACGAACATCAGGAGTATGGGTATACCAACGAAATCAGTGAGTTTACGCAGCATGACGTTGAGAACGGGAGGATCTTCTACGAGCACACCCACGCGATGGTGGAACTGAAAACCAATGATTCATTTTATTTTGATGTTACAGCACCGTTGTCGAACAATTTGATCGATCAAATTTTTAGTATTGACGTTTCAGTATCATCAGGAGGATTGTTGAGGTTTCTACCGGTTCCTCGCATCAGCATCGACGAGGGCGAGTCGGCTCCTATCAAATTGGATCTATCTAAGATTTTGGAATATTTAGAAACTCGAGCCGGTATTCAGAATCCAGAGTTGTACATCGAAGTCTACTCTCCGTCCAATGGGGTTGTGGAGTTGGAAGATTCCATTCCGGATGTGAATCGATTCTCTTTGAATGACTTTTATACCAACAGAGTAATCTATAAGCATGACCACTCTGATACACTGGAGGATAAAGTTGCCTTGGCGGTGTACTTGGTACCGGGACATTTGTTCTTGTGCAATATTACCATCCCGGTCACCGTCAATCCCGTAAACGATCAACCATTTCAGCTGGTTACAGCTTCACCACATATTTCAGTAATCGAGGGAGAGAACCAAACCATAACATCATCCCAACTGTTGACAGAAGATGCTGATACAGGACCGAAAGATATCGTTTACGATGTGATCAGTGGGCCGAATCTGGGAGTGTTGCTGAAGATTTCTGATGAAGGCTATCCGCAAGATATTATAACCTATGGGAATCAGTTTACCCAGGCGGATATCAACGAAAACAGAATAATTTATACTCATTCGGGAAACCCACAGTCGACCACATTTTATTTTAAGGTTTCCGATGGAAAATTCAAACCGGCTTATGAAATTTTCAATATAAAGATTTTACCGATTACAATTCTACCAGGTTTCAACAGTCAGCCGATCGTGGTACAGCAGGGTACAACCCTGGGTGTGCTGGAACCGAAACATGTTTCCGTCGATACCAACGTTCAGAAAACTCGAATCGTATATAATGTGACCAAAAATCCTATGGGCGGTATTATAATCTCGAATAATAAGCCGGTATTAAAATTTACCCAGCGTCAGCTTGAGGAGGGCAAAATTAGTTACATGCAAACAGACACGACTCGGTCCAATGATACCTTCCAGCTTGATGCCTTCATTCCGGATACGACCTCGGCCTGTCTGGTGGAGGTCAGTATGATTGTTCAGCCTTTCATCATTATAAATCCAATCACAATCACGCCGGGTGAACGAATAAGGCTAAGCTCCACCTTCATATTCGATAATCCAGCCCAGCTAAAGTTGAATCGTTACAATCCTAAGATAACGATCACTCGCAGACCAAAGTATGGTCGGTTGAGAAAAATCGTCAGAAGTTCTGGACTGGATTATATCGAGCAACCGAGTGACAAGGATATTTCAACTTTCACTTACAAGGAGCTGAAAAGTGGGGTAATTTATTATGTGGCAAGAAAATTCAGCCAAGACTTTCAGTCGATCAATGATAATTTCGAGTATATATTATCTACTAAGACTGCTCAACCCGGTCAGGGTACCGTTCCTATAGAAATTTACTCTCCGTCCCGTAATTCTCATGACAATAATGATGTCGACATTGTCACAGCCGAAAGCAGCCTCCCGTTCGACTATCTAATTGCGGCCTGTGCGGCGGCCCCAGTCATTGTTATCTTACTTATGATATTAATTTTGCTGAAATGTCGCTCGAGCAGTTCCCAAAAAGATCACCCCGACAAAGACCATCCTCCGTCTCTGCCGCGTCCCCCGGACTTCATGACCCTGAACAATCGAATGTATACACCATCCGAGAACGATTCCCTTCCGGTGACTAACGCCTCCACTCCGCTGCCTATTATCAGCAGCATTCCGCACTGCAAAGTGATTCCAATAGGCCTGGACAACAATCTACAGCTAGACTCCGATGCGGATGAGGACATGATGGATCTTCACGGTGATTTGCTGCAAAACACAAACAATCTCAACTATCCGTACGGTGACGAAGGCGACGAATGGAGTTCATCCTGCGATGTCGGCGCGGACGTCAACTATTCAACAATTGCACAGCAGCAACACGCCCAACAGCAGCAGCAGCTACTGCCGCAGCAACATTTGCAACCAGCATTGCAGTCACTACCAGGGCAGCAGAAAGCGAACCCGCTGCTGAGAAGAAACCAGTACTGGGTGTGAGAACTTGCCCTCCAGCCGATAACGAACTGATTGTACAGAAAAAAAACTGTGTGATTTATTTGTCTTAATTATATACGATACAATCTAAATTGGCGCGTTGTGTCGCCTTAGCTACGATTCTCATAAGTACTTACAGTGGATTGATTACTACTGTCTAAGTCTAAGTCTGACAAAATTGTAGTACATTTTTGTTTTTGATATTTACAAGAAAAAATCAAATATCGCGTTGCCATGCAATTGTAGCCAATGTTCTAAAAAAAGATAGGAGAATTAAACTAATATCAATCGAAATCGCAGCCAAACGAATGTAGAGACGAATCAATGAATGGGTAATGTATTTTGTGTCTGCTGAAATTTTTGCACTGAGTGAAATAAATACTTTATTTGTAAGGAACGTGAGTTTGGACTGATTTCTCTAAAAACTTAAAAAGCCTGATTGAAGTATTGATTGTTCACTGATATCGCCGCTGATTGAGTTTCGCCTCAACGTATTCGTAGGTGTTCTCCGTCGTTGGTGTGATGGCTAGTCCCCCATTATCGTAGGCATGATTATCCCGCCAATATTCTGCCGGATAACCGCGACTGATTGGCGTTGTGACTGTCTGCACGGATCCTGCCCCTTCCGAATAGATGCTTGGGGGTCCTATGGTGGCCACTGCCGGAGGAATTGGAAGCGGGCTGTTATTGTTGGTTGAATTGCGCGTACTCAACTTCGGGCTCTTAGTGTGCGGGTTTTCGTGAGTATATTCCATCACCGGAGGATTGTTCTTTTCGTCGGTTCCGATTAAACGTTTTACGATGGCGCACGGCAGGTTTCCATGTTTTCTGCACCATCTCACGATGATCACCGCCACCAGGATAGCTAACATCAGAAGAATGATGGCAAATATGACGATGGTGGTGTACAGGTTATTCTCCAGTGTGGCGATCCTTTGCAGGATTAGGTAATCTGGAATGTAGAAAAAGTACATCGTTAGTATAGAAAATTAAAGGTACGTAGTGTTTAACTGAAAAAATTTATTAAACTCACTACTAAGCTTAGTTATGAAAGAGTGAAGATAATTTTAGAAAAAAATAACACATTCCGTTATTAAAAATCGATATTTGATTGATAGTTGTTTCAATACAGTTTGAAGAGTTCAAGATCTGGTCAAAATATTACAAGACCTTTCGTTAACCAAATGAAAAGCAAAAGAATTTTTTCAAGTGCTGGTTCACGTTGACATCCATTGACGTTTCTCACATAGATGAACACATGAAACTTTCGATGTTTTTACTTGCATTTATAACAACCTGCCTTTACTTCACTTCAATTGAAAATAAGTGATCGTGCTTAAAAGGACGATTGGTTTTAGTTTTCACAAGATTTGAACATGCCTGTATGTCAACGGTGCTTCCCGCCCAGAAGGGAGATCCAAAATCAGCACTGAGGAAGGTGCTGTTTACTCTGTTGGTCCGTCCGTGAGAAATCTTGGAGAAACGTTTTGGTGTAACTTACAAATGGTTGCAATACTGGTGTCACTTCATACGAAATGCGATTGTCCAGGTTAAGATTGTATTAGTTGATAATCAACCATCGAAAGAGGAAAATGGGAAAGGGGGAATAAATTCTTGTAGTAGAACAAAAAACACTCAGGTTCAAAGAAGATCTTAAGGGACGTAGTAGAGGATATTCACTTCACAACAACAATATCGCACGCTAGCCTGGAGGGCTAATAGCGATCTCGATCAACTAGATTATTCGAGATAATTCGTTATTGAGTACAACGATGCCGATGCCGTGTACACCGTGCCCTAGTTCTGAGTCAAGAAAATTTCCAGCTCGAAAAGATCCTCGACCTGATTGGAAATCGAACCCAACATCACAACCGTGGGTGGGAGAGCTAGCCGAACGACATCGCTAACCACAAAACGACGGGGACCACAGAGGATATTCACTTCAGATTAAATAAATAAAACGTGTGTGTATTTTAAGGTGGGTAAAAAATTGTTCTGGCTCAAGTTTACATTTTCCCACCTATCGATCACCCACCTCAGTGTTTGTGTGTGCTTGTGTCATCGAAAATCCATGCCATCTACATTCTAAAATCCTTGCGGCCTACATTCTAGAATCTACCTTTATGAAGAACCATTTTGTTGAAATTCTCTCTCAATATGATGATTTGAGTTAAAATTACAATATCACGTTTTTCTCGCAATAAAGGTGTTGGTTGTTACGTCAACTGTGTAAACAGGGGTTGTGCAGCGTTGCTTGTTGCTGGTCGATCCAGTTCGCATCAACCTCTTGTAACAATGAACGGATATACCGCTGCTTATATCCGCTACTGCTATCCACTGCCGCTGTCGCTAGGACCGTCCTAGTGGCCATCCGCTAGTAAACTGATTGATTTGAGAAGAAGCAGACTCTTATATAGTAGAAAGAGTGCATTCCCGGCTAACCAGACTTGGTTTTCTCCTCCGGGCGACCGAAGAGCAAGGTGTATTTTTCATCAAAGGACTCCGCGCGCGTGATTCATTTACACTACACCTGATAAGCGGCTGCTCACTCCTATTCTTTCTGCACGGGAAAAACGAATCGGTTACACTTCAGTAAATGAGAAAGCCGAAGTTCTACACCTAAAACCGAAGTTTTGCTCCGCAAAGCCGAACGATTGCACGCGGCGTCCGTCACATCATTGCCATGGCTAGTGTGATTGATTTTCAAAGCCAAGGTAATCTTTTCCAGCGTCCAAAGAGAAGAACAAATGATTATTTCAAGCATTTTTTCTGCCTGACAAGACGAGCCGATAGTGCAAAATTATTCCGGAGAATTCCTGACCAAAGCGCATCGGGCATAACATGTTGAGCGCAATTGCAACTGATGTATGACAATAAATGTATATATGACAATTCTTTGCCAGTTTTTACAACCCGGGACTTGTCAGCCATCTCTTCCGGGTCAGAAGACTTGTTTTTTTTTGTTAAATATTAGAGGAAACTTATTCAAGAAAGTTTGGTCTTGTAATCGCCATGAGATGGCTGACAAACAATAATTTGTGTGGCACAATCTCACCCCCACTAGCACAATCTTGCCGCGGCTTACGAAAGTCATAAATCAGCATTATTCATGTCTTGTACCTTTGATCCAGGATACCACAAACTGGAACATAGGTTTGTATTCCTCGGACCCTGAGGGTATCCGAAAATAACGATCTGGCGCCACGGAGTTCAGCACTACCAAAACCGCATGCTCATTGTAATGATGGTTCAATCCACAAACGCAATGATTACTTTCCATGAGCCCAATTCGCAGTAGATATGCGTCTAACCCGCAGTGGAAGGACGAGGTCTGCTACTTTAAAGGCGTACTCTGACGAAAAAAATTGCAAAAACTCATTGTAAGCAATTGATCTATCATGAATATCACCGTTTGTTGCGTCCACCTAAGCCAAAGTGTCCACCTTCTCATTGCCCGGAATGGAACAATGAAAAGGGATCATCACTAAGGTAATCTGAGAAGATTTTTCGGATGAAACATTCTGATGTTCCGTACGGAAAGTTCTTTGCAATTTTCATCGACGAAGAGCCTGAATAGAACTGAGACTGTCCGTAAAGATGAAATAATGGTCCGTGGACATTGTTTGCTCTGTAATCTCTGTAATACTTTTGTTTTCTAGTCATTATCGCACGAAAATCAAGTACTCAACATGTGTGACTGAACCATTTTTTTTCCAATATAAAAGAAACAAAGCGTAGATCATTAGTTTTCCCGTTTGGTTTCATTCATCTACACGGTGCACCCGCCGTGTACTCGAAAAATAACATGAGCGCACTACCAAACTAATGCGTGTTCACGGCGTGCGAAGAAAATTCTCTTTGCGCGAATCGAGTAGTCTGCTCCTCGTGCGAGTCGACGGGTACACCTGGTGCAGAGAAATGCCAAGTTTGCGGCTAACTAGGTGTAATATTCTGTCACAACACAAAAATATTAGTTCTTCACTTAAGTATTCAATTTGTCCTTTAAGAGACAATATATTGTTTAATTCAATATAGGATATGATGCTAATCGCATCTCTGTGTTAACCCCGACAGTGGAAATAAGGCGCTCTTCTGATAACACAGTGCAAAGCTGTCTTCACACTGCTGCTAGTAAACGCTGCCGCTATAATTGCTTTTGCTGCTACTTGATTAGGACCGTGCTGGTGACCATCCACTAGCAAAGTGATTGGTTTAAGCAAAAGCATGCTCTTATATAGCCCTAATATTGCATTCTCGGTTAACAATGTATAACATTCTGTCGACCGTGTTAGGGAAAGAAGCATTAAACGACCAATCAGAGGTCGAAATCGGCGTTTCAACAAGGCTTGACAATTTTCAGTAGTACACTAGTTTGAATGATAAAACTACAATTTTCAAAACAATCGATTACTACACGAATGAAGAAAATCCGTTCAAAACTGACTGAGTTTTAAACATTTGAAAGTGGACAATTTTTGTGACGATCTCGATGTTTTCGTTTTACAATTTGTACCCCCTATATATGTAGCCGTGACATCTCCCCAGCTGGTCTCGAGGTACGATGCTGGCCTAACAGGATCGTAGCGCTAGCCCCGCAAATGTCCTGTACACTTAACGGTTGGCTGCGAAGTCTGTGTATAGTAAACAGAAGGTCAAATTCCGAGTCGGAGTGTAGCACCAAGGCTTTGCTTTTTTTATATGTTGCCGTGAGACGTCGAAAAATATCAACCCTTTTCGAATGGTTGTTTAAATAAATTTTCGAAAATGTTTGTATGCAAAATTGTTTAGTTTAGTAAGGCTTACACAACCGCAAAATTTCATTGGATTCTGAGAGGATGCTGAGAATATTTGGTCGAGTTGGCTTTATTCACCAAACCTGCCAAAAAATGAACTATTGATTACACATTCCTTTGAATCTATGGTTCTTGCTGGAGAATTATAAATAATTTCCGAATCATGAGCTATAGCGTTTATATTGAAAAAAAAAAATGACTTTTTTCGGATGGTGATAAAAAAACTAAGACAGATAATAAGGTATGATAAATTTCCCATGGAAGACCATTATATTAGCTTTTAAAAAATACTACGCCCTTGCGAGCGGCCTTTTGGCAGTTACCATGACATTCGCCATGACGGACGCAAGCTTGCATGTTCTTGAGTTCCTCAGTTTTCGCAACAAAATTATTGGAGTAGATCTTACGTAAGACTATAGCAGATCTTCAGCCTTGCCCGAAAATTTTCGATAGGACGCAGCTGGGAGACGTTAGGTGGGCTCGTTGACTTGGGTACCACATCGATATTTAGCCGCTCCATCTTCTGAATTTAACCTCGGGGTTCACTTCCTTTGTTAAGGAAGTAAAATACGAGGTGCCCTGCCAGTCATTGCAATTTAGGGTGAGATAAGTCTCGTCATTCATCACCACGTTTCACCATGTCGCAATTCACCAGGAAAAACGATGTGACCATCTTATTCAGCCGCTGTCGCTGCGTCATTGCCTGCAGCTCCGAGACCAGTGGACGGGACTGTCGATTTTTGACAATCATGTCGACTGATAGTGCTGTCTATTTTTTTCTGCTAACTTATGGATTACTATGATAGATGCGGTTTGAGTAGTTTTGCCAGGTTGTGTGAAGGTGAACCCATGAAAAACCCGGCAATTCTTGATTATTTCTTAATGCAAACGTTAATGTTTTACATGAGGTTTTTTGCTGTCATTGTTTATTCTTAAAACCATCTGACTCATTGGTGATCTTAATGATAAAATGTCTTAAGGATATTACAAATATTGACAAACAAAGCACTTCACAAAACACTTAGGATTGTCGTCGACGAAGGAGTCGTCTAAATATTGCTATCGACATGGTGAAATCAAACAGAGCTGCTACGTCGTTGGAGATGGCTGACATAGAGCGTATGGGGTCGTGTTACCCATATAATGCATTGCGATGTGGTTGACGTAGGTATACACTAAAGCCTTTTTTACGCGGGGGATACGTAACGCGTAAAAAATTACCGCGCAAATTCAGAAATCCGCCTTATTAGGCTATAACCGGTCAGGGGGATAAAACCGTACGATGACCGTTTACTATGAAAACGATAATTTTTGCTTCAATTTCTATTTAGTTTTCATTTTTCTGGTGCATCGAACATTTTGAACCAGCCTGCGCTGCTTCACCGCGAGAAATGTCAAAATAAATCGCTTAATCAAACACCTCACTAGTCATTGCCATTTTGGATAATTTTTTTTTGTCAACGATTTTAGTGGTTTTTTTTTTTTCAAACAAAACAAACATTCGTGTAAAAAGTGTCATAACAAAGTTTTGTTTTCACTCTCCTTTGGACGAAAAAGAGGTTATGTTTTCATGGATGGAAAGAAATACGAAGCAATTAAAATATAATGAGAATTGTGCGGTAAAACCGGACATTATATTGGCAGGTTAAGTTGATATGAATAATCGATAGCCGTGAAGCTTGTCTGTGTGCCTACATTTTTGGGCATGAGTGTTTCTGCAACTAAATCAAGTAGATACAACTAGTAGGGTAACGAGGGTATTTTAGCCCACCTGCGTTTTTTGGCCCACCCACCACATTTAACGCATTTTATCTGATAAATTCAATAAATATTAGAAAACTATGCATGCATCGTTGGAATAACAAACCTAAGAATCATATTACACTATGATTTTCGGCGAAAAAAATGACTCTAGAAAGTATTATTTTGGAGTAAGTTCATACATATTCAAAGGCATGGCTGAGTCAACCCAAAGTCAAGAGGAAGTGGTAATATACAAGTCAACGTCCGGAATCTATTGTAACAGTTTCTATGCTCTAAGGGGCCATCCACATACCACGTGGACAGAATCTTGACGATTTTTTTTTGAAGTAGAATACTTCTCTCAGGAAGTTCGGCTACATAGGGATGTGAAATGAAAATCTAAAACCGAAAAAAGTGAAAAATATGTCCAATTTCAAATGCTAATAAATCGGTTAGTATTCGATGGATTTCCTTCATTCTTGCAGCAATAGATTGGAAAATCTTCTAAGATTCTTCCCGAAATAAGATAATTGTAATTTTATTATTCACACTATTGTACTATTGAAAATAGTCAAGCCTTGTCAAAACGAAAAATTCGACCTCTGATTGGTCGTTATATGCTTGCTTCCCAAGCACGGTCGACAGGATCATATACCTTGCAATTGAAAACATGCTATTTGGCCTATATAAGAACATGTTTCAGCCGGAGCCGCTCATAATAGTTGTAGACAGCGACAACAGCAGTCGTCCTTCCTTTCCAGCAGCATCAGCCCTGTGGTTGGTCACCACGTCTCAGGAGCTGCGCGGTTTTTCTCAGCGTGTGTCGCCAGACAGCCATTATTCCCCCCGTGTTGGGGCAGCATGAAGATTGCCATCAGGAAATCCAATTTTGGAAATCAAAATGCCTTTTTCAAGGCAAATAAACAAGTCATTGAAAGTTAATAATTTTTGTCAACGCAAGCAAGCATTCTGTGTTGCATCCTAGCAATTTAAATCTGTCGCACCCGTCGAATTTACTGAATGTGAAATAGCTTCCACAGTGCATGTTGTCCGTGTATCTTAATTCCCCCAATGTTAGGGCAGCTCAAAGGTTGTAATTAGCAACCGATTTTGAACCGCAAAATGCTTTTTTTCAAGGCAAATAAAAAAAAAATGAAGGTTAATAATTTTCTGGCATCAACACAAGCAGACATTCTGTGCGGGATGCAATCAAATTCTGTTGTAGTTGTCTAATTTTCACTTTATATTAGCGCAAAGGCTGCGATCAGCATAACCGACATTGAATAATAAACTGCCCTGTTAGAACGCATTCACAAAAGCAGTTAGTTCGACTATGCAGAGCTAATATGAAGTCGATTCAATCAATCAGCATAAACAGAATTTAGTCGTCTCCCAGCTGCCAAGTAGCAACATGATGCAACACGCAACAGCGAGCAAACGAAATCGCTTGATGTTACAAACCACAATAAGATACGGGTTAAAACCGTTGCGTGTGTGAGAGCATCATCGGTGTTTATTCGCTGGATACAAAAATCGAATGCGAATTGTGGAATAATTTGTCTGAAGAACATTAGGGAATAGAACAACTGAACTGATAGGGCGTGGCCTATTACGTAGCACCCTTCGGCTATAAAAGAGTGTTTCTGGGAAAACTAGCTACATTCATTAGTCGGACGGTGAGCTGGATGGACCGTCCACAACGTTGACACCAGCAGCAGCAGATATCAGCACTCAGCGGTAACATAATATATCAGCGGGTTGCGCCTTAGGCTGCCTTCAAATTAAACAAATCACTTGCCCTGTGGTTGGTCATCACGTCTCAGGCCTCTGCCTGAGAACGAACGCCAACGCGAGCGATCGGGCGAGATTTTTGCCGTACATCAGCCGGCACTTCCTCTAATGGAAAAGTTGGATCATTTTGTTCAGAAGAATATTACTGTCGGTAATATTACAGAGCTGCGATTGCATTATATCCGATATGGAATTGAACAATTGTTCTTTTGAGGACAAATAAAAAACTTAATTTGAAGAGTTAATAGTTTTGGGTACCAGTAGCAGTATGGTAACAGCCTCAGCGGTAGGTGCAGCCGGTACTTCCATGAGGCGGATGTTATAAGGAAGTAAATGGAAGCGGCATGGCGAAACAGTTCGGGTGTGCTTAGACGCGCGTCATTTTACGTTGGTTATATTATTACCCACATGAAACGAAGCGCTTTCGTACGATAGCGGCGGTATTAGCGGTAGATGCATTTGCCAACACTTACTCCAGTAAAGCCGTGTCTAATTTTCAATGTGAAAACACCTTTCTATTGTGTTGGCCGTGCATATTAGGCCTCTGCCAGGCTAAACGCGAAAAGCGGCGTGAACCGTTTCGCCCGGCCGTAGGTTAATGTGCAGCCGTAAGTAGAGCTGTGTAAAAGTATTCTACTTCAACCTCGCGGTCGTGGCTTTGCACACAACCCTCCTGTGATTTTTTTTTTCAATAAATTGTGCAACAACTAGCTAGCCAAAATACCCCCGTTACCCTATAATCGGTTTTATTCTTGATAGATGGTGCATGAATATAAACGTAGAACATTGTTGCATGTTCACGTTTGGTTCATTATCAAAATTAAGTTCATAATCTATTTATGGTTATGGCAGAGATAATAATGTGGAATAAGCTAAGCAACAAAATTTGGAAGTGTAATTTTCTCGAAGCAGACAAGCAGCTTTGCCGCCTGAAGAAAAAATAGCCGTTTTATCAACAACACTCTATGTTTTAAAACATGTCTACTGCAATTGTAAGGAAATCGGTTATCTGATATTTCTCAGATATTGATTGAACTATTTAAAATCTTTTGCGGTATTTAGTAGTTGTTTGTTGCTTTTACTCCCGTTTTTCTATTAGAAAGAATGCTTAGGGTGTCGGTCTTGCCCTTCCCCCTCGCCTACTGCCATGTCCGGACAAATTCAACAATGTTGTGCATTGCGGTCTGCCGGTTTCTTCTATTAGTCCGTTCGCTATGGAGGGCTGTCATCCTGTTACTATGAAGATAAAGACAATAAAGACTAAATTTCTACATGCTAGAATTTATACGTGACTAGTGAGAGTTTACTTCCGGTGGGTGTGACGTTACGCACTCGAGCAAAACAAAATAACAAATCGTTTACAGAGCCAAACGATTCATACTTTGGTGTCGGCTGTGCTAAGGAAGAAAGGTTGTGATTGGTTGCTCGATTTGATTCAGACAATCCATAATATTTACTAATTTTTCATTAGAGTATATCAATCAATCGTTTTTTTTTTTTTGTTACAAAAACTCAACCATAAAAGGATTCTTGATCGATTGATACCAAACTCGAAATTCTAATTAGCAATGTCTGGTATACAAGCGCTTAAACACTTACTACATTTTTCATGGTTGCATTGCTAGATTTTCATTTTGATCATTTGCCCTGGAAATTCATTTATAAGGCTTGAGCGTGATTTTTCTCTGAACGCGTAGACTTCAGACTTCTATCAACTTTCTCATAACCCCGAAATAAGACACCACTGGAACAAAATGATGGCTAAGATGTGTAGCTACTTTCTGGGACGGTCTTTTTGTATGCGTCATATATTCCGAAAATTTGGATTCGAAGCTTCAACTTGTTTCAACTAGACATTCAGTGAAGAATTCTGACAGAATATACAAGCCTCTCTCTGGTCGCTTGTAAGAGGTTTTGAGGCTAGATCAATTAAGAGTTTATTTAGATTTTTTCTTAAATGGTTTAATGTAATTGAATACATTCAGTGCTCACTCGTTCTGTTTGGGAAATTGAGAATAATCAATTAAAATGACCAAATCCACTTGATATCAAATCGAAGTATGTTGTCACCAAGCTTTCACTTTTACTTAAGATGTACATTGCCTGCACAGCTCTGATCTTCGACTCTAAGTGAATTTAGTTAAACGGACAAAATTTTGATAACATTTCCAAAATATCTGATTGTTATTCACAAGCTCATTCCTGAAAATAAATTGAACAGAAAAAGATACATAACTTAAAATGGCACTCATGATATGAGGAACAGGACATCCGATAACAAAGCGAATGCTTGAATGTTTACGTGTGGCAAACAAGATGAAGCGATTCTGTTAATTTCAAATGAGTTGGCACTTAGAGTAAAGACACATTTCCTGAATGAGCGAAAAAAAAAATCACCCAGCTATGGAGCATCCGTTTTTAATAAGTATTTAAAAAAATCTAATTTTTAATTCTTCTTAATTTATTAGCTTTGCATTTCTCTACATCCAGATGCTCGAAAGATTGAGACAAATAATGACTAAAAATAAACAACTGGCTGAAGTCGTCTTATCATCAAAGCAGGTATAAATCAGATTAAATAACCGTGCGCAATACAGGAAGCTAAGAAGATTAAGCTCCCACTTGAGTAAATTGCAAGAAAAAATAAACGAGGGTAGTCCCCGAAATCTTGATGAATTTACCCTTTCTTTCTCGTCAAATGGGACCGGTAAATCTATCTCACGTGCATCCCAGAAGATGCTAAGAACTACAATAAACACTGCTTGCAATTTTTGAAAACGTTGGAATCATAAAACGCTACAAGAGTCATTCTAAATTTCATCAAAGCATAGACCAAATATGAATAATAGTATAGGTATTGCCCGAACACAAATATTTAACAGTAATATTAATAATGAAATGCTTTGAATTGCAGTCTAATATTTCAAATCGCTGAATATAATGAACTTCTAAACAATGTAATTTTTCATCTTATTAAAATTCTTTGTGAAGTTAAATATTAAAAAAAATGATCTGGACACTAGAACGTGTTTTGAGAGAAAGATTATTTACCACGAATCAGTTAGAGTTTTTCCTGGAAGAATATGGCACTTTGACACATCATCGTACAAGACTGCCCAATACCAATTGCTAAGAAACGCACTACGAATGTGCTTCTATTTCATATATGATTCACAACTGTGCGGATCGGCAAGAAGATGTCAAGTACTGCATAGCTTCTTTTATACCATTTGCCATGCACAACTGTTTAACATGTTTAAAAAAATTTACTACGAAGACCGCGCGCAACTGTACGATTCGGTGAGGAGATGCCAAACGCCCAGATTTGCACTACGAAGGTGTTTTTACTCCATTTGTACTGCAAGGTCGCTACAACTAAGCTCAATAGTGGTTTGTTGTATACTAATTTGAGAATGCGATATCTATTAATGCCCATATCATCATGAAAATGTTGATGACAAAACCAAAACTAAAACAAATCGTAGATAGTTATACCTTTGCACTTCTTATTGCAGTCCACGCGGGTTTCAAGCCGGGAACAAATCTCACTGCACCGAGAGCACGAAAAGCTGTGCTTGTCGCAGTACTCATCCTCCGGGCAGGCTTTGTTATCGAGGCACGATTCTTCGGATTCGGAATCCGAGGAGGTGGCTGCATCCATCAACACCCCCGGCACGACGATCATCAGAGCCAAGATGGCGCAAAAGAAATTCCGTGATAACATTTTGCGACTTTTTCAATGCAAAATATACACACATCCACGAACGATGACGACACCACGGTTCGGTTGTCTTCAGCCTGGAAAGACTGGCGAATGGGCACGATCTACCGTTCAAAACTTGATTGTTTCCTTCAAAGATACAACACGTTCTAAAACTGGTTTTCTACGTACTTCGTCATTAGATTTAACTGCACTACGAAATTCGCATAGCACATTTAATTTGCACTTTTCAAATTTTTAGAGAATTCTGGAATACAAATAATGACTCATCACTGATCACACTTTTTTTATCGGATGAAAAAACGCTACGGGTTTTAAATTATTTGGCGTATTATCTTTGTCAACAATTGCTGTATGTTTAACGTGTTCGCAGTCACACTCTAGTTGAAGTTATTTTATTTCCAATGCTCAAAAACTGCACTTTCCAAAACTGATCCACAGCTATTAGCAGCATAAAATCAAATGAAAATCTCCGACCAGAATTGAAACGTCCACTCCGGTTTAACTGCGCTGGACCAAAGCTAACATACACCTGAGCCAAGTCGGTTTACCTGTGGTTGAGCCTAGGTATGGCATCCGGTATAGCCATCCCATCTGTGAATAATGTGGGACCTGCACATGAGAAAAGTAACAATACCTTTTAGTTGTTGTTCATTCTGAACCACCGCACCGAACAGCTATCCTACAGAGCAGAGTCGCCGTGCCGTGACAGCATCGGAGAGCGATGGAATGCTGTGCTGGTGTGGGAGAACCGAAACCTGTCTGTGCACAGGTAAACACCGCGATGGAAAGATGGTGTGTATATAGAAAACAGGCTAAACGTATGACGATTAAAGCATGTTAGTTGGACAGGTGTAGCTTGATTTTTTGAACGAACTGTTTTCGACGAACGAAAATGAAAGTTCTAAGGATTCTAAGGGGCCGTTCACATTCCACGTGAACACAAAAAACGTCATTTCAGACACCCCCGCCCCCTCGTGAACAAGCGTGGACATTTACGAAACCCCTCTTTATCCACGAATCCCATCAAAATTCAGCCAGTAAATAAACACAGGAGGGGAAAGCAAATACCTTTATAACTCAGAACGAACCGAAAGAAATATAATCACAAATTATAGCCTCTGTTACAGAAAACGAGGGGAGAGGCGAGTTACTCGTCTGACCAATTTTGGTATTGCAGATGGCGAGTAGCTCGTCTTTCACTAGCCAAGTTTCACTCGCGTTCCCTAATACAACATTTTACTCGCCTCGTTTTCTGTAATAGTGACCTATGCTTTTATGATTGAAAACACTTTTAAACTCTAGAAAAAAAAATACATTTGAAAATCCACACTAGAAAGATTTTGATTTCCGAAACAGTTGTAAACTGCTCGAAAAAGAGGTGACCAAAAACAAAACGGATTGAACATGGCAAATAGCTTACGTAGAAGCTAGAAACATAAAATCTTTCCTACAAGATAAAACAGTCAAAAAACCCAGGATACTGAGTGAAAACATTTTAACCAGAAAATAAAAGTTATTTAATTTTAATTTTAGAAAAACAGGTAAATCTTAAAAATTAAACTGAAGTTAATCTTACATCGGGAAAAGTCCTAAAACTACTATTGAAAAATTATCTGAAAACTCTCTAAAAACTACTCCCGCAACATCTTCACAACGCGGAATACGGTGGAATGGTGGATTTCAAGCTTTTTGCCGATCCATCTGTGCGACTGACCAGAATTATATATAACCGAGTTCAAGATTTGCTGGCGTAGCTCTCCTTGTTTCGAATGCATCTTGGAAACTACTTGACAGATCGCGATAACATTTTGCACGTAAACATAATACCCTAACATTTTTTGTATACTAGAAGAAATACATTTTATTTTTTAATGGGCCACCGTTTCCTAATTTGGACCACAAAAATTTCGTAATTTGGGCCAGGTCTACTTGAATAATTTTCTAATCCACTGTGTAACAGGTATTTCAGTTGTAAACAATTGCACCATGCAGCAGATTGCTTCGAATTATATAGGACCATCCATAGACCATGTGGCCATTTCTCACTCGCTTCGTAGTCAATCCTTCAAAGTATTTCTGAATATTTCGTATGGACCTTGAATGTCGAGACTCTTTCGTAATAGGGAATCCTTTACGTGCTATCCGAGTTATCCAGTTGACAATTGAATCCTCTTCCGCGGTAGTCAGTGCAGTTGGTTTGTGTTTTCGTGGTTTTCCTGACCACTTCCTGCTTGCACGGAACATTACGGTGGATGGAACATTGTAGCGCCTGCAAGCTTCTCTAGTCGAAACACCACTTTTTATTGTCAGTAACAGCTGCTTCAGTATATTTTTCATCAATTTTCGGCGTTTTTCCCATTTTAGCAGCAATTTTTTACAATAACACGAACCTCACACATCTATGCTGCCAATAAAAGCATAAGAGTCCCATATGAAAATGCTCACAATTGAGAAAATTGCAATTGAAGTTCTAATCTTGAATTTGATGCAAATAACTATGATTTGACAAAAAGTATGTTTTATTCAACTGTATGTTTATAAGGTGGAACATTATATATTTCCATGAGTTCTAAGAACTTTTGCATGAATTCCAGGCTTGGAAATAAATGATGGGACTCGTTTACCTTTATTTTCTGTTTATCTATAAAAAAATAAAGCATATCAGTCTCCACGCATTCTAAGACGGCCATAGCATTTATTATTATTCCTTATTGTGTATCTCATGTGAACAGTTTATGTAATCCATTTTTTTTTGAAATGGCCACATTGGATCATATGAATTGCAATATGATGGCTTGGTTACAACAGATTGCAACATGTACCGGCTCTTGTTACTTACCAAAAAGCAACTAAAGCTGATAGATGAAACCTCGTTCGACATAGAGTCTACAATCATCATCATCATCAAACTGTTCACGAGGATTCGATGCAGACCGTAAGGCCACACAACTAAACACTTTAATTCCACTCATTCCAGATGCTTAGAAGGATAAACTTAAGATGAGACTCGTATGCCTTTATTTTCAATATGGGACAGACAATGTTTGGTTTTTTCCAGTATTTTTCAGAACAAACTTTCAAATTTTATTAAGGCATACGAAAATTTGAATGAAATTAGATACATTGTCAGTACAAACTAGAATTTGCCTAAAAGTCATATGGGACTCTTATGCTTTTATGGGCAGTATGGTAACTATGATTCGCCGTGTTACTTCGCTGTAAGGGAAAAACTATTTAGGAACTCAGTAAGACAGCGTGCTAATCGCTTTGAATCATGTCGAAATAAGAAAACCAGCACTTTTTTACCCTTAATTGGACCACTAATTTTTTCATAATTTTAAGTGTTTTTCTAGTGAAATTGATTGCTCATATTTTAGAGACACTATTATTCTACCCGTTCATCAAAAATCTGGTAGTTTTCACTAGGAAAGTGTGCCGTCAGTACAGTTTTTGGTAAAGCCATTTCTTATGAAAAGGTTTACTAACCATGGCATACCAGGCAACTGTTATTAAAAGATATTTTTCACTGCTTTAATGAAGAATATCATAGTAAACGTCTATTGCAACTAAAAGTGAAGAACATTATCTCTAAATAAATAAATTCATCATGTGTCTGTCATTTGGTCAATAGTGTTCAGGTGGCCCACTAAAGGAAGTGGTCTAATTTAAGCTGATCTACCCTATGTATCATTGAATAGTTGATTTCATATCGTGTTAGCGGTGTCGTTTCCGTCAAAGCATAGACGTCGAAGCAACCATCGCTGAATGCCAGTTGGTACTCCGAGAGAGACCTGTTGATCCCACCGACGTTCTGGTAGTACATCAGGACTTAAGACTATGCTTTGGCAACTTTGCTAATAGGATGTGCAGTACTAGGAGATGATGTTATCGAAAAGATACTTTCCAGGATTGGCCGTCTGTAAGATCCCGTCTATAGCACTAGACTCAAGGCCGGGATGACTAAAAAAACAGGAACGAGAAAACACCAATGGATCGACAACAACAGGTAGTCTTGAAAGGCGGTTCGAAGCAGAAATTGTGGGTATGCAGCAAATGGAAGCGTCCGTAAGCGAACTGGCTCTGGAAACGGGAGGGCCTTCAGAGAGAGAAAGGTCAACATAACAAAAATACTTGCCTGTAAAAGCAGGCTGGAGGACTTCGGCTGCAGAATCGACAATAACAGGGCCGCGATGGCTGTGCTGATCGCTGGCTTCATATGAGTGGACTTTTCCGATCTGAGCAGAGGCCTCCATTGTGCTTTTCAGTGTGCGTCGCAGTATCCTTAGTCTATTACTTCGGTTTCTTCCGTAGGAGATGGAGGGCTGGTCACTGAATTGGATCCAACTAACTCCTGATTGGGTGTAGTGTAAGGCTTCCGGAAATTTGCGCTAGTTCGATTATCCTTGAACTCACAAAAAAAGAGTCCTTTTGGTCAGGTTGATGACAGAAATCGCTCTAACGTCAGGGTTTAATCCAAATCCAAGGAAATGTGGCATAGGGAGGTTTATTTTAAATTTGATAGTTTTATCGTGTTCCTTGTAAAATTACACGTAAGAAATAATTATCACCCCAAAGCAATATGCATCAATCTCGAAATATGCCATTTTAGGCCAAGGTTGTTGAATTGCATGTAAAGAATTGTCTCCATCGCTTATGATAGAAAAATCCATAATATTTCACGCAAATTTAAATGATATTGCACATAATTTCCAAATAAAACCTTGGTTTACGTCAGAATCAACTGAAATTTGAATGATATTATACATAACTTTCCTACAAAATCGTGGTTTACGTCAGAAGCAACTGAAATCTAAATGAGATGGTATTTCACGTGACGTATAATGTTCAGAATTTTTTACTCTGCATGATTATCATTTTTAGTGAAATTGCAAATTTATATTAGTTAAACTGTATAATTAAGGTTACAACTGAGTGGAAAAAATACCACGGCTAATGCAAACTGTTCAGCTTCGTGAGAATAGACATATTTTCGAAAAAGTGACCCATAACTGAGCCTAACCCATAATTACCGATTGAAAGTACTTATACTAATCAACAGAACAAACCAGCAAAAAAAGAACACCCACATCGAATGCAAGTGTAGACACTTCGCTGCCTAAAAATTTGACACTTTAAATTTAGACCAGTTGTGCTAATTTGTTCTAGTTTGTTCTGGAGAATACATCGTGATTTATAGGTCTCACTGCACCGGCAATCAATAGAAAAGTGTATTTATCAATTTTAGTCTAGACTAGAGATACTCAGAGAGAGAGAGATAAGCGACGAAAAAACCGCTGATTTTGCAACTAGATTTCACATGTCAGAGGTGCCAAATTTCTCTAAAAGCGGAAGTTAACCAACTTTTTTATTCGACTCGTATAACCGGTGGTGACGATGGAAGGCCTGGGGAATACTAAAGTGCTTCAGGAAAACCGTAAAGGTGTTAAATTTTATGTTTATCCTAGCCGACACCGGGAGATTTTCTGAGGCGAATAATCTCTGGGATCACGCCTCCCATCGCATGAGGAAGTAAAGCCGTTGGCGCCGGTCCGTTAATAAACGGGTCGTGAGTTAGGGTCCTGGGTGTGGAGTCGTCTCCCTGGGCGTCGGTGATTGGCCACAACAGTGGCGGAACTAGATCGACGGAAAATAAGCGAGAATAAAAAAAAAATTATGTTGATGCTTAATTTTATTTACTTTCACCATAATTGATCACTATTTTGTTGACCATATAAAAAGTTTGTGAACCATCAGTTTTAAAATCACTGTGATAAAGCCATTTCGAAGCATTCTCAATTCATTGTTTTAAAATAGAACATGAAAAACGTGTGAAAATAAATATATCCTTTATTGTACCTGATTGCAATACCGCTCAATGTATTACCTTTCTTGTTCGCTTGGCTCGGATTTTGACATGTTCGTTTGGCTCACAACATCCTTCTGAGTATTGCTAGTCTAGACCGTTCGCGAAATGTTTGGGCAAATGTTTAATCCAATTTTCACTTCCATTTTAACGAGTTGGTTCATACGTCCCTATCAATTTATTTGCTGAGCAACACACAAACACTCCCACGAATCAAGATAAACTAGGTTTAACATTCTCGCTTAGATCTGTATTCCACAATTGGACGCACAAAAACACAAAACTCACACACAGCTTTTGAAACACCTCCACTGACAGTCGCGCAATGTTTGCAAAGCTTAATACTAACTCCAATAGGAATTTCATTGAGCATCCAGGTACGGCAGTTGTTTTCGGTATCACAACAGACCGACTCACCTGTCCGCAGGTGAGGCTGTTTCATTATTTTGTCGTGCCGTCGTGGCCCATTCTCTTGCTTCTCTATTTCGTACCCCGTAATTAATTCTCATTCACTTCGATCCGATAGTGTGTTGTTATATACATGTTTTTTTTTCGTTTTTATTTTTTTTTCTCTGCCATTTGCAGCTAGGTTTATTTCACTACACACTCAGAGTAGTTTTACGCAGCGCACCCAAGAGCCAAGTGTGTATAGAATCCGAAACTGGCAGTGATATAGGAGGAGAGGAAGTCATTATTACAGCGAAAATTACCTGTTTGGCATACGAGAAAAATAACACAGCCTCACAGTTCCGGTGAAGTTTGATCGCGTTTAGTGAAATGATGGTATCATGCAAGTGACTTCGATGACGTCAAATAAGAACATATTTGCAAAGGATTGCAAGCGACAAACCTAGGCGTTGAAGTCACTCGTGTTGCTGATCCTGGATTTATGACGCGTAATAAGTGCTCTAGGTAGAATAGAGCGGTGCTCAAACGACTCTCAAACTACATTCCGATCGTAAGATAACGCGTAGAATGGATTGTACGAGTTTTAGAAAAGCAACAACCAGCGAGTGGACAGCAAACTGTTGCGGTGCTCCATTCTAGAATTTTTCAACATAGAAATCAACGGTAATAACAACTTATTAAAATGGCTGCGTACTATTCCCTTTCCTACATTTCCTTTAATCCTAGTAACGATATATAAGATTAATACAATAAAAAAAAACCCCTTAGCCCTACGAAGCACATCTCCAATGCAGAGCACCGCCGTTTTTTCCACTATAATTCTTTCTGCCGCTTCGGCGCGGTGTTCCCATGAGTTGTTTTTCTACATTTATTTACGCAGCCTGGGCGAAGCCAAGGCAAAACCCGAATGGTAATCCATCGCGTCCATTTTTAATCCACGGCTGACTGTGCTGAAAGAATTTGACCTTAACGGTGTGAAAAAGAGAAAGAGTAACACGCAGAAGAGCCAGCTTGAAATCGGAGGCTCTGTTCTTCGGGATTATCTGGAGCGTGTTAGGAGGGCAGTGACTGTTCGTTGCAGCCTGGCCCGGCTGTTCGTACGGAATGTTGTGACTGTGTGCGCAGTTCCCAGAGACCCCCGGCGGGAATGGTTTAGCCGCTGGTAGAGAATTCAAGAAACGGCTTCTCATCACAAACGTGAACAACGAACGACACACGGAGGCCGGATGCGAAGATGCTACATTTTAGTCAATGCGGGATACCCGTGTGATTGGAGCGATTTCTGAAGGAGTTGAGCGCACTTAAATAGCGAGTAGCGATGGCTTGTTGTTTGTCAGTGCCCACACAAAGATTGGGGATAATTTAAAGCAATTATCGCGAGCTTGCTCTTTTTTGCTTTTCTAAATTTGCATGATGTTTTTTTTTGTATTTAGACGAGTAGACAGGCAAATGTATTGCCCTTTTTTGTATCATCATATTGCAATCGTAGAAATAATACCTATCAATCAATTATTGAACTCAAAATTAATTTTGAATATTATACTTTATTGTTTTCAACAAGTTTTGTGCGCATCCAACATTCAGGTTAGTGTGAACATTTGAACTTTTTCATGCAATTTAAGGTAGATCTGGTAAATAAGCTTTGAATTCTACATCATCCTAATTTGGTGATTATTGTTGTAGTTCTAAATTTCATAAAAATGATCGTATATTTATGTTTCCGATTGTATGTCATTGACTACCAAATCAAGTTCACGCCACGTATCTATCATTCACTGGCATCTTCTGAACACGACAGTTTATGAAAACATTTCTCTTACATACACGAGCAAACAGAAATTTACCTAATGAAGGCCGAGTGCCAAGAAATTTATTGAAAATTATTCTGATGTACCTTCAACAGCATGTGGCCAGGTGAACCTGTTATTTTGACATTCTAGTTGATGATTATCCTTCTAGTGATACTTGCTTGAGTCCTCTGATGCGTAGTACAACGAGTAGTCAAAAAGACATTTATAATAAAACACAGATTATTGTGCTATTCAATGAATGATTTTTTGAATAATACAACATAATTTTTCTTGGAACGCATAGAGCGGAAACACCGGAATTCGCATCCCGAATCTTAAAATGAAATCTAGACTTGACTCCAGACTTCTGAGAATTATCTTGATTCCAGAAGTAACTATGTTGGATAGTATTTGACCATTTTAGACTGTTTTCAAATATCGGAAGTCACCATCCTATATTTTTCTCAAGCCGCTACTTGTCATCACGGTTCCGATGGGAGAAATTTGATTATTTCAAGCTATTTATTGAATCCGAAACATGTGGAGTTGATTTTTTGCTTCGGAATGGTATTGGACATTTTTTCTGTTTCGTGGAAACCAAAATGATTTCTGTGGTTGATTACCGGCTTCTGAACAACTTCCCCATTCCGGAAATACTTATATTAGATGAAATCGCCATCTTGGAATTCATAATGGCGTTTGAAGTGGATATCCGGTCTTCGACCATCATCCCGATTTCTAAAATACCTGAGAAGTATTTCACCAGTTGAGGATATTTTGTAGAAACTGCAAGTTACAATCTTGTAATTCAAAATGGGATATGAAGTTAATTTCCGACCTTTTAGCACCATTCTGATTCTGGAATTACCAATATTGAATGGTATTCGGCCACTTTCTGTAGGCAAATATACCCCAGAAACGAAGGGAACAATATCTATAACACTGGTCAACACAGCTGTGGCCCTAAAGCTCAAACTAGATAACATGAAAGATTATAGCTTTTCAACCATTTCTTTGAATTTTGGTACCCCCAGCCACCAACGTTTTCTCAGAAACTCATATGAGTTTTCTCGTAAACAAAGTTGAAGCGACGAGTCCGGCGAACTTACGCGTTTTGTTAATGGCTAGGGGCTATTTCGAGCTTTAAATCGAAAATCGTTTTTCTACAAAAACTGTTAAAAAACTTCTGCAAAAATTGTGATATGATTGTAATACTACATATATAACATTATTAAAAAGTACCGAGATTTGAAAAAAGTTGTCTTTTACTTTTTTCACGAATCTAGAAAAATCGAAGGGAGTAATCGTTGAGTAGAATTGCCTTGTATTACTGATTATAAAAAAATACTATGTTCTTGTCTCTGGTCTCGATGTCATAATATAAAATTGTTCGCTTACCTGCAATTTTGGCCAGATTTGTCAAACATGAATTATTCTATGTCGTACGCCCTTTCAAAACTTCACTCTTTTTCTAAAAGCAGAGTAGTTCTATTACGAAAATGTATCATGGTCAATTCGTAATTTGCTTCTTTGTGATGGATCTAGCGAAGTTGCCCAAAGAACCACCTTATATCTAATGACTAATTCGGCTAACTTGCATAGATCGATAACGGGTGCCAGCTATGTCCTTACGGTAGGTTAAGGAAGGAGAGGAGTAAGTTTTACAATCATTGTTTCCAGAGACCGTGTTTCTCTGCGCATCTCCAATGTCTATAACGGAAAAAAAGGTTAATTTGTCACCGTGGTAAGTGATGAATTTTTATACTTTTACCTTTCCCTCTTACTACATGAATATATACAGACCCGTTAGTAACCGAACGATCTGTTTCTATTCAAACTCGTATTAATGACCTTGAAGCTACGAGCTTTCTTACAAAATCAGGAAAAAAATAAATATATCAGTTCTATAAATTATATCAGTTCTAGAATATCTCACTGAGATTTTAACTGAATTACGGCTTTCAACAAATTTGTAAACATAAAATAAAGTTTTTTTCTTCAAAACAAACATTTTTTGAGGCATTTCTTAGAACAAAAATCTTACTTGAGATTCATTGAGTGAGAGACGAAAAGAGAAATCTTACGTTGTCGTGCAGAAAACTGTTGTTTGATTATCCGATCTATTGTACTGTTCAAAATTGAACCAGAATCGGTAGTGGTAGCAGCGTCATCGAAGAGTGTAGCGCTTAGTAAGAAAATACAGTACCCGTGATTGGTGCGCAGTAGCTCTACAAAACGAATAACGAAGAAACTGTCACAAAATTGGCATGTCGTCCTATTGTTCAAAACTTGCACAACTCATATTTCATAGTTTGGAGAAAAAAAGTTTGAAAATTTCAAACTTTCCACTAGAGATGCACCGAATATTCGGTTGGCCGAAAATTCGGGCAAAAATCAGCAAAAATTGGATATCGCCGAATAGTAGGTTACATTATTCGGCCGAATTGGCCAAATAAGCCGAATAGTGGCCATTCGGCCGAAAATTCGTCTCACCGAATAATAAAAAAAACATTATTCGACTAAGCGTATCCAGTTCTCTTGTATTGTCCGATGTTCCCAAGTTTACAATTTTGCTTTCAGGGCGCTTGATGACACCCCTCAGAACGTTTTTGGGCCAATAAAATCGGTACATGACCCCTGTCTATCTAACGTATCAGCGTTTTCATTGCCTTCCACTCCGCAGTGACCAGAAACCCAGCATAATTACACTTGATTCCTTTTTACCAGCTGTTTCAGTGAAAGGATACGTTTCCATACTAGCTTTTAGTGCGTTAAGTGCTGCTTGACTATCAGAAAAAATGCATATGTTAGTATGCCAATATATTTCCTAGCCAAACAAACTTTCATGCATTCATGAATTGCAAATATTTCAGCCTGAAACACTATAGGCCAACGGCCCATTGGTATCGAGATACTTACCCCTGGACCATGTATACCTGCTCCGGTTGAGTTATTCATTTTTGAGCCATCTGTGTAAAAGACGACAGATATTCGGGCCACCTTGTTCCCAGACTTCCCGTTCAGTCTCTATGATTTTGAAAGGTATTTCGAAGTTTGCTTTTGTATTCATCAAGTCTTCGATACCTGGTGTATGTTTGCTCAGCTGAAAATCTTTGAGGATTGCCAATTGGCCTCTCTAATCTTCATCAGGTACTTCTTTATGGCGTGTTACTTTCAACGCACTTTTTTCCGCCTCTAGTTGTACCATTTTATGGAGTGGTATTAGATGCAGAATTGCATCTAAGGCTTTTGACGGAGCACTATTCATTACTCCTGTTATTGCATTACAAATTAGCATTTGCAACTTGCAATGCTTGATCTGCGTTGACCGTTCTTTCGTTTTGGACCACCACACTAGCGAGGCATATGTTGTTCTTGGTCTTATGATTGCCTGGTATAACCAATGAATCATACCTGGCCTTAGACCCCATTTTCTGCCAACAACTTTGCTACACGCCCAGAGGGCACTCGTAGCTTCACTGATGACATATTCAATATGTACATTCCATCTGAGTTTCTATTCTAAAACTACTCCAACATGTTAAGTCTCAGTGGAAAACTGCAGTACAGTCTCACCCAGTTTCAAGCTCTTCAAGTTGTACCTTCTTTTCCGGGTGCAGGGAATAATGATTGTTTTAGAGGGGTTAATTGTCAGCCCCTCTTGTCTACACCATTTTGACTGCATTTTTCCCGACGATGTACTGTCGAACTTCCCTCTCACAAGAACCACAACATCATCGGCGAATCCGATCACTTCGAAATCTGGCTCAGTTAGGTTTCTAAGTAGATGATCTACAATCAATGAACACAGCAAAGGCGATAGAACTCCACCTTGCGGGCATCCTTTAGTTGTGTTCCTTGTGAGGGCAGTATTACCCAATACTGCAGTTATCTCACGACTATTTAGCATTGTTTGGATCCATTTTGAGGTATATGTATCAAATCGATGGCATCTCATTGGGTTCTGCATTGAGTGATGGGATTCATTATCGAAAGCTCCCGCTATGTCTAAGAACGCAGTTAGTGCGATTTCTTTTGCATCTATAGTTGTCGGCAGATATATTGCATCCACTGTTGACATGTTGCTACGATATGAAAACTGATACCTACTCAGCGGAAAGGTTTCTAGGTACGTTGATTTGACGTGGTAGTCAGTTAGTTTTTCCATTATCTTTAACATAATGGAGGTTAGACTAAATGGTCTAAAAGGTTTTGGAAGTGTTTTATCGAAGATTCACTCTCGTTTTTCTTCAATAAGTGGGTATATAATCAAGTGTTAGTGTAGAGAATTATCACCCTTCCACACCGTTGAAGCATTATTAGTAATTATCCATCCAGTCCCGGGGACTTATAGGGCTCAAATGGGATGATTGCCCATTCCACTTTCGATTCAGTGAAAATATCGCAGGTTATGTAATCCGCATTGGTTCTAGCGATAGTCGAACCAGCATGTGGCACATTTGAGTCCTGCGTTTCTTCTTCTAGAATAGATTTTGATCCTGGGAAATGTTGCTCCTTCATAACACTGAGTGTTTCAAAAGAATCATCAGTAAAAGTACCGTCGTCCTTCTTTATTCTCTTTGTATACTCTTGCAGTTGCAGGGGTGCTTTCAATCTGTTCGCACATCAATCCCCATCTCCTTCTGCATGATTTTCTGATTTCTTATAGTATTGCGTAAGGGACTCTATAAGCATCCCAATTTGAGGTTAACTTGGCTCTGTTGCACATCCTTCTTGCTAAATTCCTTAGTTTTTCTAGATTTCTGTTCACCCAAGGCGCGTCTTTGTTAGATACGCGCGGACAGCTTTGGTTGTAAAAGGCTATGATTTTATCCGTAAATTTTTGTTATGAATCCTCCAGTTCTTTTACTATCTAAATTTGGCCCTCAAAGGTAGATTAATCACAAACTATTTTTGAATAAAAAAGCTCCAAGTTGGTTTTTTTAGGGTTTATATGAACTTCCGTTACTAAGTCCGCTGCGATATAGTCGGACAAAATTTGCTTGTGATTGAAAAGGGAAATCTCATCAGATACATACCAGGTGACGAATTTTTTCAATAGTTTAGCGCTAGATAAAGTTAGGTCGAGTACTTCTTGTCGAATCGCATTTACAAAAGTTGGATTATTACCTCGATTGTATATTATAATATTATTAGATAGTATGTATTCAATCCAATCACTGAATTTCCACTGATCTGACCTAACCATTTTATATTTTTTATGATTTTTACCTCGATTAGCAGGTGGAAATAACACTTCTATTGATTTTTTAGAAAATATCAAGCAGAAATGATTGAAAATAAATTTTTATCAAATGCAGTTTTTTACGCGGTTTTCAGAATTTACGTGTTTTTACGTGGATTTCGGAATTCACACTTTTTTACGTGGATTTCGGAATTTGCGCGGATTTTTCACGCGCTACGTATCCTCCGCGTAGTAGTTTATATAAAAATGGACTTAAGTTTATATAAAAATGGAGTTCTGCTTTACTGAATTACTGAACCAATCGGAATGAAACTTTGTATGTAAGAGTTTTGGGGCCAGGAAAGGTGATTCACATAGTTCGAGATCCCTCACTCCTCTTTATAAGGAAGGGCTCCCATACAAATGAGGAGGGACCAGAAAACCCATTCAAAAAAATGTCTTCATAGGATGTCGTTCAAAATTTAAGTGACGCATAAAGGGAGGGTGGGGTTGAGTTTTGGTTACGTATTGTTACATACGAGGTAGGGGAAATAGTTATTTTCTTAAAATGGAAAGTTTTGTGGGCCAAAGTATTTAATGTTACGTAATTTTGGGTGGGGTAGCCATAGTAGGGGAACAACAGGCAACACGGACAGGGCGAGCAAGATAGACCATTGCTCATTTCTATATAAACCATTGAATCTACCCCAAATCAGTTAGGCCAGTTACATACCAACAGGATCCTGGGAGTTTCGAGATATAATGTAGATTCAAACAATAGTTAATTGTTCGAGAAATAATCAAAGTAAACTCACTCTCAACTGCAAAGCAATATTATGTAGTTTTGGCCGTGTCGAATTTGAGCTTTTGCTTCGGTAAAACTTCAGAAACATATAGTTTTCAATGACATTGGAATAATTGAGCATATTTGAGACACGTGGGTGAAGATAGTTTAGTGAAAATATTATATTTTTGGAAATCACATGATGTTGTGTTAGCAAAATGGGCAGTCTGAGAAAACGACAATAGCACAATTTATTATTCTTTTTTCAGCATTCTTAGCAAGCGATATGAGACCTAAAGTCATTAACTCTCATTTGAAACAAAAATCATAATTAAAAACATTGTTAAAAGCTGTAAATATACTACATGTAAATGAGGTGAATGATTCCATCGGCACAGCCGACGGTAAGCTTCAAACACATGCTTTTGGGACGATCCATTAATGATGTCACGCAAAATTTGGAAAAAATTTACTCCCCCCCTCGCCCTTGTCACAAGCTGTCACAACTTCCTTGACCCCTCCCCCCCTTAATTACGTCACGTTTTTAAACCTCCCCCTTTTTTGGTAATAATTGATTGAAAATCGAGAAATTTGTTAGGAATGCATTTTTTCTTTATAAGAACGATTTTACTGAAAGAAAAACTGAAACTAAAAGGAAAAGAAGTTTATAGAAGATAACTAGAAAAGGCGTTTAGTTCAAGTCCAATGATGCTGTTAATGGAGTCGCATATCGACGACATAGAAAGCCGAGACAGTAACTGCGGCATCATTGCTGATTTTTGAAAGATCATCATTATTTAGTTCCTCTTCTTCAATCAATTCGCAATCCAAATCTTCTCCACATGTTACAATAGCCAAGCATTTTTATTTACGTTTTGTCACAATTTAAGAATGGATTGGATTGAGAGACACTAAAAATTAATGAAATTGCGCTGTCATTCATAAACGGTAAAACAGAATTAATGAACATTATGCTTTTCAACGTGAAAAAAAATTGTCATTTATTTTATCTAAAGCAAATCTTAAGCAAAAAAGATCTTATGCAAAAAAGAGGGGATCGCAGAACTATAAATGAATGATGCAAATATCATAAATAGTTCTAAGTTGAACTCTGTGATTAGGTATGTGACTTTTTTATTTATTTTTTTTTTTTTTGAGTTTAAATGTGATGTCACACTCAAGCTAACCCCCCCTCCCCCATATGTCACAAAATGTCTCAATAATTGAAACCCCCTCCCCCCCCCCCCTAAACACGTGACATCATTAATGGATGGTCCCTTTTTTGCGCAGCGCGTCGTCCCGTATGGTAGTTTGGGGTAATTTGGACTCCTGGGGTGAAATGGACAGGTGGTTTATCTTGGAAAGTATTACTTTTTTGGGTTCTAAGTACTACTTCATCTTTTCGTGGAACTACTAAACCCTAACTAACATAAAAATTTCATGGTTTGCTGTGACAGGTGCACCGCAGTGCCAATTCAAACAAAGGAAAAATCAAAAGTTGATGTTGCTGTAAGTTTTACGCTCGTGTATTTAAGGTTTTTTGAAAACTTCTCAATGTTTTCAGTCTAATCAGCTTTACAGCCGTGTTTGTCTAGTAAAAGACTACATTTTAATGAAAAATTGCGATAAGATTGATCGAAAATAATGGAAGAAATTAAGTTTTTATAAAGGCGTCCTGTTTGGGGTAAAATGGACAGTTTTTTTGGGGTGAAATGGTCAGGTGAGTTTGAAGTAAATTCTTTTGTCGGACTGATGCCGCGGGCATATAAAAACAGACGAATAGACTTGAGAATTAATCTAGGAAATGTAACCAAGCTGGGCATATCGACACTCCTTCCTTCTTTAATGGAGGCAACCACACAAATTAAACATAAATAGAACAAATCGAGTAAATGTAGCCAAATTTGACATGTAAAGGGTTTTTGGGAGCAACAAATATTAAGTTACTGCATAACTGAAAAGCTGATCAAGCATTTCGAGCCAATTTTGGCATGAGAGAATACACAGGGCGTGTTTCTATGATGGTTAGCTATACTTCCTTCTTACGAAAGAGGTACAGGGCCCGTATGAGCAAAACCACAAATTTATGGACAACTCGACAATTTAAAGAGCAAATGGAACGAAAATTGGAAACAATGGATTTCGGGAGTCAAAAAATGTTCATATGATCGTTTGACATTACTTCTTGCTATGCAAGGGGAGGAATGGATCCCATACATTGAATAACTTATTTTAGCCGATTTTTCCGAAACACTGCCTGAAATGATCGGGATGCTGCAATGAAGCAATAAATCGACCTCAGACGCCATTTTTAAATTCAACGCGTCCGGTTTTTGGAAAACAGCTCAGCTTTCGATTTCTAAGAAAATAATCAAAGCGCGTAAAAATACGTAAATCCTAAGACAAACGCGTAGATACCATAGTTCGCGTGAAATAAGCGCCTAAATTGACTAAAAATCGGTGAAATTCTATGTTTAGTCAACCGAAAACCTGTAAATATTTGGCAGAGTTTGAATACAAATGGGCATCAAAATATTAAGAGGTTGCTCAGCTAGGGTGACCCAAAAAAAATCGATGTGGGAAAAGTATTTAAAGATAAGGTTATTTATAGCATTTTACCCAAACGTGATTTATGAAAAAATGACTTTTTTAAGCTACAAACCAAATCTTTTGCACTTTTTCCAATTCTGTTTCATTCTTTAATTATTCCAAACATTTTTTTATGTTTGTGGAGTTGTTTCTGAATATTTTGCATGGTTCAATTCAGCATTGCATTCAGTAATTTGACTCCCAGAGCCCATCAAACATCATAGAAAAATTATTTTTTTAATAATTTTTAGAAACCCTTCGAAACACAAATATAAAAAAATTGATCATGAACTGAAATTCCATTGCAAAGAGTAATTTATGACGAAAATTTACATAAAAAAAGATACTTGATATCTTATCGGTAAACTGAGATATTGGCATTTTTATTTGTGATGGAATACTATGCATTTTACCAAGTATATTAAATAACTGTTTTACTTTGGGAGATAAAATATAACAATGCTCAGAAATCAAATGTATTTTTGGATGGCTGATAACTTAGTAGAAGGTTTAAAAAATCAGAAAAATCTGCGATAAAAGTTAGAACGAAAATTGTAATTTTTAGTGCCCTCTAACAGAAAACTCAATGTTGCTGGTATGTAAGAGATAGAAACATGATGTCTTCGGTAAAGTATCTTGTTCTATGATCACCTAAAACTTTGTCGAAGAAACCTTGCGTCTATCTTATTCTGATTAAAAAGTAAATTTTACATCTCACTCATTGGTGGATTGATCACCCATCTTTCTACATTAAAAGATGAATTTTTGATTATCCTGAAACTTCTCCAAACATACCTACTTATCAACATTTGAATCACTATTTAGGAAATTATTCGCACAAACGGCAAAATAAAACACTGTTTTTTCTCGCTTATTTTCCGTCGGTCTAGTTCCGCTACTGTTGTGGCCAATCACCGACGCCCAGGGAGGCGACTCCACACCCAGGACCCTATCTCACGACCCGTTTATTAACGGACCGGCGCCAACGGCTTTACTTCCTCATGCGATGGAAGGCGTGATCCCAGAGATTTTTCGCCTCAGAAAATCTCCCGGTGTCGGCTAGGATTGAATCTAGACCAGTTGGGTTGGTTGTGAGTGGATCACGCCACCTCACAACCATCGACACCTATGTCGGCGGTGGGATTCGAACCCAGGCGTCGAGCGTGGTTGGCGGACACGTTACCAACCACACTAGGCCCCCGCTAAATAAAACACTGTGAAATTGAGATATTGAGCTTTAGTGGCATTTTTGAGAAAATGCATAGTTTTCCATCACATGTAAAACGCCAATATCTCAGCCCCCCGATAAAGTATCAAGGATCTTTTTCAATGTAAATTTTCGTCTTGAATCCCGCTTTGCAGTAAGTGCTCGATCACAGAAATTTTTAGTATGTGTTTTATCTTTTATCTAAAAATTATGAGAAAAATTGAATGCGATGCTGAACTAAACCATGCAAAATGTTCAAAAACAACCGTACAAAAATAAAAAAATATATGGAAAAATGCAGGAATCGAACAGATTTAGAAATTGCAAAAGAGTGGGTTTGTACCTTGAAAAAGTTATTTTTTCATAAATCACGTTTGGGCAACCTGAAAACAATTTTTAGAAAGTCGAATTGTTCTATAAAAATGCTATAAATAGCCTTATCTTTAAATTTAGGGCTGAGCACCTTGACTTTATCAACATCGATTTTTTTTGGGACAACCTATATGCACACCTGCTCGAGAAAAATAAGAAAAGTTTAAAGTTTCGTTAGTGATCAGCAATTTTTTTATTACAATAAAATTATAATTTTCTATAAATAAGTAGTTGGCCGTTTCCCTGAAACTCTTTGTTTTGAAGAGACTTACAGTTTTTATGATGAAGGCTCAGTAGGTCAACTAAAATCATCGAAATTCCATTATCTCAGAGTTGTGAACGATTCCACAAAAAATGTCCCAGTTTCAATATTTCATTTAAATTGTCAATTTTGATTTGGCTGAAACTTTGCATGGACGTTTCTATAGGCAAAAGATGCCATTTTGTGTTGTATTTGTGCAGTTGTAGAAAATAATTTTGTCTCTCCGAAAAAATATTCACTCTAAAAAAATATTTTTTTAATGTGTTTTTTTCTTAATTTAAATTACATATTAAAAAAGCCCATTTTTTTAAATTTTATTTTTTTTATGAAAACTACAAAAGATTATCTAAACAATGCAACCGGTCCGATCATGGAGAAATCAGGAAACAAAGCGAAGAGAGTGTGCCAATAAAACAAACCGTTTTGACTGTAAAAAAATTCCCTAAAGAGTGCTTTATTGGAAAATAAAATATCTTTACAGTTTTGTTCGGACCGGTTGCATTGCTTAGGCAATATTGCCTAATATTGTGGTTTTCATAAAAAATAGATTTTTAAATAATGACCTTAGCTATTCCTATAAAACGAATAAATTTTTCGTCATGTCGCGTGGAATCACTCTGCTTTTTTCTCATGCTATTTATATTGGGACTTGTTGGCTATCAACTGTCAGAAACCAAGCTCGATGAATGATAACTGCATTCCATTCAATTTGATACCCTACTTGGAACCTTCCGCAATGATGTATCGACAGTTCGACACCTATCCGATCGCCTTTCGAAAAAAATGTGCAAAGCTGATACAACAATTTCTACAACTGGCATCTGGTGTACCAAATACATCGACCGTATTCGGTGGGTATGTAAGCTGGCCAATGTGCGCTTTTTTGTTTCGCTCCTATCCAGTTTCAAGCTCTACGAGTACGAGTTTCGCATTGAACATCCGTGCCCTACGCTGTGAGTTCTGGAGATCGCTCATAAAAAACGTCACCATGTTTGTTTCTGCACCGGGCTAGGAAAAGTTGAAAATTACCATAACTAGCGTGCTGTCGATGGGCTGATCATGGTAGCATCATTTATGCTGCCAGCCTCCACACTCTATACTCGTATGTACACTCATTCTCTTTTTCAACCGATTTCCCTTGCGAAGCATCTGTTAGCCGGTCGGTCGTTGTCGCGCATCGTGGTCTTGGCGTAAGCAGTTTCCCTTCCATCGGGTGCATGCTCTGCTCGCACGAGTGAAGCAGAGCTACAGTTACGTACACAGTACAAGGTGCTCGCTCTCTGCTCAGTGCTGCAGCCGTTTGCTGTTTTGTTGCTTTCGGAACGCCGTACCGTACGGTTATGGACAATCTAGCTATCCTCGGTCGCTCCCGACAGGAGCTCAATTACTGAGTCAGTGTACCGTTCTAGTTCTACGTTGAGCCATAAATAGCCTTTATTTGGAGGAGAAAACAGAGGACAAGTTTGGAGTTTTGTTTGATTGCTTCCGCTGTGTCTTCTCGGCTTGCTTTCAAGTTGTATCACACGGTTACGGAAGGTAGCGGACCTTCGTGAAGTGAAAATATTTAATTTAGCTGAGTGAGAGAACAGAGAAATGTGCTGAAACATGAGTTAAAAACTTGCAAAGTAGTGTTCGGGGTAAGCACAAAGGTTTTCACTCTATTTACGACGTGCTCCAGTAAAGCAGAACGTAATAAAAGTCGAACAACGACAGGCAGTGGCAATTATGCCATCACAATGAGTGTACACTGAGCTTCCGTTGAAAATTGGATTGAAATTCGAAAATACCCAGCGCTGATGATTGTTGGCGGATCGGCTAATGCTATCCGGCATCGGGGAAAGTGAAAAGTGCACTTTTGCGTCGTCGTCGTCGTCGTATCGCTAGTGAAACGTCAAATTGGATCGGACGCGCCCCTCTGCGTCGTCGGCAGAAGACAGAATAGTCACCACCCAGCCGGAATAATAATGGCTCACTTCTCCATCTCGGAGATGCCGGATATTAAAGTGACGGATACGTTCCCGAAAAGCGGCCGTGTCACCGAAGGTTAGTAGGACACTTCTATCGACAACAGAGCCTTTAGTTACATGTAAAACATACACGCGCAATGTGCATTCACCTACTATGAACTTTGGGGCGTAAATAGTGAGTACCGTAGGATGGGGGTTTTCATTTCGTTCAATGATATTTTAGTCAGTGCAGCTACTTAGTTACACAGTTTACAATGTTAAGTCTGAATTTTTTTTTATTGTTTATCGTACTAAGTAGACAAAAACTCAGACGCTTTCGAAGACTAATTTTTGCAAGATTGGCATGTGTACAGATCAAAGTCACCCTCTGTAACCCTGGTACGGAAGCAGGCAAACACGTTGCCTGGCTCGAGGAGCGATAAGGAGCGCTAGCGTATTTGTATTTTAATGTACGTTCTTTCGCATTCTACTGACGGAAAACGTGAAGTGAATAACTGTATATCAGTGACTATCAGTCAGAGAATAGTGCGCTGCACCGACACCGAAGTTGGGGTTTCTTCCATTGCAAGTTTCCCCACGTAGGTAGTTCGCGGCTGTCTGCAATGAACAGCGAGCAATTAGAGTAATGCAGGGCAAAAGTTTGAGTTGGTCTGGTTAAAACATACATTTTAGAAAAAAAAAACTGACTATACTGTATCAATTTGACATATTGTTCAACAGAAATATTTGCTGGGATTGGTTAATCATACATTAAGCAAAGCCTTGGTGCTACATTCCGTATCGGAATTCGACCTTCTGTTTTCTATACACAGACTTCGCAGCCAACCGTTAAGTGTACAGGACAATTGCGGGGCTAGCGCTACGATCCTACTGACACTAACAGTCTCTCCCGAGTCAAGATTCGAACCTACGACAACTGGCTTGTTAGGCCAGCATCGTACCTCGAGACCAGCTGGGGAGGCTTAATCATACATTAAAACATACATAATTTCATTTCATTTCAAGTGGTACAAAGTAATGTCACATACATAAGACATACGTAACACTCAGAAAAAAATCTTCCAAAACAGAGTTGTTACAAAAACTGCTTCAATGGTACCATACTCTGAAAAAAAAAAAAACACTCTTTGAATAGTTTATGAAGGCACAGCCCTGCATTTGTCTCGTTTCCATTCGAAAAACTCTGCATTGATTTAGTAAAGAACTCTTTCACAGTTCCTTTTGGGATTTTATTTGGGGCTCGATAAAGCCAAGAAAAAGAGAATTCATGCTGTTCATTATGCGTCGAGCAGTTGGACAGGACGGGGTACGGAGTACAATGGGGCAACGTGTATAAGAAGAAAACGCCAGTGTTACGTAAGTCTCATGTATGTGGTACTGTACTGACACATACATAAAACATACGTAACACTCATGAAAAAATCTTACAAAAAAGTTGGTACAAACTACCAACTACTCGAATGGTACCTTACTCTGAATAAGATCTTTGTTTGAGTAGTTTTTGAAGGCAGTTTACTTGCGCAACTCTGCATTTGTCTCGTTCCTACTCGAAAAATGCTGCATTGATTTTGTAAATAACTTTTCGACAGTTCCCTATAAGATTTCCTTGGGGGCTCGATAAAGCCGAGAAAAACAAAATTCATTTTGTTCATTATTTGTCGAGCAGTTGGACAGGACGGAGTACGGAGTACTATGGGGCAACGTGTACTAGGAAAAAAACGCCAGTGTTACATATGTCTTATGTATGTGGTGCTGAGTTGTATTTCGAGCTGTTTTTAATTAATTTTGATGGTTTTGGTGATTGCAATCCACCTATTTGAAAAACAGGAAAACAATGGAGGCCGGAAGATTACAGTGTTTAATTGTTTATAATTACACCGGAATTGTTTATTATCACTTCATTTTCAAATTTGCTCTGACAAGCCATGCTCCATGGATCAGAACAAATGAAAATACACGGAGCGATGTCTAGAGGATATAAAACTTGTCATTTCACCGTTTCCAAAAAAGTTTTCATGAATTTTGTAATATGATGTCTGGCATTGTTGTGAGGCAAAGTCACTTTTTCATACTGATCTTCCCGAGCTGACTGAGTAATTTTAACAAACGTCGTTTTTGTAGTATAATTAAATGGAAACATAACCTATTCTCAATAATCACCAACTTTGTTTTTCGATATCAAAAACGTTAAGTTTTTTTTTTCATCGTCCAAAAAAGTAAATCTTTAACCGCTTCAAGGCACGATTTCCGAATGTCCGATTACGAAGGCTAAGTTAATCTTTAAGACCTTCGCCAGGGATTTATAATACCGAATTCTCCGTACGTGCAGAGAAAATAAAGACCGCCCGGAAAAAAACTCTGTTGCTAGATTGATTTCATTAAACAAATGCTACCGAAACCCCGGAGAGGAACAATTTTCTTTTGCGACTTTCCCTCTATCCTTTTCTAGCTTTTTATTTCTTGGCTTTGAAACTTTATTGCTATCTGTTTTGTTTCCTTCTCATTTTGCTGCCATGCGGTCGTTGTAAAAAACAAGGTGTCTAGTATCAGCACTTTATTTTGGCGAAGGAATATCGGGGAAATATACTATTTCAGGCTATGCAACAGATGGTTGCATCAGATGTCTGTATGTAGGAATAGAATTTTGTGACTGCACGATTGAACTGGAAAACACAACAACTTAGGAGAGTTGTTCTCTTCTATTTTCTCTCTTCAATATTCTCTCACACTCATTACTCTACTGCAACGCAACCCGGATTGAGGATGTGTGACGTGAATGCGCTAAACTACTGTTTTTCTAATGCCGTTTTGTAACATGATACTAATTGATTTAGGTTACTCCCTGTTTCTCAACCTGCTTCTCTCTTCAATACTCTCAAAATTCACTTTTTATTTCATCGAAACTCCCTTCTCCCTCTGACGAAATTTCTGGCTACGTCACTGACTCCCAGTATATACCGATACATGGCTCACATATCTTGGCATGATTTAGAACATCAATTGCTGAAAATTATCTTCTTCTAAACATCTTAACATGCAGTCCTATCTGTCTGTCTGATTTATATAAATATAAAAACTACTGAGCTGCCGCTATTCGCATAACAGTCCTATGTAAAATTTGGGTGTGTTTTTGTTTTTGCGGAAATGGGTCTATTTTGGCATGCGCTTCAAGAATAGCTATTGAAATTGTAAGGTTTGAATCCCACAACCTCGATTTTAATGGCTTTTCTTGAAGAGCATGCCGAAAAGAACCCATTCTCGCAAAAAAAAAAAAAAAACAAGAATACACTAAATTTCACCTAGAACAGTTATGCCAATAGCGGCAGTGAACCGCAGGGTGTCGAAAACCTGGAAAAACCTGGAACATCAGGGAATATCAGGGAAAACTGAGAAATATTCATGGAAAAATTTTTAACCGAGAGGCGATTCTTTTTAAAAGCACTCTAGCGAAAAAACTGATTTTGTAGCATAAAAGGCTAATTCGGGACCACTACGGTTCGGTTTCATATCCAGTTGAATATTTTTCTCACTGGGATTTCAGAGTTGCGTTAATCTACGTTGTCCTTTTTTGTGCCGAATGCTGGAAAATATCAGGGAAATTATTGTTATATTTCAGGGAATATTAAGGAAAATCAGGGAATGTGATTTAAAAAACTTTTTCGCCACCCTGGAACCGATCGACGTGAAAATTTGTAAGTAGGGGTTTTTTAGACCAGGAATGTTTCTTGTGACCCCTTCCTTCCACAGGATTCCATAGAAATGAAACAAATTTCTGCACAACTCAAGAAATAATGAAGCAAATAAAACCAAATTTGGCGTGTGGATATTTTCAGGAGCAAAAATTATTTTTGTGGTAGTTTGACACCCTTTCCTCCTCTAGAAGAAAGGGGCCCATACGAATGGCACACAAACTCCTGCATAACTCAAGAACTAATCAATCAAATAAAACCAAGTTTGGAAAGCGAATGTTTTCACGGGTAATAATCTTTGAAATTGGTATTGACACCCTTCTTTTCTCTGGAAGAAAAAAATGAAACACAAACTTCTGCATAACTCGAGAACTAATCAAACGAATGGACCAAATTTGGCGTGTGGATGTTTTTGGGGGAATTAGCTTTTAAACTTCTCTGGAAGGGAGGGGTCCATAAAAATGAAACTAAAATTCTTGCACATTCGAGAACCAATCAGACAAATAGAACCAAATTCGGCATGTGGAGATTTTAGCGGCAAAAAAATATTTTCATGGACGCTCCACATCCCCCTTTTTTCTAGTTTCTGTATAACTCGGAAACTAATGAAGCAAATGGAACCAAATTTTACTGTGGAAGTTTTTGAGGGCAAAAAATGTGTTTATGATGTTTTGACAACCCTCCATAGTTTGGAAGGGAGGGGAGGGGTCTCCCATGCAAATATATAGTTTTTCAACCAACTTAACGGGAATCAGTCTGAAATGATCGGGAGCAGCCGTATATCGACTACAGACACTACTTTTGAATCCAATATGAAAACTTCTGGTTTTTAAAAAACAGCTGAAAATGGCCAAACACCTTATCAGCTAATATCGGTATTTTCGGAATCAGAATAATGCCCAGATGCTAGAAATGGACTCCACATGCCATTCTGAAATCCATGATTTCCGCTGTCTGGAAAACATCTGAAAGTGTCCAAATACATCCCAGTATGAATATTTCCGGAATCAAAATGATGCACAGAAGCCAAAAATGAGTTTGAACGTATCCAATATCCGATTCTTCATGCACTTGCAGACTATAAACAAATCGTAGGGTCAATCTTTGGACGCATGTAGAATCAATGGAAAATGTTTGAAACTATTAAAATAAAGAAAGAATGAGCGGGTCAGCTAGTAGTAAATACAAATTTGATAGATTGCTAATGTTGAAATTGAATGAAACTGAAATGAAATTGAATAAAAGTGCTCCAAAGGGCCGAATGGCATATATCACTCAACTCAGCTCGACGAGCTGAGCATTTTCTGTATGTGTGTGTGTGTGTGTGTGTGTGTGTGTGTGTGTGTGTGTGTGTGTATGTGTGTGTGTATGTGCAGGTTTTTATTCTCACTCACTTTTCTCAGAGATGACTGGACCGATTCCCATGAAATTAATTGCAAATGAAAGGTCTCGTTGTCCCATGAGACCCTATTAAATTTCATTGTAATCGGATTTTTGGTTTAGAGGTTATGTATCAAAATGTAAAAATCATGAAATATAAAAAAAAGAAAAAAGAAAAATTGATTTCAAATGAACGGGCTACCTAAAATACCGTTAACTTATGAATTTCATAAAGATTGAACTTGTGGTTCAAAAGTTATGACAAGAAACGTGTTTTGAAGACTACTTAATCTCACTCATGTTTCTCAGAGATGGCTGGACCGATTTTCATAAAATCAGTTTCAAATGGAAGGTCTAGTTGCCCCATAAGACCCTTTTGATTTGTTTTGCAATCAGACTATTACTTTGCCTGGTATGTTTAAAAATGTGAAATCCAGCTATGAAAAGGAACATATTCCGAAGACTACTTGAACTCACTCACTTTTCTCAGAGATGGCTGACCCGATTTCCACAAGATTAGTGTCAACTAATAAGTCTAGCTGCCTCATAACACCCTATTGAATTTTACTGTAACCGGACTGTAACTTCGTCTGTAAAGAACCAAAATGTGAAAATCACGAAGCTTCATTATCTCAGAAACTACACAACTGATTTGATCAATATTATTATCAGATGAGCGGGCTAGTTAAGGGTTAACTGATGAATTATGATTGAACACATGGTTTCAAAGTTTGGCTGCTCTATACGTTCCCATTTCATTTGATTATAATTGAACTCAAGCTACCGTTATGTATTAAATTGTTAATAAAACAACTAAAGTCTATCATTTCAAAGATTAGATGACTTATTTGAACATAACTAGTGTCATACGAACGAGTCATCTCTCAAACTTACATATAACAAACTTCATAACAGTTTGATATGCGGCTCAAAAGTTATGGAAAGAAAAGAAATTCAAAGGATATTTAAAACTATACCTACTTTGATTGATATATGTGGTCTCAACATAATTTAAATGTGGTATCGTACTATTTGAACGTTCCAAATTCATTGATTCCTTGCGATGTGCTTAAAGTCTGCAAATGCACGACGAATCGGCCATAGGATATGATCAAAGTCAAAAGACAAATCGTTGGAAATGATTGATTTTATCGAAATGACAACAAACTAAAAATGCCAGAAGTAAGGCCTTATTCTATGGAATCATTTTGCTAAAGACGTTGAGTACATAAAATCAATTTTTCACAGTGAAATCTAGATGATCACGATTTTCCGAGTTTAGACCACTGTGCACTGTGGGATTTTCAAATAAATCTTTTCACCAATTGTTAATGTCTTGAAATATAACCCATGGAATGTGTAGAAACTATTTTGAAAGTTATTTCATAAAATGGTGGGTAAAGACGTGCTTTATAATAAGTATTTCGTCGTTTTTATATAACTTTTTTGTACTTTACGACCTTCAAAAGGACATTACTCAAAAATGTACCGTACGATGATTTTGAAATTTTGACCAGAGATTCTGGACGTCATAACGAATCGAATGGTGTACTCAGATTCTCTGGTGCATTTTATTTTATAATGACGGTCTGTGGGAGCACCGTGGGTGTAATTCGATCCGCTGTTTCCCAGGAATCGGAAGTCGCCAACCTAGAATCCAAAATGTGGTCTATGGTCGATTTCAGCTGCTGTGTATCATTCTGGATCCGGAGATACTCATGTTAGACGGAAATCGGTTTCATTTGCTTGGTTTGTTCTTGAGTTGTGCAGAAATGTATGTATCATTTGTATTGGACCCCTCCTTTCCAGAAGAGGGAGGGGTCTCAAACTATCATAGGAACCTTTATCGGGACCAAAAACCCCTTCATACAAATTTTCACGTCGATCGGTTCGGTAGTTTTCGAGCCTATATGGATCAAACAGACTGACAGACCGGACTACATTTATTGGATTGAAGCGTTCATGTAAATCTATTTTTACAAATAAAAGTTTGAATGAGAAAGGCTGGGTCTGACCGCTAGGTGGATTAATTTAGGTTTTTTAGTGTCTTTTGGTTCGATTCAAGTTTCTCCTTATCTTCTCTCGCTAACTTTTCAATACGACAACAATTAGGTATCAGCTTATGGGAGTCTACCGACATCAACCAGAAAATTTAGGAGTAATTTTCATTAGTGTAAAGACTCCGCAGGCAGAAATGGTTTCTATAATCGGGGTTACTGTAGAATGTTTTTCATTAACATCAGAAAAAATACGCTGACAGTCCGTGGCAGTTTTGTTTATATGAAAACCTTGAAGCTACACTTCCTGCAAAAAAAATCAGGCACAAATAGTGACACACAATAAAATAATATAAACATAAAGAGAAATGTCATAGAGTGAAAGAGGTGTACAATATCCGTAATTTTACGAAGTACACTAGAATCGCTTTAAACGCGGGGGATACGTGCCGCGTAAAAGAAAACCGCGTGAATTCCGGAAGCCGCGTAAAAAACTGCGTAAATTCCGCAACCCGCGTAAAAAACCGCCTGAAAAGCGACCTCAGTGTATATTTACTTTTGTATATGTGAATGTGGTTAGTAAAAACCCGTAATATTATATTGAGATACTCACGTGCAGGAACTGCTAGACCAGTGGTTCCCAACCTTTTTGGTTTCGCGGCTCCCTTTGCTTAACACAAAGAGCTCCGCGGCCTCCTTACGAAGCATAAAGAGCTTTGCGGCCCTCTAAAATAATTTCAGAGACAAGTTTTGTATAACGAGGCTGTGTTTGTTAGTCTCATATTATCCGGAAAGTCTATTTCGTGTCACGTCGTGGTTCTTATATGCAGAAAAGTTGAAAATCCGCTCTCACATAGGTGAAAAAAAGATAATCACCTGTCAAATTTACCAAGACCTTCGCGGTCCCCCTAGATGAGGCTTGCCGCACCCTTACCGGGCGCGGACCCTCGGTTAAGAACCACTGTGCTATACAAATATAAGCTGTGAGCAGCGAACACTAGAGATACTCGAATAAGATTTTAGGATGAAAAACTAAATTTCATTGAGGTGTCATTGAGCACACAGCTTAGAGAACAAAAAATTCATTGTTCATTACTAGGTCTAAAGCGATTCTAAACTAAACTTGATAACTAAACCGAAAAACTGTTAGATGCGAACTTTTGCGCCACATTACTCTATGGCTGAGACAAAGGCAAATGATGGCTGACGACTGCTCGTGCTTTCCGAATTTGGTCGATGATTAAAATGATAGGAAAACAATTGCTGGTTTGGTTTTTTGTGTCTTAATCATTATAATAATAATAATAATACTAATAATAGATATGCAACGAATTATTTTTCGCTAACAAGCTCTTTAAACGGTATCGTGCGATCGGAAGTCATAATTTGGTTTTCCATTTGATCTTCTGTTTCGGGCCGAGAAAGCGTGATTCGTATTCACTTGCTGCCATGTCTTCTACCAATACAAGTTTGGCGCACTGAAAGTGGTAAGTGGTAAGAGTATGGCTGCGCGCGGTGTGCTATTGCCGCAGCTGATTGTTTGTAGTTTTTTTTTATATTTGCTACTGCTCTCGTTTGCCCCTCAAAATGCGCAAGCTCAATTCGATTCAATTCTTGTTGCTTTTTTAATTGAAGGAAATTCACCGCTTCACTGCTAACACTGCTGATGAGAGCGAAACGTTGCACTGCGAACGTCGAGCGATAGCTAGAACTTGTGGGAATAACGTGCCAATTTGCTCAAGTTGTAATTCAGTGTGGAACTAACGAGACACACTTTCCATCGCAGTCTATCAGTATTTTGTTTAAGATAACTGGAATGTTTTCTACCGATTGGTTCAATGATAAACATATATAAAAAGACTTTTTTCCAATCATATAATTTGTGTTAGCCCTGAAAATTGGTAGCTAATATACGATTGCACAATGGGGCTTATAAACACTAATGTGAGTGGAGCTAAATATTTACGAATGTCAAAACAAAATTGGAATTTTTTCTGCCAAAATTTATATATATTTCGCATTTTCCTCTCGCATCCAACTAAGCATGTGGTTTTTATACCAATTATAAAGCCGTTACCTGGATCAACTTTGTGTTTTTTTTCTACGGATACAAGGGTGGTGGTAATTGTCATTTGTCTAACTTTTGGGCTGTCCTCTTGCCTCAATTTAACAGCAATAAAAATACTGCATTGAAGAAGACAAATTGATCAAGAGTTTTCCCAACCAAAGCCCTAAGCCCAGCGCAACTGTTTTTCCCATCGCATCGGATACAAATGCAATGGTGTGAACCCGTTATATGTTTTATTTATCTTCTCGCTCAGAAAAGCGTCCGCTCAAGTCTGGTGGAACTGTGAAAGGGTATAATTTTACTGGTATGGCAAACAACCGAAAAGATGAAAGTAAAATTAATATCGAAGAGATGCAAACAAGCAAGGTAGATTGTACTGTGCTGTGTGAATAGTTTTTTTTTGCTTTTCGAGGCGGGGTTACGTTTGCAGATTTCGGAGAAAAAAAAAGAAACTGCTCAGACAATCGATTCGGGGGTGAAGCATCGGAATTTCAATTGGGGAATAGTTGTCTATATTTTACGACCATTTGGGAGGCTCGAAATGTGAGCTTTTGATGTAAGCTGATACTGATCAGCAGAAACATTCACGTTCAGCTGAGTGGTGAACGACATGACGGTCTTCAACAAGTGTTGATAAATTTATGCAATCATTGTGCAAACTAGCGCTGCGAAGTGTACGTAATATAATTTATAACTGGTTTACCAACGATCGTTTCTTGCGTGAAAGGCAATTATTTGTTTTAATTACGCAACAGTTTTAGAATCCATCCACACATGACAATGCTATTTATAGCTGCTTAGTATTTGATATTTTTTGCTGCCGCGGTTGATTGAGTTCATCCAACTTGAACTTAAAAAAAAACATTCCAAATTATACCACGAAACAAACTAGGAAAAGTCGTCTATTCCGTAACCTGACATAAGCTATCTTCGGAATACATACACGCTAAACCGACCCCGTCAAAGCCAAAGACCGACACAAAAGCGTGTGAGCGGAGCGTTCGAATTGCGATCTTATGCTGTTATGACTTTCATAAGTTCATTGCCGCCTCGTTCGCTACTTTCCTGCCCTGTCCCGATTCCCGATGCATCACCAAAACAGACGACGGAGACATTGCGCGTCTCGCCAAACTGCTAGCGTAGTCGCATACCTACAGTTCACGCGCAGTGAAAAACGAGAGTGACTTAACGATGGATGGATGGCGTGGCTCTTCCTGGAGCGGTTAAGTGCAATGCAGTTGGCCGTGAGGAACTAGGGGAAAGAAAAACAGACGCATATGGTTTGAGTTACTGTTGCTGCAAACGGTGCATTAATCGTATTTTTTAACCGGCTGACAAGCTTGTTACGAAAATGGAAACCGCCAGGTCGCGCCGAACGGGAAATATTTGCATGCGCGATCCGATTTATAGAGTATGAGAAATGTTTTGGGATAGTGGTTGCGATGGGTGCTGTTAGCTTCAATTTCGATGGAGTCATCTTGCTCCTCTCTATGTTGAAGGGTTGAATTTAAGGCGGAATTTTCTTATCACATTTCGCGTGTACCAACTGTACAGCTGTGATGGAAAACACTGGAACTTGAAAAAGATTGTTTTTACACCATATTGGAATTTATTTTTATTGATGTATTGTCTACTAAGAAAGTTGCAGTTTTTACTAATCATCATATTTAATTCTCATGTTGCTTTTGTTGTTACACCTGACGAACGCTACAGCTGGTGTAGTATTGCTAACGTTTGCATTGAAAACTTTGTGATAAAAAACTAAGACAGATAATTGAGTTAGTTAAATTCCCACGGAAGGTAAATATATTAGCTTACTTGCAAAAAAATCTACGCTTTTGGGCGCGGCTTTCCGGCAGTCAACTGGAACATTTGCCATGCAGATGAAAACATGCATGTAGGAGTTCTTTCTTCATATTTTTCATCAAATCCTCCTCAGTTTTCGCGACAAAATTATTGGAGTAGATCTTACGCTTCCGGTTTGCCCAGAAATTCTCAATGGTACGCAGCTGGAGGACTCACTGACTTACCTTATCGATATTCAGCCGCTCCATCTGTATCAACGATCGCTTCGAGTGGGTCAAAGTCAGATCCGGCCAGAACACCGTTTCTACGCCCTTATGGTATTTCTTGATGAACGACGCAACTTCCGGCAGGCACTTAGTTTCCCTAAAAATTTCCCAGTTCACGGTCAGTCCGGAGCGAAAGAAGAGCGGCTTTGACATCCCCTTCCAGGGTGAGATAGGTCTCGTCGTCCATCACCACCGCCACGTTACGATTCGTCGGGAAAATCGACTCGACCAGCTTCCCCACAGTCTTCCTCTTTAGCATCCTTTGGATCTTCTTGACGCTCAGGGCTGTCGGCCGTTCGAAAACGGGGTTTCTTTCGATGCTCTGATTGTGGATGTTGTAGATGCTGGAACGGACATATCCGGTGTCCACAAAATGCCGCACGATGTCAGTTTTCGACGCGGCAGGGTGCCGTTCTTTGAACGCGCATACTTCTGGACGGAGTAGCTTCACTAATGTCACCATCAAGGTTAGATTTCGTCTGATAGAACTGTCAATTTTTTTCTGCGAACTCATGGGTTACTGCACCTCACTGACACCGTAATCTCATTACCTATCCAGCTTTCCACGAGCGGTAATGGCGGATGGAACGTCAAGTTTGATGTAGGTTGTCAAACTATTGTTCATTGGATATTTCCATTGAACTAGCACTAGTTGGATGGATTTGACATTTAAAAACACTAGTTCCATGGAAAAATCCATTGAACTAGTAGTATGACAACCTCAATTATATGTCAAATCCATCTAAATAGTTTTAGTTCAATGGAAATAATCAATGAACTAGTAGTTTGACAACCTACATCAAATGTCAAATCCATCCGCCATTACCGCTCGTGGAAAGCTGGATAGTTTGACAGTACCTCAACAACAATGGCCGCAAAGGGAAGACATCTGATGTGCTCTTCATTCTCGTTCAGTGTTGTCTAATCTATCGATGTCGCTGTTTAAAGCAGTGTGAAACACAGCAGTGTAACATTACATTTCATTCTCGCTTATACAAAAACACAGGCTACGTGTCAGAGAAGTGGCTTACTGTGCCTGATGCTGCATGGGTAGTTTCGTCAGTGCGGGTAAAGGTACTAATGGTGAACCGGCAATTTTTATCCATTTTGTCTGATACAAACGTCAACAAAAATTTAATGTTGAGCCGTTCGATAGCACAGTGCAACAATTTTTTGCCTTGGCTTCTATGTATGATTTTTTGATGAAGTTTGATGCGAAAATAAATTTCCCGGAGTTTGAACATATTTCAACTTAAGGGGCAACAATGGCGCCATTTTGAATTTTTGAGAAACCGTAAATTTTTGATGTTTTTTCGACGCCATTTTGTTTTAAGACCAAATATCAAAAATCTAAGAGTCTGTCCACATATTAGCATCTTTCTATCCATCTTTTAAAAAAAATAGATCTTAAATCGGACAAAAACTGAGCTCAAAACGGTGATTCTACGAAACCGGTTTTGGCATAGTTTTAGAATATTTCACAGAGAAAAATAATATCGGGTATGTCTGAGCAATTATGGTAATGCGCTAATATCATCAAGTGGTATTAAAATTGTATCTTATTTTGAGTAAAAAAGTCTCAGAAATCGAATGGCAGGTGTCTGATCTACGTAAAATGTCAGCAAAATGTCGATTTTGCCCCAATTCCTTTACAATACAAAAATAGGTTTATCTGCTGACATTTTACGTAGATCAGACACCTGCCATTCGATTTCTGAGACTTTTTTACTCAATATAAGACATAATTTGACTACCACTTTTAGATATTAGCGCAGGACCATTAATGCTCAGATATACTCGATATTATTTTGCTTTGTGAAATATACTAAAACTATGCCAAAACCGGTTTCGTAGAATCACCGTTTTGAGCTCAGTTTTTGTCCGATTTAAGATCTGTTTTTTTAAAGATGGGTAGAAAAATGCTAATATGTGGACAAACTCTTAGAATTTTGATATTTGGTCTTAAAACAAAATGGCTTCGAAAAAACATCAAACATTTCTTGTTTCTCAAAAATTCAAAATGGCGCCATTGCTGCCCCTTAAGTTGAAATATGTTCAAACTCGGGGAAATTAAGTTTTGCGTAAAAATGCACTAAAAAATTATATATAGAAGCCCAACCAGAAAAAAAAGTCAATTTTTTGCACTGTGTAGTCAATCAGTTCGAGGTAAATAACTTTTTCTACAAGCATCATAGCGCATCATTACAGTCTTCAGAAGAGTTTTTCCTAGAAAAATTTTGTACAAATTTCATGTATCAATATATTTTTAAGAGTCAATCTTTGGAGAACAAGCTTTGAAAGAGTATATTTCTCCTTATAAAATCCTATGGAAATCGATCGATTTTAAAATTAACACAGTTGTTATACGACCCACACGAAACACGAGAAGTGCATTGGAGCGATAAAATAACACCTTCACTTTTTTCCCCTATAACCGTGTCCCAGTCTAGTGCACCATATGCTGTATTTTTACTACTCTTGAGCGGTATAAAAAATATCTCAAATCAACGAGTTCATATTTAGTTTTGCCTAGCTGTGCCCCGCAAACCTCTGGAAGTCTGCGCAAATTTGCAGTTTTTCAGTCGGATAACATCTTCGTACTGGTGAAACAGTTTATTAGACAGTTCCAGTTATTAATCGTTAGACAGTTTTTATTACTTTTATCCATACCGATTGTTTCATTCGAGATTGATTTTGTGTACCGTGGGTTGCTTTACGTTTTACTGGTGACTTGTACAACCCATACCAACCATCCGTTTCAGTACTTTTTGACTGTACTATAAGAAAATAATACTTTATTGCTTCAATCGTTCAATCATAAATCTCCCACCTGATCTCGAGGTACGATGCAGGTCTAACTAGCCTTACATACTTCTATGGTGACCTATCCTAAACAGAATACAGAACACACCTCTAAAACTCGGTATTGGGCTACTGCTCGCTAGTCGCTTCTCAAACTCGCTGTTCGGGCATCTTTGTCGACAGAGCAGAATCATGCGGGGTCTTCCTCGAGTCGAGGATTGATCGCAGGATTCTACTCCCTAAAATACCAGTGCACCAATCCCACAAATCAACTAAAACTTCAGTCTATGGAACAGTATACGGGTCAGGATTTTATGTGCGGAGTTGAGGAGAGTTGCTACAGTTGACTCTATCATACATCGGGTATAATCTGGTGAACTACATCTCATCTTGGCCGTCTTCAGCAACGCCTTAAGTCCAACCCGAAAAACTTCTGTTATCATGTGAACGAACGAAGAAAGGTTTTTGGATTGCCTTCGTGTATGACCAACGGTACAAACGAAGCGGATTTAATCCCTGGTATCGCGAGCCTTTTTCGTTCGCAGCTCAGCAGCGTATTTTCAAGTGAAAACCTTAGTACTGAAGATATCGTTACTGCCGCTAACAATGTATCTAGAGTGTCCTCTTCTAGTCTACAAGTGTTCATCACTAGCGAAATTCCATCGCAAATCTTGAAACGTTGCCTTGGCCCGCTCGCTACACCGCTAACAACTGTATTCGTTCTGTCGTTATCATTAGGCTTTTTTCCACTTGCTGGAAATACTCTTATATTTTTTTTGTACACAAAAAGAAGTGAAATGGAAAAAGGACATCATATAGACGCTATCTATACCGATTTCTCCGCAGCTTTTGACAAGATGAACCACGAAAAAGCACTAGCGAAGTTTGACGTATAGCTTGTCGACCTGGCTGCGTTCTTAGCTTATCGGTCGAAACATGTCAGTGGTAGCCATCTCGGTCCCTTCTCTTTCCTACTCGATATGAATGACGTAAACTGTACTCTCAAATGCTTCAAACTGTCGTATGCTGATAACATCTAGCTATTCCTAGTCATAAAGGATCACGCTAAAGCTTCTTTTTTACAACAACAACTGGAGTTGTTTGGAACTTAGTCAACCGGATGTCTCTTAATGTGACTAAATCTCGTTTGGCCGTAAGCACCAGGGATGTTACGGATGTGATTTTTCAGACATCTGCAGGTGCGGATGCGGATGCGGATTTGTGATTACGGATGCAGATGTAAATGCGGATGTTCCGCATTCGCGGATGTGGATGCGAATATCCGTAGCATCCTTTGTGTTTTTTGTTTTGCTTATTTCACATGCCCATAGTCCTTCCCAGTGCAAAAGTTATTTAAGCGAGCAGTAAATACACCAAAGAATTTTTTTTTCAATATCCGCATGGTATGACGCGGATGCGGATGCGGATACGGATATCCGTAACATCCCCAGTAAGCAGACTCTTCACTACCACAACTACTCGTAATTCGGTACTGAGCTGAAGTGTGAGATACAATAAACACATTGATATAGCTCTACTGATTCCAGGACCAAAGACCTAGGCTCCTGTATTCTCACATATTTTAGACCCATCAGTGTAAAACACAATGGAACTTGAATGCAGACTCGGCCCTCCTGACTCCCATTCATACCGGGTTGATTTAATTACTTTGAAGAGAATGTCATAGTTTGTCTTCGCTGTCATGCAATCTTCTGTTGTTTCAACATCGGAGCTCAATCTTAATTTCTTAAGGATCCTCAAGTGTCCTATCAGGTCACCATTTAAACTATTGTTAAAACGTTCTACTTGGAGAGCACTTTTTGCAGCCTGTTGCTTTACAAAAATGTGTAAGGGTAGCATATAGACAAGGGCTTCTGAAGCAGCTAATGGTTTACTTTTTTTTTACATGAAAAAATAAAACCTAAAAACTAACAAATTAAAAAAAGCTTCGGTTACGCAATCGACATTTAAACGTTTCACAGCTAGTATTGAGGTCGATCAAATGGAATACGGAATTAAATATTTTACACATAGCAGTAATTGGTTCGTTCTGACTATATGCAGTCCGATGGAAAGAGATTCTGAGAAAGTTAGTTGTCCGAAAAATTGTGGAGGGCGCGGTAACGTTGATATTGGCTAGAATCCATGGCGCATATATTGATCCACAAAGCACCTTTCCAACAAATACAGCACGCATGTCATCTCTTCTTTTCTCTGATGTATCCATATCCAGCAACCTGCACCTATCTATATATGGAGGAAGCTTCAGAGAATCTGTCCAAGGGAGACCTTGAAGTGCATATCTGATGAACCTTCTCTGTACCTATTCGATTCGTGCAGTTCAGAGCCCAGAATAAGGACTCCAAACAACTGCCACTGTTTCAAGGATAGAGCGTACAAGTGTATAGTACAATACTCGTAAGCAGTACGGAACTTATTAGCAGTTTTCATTATAAATCCCAGGTTCTTGCTCGGTTTGGATATGATACTGCTGTAATGATCGTGGAATCTGAGTTCGGTATCCAGCAGAACACCAAGATCTTTTACAACCGTAACTCGCTCAATATCTTGACCGTTAATGGAGTAGTTGTATTCGATAGGGGGTTGTCTTTGGTTGCAGCTGATTACGGAACACTTTTTTTTTCCTTGTAGGAGCCTAGGACCACTGCTACCATTAGTTAGATATATTGTGGTATACTCCGCGTTACTTTATATGCACTGTCAGTTCGTTCCATCACTATGGGTATCAGTGATAGCCGCCCCCAGACTTTGCATTTCACCCCAAGAAGGTATGGCTTCTTTGATGAACTTCCTTACCTTTGTTAGTTCAGCAGCCCATATCTCGTTAGGCGTAAGGACACCTTTTCCAAGAATACGTAGTCTTCGCTGAATCAATGCGCTGCATTGGCATAGTAAGTGTTCCGAGGTTTCTACTTCAGAATTACAGAAACGACATAAGTCATCTGTCAGTTTACCTATTTTTTTAAGGTGATACCTACTCGGACAGTGTCCAGTCAGTAGGCCAGTTAACGTACTCAGATCAGCTTTATTCATACTGAGTAGGTTCCGTGTGATTCTATTGCATGGCGTAATGAATAGTTTAGATAGTCTTGCTTTGGAGTAAGCCCTCCAGTTGGCATCAATCATCATTGATTCCCAGCCTCTGAGCTCAGATTTCATACAGGATGAAGACACCCCACAGAATGGCTCCGGCCCGATGAATGCAGTTGAAGAACCAATTCTTGCTAAGAGATCGGCTTTTTCATTTCCTTCTATACGACAGTGACCAGGCACCCAGTATAGATTAACAACGTTTGTTGCAGTTAGTTGTCGTAGGGATTGAATACAATCCCATATCAACTTCGACTGACATGTGTATGCTTTTAATATTGGATATTGGCATACTTATATTTCCTAGCTAAGCAAATATTTGTGCATGTTAAAATAGCATTTTCAGCTTGAAAAACAGTGGGCCACTGTCCCATTGGAATTGATACATTGATTCCTGGTCCAGTGACCCCAGCGCCAGTAGATTCGCCCATTTTAGAGCCATCTGTATAAAAAATGACTGATCCTGGATGAACTTTAGGACCTCCTTTTTCCCATTCGCTGCGGTTGGATTCAATCACTTTGAAAGGAACACTGAAGTTAGTCCTAGAGTCCATCTAATCTTCATTCATGGTTATTAAGGTGTTCAGTTGGAAATTCTTAAGGATTTGTAAAGGTCCCTTCAAATCCCCTTCCTGAAAAATTTTAACACGTTTGAGCCTAAGAGCACCTTTTTCGGCTTCAAGTTGTACATATTGATGCAAGGGTAGAAGATATAAAAGTGCTTCTAAAGCTTTGGATGATGCACTGGCCATTGCTCCTGTTGTTGATAAGCATGCCAGACGTTGTAGTTTATCTAGCTCCTTCTGAGCTGATATTTGTGTAGTTTTGGGCCACCACACTAGCGAAGCATATGTTACTCTGGGTCTCAATATTGCTGAGTATATCCAGTGGATCATCCTCGGCTTGAGTCCCCACTTTTTGCCAAATGTATTGCTGCAAGCCCAAAGAGCGTTGTTTGCCTTTGAGATTGCATACTCTAAATGGTCGTTCCAGTTGAGCTTATAGTCGAGCATTACACCTAGGTACTTAGTTCGCTTGGATAGCACCAACTGTGTTTCTCCCAACTTAAGAGTTGCAATATTATATTTTTTCTTTCTTGTAAATGGGATTATGACTGTTTTAGAAGGATTGACTTTAGTCCTTCCAGCTTGCACCATTTAAGTGTGTAGTTTAGGGCGGATTGCATTCTATCAGTAATGATAGACCCGCATTTACCCCTAACTAAAATAGCAATGTCATCAGCGAAGCCGATGACTTCGTATCCTAGGTTTGTTAAGTTGTTAAGAAGATCATCGACTACAAGAGACCACAATAAAGGAGATAAAACCCCTCCTTGCGGGCAACCTCTTGTTGGTTTTGTCGTTAAAGTTGATCTTCCTAAATTGGCTGTGATTAACCGATTATCTAACATAGCAAGTATCCAGTTCGAGATGCACATGTCAAACCCCCGAATTAACATAGCTTTCTTTATAGATTCATAGGAAGCGTTGTCAAATGCTCCCTCAATATCAAGAAAAGCTGCCAGTGAGATTTCCTTAGCGTCAAAAGACTTCTCTAGTTTTGAAACCAACGTGTGATGTGCTGTTTCAGTTGATTTACCAGCTTGGTAGGCAAACTAGAATTTGCTCAATGGTCTACTGTTCAAATATGATAGTTTGATATGTAGATTGATGATTTTTTCCATCATTTTCAATATGACAGAAGTTAGACTGATTGGTCTGTATGCTTTGGGACTTGTCCTGTCACGTTTTCCAGCCTAAGGAATAAATATGACGCGGACTTCTCGCCATTTACTAGCAATGTAGCTTAGTATCATGCTAGCCCTGAACTTCTTTACCGGAGAGGGTACTATAATATCTTTGCTTTTTTGTAAAAGCACTGGATATATCCCATCTGGCCCTGGCGATTCAAAGGGCTTTAAGGAATCCACTGCCCATTCAACTCTTGACGTCGTGAATATTACACTGGCTAATTCTTGAGCTTTAACCTCGTCATGAATTGAGCTAGGATGCGCTATACAGAAGTCCTGTGCGTTTTCAGAAGTCAATTGAGTCGAGCCTGGGAACTGTGTATCCATCATGATACTAAGCGTTTCCTGAGAATCTGTTGTGAACTGACCGTTTTCATTTTTTAAGCGGCTAAGTCCATTAGTGTGATCTTTAGAGAGGGCTTTATGGAGTCTAGCTACAACAGGCAAGTTTTCAACTTACTCACATGTAAGCTTCCAATCCCTTCTCTTTGATTTACGAATCTCTCGATTGTATTCTGTTAGACAGCTTTTGTACTCTGTCCAGTTACCGGTCGTTTTGGCCTTGTTGAAAAGCCTTCTAGATGATTTTCTAAGCTTTTCACGGAACACTTGGCAACGCTGATACTGAGACGGTTACAAACACACCATCTATAGAATATGTCAATCAATTTTTGTAATTCAATACAATCAGTAACTGAGTGAACTACGAAGAAGATTTTGAGGTCATCAGCGTACACGGTTTTACATCCTGGAGGAAGTGCCAAGCAGACATCGTTGTAATACAGTGGGAACAGTAAAGGTTTAACATTACTACCTTGATGTACGCCTGAAGTACTCCGGAACCCGCAGGATTCTGCGTTCCCTAGTTTTACAGATAAATAGCGGGTTTCAAGGAACGATTTCAACCACCGGACGAAGGTAGTAGAAGCACCAATTAATTTGGCTAACAGTATATTGTGATCAACGCGGTCAAACGCTGCCTTAATGTCAGTATACACCGTATCGACTTGTGCTCCATTTCCCATATTTTGCAGACAAAAAGAACTGAATTCATCTAGATTTGTACTAATTGAGCGACCAGGAAAAAAGCCATGCTGATCCGTTGAAATGTATTGCGTAACACTTCTTTGCAACGAGCCAACGATCAAAATCTCAAACAGTTTTGACCCAGCACAACGCGATGTATGTAATCCCCCGATAGTTTGAAACATCACTTTTGTTTCCTTTCTTGAACACAGGAAAAACATAGGACCTTTTCCAGCATTCAGGAAATGGTTCCTGATGAAGCAACTGGTTGATAATTAACTGTAATGGTTTTAAAAGAGCAGATGCGCAATTTTGATTGAAGATATACCATCCGGTCCGGGGGTCACTGATGATTTTAACTGCTTCAGAGCCCCTACAACTTCATTTTGTGAGAAACTAGTTAAGTTTATATCACTTACGTTTGCAGGAACGAATTTGAGCACATTTTGTACATCACTGGTAGCGAAAACACTAGCAAACTGCTGAGCAAAAAGATTACAGATGTCTTTAGTATTACTGGCAGATTTATCGTGAAGTACCATTTGAGCAGGAAGTCCAGTCCTTGCGTTTCTCGTTAACGAATGACCAAAAACGTTTAGGATTTTGTTTAAGATCATATCGCTTTTGCCTCACGTATCTCGAGTAAAGGAAATACGTAGTAAAGGATTATACGTTCTGAATTGACGACTAGTTCTAGCAAACTCTCGTTTAGTTAAGGCATCTCGAAAACGAGAATATTTCTTCGCAGTGGATCTCTTACGTTTGAGACGACGAAGCCGTAAATTTGACCAGGGTGGCTTGAGCTTTGGCCTGGGTCGAGGAACGAATTCAAACGAACGAAAAAGTAAAACTCGTTATCATCAGGTGCCTCGTTATATCCAACTAGTGGTGGACAGCTGAGCGTGACAAGAACGGGAGGGTGTAACGGATCAACTTTGTTAACAGCTTCAGGTATTTTTCATTGCCTTTAGTTATTGATATACAGGCAAGCCTCTGCAGTTTACCAAGCTTTGCTTGAGCTCGGTAATTTTAGGCCACCACATGAGTGAGGCGTATGAGATTTTCGGACGAACAATTGCCGATTGAATCCAGTGGACAGTTTTGAGTCTTAGACCTCATTTCTTGTTTTTCCCACACCTCTGCTGCAAACCCATAGGGTATTTGTACCCTTAATGATAACGTTGTCTAGATGAGAGTTTCAATTCAGTTTCTTTATCCAAAGTTCCAAAGCACAAAATGGGTCATATATTTGTCAAAAAACCCATAAAAAATCTTTAGATATCATTGAGCAGCAAATTCATTGACCTTTAAAAGATAAATACAGAAAAATGTATTCGTCTAAGTTTTGGATGAATTCACGCACTTTTCGTTTTGTACCACCCATCATATTCTGCACAGTAAAACTGTCAATTCGATCCGCTATTTTCTTCCACCATCTATGTAAATCAATAGTATTTTATATCGTTTTGCCACTTTTTTTTTCAACTTACTCTTGATTATCGCCCAACATTTTTCAATTTGACAAAAATCTGGGCTATTTTATATCCTTGTACCAATCCATAACATCCCCGCTGTAGTGGCAGCTGACCAAGTCAGGCTGGAATTTCATCGGACCATCATGTGATTGGATGAACGACAAAATCCGCTTCTGGAGGCATTGTTCCTTGTAGGTTCCTGGCCGTTTATGGTTGATCCGGTGTTGAAAACCTTTTTTTTTGTTACAGCGGGAGATCCCCTGCCACATCATCAGCTTCCGAACGGACTTGCCAGCAAATACGAATTTAACCCGCTTGGCGACATCACCCTTGCGCTTGGACATATAGATTTTTTGTCCTGGGAGCTACGCAACATCCTTTTTTATATATGTCTCATCGTCCATCAAAATGCAGCCGTGGAATTTGGTCAAGACTTTCTCATACAGCATCCTAGCGCGGCGTTTTGTAACGAGATTTTGCTTGATGGTATTGTTGGGGTGCTTGCAAGCGTGGAACGACCGCAGGCCTTAACGCCGACAGATTCGTCGAACAGCGCTGTACGGTGCCGAGAACTTATTAGCCAAATCTCGCAGGGTGATACCAGGGTTCTTCCGAACTGCTCTGCAGACTTTCACTCGTAGCTGCTTGTCAATCGTTCCACTTCTGCGGTTGCTGTGATCAGCGCGATCCAGCATTAAAATTCCCTTGAATCGTTCCAACACGCTGTTTACAGTTGATTTGGGGAATTTGAGACACTTCGCAATTTTTGCACCTGACCACGTCAGATTGCAAAATTTTCTCAAGTCTTTTACGTTTCTTCGCTGAGAACTTTTGATCCACTGACTCGAATTTGATGAAACCTTCACGACTATGTAAAAAAACCTTTCTCATCACTGCGTTGTCATTGATTTCTCGTAATCGTCACTAGAGGCGCCACAGTAAATAGAAAACTGCGACCGAATATAAAGTGGATCTAATTTTACACTATACAGTCGCTCACTCCCGGCTCTGAAAACTTCAGCCGGTAAGCCATCCTTTCTAGCTGCTTTGAGGTTCTTCAGCACTCTGCAAGCTCTTTTCACCTCGTCCAAGAATATTTGAACATTTTATCGAGCAATAAAGTACCTATTTGTTACCACAATATCTACAACGTATAAAAACAGTAATACTCGAACATTTTTAAGGACAGTTAGAAATCATCCTAATTGGTTTTACTAATTTATAATAACATTTAATAAAATTCGATGAAAAGCCAACATTTCTTATATTGAACCGGGTCAAGGTGGAATTCGCTATGAGTGGATGAAATAACATGTCGTTCAATTCGAACTATTATCACTTGTATACTTGTATAACATGCCCGATGTACTGTTATTTTATTTCTATTATTTCTTCGATTTCAGTGTGCAAAGAATGGCTGGTCCGAGAAGATAGTGCCTTAGCGTACCAACTCCAGAACAAAGAAAGTAAGTTAAAATAATTCCTTACTTATTATTGTTATACAGTCTAACGTTGTTTTTCTCTCTCTCTTCTCGATCAGTCTCCGAGCACTACAAAGGGAACAAGCACCGGAACCAAATCGTGCGCCAAGACTTTCCAACTGCTCTGTCGGAGCAAATCCGGGAGAAGGAAGACGCCGAACGTCAGGCCGCACTGTATCATCAGATGATCAATGAGCAGTAAGTTTGTGTGTGCACGAAATCTGTGCCAAACTTCTAATCAACTTCTCTTGTTGCAGAGAAGAGATGGACGCCAAAGTTGCACGTGACATCGCAGACCAGCTGAGACGCGAGACCGAACTGAAGCGTAGACTTGAAGCGGAGAAAGGAGAAGTGTTGGCACGGAGACTTCAAGAACAGGTAGCAATTAGCGGTCGAAAACATCATCGGCCCGTTGAACCCGATCTCGCTTTCCCACTGCCACCGAGAAATCATCCCAAACCTGCCCAACAACAAGTGCCGGTAAGACCACCGTCGCTGCACCACGCTTCGCCATACATCGCACATTCACCACCGGAAATGACATCCGCGATGGATCAACCGGATCTGCATTACGCCTCACTAGAGCTGAACTCACCGAAACGACCACCGCCACAGCCCGGTTTTCAGAACGGCAGAAACGCTTCCGCTAACATATATCAGGAAATTGCTCACAATCCCATGCCAAGCTATCAAACCAGATACGATCAAGATGAGGAAGGTTATACAAACATTAACCTACACTCACACACGCCCGAGAAGAAGCAACCAGCTTTCTCAAACACTCGAAGCGGTTCGACATCCGTCGATATCGTAGACAGCATTAGGCGGTACGATCTACCGTACGAAAGTGAATTCAGCTACCAACTGCCGCCAGCTCCGAATCTCAACGACTTCACCGGTCACGGCCAGCGGTTTAACAATATGCGATCCCACAACACGAAATCCGATGGTGCCTATAATAAGTTCAACAACAATGTTTCCACCGAGGATGATTTTCGAAACAACTCAACTGCTTTCAACAAAATTTCCCCGGAAAAAATCGTTAGCCCACCCACCTTGGTCGGTGCCTACGGCGGAGCAACCAGCAAACCGTCCCGAGCGTCCGTCAACTATAACGTGTACGACGATGATGACATCGGAGAGGCGCTTGCTCAGCCTCTGCCCTCGAATCACACGCCTCAATTGAACCAGATCGGCCTTCCGACGAATCTGGACATGGGAGCAAGCTCTAGCTCCCGATATTCGAACAACAGCGGCAGCAATCTTGGTCATAGTTCGCACTCTCATCATCAACACGTTCACCACCAAAATCCGCACCTGTACCAAAACCACCATCCTCACCATGTCCAACAGCAGATACAGCAACAAGCTGCTCCGCAGCACAGCCAGCCGTCGCCGGCGCATTCCAAGAGTGGCAGCTACGAGAAATCGGACAGGATTCGAGCGCTCAAAGATTTGGGTTTGCCGCCAGATGAAATCCAAGAGATCGATAAACGACTCGAACAGGAACTGAAGGACGAGGTAAGCCTGTTTTTCAGCGGGTGTTTTTTTTGTTTTCCTGTGTTCGTTCCGTTTCCAGCTTTCGTTGTGATTCCCGGTTCGAGCGGGTCCGTGTCTAGTGTCGTGTGTCTATCTAGAAAATCATGACTAGAGGCAGACTCGTTCAAACCTACGATCGCGTTCTTCAGTTGAATTTCAATTTTTATTCTCCATTTGTTTCTACTTATCGATGTTGTTGTGTATTTTATTGGTGTATTTTTATTAATTATTTTTTTTATCAAAAAAAATCCTAAACATTCCAGTACCTTGGGTTTGGTTATATAAAAATGTGCAGCGTGAGCAGGTTAAATATGAATAGAAAATCTGCTCGATATCCGAAAAATTCGAGCTCACTCAGATAAAAATCTGCTCACTTTATAAGAAAGTCTGGAGCAATTTAACTCAGATTTTTACTGGTTTTTACACTTCTAGATGAAGCAATTAAAAATGTTTGTTAACATTCGACATTAGTTGCCCACGAATCATACCTAACTATATCAGTTATCATTGATTATATTTATATTATCGTTAACAAATTCTAAAGAGTAACTACTAAAATGTATCACCTTATCATGAATCCCGCGTTAGGAACTAGCTCGTAAACTTCAAGAGCAAGAAGCGGATGAGTTGGATCAAGAGGTTATCGATCGACGAGTTGCCATGGAAGCTCAAGACAAAGAGCTGGCAAAAATGCTCCAGGAACGTGAAAGGGCTAAGGCAAAAAGGGCTCGTGAAAAGGCTCGCCTCAAGAAAGAAATGCAACGACAGCAGCAGCAGCAACTGCAAGATTCTGAATCTCAAGAACCCGGTGCCGTTGGTGAAGGCAATTTATCTCCCCATCAAGGTGATATGGAACCTGCTTCCCTTGAAGCAGTGGCTGGTGATCCGGATGGAGATTCCTACTCCAATCCAGTAGACGTACTGCAGCAATCTCATAGTCCAACTGTAATACCTAGCGATACGGCTAGTGGCAGTAACAAACGATATTTCGGAGCTCCCACCCATTCTCCTGAGCATGGTTCAGCGCAGCACCGAACACAGGGCAGCATTTCGTCCCATGGATCTGGATCCGGGAATAACTATTTACAAGCGCAATTGTCTCCAAATGAAGACAGCTACTCTAATCCGATAGATATGATCAGGCACCAAAAATCTGCGCCGAACTTCAAACTCTCAGCAAACGTGCAAAGGTTAGTTGAAAACGGTCGCAAGGAAGACGACATTTACGTTCTTCCAGTCGCCGAAAGAGAGGAAGGCCGAAGTCCCAAAAGACCAAATCATCTAGACATCAGAGGCGCACGTGCTGGTGTTACAAGGTAATATTCAGACTAACGACTTAAAACAGTTGATGGTCCTGACTTTTTTTCTTTTTTGCCGGTAGAAGTCAGTATACTGACGACAACATAGCAGCCCGGATTGATCCGACGTACAACTCCTCAGGTACTAGCCCACTAAATTCTAGTTCAATGACAGCGTCAACGCTCTCTTCGCCTCCTGGTAGGTAATTTATTTTAAACGATACGTTGCATTTTGCTAACCTACAAATTTTCTTGCTTTTTCAGATATCCTCGAATTCTCTGATCCCGGATCATCTAGTCCAGTGCCACCATATATGCCGATACAGGGAACCAGGAGAAACAATTCAGCCGACAATAAGAAACGAAAATCAAAAGAACGTTGTGCTCAACAGTGAACCGAAAATGTAAAGATGAGCAATACTTCTCCACTTGTTACTTATACATATTTACTAGTTAGCTCACATAATATCAAAAATTATAATACAATTATTATAATACTATCATTACGAATACCTGATTGATATGTAATGTCTATGGGACAATAACCCACACAAGTGACACTAACGAAATGTGAATATCCTCGATATTGATTGTTGATACATACAAAACCATGCAAAGAAGCAGAAAAAGAAGAAACGTACACAAACTGCCTAAACAGATTTTTTTGTTTTCAGAGACAAGCTTTGTGTAGAACAGGCTCCTCAAAGCAGATTACTGGCCACTTTTAGGCCTACTGATAGGTTATATATATTATTTACAGAGCGGCTATACTGTTTGTGAATGCATATTATTTTATTTTATTTTTGTATTTAAATATTTAATGGAATCATCATTGTAATATAATTGCATTTTATTTACGCTTTTGTTTTTCTCACCAGATGACAATAAAATGATTACGGTTCGTCAGCCCAATACGCGATAGCCCTATAATTCGAGACATCACGCGTTCTATATTCAACCCTCAAAACCAAGGTTTAGTGGAAACCTTGGAGATGGTGCTATATAGCCACCTTCTCAGTTCTCTTTTCTTCCACTCTAACGTGAGAATTGCAAAAATTCATTGAAGGCAATTGGTCTATCATAAATATCATCGTTTATTGCGCCCATTTAGCCAAACTATTCGCTTTCTTATTTCCCGGAATGTAGGGATACCATCTGGTCGAAGCTAGAAATCAAAACTTTTTTTTCGGCACAAATTTGATCCAAGATTTCTGTTATTTAAGGTACAAACCAATATAACACGTTATATGAAATTTACACTTCAAAAACGTTAAAATACATATTTACTTATTTATTATATTTCTCGGACAGATGATCCAATTTTATTTAGCAACTTTGAATTGTTAGGCAGATACTTAAATAGTTAAGCACATGTAAACTGTTTCAAATTAAACTTAACAACTTCCAGAATTTACAGACGGCTACAACACCCAGACGATTTTTCTCGTCACTTTGCTAAGATTAAACCAAAAAAAAATCGTTTGCAGTGATCGTTGTGTCCTAGAATCGAAAAAAAGTTATTAGGTACTGCTAGACTACCAAATTGAATATCTTAAGAAGATCAGAACAATTGCTCGAACTTGAAAATTGAATCAGGACGTGGAAATAAGATTTCAAGATCAGGACATATTCTGCTGAATCAGGACGGATGGTATCCCTATCTGAATTGAACAATGAGAAGAGACCCACGCTAAGATAATTGGTTCTTCAAAATTTCATATTTTCCCAAATCATGGAAAAATGCAAAAATTACTCCAATTTTAAAGCCGGATAAGAATCCAGCTAAAGTTTCAAGTTATCGACCAATCAGTTTGCTTTCTTCAATAAGTAAACTGTTTGAGAGAATTATTCTTAACAGAATGATGTCACACATCAACGAAAATTCAATTTTTGCAAATGAACAGTTTGGATTTCGCCATGGGCATTCCACTACTCATCAATTGCACAGAGTTACTAATATGATACGAGCTAACAAATCTGAAGGTTATTCCACTGGAGCTGCTCTTTTAGACATAGAAAAAGCATTCGACAGTGTTTGGCATAAAGGTTTGATTGCGAAATTGCAAACATTCAATTTTCCTATTTTTTAATCAAAATTTTGAAAATTTATCTTACTGATCGAACTCTGCAGGTTGTCTATCAGAATTCAAAATCTGATAGATTTCCTGTCAGAGCAGGTGTGCCTCAAGGTTCTGTCTTGGGCCCAGTCCTGTACAACATATTCACTTCAGATCTTCCTGATTTGCCTCCAGGATGCACAAAGTCATTGTTCTGCGATGACACAAGCATTTCCGTAAAAGGAAAAAGCCTTCGTGTCATATGCAGTCGATTGCAGAAAAGTTTAAATATTTTTTCTTCCTACTTGCAAAAGTGGAAAATCTCTCCCAATGCTTCTAAAACTCAAATGATAATTTTTCCTCATAAGCCTAGGGCTTCTTTCCTCAAGCCAAACAATAATCACGTTGTCTAGATGAATGGGGTTGTTTTAAGTTGGTCTGACAAGGTTAAGTACTTGGGACTAATTTATGATAAAAAACTTATTTTCAAAGAGCACATTGAGAGTATGCATCAAATATACGAGATGTTTATATCCTCTCATTAACAGGAATTCTAAACTTTGTTTGAAGAACAAACTTTTGATTTACAAACAAATTTTTAGACCAGCAATGCTTTATGCTGTACCGATCTGGTCAAGTTGCTGTTCAACAAGGAAGAAAACGTTCCAAGGGATTCAGAATAAAATTCTGAAAATGATTTTGAAGCGTTCTCCTAGGTTTGGTACACACGAATTACATACACTTACTGGTGTTGAACCATTAGAAGCTATGTCAAATAAAATTATTAACAATTTTCGACAAAAATTGTTGCAATCCTCAATTGCTACGATAAGCTCTCTTTATAGTCAATAAGTTAGCATTTAAGTTAGTTGTAAGTTTACTTTCCTTTCTTGACAAGTAGGTTTAAATCCCTACGAATGATAAGTCCTAATTGCGAAAGCAAACAAATCCTAACAATTAAAATTACAAATTACTAACAGTGTTGAGAAGTCACCATTTGTGATTGGACACACATACTCATTATTTACTAATATTTATCATAAATACTTAAGCTACTAACAAATCCCCCTATAAAAAAAAGATACTTTGTTTCGATTTTTCAGATGAAGCGCTCAGATGTTCCCATATATTCTATTTACATAAAATGTTCCCGTATTTTCCCCAAGAAACACACGGAGTACTTAACATCTTTCATAGTTCGGAGAGCCTCAATAGAACTGAGACTGTCCGTAACGATGAAGTAATGGTCCTTGGGCATTGTTTCTTTACTCCCTCGAGTGTATTGAATTACAGCTAATTCTGCGACGTAAACAGAAGCTGAATTGTCGAGCTTATAATAAACGGTTATTTTTTTTTTTTGAGAAACCGATGCAAAAAACCGATTCCTTTATCAAGGAAATTAACATTAACGAATCAATTACATACAAGGTTTCACAGAAGTTTCGTTCAAGTTTTGATGCCGAAATTAAACGCTTGTCTAGTTTATTTATGGTTTGTGTCCGAGCTAAATAAGTTCTCAGTACCGTACCGCAGTGTAAATTTGGAATCATCCATCAAACTTCAAAACATTTGCATTTAGACACATTGTTTTAACTCATGAATGTCCAAGTTCGACGTTTGACTTTCACAGCTTGTTCCTTGTGACTAAATTTGATTGAAGGTCAGAAAAATTTGACCATTGCGAAAAAAATTGAAATGTGTAAGCTAGTGTGGAGGGAGCTTCGTAGTCGCAAGGTAACAGAGTCCGCTTGGGTAACCGGGTGGTCGTGGGTTCGATCTTAGTAGAATCAGGCCATTTGGTTGTCGACGGACTTTAGCATGACTCCCAGACTCCCCACCATATACTCTTCCTTCAATCTGAATTCTTCAGATCCCCCATTGACTCTCCTTATTATAATAAAACTGGTGTGAGTAACGTATGAAAGTTCTCTCCAGAGAATTGTAATTAGTCGATATTGTTAGGATGAACAGAAGCTCGGTATAGTAGAGCAGTAAGCTTGAAACGGAAAGGTAAACTTACACACAAGCACGGATATGAATGATAAGCGTATCACTAACTTCAATAGTGATACTGCAAATAATATGATGTGCGGAGTACAGAAAACACCTGGGCAATATCACAATAGATCTAATCTCTGGTCGCAGTGATGAGTCCACACAGAAAAAAGAGCTAGTGTGGAACATTTCGATTTACCTTTTCATGAATTAATGCAAAGTTTAAAGTGAAACATCTTGAACATTTTTATTTATTTCTCCTGATTCAATTTATAAATGCTCAGTCACGTTTTTTAAAGTGAAGCCATAATACTAATAGTAGGGGCACCTTTCATTGCCCGTTAGAATGATAGCCGAAGTATTAAAGAATCGAAAAGAAAATGAAAAAAAAAAATACTTCTGTTCTCTTAGAAGAAAAAATATCAAAGCTTCTCTTTTTGTCTTTCTGAACAAAACTAAATAAAAAGTTGTTCTACACCATCTTTAAAACTACTCAAAGTTTGATCTTTTTGCGAATTTCTTTATTCCACTACGTCAGGGCAAATCTGCCGAGGAATAAAACAACGACATCGCGATTTATGACGCTAGAGATGCCAGTTAATTGTTTACGAACTAAGCACGTGCGGTTGTGGGTTGGAGCTGACAAATTTTATAGTGCGCTTCGAGCAGCACTCTAGGTCAAAACTAGATAAAAATCGAGCGGATTAAGAAGGGTTTTGACAGCAGTTAAGTTGCTCCCAGGTCAAAACGAGGTGAGCTGGTGGAATAAAGAAGTTCGCTATATGTAATATTTTGTCGCATATCTTCGTCAAAAAATACATACAAATAATCTTGAGATAACATTTTGCAGCAAATTTATTGTCCTTTTAAGGGGAATATAGTCATACCTCGATATGAGGCAACTTTTTTTCACGTTATATCGAGTTACGTTATATCGAAGCACGAAAAAAATATTTTTTTCATTGATTTAAAATTCTTATTGGTCACTCAAAGGTTCGCAAATACAATTGTCGTAGACGAACATAACCAGTAGGCTGTCCCAAAAAAAATCGATGTTGGAAAAGTCGAGGTGCTCAGCCCTAAATTTAAAGATAATGTTATTTACAGCATGTTTGTAGAACATTTCGACTTTCTAAAAAATTGTTATCAGGTTGCCCAGACGTGATTTATGAAAAAATGATTTTTCAAGCTGCAAAACCACTCTTTTGCACTTTTTCCAATTCTGTTCGATTCCCACATTTTTCCATATATATTTTTTTTAATTTTTCTGAGGTTGTTTTTTAATATTTTGCATGGATTAGTTCAGTATCGCATTTAATTATTTGACTCACAGAGCTTAGTGAACATCGCAGAAAAGCGAATTTTTCTCATGATTTTCAGATTAAACCCTTCATAACACATGATAAATTTTTTTTATCAAGAACTAAAATTTTAATTGCAAAGCAGGATTTAAGACAATAATTTACATAAAAAAAGATCCTCGATATCTTATCGGGGGGCTGAGATATTGGCGTTTTTACATGTGATGGAAAACTAAGCATTTGTATAGAAATACCACTAAATCTTTAATCAGATTAAGATAGACGCAAGGTGTCTTCGACATAATTTTAGGTTATCTTAAAACAAAAAACTTTGTCAACTCGATCCGCCATTTTCTCCCATCGCTTATGTAAATCAGCTATTTTTTATCGTTCTGCCACTTTTCTTCAACTTGTGATAATCGCCCAATATATTCAGTTGAACGAAAATCTGGGCAATTTCGATGATATCAATTACATTCTCTTTGTACCAATCCATGACTTCCCGGCTGTCAGACCAGAACTTCACCGGACCGTCATGTGATTGGATGAATGGTAAAATCCGCTTCTGAAGGCACTGTTCCATTGCCATTCATGGTTGATCCGGTGATGAAAACCTTGGTTTTTTTTTGCCACAGCTGCAGATCCCCTGCCACACCATCAGATTCCAAGTGAACTTGTCAGCGAACACGAATTTTAACCGCTTGGTGTCATCACCCTTGCACTTGGACATATGCGGGGGGGAGCAGGGATGTCATGTAGAAAACCTTATGTAGTTTTCGACGAGTTTTCTACGTAGAATACCTCTGGTAGAATACCTAACCAAAAACAAGTATTCTACGAAAACCTGCAAAGAGATTTTTGTGGTGAATTACATGAAGAATAAACGAAATTTAAGTTTAAAAATATTATTTACTAGCTGACCCGGCAGACGTTGTTTTGCCTATATTGAATTGACTTACTTTAAAATAGCCTTTGATTGAAATTGTTTTTTTATGATGGTTTCAGTTGTACACAATAGTATTAATGCTTATTGTAATGCTTTATGATATACAGTCGAATCCCTCTATAACGACACTTTTTATAGTGACAACTCTCGCTATAGCGACATTCTCAACAGTCCCTTCTGTTTTATACTAAAATTCTTCGTTTTATTGCGACATTTCGCTATCACGACCTTCCTCTATAACGGCATACTAAAACTAATACTTGTCATTCTTTATTGCGACAATAGTACAGTCGAATCTCTCTATAACGCCATTGCTGAATCTATAACGACATTATCAACGGTACCTTCTGTTCTACATATGCAAACATTCTTCGTATTATTGCGACATTCCGCTATAACGACAGTCCCTTGCGATGTCGCTATAAAGCGATTTGACTGTACCATGCTGTATGTCACCAATGCTGATGGTTTGCCAACGCGAGAACAGGTGACATACAGTTTTCCGTGTGAAAAACACGGATACTCCAAATTGATTCGACAAATTTCCAATGACTGCCTTTGCGCCTTGTTGATAGTCATTGCGAAAGCAAGTCGAATCGGAAATTGAAGTCGTTTGAAATCGAGCGGCAAATCATTTGAAACCATAGGAATTCTTGGGATCAAAACGTTTTCGCCTTTATATCTCCCTTTAAGAATTGTTGCCTCAATCACATTATTTATTAGTTTCTTCACCGCTAGCCTGGTGCCATTGCAAAGCCGTGGTTGATTGATGTTTCGTAACATGATAACTACAGAGCCGACTTTCAACCGAAGTTTGTGCGATGGCAAGCCGGGCAATTCTTGGGAGTTCAAAAATTCAGTTGGATAATTAACCACCTCGTTTTGATCTATGACGGTGTCCACCGATTTGTACGAAACAACCCGTCCTGGAATTGCATCTTGGATGTCCCCATTTAGAGAGTCAACGTCTTTGTTTTTGGGAGCTAATATAGCGCGTTCACTCAGCCAAACGTGGTTTTGGTAGTTCTGCGCAATATTTGGGAAAACTCTTTGGATAAGTTCGTCTTTTGTTATGGTGATGTTGCAAAAATCTTCGGGCAACGTAATGTGTCTCGTCACAATATCAACTGGCATTTCTCCATTCCCAATGTCCAACAATTTCTTCGAAAATGTATCTGCGGTTCGATCGATTTGTAATTGAACACGCATGTTCAAGGTTAGTTTGAGTGTCTTTACGTTCCGCCACAAAATAGAAGATTTCAAACACGCGTTAATTTCGTCGGCAGCTGTTGATCTTGGGATGACGGGGGAGTCCCTTCCTGTTCCAGATAACAATGAGCTCAAAGGCTCTGGTGGAGGATTCAGTGCCATTAATTTTACTTTTCCACTTGTACAACACAACCCTGGCGTTTCGCTAGTAAACTTCAATGCCTTGCAGTGAGGACAAACAACGCTCATTGATCCAATAGTGACAGATCTATCTGCACTATAATCAACCGATGGATCGTAGTAGAATGCAGCACGCTGAAGATTTCGCGGAACGTTGACTGGTCTGTGTAGTCGATTGATGTGGATTTGTTGTGCTCAATTGTGTCCTGATCTTTCTGCTATTTCCCTATTACGTTTCATTCGTATTTTATCTTCTCTATTTTGTGTTTCTCGCTCTTCTTCCGTCTGCATCATCCGTACTTGTGACATTCTCTGCCGAATCAACTCATTTTGTCCATGGCGCTGATTTTCGCTTTGATTCGTTCGACAATTTGCTGAGGTTATAGCCGTACGGCTTCGACGACCTATATTTTTTCGTCTAATTGGTGGCATTGTATAGCAAATTTAACTGGAATCGATAGCATTATTATTTTCCACTCATTTGGCTGGTTTAATATTAATTTTGAACCTTTTGATGCTGAAGTCTTGATTTTTGACCTTTGAAAGACACCGGAAATAAAGGAACTTTTATTGTACTGCGTTCGAAAGTTTGGGTTAGTAAACAACTGCCGTGACAAGGACGCTACAACAGCTTGAATTTGTTGGCTGTTGCACGTATTCTGGAATCATAGTAATCTGATGGCGTTGTTCTTGCAGTAAGAAGCGGGAATATACGGAAGTTGATTTTTTTGGATTTTTGATCTTTTTCGGTTAGTTTTCTTTATTTTTATGGCATAGTGACCTGCTACAGAACCATACAAACCAAACAAAACTAAAATCATGCAAATCCGTCAAGCCGTTCCCGAGGTAAACCATTTAATTGTGATGATTATTTTGTGTGAATTGAGTACGAATTTGACATTTATAATCGTTGCTTTTAATCTCCATCGATTGAAATTGTTTTTGATATGTTTCATAAGTTTTCGGACTAGAAATACCTCCTGTTTGCAAAATATTCTAGGGCTTTCTAGCCAGTACAAACAACAAACCCAGGAATGTTCTATTTTATTTTCGAAACTTTATATAAATTTGTAAATTAAATTAAGTAGCAATTCAGAACCCAAAAATTGAGTAATTACTTAACTCAAAACTAAGTAATACTTTACCTAAAAAGTGAGTAACAATCACTCAGTTTTTAAAACGCCTTGTTTCTCAATTATGCGTTTACGGAGTTACTCAGTTTATGAGTTGTTCCACTTTTTACGAAAATGCGTCAAAACTTACTCATTTTAGAGTTATTTTTCTCAAGGGTGTAAAGAATTCTTTCTGCAACCGTTTAAAGTTGCATGGAATCTTTGGTGGGCTTTTTTATATATACCAGGGGAACCATCAACCATTGAGATGTTGGATACGCTCTAAATATATGAAATTTGACAGCGATAGCATAGTTCTGTAGAAATCAGGCCTTAAATGCGCCTTTGCTGTTGCACTAGTTTTGTATGTGACGTATATTATGCGATTTTGCTCTCATTAGCATTTTTGGATGACAACAAATACCTACTTATGTTGTTGAACCTTGAATTACGATTGAAATTATTGAGTGAAAATTTTGTTTGCTTATTTGAGTTTCTTTATCATTGCTTGTTTCGCCATAATAACAAAGTAGTCCGGAAAAACACTTTCTTGCTTCTTCGTGTTTCGTTTTTTTTTGTTATATTAATTATCCCGTTACATAAATACACCTAATCAGCGCAGCGAATGGCATTTAATGACGCATACTGTGAATTTTCGAGTGTTTGAGAGTTTTCTACTTGCAAGAGGTTTTCTACTGTAGAAAACGTAGAATGCAGTTTTCTACGTAGATTACTTACGAGTCCCGAAAACCGCGTAGAATACCATCCCTGAGGGGGAGCCATACAATTTTGAAGCCAGGTCTCTTTTAACATCTCGATTTTGAGCTTAAAAATCTCAGGTTTTACTGAATTAACAGCGCAGAAAAAATCACATCAATTCAGTTTAGTTTTGTACGTTTGTACGTTTTCTTATTTTTCCTTGAAAGGCCAATCAAATGCCTTCAATTTTCCATTAAATCTTTTGATCGGTCAAACGGCTCGAAAGTTATAAATTTTTGAAAAATAATTGTCGATTTTTAGCAACCCTAATTCAAAAAGGATCTCCTTAAGTACCAAACAAAAAAATACGGGTGTAAAGTTTTTCGATAAAGAACAAGTATACCAATGTTGAATGTGATTTGAACTAAAAATAAACCTGATAATAAGAAAGGTTTAACGGCATTTTAGGGGCATAACATTTTCTGATATCAGAAATGAGTTCAGCAGTTCATTTTCAATCATTTTAGAAAGACTTTTAGGTTTTTTCCAACTATTGTTCGAAAACCCGCCACTGTGCGAGGGATTGAAAATACTTTGTGTACAGATAATTCATCGCAGATCGCCTGCAATACTTTTTACAGTTCATCCTTTGTACACCACCGTCTGTCCGTCCGTTTTTGTATACCCGCGGCATGAGTCCGACAAAAGAATTTACTTTAAACTCACCTGACCATATCACCCCAAAAAAGCTGTCCATTTTACCCCAAACAGGACGCCTTTCTTATGTAAAATTGGTCAATAAATCGATTGGTGATGGTTTTATTTTGTGCAGGGCATAAAAAATGGTCTATTTTGCCCCTTTTCACCCTATTATTGTGTATTTTTGGAAATATATAACATTTCCCGTGCCCTGCACAGGATGAAACTCTATCACCAATCGATTTATTGACCAATTTTACATAAAAAATGCTATATTTCAGATTGCCAGCCCAGTGGCTTCTAACTAGTGGGAATTCGGGTTCTTTTTTTTCCCAGTGTGCAGCACTTGTAAATGTGAGCAGTCATTAATAGATTAAACTGTTAAATTTAATTCTAGATAATCGGCATACACTAATTTGCAGTCGATTTCAAATAGCAAGACAATATCGTTAGAGAGTAATATGAACAGCAGAGGTCCCAAATTGCTGCCTTGTTGGACACCGGTAAAGTTGTTAAACGGTGACGAGAAGCAGGACTCAATCTGCACAAAGAACTCTATCTTTGTTCGAGCAAGAATTAGGGTGAAGGCGCTTATTCTTAATGTCGTAAAGTACCAACTACAGTCAGTTTTTTTACGCGGGGGATACGTATCTCGTAAAAAACCGCATAAAATAAATCGCCGTAATTCGAAAATCCGTAAAAAAAACCGCGTTAATTCAAATATTCGTAAAAAACCACGTTAATTCAAAAATCGGCGTAAAAAACGCGTTAATTCAAAAATGCACATAAATAACCTTGTAAAAAAAACCCGCGTATAAAATAACCTTGTAAAAAAACCAGACTGTACTTTAAAATATTAAACAAAATAAATGTTGAAAAATTTAGTATTTATTGCTATGCTTATTTCCAAATTATGGTTTATTTCAACGATTTGACGCTGTCCAAAGAGATGATAATTCAGAAAGTGTTCAATGCCTGTACTTACAGACCTTTTAAATAAGGGGCCAGAAAAATCCTGCCAAATCCAGTTAAAAATTTAGCAATAGAAACTATAGTATTAGCGGGGGCCAAGTGTGGTTGGTAACGTCTCCGCCAACCACGCTCGACGCCTGGGTTCGAATCCCACCGCCGACATCGGTGTCGATGGTTGTGAGGTAGCGTGATCCACTCACAACCAACCCAACTGGTCTAGATTCAATCCTAGCTGGCACTGGGAGATTTTCTGAGGCGAAAAATCTCTGGGATCACGCCTTCCATCGCATGAGGAAGTGAAGCCGTTGACGCCGGTCCGTTAATTAACGGGTTGTAAGTTAGGGTCCTGGGTGGAGTCGCCTCCCTGGGCGTCGGTGATTGGCACAACAACAGTGGCGGAACTAGACCGACGGAAAATAAGCGAGAATGAAAAAAAATCATAGTATCATTCATTGTGTCATATAAATCCGTTAAATATACTTCGGATTACCTGGATAATTCTCGCTTATTTTCCGTCGGTCTAGTTCCGTCACTGTTATTGTGCCAATCACCGACGTCCGGGGAGGCGACTCCGACCAGGTACTTAACTAACGACATAAACTGATTTCGAACCAAAGGAAAGTTGTAGAATAAATATTGGTCATCTTGACCTAACATTTTTTGGTTCTATATTATTTAAGTACTTCATATATCGGAATGATATCGTATCACCGGGAATATTATTCCGATCATCCCTACATTGAAGCAACCCTTCCCAAGTGCCGTCTCTTTCCTGCGGCTGCGGCAACAAACACCGATGCAGGCACGTTATGCACGCCAATATGAATGCAATAATGGCAAAATGCTCGGTCCGATGGGCACGAGCGAGCGGCGGGCAGGAACTGCATTGACAGGCGGAGAGGAAAGGGTGATGAAGTACGGAAGCAGCACCCAGCAGCAGCACATCGTCCGATATCGACCGTAGTCCGTCGCGGGGTAGACCGGTCTGGCGGTCGGGTAGCAAAGGACCGGGAATTTCGCTCTTGTACACTCACACGCAGCAATCGTCGCTGCATATCTACGGGCTCGTGATGCACTTTTGCATCGATGTAGATGCGGGGTCAGTCCGACTATCAGCTTCACTACCACTCGCGGACCGGACCGGACCGGACTGGAGTGGACTGTCTGTATGTCCAAAGACGGGGCGCGCGCGCCGCTGAAAACGTCGTACCGCTACGTTGTTGACGGAGACACAGACAAATCCACCTCAGGACGATGTGTGTAGCACTGGCCAACACATATTGACGACCTGCTGCGTTGGGAGCGAAAACGATTAATTTTTTGTTCATTTTTTGCTGCGTAAGAATGAGAGGGAAAGACTGCAAAAATTTTCAAACTTTATGCATCGCGGTGCATTTTATTGTACGTTTTTTGCAGTCACTATAGTTTCCTCTGAGCCGTCGTCGCCGTCGTAGCGCTTTGTTTGGTGGCTCCAGAGGCTGATTCTGTGTGCCGCTGGTTCCTGTTGTGACGTTTTCAGTAGTAGGTGGTTCAGCTGGCATCATCGTCGCCTTTTGCATTAACTATAAACTGCGAATTGTTCGTGCTTAAATTGTCAAACCGTCGTCGGCGGGAGGAGGATCAGCCGGGCCTGCCCGTGGGGTGGCAGGTCCTGATCTCTGATTTTTTACTTCGATCAAACTGGGAGCTACGGGACAGAACGGAGAAATTGAGAGCGGGAGTGGAGAGCAAGAGTGAGATACCCCATCCTGTGGATGCAACTCTACTCAGAGAATGCAGCTGCTTTGGAAGTGCAGCAAGCGCACCGTGCACTGGTTTCATGGAGGCTCAAAATCGGAAGAAATTGAATGTGCACTGCAAGTTGGACGTCGTTTTTTTTATTATTTGCGAGTCGCTTCGCTCGAACCGCGCGAGTACAAGTCGTGTGTCGGTGAAAGAGTGCAGTACGTTGCCGTGTAGTCAGTCGCCAGTTAGCTAGCAAGAAGAAGTTCCTTGGAGTGCGAAAATTCATGCCAATGTGCAATGTTCAAGAAGAAACCTTTCAGCAAAAAAATGCATAGCTCCAGAGATACCAGAAGTCGAGTAACAGTCGTTGTGGTTTTTTTTTGTCTTTCTACTCGTGTCTCTCGAATGGTTCATTTTACCACAATGTGTCCCCTCAGTAAAAATTCCTTTAGCTCTGCACTCACACGAGCTCCGTGGAAAATCGACGGCTAAGAAATAAATCCGCGGAATGTGAATTTACAGATGCGCTGTGTGACAATTAATACCGGGCCGAAATGTTGAGATGTCGTTGGTAAAACGCCACCACGAAGAAATGATCTTCGATTCCTTGCAGTGAAATGTGACTAAGTGATCCGAATCCGAACGTTAAGAACCTCTTCTAGAATACGCGAGAAGTGAACCGTTGGGGAATGGAAAATCTGCAATCCGCACATAGCTCGGGCTTGATCTAGAGGCAATTTTGGTTTGCATTCTGTGCGCACGTTGACTTAGTGGTTATTAACTAAAATTATGTACACTCACAGCTACCGACGTCGAAGTTGACCTACAATGTTTCCGCATTTTCAGCTGGATAAGCGTGCACGGACATCTACAGTAAGCATAGTTTGTCCATTATTCTCAATCTGGGCTGATAATATAATCTTATTATATTTTTTGCATTCGTTCCACCATTTTTTCATTTCCGGAATAGTAAAATAATCTCATTCTCTTTGTCACAGCCTCAATGAGCCGCTAGCTGGCATCCGTGCAATTAGAGTAAATGTAAAGTTGAAATTGCGCATGAATCATATGAATACACACATTCGCTGTGCCACTATGCAATATTTCCCATTAGTGTGTTAGAACACTGCACTACTTCCTCTTGGTTCTATAAGCTCCTCGCACTATCTGTTACCACTAGCCCTGTCTCTTTTGCCCGGTATGGATCCGTACTGGTTTTGTGGTTGTGTCATCACTAAACCCTTTGTATATACTAAAATAGTATGTACCGAAGCGTACATTGCTGACTATTCTAGACCGGGTACGAACTATTCAAGGTACATTAGATCATTCGATGGCGTTCCATATATAAAAGTACTTTTGGCCGACCGTCTCCTGGCTCTCGGAAGCGGATTTTCGACTTTTCACTCTCCTATGTACTTTTGAAATTTCAACTATCCGTTAAACATTCTGGTGCAGGAAATACAAAGATGAAAAGTAATATTACTTTGCCGTGGTTTTAGAATTCGTGAGTCGGTTCGCAGAAGCGTTGATAACCAGCGAAGGTATTTCAGATTTACTTTGTTCCAGTCTTATATCTTTTTGAGAATGATTTATACACGGTGGAGAGAAGCTTCTTTAGATTTATTCGCCGATTTTATGTTCGTTTATTGTTTCTGTTAGAAACTATTAAGAATAGAACATGGAAATTTCAGTTATTATTTTACTTGAACAACTTCAATCAATCTCTATGACTTCATTAACCCCCCGGACGATAATAGGTAAAAGCTGACGCTAATAGAGCCGATGCCCTATATGTTTTATCAAAAGTCTCCTTTTTTGTTCATTTCGGAGTTAAAAACAATATCGAATCCTAACATTTGTACACCAGATAAGGTCAGACTATTTGAATGATACTAGCGAACTATAAAAAATCACAATTACATTCTCGAAAGTAATGCACATTGGCAGGTTTTCCTTTCAATTTCGATTTTATACTCCATCTACGGTCATAAAAATGAAGAATCTATAAAACACCACCCAAACATTGAGAAAAAAAATCTGAACACGTTTTTTGCAGCTGCTGCTTCTTTATTAACCCTTTAGCAATACCTTTCGATTCCCTATTTTCACTACATTTTAATAATATTTCAATGGCTTTAATTTCACAAAAACAATATTTAATCGAACAAGCTTCTTCTGCATCGGCTATGTAAACGTAATAAAGCGCTCCAAGCGGTCATAATTGCAAACAACTAGTTTGGAGGATGGCGATTGATAATGCGAAATACGGTACAAAGTATTGTCAATTTCATCGCCTATCGCACTTATGAGTGCGACAAAAAGGTGCAAAATTACCCATAAAAACACATTTTGCATTGAATAGTTTTGAAATCGGCGCACTTATTGATTGTCTATTTTGCGAGCTTTTCGCAGAAGACTTTCATCAACGTTTTTACAGTTTTGAGAGCGTGGAGTTAGCGCAGTGTACATTATTCTTATAGTTAGAATATTAATATATAGTTATAAAATGGTAATTGTACAGTTTACAGTTTTTAGTTGTAAGAAAGACCCTTAGAGACTGTGAATTTGGTTATGTTGTCCCCGATTTTGTCACTGGTCACAGCAGGGTTTGCCAACATTGAACAATTCTAATATAATTTAAACTTCGATTGAAATGTCTGTATTTTATGTACAAGCTAAGAATGGGGTGATTAACATGTATTATGAATTGAATGGCGACGTCTGAACACCAATGAACCAAGAAGAATTCTCAGTTGTAAAGTAGTAAAGAATGATTTCTGTAAACAAAAAACGTTACGGTAAAACATTATTCTACGGAATACTTTGCTTTACATTCATACAATTGTTTGTCGGACATATTAAAAAAATGATTTTAGTATTTGAAATCTCAGTCTTTATTCGTAAAATCTAACTTAGCCTTACTCGGTTGTGATATAGATCATCTCGTGTTACTGAAATACAAATCGTTTCGTGAGTTTCGTCTCATCTTTCTACCAGAGTAGAAATAGCTTCACGAACAACATGTTCAACTTTTGTGGCCTCCCCCGAAATCATTTTCGATGCCTTCATACGAGATGTAGGGGAAGGGGTGATAAAATGGACACCCTAAGCCATTTCCCAATTTCCTCCACAGTTTAACAGTACAACTATGAGTCGATAGCGCACATTGACTGGACCACTAATGGTTGATACAAAAAATAAGAAGAAGTACTAAAATATAGTATTTTTCGTAGTTTTCATGAGCATTTTCGAACGCAGTTTTTCGGGGGTAAAATAAACATAGGGAGGTGGTAATATGAACACCTTGGGCGTGAACATTAATTATCCCTTTACAGATAGTAAAATGTTGTTCCATAGCACGTGACACACTTATGCATTCACCAACAGTTCAATTTTCACCGTTTGTCGTAGAATTAATAACAATTTATGACCATATCCGCAAGAAACTCAGAATTGCGGAAGCTTTATTTACGGACAGATAACCTTTGCGTTTTTCTAATATAAACACGAAGCATCTAGATTTTTCAATGGAAATTAACACATGTTTTCCCCATCACCATGGGCTGTCCATTTTACCCGCACATACATATTACTGAAAATACCTTAATATATCGGGAAAATCATTTAAACAATTACTAACCATTGATGATTTCTGCTGGTTAGTAGTCTGAGTACAGATATTTGCATAAAAATCGTTATAAAATACTGTTTCACACTAGAAAAAACCTTATTTTTTGTAGGCCAAAAATAACATCACCAGCACCAATGTACACGTGTTTTTTGTTTTTGTTTATTATTATGACTGTTTGACTGTCTCAATAGCTTCTAGTGCCTCTAAGATAAGGTACCAAAAAAAGTTTGTACTATTTTTCAACGTAATAGTCGAAATTTAGACGGGTGTCGATTTTACCACCACTGTTCATTTTACCCACAATTCCCCTAAAAAGTAAAAATCGGACGCATTTTCTAGGGAATATAGTGGGTGAAGAGAGACTTCCCATTTAGCGTTTCTATGTAAGTTTTACGACTTTGGCAGTATAAAGCCGAGCGTTGTCATTCAGTAGAATCATTTTTCATTAGAGCAATGTCCCAGTTTAAATATTTTTTAAATTGACATTTTTGATTTGGCTGAAACTTAGCATAGACGTTTTTATAGGCGAAAGATGTCATTTTGTGCTATTGGTTGAATTTTTTGGGACACGACTCATTTTTGAGAAGCTATTGAAAAAATCTATTTTTGGAATGTATTGATGATTACAAATATTTTTAGGACTAAAATTGTTTGTTTGATCGGTGTGACGTCTTCGGTAAAGCTGTAGATAATAATTTTCTTTCCGAAAAATATGTACACTCTTAAAAAAATTATTTATTTTTTCAAAAAAGTTAAAAGAAAAATTAAAATTAATTATCTTACAAAAATTTATCTTTTGTAAATCTATTTTTTTTTTTTTGAAGGACAAAATTGATATCTACAACTTTGCCAAAGACACTATGCCAGTCAAAAAAAACCGTTTTGACTGTGAAAATATTTTTAATTCCCCATAGAGTGCTCTATGGGAAATGAAAATATTTCTACAGCCAAAACGGTTTGAATGATTGGCATAGTATCTAAAAGAAATTGAAACTGCTGGCCACTCTTTTCGTCGTTTTGCGACCTTCTGATTTCGATTTTCTTCCGATGCTGTCTTCCTGACAATCGACAAACGTTCTTCAAACACTTTTAACAGTGGCGTAGCTGTGGTTTGGTGGGCCTGGCGCGGTAACAAAAATGGGGGCCCCCATGAAAATGACTGGGCAGTTTTTTTTTTTTCATAAAAGGAATTGAGACAAAAAAAAAAGATTTTTCTACTTATTTATTCCGTTTTCCGCAAAATCAAAAATTTGGTTGATTTAGATACTCACTTTCCGTGCTTTTTGATTGGCAAAATCAGAAGTTTCAGATTTAAAATCAATGGAATCAGTGATTTCACGTTCGATTGATAAAATGACAGGGTTTGTTAATCTCAAGTTACTCATCGTTGACCTCAATTAGTTATAGAGTTCATTAATCTGTTGAGAACTTGTGGCAATGTCCTTTCCTCTTCACCTGACATTCTCTTTTTTCGACGAAAACGTTTTTATGGATTTGGGCCAATTTCTAGTTCAGTACACTTTTCTTCTTCATACTTTAGATCACACTCCTCAATTTCTTCTCGCTTATTGGTCAAAAATTAATGTGCCATTAACTTCTTGGCACACTCCAGTATATAAGAGTGGAGCTCATTTTCAAAAATGTTTGCAGGACCTGTTTTTCCTGGCAAAAAGACCTCCTTGGGGTTCAATGAGCAACATTTAAAAAATTTAACATGGTTAGATTTCATGGAGGTCTAGAGGTGATGCAGAGAGCCTGAAACGAAAGCATTTTTTCCATCAAACGGATGCCAAACAATGATGCCTGTTGTAAGAATATATTCGAGGACCGGGCGTGTTCACTTATACAGGCACCTTCTGCATTTCCTCATAATCGCATACCCCGAGATTACAAGGGTGCGTACACTGAAATTGCGAATATCTCAAAAGCGGTTAGATATAACGCAAAACGGACAAAATTTACGCCCGAAGGGTCACAAAATCACAATGTTTGCCTATATAGGTATATGTTTTGTTGAAAAATTGCTTTTGTATCAAATATGACCTTTAGGTCTTTTGCGCCGCCAGGTCTCGGAAACATTTTTGAAAATAAACCCCACCCTAGTATCATGTTTACTCTGTCCGTGTGGAATCACAACCCAAGTAACAGTTCTATAGCTACTTGGTTTTTTAACGGTTTTGTCACAGCAATGAATAAAACTTACAATAAAACCGGCAAGAGTCAATGCTATTTTGCTTCATTATTGGTTTTATTATTACTATCTATTGCCCCATAAAACCACTCCAGCTTACTGTCAAATAACATAGAAACCAGTTTTATTGCGATCATTCAAAATCTAAAAAACTACTAGTTGGCTATAAAAAAATATCTCATAAAATTGTAATAAGTGCCCAGTTTTAACCTGTCAAACTTGTAAACAAATATATGCAGGCAATTATATACATACAGGTGAGACAAAACCGGCTTATTTGGTGTAGTGTGATGCAGAATTCTGTCGCAGTCTTCGTAAGATGAGTGTAAAATGCTTCAGAGCATCTTGCAGCGCATTTGTGAACATTGATGACGTAGAACTCCAAAAATCTAATAAAGTAACAGGGCAAACTTAGTACTGTTCGGTAGTATTTTTTAAATTTTATCGCCAGTTTGTCTTGTTTCGGTTGAAAATAATTTCCTATGTCGTTAAATTATGCGTCCTTAAAAATAAGGTAGGGGCAAGACACTATTGATAAATTTCGAAATATATTCAATATTCAATTAAACTAAGTATGTATCGTTGCATTTTTCGTGCACCTCTCTATTTATATCAAAGCTCGTTGATTCTTCATTATCGTCGGTGTGATGTCAGATTTTTCATAAAAATAAAGTTGTCTAGGTCCCAGGGATTTACCATATTGTTCTTTAATAATACAGGCATCCAACCTTTGCCGCACCTTACAACATATACATCATTGAACTAGGCTTATTGCGGTTACGATTGATACCAACTAATTACCAACCGCGCCATATTGATCTTTTGAAACTTTTAATGATCTTGAAACGAAAATCGAATCGTCGTCTGACTAACAAGTAAATTGAACATCCAAAGTTGATTTTGATCTATCTCTGTATTGAAGAACACGGCTAGATTTTTTTCTGAAAACCTGAGCTAAAACAATCCAATTCATTTTTGCTAACAATGAGATTATTTTTGTAAGCCCGTACTATTTTGATGGCGCATAAATTTTAAGCGCCTATGTTCTCAAAATGCACGACAAATTTTCATGCGCATATGCTTGAGAGCTACAAAACCTACCAAAAACCCATCTATATTCCTTATCTATTTACAATATCACCATCAAATGAAATCGATTGCACGATGATAACCAACACAGGTGAAACATTTCTCCCGCGACGAGATATTTCCTTATTAAAAAAGTGACGTGATGTTCTGGTGTGTGTGCAGGAACGGCACAACAAATCAACTTATTACGGTTGCTGTCAAGCAATGAAAAGTACAATTGGACTTATTGTGGCAAGTAGCAGAGCGCAATAATGCAACCAAACTTATTGCGCTCTGAAAGAGGTAATGCCAGCTGCTTATAGTATGCGGTACTCTTTCCATGTGGTTTCAAAGCAGTTTTATTGCCTTTCTTATAATTGCTTCAATAAGCTTGGCAAGGGTGAGCCACCTGGCTGTAAAGCAATCTTACAGCGGTTATCAGAAGGTTCTGATAGTATTTCTAGTTTTAACAGCAGTTTTGCGAAATTGGTCATGAAAACCGCTAAAAGAATGCAATACGACTTAAATTGTTACTTGGAAAGAGCAGAGTGGCGAGCACAAATACATGAGGTTGAGTTTAGATGAGCATGCTGACCGGTTCGGTGTTCGCAAGACTTTGGGCCCCCTTGAGTGGTGGGCCTGGTGCGGACCGCACCAACCGCACCCCCGTAGCTACGCTACTGACTTTTATACCGTGGGTACGGTTGATTTGGCCACATTCAACAATTTTGCCAACTTGTAGTGATGTACTAGTAGTGCGGATTTTCGCGATACCGAGCAAAACTTTAATACGTTGCTTCTCTTGCTTCGACGTCATTTTCACAACTGAAGATCAAATGTAAAACCAAAACATTTCTTTTGATACACGATAAAATTATTATGGCTTTCTTTCCTTTGGGTTGCTGTAATGAACCCTTTTTACATCACTCATCACGATGCGATGAAGAAAACTCTTTCTTTTTTGCCGCGGGAGCAGTTATTCACAGGCGAAAAAATGACGCTCAACATTCCCTTGGCTTTCAATTATAAGGAACCCAAGTTCTTTGTTCTTGAATCATTGATTCGTTAAACATTAAATTGTATTGAGCCGTGTCAAATAAATGTTCTATGAACAAAAAAAACCTAAATTAATCCATCTAGCGGTGAGACCCAGCCTTTCTCCTTCGAACCTATAATTTGTTAAAATAGATTTACTCCAACACTTAAAAAATACACTTTGATTATTTCTGCTGGATTTGTTATTCATTCTGAACAACAAATTTTTGGTAGCCAACAGCACAACTATACCGAACATTTAAAATTTAACATATCATCGGCTTCGTGCAACGGACACAACTCAAAATTTTGCATTTTTGAGTTTTTGATGGCAAACGATGCCAAATACTGTTAAGTTTCATCACACGAAATCCCATTTCGAAAATCACAAAAATTCCAGAGTTATGAGTAGAAGTGCCTTTGCTGCACAAATCGAAATTTCTCCATAAAGTTAGTAAAAATAAGGTTTCAACTTGGACAACGTGAGCACGTAATATGAGCATAATAGACCCGAAGGTGTTTAATAAGGATTGTTAATCTTAAACTTCACAGTTTTCTTGAAAATCGAAAAATAAATTTTTGACGCAAATTTTCAAACGCGTTTTTCTCGAAACTATGTTTTTTGAGTTGTGCCAGTGTTGCACGAAATCGACGATATGAATATAAATTAACACATATACATGAAAATAACATTAAATTATTTCAACAATATGATGCGATTTTGTTTTTGATTGTGGTATAATCGTTCTGTACTCATATACTGCCTATAAATATTCAGATTCTTTAAGTCGACGTTAGTCAGTAGATTTCAAATAATGTATAATTAAATGTTGTTCCTTATACATTTATTTAAATGATCTTATCAGTGAAATTGAAATTCTTTAACGCAGTTGATATTACTGATCGTTTCTAAGAGGCATCTAATAAATGGCCAAATACCAATCAATATGGGTTCTTGAAACCTGGATTATACCCAGTGGCCAGAATCCGTCCTAAAACCCAATTTTCAATCCAGATGACCACTTCTGGTTGCCTGATAATCATAAAATCATAAAATCCATCATAAAATCCATCATAAAATTGCCGAACTGCCTAATCTGGGTATTTCTATGACGAAGATGGCGACAGTTTCCGATCAACAGCCTAAAGTGACAAGAAATCATCTTCAGACGCCATTTTAAATTTCTAGACAGTAGCTTCCAGTTTCTACCAGTCTAAAAGGGACAAACATTACTCATTGTGAGTTTTTCAGTACCCGGGATGATGCTCAGAGACCAGGAATCAACTTCATATTTCATTTTGAAATTTGAAACTTTGCGACACCTCTTTTCTTTAAATAAGTCGTGTAACCTCTGAAAGAAGAGATTTTCAATATTTTTATAATTTAACACATAATGGATAAAATAAAAGTCCGATTACACTGGTCAACACAAATGTTGCCCCGAAGGTCAAACTGGGAAAAAATGAAAAATTATAGCTTTTCCTGTGAATTTTTTACATTCTAGGGCAACTATTATGAGCTTTAGAGCAGCATTTTCTCGATTTTGTCAACTTGTCATAAAGCATCAAAACCTTCAATTTAAAACTAAGATTGTTGAAATCAGTGATGCCATCTTTGGCAAAACGAGTGAATTTGATAAAGTTTTCTGAACACGTTTCTTTTCATAACCTTCAAACTACATGTTCAATCATCATAAAATTCGTTTTTAGGGGTCTTAAAGACAGCCCGTTCATTTGATACCTATTTTGTTCAAATCGGTTGTGTAGTTACTGACATAATGGAGTTTCATAACTCCATAACTTCATAACAAAGTTACAGTCCGATTATAATAAAATTCAATAGGGTTTTATCAGGCAACTAGACCTTTCTATTGCAACTTATTTTGTGAAAATCGAACCAGCCATCTCTGAGAAAAGTGGATGAGTTCAAGTAGTCTTAGAAACATGTTTCTTGTCATAGCCTGATTTCACATTATTATTCATAACGGACAAAGTTTAAGTCCAATAACAATAAAATTCAATAGGGTCTTATGGGGTAACAAGACCTTCCATATGACACTAATTTTGTGAAAATCGGTCCAGCCATCTCTGAGAAAAGTGAGTGAGTTTAAACAGTATTTGAAACACGTTTCTTTGCATAACTTTCGAACTACATATTCAAATAATTATAAAATATTTCAAAAATGGTCCAAAAAACAAGCCCGTTCTATTGATACCAATTTTGCTCAAATCGGTTTTGTAGTTTCTGAGATAATGAAGTTTTGTGATTTACACATTTTGATACATAACCTCGAAACTAAAAATCCGATTACAATAAAACTCAATAGGATCTTTTGGGGCAACTAGACCTTTCATTTGCAATTAGTTTCATGAAAATCGGTCCAGCCATCTCTGAGAAAATCGAGTGAGATTGGGAGACCGTTACATACATACATACACACACACACACACACACACACACACACACACACACACACACACACACACACAAACACATACATGAAATGCTCAGCTCGTCGAACTAAGTCGATTGATATACGAGATTCGACCCTTTGGAGCACTTTTATACCTTTGGTTTTTTCAGTAATTGCTATACCTTTCTAGGAGAAAGGCAAAAATCCTGCTCACTTTCATAGTTAAGTACTCAAACTATGGTGCTTTTAGCAGGGAGAAGACTCAAGATTCGCTTGCTTCTGGGCTGGATGGGAATTTGGAAGTGGTGTTCTGTCGGTGCTCAGTTACCTTAGCCCAGTGGTTTTTTATCGAGGGGACGAGGAAACTATCGTGGAATTACCAGTTCCTCAGCAGTATCCAAGCTATCCGAGATCCTGCTGAATGAAGCCATTTTGAATTGCTCTAAGAACTACAATAAAAATTAACGAGCATGGATCCATATCCGGGCGTACGGTAACTGCTAACCTCTTAGATTCTACTAGTGCATGCATCTACGCACTTGAGGAGAATGTATACGTCGTAATGAATACGGATCTTAAAATTCTGTCCAACCTTTATGACGCGCGGGCCAAATTTCACGATTCACAGCAGTCGTCCCAAAATTTGGAAAACTTTAAGAATTTCAGCTGATTTTAAGATTTTGTGTAATATATGTAAATATCATGCTGGTCAGCTTTGATTTTGATATTGAAGCAGTCCGTTTTAAATTTAATAAGGTAAGTTAAGTTAAGTAGTTAAGTAGATAAGTTAAAGCTTACCGTAATAAAAGTAAGCTTTCAAGCCACAGCTATAACAAATAAGGAAAACAAACAATGATTTTTCAAAGTTTTTCCTTTGGTAAAACAGGATTTATATTTATTGTCGTCGGGTTTTGAAATAACATGAGTTTGAAGAGTTGATGGGAAACTCAAAACTATAGATTTTTTTCCAAAACATGTGTCATATTGACATCAAAATCTGATACCGAATACCGCAATGATTCTAAATTCTCGTCTAATAAAGATAAACGTCGGCTATTTTTTACTGCCTTCATTCTCTTGAAATCGTTCTTCATTTTTTCAATGTCGAAACGGATTGATAGTTTACACACTAAAAATCGGATGGCATTACTCGTGTAATTTAAAATTATGAAAAGGTGTTTTTATCACAACAAATTCCAATCCGAATACATCAACACATGGGCTAGATGTGAAACGTGTTTTAAAACTTAATGCGGGCCACGAGAAACGAAGCAGAGGGCCAGATGCGGCCCGTGGGCCATACGTTAGATAGCCCTGACTTAGACCGTCCGAGCAGCTAATAACATAGTTGAACTCGTAACGTTTGCGGTAAAAAGGTATCTTGGTTTACTTGCAAAAAAAATCTTTCAAGCGGCCTTCCGTTAGTTAACCGGAACATTCACCATGGCGAACGAAAACATGCGTGTAGGTATGTTTTTGAGTTTTTTATTCGTTTTATATATCAAAGCCTCCTCAGTTTTCGCGACTAAATTGCTGGGATAGATCAGCGGTTCTTAAGCTCTTTTTGTCCGCGTACCCCCTTGCGATATTTTCCAAATCTATTGTACCTCTTGGGTTTGGAATGTTTTCGCAGGGTGGGAGAGAGTAGTGGTAAATCATGCTGTGGTAGTCTAGTTCAGGTTTCAAATTGAACTATGGCTTGATTGATTGCTGCAGTCTTGTTCTAAGAGCAAGTGTGAACAACAAATGAAGCATTATAACGAAAAATTGCTTTGTCGGCCATTACTGATGTTTCTTTCGCGTACCCCCTGAAGGCATTCGCGTACCCCTAGGGGCACGTATACCCCAAGTTGAGAACCGCTGGGGTAGATGTTACGCTTCAGGTTTGCCCAAAAATCTTCGATGTGACGCAATTTGGAGACTTTGGGCAGGTTTGCCAACTTGGGTACCTCCATCTCCTCCAACAATCGCTTCGAGTAATGAGCCGATGCCAAATCCGGCCAAAATACCGCGTCTTCGGCATTATTCTTCCGGCGGGCCCTTTCACAGCCAGTCCGGAGCGAAAAAAGAGCGGATTTGACATCCCGTTCTCACTCGCCACAGCAGCACCTTCTTAGGAAACTTGGTGTGTGAAATGAACTTCACCTCGGTGCTCACTTTCTTCGCGAGGGAAGTAAAATACGAAATGCCCTGCCAGTCGTTGCCATTCAGGATGAGACAGGTTTCGTCGTCCAACACCTCCGCCACGCCGCGATTTGCCGGGAAAATCGAGGCGATCATCTTATTCAGCCGCTGCCACCGCATCATCGCCTACAGCTACGAGATCAGTGGACGTGACTGCCGCTTTGTATGTCCATGTTCGCTAGGTACTTTTTCACTGTTTGGCCAGTTGCACCGACCTCCCGGCCAAGCGCACGCAGCATTGTAGCCACTTTTCCCTCGGTCTTCCTCTTCTGCATCCTTTGGAGTTTCTTGTCGCTCAGGGGCGTGTTTCCCAATAGTGCCAATATGTTGTAGATACCGAAACAGACGTTTCCAGCGATGACATCCCGTTAAGCATACAGACGCGAGGCATACGGACGCGAGGCATAGTACGCTAGGCATAATGGACGGCAGGCATATGGACACGAGGCATATGGACCCTAGGCCGAATAGACACGAGGCCGAATGGCCGCAGGGCCGAATGGACGTGAGGCCGAATGGACGTGAGGCCGAAAGGACGCGAGGCCGAATGGACGCGAGGCTGAGAAAAACTAAGGCGAAATACGGTATTATCGACATCATCATTACAACTCTTTTTCAATAACATGTATTACGCTTCAGAGTGTCATTTGGAAAACGATACACTCGCGGCCGTCTCGTTGTTCGAGCGAACTAAGGAAAAGAAACCCTGTTTGATTAGACCTAGCAAACCAGTAGATCAGTCGTTTGTGTGCGAGAGGCCGCCGCTTCCGACGGCGGGTCGGCGGCCGGCTCGGACTGCGGAAACCACGGCGGCTTAGTGCCGCCTCGTTTCCTCACCCTCGATTCTGCGTCTTCGCCGCATGTTTAAAAAAAAAATTTGCTAAAACTAGACCTTTTAGGAATATATCTACACTTGAACTACATACGCAAAGTAAAAAATATCACAGTTGGATATATAATTCATGAAATGGTGCTTTTTGTCAATCATCAAACATGCAATGTAATTTTTAATAGACATTCTGATGCGAAATGAATGTTGCAAATCCGGCACACATAGTCACGATAATTGGATCTCATGCGAACATACAACATTGTATTCTGCCTCGCGTCCGTTATGCCTTGTGGCAGTATGCCTCGTATCCATTATGCATCACATCCATTAAGCCTCGCGACTGTATGTCTAGCATACTATGCTTAATATCCATATGCCTAGCGTCCATATGCCTCGTGTCCCGTCCCCGTTTCCAGCGTCCACAAAGTGCCGCATGATGTCCGTTCTCGACGTGTCGGGGTACCGGTTTTCGAACGCACACACTTCTGAACGGAGTAGCTTCACTGTTTTCGTCATCGCGGTTAGAGTTCGACTGATAGAGCTGTCAAATTTTTTCTGCTGACTCATGGGTTACTATGATTGATGCTGCATGGGTAGTTTCGTCAGTGCGTGTTAGGGTAAACCCATGAAATATCGGTCTATTTTTTTCACCGCAAACGTTACTTGACTGAAAAATCCCTTTGAGTTGCTTTTGTACTTCTGGGGTTCCACAAGGAAACAGACTGGGCCCAATTCTGTTCACGTTATTCACTAACATTGTGGCTGCTCTTTGCTTAATACTTTCATTGACTGATGCCATCGGAACAAACTAAATGTGCGGTGAAGACGTTCCACCGCTCTATGAACCTTGTTCTATACAACTCCTGTTTTGACAATGTGACGCTTCGCAGAGTTAGTCTAGTAGATCCAAAGCTGCATTTCAATCTCCACTACTCTTCGATTGCTTCATCTGCAAGATAGCTCGCGATTACAAAGACCTACAATATTTAAAAGCACTGTATTGCTCATTTGTGAGACCTATCCTCGAAAATCGTTTCGTCTCCATATGATGTAATTAAGAAACATCGCATCGAATGTTTCCAAACAAGATTTTTAAGAATAACTTTGCGTATATTACCATGGCGTGAGCCCTTGAACTTATCACTTATCCACAGCGATGTTGTTCCTGAGCACCATTGAACATTATAGCGAAGCTTCTGAACGATGGACTACCCTCGGTTACTGGTTCAACTCAACTTCCGTCTTCCCCGAAGGACGCCACGGCAGTCATTCCTGTTTCATCGACCAAGAACTGATGATAACAATGATTCGTGAGTTTGCTGCGGTGGTGTCTGTGTTCGAGTTTGGGAAATCGTCAAACCGATTCAGGAATCGATTAGGGATGAATGTTTATAAATGTGTGTTTATGCTAGGTTTATGTATACTAGTCTACGTATAATTCATTGAGGTAAACACATTGTCGGATAGATTTTATATCCAACATAAACATTTCGTAAACTTTTCCTAACTCTCGATGCGCTTCAGCGTTTTTTTCGAATGAAAGGAGAAAAATAACACTTCCCGCAATCGACGATTATTTAGCAGAAAATCAAATATTCTCACACAACTAAAAGTATATGACGCCACAATAAAATCACTAAGGTGCACTAAGCAGAATATGACAAAATTGACCGGCTCTTATTGCTGGTTTCATCTCTTGAAAAAGAGTAAAAACTTGGTTGCGCATATAATATGTTTTAATAAAATTTACAAATTAACGAATAATTGTCTATTGCTAACAGTTAATAGTAAAATGCACAATATTATAGTGATAATTGAAAAGTCATCCTCAGTTCATACCTGAACTGATGCGATGACACTGGAATGGGTTTCACTACATTGATGTTTTTTAAATAGGGGGAGTTTGTTAGTAGCTTAAGTATTTAGAGTATTACTACTGAATAATAATTTTGTGTGGCGAATCACAAATGGTGACGTCTTTTCTTCTGTATCCTCAACGCGGAAGCAGACTCTGGTTGATTGACTAATGAATTGACTAATAATCCTGAAGTAGCTAGTCCAAATATGATCTGTTATAATTAATTTAATTTTGATCCAATATAGGCAATGCATTTTAAACAAATAATTAATCTCTCTAAAAAAGTTTTTCTTGAGAAGAGTATCCCCTTTATGATTAACTAAACTGGATTCGTGATCAGTTTTTGGATTGAGGAATATTAGCAACATTCGGACTGTTGGTGCAGAAAAACTTAATAACGAAACAAAAAGAACCAAATAAATGGCCACAGACAGATGATATGAACAAAACCACCTGAAATCAAAGCCGGACCGACAACGATGCCGAGTATTCAAGAAAACTGTTTCGATTTTCGATTTTACCATACGCCGTCATTAAAATAATGACTAAGTTTGTTAACATATGATTTCCGGCCTGATGGTTTTTACCCGATAAATTGCAATCAGGGCGAGTTTGTCGAATATCAATCAACCTAATGTGAATGTACCAGAATAAGTACTGGTGCTGAGAGCTTCAGTGCTTTGTACGCTGCTATCCTGATGACCCGTAGCCAATTGGATTGGTCGGGTTGCTAGCCGTGCCTACAGTTTAGTGCAGCTTCATCGTTCAGCAACAGTCAGGGTGACCCAATTTCAAAGTGTTTTCCACCGTCATCGGATGGGGAAATGCACATATATTTATCGATTTTCGTCCTACCCCAGCACCCCAACTCACCAACAGTGGTCGACTTGCAATGCCAACCAGTTCCGTTTTCTTTGGCTGGCACAGCGAATAAAAAAGAACTATTCCAACACGCTTTGTCACCACACCAGTGCAAACTAGCTAATCCTTCCAGCACGTTACTGCAATGGTCGAAAAACGGTTGAACTTTTCGAAAGCTGCGACGCCACCGATAGAACACTGCTGTTAGGTAATAGAAATATCACAACAGGAAACAAGCTCTTTGTTTGCCTAGGAAGTAGTATTTTCCACGATGTCTGTCGCTTTCAAGTAAGTTGAAAAAAAAACTTATACACCATACCCGAATGAAAGTCGACAAGGTGAAACCTATTTTCATCTGCTACTAACACTATGTATACTAAACCAGAACGAAGAGTTGTGCTACTCTCTGTGTGCTGTGCCGGTGGGCAGTGCTGCGCAAGCGCCCGCTTTCTCACGGCAAGTCTGGAAAAATCGTTAAATTACTTCGAAATTCGCCAAACCGGCGACGAAGCGATGTTTGTTTTTTCTTGCTGTTTCATTACGTACTAACTTAAAAGCTCCTTCGGCGGGGCCTGTTCATCGTGGGCTACTGGGTGGTTTTTGTGTGTATAGGTGATCGCGGAGGTAGCGAACAAGTTAAGCAATTTTGAAATTATGGTGGAATCTCTTATCGATCATTGCAGATAATATTTTGCACATTCCGAAGTGCCTTGAGCACACCAGCTTTACAGTTTCTCAGCTTGTCATTCAGCTTGTATCTGGTTTCTTATAGTTTAAGGCGCTTCGAAGCATTATATATCTCCTAGACGCAATGAGATAACTCCGAACAAGGTGTCTGCAAGCTGCAACGAAAAGCTTTTATCTGATATACGACGTTTTTTTTCTTCACGGATCATTGCTGTACATATCGCCTTCCATATTTTTTCCCCCGATCATGCATAGTCGTTGATTATCATGACCTTTCCTACGATGAACGGCCGGCACTAAATATGAACACTTGGTTCTGGGCCGAAACTAGTTTATTATATGTGTCTAGTCTCGATATTGCACACACGAGTGCGAATGGTTGGCTTTCTCATATGTGATGCGATTCTTTCATGTGGCTATATTAAGTATGGCACGCAACCTCCACCCGTGTGCGGTGGGGTAAACCGTGCAGACATGCACTACTACTTGCTCTCTGACTGGCTACAACAGGTACAGGTTACGTTTCGCAGTCGATCTGAATCGAGTGAGATCGAGATGCAGAGTGAGAGAGATAACGCGCGGAGTAATGCAATACCGAACAAGCGGTTTCGACTTTCAAGTCTCATATTTTCACCCACAAAAACCGAACCTCCTTCGGTCGAATCCTACATGCACGTACGTACCACTTGCTCTATAGTGGTTTGCACACCTTGGCTAGGAAAAATCAAACCCTTTCGGAAGCCGGTCTACCAGCCTTCTGCTGCACAGGTCTTACTTAGTCTTCCTATTCAGGGTTGCCTGTAAAAAGTTTCGTACATTTGTACTTCAGGACCAGATCTTTGCATTATACATTTTACGGGAATGCCTTTGAGTGTTCCTAATAATATCCAATAGTTAGCACTAATTTCGAATCAACGGATAATCGGATTTAGTTATATTTGAGCTGGAGAGCATTGGTGGAAATTTCATTTTTGGAACGTTAAAGCTAAATTGCTAAAATTTTTAAGAAGTGATGAAATTAATATTTAAACTGGATACCTGTATTAAACGCCGAGAATGGTTTACGGAAAGTCTATTTTTCTAAAACGCCGTTAAATCTTGGTGCTATCTGGCGTATTTACTCGTTTAGCTCGTTGTGAAAGATGGTTTTTATTTGAAAATTTATAAACCACCATTTAATTTATACTTTTTGCCTTTCTCCTACAAAGGTATAGCAATCACTTGCAAAACCGAAGATATAAAAGTGCTCCAAAGGGCCGAATGGCATATATCACTCGACTCAGCTCGACGAGCTGAGCATTTTCTGTATGTGTGTGTGTATGTGTGTGTGTGTGTGTGTGTGTGTGTGTGTGTGTGTGTGTGTGTGTGTGTGTGTGTGTATGTGCAGATTTTTATTCTCACTCACTTTTCTCAGAGATGGCTGGACCGATTTTCATGAAATTAATTGCAAATGAAAGGTCTTGTTGTCCCATAAGACCCTTTTAAACTATATTGTAATCGGATTATAAGCTTAGAGGTTATGTATCAAAATGTAAAAATCATGAAACATCATTATCTCTAAAACCACACAACCGATTTGAACAAAATTGGTTTCAAATGAACGGGCTACCTGAAAAACCCTTAACTTTTGAATTTTATAAAGATTGAACTAGTGGCTCAAAAGTTACGAAAAAAAAGTGTCCCAAAGACAGTTTAATCTCACTCATGTTTCTCAGAGATGGCTGGACCGATTTTCATAAAATCAGTGTCAAATGGAAGGTCTAGTTGCCCTATAAGACCCTATTGATTTGTTTTGTAATCGGACTATTACTTTGACTGTTATGCTTAAAAATGTGAAATCCAGCTTTGAAAAGGAACATATTCCGAGGACTACTTGAACTCTCTCACTTTTCTCAGAGATGGCTGAGCCGATTTCCACAAAACTAATGTCAATTGATAAGTCTAGCTGCCTCATAACACCCTATTGAATTTTACTGTAATCGAACTGTAACTTCGTCTGTGATGTACCGAAATGTGAAAATCACAAAACTTCATTATCTCAGAAACTACACAATCAACATTATTATCAGACGAGCGGACTAGTTAAGCGTTAACTGATGAATTATGATTGAACACGTGGTTTCAAAGTTTGGCTCCCCTATACGTTCCCATTTCATTTGATTATAATCGAACTTAAGTAATCGTTATTAAATTGTTAATAAAACAACGAAAGTCTATTATCTCAAAAATTACATGACTTATTTGAACATAACTAGTGTCATACGAACGAGTCATCTCTCAAACTTACAAATAACAAATTTCATAACAATTTGATATGTGGCTCAAAAGTTATGGAAAGAAAAGAAATTCAAAGACTATTTAAAACGATACCTGCTTTGATCGATATTTGTGACCTCAATATAATTTAAATGCGGTATCGTACTATTTGAACGTTCCAAATTCGTTGATTCCTTGCGATGTGTTTAAAGTCTGCAAATGCACGGAGAATCGGCCATAGGATATGATCAAAGTCAAATAACAAATCGTTTGAAATGACTGGTTTTATCGAAATGACAACATCCTCGACTTTTGGCTTCTGTACATCACCTTAATTCTGAATATATTCATATTGGGTGGTATTCGGTCATTTTCAGCAGATTTTCTGGCATCAATCTGACACAGGTATTTAGTTATTTTGGTTGTTTTCCAGAAACTAAAAGTGATCGTCTTTAAATTCAAAATAGTGTCCAGGGTCAATGTTTGGTTTCTATGCATCATCTCGATATCCATATTGAGTATTATTCGGTTATTTTCGACTGTTTCCTAGAAGTTGCCAATAAACAATTCAAAATGGTGCCTGATTGGTTATTTTAGTTTGGTTTTGAATTTCAAAATGGTATTTAAGATAATTTCTGGCCTCTGAGCGTCAATCTGATTGAAGAAACACCCATATTGGGTGTTATTCGATCATTTTCGGCTGTTTCCCAGGAACCGGAAGTCGCCAACCTAGAATCCAAAATGGGTTCTGTGGTCGATTTCAGCTGCTGTGTATCATTCTAGTTCCGGAGATACTCATGTTAGGCGGAAATCGGCCACTTTTGGCTGTTTTCCAGAAACCAGAAGTTACCATCCTACAATTCACAGTGGTGTCTGAAGTAAATTTTTAGCTTCTTGCAACATTCTAGCTCCGGAGATACTCATATTGGGTGATATTTGGTCATTTTCAGCTGTTTTTCATAAACCGGAAGTCGCCATCTTAGAATTCAAAATGGTATCTGTGGTCAATTTGAGCTCCTGTGTATCATTCTAGATCCGGATATTATTACATTGGGTGGAAATCGGCCATTTTTGGCTGTTTTCCAGAAACCGTATGTTGCCATCTTACAATCCAAAATGTTGCCTGATGTCAATTATGGAACATATTGGTTACCACTGAAAACTTTCAATCACCAAATATGGTTCCATTTAGTTGATTAGTTCGCGAGATGAGCAGAAACATGTGCTTCCAGAAGAGGGAGGGGTGTCAAACCATCATGCACATATTTGTTATCCCTAAAAATATTCACCTGCCAAATTTGGTTGGTTAGTTCTCAGGATGTGCAGAAATCTGTGTTTCAGTTGTATGGCAGTCCTCCCTTCCAAAAGAAGGAGGGGTGTCAAAACATTATGAACATATTTTTGCCTTTCTCCTAGAAAGGTATAGCAATCACTTGCAAAGCCGAAAGTATAAAAGTGTTTCAAAGGGCCGAATGGCATATATCACTCGACTCATCTCGACGAGCTGAGCATTTTCTGTATGTGTGTGTGTGTGTGTGTGTGTGTGTGTGTGTGTGTGTGTGTATGTGAAGATTTTTATTCTCACTCACTTTTCTCAGAGATGGCTGAACCGATTTTCATTAAATTAATTGCAAATGAAAGGTCTAGTTGCCCCATAAGACCCTATTGAATTTTATTGTAATCGGATTTTTAGTTTAGAGGTTATGCCTAAAAATGTGAAAATCATGAAACATCAATATCTCAGAAACTACACAACCGATTTGAACAAAATTGGTCTCAAATGAACGAGCTACCTGAAAAACCCTTAACTTTTGAATTTTATAAAGATTGAACTAGTGGTTCAAAAGTTATGGAGAGAAACGTGTTCTGAAGACTGTTTAATCTCACTCATGTTTCTCAGAGATGGCTGTACCGATTTTCATAAAATCAGTGTCAAATGGAAGGTCTAATTGCCCCATAAGACCCTATTGATTTGTTTTGCAATCGGACTATTACTTTGCCTGTTATGTTTAAAAATGTGAAATCCAGCTATGCAAAGGAACATATTCCGAAGACTACTTGGACTCACTCACTTTTCTCAGAGATGGCTGACCCGATTTCCACAAAATTAGTGTCAAATGAATGGTCTAGCTGCCTCATAACACCCTATTGAATTTTACTGTAATCGAACTATAACTTCATTTGTAATGTGCCGACTTGTGAAAATCACGAAACTTCATTATCTCAGAAACTACACAACCGAATTGATTAATATTATTATCAGATGAGCGGGCTAGTTTAGGGTTAACTGATGAATTATGATTAAACACGTGGTTTCAAAGTTTGGCTGCCCTACACGTTCCCATTTCATTTGTTTATAATCGAACTTAAGCAACCGTTAAGTATTAAATTGTTAATAAAACAACGAAACTCTATTATACGAACGAGTCATCTCTCAAACTTTCAAATAACACACTTCATAACAATTTGATATGTGGCTCAAAAGTTATAGAAAGAAGAGAAATTCAAAGACTATTTTAAACTATACCTGCTTTGATCGTTATATGTGGCCTCAACATAATTTAAATGTGGTGTCGTACTATTTGAACGTTCCAAGTTCATTGATTCCTTGTGGTTTGTTTGAAGTCTGCAAATGCACGACGAATCGGCCATAGGATATGATCAAAGTCAAATAACAAATCGTTTGAAATGATTGGTTTTATCGAAATGACAACATCCTCGTCTATTGGCCTCTGTACATCGCCTTAATTCTGAATATATTCATATTGGGTGGTATTCTGTCATTATCAGCAGACTTTCTGGCATCAATCTGACACCGGAAATACCCATATTGGGAGGTATTTTTGGTTGTTTTCCAGAAACTAAAAGTGGTCGTCTTCAAATTCAAAATAGTGTCCAGGGTCAATGTTTGGTTTCTATGCATCATCACGTTTACGGAAATATCCATATTGAGTATTATTCGGTCATGTCCGACTGTTGCCTATAAGTTGCCATTTAGCAATTCAAAATGGTGCCTTTTTTATTATTTTTTGCCTTTCTCCTAGAAAGGTATAGCAATCACTGCGAAAACTAAAGGTATTAAAGTGCTCAAAAGGGCCGGATGTCGTATGTCACTCGACTCAGTTCGACGAGCTGAGCATTTTCTGTATAAGTGTGTGTATGTGTGTGTATGTAACGCTCTCCCAATCTCACTCGATTTTCTCAGAGATGGCTGGACCGATTTTAATGAAATTAATTGCAAATGAATGGTCTAGTTGCCCCATAAAACCCTATTGAATTTTATTGTAATCGGATTTTTAGTTTCGAGGTTATGTATCAAAATGTGAAAATCACGAAACATCAATATACCTGTGATTCAGAATTTATGGAAATAAACGTGTTCTCACTCATGTTTCTCAGAGATGGCTGGACCGATTTTCATAAAATCAGTGTCATATGGAAGGTCTTGCTGCCCCATAAGACCCTTTTTATTTTTTTTTGTAATCGGACTATTATTATTTATTAAAAATGTGAAATCCAGGTATGAAAAGAAACATATTCCAAAGACTACATAAACTCACTTACTTTTCTCAGAGATGGTTGAACCGATTTCCACAAAATCAATGTCAATGAAAGGTCTAGCTGCCTCATAACACCCTATTGAATTTTGCTGTAATCGGACTGTAACTTCGTCTGTAATGTATCGAAATGTGAAAATCACGATACTTCATTATCTTAGAAACTACACAACCGATTTGAATAATATTGATATAAGATGAACGGGCTAGTTTAGGGTTAACTGATGAATTATGATTGAACACGTGGTTTCAAATCTTGGCTGTCCTATACGTTCCCTTTTCATTTGATTATAATTGAACTTAAGCAACCGTTATGTATTAAATTGTTAAAACAACGAAAGTCTATTTTCTCAAAGATTACACGACTTATTTGAACATAACTAGTGTCATACAAACGAGTCATCTCTCAAAATTACAAATAACAAACTTCATAACAATTTGATATGTGGTTCAAAAGTTTTGGAATGAAAAGAAATTCAAAGACTATTCAAAACTATACCTGCTTTGATCAATATATATATGACCTCAACATGATTTAAATGTGGTATCGTACTATTTGAACGTTCCCGGTATCGCTCGTGATTGAATTGTTCGAAATTAAGAGTCATTTCTTTAATTTCGCTATTTCATAAGCACTAACATTACGTCAAATTTCATATTTTATTGTGGAACAGTACCACCGTCCCCTGTAGTTTGATTGGTCAAAACACCATGCCGGAGACAGGGATATTGCTGGTTCAAGTCCCTTAGGGATGCGGTATATTTTTTTCAAATCTGATCATATTTCCAGTTCGCTTATTTTTCGCTCTCTTTACTTCACATACTGTCTGCTTAATGAACCTGGATATAAGCATTCATGTAAATCTATTTTTACAAATAATGTTTGAATGAGAAAGGCTGAGTCTGACCGCTAGGTGGATTAATTTAGGTTTTAATTGTAAGGATGATCGTTGCCTCATGGATACTGAGTCGCTTTGATCAGCTAATATTGATAATTTCGAACCATAATAGAATCAGAGCTTTCAATGTCAGGATTTATATTCACAGACTCCCTGCCATTTTCCTGCTTAACCCTTCCCTCACGCTTAATTCCAGAAGAAAAGCAACACACAGTTTTCCAGGTAGTTATAATTGCCGATACTTGGCGGCAGGATAAAAAACGAGCCTCGGTAAAAAGAGCAATCGAGTCTAAATATTTTAAAATCCCTCAATAATCCTGGTGGCGCAGTAACCTTCCTTTCCATTACAGTCTTTAGAGATGCAGAGGTGAACTCGGTCTCTGCAACAACGCAACAACCTATCCAACGCGCTGTTTTTGTACCATAATCAATGATTTTTATACTGACTCTATCGAAATTAAATAGGCGTAACTCACCGACGAAACCTGTTATCAGAAGATTATAAAAATAAGACGAGCTCACAAGGTAACCAATTTAAACAGTACGTGTTCATATCAAGTTGATCCAGATTCAGAAAACCGATAGCTGCGAGATTAAGCAGAGACTGGTTTCGCTGTTAATCTTTAAAAACGGGTAGTTTTTGAGATATATAATATTTTGTGATAATTTGGCCCAGAAAAAAAGAAATTTACATTGTATATATATATATATATATATATATATATATATATATATATATATATATATATATATATATATATATATATATATATATTAGGGTGGGGAATCGTTATATGGAAAAAACGAAACTTGATAGCAGAAAGCCAGAAGTTTTTTTTGTTCTATTAGGGGCCCCAAACAATCCTGAATTTATTGGAAGTCGATTGGTTTTGTCTCCGCTTGGCGCATTGCATTTTAAATTTATATGGAGATTTGTATGGAAAACCCAACTTTTTTGCATTTTCCATTCTAAAGACGTCAAAATGGCTCAAACCATAGGTTTCATGACTTCAAATGATAGGTTTTTTAATGCCTTACAACTTGGCTGAAGACACTAAAGAGCTAGGGTGTGCCAAAAAATACTAGAGCTGTTCAAAGTTGAGTATGTCGAAATTTATGTTGCAAATCATTTTTTCTACCAACACTGCCAGTGTACTGGCGTCAGTCAGATTTTCATCAGAAGTAACCTCTGAAACACGTTGTAGATTCTATTTACGCCTAGAATATTGACCTAAATTTGTTTGCTTGGTCGAGCTGAGTGTATAAACTCGTTACGACAGGTTACTTCTGATGGGAATCCTACTGACGCCGGTACATTGGTAATGTTGGCAGAAAATAAGATTTTCTGCATTTAAATCGACATACTCAACTTTGAACAGCTATAGTTCTTCTTATGGACATTCTAGCTCTTCAGTGTCTCCTGCAAAGTTGTTAGGCATCTAAAATACTATACTTTAACATAATGTAGTGCATTAATAGAGCATTATTGAGCTTTCTAGAAAGGTAAATGCAAAAAAGTAGGTTTTCCCATAAAAAATTTCATACAAATTTGAAAAGCAATGCGCCAAGCGGAGACGAAACCAATCGACTTCAAGTAAGTTTAGGGTTGCTTGGGATCCCAGAAGGAACCAAAAAAACTTGGTTCTGGAAAATCGATCATTTTTCCCCACCCTAATATATAATTTTTATTTTGCTGAAGACACCATTAATCAAACGAGCCATTTTTCTGACATAGAAATTTTTATTTATCAGTCACATTTCTGGATAGACCCTTTTGAAAATGCAGTCGTGAATCTACATAAAGAACTGATATCATAAAATGACTTCTTTATCAATAAGGAACCATTGTGCAAAGTTTCATCGGAATCGGAAATAATCGATCAGCATCGATTTGCGAAGTAACGTGGACTGCCTCAGGTGTGGCCCTAAAGCTCAAACTTAAAAAAAAAAGATTATAGCCTTTTAATCACTCCTGTGAATGTTGGTGCCTCTAGCCACCAACATTTTTTTAGAGACTTAAATGAGTTTTCTTGTGAACATAACGTTGAAGCGACGAACCCGGCGAACAATTACTATGCGACACATTTTAAAGTCAGGTGACGCATTTCTACACTGGCTAGAGACACAAAATTTCACGGGAATGGTTAGAAAGCTATAATCTCTTTAGATCAATTATTTTGAGCGTTAAGGCAGCATTATTTTCGCTTTTATCGACCAGTGGAATGATTGGTTAGGTTATTGATTAATATATTCGGCTACTTCAGGCCTCAAGTGGTGAGGTATTTTTCCTTTTAAGAATATTCTTCAGTTCTCGTGAACTATGGAATATATATTCTGAAACGAATGCTGTAACTTCTATTAATTTGTCCAATTTGAACCTCATTACAATGCGGGTATGCAACTTCATAAATACCTTTGTGCAATATTTTTAAACAACCCGACCTGTAATACAAAAGTATCTTCCACTTTTTGCAGTAAAAACTTTTCTCTCTAATTTTCCCATAAAAAGCTCACATACAAGGGCAGAAGAGGGTTTCATATAGGCGCTCCCTTCATTTGTTTGTAAAATTTTCGCCAAAATACTAATCTATTTACATATATGCAAACTGAATATTACAGAATTTGAAATGAAGAAGAATTGAGAGTGAAGCATATTGGATGGGCTTCACATCAAACTGTATCGCTGAAATTGAATGCAAAGCGCAGGTCGATGTTTAAAAGCAGCTGTTGATCGCATCGACCATTGTATTCTGCTGAAGAAAATATCGCGATTGGGAGCTTCATCACATGGTTGATATCATTTCTGTGTGATAGAACGTTGCAGATTAAGCTCGGCGCTACTGTCTCTACTTTCTTCACGAACAAATCTGGTGTACCGCAAGGAAGTAATCTTGGGTCACTACTTTTCAACATCTTTTTCAACGACGCGGCTAGCGCTCTGGGAATTGGTTGCAGACTTGTTTAAGCCGACGATTTGAAAATTTATTCGACGATTCGTAATATCGAAGATTGTTACCGTTTACAGTCCGTACTGGACTGCTTCGTGACGTGGTGTAAACCATGATGTATAGATACATGGTGTAACGCTTTGATCAAATAGTAGGCGCGCTATGAGGTAGCGTCTTTGTACTGAAGGGATGGAGACGAAACGTCGCTAAGTGACAGCTGGCAAATTTTCAAACAACAGCAGTCCATTTGTTTTGCTTAGTTTGATGGTTGTGTTTCTATCTAAGGAAGAGGCACCCCACTATAATCGTCCTGCTCCGAATATGCCGTTACGACCTATATTCTACGCAGAGAATAACAAACACGCGTATCTAGATAAATACGCCGAACCTGTTAACTAAAGTGTCAACAATTTATCGCCAGATCAGTTGTGCACAGGACATTATTGTGAATATAACTGATCAGCACAGAAAAATAACCGCCAAAGTGTTGATTGAAATTCATCGGGAATGTACAAGGAGCTCTGGATTAAGAGCATTAGGAACGAGTGTTTGGAACAGCATTAAAGATGTCGAAATCTATATCAAATGCTGTATGTGCTGTAAGCCCTTATGGCGAACAAATTCCTTCAAAACAGGACCGAAGTACGGAAAAACCACTCAACTGTAGGACATTTATTTATAAACAATCCGATGCCATGTCAACTGATTTTTCGACATGGCTGACTATGCGTTTTGGCATACCGTTACACCATGTATCTATACATCATAGTGTGAACTAAATGCCTTGACACTGAGCACGGCAAAATGCGAAGTGAGTACATTTCACCGGATTCGATCACCGATCATTTCTATGTAGACTCACCGAAATTGTTATCCGGGCTTGCTTTTCGCGCTTCACAACGCGTGCTGAGATCTTCATCGATGCTACTAAATACATTCCACTGCACGAACTACGGTTCACGGTGCTCCCACAGACCGTTATTATAAAAAAATGCACCATAGAATCTGAGTATACACCATTCGATTCGTTATGACGTTCAGAATCTCTGGTCAAAATTTCAAAATCATCGTACGGTACATTTTTGAGTAATGCCCTTTTGAAGGTCGTAAAGTACAAAAGAGGGTTATAAAAACGACGAAGTACTTATTGTAAAGCACGTTTTTCAACCACCATTTTACTAAATAACTTCCAAGATAGTTTCTACACATTCCAAGGGTTATATTTCAAGACATTAACAATTGGTTAAAAGATTTATTTGAAAAATCCCACAGTGTACAGTGGTCTAAACTAAAAAAATCGTAATCGTTCTAGATTTGACTGTGAAAAACTGATTTTATGTACTCAATTTCTTCAGCAAATTAGTTTCATAGAACAAGGCCTTGCTTTTGGCGTTTTTAGTTTTTCGATCGATCCACCTAACCTTTTAAACATTACAGACAAAGTTATAGACAAAAAACTGGTTTTAAGGAGGGGTGTTCCACAAAAAACTCTATTTTGTCGTATTCAACGTACAGATAGGACTTCGCAGTATTCAGCAATTGTTTTTCTTTTAAAATTTTCCACAACTTTGCTGAAGAAATCAATCTGGTATATTCAAAATTAGAAAAAAGTATTTATTTATCTAACAAGCCAGTTGTCGTGGGTTCGATTCCCAGCTCGGGAGAGACTGTTAGTGTCAGTAGGATCGTACGGCTAGCCCCGCAATTGTCGTGTACACTGAAACAGTTAGCTGCGAAGTCTTGTATAACAAACAGAAGGCCAAGTTCCAAATCGAAATGTAGGCTATGCTTTTAGGCGTTTTTGTACCAAGGGTCAAGTAAATTGAATTCTTCCTGGAATTTTTTCTGCGTCGCTAGAATTGCTGATTGTCTGCGGAAATTAATATATTAATTTTTTCAAGAATGAGAGATATGCCCTTTACATACAAAATGAAAAGAAGTGGACCCTAATGCAAAGCCTGGGGCATCCCAGAGGTGACTGAAATGGGTTTTGAGTTTGGTTTGAAAGCATACTTCGTTTGGAGCCAACACAGAAGTTGAGACGCCAATTTACTTTTTTGAGTGTAATAATGGTACCTATGTCGATTTTGTCAAACGCTTTACTAAAGTGAATTTGAAGAACTCTTACGTGCCCACCATTATCTAATGCGTTAAGAATGAATGTTACAAATTCCAAAAGATTCGAGGTTGTTGTGCGACCTGTAAAAAAACCATACTGGTTGCCAGTGATATGGTTTTTACCTACTGAAAAATTTTATCATTTACAAGTGATTAAAAAGACTTAGAGCATTATTTAGTTTCAACGTTTTCTTCCGGATTATCTTGGCCTTTTACAGAGAACCGCCAAAGGATGAAATAACATTCCAGTTATTCAACCAGAATTTGTAATAGAATCCTTCTTTATAATCAATGGTAATACAAATCAATCAGTTTAGGTGAATATTTGTTAAATGTTTTTACTTGTAACGAGGAAAATCAATTAGGTTTTTACAAACAAAAATTGGCGCAGTTAAAAATTGATAGAAAACATCAGCAATTAAGAGAATAAACCAATTGATCACTGAACACCCCAATCGGTGCTAAGTGTGATGATTCTAAACTTTGAGATACAAAATAATCTCTTGTTACTGCACTCTATTATTCGTGGAAATCGAATCAATAAATAAACAACAATCGTTTCAACAACTTTTTCGGTTTTGTTAGAATTTTATGTGATTTCTTACTTCTATCATTTTTTTTGTTTATTGACGTCGGAAACGATAAATATTTCCGAACCATGAATATTTCAAATCGAGACATGATACCCGCGTTTCTCCAAAAGAATCTTTTCCATCACTAAATTCATAAATCAACATCGCAAATTACAGTTATTTAATAACGGGAGAAAACAAAAATCTCATCCCATGACTGAACATGGTCAAAATGATTATTGTTAGCAAAATGCAGTTAGATTCAGCGCGCTGAAACCATACTGGCGATCATGAGTCACCATACCTGCTGCTCTTAGGATTATGGAAATAAAAATAGTATCAATATTTGCTGTCTGCATAAAAATCGATACCTCCCTCGGCTCTAATGGCTCTCAGACTACGTGCTGCTCATTTCCCTGGAAAACTTATTTTGATGCTGCTCTTTTGTTTTCCGGGAAAATGGAAAGAGAACGTTTTTTGCTCGAAATCAATTCTTTGTTGCAAAACCTCCATTCAACAGAAGTTTAATTAGGAAATTTATTAGTTTTAAACTCTTCGCTAAATGGTAATTTCAGTCCTTGTGCTTAGTATTAGTATAGGTGAGGCAAATTTGAATAGCGTGAGAATTCGACTTAGGCATGGCGTGGTGGCAAACGAAAAGCGCTAACAAGAAGCTGAATCGTTTCTAAGCTCCGCCCCTTGTCTCCCCACACGGCAGGCATATTTTTTCGCTGCTCTTCCACGCCCTCCACAGCCACCATAAGAAGAAACAGGAATGCACAGTACAGCAGCACGGCACGCTCCTCGCCTGGTTTGCTTTCCGTCAATTGCGACAACAGGATCCGCCAACGGGAAAAGCATAAAGGAAACTTTCTACTCTGGAAGAGGATTGAAAAATAAACATGCGATAGCCAATGAAGGCCGGGAATTGGATTATAAATCGGAATATTATTCAGGTTTAGGATTTAGTAAACAGGTCAGCGTACGGCTACTGATTTAGGATTTGCTAATACATACCATACTATTTCCTGAATACTTGCAGACATAAGTGATTTCCAAATTCAATTATAGATTAAATTTTGGTTCACTTTACTCTGATGAACAACATTATTTCTGTTATGAAGAAAGTCTCGCAAAAATACTCAACTATTTTCAATTTCTCGAAACAAAAAAAAGGGTAGTGAAACAATAAAGTTGTTATCAAAACAATCAAAAAAATCTAGGGAACCAAACTTTTTGTGGATTTAAGAAGACAACACGGATTTTTGTATACTGCAGTATTTGAAGCGGACGGTTTGGAAGTGTTTGTCATGGATATTGTCAACACAACAATCTTTTTTTTCACCAAAAAATTCTCAATTGAATAGAAAATTGCTTTATTTTGCTACTAAGATTTGTAGCTTAAGAATAGTTAGCATAGCAATGGAAACAACGACTTTCAGAACAACCTAATCTTCGATATAATTGAATTGCTTAATTATCCAACTGTTTGCATTTTGCAAACTTTAAGGTAAAATTTTTCTAAGTAAACGAGTTTAAGTGTAGCTTGTAGTTTACAGCTCGTGTTCGAATTTCGTTAACCATTGTGAGTTATATAAAGGTTTTTACTGCTCTTCCAGCTTTTATCGCTTTCTTTTCATTAGCACTCGGTATTTCTGATAATAGTCAATAAAATTTTGCATATCAACAATTGTGTTACTTCTAGATAACAGTTTATACGTTTTTATTCTTTCTCAGTCCTTTAGCATATGTTATGATTTTTATTTATAATATATATCTTATCTTAAAAAAATGATTATAAATTTAGTTTATTTATGATTTAATTTATTTGATTCATAATCCAGTTTTCAAATTTCAAAGTGTGGTCACTCTACTAATTCGCTTTGACTTATCCTCCGTTGAAATCTTGAGACCTCTTCCGTGTACACGGCTATGCCTATGAGCTATGAATACGTATCTTCATCAACTCTTATCCTGTTTAAAGCTCCTCATAAACAGCTGATAACTGTCGAATGCCCCACCGAAACGCTAGCTTCTCAGTAAAACGATCATCAACATTATGCTTAAGATAAATCGATCTCAATCGATGCTGTCGGAACGATCCTATCGAAACATAAAACATCAAGAGTGTGTAAAATGAAACTATCGCCCGGTGTACATCCGAGAGTGCAGCCTGCGCCGATGAAGGGGGAGACTTGTCGAAGTTGTTGAAAGTGTAGGAAAAAAAATGCCTCGCGATAACCCGTGTCGTGACTAGAAGACATAACATCACAGAATGAAGCGCCCGTATTTTCTTCCGTCTTCCTTGCTACCTTCCTTTGCAGCATAATGTAGCGTTGGGATGGGAGCATAGACGAGGTCGGCGTCGGCAGTCGTCGCGGTCAGAGTAAGCCGAACCAAACGGAAAAACAACGCTTGTCAAAATGTCAGCCATTTTAGGTTTCTTCGGTTGCGGCTTTCGCTCGTGGCGGCTCTAGAGCCGGCAGCAAATTCGACCGAACCGGTAGGAGAGGCAGCGCCCCTCTATAACGGCGCTATGCAGAGCTCAAAGAGGGCACGTGATGCGGTGCGGCATGTGATTTGATTTCTTCGTACCTTTCTCGTCTATATCTAAATGGTGCATGCTATGCTGCCGCTCCCGGGTAGCGTTGAGACGATCGGCTTCAGCTGGCGATTGCTTCGAACCAATCAGGGCGCGTCCCAAATAGAACATCACGATTTACTGCGAAAGGTGTTGGAATGGAACATTCACGGCGCTGGAGGGGAAGTTTGTTTTCGCTGGAATTGTTGTTGTTTTTTGCTTTATTTCGAATGATGCCGACCTTACCCAAGAACTGGCTTTGTAGCTTTCCGTTGTCAAGGCATTGTTAGCTTTTCGTTCATTCCTAAACCCCTCTAGGCTGAAATTAAGATTTACAATCGTAAGGTGAATGAACTTTTTAATCCTGTAGTTACCGGTCGTTGAAGCCGATCAGTTGACTTTTTAAGAGTTCGTCGTTTTGTTTAATATTAAAAAAAAAGGTTTTTCCTATTTTATAGGTAATGAAACACAGTTTTTGTTTTAGAATAGAATGCTAATTTCCTTTCCCCTTGGAAGTTATTACCGAAATCTCTTTACTGTGCTGTATATCGCTCAATTTTGAAATATTTTTTTGTCATTCCTTGAAAATCTAAATTATCAAAATGGTTGAAAGTACAGTCTTTCCAACCATAAAACAATAGTCATTATTTGCTCCAACAAAGACACCCCGTTCCTCCTCTGGTTTAACGTTCGAAACTCTATGTTTTTGAGCTGCTATGCAGCATTCCCAGCCGGACGGAAACGGGGTACAATGCCAATAATTTCTACATTTAAATGGATATATAGCGCTAAATGCAAACTCCGTCTAATATCAATTCCGCGTTGGCACTTCAGCTCTGCACACTGTTCGGAGTGCATCTATGCAGTTGCTTTCATTCTTGACGTTATAAAATTGACCTACGCACTGAGCGGTGACAGCTTCGGCTCCATTTGCCTACACACACTGAACCGCGCTGCACAATGAGGAAATCGTTGGTCATAGACGAGAAGTGTAAAAATTTGAATAAACTGTCAATCATCAAATAATAATAAACTGTCATAGTCAAAATTCTAATTTATAGTACAATGCAATAAAATTTCTTGTTTCCTATGTTTTCATATGCACTACATCAGCGTTTTGGAAGACGTGATGCTAGGTACTTCACTGAATGTTTTACAATAGTTCGAACCATGTTGACATCTAGAAAAAAAATATATGGAAAGCAATGAAACCCAAATGCATAACATGGAACGTTGATTTCACAATATTAACATTCCTGAAGTTTTAAAATTTTGCATTCCTATTTAAAATTGGGATTTTGGAAATTTCATTAGTGGTTTTGGTATACTATTTGAGCGTCTATTCAACTTTACTTAGTTCTCCAAATTCAACGTAATTTTTGTACCTTGATTTATTCAAGGCCTCATAACATTTTGAAACCTGTTCGGTCATTAGATTGAGTTATAACAAAGTTAGAAGTTAAAATCGATAAAAATTGGAAAATTTGTATTCGAGAGGCAAGTACATTGTCATTGTCTAGTATCGTAAGATCATTATCGTTTAAGCAGTACTCTTTATTGCAAATATTCAGGTGATCAATCCCACTAATTCAATGACACTTTACGGTACCATTTCTTTGGTTTTGCAAATGCAGCCTTTTGAAGTTTTATGTTTGATTTGCTCTTTTCAAAACTTGTATTCAAAACATATAAAATAAATTTCTATACATATTTGACAATAATTGTTAATTCTTTTCATATTAAGATTAGATCAGAGATGCCAGAAAAATGATTCAAAAACAGAAAAATGTCTGCGACTTCCGAAAAACCATAAAAAATCTGCTTGAAATCTGAAAAAAATCTATCCGTGATTCATAAAAATCACACTCACGCAGGCAGAAGTCTGCGAAAATCTGCACACATATTGAAAAAGTCTGCGTAAATATAAGGAGACTCTGGCAAAAATATGCAAATATCTGCGAATTACTAAAAATCTGCGTTTTGCAGATAAATCGGCACATTTGGCTTCCCTGGATAAGATTATTTTTTTGTTTTAAACGTGGTTTCATAATTCACTAGATATTCAAGTTTTGGAGTACCAAAATTGTAAAAAAATTATTTTAAAGACTCACTCGACATTTTAATTAAATAATTTTAATAAAGCCAGTCAAACATTGCGCATAGAAATCAACTTCTAATGTAATTTCTCAAGAAAGTAAGAATATTCTGCTTACTCAATGAATATTTTACATTTTGTGAAAGCAAAAATGAAAACACCAGGAAAGTGATATAAAATTTCAGACCGCAATGACTGTTCAGCCACATGACGAATTACGATGATTTGCCTCCCATTACCAGCCATAAATTTGAAATCGCTTCACTGAGTATGACAACACCTAGTTTGAATGTTGCAACATCCCAAAAAGTTTAGCATCACCAGAAGTGGGCAGAATAATTTTTCTCCGTTCTCATGATTTCGACAACCTAGAGAGCTGCGACCTTCAGCAAAGTTGTTCAGGTTATCAAGGGTTTTCAGCTAGTGCAAATTTTGCATATAGTTTTGAGTGTTCCTAACTTAATTTATTTCGGGCATCCAACTATTTAAAAAGTTGTGTTTTCCTGCAAAGTTTTTCCGAAGGATAAGAGCCTCTAATTGGTAAACAGTTTGGTATGGAATTCAACTTCATTTGCCTTTTTTTTTTTTTTTTGAGTATTATGAACTGAATTTATCTCGTGAATTAAACCACTTAGAAACCAATGATCTTCAGGAAAGTTGATCGGGAAGTAAGAAGCTTATGATTTATGGACAGTTTGGTTTGGGATAAATACCACTAGGTGGCGGTAGCTGAATCGATTGGATTGGGTTCTTTTGATCACAGTTTTTTTTTGTTGGATGTTGGAGAACATGAACTCCTCAGTATGAAAACAATTGCGGTAGACGGTGCAATTTCTTGGCTGGCACTGACCGAAGACCACAATGTACAAACGGATGACACCTGAAAATTCGGAGTTTTTCAGAGACTCCTTTACTCCACAACATGCACACACAGAGAGAAATGAGAGTATGTATATGAAAGCTCTCTCTCTTTTTCTCTCTCTCTCTCTCCTCTTTACTACATCATTTTTTGTTTTTGTTTATGCATACCTACTTCTATCCAAAATGGCGTCTTAACAAGGAGCTTTCCGCAAGCGCATTGTACAGTTTGCTATGAACTGCGCAATAATTTTAGAAAAAAGGTAACGGTAAACCATTTTGAAAGCGAGAATCTTACGGTTTCTATTGTGTATGATTTCCTCAACTATAATCCGCCAGGAAGGTAGTGGATGACCGGCCAGAGTAGTGGACAGATAAGAGTTCTTTCCTTTTTGTCTAAATCATGGTTTAAGCCTAGTGGTTTGGCTATCAATCAAAATGTATACTAACTAATGTTTGAACAACATTATGATTCCATTTCTTCCAAACCACCATACCGATGAAAAGTATGTGTTATAGACAGATAAAATATTGTTACATTACGTAAAAAAAAACACAAACGTTTCTGCACAACCACTCGACTTCATTTGTACCCCAAATACGCAACCCAACGAATCTACCTCAGTGTCGTCCAATCGGAGATTTCTTTGGGATTTTGAGTTCTTTTGTTGCAAAAATAACTAGAGATCAAGGAATTGCGAACAGTTGATTGGTAGAATCAAGACATGCATTCGAAAAGCGGACTTGAAGGCCGTATTCTTGTTCCGGTATCATGCGAAAGCTTCGTCGGGAGGCTTGTTACAGGCCTTTCTCAAATGTTCAATAATTTTTGTTAACTCACAATAAATGTATCCTCATGAGAAACGAATCAGTTTTTCTTTGAGTTCATCCACCTTTATTTGACAGCAGTAAAAAAAAAATCAA